>NC_136772.1:8362764-9612764 GCF_947034865.1 Barbatula barbatula
GTTCGATAAACATCACCCTTTATGCCATGTTCCCTTAATGCAGTCTGTTCACAAGTGTTTCCCTTTCTGATGGCCGTGATTGATGGCTGTTAGTGGCTCAAGAAAGCATTACTTTCCTCTGGTTAAATGGCAGTGAAGTGCCTAGCACCGATAGGGGAAATGTTTATCTTTTTATTGACAGAAATCAATTGAAGGACTTTTCCCCTGAGTGGGGGAGAGGGGATCTGTTGGTGAGACCATGGTCGGTTGGTTGAAGGAATTCATTCAAGAGCTACAGTTCAAATCCTTCAAAAGGTTTATTTCTCAAATGTACAATACTGTAAAGAAGCAAGTAAAGCTGTAATGAAATATGAGTCATAGCTAAACCTAGTAGAATGTAAATGTAAAATAATGATCTAGATTTGTACATGTCTTGAAGAAATTGTGAGTGGTTGTTGGGCTCTTCCCAGTTGTTATTATGTGGTTGGTTACTGGCTCAGGTCAAAAGAGTCTCTTTGATAATTTGGTCAGAAGATACTGTATGTCTCAGATACGAAGATACGTGAGCCCTGAGCTGAAAGGCGACTGCCTGTGTAGCATCTGTGATCGTCCCCCAGAAGATACGTTCAATATTAGAATATAACATGGTATGTACTTTTATCTGTGTCCCTGTTGGTTATGGTGAGAGAGTGACTGACGCGATCGTTTGTTTTTGCTTATAAATATTAACATAAGCCTGGATATCTTGATTGACAGGAGTTTCATCCAATCAGCAGTAGCTATCCCATTCCAACAAAGGACCTGCCTCTTCCGGTTTGACTGACTTGTCGTTGTGTTTTCATTCTTGTCGATGTGGTTTCTGGCTTGTTATTTATTTTCCGACTTGTTGTTGTGTTTTAAGATTTGCTATTCTATTTTCCGCGTTTTCAAATTTGTCATTTTTATTTTTTATTCTCTTCCAGATTTGTTGTTAGATCTTTATTTTTGTGTGAACATCAAGCATTTTTTATATTTTAATATTTTCAATATGTTAAGTCATTGCTGTATTTATACAAGAATTGGAAAGAATTCAAGAATTCACATTTTCTAAGTGTATGTAGTTTCTTCAACTCGTCTGAAGTTCTATTTTAGACATTCCCAATAGTTAGTGCTTAAATGAATGCACACAATGCACACAGTTGTTTACACTTGAGGTTGTGAAGATCACCTCCAGCTGTGTCTATGAATAAAAATCTAGGTTGGCCATAAGAACCACTTCAATGTCACCTTACATACACCCAGTAGCATATAGAGGACTGGCAGATGTTTTGCATCGCCACACTCTTTGCCATGCTAAGTACTTTGCCAGCCAGTCTCTAAGGTGGCAAAGGTGTGGCACTAAGAGGTCTGGGAGTTTATAGATTATGCAGCACAGTGCTTCATTAGATACTTAATGAGAGGGAAAGAATGACCCCCTCTTCCCTGAGCTACTTATGGAAGTTCACAAAGTCTGTAGCGGAGTAGGAAGGTATGCGTAGTGTATGTTAGAGTGACATCAGCATGCCTGAGTGACATATTGCTCTGAATAAAGGACCATCACCTGCAGCTGAACCTTGCAAAGACAGAACTGCTTGTATTCCCGGCCACCCCGAAGATTCGTCACAACCTCTCCATTCAACTTGACTCATCGACCGTCACACCTTCCAGAACGGCCAGAAACCTGTGAGTGGTAATTGATGATCAGCTAAACTTCACGGATCATGTTGCCAGCACCCGGTCCTTTAGATTCATCCTCTACAACATTAGATAAAGTAGACCTTTCCTGTCAGAAACTTTCCTGTCCAGACTGGACTATTGCAATCCCTTTCTGGCTGGACTCTCTGCTTGCACAACCAAACCTCTACAGATGATCCAGAATGCAGCGGCATGCAGTGGTCTTCAATGAACGGAAGAAAGCTCCTCTCTTCATTATGTTACTCTGGCTCCCTATTGTCACTCGCATCAAATTCAAAGCTCTGCTCTTGGTCTACAAGACCATCACTGGTCCGGCACCCCCATATCTTCACTCGCTAACACAGACTTACAGTATGTACCTGCCAGATTCCTACACTCTGCCAATGAACAACGTCTTGTGGTGCCAATATACAGTGTTAACTCTCAATATATTAAATCAATCAATATGTATATTTTGCTATGCTATGTTTATCTACAGCATAGCATTGCATTCAAACCACATTGAGATTACAGTGGCAGCTCACATCTTTTTTACTTTTGAGTCTAACCAATATTCTGGTCCTTGCAAAAACGATATGCGATTATGTTTGCTGACACAACCTCTGAAGGTCACGCACACACACCATTAGACATTATAACCTGTTTACATTACCTATCCACTGTTTTATGGTGACCTAACTGGAGCATAAATGTGTCTAATGGCCTGTAGAGTAAATTTGTGGGACTGTGTCATGCAGATTTGTAGACCAACCAATCACTCATGACTCTGGCAGCACTGCACACTATTACGGCTGCCTTTGTGAATGTGCCATGGAACGCACAGCTACTGGTCAATAACAGGACCCTGGTCTCTTGGAATGAAAGGAGACTTGGTTCCATGGTTCACCTGAGCCTGAAATTGGAAAGGATGTGTGAATAGAAGTGAACAGATCACACTATAATGTGTCTCAAGCCAACACATTTATTTCTGATGCTTGGCTCTCATAGCTGTGATTAATGAGAGATGCAAAATCGGATGCATCATTATAAGGAGCCACATAGGCTTATGCTATCTTTAAAGGAATATTTAATGACACAATTTATTACAAATTATGTGTATTGTTGTTGTTTGATGTAGTTTTGTATTTTATACTTGTTGGGACCAGGAAGAATCGGCACTACCTATGTAGTGGCTAATAGAGATCCGATAAAAAAAATGTAACAAACACAAATACATGATAAAGTTGTTACAAAGTTATGAACAAAGTTATTGGCTTTGGAAAAAAGGAGTCGACTCTGATTCACTCTGAACGAGTTATCTGTCGTTGTCATTTCAGTTCTGGGTCGGACTTGCATCACTCCGTGTATTGCCAGCTACGGTCCATTTGCGACACTGCACGCAGTAGACCAATCACAGCAGACTAGACCATCCTACCAATCAGATCAGAGTAGGCTGACAGAAAGGAGGGGATTAGACAGATGAATTGGCATTGAGAGTCAGTCAAGCTAATAATAACTGCCTATAATTAGAAAATGAAAGTGTTTGTACATAAACTTGTTGTTGGACACTCCATAAACCAAAGTAGGACCTTAAAAAACATCAGGAGAAGCATTCTGAGAAATTGAGAGCATTTACTCATCCTCATGTATTTCCAGAGCCGTGTGACGAAAGATGTTCTAAGCTCTCAAATCTTATTCAGATGTGAATCAAATTGTATTAATGACATTTTCATGTTTCATGTATGGAGCTCAGTCATATTGATTTGAAAGAACACAAAGATTAGTAAATCATGATACAGTTTTTATTCTTGCTGTCTTATTTCTTTAAATTTTCAGTATTCGCCAAAAATGGAAATATAGATTTTCTCGCATTATTTTCAAGCACTCTCAAAGTTTGGAATCAACATCGGTAGCGATGCAGCATTGCAAATGGCCATTGTACTTTTAGCTATTTATACTAGGTGGATGTAAATGGTGTTGGTGTTAGTTCAGAGTCCCTGTTCTCTCCGCAGCACTTCGTGTCGTGTGTGTCCCTGTGTGAGAGCTAATCAGAGGCTGCTGCCGAGCCAGCATAGCGTTGAAGCCACCCCACAGAGAGCAGAGCCATTGATTGGAGCCTTGGGGATCTGTAAGGGTTTAAACACACACTCTAGAACAATGTAGTTGCTCTAAAACAAATGTACAGTTTAGGAGACAGGGATATCCAGTTTTGCTCCGGTGCACTGGAAAACGTGACACGAGCATTTTTTTCTAAGAAAGTAAACAACAGCTTATACATACCATTCTATATTGAAGCCAATGTTTGAAAAAGCTTTGCTTGAGAAGACATGCGTATCAACCAGTTTCTTTAGCTACTGTATGTTCAGCAGGTGAACTGCACGGCTATGCTCATCCAGTAGCATCAAAAAAAGCTACTATTATCATAAACCAGTATTGACAGCCATGGAAGTTAATAGTTAGCTGGTGTGTTCCTAGACAAATCAGAGAAAACCATATTCAGTTTTTTTTTATAAAACTTTTTTTATTTGCATTGTTTTGCTGCAGATTGCCAGAGGAAAAATATTCCACAGAGGCTGTTCTAGCATAGTTTAGGAGATTTGTTAAAATTCTCCACTGTGTTTCATTTAAAGCAACACTATAGAACTTTTGCTTAATGTTACCCCATGTGGTTCATAAGCGCAATTGTATGTTATAAGTGTCGTAAACACCGTCGTTGTATAAGCTTCCCCGTGGGCAGCACAATACACAATGATTTTGTTGACTAAGCAGAAACCACTGTTACATCATCATGACTTTTCTTAAAGTATAGCACATACTAAAGCACTCTTGAGACCAGGGGTCTCCAACCTTTTTGTAAGCGAGGGCTACCAAAATATCTAAAATAGCAAAGGAATAAAAATAGCAATCAAGATGTAATGTTAATGTAAATTGTATACAAAATAATCTAGATTTGGGTAGACGGGGTAATAAATTTGAGCTCATAATGAAATCTTCATAACAACCTTGAAAAATCTAAACTCAGTTTATGATATTGTTGAGATCTCTTCTGAAAATCTAATGGAGACATTTGAGAGATTATTACTTTCTTTTTGGTATACAAATAAACCAGAACAATGTTTCTCCCAGGTAAACAAATTACTATGATACACTTAATGTGCTCTGCATGTTTTCACGCACCAATTTTGAGGTATTACTTAATATAAATTGGTTCTTATCTTGCTTCTTCTTCTACTCAACTGTGCTATTTTCAGACACCACGAATAATAGAAAAATACTGTATATATATATATATATATATATGTAGTATATTAAAAGTAAAATCCACACAAAATGAAAATTCTGTCATCATTTTCACGAAAAGAGAGACTTAATAGAATGTTTTTATCCAAACAGTTCTGGGGCTCTATAGACTTCCATAGTAGGGGAAAAACTACTATGGTAGTCAGTGGTGCCCCAGAACGATTTTGTTTCCCTAATTCTTCTAAATGTCATCCTTTGTGTTCAACAGTTTTATAATAACTTAAAGGTGAGTAAAGGGTGACAGAATTTTCTGTTTTGGGTTGAACTGTCCCTTTAAGCACAGAATGCATGCCTTACAATATGCGCTAAGTACATTATGGAAATGTAGTACCGTACACTTTTTAGTTTTTTCAATCCGTCCTTATTGAACAGTTCCATTTAAAGAAAATGATGTTTTGGTCCGTAAATATCCTGCAAGTGAAGAGAAAAACGTTTCTTCCAAAGAGAAAGCTCAATATCATATCGTGTGGTTTTAGGCATCATTGTAGGCTACTGTATATCTCTCGGCAGCCTTTACCACAAAAGAAGGGATGAGAGTAAAAGCCAAGCTGTTGCTGAGATGGTCTCCTGACACTGTTGCTCGTTCTGCAGCTTTCTTAAGGACTTTCCATCCTGAATCACCGTTTTCCCCATGGCTGCTGACAGAGCAGGTTGAGTGCGTTTGCCTGAAGCTCAGATGGCATCTTCCTCACTGCAGGCTCTCTGCTAGACTCGCACAACATCACCTCAATAGTGCTTCATTTCCAGCACAGAACATGACCTGCTGTCTATCTCTGAAAGCTTTATGAAAGAACGGCTTGAGTTATACTGCTCAGTGACTGAATTTATGGCAGTGAATGGAAAAACGATGAGTCATAATACAGCAATACAATGCAATGGTGTTATTAGCTATTCTTTTTCCCAAAAATGGTGCGAATTTCCGGAAGCATCCTGTACGCCCAGGTTCAACGGCTTGTTCTGCTACGATAAGCAATCATCAGAGAACCTAATTTTGGCGTTTCTCACTCTAATCAGAAATCATATTTATCTACAGGCATCCAGACAGACGCCTGCAGCCGAAGTTTCTTTCATATGTAATTAAATTGAATCAATTGGTCTCTTGTATTCGCAACATTTCTGTTTGTTGGACCAGTTTTTGCTTCCCTGCTTCCGTGAATACGTATTCAGAAATGACTTCCTGTCCTCATTTTGATTTTGTTTTGTTTCCCTAACACTATGAGCTGAATGGCGTTATAATGGACGGTCGGGTGCGCTGAGATTGTGTGCTACTGCCATCTTTGGACAGCCTAGCAAAACAGCAGCCTCTTCAACATTAAAGCTCGACAAACTAATATTTCTTACTATTAAAAATATTGAAATCCAAATAATCAAGATCGTTGCAACTGTCCATTGCTGTTGAGATTTTAAGCTGTTTTGGATATCATTAGCTGCATGTTTACGGACAACGAATCTTTGTGTCATCTCAGGTTCATGGTAGTCACTTTAAATTATGCATTATTCTTTCAAGAGAATGAGAAGTGATTCACCGGCGTGAACCGGCTTAATCACCTGAGGCATTTATGTTGCGTGATGGACGTGGGGGAAGATAAAAGGTTATGGCACATGAAGTCAGTTAAGCCTCTAAGGGGCACATTAATTCAGAGCAGTGCATTGCACAGCTAACCCCTTCCTCTGTCTTCCATCACGAGTGAGGAACTGAATATAAAATACAGCATCTTTCCACTCGAATTCTAGATGGATAGCGAAGGCTAGTTTCTAAAAGTGTCACGAAATAGCAAGTAGAGACAGAAATCGTTGGGCCATCCACCAACCGTTTGAGCGGTGTGTGAAAACGCATCACGGCTCCATCATCAGCCCTCGATCGAGTCACTAAACTATTTAGTTTCAAGTGAGTTTTCTGGCTTCTCTCCACAGCTGAAGCAAAGCGAGGCCAACGCTGACACCAAAGAGAAGCTTCCTCTGCGTTTACGGATCTTTGAGAAGTTCCCTAATCGACCACAGATGGTGAAAATCTCCAAGCTTCCCTCAGATTTTACCGTGCCCAAGATCAGGTACTGTATCAATTATACAAAACACAGTCATTTCCTATTCATTGCTGTATATAATGTACACATTGGCCAACAATATGGGCAAAGCAGGCATTACTTTGACATCTCACCTTAAATTTGGAATATAAGTTCTAAACCCTCAAATATTGAACTTGTATATATTGAGTTTTCATGCTATAGCTCATCCTGCACCGTTTGGTGCTCCAAAAATAAAAAATACTTAAATAGGCTCGTTTTTTTTACTATACTATTGATGTTTTTAGTTTTCAGAACAATTTCACGTCTAGCTAGAAAGAAAGTTATTTCCCTATCATTCTAAAAGCAACAAACATATTTGCACCTCATATTATTAAATCTTTTTAACATCCTTTTTATCATCCTCTAGAATCAACTAAAACATGATTATGTGTTTACATGGGGTTGCATTGTTATGTTTCTGCCTGTGGGTGTATGCCACAGAGAGAGCTTCATGAAGCAGTTCATCGACCGACAGCAGCAGGACCCCAGCTGTCTCTTTCGCCGCCTTCCCTCGGCATCATCCTCGTCTTGTGACCATTCCAAGAGGTCTGCCATCGAGGACAATAAATACATAGATCAGAAGGTAGCACGCTAAATCACCCTTACATTTGTGAATGTTCTGAAAAGAAACAGATCTATGTCCCACCCAACAGGACTTACTGTACACTAAATAACCAGCAGTTATTTAACATTTAGTTGGTTATATTGTTTAGGATGGTATGTTTGTGTTTTCTAATTCAGGTTTACTGACATGATTATTATTAATAGAATATTAAGTTGTAAATATATAGATATGAATTACACTAAGCATTGATCTGTGTCTTGCTGAATAAACCTCTGGTTTTCCTCCAGCTGCGAAAGTCAATATTTAGCATCCGAGCCCGTAACATCTTGGAGAAAGAAACCACCGTCAATAAAATTCTGCGGTAAGCTTGAGATTTGATTATTCAGTTTCTCCCAGCGATTTCCTTTCTCTACATCTAAAGTGCAAATATTTAGTAGACATTTTACGAAAATATATGAATGCTTCATGCCACAATAAGCCACTCACTCATGAGTTTTTATTACAATTCATTCCTTCACTAAAGCAGAAATAAATATATTTTAGTTAATATATTCAAAGAAATGTTTTCAAATTTAATGCAGCATTGCATTTCCCTGAACTCTGGCAACCTTTAGCAACAACAAATTCATGGGAGATGTATTTTGGTTTCGACTCCATTTCCAAAGCCTGTTTGTCGACCAGCCATCCCAGCAGTCAGAGCAGATAATGGCGTCGCTTCCTTAGTGGGTCACCTGCGAGCGTGAACGAACAAATGAATATAAAAAAATCTTGTAACCGGGCAGTCGCGCATTCCCACACTTGGCTCCTACCGCCTCTCAGTCGCTGGGTTTCCGAGCACGTAGACGCCTTCCACACCTCCGTCGTGTTACACACGCAGCCGCGCACGTACGCTTCACCTTGACCACCCCTCCCCCTCCTGATAAGCGTCCAGACAGCTGTTCAGTAGCCATCCCACGTTGTCTGGGGCGTCTGGAGCGCTCAGACTGTCTGCACGCGCACGCATCTCATCACCCAGCCACTCATCACTATGAGTGGCCGTAAATAAGGGCGACATGTTCTCTAGGAGCTAAAATTGTCATTAGCTGTGTTCTGGCACATGACTCTGCAATTAATGGACAATAGAGAGGAGGTAGTGCGCAGAGGACTTTTTCAGAGCACACATAGATCATCAATGATGTGGCGTATAAACAGACGATCACATCTCAGCGGTTCAACATCTCCCGGTGCCAATTACGGCTGGTGCACCATCTTACATCTTAGATTTAGACGCATCTTTTTGAAAGATTTGCTGATGTTAAATGGTCACAGAAAACATTTATTGTTGTGTTTTGGGAGCACAATTTCTTGGGTAAACAACTGTGTGATTATTTTCTATATCCTGGGTTTAGTCATTTAGCTTTTATCAAAAGCGACTTACAAAGAATTCAGGGAGTAATAAGCGATATGTCATAGTATACTGCACTTAAATTAAATGTTTCAGATTTGCCATATGAGGTTAATTCCATCCTGGTGTTTTATCTGCACTTCACTGTTATCCTGAGTTTTCAGTACACCACGGATCACATTTGACCACTCTAAAAAAAAGGATGAATTAGTTTTATCCCCATGGGTTGCCTGTTCCAACTATTTCCACCTGCACAACACAGTGTAAGCTAATAAGAGCCATCTGCTGTCTTGCAAGTACAACAGGCTAAACGATCAACAGAACTTCATGGGTGTTCATATCATAGTCCTACATGAAACGGATTGATTCATTGATAAATGATTATGAAAACAAACATGTAAAATCTGCACAATAGGAGAACAAAGATAAATAAGTCATGTTGTCTTGGATGGACATTTAGGAATTGAATTAAGTCAGCCCAGGTCTTAAATCTTTGACATAATCAAATGTATACTTTAAATAATCAGTGTGACTATATTATGTTGTGATTTATTTAATTGGTGTATTGATCTAGTTTTGATTTGTCTGGGCGTTTCCAGAGCCTGCACCAGACAGCGGATGCTGAGCGGCTCCATTGAGGGTCAGCCAACTAAAGAGAGATCCATCCTCAGTGTGCAGCATCACATTCGCCAGGAGCGCCGGTGAGGAGACCACATGAACACATCTTCACCATCCCATCATCTCTTTAGTATCCATCTGTAAAGGTGGAAAGATAGACGGACAGATGGAAGGACAGTGGGCAAAATAAACTATAGACAGACAGACCAACAGATAAATAGACAGGCAGACAGACAGACAGACAGACAGACAGACAGGCAGGCAGGCAGACAGACAGACAGACAGACAGACAGATCGATAGACAAAGAGGTGAAATTAACCATACAGTCGTGGCCAAAAGTAATGGCAGTGATATAAATGTTGTGTTTTATAAAGTTTTTGCTTAAGCTATTGTGGTGTTGATCGGGGCATCGCTAGACCCCTTTTACTGGGGCACGTGGCCCAGTATAAATCTACTGTAGATAAATCTCCCAGTACAATTGTGTAAATATTTCAGTGTAATCATTTACATTGATAATAGCTGCAAAAAACTGATTTATATGCAACGTTGTAACCTAATTCACGCTTTTAAAAGCACTGCAGTCCACAATCCGCAGTGACACTCATGATAGACAGATAGACAGATGCAAAGATAGATATAGAGGCAACATTATCTATAAAAAGACCGATAGTAAAAAATAATGATTGATAGACAGACAAACCAATAGATAGATAGATAGACAGACAATGAACATGAATGAAAGAGGGACAGACAGACAGTGAAAATGGATGAAAGAAAGACAGACAGTCAAAATTAATGAAAGACAGACAGACCGAGAACAAACTGTACATTGACAGACAGACAGATGGATGGTTCCTCAGATGACGCAGTACAAACCTGCTGTTTTTTGGCACAGGTCCCTCAGACACGGCTCTACCAGCCAGAGAATCAGCAGAGGGAAATCCCTTGAAACACTCACTCAGGATGTGAGTACATGCACACACACATACTCATATCACAGTGAGTAATAGAAGTGACAGAAGAGCACTATCTGTGACTGTCTGTGATCTTTGACACGCATGTGAACTCTGCAGCACTCCAGCACGGTCCGCTACCGTAACGCCCAGCGAGAGGACAGTGAAATCAAGATGATCCAAGAAAAAAAGGAACAGGCCGAGATGAAGCGGTACCTCCTGCACATTACACACTCGCATACAGTCTGTCAAACAGATCGTATCTCCTCAACAAAATCTCTATCTGTTTTATACATGCTGATGGTAGAGTAACAAGGTACCTGCAGGAACCTTATAGGGATGCTATTTGTTTCTGACAACAAGACATATAACACAGGGCCAAAGCTTTTGTTTGAAAACCGCTGTGTTCATTTACTATAGGGTGGAGAGAGACCGTAAAAGAGAGATCATCTCACACTGTATATCCAGATATGCTTACAAAAAAATGAAGCTGCTTTTTGTAGATGAATGGTCTCTATGTTAGACTTTGTTTTGTGGGATATCCCAAATGTTTTGAGGGTGGACTTCGCGAAAAGCAATATTGGCGAGCAGCGTTTGCATCAGATGAAATTTCAGAACGATTTACTGATATTTTGGTTCTCCTTAGAAAAGTCCAAGAGGAGGAACTCCGGGAAAACCATCCCTATTTTGACAAGCCACTCTTCATCGTTGGCAGAGAGCATCGCTTCCGAAACTTTTGCAGAATGATCGTGCGGGCCCGTTTCAATGCGTAAGGCCTATGCAAATCTATGCCATTATACCATTATTTAACATTTCCATTTTTGTCAATGAGATAACTAATTCCTCTTTGTACCATTATCACTTAAAATGGTATGATGTTTCACAAACATTTCTAATAATGTCGCGTTTTTGATGACACTATCTGTTAATGGGCTTTTTATGAATAGGTCAAAAACGGATCCCATTACAGGCGCAGTGAAGAGCACAAAATACCATCAACTATAGTAAGTTGTAAATGTTTAGGGGCTTTTCACTTGGTTTAGTCTGAAATACAGTCCAAAACATTGTTTTCGCAGTTTTGAAGCAGTGAAATTGTTAAACGTATCAATTAAATGATTGCATCTTAGCAAAGAAAGTGAGATTACAAATATTATTGAAAGGATTTTTTTATACTATAATGCACCTGGACACAATACCGTAATAAAAAATGTGCTTAGAAATAATTATAAATGTTAATGTTCCTAAAATGTAGGCATCATTTTTAAAGATATCAGAATAGGCGTTGCTATCATTTGGAAAGTTTTGGTCTGTAAGACATTTTAGAGTGAGTTGTGTGGGATTAGAAAACTTAGAAAGTCTGCAGTGTTCTGGAAAGATTCCCTTGCTTGAAAGGATATGCAAAGTTGTTACGTAAGACGTCTTACTTCTTCAAGTTCTTCAAACCCAGTTTAAAACCAAGTGTTTAGGATAGCAAAATGTTATTTTTTTCAAATTTAGCCTACAGTAAACCCTGCATGTGTGTGTGTCTATGTGTTCTTCAGTGATTTGCTGGGTTTGGTCACCTATCTGGACTGGGTGATGATCGCGGTCACCATCTGCACTTGTATTTCCATGATGTTTGAGTCTCCTTTTACTAGGGTCATGCATGTGCCTACCCTGCAGGTATTCTAACTCAACTGTTCACCCATCTTTCTCACACGCACTCCCAGCTAGCTTCTTACCTGTTAATGTTTCTCATCTCCTACCCAAAGGCTGGTTATCCCGTCTTGTTTTTGTTCCATCCCAGGCTGTTTGATTGCCGCTTCTTTAGAGCACATTTGATGATGTTCCCAACTGATTTAGCCTACACGAAACATTTTGGGGTTCATTTAAGTTGACTTTGAAAGTGAACGTTGCTGCAGTGTCTTTGTTTCAAGCATAGACTGTCATTTACAAAAGCAAGATGGAGCTGATTGACAAGACGCTTTTGAAAGTCGCCTGTCTGTCTTTCTACGCTGCTTATTGATGCAAAAACACTTCAGACGGTCCAGGATGTTCAAACTTTACCTGATAAGGATGTTTTAAGTGCTACTCTAGTACTAGATTTTATCTGGGCCTCGAGTGTGTGTCCTGGTGCTGCCTTAAAACCTTTGACTCGCCTGCAAGAGGAGAAAATAATGTCTAATTGAATGTGTTATAAGTGCCTTTACAGAAATAACTATGTCGATGTTGTTTGTGGCAACTATCTTAATAGATGAAGAGTTAAGAGTTTATATTTGTATTGGAGTATCATTTATATTTTGAATTAGCTTTTATTTTTTCATTAAATTTTTAGCTATTTTGTTTTAATTTATTTTTAGTTCATTATACTTTGTCTACTTCTACATAGTTCAGTAAAATGCATTTCTAATGATCGTTTATTGAAGTTTTTCAAATAATATTAAGGTCAATATTTTATGTAATTTTAAGTAACAGAAATATTTGGATAGTTTAAGTGCAAATAAATGAACACCTGAAAATGTTTGTACCAAGCTTGCCAGTTTTCTTTGGCAACCATAAACATCCTAGTGTACAGTTGTGGAAAGGATCTGTTTTACTTGTATTTTTTACTCAATCCTCAACACTGATTTGAGAAGTCATAAACGTTGTAAAATCCCCTAACTCGCAGCCTCTTGCTTTTATCTTTATTTAAGAACGGCCGATTGTCACTTTATGCTGCTGTACACTAAACGTCCCTGATTCCTGCAGATTGGAGAATACGTCTTTGTCATCTTCATGAGCATTGAGCTTAACCTGAAGATCATGGCAGATGGTTTGTTCTTTACTCCCACCGCAGTCATCCGAGATTTTGGTGGCGTCATGGACATCTTCATCTATTTAGTAAGTTTCTTTTCTCAGTTGCTCTACTGCAGTGAAAACTCAGTTTATGGTGCATTTGAACACTAGCATATCTTCTGTCTGATCACACACTCTTCTAATGGAGTTTGACTGTACTTCCGAAGATAGTTTTTTTATTGACTCTGAGCTGTTTTAATGACTGAACAGAAATTTCATTCTGTTTTACTCATTTCAGAATAATTATACTTGTCTCAGATATCAGTGTTCACATGAAACAAGGTCTAAGAAGTCTGAGTCTTATCTACGAACACTCTATACTCCCATTGTTGTATACTTTATACATTTGTATTGTAATCAGATGTCACACGATACAGTGGAAGATAAGTTGTGTAGTCTTGGAAAAAGAATTGAAACATCCTTCAGTAATAAAAAATGAGTGTACAGTAATGTGCTATGGGTCAAGACATTATTTTATGTGGTAATTGACACAATGGCATGACTAACTGAGACAGTCTGCTGCTATTATATTTGCTTTTGTATATGATCAAGTAATGGTTAGATTCGTATTTGAACCGCAGGGGTTATCTAATATAAAGATCGATATGAATGATACAAATTGATGTGAAAATGCAGTTTATGGTTTTTATAGCTGATCTTTTCCACGCTATAGATTAGTCTAATCTTTCTATGCTGGTTGCCGAACAATGTGCCGCCTGAGTCTGGAGCCCAACTCCTCATGATGCTACGCTGCCTACGCCCACTACGCATCTTTAAACTGGTGCCCCAGATGAGGAAAGTGGTTCGGGAGGTCCTCAAGGGTTTCAAAGAGATCCTACTTGTGAGTGACACGCGGCCCACCAAGTAAACAAAAAAGACTTTTACAGGAATTGAATGTTTGTGTTATATTCAAAAAGGGTTCATACGTTATTCTCAAATATTAATTCCATCCACTTAGCATTGTACAGATTTACACTATCATGTATTCTCTCTCTCTCTCTCTCTCTCTCTCTCTCTCTCTTTGTAAGGATTCTGTGTAAAAGGCCTGTTAAAGGGAAAGTTCACGTCTTTCTTTTCTTCGTTCTGTGGAACACAAATGAAGATTTTTTGGAAATGTCTCAGTGGTTTTGGGTCCATGCAATTGAATTGATGGGGTCCAATGTTTTTTGGTTACCAACATTCTTCAGAATATCCTCTTTTGTGTTCTGCAGATAAAAGAAAGTCAGACAGGTTTGGAATTAAATGAAAGTGAGTAAATAATGAAACAATTTTGGGAAAGGCAGTGTGAATATGTGTATTGGTTTGCATTACCCATCTCTCCAAATTCTTAAAACATTGTTTACATAGTATCATTACAAACATTACTACAGTAATTTTGTATGATATGACCCCTTTGTTGTAAAGTCAAGAAGTTCTCTTCTTTGCAGTAGTGGAATGTGATGTATTACCTCAGCAGTATTTCTCCAGGAGACACTGGACTTGCTTTATTAAAGCTCCGTTTCCTCTGGGTACTTTGCTCTGAGCGTATAATAGTGTTACTGTATATGAGAGCAATACACTGACTAGATTTGGTGGGAAAGCCATTTTGCTTTAGACTGTAGTATTGATTTCTTAAACAGGTCTCTATTCTTCTCCTGACACTAATGCTGGTGTTTGCAACCTTTGGGGTGCAACTCTTCGCGGGAAAACTTGCCAGATGTAACGATCCTACAGTCTCCACTAAGGTAATAAGCAATTATTGCACTTTCACAAGCTGCTGCAGAGCTTTATGTACTGTGCTGAAACAATGTGCTTTATGGACTTTTTCAGGAGGACTGCCACGGCATTTTCAGAATCAACGTGAGCATCTCAAAGAACCTCAATTTGAAGCTCAGGCCAGGGGAGAGGAAACCAGGATTTTGGGTGCCAAGAGTTTGGTAAGAAATAAAAATGTCTCGCTATTACGGTTGCTTATACATTGGGTTCGTCTTCCTTGTAGCAGTTGAATGAGACTTAAGTCACCTAAAACCACGTGGGAACTTACGGTACATACAACATGCATTGTTGAGACCAGTCTCACATTCTCTGTTGCGATAAATAAACACAATACAATGAATGATGCATAATAAATTGGCTTTAAGTGATACTTCAACCAAAGATGAAAATTCTGTCATGATGTACTCACCCTCTTGTCATTTCTAACGTGTGTGACTTTAGTTCTCCTGCAGAACACAAAAGAAGATATTTTGAAGAATGTTGTCAACTGGCACCCATTCACTTGCCTTGGTTTTGTGTCCATATAATAGAAGTCAATGGGTGCTGGTTTTTTCTTCAAATATCTTCTTTTTTGTTCTGAGAAAGAAAGAAAGTCACACAGGTTTGAAATGACAAGAGGGAGGGCAAATGATGACATGATTCTCATTTTGGGGTGATCTATACCTTTGATCAATGAAATTACAAGCCACTTTCACATCGGAATAAACACCAAACCAGTTCATTCATGAAGAGTCACTCAAAAGTTTTCCACTCAAAGGGATGAATATTTTAGCACAAACCAAATTCTATCACACCTTCAGCGCTGACACCAAGACGTCTGCTGGAGAAATCCCTGTAGTAACGTCTCATCGGTGAAAGTTAGATCCACCAAGATGAATGTTTCCGTCACGAAACAGCACCATCTTTTCATCATCTTTCATACGTCATTGCTTCATAAGCAATAGCGCTGCAGTGCAGTTTGAGCTGGGGGCTGATATATCTTCCTCCAGGCCTAAACACATCAAACACACAATCATGCACCCACACAAAAAAAGAGTGTTCTGGCAACACAAAGGCATATTATTTGTGAGACTTTGGGTAAATGATGAAGCCCAGCAGAGACACACAGGCCTCTTACACGGTGGGTGGGGATTCAAACAGAGAATGAGAGATAAAGGTTGTCACTCTTTTATCTTTGAGTGCTTTGCATGGTAACAGGAAAGAACAAGGCGTTTGATCCGCTAGCAATTCTGTTCATGTTCAGCCCATAGAGCAACGTGTCTCCGGTCCACTAATACACAGGCGGATAGACACTATAACATTTCAGCTCATTTTATACCTGAGATTGTAAAGGGGAACAGTTGAAATTGTTATTTTGGCCTTGTCACTATGTATCTGTGTTTAAAACTCAATCGTAGCCAATTTAGGAGCCTAGCTGACAGAAGTCTTTTGTTTGCAAGTGACATTTTAAAAAGCCATTTTGCAAGAGTCACTTTTAAAAATGCCCTTTGAATTTGCATGTTAGATTTATTCATGCTGTTACTATTCAAGGAGAAAGCGCCACGAGGAGTTGAAAAATGTAATGTTTAATTTGAAATACTAAAAATCGAGGTTATCACACAAAGATTTTAATTCGTAGAAAATATTACTGTTGTATTGCTTAAAAGTGAATATGAACTTTTGAGTTCTGAGAAAATATAGCTTCTGTTATTTTGACCTGTGTCTTCGATTTGTATTTTCTGCAAATAAATGCAAACAGTCTTTTAATTTGATATTTGGGAGAAATATTGTTAGTAGTTCACAGAACCAAACTGCAGAAATTATCATTTTACATAAACATCCATAAATAGTCAATTCAGAAAAACTACTCTTTCTCAAAACACAATTCAAGGTTGATTAGATTTTGGTTGTTTAAAGGGAACCCGGTGTATAGAGAGATACACGTGGCTTAATACGTTATAATAACCTTACACTACCAGCATTTGTTGTTAGAAACACATCAAATACTTTCAGTTCTTAAAAGAAAACTAAATGTAATACTCATAGGCCTATATAAAATGCTTAAATTATAAAGAAAGAAAATAAAAATGCAATTTTGTGTATTTTCATACAATTTTGATATTGTTGATTTATCAACATCAGTAGTCTTACGTTATTGTCTTCTCTCTTTCTGTCATTAGCTGACGGGGGCTAATATTCACGTGTGCTCTAATACAAAACAAATAACCAAACCGCAAGCATCTTATTATTGTGTTTATCAGCATGTTATCATAATGTATAAAGGATACTATTATTGTGGATGCTGATGTCTTTAATAGGCGGTAGTTTAAAGCTATGATTAAATGCATGTATACCTTGATCAGATGCTTACTGATACTGAACGCATTATTCTTTCATGGGAGGCAGGCCTGTCTTGTGTCACGAGGACATACCGCCATCTACTGTCCCTGTTTATTCTTATATCTGGTCTTATGTGTGACGTCTAATATTTTACTGTTAAATATGGAAACGTATTTGCTTCCCTGTAGCGTTAAGAGAACGGGTTAAGGTTGCAACCATTTGACGTCACATATTTTGACGCCAAAATATGGCGGCCTCGGAGTAAAGTTTATGAATGATGTGACAGTTACACTGTTTTTTTATTTCACATTTATAAAGTCAATGCCATTGTTAATATAATAATTAAGCCATACACCTCTCTATACCCAAGGTTCCTTTTAATGTAATAAAAAATATACACACCAACATGTCTTTGTAATTCTTTTCAGGGCAAACCCTCGAAACTTCAACTTCGATAACGTGGGCAATGCCATGCTGGCTCTGTTTGAGGTGCTTTCACTGAAGGGTTGGGTAGAGGTGAGAGACGTCATCATACACAGAGTGGGATCGGTAGGTTACTGTTTTAACAATATTTGTTTCCTATCTACTGTATTTAATAATTACAGCTGCACTGATAAATAAATGTGATTGTCTCTTGTAACAGATCCACGGCATCTACATCCATGTTTTTGTGTTCCTGGGTTGTATGATTGGCCTCACGCTGTTTGTTGGTGTTGTGATAGCCAACTTTAATGAAAATAAGGTATGGCTCTTTTTTGTGGTTGTTTGTGGATTTACGTGTTGACTGATGGCTAATCAGATCTGATTAGGGTACTGCTCTACTGACTGTGGATCAGAGAAGATGGGAAGATTTGAAAAGTCGACTGAAGATTGCTCAGCCCCTCCATCTCCCTCCACGTCCAGGTCAGTGCTCACAGGTGGACTTCAATGCTTATTTTTGCACCCTAAAAAGGTTGCTGTGTGCCTGTTTTCATTCATTTGGAGATCTTTGTCATTCTGTTTGAACAACGGCGAAGTGTTTTTTGGGATGCACTGACACTAGACTTTTAACATGTCAATTTTCTATGAAGAACCTTGCGCACATGGGCGGAAATGTGATATATCACGTACCAAGGCATTGGGTTTTATATCACGTACCAAGGCATTGGGTTTTAGATCACGTACCAAGGCATTGGGTTTTAGATCACGTACCAAGGCATTGGGTTTTATATCACGTACCAAGGCATTGGGTTTTATATCACGTACCAAGGCATTGGGTTTTATATCACGTACCAAGGCATTGGGTTTTAGATCACGTACCAAGGCATTGGGTTTTAGATCACGTACCAAGGCATTGGGTTTTATATCACGTACCAAGGCATTGGGTTTTATATCACGTACCAAGGCATTGGGTTTTAGATCACGTACCAAGGCATTGGGTTTTAGATCACGTACCAAGGCATTGGGTTTTAGATCACGTACCAAGGCATTGGGTTTTATATCACGTACCAAGGCATTGGGTTTTATATCACGTACCAAGGCATTGGGTTTTAGATCACGTACCAAGGCATTGGGTTTTAGATCACGTACCAAGGCATTGGGTTTTAGATCACGTACCAAGGCATTGGGTTTTATATCACGTACCAAGGCATTGGGTTTTATATCACGTACCAAGGAATTGGGTTTTAGATCACGTACCAAGGCATTGGGTTTTATATACACGCAGTCACACACACTTGCATTGTTATTGTTGTTTGTGTAAAAACTCTTTTGACCAAACGTGGACTGTGCAATATCGCTAGTGTTTTCTTTATCTTGGAATATCCAAAAAGTTACGCTGGGACGTTTGTATTGGTCATATGGTCACAGATTTGCAGTTTCACCAATCTTGAACTTTGTGACATGCCTAAATAAGAAGCATTCGATACAGCCATTATTATTATATACAATTATGTAAAAATACTTCACAGATTGTACTTAATGCCTATAAAGACATTCTTGGTTTTATGTGCTTAAAATCTATGATGTTAGTGAAAAAAGGTGTTTTTTTAAATGTCTTAGGCAGAAATAACAATAATTTACTATTTTTAAAACAATGAAAACGGCTCCCACACAACATTTTCTAGGACTTATAGCTGCAGTAATGAATCAAATGATGATAAATGATTTCTGATGATGTGAAAAATGATGTCGCTATATAGTCCTGATAATATATTCCAAATCATGGCAGTCCAAGGCCTACAGCATCCTGAAAAACTGGGTTAAAATGCGCACAAAGCGACTTTCCAGTGGTGCACGGTTAAACATTACAAGAGTCTCACTCAATCTTCTTCTCTAGTCTAATGAGCCGTCCCTACTCTGCATGTGCTTCCTAAAGCATTTCATCAACTCCCGTCTGCTGTAGTAGAGAGAGTGAGACCCACATTTCAACATTCATCAATGGGATCTCCCCAAGGCAATCACACACTTAATAACCTCTCCACTTATGAGTTTGAAGATGCCATGAGTATACAGTACGTGACTGTCTCCTGTAGACATATATTGACTGATGGATTAGGCAGTGACAACTGTGCCACATTGTGGTCTGTATGTTTGACTGCAGTTGACTCGCTTGGAACCACACTTCAAAGATCTGTTTCATAACAGCAGGAAAAAATAAACTTCATTGTCATTGTAAGCAATTATCCAGACATATTTTATGTGGTAATTAGACACGAGAGGGAGAAACACTCCAACGTAGTGAAAGGCTTGAATATTTGACTGATAAGCCTTTAACTCCAGTACCTATGCTGGACGGATTTTCACTTCTATTCTTTGTTTCTAGCTATTAAGTGTGTCTTTATTGTCCAATTGTCATTTTAAGCAATAGAAAAACACGTAGTAGTTCTTTGTAAATCACAATAGAATTGTTCAGTCACGCTATCTTTGTAAATAATGGACCAAAGCAGCGTTTTTGGGGGATTTGCACGGAGACAATACGCTTGCATCCAAAACTGATAAATAATGTAATTATGTTCAAACAAAGCATGCATTGTAGGCCTGCACGTTATACAACCAACCGCCCAAATGATATTTCCCTTAAACATTAATGAATTGTGAATAATGGTTTAGCTACTTTCTTTAGCCTGTTCTACATCTAGAAACATAATGACCATCCATATATTGAACAGGGAGGAGCCGTCTCAAAATCTTCTGTAATTATATAGCCGTGTTTCCTGAAACAAACTATTCGATTTTCATACAGGGTTATGGGGACTTTTAAAAATAAGAAATAAATATTGTGCTTCATTATTGTGACTCACTGTTTTTGACTATGAAGCGGAGACTTGTGGGTATAGGGTTGTCAAGGCACCCCTTACGGAAATGAACCATGCTTTAAAACCATAAAACATGGTTTTACTACAGTTATGGTTACTGAAAACCACAGTTAAACAAGATGCTGTCAGTACCGCTAAAGCAATAGCAATATCTAAGGTTGGCGGAATGAAACTGTTCTGGGCAAACTCTCTGCCTGTCTGTGCATCCTTGCACGAACAGAACAGGAGTACAGCCGTAATAATATCCCCCCACATGGGGAACCAGAACAATTTTCAAAGCGGGGACATGCATCCCTTCGCAATAGTGGTTTGCAATATAAAGATACTAATAGGACATCATCTTAAAGAGGATCCATATCTGTCATAAGGGAAAATAAATTGATGCATACAAGATTAATTTAAAGGTTTTGGGTTTTTTCAGCAAGATTAAAACGCTGTAGAAGAGCCGTTAGAAGGCAACTTAAATTAACTATGGGTTGACACTGACTAGCTGCACCTAATGACATCAGCTGAGCAAGCTTGACTTACGTGCCTGACAGAACTGACGCTTTATGCTCGATTTAATAGTAAATCCATGGTTTTGCCAATAGTAAATTACATGGTTACTACACTTTACCACAAAAAAATATCAATTTTCGTAAAGGAAGATAAACATATGTCACAAAACTATACCAGCTGAAGTATCACTGTGCCACCGTAGCTCCATTACCATTTGCAGTGCCACTGCTAGCCATTTTGGTGCCCTAAGCATAATTCCATTATGATGTCCCCCCACCCTGAAACAGAAATCATTTGGCCGTTTTTTTACATATACATGGCTAAAATGTACCTGCCTAATAGTTTTTCTATAGCCCAATGAAATAATATTAGATTTAAAAAAAAATCATTAGGCTATTTTTGGTGCCCCCTCAGCACTTGGTGCCCTACGCACAGCACATGATGCGCATGGTGTGAGCGCCGGCGCTGACCATTTGCTTCTGTTTCTCCACTCAGGTGTGCCTCACACTTCCTAAAAAAAAGTAAAGCTGCAGGCTTCTCTATCCCATGATACCACGGGACAATTTCTTCTGCGCATGCCCAGGCTTTCAATGCCCATCGTCGGATGATTTACTCTCAGTTCATTACAAGGGAAGGAAGCTGCGTCATGCCGTCCATCTTTTTTACAGTTTATGGGGCCACTATGTAATCTATACTCTTTGCTATACGTTCGTCCGCCATGTTGGAACGGTGAGAGCTGGTCTGTGTTGCCGAGTCTGCGGTTTTCCCATGGAATTGGGTTACTTTTTAACTGTTCACGCGGGTTGTTTTTTTCCGCAGGTTAGGAGTGGAAGGATTTTGTTATTAAGGGGTCATTTAAATCGTTATGGTTTTCACAGCCATAGCTGCGCAGTGTTGTGGCATACTAGCAAACGGTTCAAGCTCCACTATATATATATAGACCGTTCCAAGATGGTGGACTTGCTGGAGCACTTGAACGAGGCATCTAGTTATGTATATCTATGTTCGGTACACTCTACTCGTGGGCGGAGCCTGCACTGTAGACTAAAAGATCTGCATGGCTGCATTCTGCGACTTTGATATGAACTTGGGGTTACACTAAGTAATGAATTCCACTCGGACCTTACGACCTATAACCGCCAAGAGATTATGTGGCACATTTCAAAGCAATGCCAAGGGTTCAGCTCCTATTGAATTCATTGAATTAACACTGTTTCCATTGAGTCCTTCTGTTGATATTCTAAATTATTCTTATTCTCAGTAAAATGTTAAAATCTACTCATGCAGAAAATGCCGGCTTCCGTGCCAAAATGTACGACATCACCCAACATCCTTTTTTCAAGCGAGGTATTGCTGTCCTGGTATTAGCCCAGTCTGTTCTTCTGTCTGTTAAGGTGAGGAGGGGTTTACTGCACATACAATAAACATTATTCATGTTGTATTTCAGCACTCAACTTATGTTGTATTTGGATGTATTATAGTGGAATGGCACCGGCTCGGTCACCGTTCCCTTGGCCACCATGTCTGTGGTGTTCACCTTCATTTTTGTCCTGGAGGTAAGTGTGAAACCTTCAAATTCGATTTCCTGGCTACTTGCGAAAAAATGTTATAATCACGAGAAATAGCTTTAGCTTTACTAGAGGTCTCACAGCTGTTCTCCTGAAAAGATTGTTTGGTCATGATAATTAAATTTCCTGTTCTCTAGGTGACTATGAAGCTCATTGCTATGTCACCAGCTGGATACTGGCAGAGCAGAAGAAACAGATATGACCTGTTCGTCACATCCCTGGGAGTCATATGGATCATTCTCCACTTTGCTTTACAAGTACTTAATAAAATTTCACAGGCTTTTAATAACATTGCACATTACCATTGAATTTAAAAGCTTTAATATTCTCTCTTGCTTCTCTTTTTCTTTAGAATTCTTACACGTACATGATGGGCACTTGTGTTATAGTATTCAGGTTTTTCACCATATGTGGGAAGCATGTGAGTATGCAGTCATTTTTATGATAATGTTATAGTGGTGTTGAAATTATAGTTTCAAATTTGTGGCTGAATGTCCTAAAATAAAAAGGGATTAAAAAGGGATAGTCCTATAAGGGATAGTTCATACAAAAATGAAAATCTTTCAGTTTCATGTCATTCTAAACCTGTAAGACTTACTTTCTTATGCAGAACACAAAATATATTTTGAAGAACGTTGATAACCAAACAACAGTTGCCCCCATTGACGCAAAACTACTGAGACATTTCTCAAAATTTCTTTTTGAGTCATATACAGGTTTTCAACTACATGAGGATAAATAAATGATGACAGTATGTCATTTTAAGGTCCCTCTAAAAACATGCGACATATGACATAACACAAAAATGTTTCTTTTTCGGTCAGGACCACTACGTCAAATATTTAAAGAAAAGCGTATTTTTAAGGTTGGCGGAATGTAAACCGTCCACAGTTCATGATGCGTTACGGGATTAAATTAAATAATCCGACAGATACAGGCAGATACGGTGAAGATGGGGATGGAGGTGGGTTTTGAGTGCAGTCTCGTTTGTTGTATGTTGGTGAACGTTGATGCACCTGATGTGATCGGCAGATGCACGCAAGACTCACGTGACCTGCCAGAACTGACGCTATGATTGATTCATGTGAAAACGTTTCCTTCATCACGTTCTGTATTTACAGGTGACGCTAAAGATGCTTTTGCTAACGGTGGTCGTCAGTATGTACAAGAGTTTCTTTATTATCGTGGGCATGTTCTTGCTGTTGCTGTGCTACGCTTTCGCCGGTGTGGTCCTGTTCGGCACTGTCAAATACGGGGAGAACATTAACAGGTGAGACCTTTGTGACACATGGAGGCGATGATTGGACTGTGTCTCCTTACCAGAGGCGAGATTTGTAACACGCTTACAGCTTCCCATAGCACTGATATAATTGGTGTTGTCTAAACGGTTTGCTACAACGTGCCGAGGAAGTTGCTCACCGTGGGTCTTTACCTTTTCTTCTCTCGCCGACAGGCACGCAAACTTCTCCACCGCGGGGAAAGCCATCACTGTACTCTTTCGAATAGTCACGGGTGAAGACTGGAATAAGATCATGCACGACTGCATGGTATACAGCATTTTGAAACAAATCTATCAAGAGAAACCGCAAACATTATTTGTGTAAACAAAACACATCATATGCAGTGTAATGTGTATAACTGACTGTTGTTTAACAGGGTATCCTAAACACCATGTGTTGTGTTTGTTTGTTTATCCGCTGTGATCCCCAGGTGCAGGCTCCGTTCTGCACCCCAGACAAACACCGTTACTGGGAGACGGACTGCGGCAATTACGCCGGTGCCCTCATCTACTTCTGCTCCTTTTATGTCATCATCGCTTACATCATGCTCAACCTGCTTGTGGGTAAGCACCGTCCATCCCCAGACACAATATCCTGTTTCTTCTCTCAGAGGGGTATCTCATTTCCTCCTCTAGATGCTAACAAACCAGCTCATAAGATACAATATCGCCGCACATTCTTCTTCCTGACATACTAGTGTGTATTATCACTTTTTCCAGTCGGTAATTGTGCTTTCTCTCTCTGAAAGACTCCAGCATTGGAGCTCTGCTCTGAACACTGCTGAATATAAATAAGGAATGACTTTGGGTAGAAGCCAACACATTCTAAATCTTTATTCTCTTTGGTTTAAGACATATAGAAATGTGCAGTGTCACTCTAGAATGTTGGTAACATTTCAACTTGCAAAACTTGTGTGAAGCTTAACCAGACAATATGTTTCACATAGTTCACCCAAATATTCAAATGTTGTCATCATTTACTCACCATCTTGTCATTTCAAACCTGAATGACGTTCTTTCTTCTGCAGAACACAAAAAATTATTATTATAAAAATTTTATAGAACATTGGTCTCCGTGTTCGGTTACACGCTTTTTTCAAAATATCTTGTTTTGTGTTCTTTAGAAGAAAGAAGGTCATACTCAAGAGAATGAGTAATGGATGACAGAATTATAATTTTTGGATGAACTGTCACTTTAAACATACCTGAGTGTTGTGAGCCTGGCCGATGCCTATCCCCTCATCACATGATCTCTCCCTCAGCTATCATCGTGGAGAACTTCTCTTTGTTCTATTCCACCGAGGAGGACCAGTTGCTAAGTTACAACGACCTGCGTCACTTCCAGATCATTTGGAACATGGTGGATGACAAGCGGGAGGTGAGGAGGAGGAGGTGGGGGACATGTGGGTGATCAGCGGCTGTCAGCGTGGATGATTTTGAGTTAATACCCGCGCGCGCACACTGAAACCGCAAATGAACGAATCACACGCATCGACATTCTCACCTCCGGATTAATTGGAGGTTATTACTGCCTGTCACAGATAGCGAGAGGTGTTGAGCCGTCATCTTCATTAGGCAGAAACGGCCTTATTGAGAACAGCAGGGAGAAGTACGTGCAGATTTGACCCCCTGTAAGATGTCTGCTCGTGTGTATGGGTTACATGAGGCACACTGGTCATTTTTTGGCTTTAATGAATCAACCAGCAGTGCTGGGAGATAAAGATGAGCACAGGATTGGCAGCGTCTCGTGTTAGAGATGTGACCTCTGGTCACATATTATAGTACGGAAATGTAGCATAGCATACATGAAATAACCAGATGGTCTTATGTTTCCAACAAGATTCCTCAGAGCAGCTGAAAGTCGCATTGGTCTGTTTATAATGTTAAACTGTATTCCAATGTACAATCCACTTCAACATAACAAATGTGTTTAAATGCAAAGCATCCTGGGATTGCTTCCTTTTTTGTACAGGGAGTGATTCCGACCTCACGGGTGAAGTTTCTACTGCGTCTGCTGAGGGGACGTCTGGAAGTGGACCTGGACAAAGACAAGCTCCTCTTCAAACACATGTGTTACGAGATGGAGCGTCTGCACAACGGAGGGGATGTCACCTTTCACGATGTACTGAGGTTAGAAAGACCATCATTAAAAACTAAAATGTACAATGAAACTATATTGCTGTCGTCAAAACCGTAAACTTCCGCTCTGAGTTCAAATCTAAATCTAAATTTTGGATTATAATAACACCGGAAACCTTATTGCATGACCATACGATGCCATTCACTTCGTCATCATGTGTTTCAGCATGCTGTCGTACCGCTCGGTCGATATCCGCAAGAGCCTTCAGCTGGAGGAGCTGCTGGCGCGTGAGCAGCTTGAGTACACTATTGAAGAGGAGGTGGCCAAACAAACCATCCGCATGTGGTTGAAGAAGTGCCTAAAACGCATACGAGCTGTGAGTCCACACGCATATATAATGATATACAATTCACTTTAATTAAGTTATTAATATTATTCAAATACAGTAGAATAAGCGTATTGTGACAATACGAAGGACTGACAGCATCTTCCTCCTCCAGAAGCAGCAGCAGTCATGTAGCATCATTCTCAGTCTGAGAGAAAGTCAACAGCAGGATCTCCGACGTCTGCTCAACCCTCCCAGCATCGAGACCACCCTCCCCAGCGAGGACACGAACACCCATAACCAGGACAATCCCACTCAGCCGGAGGTACCCTCTTGTTCTCATCTCCAAACACCGAAGTGTGTCTTTTATCTTTCATTGGAATTAAATTATCTGTAATCATTTTAACCCAGCAGAACAGCGGCCTGCAAACTTTACTGAGCCCCACCCTGTCAGACCGCAGCGGTTACAGACAGGACTCTTCCGACCGACCTCAGAGAAAACTGGGACAGTGGCGGCTACCTGCAGGTCAGTTGGTGTACTGAGAGCATTACATTTACGTACTAGCAGTTGTTTTTATCCAAACTGACAACTGATGATAAATTGACAACGTAAACAATGCTCGCATGAAAGGCTTTCATAAATTCATTTTCACATCACATTTAGTTTCTAGTGCTGAATTTAATAACTCGCAGATGGAAAAAACTGTCGCCACCCATGTATAACAAAATACATTTGTTAAAATGCAACACCAAGAATTCTGCACATCAAAGCGAGCGAGTGGGAGTAACGTGGTTTGCGCGTGACTCGTGTAATATCGCCTTGTGTTGCTTCCGCAGGGCGCACAAGCGTAAAGTCCATGGTGTGTAAGATGAACCTCATAAGTGATGAAGCCTCCTCGGGGTCCGAAGTCAAAAAGTGGTGGACCCGTCAACTCACTGTGGAAAGTGATGAAAGCGGCGATGACCTCATTGATATTTGAAGCGAAACAATGTGTGCACAATTTATGCAGGAGGAGCAGAAACCTGGCTTGCTAAGATTGTTTATGTTTGTATTTGTTTTTTAGATAAGCCATGATCTTTTCTATTAGCTTCAGGTAGGTGCTTCTATGCTGCTTAAAGCACTACCATTACAGATTTTAGTCACCTCTTGCCTACGGTATTTAGATTTAAAGATATGTTACATTTGTTTAAGCTCACTCTAGTGTTGAGAGATTTAAGATGTAAATGGTTAAGATAGAACGTCACATGGTAATATTGAAAGATGCTGTAAGGTGTTCTCAGGAAGTTTAATGCAAAAGTCTAATAATCTGAAAATTTTTATAATATAAAGGTTAAAGATATAAACTTCGCTTCATGTGAACCTAACCAAAGCCATACAGTTCACTTTGTTTGTCTTCGTTGTCTCACGGAATGTTATTATTTATAAGCGTATTATGTTTGTTAAGTTCACTGTTATCTTGTGTTGTATTAGAGTGGACTCAGAGTTTATAACATGCAGACACTTGCTGATATTATGACAAGACAGTGAATGTATGTAGATTATGTGTTTGTGATATTTAAATTATAAGAATAATTGAAATAATATGCTAAATATATTTTGTAAAAATGAAACTGCAATTTACAAATATTATGTGATTTTAAATTAAAAGTCTGTGATATTACCTAACGGGGTTGATATTGATTTGTATATATTGTCTATTTTAATTTGCAGAAACAGAAGAAAAGAAGTATGAACATAAAAAGAAATATTTACAGAAAAAACATGGTTAATTATTAACAGCAGCTGTATTGTCCATGCACAGTATATTTGACGTTCCTGCGAGGACCAAACACTAAAGGACAAAAAATATAGCAGAAGGTTTAAGCACACAACGCTGTCTGAGACGTGACAGCAACAGGGGTAGTGCTCATGCCAAGGGTTCCTCAGAAGCATGCATGCGATTGACAGCACACACGGGTACAGCACATTAGATGACTTGCATCAAGATCCTTCAAAGGTTCAACGCGTCCTATGTCCACAGCTCAATAGGCATGATTCCTTCTTTAGAGTTGAAAGAAGGGAAGAGATTCTCTTCAAAGAGGAAGTATAAAGGGAACTGGACCAGATAGCCACGTATCTTCTTGAGTTCCACAGAGGCCTGGGCAGGATCCTCAGTAGCCATGCAGGGCCGGGACATGTAGTCCCTCAGAATCTTATAGTTCAGAACTGCATCAGTGGGCAAACATCTAAAGACCTGAAAACACCAAAAATCGAAGCTTTTCAATGGTGAATCAGCCATTTCAAAGATAAGACAAAATGCTGATTCAAGCAGTCCACATGTATGGGTAAACGTCTCGCTGTATTGACCGAGTCAGTTAATCTCAATTCTTAGATCAGTGAATAAAGGAAGCTCTTTTCTAGGAATGAATCAAGGGCTGTTGGGAGCCCTTTTTATACGGAAGGTCAGCGCCAGTAGACTTTCCAGTGCACTTTTCTATGGCTGTTACCCTTTAGGGGTTTGATTGATGTATTTACCTTGTCATACACACTAGCGTTCTTGGCAGCGGTCACCATCCAGATTTCCTTGTAGAATCTGTCACTGATGGGATCACTGATGTCTATGCTGTAGTCTCCCAGCAAGCCAAGAACAAGCCTTAAATATCAGAAATAGATTTCACACATCAGTTTTAAAGCTTGTAATGTAACAGAGCACACATAACCATCCCACAATGTGAAATACGTAAAGCAAAGGAATTCATTTGAATTACATTTACATTATATGGATTATGCAGACGCTCAACCGATACATTTTTAACAGCATGTCTTTCCAGGGATTCAAACTCTTAACCTTTGTATACGATGGATTTACAATTTTTTTTCACATTACCACTATTTTAATTATAGCAATGCAAACAATAATAATATATTTTTTATTGTATGAACAAAGATATAATCATCCATTGTCCATGTTATGCGAAATGTAAATATGACGGAAGCTATGTGAAAAGCAAACCTGAAGCATTCTTTTCGCAGAGACAGAGCAAACCTGCCAGCTTGATAATCCTCTCCATCCATGAAAGAGGGCTGGAAATCTGTGTCTTCAACAATCACAGCCATTTCACTGTCTCTCTTTCCCAGCATGCTCCTGTCATTGATGTTCGCAGAGCCTACAAATCACAAGCACTTATCAAATGACTGCTCTAACATCAGGTTCACTTTGGTTCTAGCATGGCTAACGCCTGTAAAGTGTGAGGAACGTGTTTTAGATCTGGATTTGGGAGTGACCTCTCCAGAGAGCCTCAAGGACATTTTTCACATGTCTTCTTCAAAACCTGTTTTTACGGATGATGGGATAATTGGAATTGATAGAGACAAACAGGATTTAAGCGACGTTAAATCGGATTTTAATAATGCATTAAATGCATTGTGGTGAGGAGACAGACGTGACGCCTTTCATAAACATCTGTTGACGTTTGTTATTCTGCTCACATACGCACTACACGTGTTTTTCTTTGGCTGCAGTGCACTCTAGTGGCAAGAAGTGGCAGAGACGTTGTGAACAATGTAAATAAAATGTTTTGGTTTTGGAAGACATCGGTTTGGCTGTACAGTCGGGCTACTTGATTTGAAAAATAGATAAATATGCATAGAACATAAATATATTACACATGATTATTATTTTTAGGGAGATTACATTTAAAACATTTGGCAAATGTGGATTTATACCAACCCTTATGCAAAATACTATACATATAGAATAATACTAATTTATTAACATTAATATTCCACAGTTTTATAATACGTTTCATAATACACGCAACATGTTTTTGTTAGTAATGGAAAACAGACCACTAAAACCGTTCAGGTCCCGATTGTATATAATGATATAATGAACAGTATTATTCATTACATTTACATATACATTGTAGTTAATTTGATTTAAACGACTAAATAAATCAAAATAATTTTACTCAAATATGAAAATATAGTCTGAATAATAGGTTGGAAACGTTCCATATGACATTAGATGTTTAAAATTCTAGTTTCAAGGAAGGATCAAGTCAGGAAGGTTTCCTCTACTATGGTTTTGTGCATGTGCTCTGTGAGCAGTGTGTCTGACCAGTAATGACTGTGCAGTCGTCCACGATCATAAGCTTGCTGTGCACGTAAATGAGTTCAGTGACCAGACGCCCATCCAGGTCAGCGTGAGTGCGCAGGCCACAGAATGAGATGTACTTGATCCAGCAATCTGCCACTGCATTGAGAAATATGTATAAAAACACATCGGGCAATTCTTTTGGTCTTCTTATAATGAATTATAATCATAACAACAGCATACAAACAACATATACTGCTTCAGATGTTCTGGTATCACTCTTACAAATAATCCAGTGGCTTCGTAAATAAAGTATTTTGGAATCACTTATATTAAATAATTATTTAATTAACACATTATATTTTTAATACACACTTCATATTTTTGGTGAATTATAATATAAATATTTGAGTTACTCACTGCATATACAGTATATATACGTTTACAGGTCTACTTACTCACACGTTTGAGCCTCTCAACAATCGAGTGCTCCCCTCGACACATTGTCCTGTGATGAAAAAAGAGAGATTTCATTTTCCAAACACTTCCTGTCTTTCACCAATTACGTCCATTGCCTTTCAACTAACCAATCACATCCCTCCCTGAACCCCACAGCACGCTTCTCCGCTTCTCTTGCGGTATCAAGGCCCGTGTTGAGACTGCAGGGTGGGGATGTAATTGTCTCTTTGCAGCGTGTGAGGAGCAGGATCTCTTGTTTCTACATTACACACGTGTCATTTACTGCAAGCGCCCGTTCGGGCTGCTTTTTTGTCCTTAATTGTGGCAGTTTGGTGATTAGAGAAGACGCATGTTTGGAGGGTTATTACCTGTAATTAAAGTACATGATTGCTTTGATGGCTTGGCCCTCCCCTGATGAGATGTCACCTTCAAAGCCTGGCAACAGAGGCATCACCACATAGACACGAAATGTCTTCTTCTCCCTGTGGCCGAGCCATAACATGAGTTACAGCCTCACATTTATGTTTCCTGTATGTTTGTATACACACGTAAGCATCGTCACACCGCTCGCACCTGTACGCTCGCAGGATTCTTTCTGTGATCGCATCTCCAATGCTGTTGTGGATGGTTTTGTCAGCACAGCTGATGAAGAACTGATTCTGAGATCAAAAGATGATAAGAAGACATATCATGTGAATGAAACAAGAACATAATGTCCACTTCTAGCTTCTTGCATCTTAAAGGGATAGTCCACCCAAAATGAATTACTCCCCCGGTTGGTACAAACCGTTATACATTTCTGTATAAAGCATAATTGACTATCATTATAGAAGAAAAATATGGTATATTTTTTGTTCTGTTGAACAGAAATCAGAAGAATATTTTGATATTTTGAAGAATTTGGGAAAGCAAACAGTTCAGAGGCATCTTTGACTACCATTTGAATGCTACTATGGTAGTCAACGGTGCCCCAGGAATCAAAATATCTTGCTTTGTGTTCATCAGAACAAGGTAATGTACATGTCTGGAATGACATGAGGTTGAGTAATATATAAAATATTTTTTGGGTGGAATATCCCTTTAAGCTTAATAATATTTTTAAAAAGCAAACGTTCTTTTAACATGTACTCACCCTCGTCCAAACCTGTATGACTTTCTTTCATTTCCCAAACACAAAAGAAGATATTTTGAAGAATGTCAGTAGCCAAACAACATTGGACCCTATTGACTTCCATTGCATGGACACAAAACCACTGAGACATTTTGCAAAATATCCTATTTTGTGTTCGGCATAAAAAACTGAATTATCATTTTTGGGTGAACTTTAACACAGGACGTCATCATTTATGTTACGTTGAAGCATTACCTCTAAGTAGATAAAATGTTTGCTGTTCTGGATGGCCGATATATAAGCTAAATGAATCGACTCCTCATGGACCTTTGAGCCTGTAGACCACTGGCACACAGACCTCAAAACCTTGCGTTTTTTATTTGTTTGGGGAAAAGAGAAAATATCACATTTAATTTCACATGTTTCATTTGGACGAAAATGTTCTTATTCTTAAAACAATGCGCATTGCAGATCAAACACGTAGACAATAAATCCACATGTAGATTTCTCACCTGAACGTTACCCCGGGTGGATCTGCCATCATATTCGGCTGGCACCATGGGTGCGGAGAGAGACTTGGGCACGAGGTAGGGGTAGCACGTCGCCCCCGACCGCTTCTTCACCAACTAGCAAATAAAAGGAGAGTTGATTGGGATCAGACAGTTGACTCCAAAATCACACCCCTAAAGAGCGCTAATTACTGTGCCACATCCAGATAGCCTGTTGGGGCTGACCATCAACCCATGCTTGCCACCTCCACTCCCCAGAAACGAAGGGCTTTGTTGAGGCAAAAGTCTCGGTTTGGTCTTAGACAGTGCTGCTGATTACAATAAATTGATGGCCGTAAGTGTGCAAAGTTGGGTTTTAAATGGCTATTGTCCTATACTCAGACTGTTTTCAACCGGGTTCAAATGTCGTTTGAACATGAGACAAGCTTTGTTTCCGTGCAAACGAAGGAATCTGTTTCGCCATCCTATAACAATTATCAACACACGGACGCAAGAATATTGTCTTTTTTTATGTTTTCAGAGTATTTGGTACATTCTAGATGTACCAAAAACTTGGCCTTCACTCTCGTGTTTGGTAAAAAAATCATTTCTTAAGTGAAGTTTTTTGAAGTTTTATTTTGTTTGACGTTTTCACCCCTGTTGAAGAAGGCGCTCGCGGTGCAAATTAGCGAGCTGTGCGCCATGTCATCTTACACCGTGGGCAAGCGGTAATCTGGGCCGTGTGCTTATAAACAGATGGTTCTCAGGCAATTAACAACTGGCGTAATGTGTTGATTAAAATCCATCGAGCCCTGATGAGGGAGAACTAACATTAACTCTGCTCACGGGCTGCTGGCAGATGCCCAAGTGATACTCATAACTCTAGTGACCTTGATAGTGAATCACATGTCTGAATCATCGCAGTTCTTAAAAAGAAAGCTGGACTTGAACTAATTCAGTTCATTTGAGTTTCAGCAATTTACACTATGTTTCATATGTGTGATCATTATGGTCGGAGTGTGGACCACCGATATCAATTCTAAATACCTTATGTATAGACACACGCGCCTGGCCCAGAAGTATATTTCTGGTCTGTGTTTGGTTATTATTAACAATTTATTATATGTTAGTATTCATTTATATTATTATTTTATTGTATATTGTATTACATTGAATTAAAACTACAAAGAATCAAAAACACGATTCTTTGCGGAGGTCTACCGGATGTCAAGTTTGGGCCACATACTGTAACATTTATTTAAGGTGCCGCTGAAACGTCTATATTGCAGTTAGTAAAAACATTATCCCAGATGTAGGCTACTATTTGATAGGACGATAATAGATACGAGCTGTTCAATTGGATACATTTCGAAAGAAAAGCGTTTTGCTCAGATGTTGCTCTATAGCTTAATGGAGATCTCAGACATGTTTCATTGAAGAACCAATGAAGATTCCAACATAAAATCTCCTCAGATGTTTCCAAACCCAGATTATTTTATCTATACAATCTATTCTACATTATAAACAGCTCTATACAATAAACTTTTGGTCTTAAAAGAGAACTCGATCAAATCTCCCGAGCTATGAAATCGCGAACTCTGAGCGTGTACATTTTTCATATCTCATAGAGATGAAATATCATTAGTTGTATAAGTTTATTAAATATCATGCAAAATGGAAGTCATCATCAAAATAAAATACAATACAATTCATGTTTCTCATAACGTCTCCAACACAAATCGCTGACCGATCAGTTCTCTTTTCAACTCTTTCTTTGTTGTGAATGTTCCATAATCAACAGCAAAGTATATAAATGAGACCAGTCTATCTCTGAGGCGTAAATGTTCATTTCCACTAAACACCTCATCAGAGGCATTCAACTGCCTTTTGTTTGTCACACACACACCTGGCTTCCTCTCCTTTAATTATTCACCAGCCGAGCGTCTGATCGGAAGCCAAGCCTGAAATATGACTGGCATAATCCAAAGGAAATCATACAGGCCTCAAACCAATTCAATTACGGAACAATCAAAGTAAAAAGGCCTCTAATTGCTCCAAAAAGGGGGCTGAGAGAGTGGGCGGCCATTGAGTGCTGATGGCATTCAGAACAGGACACAAAGAACAACTGCAGGGGGTGCTAAGCTCAAGCTAATAAAGATGGTTTGTCCATAAGACTTGAAACCTCGGGTACTCTCTGATCTTTAGTCAGCATTAGGGCTCTGAATGGAGGCGGTGCTTATTATAAAAAGTTGATTTGAATATTCAAACCTATATGACTGACAGTCATATTCTAAACAGTGCGAAGTGTGACTTCACATTTATTATTTTCATCAGTCTTGTTACTCTTTAAAAGCAGAAAAAAATGTATTGCTCAGGAAAAAATTCCTACCTTTGCAAAATTCCACCTTTGGATAAAATGTCTCGCGATATCTCTCGCAGCTTTCCCATGGACCACCACCCCGATATCATGCCAGGGCATCCGTGGTGTCTTATACCTATCAATAAAATCTTAACAAGAGAAAAATAAACATCACATATTAAGGAACATTAGCCAAGTTATCGTACAGAAATGACCTATAGGCCTTTTGAAGCCATTACGGAGACCTTTCTCTTTCACAAGCTTTGACAATCCACACCATCGTATTCATACAGCATATCTATCAGTGTTCTCCACTTCTGCTGTGTCCCACCCTGTTGATACTACTGTATGTGAGGAAACAGGACTTCAGTTTTACAAAGCAGAGTTGCAAAAATAGAGTTATCTCCCACTCAAGAAAGAATAGAGATGGAGAAATAACCCCATACCGACAGCCGAATGAGAGAAACAACTTCCATGTTTTCTGTTCCTCAGTCCTGTGCTACAGAGTTTTGATTCATTTGATGGTTTGGCTGAAGACATCATTGTGTGTGGTACAGCTGTCAGTTTTTGTCTTGTTTTTTCTTCTTTTTTTGTTAGTTTGTATTAAGGACTTGAGCTGCACTTTAACAAAGAAAAATGGCAAAAATATGAATGTGTGTACACTGTAAAAAAATTGAAAATTCCTTTTAATTTTCTCCCAGTACACGATCCTTTTATTTTACAGACATTTCTGTTAACATTAAAATACAATGCAATACAGTGCAGTGCAAAATTTATAATACAGGTAAAACTTTTTTTTTTTTTAAATTTCTAAATTTCTTTAAGTCGTCATGAAATGAAAGTAATGTTAGTATTATTTTCCGTATCGTGAAATACAGCCGCGAAAAAAATTAAAAGACCATTTTCAGAGACTGAAATTTTCTGATTTTACAATGTAATAGGTAATAGGTAATGTTGAGGTCATTTCTAAGAAGATATTTCTACTACATTTCAAATTAAAATATTGTTTCTATTTGCAGAAAATGGAAACTGGAGAAACGATGCTGTGTATTTTTTGAGAAAACGTTTATATCCACTTTTAAGCAATACAAAAAGTAATATTTATGTATTTAGGAAAAGTTAGAAAAAATGATTATGTGATAACCTTGATTTTTCTCACATTTGTATGTGTCTTGTCATGCCGTCAGTCTTTCACATTTCTATTGGATGACTTTGTCACTCCTGAGGTTTGATTTTGTTGAAAACTGGATTGGAATGACCTCTAGAAATACTGATTTGAAATGAAAATTTGGGATGGTCTCGTAATTTTTTCCGCGGCTGTATATCCAAGTATACAGCTTCTGAGTCGAGAGAAAATGTAGGACGATACTTGATTTCCCAGAAGATGGGCATTGCTGACAAAATGGAGGCCGATTTGAATGCAAGTCTGCAGTCAATCGTGAATTATTTCCCACCGGGCTAACCATCGGCACCCTCCCATGAAAAAGCTCTGCCCTCGCACCATTCCCCGTGACAGGTAGTGATGAGAAATCGTTTCGAGGGGGGGAGGAGATCAACCTTTTTGATTAAAGATTATGAGGGTGCATGAATGCCGTCGTTTAACACATTTTTTATAAAACAATAAGAATTCAGCTCTGGTTTGTCATACTGCAGCGATGCTTAGAATGGTGTTTAATTCAGTGTGAATGTGACATACCGTCAAACGGTTTGTTGAGTTTGACCCAGTCTTTAAGAATGAAGTTGCAATAGTCTTTGCCATGCCAGAAACGAGTTTCTCCACAGAGTTCAGAACTGCCCACGTAACTTCTGAGGGAACTGGTCTCTAAAACAGATCCGAAATAGATTCTAATACATCAGTTCCAAATAGCAATCTTCAGAGATCTTTCATAGGGGGCAACTAAGATAAGACTGTCACAACATATTTCGTCTATTAGTCAAACCGTAATGAAAGTGATGTGTTTGGCTGTGTGTGTATGATTGCTTTCATGTGTCAAATGAATTTGTCTGTTTATATATACTGACCGTAAGGCAGAGGGAGAGAGTGATGCAGCCCAAGATAATATGAGTCACTTGAATGGAGGGACAAACTCTTAGTGTAACATTCCCGAGCCAGCTGTGTCCTGGAATTAAGACTATTCCTGCTATTGTAATATTCTAAACACAGAACACACACAAACACAGTATCTATTATGTATGCATCAGATCAAAGATTCTGTTCTGGACAAATGCATTTCAACAGTAGCAAAACTAATGAGTATCAAACACGCTCCATGTTCCTTTTTTTACAAACCCCACACATGCAAAATGTCTGTTCAACATTGAATTAGACAACAAACGTCTGCAAACAAATGTTGCAAAACCTTTTCTCAGAACAAATGTCACTGGGCCATTCTAACAAAATGGTGGCCAGATTTTCCATCTTCAAGTTAAGACAGGGCCCTGCTCTGTCTATGTTAGTTGCACATAATAAAATGAGGTTGTGTATATAAAATACAATCATATCTCATAACCTGAGGTCACATTCATTCAGCTTAATTTCTCTTACTGTAATCAGATCCATCAGGACTGTTGCGACTCTTCTCCTCTGAGGGGGTTTTTAGTCTTTCTTTGGGCAGGGTGAGGCTCATGTTGGTCTCTCCCTGTTCCTCCATCATGGGAAGGGTGAAGCTCCCACTGTTCTCCTGTGGATCCCCCACCGAGCATAAATCTCCTATTTTTTCCCGTTCACCCACCACGCTAAACTTCATCTCCTCATCCTCCTCCACTGTGGCCACTGACTGATACAGGATCACAAAAAACACAATGATTTAAAATAAAGATGTCAAACGGGTCCAGGAGATTAAAAAGTAGATAACATTTTGAACTTTACTCTTTACATTGCTGAAAGGTCAACCGAGAAGTCATTTTGCTCTGTAGTGAAAAGGATTATGGGTTATTATTTATTATTATTTTATTATATTATTTTTAATGAAGTACATACTACGAACACCATGAAAGTAAATGTTTCATCTATGGTTGATATACTGAGCTCTCATTCTGCCATACGCAGCGAGTGGTAATGGCCACCCGCGTGGCATCAACCACAGCTTTAACATTAGCGAAAGCGACTCCGCGTGTTGGGTGGAGTCAGAAACAGGGTAAAATGCCCTCTGAAGTGTGCGAGTTAATGGCTCACGGGGATCATAGCGGCCAAGACTTGACAAATGGCAAACGTCAGAGCCCTATTCTCCTGGTGGGCATAATTTTATTAAGTGCAAATATCACCGTGCTCCTAAGGAGACGTTTTGAAAGGTTAGACCAACAGCTGTAACAGTTTCATGTATATTAGCAAAGATTTTACAGTTGAGAAACCCCGCATTGATAGATACAGTCAGTCAAGCATGCTAAGGGAAGCCCCTTAGTAAATGCAATAAGTGCCTTCATCTAAAGGGTTGAAATCATGTTTATTTAAAAGCTTGGACCCATATTTAATGACACAAAGGCAGGCAGGTAGGCAGCGGGATGGGAGAGGTGGCATACAGGAGAAATAAAGCTCCCATTTAGTGGCCCGTCATTTGTTGAATCACTCATCCATGCAGAGCCTTTATGTTTAATGCAAGTCTCTGGGGGCCAGAAAAAGGAAGGACCCGGAGAGGAGGGCTGGAATTATCAACCACATGCCCTTCAAAGTGCCCCAGATGCTCCATAATTGCAATTTTACGTTTGTTCCCAAATCATCAGCCACAAAATCAATTCCTGCAACTCTACAGCTGAAACCAGTCTCTATTTCTATCACTATTGTTAAGACCGATAGAACATTTAAAACGTTATGATTTAGGTTAGCTTATCAATGTTTGTATCATTCACTATACACATTGATCACTTTTCAACATAGAGTATAAAGGGACAGTTCACCCAAAAATGAAAGTTCTACCCATTTATTTGTATTGTATGGACACAAAACCAATGCTCGCCAATGGGAACCGCCGGTGTTGGTTACCAACATTCTTCAAAATATCTTTTTTTGTGTTCTGCGGAAGAAAGAAAGTCATACAGGTTTGAATGACAAGAGGGGGAGTGAATGATGACAGAACATCCCTTTACCACGCCAAGCATATAAATATACGCGTGCATCTTTAACAGTGCACACATTTGGCCTTATGGACACTTAGAAAAGGTATTTGAAATGCAGGTGTCTGCTAATTTCAATTCAGAAGTCATGCTTTCAAATCCCAGGGTATACATTGGAAGTCACTTAGGATAAAAGCTTTATAAAGTAAGAGTGTGCATAAAAAACAGTATAAAACCAGTTTTACGAATGAATAAATGTGATATTTCAGTAGTGACATTCAGTATTTTGATAGTACTATAGTACTGGTATTAATAGCATTACTGATGTATCGGTGCACATGATCTGATGAAGCTTTCGTGGGCAGCTGTCAGGTGCGTTTCAGCTTCCCCCATTGAGATCTTTGACAGATATCAGAAACACTCAGCTGGCAATAGCATGGCAAACACTGATGTTGACAAACATCGCAAGACCACTGGGCCATCGCTCTCCATGGGTCACATTTACAAGAAGTTTTTCCTGTCCAATTCACTTATGCGTCAGTGAAGGAGCAGTGACTTAACAGCCAGTGATATCATCTATTTCTGATCCACACGCTACTCTCTCTTTTCATCCCTCAAGGGATGCAAAAATTCTGGGATTTGAAGGATCTAATAATCAAGACATGGAAGATTTTTTACTTATTGAATACAACTATTAATTACCAGGTTGATGGTCACAGGTGGTAAAAATGTTACTCTGCATTTCCGTATGAACTTTAAAACTTTATCTTTATTTGCATTGTGTTGCTGTAGAACTCAAGTAATAAATGATAATAATGACAGTGTTGATCTTACGTGAGTAAAAGTGGGAGACAGAGCAGGACTGGGCTGTGGGCTTCTTCTGACACTTCCCACATCAGTCAGCCTGTGTTGAGAGTCATCCCATCTTCCATAGGCCAGGTCAATGCCTCCCAGGAAAGCCAGCGACTGGTCAATCACCACTGACTTCTCATGGTGGGCCCAGAGCAGTGCTGTGGACGGCATGTGATCGGGGTGTCGGATGACCTGTCAGTCAACAGAGACGGGCAGCTCATCAGGTGGATATTCCTCAATCTCACAAGACACGTTTTTATTAATAAAAATGAAAATGGAGGGGTTTTTCAGAACACTGCCATTCTTTTTATACTATTGCTGCAGAAGCAAGTATGTAGAACAGTGTGGAAATGTTCGATATGCTTGGGATGCCCAGATAAACTACTGAAGGTACAAATTTATAAAATTACAGCACACCCCAGCATCTCACACTCTAAAAGTGCTGGGTTATTTTTCAACACAGCACTGGGTCAAAAAGTGACCAACCATAATTTTACCTACACTGGGTTGTTTCCAACCCAAAATGCTGAGTTATTTTAACCCATTGTTGGGTCAAATATATTGTAAAACATTTTCTGGGTTACTTTAACACAACGGTTGGGTTAATCTCCTTTTGGCCCAATGTTGGGTTGAAATTCACAATGCAATGCAGCCGACTTGCTTTTGAACAAATTAACTGAAAGAAACAAAATAACAGTACTTACTTCTGAAGTGATAACAATATGTTTTAGTGTTTAAGTGTTTAAATTGTTTAAAGTTATGTAAAACAGGGCAAAAAACGAAAAGTATGAAGATACAAGTTTTCAGAAAAACATCAACGATATATAAATTTTTTTGAGGCATGTATACATTTTCTTGATTTATTTTTATTTAGTGGTAAACTGAAGTTCCTTTTGAACCCGAGTTGTCTATGTCTTCCGTAGAGCTTCTATACTGGATTGCAAGCAGTACACTAATTATTTTCTAAAATCAGCCTGAAAGTTAAGTAAATATTTTAATGAAGCCTAACATACATTTTTGGTGAATCGAACTAAATGACATATTTAAAAACAACTGATCGTAGACCAAAAATAACATCACAATGTGGATACAGTAGTGTCAACCATTGTTGAGGTTCGAAAACATCTACAGCTGTGTCTCTACCAGTTTCGGTGGAGCCTCCGGAGGACACCGCCCCAAGCAGAAATTTTACACCACCAGGGCCCAGGAATACCTCCATCCAGCTGCTCTACCGCTCGTGTCCTTGGGGTGTGGATCCCAAGCCACTTCCCAGTGTCACTCCGCTGCCCCATACTCAACCATCACTCCAATAAAATAATGTGACTGTGCGTCAATCCCTCGCTGCCCAGAGGTGCTATGGTGATGAATACCGCAGCGTTGTGTTGCCATATAAGCTCCATGGCACCAGGGGAGGAGGCAAACTCACAGCCCAGGGCTCTTACAAAGACGATCAGAGAGGAACAACCTGACCGACTCTGTATGGTTACAGATCCTTCTCATGAAACCAGAGAGGATCTGGCAAACATGATCGAAGTAACATGCTATTCCTATCACTAGAGGTTGTGGGCATGCCAGGCACCCCTGTGTTATGGGTGATGTGTTTTGATGGAATGATAGACATGAGTAGATGTACTAGTCAAGAACCTGTGGTGGGTGATTGAGAAGCTGATGTGGAAAGACAGGTCCCCTCTGTAATGCAGTCAATTTTGGCTATGATTCAGTGTTTTACATTGTTTGACATAATGTTTAACTCACCATGATGTTTGAATGAAGCCCAATGAGTGTTTTCTTTGTGTATTCACTATTGAGACCCATCACTACCTCCACTTCTTTGTAAAGCAGGACGAAGATCTTCACTCCTTGTTGCTAAACAAAAGCCAAATGTTGTTAAACTGCTGTTGGTACCAGAAAACATGAGATATAGAACTGGATGAACCGTGAGGTGTGGTGAGAGGCAAAATGAAACTGGCTGAAGTCCAGATCTAAGCAGATGTTCATACTCACTGCTTTGCGCATGAGGACATGATCCAATCTCCACATGTTCCCATCCATCACTGGTCGCTTGAGGAAGATTTCTGGACTCAACCTGAGGACCAAATCAAAACCAATGCCAGTGAACCCGTTTTAAAAAAGAAAATCTCAATAGATTTCATTAAACCAAATGACTAAACCAAATTACCAAACATTTGATTACATTAAATATTACACAAAATGTATATGCACCACCGGTCAGTGGCGTATCGTCTGGGTATGCAGGTGCACATGGGCCGGGGAGATTGGGTCCCGCACCCAAGTTTTATTAATGGACGTATAATATCTCAGATCTGCTCTACCCATGGGCAGATGTGAGTGGTTCCTCCCCAAGGAAATAACATTTAGTGTAAAAACAACGTCTCTTCTCCAGTAGCTTCAGGGGTGTAGTTAGTAAAACGCGTGACAAGTAGTTCTGATGCTACAAATGAACGCAAGATTGAATTCGCCTTTTGCCGAACTACATTTTCACATCACAAATCAAATCATACAGTCCATTATTCTCAACAAAATTAAAATATAAAAAATGGCTAATAGGTGTTTAATAATAAAGTACATGGTAAGGTTAGGGGTATAAGAAAGGTCTTTATTGTCCCAATTAGTTGGCATCCATTTAATACATGGATAATCCATTTAACACATATAATAATTTACACTCTATTATTATTGTGTAATGTTTAATGTACAAAATTACTTTGTTTACCTTGCTGGGTCGAAACGGAATGAAGTTTAATTTCTATAGACTCTAAATGAGCTTGTCAATGTCAATCTGATTAAGGTGACCACCGGCCACTGGCCAAACATATGCAGGAAGGCGAGGATTACTGTCCAATCAAATCTTTATACTTCAGGTCCATACTTACTGGTTGCAGAAAATCGCACAGCCATCAAATTAATTGCAATAGAAAAAAAATGATCACTGACACATCAATGTTAGCCAAATAAACACTTGCAGAATTTGAAATGATAGATACATGATGTTCATTCTATTCTGTACCACCAGGCTGTGATGAAGATTTCTTCCTTTGCACCTTCCAGGGCATCTGCTATAGCATCAAAGTATCCAGCTGCGTTGACAAACCTTCAAAGATGCACAGTGTGCTTCATTTAAGAAGTGTGACAGAATACTTTACAGAGATTGATAACAAAAAATCTGGCATAAATTGCATGTTGACAAGAAAGATCAATAAAAAATATATATAATGCAAAAGAAATTGAGAAAAAGTATCAAGTTTTTTTTTTTTAACTTGCTTTATTACTGTATATTAAAAGGTCCAGGGTATGAAGTTTAGTGGCATCTAGCAGTGAACTTGTGAAGTGTTTTTTGCTTCTTTGCTGAAGGAGATCACATATTTATGTAACACGCTCTGTAGAGCAGTTTGTCCGTTTAGGGCTACTGTAGAAACAACATGGTGAATTCCATGGAAGGGGACCCGGGGTGTATGTAGATAGAAATAGCTCATTCTAAGATAATAAACATAATGCTTCACTATGTAAGGCTGTGTTCACTTGACTTATTTTCTTAAACTGCTAGCATTGCTGTGAATAAATTGACATGCCGATCCTTTAAATATTCATGTGATAACATAATTTCTCACCATTTTGATGTAGTGTTTTCTCTCATAGGTGTGAATGACCCATGGCGGTTTTCTCTCAGATAGTCCTGCCCAAACATTTGAGAAAACTCATCTATGGAGTGACCCCACCAGCGAGCCTGTCTATATGTAGAGCACTTAATAGTGAGTGCCCTGTTAAAAAAAATCAAAGAAAATTTTTATTAGCCTTTAGGCAAAAACCTTACTTTATAAGACATTGGGGTAGACAATTTTCATTAACAATGATGAAATTGAATGAAATCATCTCAACCTGCCTGCATAAATTCTCAACAGTTACTCCGTGTCTGACTCCGGTCTCTCTGGTCCCTATTTTGATGTGAAATCCCTTATCGTACAGCATCACGGTACCTACTTGGCCATCCTTCGGCCTCATGTAGAGAACAAAGGAGTCTTTTACCACCAGCCATCTGAAACATGAAGCAGTCACCACATGAGAGCTGAAACAAGAAGGAGAGCCGTTCCATCGGCTGTGGGAAAACATAATCATAACCTAAATAAGTAAATAAGCGCAGCAGAAGACACGCCTCGACCCGATGGCCCGCAAGGCCGCAACCTGAGCAGCAAAATTCAATTGGAGCCGAATCGTCAGTGTTTGCTTTTTAGGGCCGTGCGAATTATGCAAGTGAAACGTTAGCTGTTTGGAAAAGAAAAAAAACAATAACATTCCCGTCTGCACAACATCAGAATCTGTTATTCGCCAATATTCATTTCAGGGCTTGGTGTCTTTTCTACACCATCACATGTGAAACCTTGAAATGAAGATCATGTGCTGTTCAGCGAAGACGTTTTCTCAGAAAGATTGTGTGTCTAAAAAATGTGATTAGGAGCATTATGGGAAAATTTGCAAAAGTTCTCACCTTCTGGACCAACGGTAACAGACGCTGTTGGATCCACACCAGTAACACACAGGGAACGTGTTTCCTCCTGATTTCTTTAGAATTAGACCTTCACTTTTGTCAATGCATATAAAAATAAACATAACTTGCACAGCACAGGTATAAAATAAGACTCTGGTCTACATATGAAATAAATATAATAATTATTCTCTTACATTCCCTTTGGTCCCAGGTCCCGGATAAATGAGATCTGACTCACTTCCAGGAACTCAAGCTGAAATGAAATTCAAACACACTATGTAGTTAATTGGCATCAATAAGCCTTGAACCAGCTTTAAGGCAAATGCTTATGAGCCAGACACCAGTTCATTACAAATATGCTTATCAATATTTTAGATACCCGTGGTACCTTGCAGTTATTGTGGCGAAAATGGAAAAAAAGAATTGCCATCTGCTGCGAAATGTATGGTCCAGCTCGAGGTGGAAACTGAAGCAGGGTGCGAATGTTTCCGGGTACATTTTCCCTTAAATTAGCCGTGGAAACGAATATTAATTACGTGACTGTCAGAGTATTAGCCTGTGAACCACTGAATTAAGTGTGGAATCACCTCTCAGAGGCTTTTTCTTCAAAAGAGCCTGTTTTAATGAGCAGAGACACAGCAGGTAGACTTCCAGACTGAACCTTCCTTCTGCCACCTTGTGAACAATGCGTATTTTCAACAACAACAAAAATGCCTAGGCAGTGCTGGTCAAATGCACTTTGATTAGTACCGTATATAAGGGAAACTTATACAATAACTTGTTTTACCTTTATACAGACAAATCACAATAAATGTCATATTTTGTGAATCAGGAAAGAAACGTTGTATTACTTGAAGCACCCTGGAATACTATTTATTGTAAATACCATTATGAATACGGTAATCATTCAGTTTCGATTTCAAAATTAGTATTTGATAATGTTCACTGTTCAATGGTACTGCCAGAGTAATGCATCAGAAAGGGACAGTGTACATTTTGTAAGTCAATCTGTGACTAACCGTTGAAGGATGTGTCCTGTACAAAGGCTTTTTTAATATATTCCTCAGATAGTCTTCTAGTTGCACCTGTTACAACAAACGAGATACCGGAAGAAACTTTATATGTTGTATAATGTATAGAAATTTTAAATGTGAACACATTTACACCATCTTAACTTCTAATCAGATATTGTGTAGCATTGCAGTTACTTAAAGAGATAAGTAGTGTAACAAAGTGTCTGGTAAAACGATTAACAGGCCATGACAATTTAAATTGTTTTGTTAAAACAAGTATCAATAAAAAAGATCAAACTTTTCTGTTCATGAGCTGTTCCTCTTTGACTAGGGCATCAGGTCTCCGTGGTAACGTAGGTATGTGTTCTCCATGAAATCTTCTGCAGCCCTTGAATGACCTCCTATTGACAGAGTGCCTGTCAGAAAGAGAAAATATTCACAGATGTAACAAAATTTGGGTCTTGTTTGCATGAAACCACCACTGATTTGATTATCTGAGAGGTTCTTCAGCGCCCATCGGACGGAACAGTGCAGTGAAGTTGAGAAAAGGGTTTTCAGAGCGTGCTAACAAGAATACATCTGGGACAAATTGAGCACACCCAACTGAAAAATGAAAACATTTAGTGATAGAGAGAGCAGTCGGATGGATTGTGTTTTCGGGGCTGTGTTGCATCTGTGAGAGTGTTTGGCAAGTATATGAAATTTACGGAGCTTACATTCGACTTGGCAGGGGAATTTTTAAGAGGGCCTTGAATTTGAGCAGGTCCTGATGAAGCGCCTGAAAGTGCTTGAAACGGCGCTTGATTTTCCATCTGAAGTCTCTGTGGCACAACTCTATAGTGTACAGGTTCGGATTCAGCACCTATGGATTCATTTCAAGAAACAAGAACTTGAATTGAATAAGTTTTCATTTAATTATCCTAAGATTTTCATGAATAGAGACACAATACATATGGAGACAAGTATTTTACAGTGTGTATCATTATTCGTTATTATAAATATATACTGTTTAGAGAAAATAGATTTGTACCCTTGTGGATGTGAATCTTTCAACTTCCGTCACCTGCACCATGATCGGCACATCTTCAAGAAATATAACACCATCCATAGATTTAAATGGAAGAAAGTTGTATATTGCTTGAAAGGAGATGGCCCTTGCTTCTAAAAACAATCATATCATTTCAACGTCATTATTGTGATTATGAGAGGTCAGCCGTCCTATGAGGTCACTGATTAAAGAGAAGACACACTGACCCAGGGGTTTACTGCCATAGAGGTCAGTTTGACAGCTCATGTCCAGCTCTTCTGGGTCATCCTGTAGTTCATCATGGTCCAGGCTGCCAGAGAACTGGCTCATGACCGACTCCAGGCGCTCCAGTTTAGGCGGCCTCTGACGGCCTCTCAGAGACATTTTTACTTAAGGACTTTCATCTGCAAAATCAATCAACATTCATTCAACACCGCACACAAATAATATATGTAAATATATTTTAAAAGATTTACATTTATTTAATAGCTCTCAAAGCGAATTACAAAGGAGGGAGTATTTAACAGTTTATCCTATAATAAGCAGTCTACAAAACTGCTATAGGGAGAGATTAACAACATTAAAGGATAATTTTTTAAGTTAAACAGTGGGAGTTCGTCAAGTTGATGTGGAAATGTGTATTCAGTAAAAATATATAATTGTATGAAATAAAATATGACATTTTATATATAGATATGACAGTTTTCAAATTCATTTAATTTCTACATAATAACATTTTTAAGTCAAAAGAACTTAAAGGGACAGTTCCCCCCCAAAAAATATTTTATTTTAAATTTTTTATGAAAATAATAACTTTTTTCTCCTGCAAAAAGCTAAAGAAGATATTTTAAAGAATGCTGGTTTATGAGTTTACACAACCTTACGTTAGCAGCTTCCATTGTATGGACACAAAACCACGAAGACATTTCTCAAATCTTCTTTTGTGAGGGTCATATACAGTATAGGTCTTAAATTACATGAGAGTAAATAAACGATGACATGCTGATTTTTTTATTTTGAGAGAACTATCCACTGAATTAACATTTACCTCTATTAGTAACACAGAAATAAATTCAAACAACCAAAACATCAGCTCCCTTTACACCCTTTATGTTAACACTGACTCCCCTTCTAGACATTTAGGTATTGTTGTTTCTGCTAAATATGCATAAAAAACGTGCATTCTGATTTTCGGTCACTGATAATTGCCCCCATATGCAAAATGCATGAAATATGGATTTAACAGCTGAATGTTGGTTACAGCTCTCTGGTATTTATATGGGGGGGGGGGGTAATCAGTTAATGAGGGGCTTCTGTCCTCTCTTCTGACCAGCCCCAAAGCCACTGGCCCAAATGCAAAGTGACAGACCCGTCATCAGAGAACACGGGGACGTAATGTCTTGTGATCCCAGAAAGGATGACAGACATGGATTTTTTTTCTGATCTGACAGTACACGTAATGATAACAGAAAGGAAAGGTCAGGGTCAAATGGCATGAAAGTGATGAAATGGCTGGATATCACGCAATGTCATGGCCCATAAAAACTATTCCTAAACTAAACAATGTTAAACATGATTTAATGAAATCAGGTTGGTGAGTGAAAACAGTGTGATCTGTCAGAGTTTATTAAAAAGATGGTTCACCAAAGAATTTAAATTCTGTAATCATTCACTCCAATTTTTTCAAATCTGATAAACATATAGGAAATTATTACTATATTTGGAATATATTTGGAAGAATGACAGTAACCAAACAGATCTCATGCCCAATTGTCTCCCATATTATTTTCCCAACCTATGGCAGTAAATGGGGATGAGATCTGTTTGGTTACTGACATTCTTCTAAATATCTTCCTTCCTTTGCAGAACAAAGACATGTATATGGTACAATCTGAGGTTCAGTAAATAATGACAGGATTTTCATTTTTGGATGAATTATACCCTTTGATGATTCACTTATTTAAAAATAGTTTGTACTTATTTGAGAAATACTTTCTTTTTCTCACACAAAATAAGAGAAATAATAAGAAATAAGCTCCTTGTATGTACTGTTTTTCACCTAGAAGATATTTTGACACATACTCTTTTCTTTTCAGTGTGTGTGTGTGTGCAAGAGAGAGAGAGAGCTTTTTGTGCTTCATTTCACCTGTCACTGCTCCCTACGACTGAGAATCTTTCTAATGGCCAAGGCAAGGGGTCACAGATTACTATACAATGAGGGGAGGAGTTAAGCACATGTGCGATTTTCCCAACCAACAATGAAGTGTGTCATTTCTGCATCCCTTTTGTTGACAACAAAATTGGAAAAATATTGATTTTAAACTGGAATAGACTGAACCCTAAACTTGTGCGGTTGTTTTGCTAGTGTTCACACTTTTCTGTAGGATTAACTTTAAAATAGTTTACTTGCTATTGTTTCTGTAGCTGTGATTCAAAACAATGCCTGCACTGAAGTACTTACTGGATAAAATGAATAATGTATGTCCAACCCCAGTTTGCAACACAATGGTAGGGTCAATGTAAAATAATGTCACGAAATGGCTTGGACAGAACCCAGATGCAGGCAGAACGAAGGGTTAACGTAAAAGGCTTTTATTAAATCAAAAACCCACAATGGGGAAAACATAAACAAACACTAGAAAACAAACACTTCCTACGAGGGGGACCAAACAAAACAAGAATCTTGGAATTGAAATAATAATTTCACAAACTGAAACAAGGGAAATCCAACAAACACGAGGACAGGTATAAAAGGTGCGCAATACCTGTGCGACGCTATCCAAACATAGTAAATAAACATACATTAGACAATGCACCGACACTGAACAGAGGGAAACTGGAACTATACAAAGGGAGACACTAATGAGGAGTAATTACATGGGGAGAGTGGTGACAGGTGATGGGAATGAAACCCTAACGAGATTGAACAGGAAAAACACTGAGCAGGTGATGGGAATAAAACCCTAACGAGGGTGAAACACAGAGCAGATGATGGGAATGAAACCCTAATGAAACAATTACGGGAGAAAGGAGGGTGGGGCTGAGAGACATCACAGGAGGACACGTGGCGCCAAGTAACAACATAAAGCCACGTGTCTCCACACATAACACAACAGAAACCCGAAAGACGTGGCAATGTCATGAATCTGCCCAGTGAGATAGAGAACTCAAGACAGGAATGACAGAGTCCTGACAAATAAATCAACACAAATAACTTTTGTGTAAATAGCTTTATATTTTCTGCCACAATCGTCAAAATTCTATACATTTTCCTGTACAGATTAGCAAGAAAGTCTTACCATCGGTTTCGAACGAAGTGGAGGAAATACTGCTAACAATGACGGAGCACTGTAACTTTTGAGTATGCAATCCCACAATCCACCTGAAAAGCACAGCTTTTATTGGAATTATTACAAAACTATTGTTTATCTTTGCTCTAAACATGCCATAAAAATGACTAACACTTTACAACATCTTTACAACTACCATTATTTTACCTATGTTTTTGGTTTTTTACCAGTGTATTTTACATGTATTTAATCACATTGCTAATTGTGTAGACTGTATATTGAACCTCTATTTTGTTCCTTACAAAAATATGACTTTAATTTGGTTTATTTTTAACAGTTGCTGATGTAGTCATATTAAGGAAGACTCCTTTAATTTGCCTTGTGATAACCACCCTTACCATGATAATTCATTTGCATTAGAGGATGAAGGTCTGCCGTCTGCCGGGATCAGAAAGACATTTTTAAGTCTTTTGGTGTATTTTATTATATAAATTGATAAGTTATAATAAGAATTTAAATATGTGAACAGTTTGCCATGTGAACCCTTTGGGGTTACCTAATAAAGCCTTGGAAACCTGCCAACTTGGGTATTGAACTTGCAACCTTTGAGTCTGGCTCTCTGACCTTTAGTCCACAAAATCCTTGACCCAATGTATCAAATATTGGCTAATAAGTGGACAAGAGTAATGATATGCAATTGCTCAATAAATTGTTCTGCAGTTAAAGTATACTTCAAATTGTAAGGTGTATACACATCCAGTGTTATTTGGAGATGTTTTAATAAACCTAATTCAAAGTATAAACAGTATTCAATATAAATGCATAAAGCCTTAAATTAGTTTAATAATAACATTTCGTTTTAAAAGGTTAAATAATAAAGTTAATAATAACATTTGTTGTGAATGCTGAATTGTGATCAGTGAGATTGGAAATGTTATTGTAATATTGCTGTAAAATTATAATACATTATATGTAATCTGTGCTTCCACGCCCACTTGACGCTCATCAAAAGCGCACACATGCAAATACAACCCCTGAAGCTTAGTAATGTTTCCTTAAAATGAACTAACCCTGGAACATAACCTTGTTTTATTCAGAGAGTGAGTTCGGATACTCACATACCCAGAAAGTTGTCTCTTTTTTTGGAACCAAAAGTTGAGGTTATCAGCTAACCTAACTTACCCGGAATGTCACATAACCAGATACCCCCCATGATAAGAAGGTATGCACAAACTGTGTTTTGACAAACATAGTTGAAATTTAAATTAAACTGTTTCTTCTATCAATTATTGTGATTGTTTTAGAATTCAGTAAGTCTGACTTCACTGACAATAGTTGTAAATGACGACTGAATTTTAATAGTTCTTCGTTTAGTTTAATATCCTTGGTTATCATTAGTCATGGCTCATATTGCCATCGTAGAAACATGGCATCTACTGCAATCTGTATCAATTTAGTCATTTAGGTAATATAATAGAGTTACGTATATTCAATACTCTCAATATTAGTACACAGCACAACGTTGTATACGATTGGATCTGTGGGAGATCCAAGTTCGTACATTTACTTAGGCCTCAAATTGTCATTACAATAAAAGCATGTGCGACAACTGCAATTTAAATAAGGTTATTAGTTTGTGGTGTAATTAGACATGATGTGTGTCTCCATTCTGTGATATTAGAAACGGAATAGAGGCAATTCATTAAGCAGGTAATAGAACACATTATTGAGCAAATGCTCTCGATAAGAATAAATCAACCACTACTATACCTGCACATTCTTTCATTACAGTGAATTATAATGTTGGAAGTGGGGGAAAGACTGACACTTTGAACAGCGGGAAGGCAAACTAAGGAAATATAAAGAGTTCTTACCTTGTCTTTGAAGCCGGCGAAGGAAGAACACACTGACAAACTTCCTAACTCTCCCTTAGAGACAAGACATTACAAAACTGCTTTCCGTTAACTTGAGGAGTTTGTGAGCCTGTTTTCCTCGTCGAATTATGTCAGCAATACGACTGGCCAGTTCCATTCAGAGCTCTTACAATGTGTCATAGGGAAACAAGGGAATGGTTTCAGTGTACGCTCAAAGCCTCTATTGATAGTGTGAAGCTCTGCTACTGGTGTGAGTGTTTGAAATGTTTGTACCAGGACAGCTACAGCTTATCTCTGTGATGTCATCCCTCATGAGATGGGACTAGTGGCGGACTGGCTGCTGGAATGCTACAGTATTTGTGTTGAGTGATGTGTCAGCAGTTGGACAATCATCATTGCAACACACTGACACCACATATCAAATATCTGACCGTCTGTGCATTCAAGAAGACAATATCATCGGTCATGAAAGACACACCTTTTGTAATGTACACCTTTCTATAATAATGAAACAAAGCAGCCAAAAACAAATTAAACAGATCAAGTAAACACTTCATATGCTTAAACAATAAAACTGTTGAGTTGAGAAAAAACCTTTCCAGTTGACCATTATCACTCATAATCAAAAAGATACTGTTCTGTGAACACACATTGACCTTTTGTACTATAACCTTGCAATTGTGACTTTAAGGCACTGGCCTAAAATATTTGTTTTTAAAATACAAATATTCCACGTAGTCTCTCAAATAAATAATTTTTATTGCTTACAATATGTTTAGATAAGGTAATAAATAGATTTAGGTAGCCTAGATAAAGTGAAACCGCGCAGGACTACCCGACATTGCAATGTATTTTTATAAGTTTAATGACTGTGTAAAGTCTTACTGTTAACGTGTATTCCTTATTTGTTTCACCCACGAATACTCACAATTTAGCTGCGAGTTAAAATAAAATAAATGTACTTTAAGTGCTTTTCAGGAATTTTAGCGCTGTTCGTTTTTACTTTCTTCCTAAGGCTTAATGCATACTTTGAGGTCTTCCATTAAATATGTCTTATATTTATAAAATGTTAAAAAAAATGTGATTCGGGCTGCTAGATCCACTCTGCTGGCACCGGTCACGTGACGTTACGCCGTCTATTCTTCTCCGCGCGCAAGCAGGAAGTACATGCGGGATACAAGGGATTCCATCGTTTAGATACGTTTTAGCCTTTTAACATTTACAATTCGTCCCGTTTAACAATATGTTCGTCGTATTTATGTGACATTGGCATAACTGTATTGCTCGTGCTCCACAGCTTGCCGTTCTGGTCAGTGGTCCGACGGTTATAGACGCCGGACCGTTTATACATCATGTTTTGACTGTGTATGAATCTGAATTTCTTGTAGAAAACGTCAAAGCTGTGAATGCACGATTCCGGTTCACACAGCCGGTTGCTACCATGCATGCATCGCATTTGTTTATGCAGCAATAGTGTGCAAGTGTTTTGAGATGGCGCTCTGCCCTTGTGCATAGGTATATGCTTCTGTTTTATGTAACTTTACTCTTATTGTTAGTGCTTAGGAGGATTTGGGGTTACTGTTCTCACCATCCCCCTGTCTTCTTTATTCTGCAAGTTCATGGTGAGTCAGGATGAGAAAAATCCACAGGAAAGATGGTGCTTTCTGAGCCTCACTGGGATCAGCACATCCCTCTGCCCAAACTGGGACTCTTTCGCTCCCGGCTGGTCACTGCCTTTGTTGCCCTGATCTGTTTTATAAACAGCTATGATGGGGACTTTGTCTTTGATGATTCGGAAGCCATCATCAATAACAAGGTGCCCCCTTCGTCTTCTTATTGCTATTTATTTGGGTGTTTATTGTTACAGAATAATCACTGTTGTTATATTCAGTTAAATATGTCTTGATGATGATGATGATGTTTTTTTGTAAAATGATGGTTGAACATCAACATCAGTATTTTCGGATAATGAACTATTGTAAAGTTTCTACTGCAAACCTGTATGTCTTTTCTCTTCGTAGGACTTGAACCCTGGTTCTCCTCTGGGCAACATCTGGAAAAATGACTTTTGGGGAAGTAACTTAAGTAGCAACTCCAGTCACAAATCGTATCGGCCGCTAACCGTCCTGACCTTCAGGTACGTTCAACACAAAGACAAAAGCGTCCTTCAATTACTGCTGTGTGACTGATGATTAAGCCTCCAACCTGCTTATGGTGAATATTTTCAGACCTCTTTGCATATATTAAATGTCTGGACTTGTAATTTTATTCTCAGTGGGAAATAAAAAGAGGCCCCCCAAGAGCTTTCTGACCGAACGCCACAATAATTGACATTAAAATTGGATGCATATATTGCCTATTTTCAAACTCATTTCAACATTGTCTTTGGCATTTGACTGCTACTGTGAAGAATCTATACAGGGGGCATAATTCATGTCCTACATGCTGCTAATGAGAATGACATCGTTTTGCATTAGTAATGGCCTGTTATCTCAACTTGACCGTAAATATTATGCATTTGTAATACAGCATGTCTGTAAAAGTATTTTGTTTTATTGTGGCATGATAAATTCGCTATTTTATTGTTTCACCTTGCTTGCCGAGCAGCATGTTTGGAAATGCACCAAACTTTGCTATCGTCCCAGATACATCTGTTTTGGTGAATTGGATTGATTACTTTGTTTCCATAGGATAAACTACCTCTTGGCCGGTGGACTGTATCCAGTTGGCTTCCACCTGCTCAACGTTGGCCTCCACTGTGTTATTTCTGCGTTAATGATTGATGTGTTTTCAATATTAATCGGAGGCCTGTCTCACGACGGACGAGGGTCGAAAGTCAATATCTCTCCGAAAGCCTCGTTCCTCGCTGCGCTCTTCTTCGCCGCGCACCCGGTTCACACAGAAAGTGTAAGTAGAGCAGGAAGGTGTGATTCAGCGGGCCGTCTGTGCTCTGTAAACAATATCCCACTACATTGTTCTGTATCACAATGTTCACTGATGTTGCATGAAATATACATTACAAGGCCCGTGGAGAAGAAAGCTTCACGCAGCTGGTGTGCCTCGCATAGGTGGGCTCTTCGGTCAGGCACGGCTATTAACAGCAACCCAACGCTTGTTCTGCCTGGCACAGATGCCTCAGAGCATGGTAAAGGCTGCTGATGCTCCGGATCTGCTCTTTAATCAGGTTCAGCAAGACCGGCATTGGACCTGGAGGGGGTTAGGTTCAGAGAGACCACTGCCTCGGACCTACAGGATGTATCAAAGAACGTGGCCCCCAGGACTCCAGCCAGGGCTGACTGCAGATCTGTAATGAGTGCTGCCTCCTGCCTTTGCCGTTAATTTGGCCAGAAATACAGGCAATTTCACAGACGAAATGATGGCGCAGGATTTTTTTATGCAGCTCATTTCTGTCTTTTTATTTTACGAGTAGGATTTAATTTGGTTCGGTGTAAAATGTGTTACTTCTATTAAAATAGATTTCATGACTGTAACGTGCTAGACGATGCATTGATTTCGGAATTTTTGCGTTAGAGGTGGGTCACAATGATCGACTTGTTTTTGCCCCATCCTATTTTGTTGACAACGAAACCGTGTCCTTGAGCTCTCCGAAGTATTTAGTTGGAGTCTATCTTGAAAATAATCTGTTGTGTTGGCTGTCTCTGTTGTAGGTGGCTGGCATTGTTGGCAGGGCAGATTTGTTGTGTGCCCTGTTTTTTCAGCTCTCTTTTCTGGTTTACTGTAAAGCATTTCAAGGTCAGTTGATAAACTATATTATTATTTATTATGGCACTATGTGAAATTTTATTAGCATTTTCTTGTACATTTACAGTACAAATGAGTTACTTTAGAATTTCTCTTTGAAGGTAGCGATAAAAAGTTTTCTGTGTCATGGATGATGGGTAGCATTATTCTGTGTGCTGTAGCCATGCTCTGCAAGGAACAAGGCATCACGGTTTTGGTGAGTGAAAATGAGCATGAACCTCAAAAAAGTGTGCGACTGTGTGAAAACATGAATAATGATTGTTTAACAAACACTCGCCCCATTTGCACAAACAACATGGCCCCACATCAATGGTTGAAGTGATAATTCACCCAAAAATGAAAATTCTGGCATCATTTACTCACCCTCTTGTCATTTCAAACCTGTATGAACACACAAAAAAGATATTTTGAAGAATGTTGGTGACCAAGCAATGGCGGTAACGCTGTTGCTTGGTTACCAGCATTCTTCAACATATCTTCTTTTGTGTTGTGCAGAAGAAAGAAAACCATACAGGTTTGAAATGGCAAGAGATATTTAGAAAGTGCCACAGGGTTTTACACTCTTGGAAATTGTAACATCAGTGTGGTTAAGAAGAAACTATAATAAAAATTACAGGTTACCTTTAACAACTTCTCAAAGGAATTGTTCACTTTCAACATACATTTTCATGATAATTTACTCACCCCCATTGTCATCCTAGATGTTTATGTATTTAGTTAAGTCGAATAGAAATTAATGTTTTGATGAAAGCATTCCAAAATTATTCTCCATAAAGTGATCTTCAATTGACTCCAAATGGTTGAAGGTCAAAATGACAGTTTCAGTGCAGCTTTAAACGATACCAAACGATGAATAAGGGTCTTATCTAGCGAAACGATTGATCATTTTCTAAAAAAAAATTATATGCTTTATAAACACAAATGCTCGCCTAGCTCTGTGCGAAGCGAGCGATCATGACTTCACATATAACGTAATTATGTTGAAATGGTCACGCTTGACGTAGGCGGAATCCAAGATACGTACACGAAATGACCATTTTAAACAAATAACTGACACAAAAACAATTGAATATGTGTCATTGAACATTCAACAACTTTTGAACAGTCCACCGTCTCCACATACTGCCTACGTCAAGCGTGACCTTTACAACGTAATTATGTATTACATGAAGTCGTGATTGCGCTTCGCAGAACAGCTCGGTGAGCATTTGTGTTTATGAAGCATATACATTTTTTTTGTGTGAAAATGACAGATTGTTTCGCTAGATAAGACCCTTTTCAGCGTCTGGTAGTGTTTAAAGCCCTTTGAAGCTGCACTGAAACCATTGTCCGTTGAAGTCCACTATATGGAGAATAATCCTTGAATGTTTTCATCAAAAACTTTTTTCATTTTTGATTATTAATACATAAACATCTTGGATGACAACAGAGGTGAGTAAATTATCATGTTGAAAGTGAAAAATTCCGTTAAGAACCAAAATTACAAACTTTTGTAGAGTTGAGTTTTGTAGAGGTACTGCTGGGTAGTCAAATATATGAATATTATTAAGATGCTAATTTAATTTTCTGTCTGATCGATGTTAACTATACAGTAATTGCCTTTGATCATCCATAAAAGCCTCATTAATTTCTATCTCAGGGAGTCAATGCTGCTTATGATATCCTCATAGTCTGTAATCTGAACATCTGTGAGCTTGTTCAGCGGCTGCTATTCAGGAGAAAATCAACTGACGTAAGTGTCTTTTGTTACCTTGCCCTCTTCTAAGTAACCGATAAAACCTGTGGATTGATAATATCTTCCTATTTCCATTCAGATTGGTGATTTGGTGAGGAACGGTTTGCTTGTGAGGTTGGCTATTCTCTTTTTAGGAGGATCCTTTTTGTTATATGCAAGATGGAGGATCATGGGAACTGGGCCCCCTTCCTTCACTGAAGTGGATAACCCAGCATCCTTTGCTGAAAATGTCATCCTGAGGGTAAGCAGGCTGCTCCCTTTGGGATTTTATACTCTTTGAGCCACTGTCTTTTTCTCATACTTTCTAAATAACCTTCTTTCTTTGATTGGCAGATTGTGAACTATAATTACTACTACTCGTTGAATGCCTGGCTTCTGCTGTGTCCCTGGTGGCTGTGTTTTGATTGGTCAATGGGCTGTGTGCCTCTGATTAAATCAGCCAGTGATTGGAGGGTCGTCTGGCCTCTTGTGCTTTGGTGCTGTCTGTTAGGCTTGGTAAACCAAGCTCTGTGCTCACTGGACAGCAGTAAAAGAAGGTAACAGAAGCAGTATCATAGTAAAACAACATATGCTTTGTGTAAACATTAATGAAGAGTGATGTTTTTAAAAATGGCCGTTAGAGATTCCAAAAAGACAATGCTGACATTGTTTCACAGTATTCAGCTTGAGGTGCATTAAAAGTTACATATATCTGCATTTTCATGGTAATGAAAGGACTGTTGTTTAATTTACTAAATTGGGGTTGAGCCTATACAAATGATGCTTCCTGTAATTTTAGGACTCTGACATTTGGCCTGGTACTGCTGGTAATTCCTTTTCTGCCAGCAAGTAATCTGTTCTTCAGGGTGGGCTTTGTGATAGCCGAACGGGTGCTGTACCTCTCCTCCGCTGGGTACTGCCTCATTCTGGCCTATGCCGTGGGCTACTGTAGCTGCCGCTGGAGGAAACAGAGGGTATGTGTTCTGTTTTACACCGATGGCCCTATTTATCACCACCTAATATTCACCATCAGACCATAATTCACTGTAACTAATGTTCCGTTGAGTATGTGTGTGTTCATGTCTCGTGTATATGTGTGTGTGTGGGCTGACCGCAGAGGCTGATGAGAGCAGCCACGTTGATGCTGCTGTGTGTGAACGTGGCTCGCTCTGCACAGCGCAGTCAACAGTGGAGGTCTGAGCAGAGTCTCTTCACCAGCGCCCTGTCTGTCTGCCCTCTCAACGCCAAGGTGAGACCGGACGGCTATCCTGTGGAGAACACCACGACTAACTATAACTCACCAGCGTTTCTTTGTTGAAATGCATCACACACAGAGCCTAACCATCAACACTTACAATGCCTATGAGTGAATAGCTGTCGATTATATATGTATAACCTGCATAGTGTTTATTATTTAATTATAAGACTGTGGTGTTTCATAGAAGTTTCTCATTAGATGGATGAGCATTCTAACTTTTTCTTATGTTGAACAGGTACATTACAATGTTGGCAAAAACCTTGCTGACAAAGGCAACCAGAGCGCTGCAGTCAAATACTACAGGGAAGCTGTGAGGTAAAAAATATTTCATCATATTCTTTTTGCCAAAAATACTAAATTTAGTCTTTCAGCACTTTTAAACAGTGCAGCTTTATCATCTGTGATTTCAGGGTGCACAGTCGGAACTCTTGTTTTTTTCTGTCTCACGTGGAATATACATCGACTTGTTTGAAATGCTCTTCATAGGCAAAAGCTTCACGTGTATTACTCGTCACAAATATAATGTCTCCATACAGATTACACCCCAAGTATGTTCATGCTATGAACAACCTTGGTAACATATTAAAGGAGAGAAATGAGCTACATGAAGCTGAGGAGCTCCTGTCAGCTGCCGTTCATATCCAGTAAGCCATGAGGATTATTTGAAACACACGTAGCAGTATTTATTTACCTTTAATATAAGTAATTTGTAACCTTTGTTATATTTATTGATTCATATAGGCCTGATTTTGCTGCAGCTTGGATGAATTTAGGTATTGTGCAGAACAGTCTGAAGAAGTTTGATGAGGCTGAACTGAGCTATTGGAGCGCAATTAAATTCAGGAAGAAATACCCAGACTGTTACTATAATTTGGGACGTCTGGTAAGCGACGTGTTTTTGATGCTATTATTAATCCAACTGTTATTAAACCTAAACCATGATCTGAATATGAGAAAACATGTGGGAGTCTTTTGCACATTTTTTTAGGGCTGTTCTGTGAACATTCATTCTGCCTGTGTAAATGCAAACCAACATGGGGCAATTTATTATTAATTATTGCATGAAATTGCCCATTCTGGTCGAAATATTGACAATTACGGTGTGTAATGAAATGCTACTTTGTGTCTGTGAAAATCAGATGCTTCCTGTATTTCAATAACTAGGATTGATTTTATATAATTTTTACTTAAGCTGTGGTCTAGCAGTTAGTACACATACTACAGATGTTTAACGTTACTGGTAAAATCTGGATTGTTCTTCGTTTTAAATGCCTCTTAAGTCTCATGATGTTAGGGTTGTACAGATATGACAAATGCGTTTGATGGTTTTGTATGATCTGTAGCTTTGTCCAAAGATATACGCATTGCCTGAAACACAGGACTAATGTTAAAACACTGTTATGGAGCTACTTTGTCAACACTGGCAAGTTTTGAGTCACACTGGTCAGTAGTTTCTGACTGCAATTTGTTTACTGTATCTCCAGTATGCAGACCTGAACCGCAGCATAGACGCACTGAACGCCTGGAGGAACGCCACCATGCTGAAGCCGGAACACAGCCTGGCCTGGAACAACATGGTCATACTATTGGACAACACTGGTAAAAACGTATTTCATCAGATCAAACGACTCAGTAGATTAATAAATGCCCTCACTAATAAATGTAATAAATTCTGTGATTTAGGGGTTATGTTTCTATTCGTATTCTTGTGGATGTTATACAGTCTGGAATTCTTGATTCTGATTGATCAATTATATGGTCAGATTTATATCATTGCTGCTAATTTGTATGATGCTTGTCCCAAAAAACAATTCTCCCACACAGCTGTGCTTAGTCTCTGGTAGCACTCCGCATTCTTGTAGAAGAAAACTATTTAAAATCAATATCTCATGTCCTTTATTTATTTGGTAAATAGCTGTATAATAAGCAAGATAATGTATATATAATGCTGCACGGCGGGGACCCTGATCGCCCTGTTGGGGTTTATTTTGCAATGATAGCTGGCTGTACATTCTCCCTTTTGGATTTCACAGTTTAGCCATTCGGTATAGATCTATGTTCGTCCAGACAGGCGTCATGTATGCATAAACTGAGCGAGTGTTCTCATTAAACATGACCTTGACCCTGCCCTTGGGGGTAAACAGATGATCTTGGCCTCTTCCCAAATCTTCCGCTTTCTCATTTTTGTCTGGTGTCGCAAGTATAGCAGTGAGTGAGAGAGAGAGAGTGAGAGAGAGAGAGGTGTGAACTCCCACTCTGCAGATGCTGAGCGTCAGGTGCACACTGCCACATGGGGCCATGCTGCATAATTAGTTCACTCTTTACAACAATTAACTCCTGCATCCCGTCCTAACCCCCTTATCTCTTCACAGACCCCACAGGGACGGGTAACTTAGCTTTCGGAACTGCCACGATAATATTTTAATGCTGACCCTTGATTGATTACTTTTTTGTGTGTATTAAGAGCAAATTGCGTGAGGAAAAATGTTTTACCTTTGGTGATATTAGATATATTTCCAGCAATCAATCACAAATATATTGTGGATTGTGGATATATATTTGTTCAGGGTCTATTAAGGATTAGAGGACTTAAGGCAGTAAAATTGTATGTAGATGCATACTTTCTTGTATACTCGTAATACAAAAAGTTTCCGTTCTGATGATATGTTACAGGATTAACAGAGGATGTCCTTTCTGATAAATGCCGGCATAATATCCCAACATGATTAGACCGGAAGAGCAAGAATCAGCAATGCTTGAAATTTATGTATTAAAAGCTTTGTGTGTTGTTTTAAAGCCACTCTTCCCTGCCGTGTGGAGAATGGTGTGATTCCCCGACAGAAGCCGTTTATTCAGAAACGTCTCCCAGGCAGGTTGGCCCTCCCTTGAGAGTCCTGGCACGGTCCATTTTCCCTGCCAAAAATAAATAAATAAAAAACCTTTCTCCCTCTGCGTGTTTCAAGCCCCACTCAATCCCAAAATTACATTTGAGAAAAATATTAGAGATGCATTTTCCTACTATTGTTTTCCTGTAAAGTTTAACTGATAGATTCGGGAAAGTGTGGAAATGTAAAACATGAGTTTTCATGTTTAGGTTTCAGCAGTGAAGAAAAATCCTCTGCAGCTCATGAATTTGATAAGGGCCAGCCGGTGAGAGTAGATTTGTGTGAGTCTGTGGTTACAGGGAGTTTTGACATCCAGATCAATAAGTCAGTAGCCCTTGTGTTGGCCTCTAATTAGGAAACTAAAAGAATCAGCCATGTGTGGAGGGGAAAAACTCTGTACTCCGCAGAGCACTGTCACACCAGAGAAATCCACCCTGCACAGTCAACAAAAATTCTGGATTATACTATATTCGCTGGTTCTTTTGATGATCTATAGAACCAAAAAGTTAAAATCATTTGGGACATTGTTTTAATATAACTCAACAGCTTAGTTGTAACAGCTCTTCCACCTGACAGTAACAGGAGCTAATGGTCAGATGTGCTGACCACCAGGCTGTGGCTTCAGCATACTCCACAGTTCTAAATCGCAACAATTTTTCGATTGCATTCCCATTCAAAATGTGATGCTGTAATTCTTGGGTGTTCATGATGGTTGCTAGGGAATTGCTATGCAGCAGCAGAGGTGTTCTGGGTGCCTACTGTACAGTAGGTGGTACTCGCAGGCCCAACTAAAAAGTTTCACCCGAAAGTCTCGATGAATCTCTCATGCCTTAATATGTATTGACACCATCCTTCAATATAATACTATATGATACTGTATTAAAAATAGTTGCATTATAACCAGGGTTCGTACAGACATTTTCAGGATATATTATATTGCCTTCAATAATTTAATCACGTTTCAAGTACCTCTTCATAAATATGATTGTTTTCAATGGTTTTCCAGGACTTAAATGAAAGGCAAATTCAAGTACTTCAAGCACTTAACTAAATTGACAAAAAGCACATCCTTTCATCCTTTATATCTTAAATCAAAGGGATGCCTGTTATAGCAAGCACCTCAGATTACTTCACAGTTAATTAAATATTTCATGTTTGGTTTTTATTACAGGCAACCTGGCTCAGGCTGAGCTGATTGGAAAGGAAGCATTAAAGATATTGCCAAAAGATCACACCATCATGTTCTCTCTTGCGAATGTCCTTGGGAAACAAGAGAAATACAAGGTTACATAAGTTTGTTACGCTACAGTATACTTGTCAGCGTTTCTCATCCACACACACATTTCAGAGACCTTTTCACATACACAGATCTATTGCAGACAAAAAACAACACATGTCTTATTATTTTCTCAGGAGTCCGAAGGTTTCTTTCTCAGCGCTCTGAAGATCAACCCAAACGTTGCCAGTTGCCATGGCAATCTGGGTAAGTCTTCCAGGGATCCCGCTGGCAATTCTGTATTGTCACAAAAACAGTTGTTCAAGTTTGACTTCTGCAATGTTAAGCGATACAGGCATAAATCGGTGTGTTTTGAATCAGAAAACAAAGCAAAGAAGCTGTGATTCTTTTTCCATTCACACGAGAACATCACTGTGAAGTCTGTTGATTTAAGTGAAGAGTCTTTTTGTGCCGTTGCAGCTGTTCTTTATCACCGTTGGGGAAAACTAGACTTAGCAAAGAAGCACTATGAACGGGCTCTTCTACTGGACCCCAGCGCTCCAGGAACCAAGGAGAACTACAATATGCTGAAGCGTAAACTGGAACAGAGGCACAGGACTGTTGGATAACACTGCTTTTGATAACTGCATGCCACAGATGTTATCTTTGAACGTTATTTACATAACTTAAATTAAAATTGATCTTACTAGTGTTCACCTTTGTCTTTAATGAACACACACAGATGATACGGTGGCACGGTATTAAAGGTTTAAGCGTCTCAAATGTTTTTGTCAGGTGTAATTGTAGTCTCAAGACATATGGAACATATCCACCATCTTCACTTTCATCTTTGACCTCATGTTGTGTCAGCTGGACCTCTATTTATTAGTCTGTTACACTTTGTTATTGCAAAGTATGTTACCGTTGGCTATCCACCAAGTATGTATCCAACTGTGGACATCTTAACAAATCACATTTAAAAAGGTTGAGTTACTAGAAGTGAGACGCACCAGTATCTGACATTACTAGGCCAGCGGTTTCTGTTAGCGTGTTTGTTTACATACCTTTCCCAGTATCCATCATATGTGTCTTCTGGAATGGATCGCAGCCTTTCATTCCTTCAAAGTCTCTGTAGTTAATGTTGGAAAGAGTCAATGTTCTGAAGTGCCAATGTCAGGGGCTGAGGAGTCAACCCAAGTAGGAAGTCAGCATCCATGACTGCAAAGAAAACAGTGAAGTGCAGAATGAGGGCTTCAAAGGAACTGGAACATAGTCCCTTGGGGCATCACACACACGCTTGCTGCTCTTGAAAGTTACTGGGCTGACCTCAAGACACAATTTCAGTCAACAAGTAATCATCTTGGTTGAAAGTGCATGGTGGTTGTATTTGTTCACCTGCTTCCTTCATCCGTCTGGAAATGTGAAGACCTGGATCGCACGTGTTGTGCTGGGATGACAGGGCTTATGGTTTTAATACCGGCTTCCCATCTAAATGACCAGTTATAATATATTGCTATCAGAAAAACGCACTGGTTGTGTTATTATGAGAATGGTGCAGAGGGTTAGTGCAAGAATCTACTCGAAAGAAGAGAGATAGAGAAAAAACCTGAGTTGTCTATACATATAACATTTGCTCTGTATTCCTCTGAACAGTTCTGAGCATGTTGGTTTGGAGGTTTTGTATGGGAGGATCAAAGCAGGTGCTCCCATGGGACAAACAGAATTGCATACTTTAGTCTGACAAGAAACAATAACTGCAATACATGGTGTAAACTTCAAGTGTACATAATTCATGTGTTCGTACAGTCAAGGCAGAAACCAAACATTTCATTTGGAAAAGGATGTGATTTTCAATTGAATGTTCTTGTATATAGTTTGTGTTTGCAGCACATTCTCAAACACACATATTGAAAGCTTCTCTCTAAAAACTGTATATCTTGGAGCTGGTTAAAAATATGATCAATTATATTTAGTTTGAAATAAAAGTTAAAAATGTAAAATTTTGTTTACACAAATTTTGTGTAAAAATTCAAGGCAGATATCCGTAGCTTTTGCGTTAACATCGCCATCAGTGTAAAATTGTAGAAATCGCATCTAACTCTTATAAATCAATAGCTTATTTGCGAATCAGGGAAAGGCTCATAGGCTACACACCTTACTGTTTTTATGTACTTGCCAGATTTAAAGAAAAAGTTGTGATTTGAAACTAAGGCAACCTTTTACATTTACATTTAGTGATTTAGCAGATGATTATCCGAAGCGACTTAAAGAGAGTTTAATAAGCACATACACCGTCGCTGTTTTATTAACTAGCACAAACGTTATTGCTATTCTAGATTGAACATGAAACATTTTCAGTTAAGATTCTCCCTCCGGATCAAAGCACCAACAATTAAACGTGGTGTTTCCACTTCAGCAGTTATAGGAATCGTCCACGATTCTTTGAACCCTTGAGCCGGTGGAATTAATCTCGAGCAAAAACAAGAACGCTTTTTACAGTCAGTGAACTGAGGTTTATTTGAGCTTCATCACTTTGGCCGGATCGTGCAGCTCTTTGTGGACGGTAGCCGCAAGGCCCCACAGTGTTTAGACGAACAAGCCCTGAATCACATTTTACAGCTCACAGCTCCTGTGACAGACTGCTAATCAATCTGACAGGATGTTGTCAATGTTTCTCCTCCAAAACTCTCCCTGGCTCACCCTCCAGTCCCTTAAACAAAACTAATAGGTTGTGATGTTGGCTCTACGATTTCGAGTCTAATTGATGTACATTTTGCAGATCTTACCAGAACTGTAGCCGCTGCCATCCGGCACGGGACATCCGCTCTTCTGACACCGGGTCAGGATTCACGCGCACGTGTGATTATTAGACTGGCACTCATTAGGGAGCATCTTGCGTGTCGCCCTGCTTTGAGGAGCACCATGAATTATAGCCATACACTCCCCGGCATTTTAAAAAGGCATGTTGTCATACGATATACCGCCACCAGCCTCGATGTCCACCTCTGCCCCGCAATGTGATTAATCGTTCGCGATGGGCAAGTAGAGGCCAACGATGCCAGCTGTTGGTCTGGGTTTGTTAAATTAATATCATGGCCATATTCCGCCATCCCTGCCCTGTCATTCACAAGTCCTTGGGACATGAAACAAGTTTAGACATTTTGGGTTTTGTCTTTTTTCATGATGTTATTGCATTTCATTCATGTTTCATGTAATCTACATTTTTCCGCTTTAAAAAAGTGCTATAAATTATATTTTACCTTTCACCTTCTAAAGATTTAAGATTATGTATTATTAGTTTATGTTTACCAATGTAGTAGTGTAGAAGAGACTGTTGTCGCTGTGGACAGATAACATTTTCTACTGCAGCCTATAGTTCATCTGATGAATTTTCATTTTCTCTGTTTGACTCTTAGCTGTTTTGCACAACAAAATGTGATGCTCTTGATCTTATTGGGAAAAAATGGTGCACTGAGATGGAAATGTATTAACTGGCATCAGTTAATGTGCGCATTATTCATTTTTGGTGAGCATGAAAAATGATTTGAAGAGGTCTGAAATTGCAGCTGTAAAGCCTGATTGCACCGAGCCAAACCTGTTCATTTTATACTTAAGAGGTGCAGAAGGGTGTAAGCTGCTCTCTGGACAGGGTACACAGTAACAGCTGTGCTCCTCTCACAAGGGGGGCGGCCACTCGGCCGGGCTGCGGGCCGCCTGGAACAGATGGAAAAATACATCAGAGCTCGCTCACTGTTATTAAAACACACAATATCCTCTGCTTTTTAGGGTTTAAGGTTGGTGGGGTTTAGGAGGCAGGGTCGGTATTAAATGAAACCGTGTCTGTAATTTCTTATCATCTGGTTTTCCAGAAATCAGAGAAGGAGGAAAAACCTGAGACGATGTATTTGTTTGCTTCAGTTGTAACAGGCTTTCTTGTGTTTCATATTGCCTCTCTCTTTCTGTCCCTGCGCCACCCCTCTTTAGCTCTGTGAGGGCAGCGAGGAGGAAAGCGTGCCAGTGGCATATGGCCTGCCACTGCGCTAAACATCCATACTAAAGACAGGTCCATCAGTCACAGCTCTGGCCGTGTGAGAGGCGAGTATGGGTGCCTGATAGATGGTGTTTAGAGCTTACCTGCTGTTTCGACATCACCACTGAAACACTGGGCTCCCCCCAAAAGCCCACGCCGACAGTGGAAACTGCAAAGCGTGAAATACCACGTCTGGAAGTGCCCACCGAGCCGCCCGAGTTACGACAAATAATAGATAAGCTATTTAAACCCTCAGTTAGGGATCCTGGGTCAGAGCCACATACACCAATTAATGCATAACATCTGCCACGGAGGGAACGTATGAAGGAAAGCGCGTGTGATTCTGGCAATTTAAGGCAAAATGTTTCCATTGCAATATTGGACACCAAATTGGTTAGAAGATTGAGTCAAATTGGGCCATTCTTTGCAAAACCTTTCCTGTGTCTATGGCGAAATGTTGGTCTTTGTTCTTCTGTGGGCCTGGTGTTTTTCTGCCAAATTTAACAGAAGGCTCTGAGGGTAAAGGGGGTCCAGCCCACCATTGCCTTCTGCTTTCGAGCAACTACGCAGCAAAGACAATTGCTCAGATCCCCGCTGTCTGTGCAGTGAAAATCCTTTAATTAGACCTTTATTTTTTACATCTGACATTTTAAATCAGAGTTGCTGGATTGCAATAAAGAAATTAGACTTTTAAGCTTTGAGGGATTTCATTTTCAGCAGCATCCTTAAAACATACTAGAAGAATGATTTTACTTAGTAAACTTTGATCATTTAATATATAGGAAGCCCTTTAAAAAACGGTTCATCATCAATAGAATTGTTAATTGAAAAGACAACTAGACTATAAAGAGAATGAACAGACCAACACAATTCTGCAGTTCTATTATAAGCCACTGGGGGCAGTGGTGTCCAAGAAAATGAAACCCCTTACAAAAAGGGTCTTCTCTCTCGTTTATTGAACAAAAAATCTAATTTAGCTCATTGATGTTAACGAATTTATAAATATTTTTTTTATTTCTGACAGGAAAAAACATCAGAATGTTAGGGAAGAATTTACATTTTTCGATTTACATTTTTACCACATTGGAAAATAAGCAAACTTAATTTAATTTTACACTACTGGGTATTATCATGAATGCATGACTATTTCAATTTGTAATAAAATCCAAAACAAGACGAAAAATAAAATAAGACTGAACCTCCTACTCTGACTAAAACTTCCATATCATAGAGGAAAGATACAAGCAGAGGAAGTGTGTGATATAATTAGCACTATCTAAACAAATAAACAGTCTCACCCAAGCCAATGAGGCCCTGTTTTTTGTGTTAATGCACTATTAGATTTACAAACATTTAAATGGGTCCAATTAATGCCTCACTCACTGTGTTCTTTTTACAAAAAATGCTAATTATGCAGATGGATAACATCAGAGAAGGAACATTTACATGTAAAATCAGAAAGCCGTTTACTAAATGAGTATTCTTTCCATCTGTTGTTAGAATATTTTAATTCTGTGCCCCTGCATGTTTGAAGATATAACATGAAATGATGCTTCTGAAATGAACAAATGAAGGATTCCAATTTGATCCCATTATGCTAGATTTAAATTACATTGCTGGGGGAAATTTGTAACATTGCTCTACATTCAAATAACTACTTTTTTTATTTATATCATTTTATATATAAAAATAAGCTTACAAAAGAAACAATACACAGCCAATGTCAACAACAAACATAAAAATCTTTCAGAAATTGAAGCAATTTATGTTAAAATTAAATAATGTATATGTTAAATATGTTAAAATAATCTGGTCTGTTTTAAATGTTATGTAAATGTGAATTTACTTAAATGTGCTCTGTCATTTGGTCTTCAAAAACCTGTGAACGATTTCCTTGTTTATTTCTCTGTTCACTTCACTGGCTAATCTCTTCATTAATAAATCATAATTGCAGACATCAGATAACCACAACAGATTCTGCTAAGCATTGCTAGCCAAGCGCTTAACTACCTCATATCTGCCCCTGTTCCACCCAGTGGAATCCATAGATTGTAAATTAGTTCTGATAATATACTCCACGCTGCCTGGGCCCCTGCGTCAGGGCTGAGAGAGGCCACAGGGCACATTGTCCTCTTGACTTTCTGTGCACCATTTGTATTTTTTCACTCAACAAAGTGATCAAGTGGCATAACGCACATGACAGGATGTAAAATACATTCATTTGCATGAATTTAGAGATCGCTTTGACTTTGCTTTATGTGTGTGACTGACCGACGACTCCATAAAATTCACTTTAGCAGCAGGGGTTCAGAGACCTTGCTAAATACTGCACCAATACTCCTGTCAACAGCCTGTCAATCATCAGAGGGCAAGTGAGTTCTGTAGATCTATAGAATCTAAAAAGCACCTAAAAATGATCTTACTTTGATTTCAATATAGAACTATTAAATGTGTAAATAAATGTATGTTTTAAGTGTGCACAAAGATTTCAAATAAGCATGTAAAAGTAAGTATAATACACCTATACACATAATATGAGTCGTATGTAGACAGACCATAAAAATTCATAAATCTTCCAAAAAGAAATGAGACAAATGAAGTGATTCTGTGTTTGAGGAGATGTAACCAGAATCAAAGATGTCTGTCTTATAAGAAAATAACAGATCGTGTCACTCCTTCAGTTGTCTTGGTTTCACAGCCCATTAAATTATTAACAACAGAGGGACAACACAAAGGTCTATAGAAAAAGAAGGAAGGGACATAACAATGAAATTGAGGGATTCTCAACGACTTTGAAGGGCCAGAGATACTTCAGTGCTGAATTTCCTGCTTAAAAAACTCTGATGAGATGCCGTTTTTTTAGAGCAATAAGGACAGGGTCAAATAAAGAGGATAAAAGAGATGAAAACAAGATAATTGTGAGTACGGAGAGGCATGGATAAACTAGATTATGGTTGTCTGAATGTATATTCAAAAGTTATTTTTAATAAAACATTTATAGACTTACAAACATCTCTCATTTGTAAGTCACTTTGAAAAAATGCATAAATAAATAATTGTAAAATGTAAACATTTACCTTTCAGCATAGAGTTATCAAATTAGTTGAGACGTCTGGTTCCTATGCACATACAACAAATATAAAAACAAAAACAAGATGATTTAATACATGCTAGAAGTTTGTGAATTTTGGTTCCAAATCAGAACAAATCATGTCAAACATAATTTCTTTTCAATTCAATTTTAGACACATTATGCATACATAATATAATTGTCAAAATAATTTTTCATCTCTCTTTGAGGAGCACAGTGTTTTGTTTCAATTCTTTAAGTTGTTTCAGTGGCTCTGTGGGCCAATTTTCTGCCCACACTTTTACGGACTCAAAAATATATGTAAGCAGGCGGGTTTTCAGTGTAGCCTATTGATGGATAAAATGATGAAAATGTAACTCTTCCCATCTTGGGGTGCAGGCAGAAAAGAGGAGGCCTCCCTACCCCTCGGCTCAGCTAGGAGGACAAACATATTTTAGAAGCTCAAAGGTGCTCTGCTCACATGGTAGCCCAGTCAGAAGCAAGGGAGCAGGGCCAGAGGGCTCTTGTCTTCCCTGCATCTCCCGGCATGATGGACATCACCACCACAGCGCTGAGCGCGGAAGAGGACAGGACGCCAGCGCAGTCTTCTGGCGCTTCCCGGGACCCGAGCCGACTCAGCGTGGCGGCAGACTTACTCAGCAACCGCACCTTAACACCACACTCGCTCACATGGAAACGCTGGCGTGCATCCGCAGAACCTGGACTGCTACTCTTGTCACCGATTGACGACTGCACTCCACAGTCCTTCCATCACGACTGATGCTAATTAAAGTCTGCCCACAGCATGATTCACAGACCTGAGAAAACAACCCGGCAGCAAAATATTATCCACTCTGTGTCAGTTCCTAGGTTGGGCCTTTCTAATATTATTATTTAAGTTAAATACTCACCTTGCTGTCAAAACATTAATTTACAGGACATGTTAGGAAATGACAGACGTGTCTTGAGCAGGTCTGGTGAAGTTTTCCAGAGAATCCAGAAGATGGCAACCTTACTCTGATGCACATGTCTGATCATTTGTTTATGTGTTTGTCAAAGGGTCAGTTCTCTGGTTTATGTTGATACCGTGGAGAAAGAACAGGGAATGTTAATAAAGGTATGCACATTCTATTGCACAACATTTATTGTCATAGAGTACCTTTGGTCTACTTTTCGGAACAGGCCTGTGGTAACTGCATGATTTGACAGCTATTTTATACAGAATTCTGCCTCTCTACAGGTGCTGGTGTTACATAAGCCTAAACATTTCTGAACAATATCCAGATCAACAAAGGTTTCAAAATGCTAGCATTAAAAAACAAAGCTAATCAATTGATCCACAGCTGGACACGCACACGCACAGCACGGACACAGTGACTTCAATATTAGGCATGTTAATATTTTTGTATTTGGAACATTTCCTTATATTTAGATAGATTACTTAATATTGATATAGACAAAAATCTGCCTGCATTTTTAGCATATTCAGTCAAAGACATAAAGGGGTTAGTTTACACTAAAATGAAAATTCTATCATCAGTATACAAAACAAGATATTTTAAAGAACATAAATAACCAAACAACATCAGACCGAATGTTCTTCCATTGTAGACACAAAACCACTAAGACATTTGTTATCTTATTTGTGTTCCACAGATAAAAGACTTCAGGTTTGAGTAGACACAAGGGTGAATAAATTCTGACAGGATAAGAATGTGTTGGATACCCCAAGAATTTTATGTTTCTCTGGGATTACTGACCATATAAAAGCCGCTCACTGGTAAACTTGGACTAAATTGATTGAAGGAATGAATTGAGACCTCGATCAGCCACCTTCATTTTTTCAATAAACCATTTCCAAGCCAAACTCAATAGCTGTAATTGCAAAGAGATTGCAAGTGTGTATAATTACACTAGATTGGACAATTTATGGCATTCAGGTTCACGTCTAACTAACATATGTTGGCTTTGTGTGCACCTAGCTTTCAAGAATAGGCACAATAATGTATTTACAGCTGACAAAAGGAATGCTCTCTTCACAGTCTTCTTCAGAAGAAAAAAGACGTGGAAGATCGAGGCAGAGATGGACGGTGGTTTTCTCCACACTGCTGAAAAGCCACTTGTGAGCACAGACCAGAGGAAACCCAACGCCATGAGACGTGACCAAATTAGACTGAAGCTTTTCTCTGCTGGACTCTTTCTGCATCAAGACGCTCTAGATTAAAAGCACGCTGGAGATGCAGCTCGCCAGGAACGGTGCGGACGCAGAAAAGCGGATCTCATTAAAATAACCTCAAGGAGGACATGATTGGGTGAAAAATGGGACTACCAGCTTAGACCACCCATGGTGGTCCAGACTGGTAGGCCAAAGTAAAACTGGAGAAGAATATAATTTCCAACATCCATGAAAGCTCATCTCCATTCAGTAATCGAATGTGCTCATAACATGAAGAAAACATCATCAAGAGTGGCACTTTACTGTCTGGAGACAAGAGACGACAACCGATGCCGTTCAGGATGAAAGACCTGATCAAAAAACGACATTGTATGTCAGATCCAGCAGCGCTAAATCATTTGTGTTCAGAAATATTTACGGAACTTTCGATTGATCAGTCATTCCGATTGGTGCTTTCACTTTTCCTGAGATAAAATGTGCTCATCAAAGCCAGAACACCTCGGGATCGCGGTATAAACATTGTCTCCAGGGCATCTGTACGTGTTTGTGTCCACAGCTGAGAGCGCAGCGAGTCCCAGCCTTGTCCATAAGTTCGTCTGGGGTCTGACCTGCGCTGCCACCCCTGGAGTGTCATGTTTGATGCTCGTGGTTTGATCCATCATGTGGTTGGCAGGCTGGCTGATAAACAGACCCGTCCCATGGGAGAACGTGTGTGTATGTATGTATGTGTGTGTGTAGGCTCTCCAACAGCTGCGTGGAGGAGCTGAAGAGTGGTGGAGCTTGCAGATGTGAATCTGGAAGCGACAGAAGGTATCGCCGTACACATATTTGTTTTTCTACCTCTCCTGGAGGAAAAGGAGGCCCTTGATCTGGTGCGGAGCAAAACAGTTAGCTTTTGTTTCAAGAGATGAAAACCACTGTCGCTGTGAGGAGGGGCCAGCAAATGAAAGAAGGAGAATGGGGGGGTTGAAGTCAGGAAACTGAATGTGAATATTGGGTGGTCACTCGCAGTCTGCCATGACCCTTGACCTGGTATACACATGATCAAGGGTGGAAAAGCCAGAGACTCGAAACGCTGTTACACAACCAGAAGTTAGCATGAAAGCCACTACATCAGATGTAGCTAAAGGATTTCTCACCTTGTCTATTGATTTTTGTTCCCTTTTGGTACGTGACCAGTGAAGAGAGAAGTTGACTTGTACTGTAAGAGGGAAACTGAGATGCTGAACATTCTCCTGTCGTTGCCATTTTACAGTGTTTTATATGATTTTTAAATCCTCCACAAAGGTTATGGGACCAGAATCTGTATTCTGTTATTGAAGCAAATCTTTCTCTTCTAGCAATATTTTGGTACAGCACCAATTGTCTACATACAGCTGTGGAAACCATTCTAAATCTTTGATCATTTAATCCGCATTTCTAGATGCAATGTGGCCATTCCAGTCCAGTTTCTGTTGAATTTTAACTAAATCAAACCTAAAGTCATCCAACATCAATGTGACAAGACACACGAAAACTGTGATAAAAAATATTTTTTACTTCTCCTAAAAACATGTATACACATATTACTGTTGTATTGCTTAAAAAGGTGAAAATAAATGTATTGTCCTTGCTGTTTTTGAGGTCTTAAAAATACAACATATTTTTTACAGTTATTTCACCTGTTTCATAATTTTTTATTTTCTCCTAATACATGCAAATAGAAACACTGTTTTATTTGATATTTGGGAGAAATATTGTTAGCAGTTCACAGAATGAAATAAAATTATAATTTTAGCAAAACACACCTAGAAGTAGTAAATTTTGAAAATCTGAAAATGATTTATGCTGGATTATAGATGATTATTTTTATTATTACATGCATATGTCAATTTCCAAAGAGGACACTACATAAAATATTGAATTTACATAAAATACTCTGACAACTGCTTAACGTTGTCAAATCCCCCCGGTGTCTTTTGCACCAAGAAGGATTCACTAAAGAAATGGAGGATGCAGTAAACTACAGTAGCAAAATCTGATATACTTTGGGACAGTATATATTTTGGGACAGCATCACACCACCTCTAAAATCTAGAGAGCTGAACTGGGTCTTTCATCAACTGATCAAAAACATCTCCCATCAATAGATAATGTATACAAATATCTCTTAATTAAAACACTGCTAATTGTGCCAGGCATATAGTCTTTGTGAATCTATAATGAACCTAATATACATAGAGTTAAGGCATGTCTGCACTAAAAAGTATCACAATGACTTCATTTACATGGCCAGCTCTTCATCATTTTTGGGATTTAAAGCATAAATATTATGTTTAGAAATACAGGTTATAAAAAACATGTAGTGACTTTGGCCAGCTGTGGGATTCGTTTACAGCCTTAGAAATGTATTTGGCAGTATAGTGATAGTATGAAAAAGTGACATCATAAAAAAATACAGTATATACTGTATATCAAGGTACTGATGTACGATCATCTTCATGGCACTCCAAGCTCTTTTCATTTCTTAAGGGGATAGTTCACCCAAAACTCCAAATTCTATCATTTATTCCTGACACTCAAACCTCTATATGACTCTTTTTCAGTGGAACACAAGTCGCAATAGAAGTCAAGGACTATATGTTATTTGGTTACCAACGTTTCTTAAAAATCTTCTTTCTTCTTTGAAGAAAGAAATTCATATAAGTTTAAAAATGACATGAGCTTGAGTAAAATACATTATATTTTTGACTGAACTAGCCCTGTACTTTCACACATACACCCTAACACTTTTCAAGCATGCCGTATATTCTGTGATTACACGTGCCCACAAGTGCTTCTGTTAAAATGTGCTCACCAGCAGCCGGAGCGGTGGCAGCCCGTTAGCATTCTGCCTTGACGACTCCATCAGCCCGGTCTCAAGGTAGCTGTCAATCAGAATGCATCATTTAATTCACCAGTACTCCAAGGACTTTTCCTCCTGCAAAGCCCATGACAGCACAGCTACGGCTCTATTCGCTGATGTGCACAGTTGTATTTGCAACGTCGTGATAATTAGAGCGAGCAAGAAAGAGAGACAATGGGTGAAGGCAGAAAAAAGCAACAAGTCTGAAGACGGTCCGACAGTGGCTTTTCAGCACGGCGCTGAATAACAAAGACAAGCCTGTATTCATGTTCTTCGAAGAGACCTGAGTTCATTCGCAGCTCGCTCTAATTAGATTAATGGTGTTGTGGCATACAAAGCGGGCCCACTTCACATTAGATGGCATACGAATTAAGACAAACACTTATTTCAGTTCCAGGCAGAGAAAAGCAGTGGCCAGGATAGTTAGCGTAGGCCTTTATGGTGCAATGAGATGTTAATTGTCGGCCATTACCTCTAAACTGCTTGCTTGTTGTATTAATCACAGTGCTAATTGATGCAGAGATAGAAACGTAGCCACGGGCGAGAACGCGGAGGAGAGAGAGTTGCAGATAGTATATTTATCAAGTGAACCATATGGAGATAGCATGGCTTTGAAAAGCCCTCAACAAATTCTGCGCCGGTGAAGGATTATTAATTTTTTTTAACATTTTTTAATTTAAGAGAAAGACACTTCAAAAGATCGGTGAAGCATGAATACCAGATGCAGTGTGTATGTGTGTGTGTGTGCACAGTAGTCAACATGCAGTAGTTGTTTACAGCAGAGAAATGAAAGAAACAAAGAGCAGTCTGTGGTTATCACAGATATAACCTTCTTCAGAAAATGTAATCGAAGACATTTAATTGAAGCAGTAACAGCAGTTGTCCTGGGTGTGATATGCCATATTTAATCTCAAACTATTTTAAATAAAAAATGTTGAAATGTTGTATACGTATACTGCTCATTAATTGCTTAACAACATGAAATATGTTATCACTGTACAGTACATGTCTCATCTCAGGGCTATTCAATTCGCAAGCATGCTTAACCTATTCATGCATGATCTTAGAGAAAGTGTGAAATGAGATTTGAACTTTTTTATACCTATTTTTCAAATGTATTTTCAGATGTCCACAGTATGCACTTAGTTTTTGTTGCAACACTTTAGTTGTCCACTGTAGTGATCTCTGTGATTGAAAGGGAAAACATCTAAATATAAAACAATGTATAAAAAACATACAATAGTCACCAGACAAGGTTAACGATGAAAATCTGGCACTCCAATGTTGTATAAACCTGCAAATAAAAGAAGTTGTAGAATTTTGACAAATGAATAAGAATTGTTGAGGGTAAACAAGAGCTCACAATGGGCCTTAAAAAAAACCTTGGCGACTCCCACCTGTCCTCACTAAAAGCTTGAATGAAGACATGTTCTAGAGAAATATTAAACCTCTATAAAGAGAAGAGGCAATATTAAGCAAGGAAAATATTAGTGTTGGGCAAGGTTGAAATCTATACGGTTTTACTAGACATTGGACTTCAGATAATTGAAAAGAAGCAATTCAGCTAGTCTGACCCGGTCAGCACGCTCATATTTCGTTTTCTACGATTCTAAATATTTTCAAGTGCGCCATCTAAAACATCGCTGCCTCATAATTTGGTGAAAGTGAGAAATAAGGCGTACTGGTGTGTCAAAATCAATTTAAAGCAACCAAATGTATCACGGCTAATCCTGGACACGAGAACTAAAGTGTGTCCACCGGGCCGTGTTTTTAAAGCAACCTGATACTGAACACCAAGCTGAGGCTAAACACCATGAAAACAGGTCTTACACATTCCCCCTATATACTTTAACCAACCAGGTCCAAGTTTACTTAATAAAATCCTATTTCCTACGTCAGGACAGATCCTCGTGTAAAAAGGTGTAAGTCGTTTTTCTAAAAGAAAATAATTGAGTTTAAAATACACTCACTAGAAAAAACAACACATCCACTGTGTCACTGTTAAGCTACGCAGATGTCTGGAGCTTCCTGGACCGGTCTCCAATATGCCTTTTTGTCCCCGTCAAATCACCCTGAATCCACTGCTGTTGATGATAATAATAGTGTTGGGTATCCATTGATTTGCTGTGGCCCCTTATTGTGAGCTAACGCCAGAAGACACTCATCCTTCCCTTTAATTAGGCCCTGGACCGGCTTCTTTTTGATGTAGTTACTTGGTGGAAACAGGCAGCTATCCTCCAGCTAATGCATTTGTTAGCGCCCTTGGCTTTGGCCTTACAAAAGACAGGTTTTAACAACTTATTTGGAAAGAAACTCAAAGTTCTCAAAGGCTCATTACAGAGCTTTTCCACTTTGTAAAGTCATGAAAAAATAAACATCATCTTTCTTCGGTTAATCTCCAGGTGAGAATATATGAAGTGCTGTTTTAGCTTCTGCTTAACACTGATAATGGCAAACCGAAACAAAACAGATACAGTGATTGGCAAAAGAATGTGCCAAAAAATAAATTATTCCAAATTACAAAGACTAAAATGAAGGTAGAGCATCTACCAAAAGAGAGAAAAACGTGCGGCCAGCACGCAGTGTCTTCATGAGTTCCAGTCCTTTTTTTCTTTATCCACAGGAGTCTAATTACCTAAGCACTGCTGCCCGCTTTCAATCAGAGTTAGCGAAAATGACACACTTCTTTGTTCCTTTCTCATATCACACATGATACACTGTCATTCGTCCTGCCATCCAGCCTGGAGTAGAATCTTTCCCAGGCTGCCATCTGTCTCTGGCGTGGCCCACTCTGCTGTGGGAGACGGCGCAGAGGGGCTACCATAATTCTCCCCTGTCATGGTGGCTGCACATATTTCATGCTTGCTCCTGGGTTTCTTTATGCCAACCATTAGCAGCTTTGAGGACTCCGGGTCAGCTTAATAATCATTTAAAGGTTTGTTAGGCACTGACCCTGCAAAACGGCCCCCTAAATTGAAAAGTTATTCACCATGTCCTTCATCAAGTGTATCTGCACAGCGCCTTTGTTCTCAAGAAATTGAACTTTTCATCAGCCAATCACCAGCCGGCGTTTTTTTAAAGATGCTGTCAGTTGTGGGATGCTCAAAACGAAACTGAACTTGTTAAGATTGACGTATAATGACCTAAACAGTGTACATAGTACATTAAACTTAAAACTAAATCAATTGGTAACACTTCAGTATGGGAGCAATTCTTACTACTTACTTGTTTTTATTAGCATGCCTAATATTAGCATATTGGCTGGTTACTTATAAAGCACGTATTCTGCATGACCATACTCTACATCCCTAATCCTACCCAGTACCTAAACCTAACAACTACCTTACTAACTATTAATAAGCAACACATTAAGAGTTTATTGGGGAAAAAGTCGTAGTTAATGGTTTTGTTTACAGCGAGAATTGCCCCTATACTGTGAATCACTAATTCTGCCCTGGAAAAACAACAGGGAGCCGCAAAGATGATGTATTTTTGTATGCTAACCCTAGAAGCTAGTTAGCATTTTAGGACTTCGGGTTTCATCACTCCAAAGTCCATGGGTTTTTTTTAATGGGTTTTTCGTAAATCGCCCAAAATAAGATCTGTTTATAGCATTATGTTAGCTCTTTACTTCGGCCGATTGTTTTTTCGGCTTCAAAAGTAGCAAATTTTGTGTTAATTGTTAAAAAGTGCATAGGCATTTCCCATTTCGGTCAAGGGAACCAGCGTGGCACTTACTTCCAGGTTAGCCTACAAACATATTTCATCTCTGAACCTCTTGATTTGTTCATTTTAGTGGAGTAGCCTACTGTAAATAGCCTACTGTGCTTCACATGATCTGTGGTTGAGTGACACTGTCCATAACTGTTAGCTGGTTCACGTCAGGACAGATTAGCATTAACACATGTGTTTTCAATTTCCAAATGTTGTTTAAGTGATCAGTTTACACCTGTATTTCCCACTGTCCACCTGTAATTGGATCACAAGAGACAGATCTTAATATCACTGCGGTTTAAAGTCAACTTCAATGTGGGATAAACTGATTACCTGAACATTATTGGAAACATCATGCTGATTTATTTAGTGATAGTTCACCCAAAAATTATTTTCTTTACCTACCCTCTTGTCATTCTAAACCTGTATGACTTTCTTTCTTATTTAGAAGACAAAATAAAATATTTTGAATGTACACGTCTATTGTATAGAGTCAATGGGTACCCCTGTTGATCAGTGACCAACATTTTTCAAAATATCTTCTTTAGTGTTTTTTTGGCAGAAGAAAGTCATACAGGTTTGATCTGACAAGAGGGTGAGGAAATGTCGACAGAATTTTCATCTTTGGGTAAACTGTCATTTTAACTCTTCTACGCTTACACAAAATCCCAAGATCACAAAGTTTACAATCAACTTATTCTTAGAAATGCCTACCAGGGGGTGGCAGCATGTGATCCATGTGAGACGACTCTTTTTGCGTGCATGCGAATGGGAGAAAGTCACAGTCTCATGATTTCCTATCATAACTCACATGCAAGGAAGGTTGAGAGTTCAGACCTCGTCCTCATTACATGGACCTCCTGACCTTTATCATGTTGCCCATCACTCTTGGACATTGCATCATCTTCCCCTGCTACCGTGTTGTTTTATATTTGGCTTGTCGGACACCCCTCGCACAATCAGGAGAAGCCTAGGAAGTTCCATCATAAAACCAATCAAGGAAAACGTAAATCACACATTTTTGGGGGGCACTTGAAGGGCTCGGAAGGGCACATTTCCCCAAAATACTTCACAGGAAGTCCAATATTCTCATTCTGAACCCAGGTCATATGGTGTCATGACCTTGGGAGGGCTATTGTACACATGCAACCATGGCAACCAAGGCATAACAAATACAACAAAAGAGTTACATATAGGTCAAGAATTTTTTTTTAAGTTAATAATTCAAGCATGTATACAAAGATTATGAGTTACATTATGTGCTTAACTGAATGGAGATTTAGATCAATCTCAATTTAAAAATATTAATAAAAAACACAGCTGAATTATTAACCATTATTAATCAATAACCAAATTATTTGTATTACATTATTAACCAATGTCATTTAAAAGGTCAAATAATATTATACAATTTAATCCAAATTCATTAAGTTAAATATCTTCAAATAATCTTATAAAACTAAGTGAACAGGATCCTATAAACATTACAGAATCAGATTGATTCAGCTGGAAAGCTGTACAAGTGGCACAACAAAAGCAACAGTAGGGTTGACAGGACTCAGTGTCCCATTCTACACCCAGTCTAAGATGTCTCACACCTCTGACTACGGTCGGCTCTTGTATTCCTCCTACTTGGCAGCTGGGCTTGGTGCCATTGTGGTATCAGGCTGAGAGAGGTAAACATGTCACAACACTGGCTTCAAGAAACAGCATTTGGCTTTTCTATTTGGAACTCATAGATGTGATCACAGCAGGCCGATTAGAACGAGAGGGGTGGGATAGAGAGCACCGGCCTGGGTGTGCTATAATATTATGCCATTTATCCAAAGGGACTTACAGTACACTAATGGCAGGGTCAGTGTGGGAAACCTGTGTGAAACCCAAATCGGGCAAAAATCAATAAGGGCCACATGTACAAACTACATTCAGTGCCTCAACACTTCAGTCTCATTTATAAAAGTTGCTAATGATATAAGGGCGGTAAGAATTTGTTAAATGCAATAATTAAAATATGGCTAATTATATTTGGTCCAATCTATATAATTATTTAGATATGCATTTTGACATTAATAGTATCACATAAATCTTTAGTACAGTGATTATGCTTATAACATTGAAAAGTTTAAGTTAAAAAACAAAATATTATTTTACAAATAGTTTGTTGCCTGCATGTTCTTTTATCTTATTCCATAGGCTCTTTAAACATATTTTTCATTCTCTCTTAATTTTTAACATGACACAGTATCACAAGTAGGTTTTTGATGCCTTCTGTTCCAGTTTGAGAGGCCTAACAGCCATGGAGGCCATGCCAAATGTGCCTAGAAATAATGCCGGGCCTCCCTACTGTCACCGAGATTGCCCACCTAGGAGCCTGGCACACACCGTGGCGCACGCTAAAACCCTGGCGGATTACACTCATGTGCCATATTTCATAATGCAACGCTGACTTCCAACTTTCCTCCACTATCTGCCCTCATTGTCCCAGCCGGCTGCTGCGAATAATTGCTCAGGCTGCCTCTGCGGCCCATCTCACCCGTGTGTATATCCGAAACACGAGTCATAAATAACACTGACACAAAGCGTTACTACAAAAACATTCAGTGAATGGCGGGCCCTGCGCGCCACACACCTCCACTCTCCTGTTCCACTGTAATCAGAGCAGTGAGGTAATGAATGTGGAAGGTAACCCCTCTGTTGGGCGAAAGGGGAGATAAAGTCGAAAGTGATTAAGGGGAGGCGGCAGTGAAGAGGAGGAGGGTGGTTAGAGACAGTGCTATGGGGTCTTGACAAAAGGTGCAGGTGTAGCAGCACAACCTGGACAGAAGCTTGTCTGACAGGTGACCACAAAACTACAGAACAAGCAGGTAATTACAACACCAAGGTAATTTACTAGACTAAGTGCCACTTTTGTCTCCCTGTTGGTGCGACTGTGTGCAATTATGCGCAGAGGACTAACAATGGAACATGTGTGTCATTCACGAGGAGGGCTGAACCCGTCCAGAGACCACCAAAGACACACAAACCACAATGACCAGGGACATAAAGAGTCACAGCCATAAACAAATGCCGAAATGAATGGCAAGTGACTCCTGAACAGTATTTTGATGTCTTTAATGACAACCATTTTAAAATAAGGACAACAGGGGAAGCTACTTCTGTTATTGGGTAAATATGATTGACACTTCAGACAACTGAATTGACTGAATGTATCTCACATCATTTGGACTTGAGGTGAGATATCTGGACACAGATTATGTCATTGTTGGTTATACAATAATTTTGGTCTTCACCCCAAAAACAAGTAAAATTATATATTAATTCATAAAAGTTGAGATAGAAAACACATTAAATGTAAAGTATGTATAAAATATGTAGAACCACATAGTACTGTAAAATGCATGCCAATATACAATTAGACATGTAAATATGATAACAAACAGATTTTAAATAGTTTATAAACTAAAAAAGTTAGAACTTTACTACAGAATTAGTACTTGAATATTAAATATTTACAGATTAAAACACTATCAGGTCAGGTCAAAGATAGACTACGTAAATATTTAATTTACTATATTAATTGAATATTTATTAATAAGAATATAAAATATAATTTTTTATAATTACATTTTACAATTAAAAAACACACACTCTAAAGACTGCTTTGGCACTGTCCATGTGTTCTTCAGCACCAAATTTCCTGCCCTCTGCATGCATACAGTATTTTCTTTTAATAGCAATCAGCACACAATCAAGATCTATTTTCCAAAAACCCACATTAATATCTGTTTGATGTCAATGATTCAAATAATACATTTAAAATCATTTCCAACAGCACAGCGAGGGCAAATGATAAAAGCTTGTGTGAAATAACGCACCTCCCTGCCCATACAATCATTTCAGCAATAATGTAATATTGAGATATAAAATACCCTAATAAATGAGCTGGAGTTGTCTGCTTGGTGACGCAGTCTCTACCCCGCGAGCTAAGACATTATTATGCCCAGACAAATGAGTATGTGTGTTGCATGTGTGCGCACGTTTGTATTTGTGCGGATGGAGGCCTTAAGAGCTCACTCAGAATTCACATCCATCTAGACGAGCGGTGGGCTGATAATAAACGCCCCTCAGCCTGATGATGGCTTAATTACCAGTGTAAAGAAAGTGTTTAATCTCTGACCCGTTTCATGTTCTCTCCACTTTCTTTCTCTGGGAGCGTGTGTGTGCGTGTGTAAAAGACTCTGCTGCGTCCCACTCGTAGAGAGACCCCTGCCGTCTGCCGGGGGCCTGTAGGGTGCAATTAGGACCCACTAAATGAAGTTGACTATACGGTTTCATTTTTCGTTTTCTATCTCTCTCCACCCCCTCCTCCTCTTCATCCTGCGTAATTAACATGGAAAACGATGCACTGTGCCAGAGACAAAAGTCTACAGAATCTCATAAAAAATGCTTTTCATGTAAATTTTTTATTTCCGTGTTCCTAGCAGGTGCGATTCATGCTACGTTACAGGTTTCGTGGACGATTTCATCTGCTGTCCAATTCGCTTGCTTGTTGATAAATAACGAAGCTCTAACAAGCCATCCAACTCCGTCAACAGACGTCTGGAGGCACCAAGGACCACTAAATCCCTGCGTCTCAGCTACACAAACAAAGTCAATCCACCTGAGACAGCAGGGAACAGGATGCTCGGCTACTTATAGCAACCTGAGAGCAGCAAACAAGAATGGCAGGAAAGCTGCTCGGGCCCCGGGTGCTTTGAAGTGCCCTACTGCTAAACTGGTCTGATGGGACAGGCCAGCATCTTTGAAGGCAGGTTATCCTCAACAGCCCCGTGTCCTGTTGTGAACGAATTGTTTCCTCTTTCAATTTGTCTTTATTTTTGGGGGGGAGCGAAAATGACACTTGGCAATTGTTCTAGAGGGTGAGGCCGGCCACTGTAAAATGCAAGGCTCTACCGGTGTCTGTGCAGTGTTTTCTAGCAGGGGTGTCAGGTGCTGCTTCTGAAGCTGTGAGTTAGTGCAGGTGACACTCTTAAGGAATCTCCTGTGGGGCGACCTCCAACTAACTGGCCATTTCCTCGATCCACCGGGTCTTGACCTTTCCTGCATCGGCCAAGTGAAGTCATTAGTCACGGGAGTTAAGTCATGCTACAGGAACGCTATATATCACGAGTGCATACACGAGGCTGTGAGATGTCCGCATTAATCTTTTAAAATCCCTGAGGTTTAAAATGTTGGCCTTCTGTCTCCCAGTTCATACAAGTGTACAGGAACTTTCTCCGGAGGATATGATTTGAGAATTTCTGTACACCTAATGCGATAACAGATCTATGGGAGCTCACGAAATGTGTGACAGTGTGAAAAAGCTCTTCCATTTTGCAGGTGGATAAAACAGGAAGACATGCTTTGGGCGTGCAATCGAAAGCATGATTTGTGTTTTAAAATTCTGATTTACAGCTGAATGGGAATGGCACATAACACGCAAACAAGTTGTTGATAAAATTCATTAAGAAGCATCGCCTGTGTAATCTGAAAGCGAGGAATGGGAAGTTTAAAGGCTGGAACAATAATCCAAACATTTTTTAAACTAAATTTATTTGATACAGTACACCCATGGTAAATTCAGCAAAGAAAACCTTTTAAAAACAGCACCTTCCCTGAAAAACCTAACACAAACTTTCACCTAACCGAAGCATGATGCAAAAATACACTTTAAAAGCATATTTGGTCGATCATAGCATTGATAAATGTTTCTTGTCTATCATGCTGTGTGATTATCAATCCCATGTTCCCCCTCAACGGTAGATATTATCACGAATGGCCTTTTTTCTCTGGAAACATTTGTGCAGTTTCTCGCCTGTGTATCCTATTACCCACTTGACTTTTGCTATAAATCCTATTTGTTATATTAGCACGGCCAATAAAATCAAGGCTCAAACAATCATTGTGATTAATGACAGCGACGCCCTTTTCCTGCGGGTAAAGAGAGGGCAACCTCATCCAGCCGGCCCATCCTTACTTTCCTTTTCCAAATAAACAGCGCAATGTCAACCGCGGAAGCGCATTTCGGTTTGACCCGAGGGCCGCAAGATATTCTTAGCTCACTGATCGCGCTCCAAGCGCATGCTGAAAACGCTCCTTTGCCAAAGAGGGAACAGTGCGGAGCTGCACGTTGGCCTAACCCGAGCAGGAAATTCCACAGCTCTCCCAAGCCTCTGAACACAATACTGCTCAAAACACACAAGATGAAGGCCGAGACTGGGAGAAGGCCAGAAACTTGTTCTCTCTCTCTGTAGATGTCTCTCTTTCAACCTATAATCAGACTTATCAAACAGGGGACGAATATGCAGTATGTAACTGAGACAGGAAAGGAAAGCCAAAACATACAGAAACAAAGTGTAAAGAACAATTGCGCTTTGATGCGGGTTGCAGAGGCGTTCTGTGGTATGAGCTGACCGCCTGAGTCAGCAATGAAGGGCCGCACTTCTGGATCGACTATTGATAAATGGATCTGATGGGATTTTACTGAAAATTATAATCCCCATTGACTATAACTTCTTCCTTTAACTTCTTCCTTTAAAAGTGCACACATGATTGGTTAAAAATGTTGAATATAGTATTGAATATATTTCTTGAAGTACTAACAAAATTAGTCCAATCAATTAATAAATCTGATGTGACAACAGTCTCACATCAGGACACATGGCTGAATAGGATTAATAGCTCTCTGCTCTTTGTAATTGAGCTCAACTCGTATGCATCCTTTCAAATTAATGTGAATTTGGGTGTCCATTAACCAGCTTCATGATGCTGGCGAACCCTCTTTCTGCGTATTAACCTAAACGCACAGCGTGTTACAGTGCTGTGAAAAGAGAATGGACGGCTAAGCTAAATGAACAGAGAAGCCTCTGTGTACCATGCCTTTATCAAAGAGTTACTGCTGTGCTCACGTCAATACAAAAGCCCCAGACTTTTTGCCCGAGGTCTACCGCACTTTTAGGGAGCAATCGAATGTAATACGTACAATTACTCATGATTCCTGAATGGAGCGGTTCGGCAGGCCGGGATTTCTTCTCCACCCCCTTTGATACTCCTCAATTTTACCACATCCTCCATTTTCCTGGAATTAACTGATAATACGGCCATAGGCTGTGAGCGGTCATTCAATAGGCCTGCATGTCTTTCACGACGTTAAAAAATCTGTTTAATTTTGCAGTGTTAGTAAGATCTATGAAAAGGAAATAGATTACTTGAATGATGGCCAGTTGTGCGATGACTAGGGTCCTCTTTCGTAAGATATGAATTTTTTCCACTGCCTGTGGAGTCAGTGTCTGGTGAGGAGTCTCCATGTGGTCTTGGCTGCACTTAAATCTGGACCAGGAGAATGCACCTGCACTCCCACAACAATATTTACCTAGTGAACAACAAGAGATTTTATATTTATCATAAAATATTTATATAAAATAGCGTACAAGAGATTTATCTTCATTGTTAGTTTTTTCTTTGTCGACTTTTTAGTTATTGGTGTACTCTACAAAAACCAATTTGCCACACCCAGACAGACAAATACCACAGACCAGCATCCTTGGAACCAGCAGGAGGAAATCCTACGCAATAATTTTCTCTTAAACCCAATACTAAACGATACAAAGAGTCTGAAGATGGTAATTGACCCCAGAGGATGTCTGAGATGTGTAAAGGCTTCCCTTAGTCACACAGACTTAAAAGAACTCCAGGCACTGAGCCACCTGCTTTACATCGGCCCAATCAAAAGCATTAGCAAGGCATTGTGGGTCTGAAGCCTGAGCCTATTGTGTTCTGCCTTTCATGGTATTGTTAACCTTAAGGAAGACAGGAAAGACATCTGCACCATTCAAGGAGAGGAAGTAATCAGCTTCTGAGTTCCCCACAGGTTTGTGTCAGGTGTAGTGTTGAGACGTTTCGGCAACCGAAAATACACTTTTGATCCGCTTGTTCACACATGGAATCCATCACAAGATATATGCTAATAGCTTAGCTTTTACTTTCAGGGCTCTGGAGTGTGCTTACACGTCCATTCTCCTTTACCCTCTTCCAGGAACACGGTAAATGAAACAATGTTTCATCGGGCAACTTCTGACAGGGTTCCTGCTTTTTCATTTACATATAATTACACTTTAATAGGAGAGTGACGAGTGAGGGGACTGTTAAGTGGCAGACAGCACACGGGCTGTATATGGGACCCCCTAAGAAACAAAATAACAAGATGCAGCACTGCCTCCATCTCTCGCTAATTAAATGAATCAATTAAGAGACTATTGTTGCAACTGTGTAACTGATGTTCTATAGTGGCAATAACAGTCCCACTGGGAGCCCCTTCACTGCATTATTACACTGTCCTCTACTACTCCATTTGATATCATTAGAAACACTTATTTGCGTCTCTCTGTCCTGGCAGGGGAAGCGGCGAATTATGGAGATGTGGGTGACCGCCACAGGGCCCAGTGTGAGATGGGATAGGTTTGCTTCCTGGCCTCCGAGGAGGACTTGCACTATAAACTCTTAAGTTCCTCAAAGTTCCCTGATGAAAACGGATCCCGCTATCACCGCAGCTGCCGATTAGTCAGTAGGTACGGGTCACTCATTTGCATACCCTCCCTGCTATGTGGCTCCGCTTTACGCAGATCAATTATCATATTAAATTTACCCTCCTCAGTTAAACTGATTAAGTTCCAAATTGTTTCCAATGGCTATCATTAATCCCTAACACAGGCTAAGTGGTTTTGTTGCAAATTTGATTGGGCTTGTGTACCAAGGGCCAAATTAATGGTGCAATAATGCTGAACCCTGTTAAATTTCCGGTGTCGGGATGTGCTATTAACATACATTCTGAGTATCATTTAGTTAATACATGATTCCAAACTCTCAGGATGATAATTGGGGTCTGAAGCAATGGCAGATGCGCGAGGTGACATCCATTTACACAAAATGGGGGCCAATTTTCTTCAGAATGGCATGGAACTCTGCAAACAAGTAGCAAAGTCATTCAACCTCAGTGTTATTTTACAGTAATTCACTACAAAACGCAATGCTTTGTGAGTGGGATTTTGGTTTTAGGCAAAGGCGGGTTTATTTTTTTTATTTTTTATTTTTTCCGCCTCACAAGATGGAACTTAAATTTCATCACTCTAGACACACAAACCACAAACATAATTTCTGCAAAAAGGCCAAGGACATCGCTGGACTGATACTAGCACACGGAGCCTAGCAAAACGTGTGGCTCTGTGTCGCACCAAAGCCTTTGAAAGTCTAAACTGTTTATCTAAACGGCAAAGCTTGGCAGGACATGAGTGGACGTCTCTGTCATGGCGTCTGGGCTGGCTGAGCCCATGTAGCCAACGGCAACATAGTAACTCTGTCTCAGATCACTGTATGACTGGAGACTGTTGTCACAGTCTTGAGAAGTGAAACCTGACAACGGGTGTCATATCACTACACAAGCACAGCAGAGCTGCTGACCACAGCAGCTACTGAAAAGCAGTAATTTACTACACATTTTTTATATCCAAAGTGACACTTATCACAGGTACAATCCCCTTGGAGCAAAACGGTGCCGAGTGAATAACTAGAGACTCCATGCATGTAAAAATATACTGTATGGATATGGAATTAAAGAGTTGTACTGGGGCAAACAGGATGATTATTGTACAGAATAACAGTATTGAAAATAGAAGTAAAGTTTTAGTAAATATAAATATAAAATATATCCCTGATTATAAATCCTTGATGAATATAAAATACAAATTTTATTAATACAACTGCTGAAAAAATTAGGACACCAATGGAAAATATTCTCCAGTTATTTTGAATGTACTATAGTTTTGTGTCATAATCGCGGGTGGTAATACATGGACAGAGAACCAAGGTGCAGACAGCGGGTAAGGGGTTAACGGAAGACTTTAATAATTAAATACAAAACAAAGACCCACGTGTGGGTAACATAAAACATGACATGGGTACAATAACAAGACAGAACTAAACTAAACTAATCTTAATCTGAACGTGAACGTGAACGTGAACGTACCACAGAACCACAATGAACCAGTACAAGACAGAAGACACAAGGGCATTAAACAAGGGAGCAATCAAGAGGGGAACAGGTGTAGGGCATTAATCAATAACGAGGTAACGAGAGGATGGGAACAGAGACAAGACCGGAGAGAGCGAATGAAAGGCCATAAGGGCCATAAACACCTCTCTCCACACAAAACATGAGATTCTGTCATGATCCTGCCACTAAACCAAGAGAAACATGATGCGGCAGAATCATGACAGTTTTGTGCTTGGGTAAAATAATTGTACAAAAAATATAAAATGTTTGCAGAGCTTAAATACCGCAAAGTAAATAAGTTCATATCCATATTTAAACAACACAACACTAATGTTTTAAATGTATTTTAGCATCAGTTCAAACATTAACTATGAAATCAGCCAGATGTTTTCAGGAGTCTTTGCATTCTCTCAGTATTTCACATTGCTGTTTGCATAGGTGTAACTTGCCACCTGCAGAAAGGTAAGACATGTCCGCATCACTTTTTGAAAGAAATTAAGAAATTTTTGTGTATTGTTTAGGGAAACGCAGGATTTCTAGCCATCTCCCGTTGCTCACACTCGTAAATTATATTTGTGGAATACAGAAATATTCTCAACGTGTTATTACAGAAACAATTTATTAAAGTCTTTTTTTATCATCTCCGTCCCCATCACTTTTCAAAACAAAGTTACGCCACTGCTCTTGGGTGACTTATCATTCCTGAGGTTTGATTCTGATAAAATTCAACAAACACTAGACTAGAATTGCTTATAGGATTGCCTTCTTAGACGGAGAGAATAGCATCAACATCGGGCGGATATACAATACATCCAAAATTACAACTTTTCAGGAATACTTTTCATTTGTTAAATGTTTGCAAAACCCACAAAAAATGTAGAATGACAAATATAATAGATTTATGCAAAGAAAATCATAAAATACTGAGACACACGTTTCCACTCAACAGCGACTATGTACTGTATATCGCCTATACAGAAAATAATATACATTGTGGATATACAGTATTAGCCTTCATTTCCATGTTAATAAGAAAAGGTTTCAAGATTAATTTGCACATAACGTTCTATTGTTCATCTCTTTCATACTGTGCCCACACAAACACACATCACTTGGTCTTTGCACCTTATGAATTCTAATTAAGCTGCTCTGCCGCATCTATGGGATTTGATCCCCAGCTGTGTAGCTTGGCTTTGGATATTACCCTGATGTCCTTCAAAAAGTGCTCCGTAGAAGCACTCTCGCATTCCCTCTCTCTCACTACAACCCTCTTCATCTTCCTGTGCATTCTAGTGCCCGCTTGTCAGATGGCGAAGCTAACCTCTGTTTCTGCTCCCGCCAACTCGCGCCATCCAGTGTCAGGGAATCAAATGAACCATTTCCGTAGCACTGATGCCCCCTCGACAGACAGGCCGAAGAGGCAAAGCACATCAGCTCGGACGACTCAACGGCTGACAGCAAGGTCAGGACTGTTAGGGCTCAGCTCAGCCTGGAACGGGCAACGTTTGGCCAAGACAGCGGCCTCAAAGGTATCTACAATTTACCTGCGCAATGGAAGACTGCCAGATAATAAGACAAGAGCATTAGCACAAAGACATGCATTAGGATAAATTATACCACAATGAGAATTGATACAGTATGTACTTTATAAGTGATAAAATAAATATCTCCATCCACATATTCTTTTTTTGTGTGTAAGGGAAGCAGAGAAGAATCTGAGCTAGAAAAGACAGCTTCTCTGCGCAGTTGCTTATTCCTGCATTTGTTGTGAAGGTTGCACAAAGTGTTCCAAAGCTGCATGGGTGTGGATCAATGCAGTGCCCTGTGCAGAAGAGCTTTGGCTGGCTGCCCAATCAACGTCTTCCTGCTGACCCCTTCTTCCCCAAACACAGTCAGATTCCCATCAGCCCCTGCTACAGACATGTGTATCTGACACCACCCCATCATCTGCTCGGCTGTGTGAGTTTCTCCACAAGCTGTTTGTGATTGGGCTGCAATCTGGAAGGCATGATGTGGCGAAGAAAACTAAAACATGATGCTTCCGTGTTGATGGATCAATTACCATCACTATGCATACAACGAGGCAGATTATAATAAAACAAATAATAAAAACATTTACCTTGTTTTTGCAGTCAACCAATGTGTTAAAAATATGTAGAGGTTCCTAATAAAACAAATCTTGCTCTTTGGACTGTTTTACTTTTTGTGAGATTATATTTAAATAGTTAATATGATTAAATATTGTAGGACCTGTAATTTAGCTTGTGACAACATTTTCTAAAAATTGGTGTACTTGTCACTATTTAAATAGACCACTTCGGAAAACACAACACTGGTCCAGTAGAACTTCCTGTTTAATTTTTTTAACACTGACTAGACAAACATTCAAACAATATACAACCAACAGAACATTTATGACCAAATCAAAATGTTTATATATACAGTTTTAAGATTCAACTGTATGTAAGAGTAAAAAATAAATACAATACAAAATTTAACTGGAAGTGCTTCTGGACCAGTGTTGTGTTTTCCGATGTGGTGTATATAAATAGTGACAAGTACATATTGTTTAGAAAATTGTCACAAGCTAAAGCACAGGTCTTACAATATTTTATCATATTAACTATTTACATCTTGAAAAATGATCTATAGTTATTGCGATCAAGTATCACACCACTCAAAAATGCGTGTCAGCAGGGGCGTCGCAAGTGGGGGAAAGGGATGACTGAGTACATAGAGCCTTGGCATGTGAGGGGCCTTGAAGTTCCTGAAATTATATTTATTATTATTTTACAATTGTGCGCCTATACTGTGCGTCTGTGCAACTTCTCTGTTCTCCGCTAATTTTGAGAAGCTTCGGCAGACGTCAGTCTGTCATCACCGCATGATAGGCTGTATGAGTGTGACAATAGGTTGTATGACGGAAGTGGAATTGACTCACATCCCTGCTGAAAGCATTCTATTATCACTCCACTAGAGATCCGTGAACTCCACTCCAGCTTTTCCATTTCCCGATCACAGTCTTCGTTCACTGACTCCGCTCACAGCAGAGGATGGATAGTCTTCATCGTCGAGAGTTAGATGATGAAAATAAAAGCACAACAGTGAAGTGTCACAAGTAAAAGTCACTTTAAAGTGGTACAAGACTTATTCTAAATAACAATTTAGCAAAAAAACATTTCCTAGAAGATGGAAATACTGTACTAAACCATTTGAAAAACAGAAGGAAAATGGTGTTGGGCACACTTAAAGAACGAGACCTCTATCAGGAGTGCTAAGAGCACTATCACTACACAAGGACACTAGCAAACATACACTCACCTAAAGGAATATTAGGAACACCTGTTCAATTTCTCATTAATGCAATTATCTAATCAACCAATCACATGGCAGTTGCTTCAATGTAATATACAGGACCAAATCCAGATGTTAACGTGTTGTTGTCTGCTTCTGATAATATATATTTACATGAATGATTTATATATTTTATTAATGTTAATTAATGTTAAAGGGGTGATTCGCCGGAAATACGTGTTTTTCTTTGTCTTCGGTGTGTTATAAGTTGCCCATGCATGTATTAAACACGTAAAAGTGCAAAAACTTGCGTTACATTTGCGTACAGTATTTGACCAATCACTTAGCACTAGTGAACTGGCCAAACACAGAAAACCTCACATTTCAGAGCGATGAGCTTTGTAAAATATTAGCGTGTTTCAGAGAGGCGGAGCAAAGAGGAGAAACAAACATGCCCGGTATGTGGAAAATATGTGGGAAAAAAATGTTAAACCTTAAAACGTGTTTACACATTGTATGACATCTAAAGCAAAAAATTATATTCATTTTAGCCGCGTCGAATGATCCCTTTAATGGTGTTAATGGTTATGTTAATTGTGCCACGTGAAGCCTCACTACAAAAGTTCAGTGTAAAAGTGAAATGCTGGTCTCAATTGTGTTGCTGATCTCATTTGTGTTATAGCTTGAGGATTAAAAAGCCTTCTAGCTTAATTTTCTGAATTTGTGAAGAACTTGTTCTGTTCAAAAACTCTAATATGTAATTCTATATAAAATATCAGGACTACTCAATATTGTTTCTACTATAAGCCTTGCCATTTGTGGTGCCTGGTTTAGCGCTTCTTAGCAGAGAATTGTGGGTAAAATCGAAATCGGTGGTGGGTGGGTTATATTTCCATCATAATCATCATAGTTGGGTGCACGTAAATTTATATTATCAGCGCTATCCAGACTGTCACGCCTAGCTGTCTATTGGGCTGTGGTCTGCACACTCAGTCGAGTGGCTCAGTTTCGCCTTTTTATGTTTTCGGCTTCCCATAAAAACATGACACTAACACGCATTTTTGAGTGGACCAGTTATGTGGTTGAGTTTTTGAGACCAAAGTTGAAGAATTGTATAACTTTTCCTCATTCCTCGTTTTTTCCCCTTTTTAAAATCATAGAACCTTTTGGTGACTGCCCACTATGGTAATAATATGAATATCGTTGGTGTCCTGCTGAAATCTTGTATCTCCATATTTTGTGATTTTTTTGCCATAAATCATTATTATTGGTCACCCTTCATTGTCGTGAACGTGGTGGAAGAACCCATGTGCAGGCAGCGGGGATGAATGGGTTAACAAAGACTTTTATTATAAATACAAAACAAACAACCATGATGGGGAAAACACTAACGAAACTAAAAAAATTAAAACAAACACTTCCCACAAGGTGGGACGAAAATAACCAAACAGGGACAACGAACAAGGAACTATAGTGTGTCAGGAAGAAGAACAAGGTAACTTTGAACAACGAACGAGCACAAGTCAATGGACAAGAGGGAATTAAATAGGGAAACTAACAAAGGAAATAACAATGGGCAGGTGTGGGGAATGAGACACAGGTGGAAAGCAATACTAGGAACGAGAGGGTGAGACTGGAGACTGAAGAGAACGCATATTATGTCCTGATTGACAATAATACGTTTCTCTCCAAATAAGCCACACGTGGGTCTGTCATGATTCTGCCACTAGACTAGGAAAATCAAGACATGAGAAGGCAGAATCGTGACACTTTATATTTAACCAGTATAATATCTAACCAGTATAAAGTATTAAAAAGTGATTTTCAACTCTGACAACACAGTATTTAATTCTTTAAAATGTACAGTGTTTTTTTCCATTTCCTGAAAAACAGTGCATTTGGACATCCGAGGTTTCAGAAGGACAGTGACGATATGCAACTAGAAAATGTGTGCAACTTGAAGATGAATGAGCTATTCAACCAATTTAACTACCACCTCAGGTTTTTTGACCACATTGTATCGGGCCATGAAGCTTTAAGTCTCCAGACCACCTCTCCTCAATATCCAGCCTATGTGACTGGTAAGAAGGCGAATTAACTCAGTACGGGCCAAAAAATCCTGTTAATAATACCGCCCTGCATACACACCCCCTTTCTCTTTACTCCATAAAAAAAAACATCCTGAGTTTGGCTTTCTTAGCCAAAGTGAGAGAGACGATCTCTCAAGAGAAGCCTCAAAAGCTTTGAGATGTATTATAGGTTAATTCTTTTCAAAACAATGCCTCTGGGCCAGAGCCCAGTAAGTCGGGCAGAGTCTCTCTCAAGATTTTATTGCTGTGACATAAATCTTTTAATCCCTTCAGAGAGCAGCGGCTCTGCTGAGGGGGGCTGGGGCAGGCCCGGTGACGAGACTGCACCGCAGCGCACCAGTCATGCATCAGGTAACTTGTGCGGTAGAAGCTACTTCTGAAGGACTCTGAAGTGAAGAGAGCAAAAGGGTTTGGCCGGCGAGGGGATGTGGCGGCTTACATGAATGCATATTTATGAGGGCTCATACAGCCGGTCACGGCAGGGAGAAGAGAACCGACAGGAATGGGGTTTGTGCTTGTTCAATCACCTTTACCTCTGTTGCCACGGCTCGGCCTAACTACCACGGGCGGATCACACGCGCATTACCGCGCCTTTTCACGCCTGTCTGCGTTCCCCCACGTCTCGACGAGCCTGAAATCAGAACCAATCAGAGCGAGAGAAATGACCACATCCCGAAAGAAAAAAGAATATCAGATGTTTATTTACAACCATGCACTCGAGTGACCGCTCTGTTCGCGGTACATTATCTATTCTCTGTCCACAATAAATCTTGGTGTATCCGAGTGCCATGTTATCTCTGATGCTATATGGGGTCTTTGAAGAACAAGCATTAGAAGACAGGCTGAGATGATTTTAATCTGCTGGGTTCTCTCTGGGTCTGTGCTGTCTTGGAAACCCCTAGAATTAGAGGAAGAGGATTGTGATTTATTGCAACGGATGACCTAATGACTTCATTAGCCAGATGTGATTATGGTTCTGGCCAAAGCCTGCCTTTGAGTTTATCTGTACACCTCTAGTAAGAGAGCCCCTGGTACAGATCACCCTCCACAAGCATTCATCTCAGTCTGTCTAGAAGTCGCCAGAGAGATACTGGTAGACATTTGACTGTGGACATCTTTTCTTTGAACCTATCACCATTTAAGGTCATCTGAGATGTCCTTGAGATCATGTTGGCCAATCATAGGTGCCGATTCTTTCTTCCTTTGCTGTGGATACGCAAGTTGTACAGTGGGTCAGGTGTTGACTCCCCAAAGAGGTGTGGTTACAGGAGGACAATTTTGTCTCCTTCACCCACTTCTTCAAGGTTTTCTTTAATCTCTCTCTGATGGAAGGCAGGCCTTTGATGTGTCGATGCCCCTCCTAAATTCGTTCAATATTTGATGTAGGCCTCACGCAGCTAAATCTAGCCAAGGTGCTTTCACATGTCCACTGCTTTAGAAACATCTTCACATCCGTATCAACTCAAAGGAGTCCACGAGTCACAGCTTTGCATATTACATGACATCATATAAACAAGTGAGCCATAAACTTAATCATCATTGGTTAGATAAACAGTTATGTAATATTTCATGAAAACTTATACAGCTGAGATTTCAGCATTATGGACATGGATGAAATTTACGGCTGCATTTTAACATGCCGCCTCTCAAGTCTGGACGTTTAAGAGAGAATTCGATACATTACATTTCATGCCTTTTGACGAAATAACAGATGAGGTGAAATATTAACCAGACATGGAAATAAAGCATCTTGAACTTTTGACGTCTTTATGATACCTGTGTAAGAAGTCTCGAGGCTTAAAAACATGTTTCATTGTTTAAATGAATAAAGCTTGCTTGACTGCCAATCAAGAACATTAATCTTTAGTAATGGAAATTAAAATAAAGTTCTTATTTATTAATGGTATTTGACTAAAAGTTTAAAAAAATCATAACAACAATAATAAATGATAATATACAGTTATTACTTTAAAATAATATGGTACTACTTTATACCGTTCATTAAAAAAATGTTTATGGCTTGTCCACAAGTTGTACCATCAAAGTCAGGGACCAGCGTAGTATGAATAAAAAAGTATTAAATATCTGGTGGTGTTTTTTTATAATAAATCAGACAAAACTACTCAGAAATATAACAAACAAAAGCCAGTAAACAAAAGCTAAGTCACTTAGAAATTGCTTAATAAACTGAAATCTGATTCACTGAAACAAATATTTTATACTTTTGGTCATATCATCGAATTAAACTATATACTGACTGATATGACTGTTCAATTGTAAAAACATATATTGTATAAGATACATATTACACTGGTCCTATGAAAAATATGTTTGCAAAAATAGTATTGTTTAGGTTTAATATGTTTGCTGAAAATATGTATTTTTTTTATTATTTATATTTCAGCAATATACGGATATACAATTGCTACGAATATAAAACTAAACCAAAAGCAGAATTATTACTTTCTGCGATTTTATATTCAAGTAATTTATACATTATTAAAAGATATCAATTCCCAAATTCACTACATTAAAAGATATTGCTTAATATATGCCATTGTGAGGGGAACATTTGTGCTGGCATTTCTAATTTGAAAAGAAGTTTTTTTTCTGGCTGTGTTGTAATTCTCATATCAGTTGTTGTCAGTGCCCTTATGTTTGCGGTGCATACGACAACAAGCAGATGGTAGAGCCTTCTGTATTGAAAGGTAGAGCTTAATTAGAGCTTCACAACTGTAATGGTCCCATTCAAAACAGATAGAGGCGGAAATTAATCTGAAGGAAAAAAGCTTAGGTATTCATGACCCATGAATAAATACCCTCAACTCTGAACAGGGTCAGTGCATGAATATTCAGTCTTAATCAATGCTAAGTGTTGCGCATACAGTATATAATGGTCTGAGATTTAACGGTAGAGTAAGGTTAAATAATCCAGTCTATGTAATGCTAAACGAAAGATCTGTCCAATAGGGTGCCAGTTAACCAGACAACCTAAATTGACAGATATAAGTGGAAAAAGATTGTATAATGTGTAGAGGAAGATCCCTTTCCACGCTTGGATGGGGTAGACAGACGCATTCTTCTGCTTAACACTAATCAGGTATTCCTCATTATGTGCCAGTGGCTTGCATGTGACACTGTGCCCAGTCTCTCCACACTTCTGTGCCAAATTAGTTCCACCTAGTTGGCTACCAATGACCTATTCAATGTAAATGAAATGGGTGGAGAAAACAGACCCCGCTACAAGTTAAAAGTTTTAGGACCCAAATACACGAAAGAAAATTGAATATTGAGTAGAAAGTAGTATTTTGAAGATACACTGGTAACAAAATATGAATAAAAAACGACATTAGTAAATTGTGAATGAAATGCTTAGCAGAGTATGATAGTTATCTGGTGCCAAACGAGGCAAAATTATTAAAAAGTCAATATTTGTCAAATAAAAGTAAAATATGTAATGTGTTCTTTGACAAAACAGTGCCGAAAACAAACATCAGGGGGTCAACGAGTGGTCAGTAATTCATCAGAACATCAGCATCAATGAATGCATGAATGTTTAATACATAGGCCTGGCAAAAGGTTTTTTGCCAGGCGTGTGATTCGCTCCATAAAATCTTAATTTTAAATGGTTAAATCTTTGGGGAGTGTGATTTAGTTGCTACAAAACTGACAGCCACAGAATGTTCTGGCAGCTATGATCAATCTGTCAAAAACTGAAGGGCTGTGAAGAGTTTTTTCCTTAACATGCGTGTGCTTTTGTGTGTTTGTGTGAATCTGTGGGTGCGTACGATGTTGACGGGCATTCAAGCAGACGCCAGGTTCCACTGGCTGGACACATCCACGCCTCTCCCGTCAAACGTCCACCTGCGGAGACGCGGAGACAAGACTGTTAGCATAGAGACACACACAAACCAACTCTCAAGTTCATCTCCCTGTTACCATGCGGCAGCCATTTTAAACAGATGGTACCCAAACAGCCTGTCATGTTTACTGCTGCCGCCATAAAAGACAAGAGTCCAACAACACGGTCCTGCAGGGGCCCCAAGGGAGCAGCCAGGGCCCCGCAAACAGCTGCCTGGGGGAGCGTAGGGGCCTCAGCCCAGGCTGCACGCCTCCCTCGCTGGCCCTCAAAACTCTTTTACCTATGCGGACATGCTACATTTACTACAATTAAACAACCACGCCATTTGAATATGTGGTGACACCTCGCAACCTGCTCAACGGGGCTTGCGTATAATCGCGTCCCCGCGGAGCCAAAAAGAAATTGTCCGTGTCACTATTAATGAAGGAATTTGCATTGTGATCTTAATTAAGAGCGGAATAATGAAGCTCACTTTTGAATTAGTTAATCGGTAGAAACTTGTACTAATGTGTTTGCGTGGTCTATAGGCACGGCCCGCCGATGATGTATGTTCTGCCAGAGGTTGCCTGAGGTTACGTCAACTGAAGGTGGCACCGTGCTAATAAGGCAGGTGCTGCTGGGCATCTCTCCTTTTCATCAGGTAGGCAAGATGGTGGCCTGACCCCGGCGCGGTCTCCTGGCACTCACAGGCTGTCTTTCCCCAAAACGTCAAGTGAGAACTTGGAGGGAGTCGCCCAGGTGTTATGCTTCACTATTTTCTACAGTTCTTCTACATGTTCATTCAGTTAAAGCTTAGATTTAAAACAAGGAGTCCTTTTTAGATTAGAAAGGCTTTTTAAAGACAATGCCAACATGTTTTCACACACTTATCATCACAGCTGTACTGGGATGTTACAAGCAACCCCGAAAGGCCTTAAAAAGTGCTCACAGTGACTCAAGGGTCTCTAGTGGCCAATGAATTATTTATAGCCCCTAAGAGAGCAACAGTGAGAGTCGTTACACAATGATTTCAAAGAAAACAACACGCGAGATGGTGTCGTCCATATGAGCTTGAGAGTGCCTACACTTGAGGAAGAAAGACAGACTAGGATGACGAGTAACAGAATAAAAAGTTTGAGGAGGCAGCCTTGGGATTTCCAAAAACATCTTGAGCAATTGACGGAACACATTGAGAGAGTGGCAATGAATTAAAACCTCCTATTTTGGATCTATGTTTCCACTTGATAAAATGAGTGTATTTTAAATCAATTTGTCTGAGCCTTTGCGAAGGCGTTACAAAGATTTTTAAAGTGTGTTGGTAGTCAAGGCTACTTGTGAGACATCCTAATTGAATTTGGACTGTAATCCCACTCACATGTACCACCAAATCCAGACATAATTAAGGTTGAATTACGCAAGTTTCAGATTTCTGCATATTTGTCAGCAGCTAATCTGCTTGATTTAGGAAGTGTGGATTTGGGGGTTTTGCAATGAATTCATAAGGCTAGCAGCGGCTATACACTACACACACAACACACAAGAAAACTGCTGATCTATAAAAACTCAGTGAGGTCAGATTATAGTTAGTTATTTCAAATAAAAGTAAACTAAAATGGTTTAAATTAGTAGCCAAACCTATTTTCAAAATAAAACAAAATAAAAATTACAATCAAAAATATATCTTTCACCATTTGCACTTTTCATGTTGGAACATGTGCATAATGCTGCTGACCTCTAAGCTCATTACGCATGAAGCCAAAAAGTTATGCACGTGTGTGGGATCAAGCAGAAAAATAAAAATTTCCGTAACAAACACCAAAATCTCAGCTTTCAGCTAAAGTAAAGCTGAATGTGACTACAGCATTATTTACACATGAGATCCAGAGAGCCGGGGGAGATGAGTTTCATGCCAAGCCAGTTGTGTAAACACAAGCTCCTGCTTGGACAAAAAGGAACTCTGACTTCAAAACAACAGTAAAACTGTGAACCTTACAAAACCTTTGGGGACTGGGCTGTTTGAAGTCTTGGCAACTCTGGGTATGGGTGAGTGGAGAACGATTTCTGTTGCTACAAACCATCATCAAGCCCATATGATTCCCTGATGAAGACCATGTGTTGGACGGCAGTTGGATTATTGTTCCTGCGGAGTGGCTAGTGCAGCAGCGATTGGTCAAAGACGAGGAGCACATGTGTCAAAACAAGAGGGTTGATGGTACTCTTTGGTTTACGTATCTGCAAAGACCCTTAAAAGAAGCATTGGGTGTCAATCCCGACAGGATCCAAATACATCAAGCAAGAAACATATAGAATGCTAATGCTTATCATAATCAAATTACTACTCATTTCCATCGAATTATGTTGAGAATAGAAGTAATGTTCCCAAAGGGAATACCAATTGCTTGGAGGTTGTTCTTTTTTTTTCAGCTCAGAAGACTCACAGTCTTTATATATATATATATATATATATATATATATATATATATATATATATATTACACGCACACACACACACATATATACAGCCGCAAGACCATATCAAAATTATTTTCAGTTTTTCTGCAATTTAATATTTATATAGTACATGGTATACAGTACATTAAGTTCTTATTCACTTTTATGCAATACAACATGAATATTACTTAAAGTAAAAATTATTTTAGTCTCTATTCTGCCCCACAAGGGTAAAAAAAGTAAAGCAAACACAAGTGTATAAGCTTTTTTTTATTATATCTAAAAACTTATATATACAGCAAAACTTACGTATTTACTGCAATGGAGAGTTGGGTTATGTCAACTCTTGAAGAAAGAAGGGGCCAGACCTGGTGGGCAGCAAAGGGGTCAAGGACTCCACAGATATACATGTGAAAATATTTTTTGCCTTGTTTAAAGCTGTATTGACAATAATCAGTATCAGGGAGATACAGGTCACGCAGATGAAGTGATTGGATCGGGTATATCAAAGGGCCGGGTGCAGGGCCTTCTCGGGGGGGATTTGACCCCCTCCCCGTTTGCATTTTCCTGCTGTTTCACTAGCAACCCTGCACACGCCGCCTTGCCGAGATCAACCTTGGCTTGTTATGACAATGGGAACAACAAACAGAATAGCAGAATACAGCTAAAACCACCAGATACCAGTCCGCCATGACTTTGTAATGAACTTTGGTTCAGATGGCAGGTGATGGATGTCCTCTTGGCCAGGTACCCCGAGCCCTGTTGCACCCCAGACAGGTGCAGCTCAGAATATTGACAAGCCAATCAAACACGAGCAGCACAGGATGTGGGAGCCGCTCTGGATCCATTCTCTTTGCTTTGTTAATGTGAACTGGACGTTTGACGGCTGGAACCTTGGGAAAAAATATCACGAAACACAAACGTTAACACTCTATCAAATCAGCAGGGGGAGAAGAATCTATAGCTTCAAAGAACCTACAGCACCCATACTTTTAAGACTCACAAAGCATTGTTCTTGTAGAAACATTTGATGCTCTGCTCATAAATGTGCAATTTACTCTACTCCCTTCACATGAAAAAGTATCTTTGAAAGAAAAATACTTTTTGTAAATCACATTTGTTTTTTAAGCTAAATCGTTTTTAATTTGAACTTTTATCAGTAAAAGTGGCTGTTAATTGAGCTAAATGACTAAATGATAAATTCTTACACAAAGCAGATTTGGTCAAGAGCGCTTGTAATTAATTAAACAAGTTTTAATTAGTTTAGTAATGAGATGTAATACTCTTTGTATACATGTTCTGTGTTTTTTCTAACATATATCCCACACAGCACTCTTGTTTGATTAATTCTAATCCACTTAATCAGAAGCCATAAGATTTCCCTCAAGGATTTAATTCACATGGGCTGCATGCGCTGATAAGTCGTAGGTTTAATACAGTACAATCCCAGAACTCCCTAATGCAAACACTGAGCACAGCAAGAACGATAAAACATTAAGAACAATGTCCAAATTTCTTTGTCCTCCGGCCAAATTGTAATAATTTCTCACAATGTGGCGTTATACACCATTACACAACTCCGCCAGGAACGTTCATGCTGGGATGCTGGTGTACAGTTGTATAAAAACAAAAGATAACACAGTCTACGAATGAAATGTTTCTACACCAAACACCATAAAACCAGCAAGTGTGTGATGTGGGTCCAGAAAGATTTTATTGCTCTGTGGGGTGAGACATAAAACCTTGTACATCCCACCCCCACACTGATGTTAGTGTCAGAGCAAAGAAACATGGGCATCTCTGCCAGCACACGGCTAAATATGAATCTCTTGGTAAATTGCTGTGAGATTAAACCTAATGTTATGCCAATAAATTTGTTAAAATAGAATTACTGTACGTATAATGCATTTGCTTTTTAAACCAGTGAATCTCAAGTATGGCTAATTGTTTGTACGTTTTTTTCATGAAACAGAAACTGAAAGTTACACAGAAAACGTTCAAATAAGAGGCGTTCAAAAAGTCACTGTGTATATCCAAGTCAGTTTCACAACTACACATGCACTTACATGACACACAGAAAAGAACTGTGAAACAAAACACTGTAAAAAAAACACTGTTTCATGTGAAAAACATGAGTAGCTAGACCTGAGATTAAGAAGATTTTGGGCCAGATTTACTCAACAGGGCAGAATAGTGAGACAATGAAATTTTTTAAAATTGTCAATGGGACTGGAAAAACGCACAGTTAAAAACACTGCCGCAATATCTCATTCAGGGTTTAAGATATGCTTTCATGGGCTTTAAATAAATACCAATACGATGACAATACGTGGGCGTGTGTAGCTTATAGTTGAGAATGGTTAAACTTTATGCAAATCATGAACGACTTTCGGGAGCAACTACCAATGGGAGTTAAGCAGAGGAGTGTGGCCTTGCATGCATAATAATTTTTACAAATTTTTGTGAGCCCAGAAGGCTTTGACAACATTGCCCTATGTACACAAAACTTTTTTTGTGTTTTCTACTCCCTTGTTTTTGTGTTAACTCTTGGCAGCGTTGTGGTGGTGTTGTCTGAATAGGATCTGGAGGTTGATAATATTAAGTGGAGTGAGACCTCTGTCCTCCAAACCGGCTTGCTATTCCCACCACCTCCTCCTGTCCTCCTGCTGAGATACGGCGACTGGGTGAAACAATGAGTCCATTATCCCTCCTCCCTACACAGCATCCAAAGACCAATGTGGAGGGAGCTTCAGTCGATTAAACCCAACACTCTCTCATTTATCATTCAACCTTAACATGTAGGCTGTCGTGCAGAAAACACACATATTAATACAGACACGTATACACAACACAGGAGGTGCTGACTAGCACAAGGGTACGTCCTCAGAGCAGTCACATCGGACTCCAGTTTACCTTAAATATCCACGAAATTTGCTTATAACCTGATGCAGATGTACACGTTGCTTGTCCTTAATTCTGAGATATTGCTTTGGTTTATTAAAAACACAAACATGATCCATTACTGCTCCCTTTGCTTCCCTCTTGCACCCACATACGTGGAGCAAACACATTAGGAACCATCATCCATTTGTTTGCATCCATTTTACAAGCTTCTGGGAGGTTCCACTTGGTATCAGGTTCCGTCAAATTTATAATAACTTAATGTGACCTAAAGTAGGTCATGGGCAAATTTAGAGTTAAGACAAAGATGCAAAGTAAACTAGAAAGAAACACGAAAACATGTAACAATAGGAAATAAAAATGTTTCATTTCATATTTCAACCATGAACATTTTAATCAAACTGGGCAGTTTAGGGAAAGGTTCATGTAAGGCACTGGGAATTCCTAACGGTAAAACGAACTGCAAAAAATAGAGGGAACTCTTTGGATCCACTTGAACTTTACTTATATTTTTCAGTCAAAAAATGCAAACAGTATATGCTGTTATCAAATAATGATCAATAAAGATGTCTTAAAGGTATTCCAATTGACATTCCAACAACCAGACTCAAATTTGTCACTGACTTGTTCCACCAATACTATTGATCTCAAATCTCTTAATTCAATTTATTGCACATGGTGGTAAGAAGCTTTCAGTTCAGTAATCACATTCAACACATTCAAGTTTAGCCAACTCCTAGACTACAATAAAATGCAAAATGCCCAATGTAGTATTATTCTCCTCCTTGTCCTAGACAGTTGGCTTCCTCACACTATCAAAACGTGTCAATCAGCTGAGAAATATGTTGTAATGTTTTATAGGCTTCTACCAGAAGGCATTTGTTCAATTTTATGAAAGACTCTACATAACAAAACCTTGATTCTCTATATAAATCATTTTAGACACAGACTGACTGTTTAGGAACACAATGCTTTGGCTTCATTCCTCTATTTAGCTGCCATAAGCTCTGAATGGTTTTTGAGACCGATTGCTTACTGTAAATAGCCTAAAACTCCTTCCAGATTGGCTGTGTTGGCAACTGCCCAGGCTATTGTGAGGGGCAGATTGTGACACCAGCCGCTTAGCGCCCCATCCTCAGTCTGCTTACTGTGCAATCAGCTAGATGAGACTTTTAAGACAGGCAGCCATTAGGGCAGCCTCTGAAACACACACCACTGCTCTATCTCCCCAAGGTGGTCCATGCGGTGCCGTTGTAAAAATACTATCTTTGGCAGTCGGCCAATGGATTCAGGCACATGCAACCTTTCTCGTGACCGTGGGTCATTCTTGTTTGAGGCGTGCCGTTGAAACAGAGTAAACATGCTACGGGTGGAGGTGATTCAGCTAACGCCCCTGTGGGATGCTGGTAATTCAAAGTGTGGCACAGGCAAAATATTTGGGAGCATAGTGGAAGTACTTTCATTCGAATGGCCTTAAAGGAATTGTTCACTTTCAACATACATTTTCATGAAGATGTACTCACCCCCGTTGTCATTCAATATGTATTTTTATCTTTAGTCAAAAAGAAATTAAGGTTTTTGATGAAAACATTCCAGGATTATTCTCCATATAGTGGACGTCAATGGACTCCAAACGGTTGAAGGTCAAAATTTTAGTTTCAGTGCAGCTTCAAAGGGCTTTAAACGATACCAGACGATGAATAAGGGTTTTAACACTGAAAGCTTTAATTTTGACCTTCAACCGTTTGGACTCAAAAATTTCATTTCGACTAAAGAAAAAAATACAGGGTGAGTAAATTATTATGAAAATGCATGTTGAAAGTGAACAAACTAAAGATGTTACAAAAGACCAGTTTTGCCGATAACCGTGACATAAAAACATGATTATTGATACCGTGTTAATTCTAGACCTGATAATATTGTAAATATTTCAGCACCCGTGTAAAGTTTTGCCTGTGTATGAAATTTGCAGCATCTAACGGCTCCCTCCACCCCCCTTCCATCCGAAACACTACGGCGGCTGACACAGAGCTAAAATGTTGTCACGCATGTCGTCACGTTTTCGCTTCTTTCCAGAAGGAGATAACGTATTTACGAAACACGCTCTGTAGAACAGTTTGTCTGTTTAGGGCTATTGTAGAAACATGGTGAATTTCATGCAAAGGGACCCGCCGTGTGTGTCGATAGAAATAGCTCATTCTAAAATAATAAAAACATAATGCCCCTCTGAAGACATATTCATCAGGGTTCTAGACTGTGAATAAATGGTCACATTCTGCTAAGATTTTAACTGGCAGTGCGACCAGTTTTTCTTACTGGTTGCACCGGTGAGATTGCCAAACTTATCAATATATAATTTTTGCTATTATACATTTAATGGGCAGAAATGTTATATTGCGCAATCGTCACGTTCAGTCCCTCATTTTGTCTCCCCTCCTTCAACCATTCACTAATCTATCAGTGCCCCTGCCCCAAAAATGTAATGCACAGGTGTAAGAGCCGCATGTAATGCTATGATGAAGCGGAAGGACCGACAGAGCATTCGAGTGAAGCGCTCAATCTTGCAAATCAAATACTGTGTTTTGCCGCCTGCAAAAAATACAAATTTCCCCAGCTAAGGTACAAAACAGCAAATATAGCGCAATGTGTTGCATGTATGGTATGCATGTGAAGCTAATGCAGGAAACATGTTCAAACTTGAAGCACTATACTATTGTATAAAGATCTCAAAAAACAATGCAAAGCATGTACAGTATAACTTTATACATCATGTTAAATCCTATTTATTTGTGACTCGCTATTGATAAAAGCCAAATTCATATCAATGCAGCTTTCATGAAGAATAATCAAGGTTTGTTTGAGAAATGCTTGCACCTTGGGAGTCAGAGCACAAAATGCTAAACTGAGTTCTCTTTCACCCCTTCTTACTCTGTAACAGACCTATAAACACAGAATTCCCATATTAACAAGAATCCCCGTAAAAGCAATCAGTTTAGTGAACAAACAGTTGGGAAACAAAACGCATGTGTGTATAGTAGGCGAGCTCTTAAAGGGGCAGCAGCATAATAAGTAAGAGACAATGTACAGGCAGCCATTTGTTATCACAGAAATAAGCCCCGACAGTGTGATCCGGACCCAACACAAAGCACTTTTTACACAGCTACTTGCCACATGAGAAAAAAAAGCTTTACTTTCGGGTTAAAGGTAAGAAATGACGTTCAATGTCATGAACAGGCAATTTGGTTTAATCATTTGTAAATATAATGTCATATATGTTATTAAAATACATAGTTATATTTAATTTATCAAAAAACCTGTCAAAGTGATTTGCTGCATCCTGTTTACCGTGTGTTCTTAGTTTTGAGAGGTTGTTATCTGAGAATAACAAACTTGCTAACTTGCGCCTGGCCAATCAGAATCAAGTATTCCAACGAGCCGTGTAAAAAGATCTAATAAAGGTTTTCATCAAACAACAAAGGACGGGTCCAAAAACACTCACTGAAAATTAAGACATTTTGTTTTTCACAACAAATAAAGGAAGGAGCTTTAAGAAAGATGTGCTTTAAATATGGTAAAGTGTTGAAAGAGAGTTTACACATACAAAAATTATCATTTAATAATAACCAATGATGTGTATTAATTTCTAATTGATTTATTAAAGTATTAAACTCATCTGAATGAAGTTTTAGTGATTATTTTTGTTAACTCTCCCCATGTCTCTGGTGCTACCAAATTAAGGGCTGGTGCCACCAACTGAAATACTTGCTAGCACCAATGCCACCTCTCTCAAATGTTAGTCTAGAGCCCCGCGTTATGTTTATTATATTGCATTTCTGTCAAAAGATCCCCCCAATGGTAATAAACTCTCTCTCTAATCCTTACACTTGAAGTTTAAGTTGGCCAAAAAAGGAGAAAAAACAAAATAAAAAAACTGAAGATGAATTCGAATAAAAAAAAACATTTAAGCAGATATTGTGATAATATTGTTACAGTGAATTATTTTTGTGACGATAGCTGTGAAGTGAAAATCTAATATCGTGTCTGAACATATCTGTGGCATCCCTAACCCATATTCTTCCTACATAGATAAACAATAGTCCATGTTTCAATGGACAGTAATGTAAAGCCTTTTGTTGCACCATTCATATCTGTGTATCCAGGGACTAGAATTTTTTATGGACTTTGAATGGGCTCTTATGAAATTTGGGGTCAATTTTGTGTAAACAAAAAAAGATTCAGCCTGTTATACATGCAAGAGTGTAGCAACGCCTGCAGGAAATAAATGATGACAAGAATTTTAGACTCATAAACCCAGAGAACCTGCATCTCTAACTAGCTTCTTGATCGCAGTTTGACCCAGTCACATTAAATGCACCATGTTTTACATTTATGAGCCTATGGAGGGAGAAACTAAAGGACACATATTGACTTAAAACATTGTTAATAGTCAACGTGTCATTAAGAGATCCTCCTTTATAACTCTCACAGCAGGGAGTGTAGAAATGATCTGGAGTGATACACTGCGCTTTGTGGTCACAGCAGTGATTTTCTGCATGCAAATCCAGAGCGAAGGACACGGCGCAGAGGATGAGAGAGGGGAAGAGGAACAGAAAGCGACAGACAGAGAGGGATGTAAAGAAAAGCTTCAGAAAGTTGGGCCATTTATGTGAAAGGGGTTCAGAGAATTTGCAGGCAGACTGAAAAATATATTTTATGCAGGCACATAGCTATTTTGAGTGGGGGAAGGCTGAACCGGCTACATGGAGACTACAAAGCGTGGTTCCCATGGCTCATGAATAAGATGAGGAAATGATCAGAAAAAAGAGATGTTTAGACAGATGGGCACTTAAAGCAACACGGAAGGAGCAAAAAACCTCTAATGCGACTTCAAATTCACCTAATAATTGATCTTTATTCTCTCTTTCTACCCGACAAGAAAGGTTAGATCAAATCTGATGTGTTATGAGAGCCTGTCAAAAAACATCAAAGCATAGCTGTTTGGAGCCCCCAAGATTAAATTAAATTGCTATCAAGAGATAGTCATGGAATCGAATAAAAGGCTTTAAAAAACACAGGCGCACAAAAAGAAAACAAATAGCAGGGGGATTTTTTATTTTCTTTCGACCAAAATAAAATACTCTGCTGTGGACATTTGAGTGAAGCATGTCCCAATGCATTTTTAGAAATTTGATGAGACTCTGGCAAGCATTTTGTCCCTCTAGGCCTTAATGTAATATTAAATATTGCCTGGCTGGGGACAGGATGAAATTATGAATTTAGAGAACATGAATTATTAATACCAAGCTCTGTATCAAAATGTCTGAAGTGTATGAGTAATTATTAGCAAAAAATAGGATATTGTAAGGTTAAATCCAATAAATGATTTAACCCGCTTTTAATAAAGCGTCTCATGTATAAGACTATTTTTAAATATTAAATGTGGCGTATACGAAAATATATTTCACATCAAAGCGGAGATATCTGCTTCTGTCTTTAGACTGTGGTGTATCGTGCTGGCTTCTCTACCGAGACTCATTCATCACATGCACTGCATCACAGTCTCTCTGAAGAGATTATAATCCATTTGCACAGCTAGCGTCCCCTACAGCCAGGATTCTCTCCATAGGACCAACAAACAGAGGTTAGGGGAAGCCTACTAGAACCGCCTTTGTTTTAAATCTAAACCAATGGTTTGGTTTATACCCTTGCCTATGGTACAAGCCACCAAAAATGTTTGACAGAATAAATATATACCTAATAGGTAGTTGAGATGTAGCCCACGTGTGTGCTACATAGCATTTTGTATTTTATCTCATAGATATTTATAAGAAACCATCGCAATACATTTGTTCTCACACCATAGGACAAATTTACAGTATATTTGTCAACTATACCCATATTACAAATTAGATTAAAGAATAAGATTTAAATGAATCTTAACTTGACAGATACTGTAAGTAATTAAAAACAATTACGTGTCCATCAAATGTTTGCTTATTTAGAAATTTTATATCTCTACATCCCCTACGCAGTCTATTGCTACAGCCTGACGTCATCACCAGCATAGGCAAAATGATCAAGAAAGTACATTTGTTGTGAATAAAATCAGTCAGATCTTGTGTTCCTCACCGGAGCGAAATGAAAACAAAATTTGCTAGATGGACCTCGAGTTCTAATCATATTCGGCAGCAGATGTAACAGCCTACCACAGCACAACCAGCCATGTGAGAGAGGTGAAATTCACATAAAATAACCCTAATCAAAGACTAAAATACTATTATAGACATTATCATATTTATTCTGTATTACAATAACTAAACTTTATAGTGTAGGGAGTGGATGTAATCTCTCTGTCATTGTTTTGGGCATTGCTTTGTGATAACTATAAAGGTTGTCACAATGTCCTGCATTTACAGTGCTAGTAATGTTTAGGGGTTTCAATACCTATATTCAATATCTATTATAATCAATTATGTTCCATCATGCCTACTGAAATCAAAAGAATGCAAAGCACAAAACAGAAAAAACAATACGTTTCTAAAAACAAGTTCGTGTAATGTCACACCATTTAAACTGTTCTGTGGATTGGACCTCCGAATACCATTTTTACAGAATTATGAGTGACAAGATGATGTGCTTTACAACACATCACAAAGAACTTCATTTTAAGGTAAACATGGCCCTGTCTGACCTTTAGGGTTGACATGATTGTGCCAACGTTGCGGATAACACAAACACTGTGGTACAGTCAGGGGTTGGCAGTCAACATCAATAGCACTGGCTCTATGGATCAACATCGATTTGCACTTAAGCCCAATAGAGCTACTGTGCACCTCTACCCCGGTACTAGCAATATTTATCCAGGGGCCAATAGGGGACATCATATTGGGGTGTAGGGAGAAGGACAAAGGCAGCAACAATGGCTAAGAATCATCCCACCTGTTGACACAAAGCTTCTTTCCCATTTTATTCATCCAGACTCCTCAGGGGAGCTCTGTCTGGATCCCCTTTGTCCATTCTTCACCAAACTATCTCTTTTCTATGATTTGTCTCACAAGCTCTTCAGTAGACTTAGAAATATTTACAAACAGACAGACAGACAGACAGATTTCAGACTCTGATTTTGAATTTATAGCAGTAGTAAACTATGCTGAGTTCACAAACAGTGGCCCAATTGAGAAGAGATTATGAATTATTGTGTAGAGCTAGAAGTCGTGTGGCTTAGTACCTGTGACCAGTAGCTCTTTCTGCAGGGTGATGGATGTATCTGGTCCTGGCGGAGAACAGAATCTCTCCAGGTGGGCAATGGGAACCTGGTGAACTTTGTGGTGGAATTTTTCGAGCAAAGGTCAACCGGCAGGAGCAAGGTAGCATGACATGTGTCTATAGATAAATGCATGCCTCCTCTGTCCTAAAATGAATTTACCAGGCCAGGCACCACAGGGAGATCCATACCACAGGACGGCACTCTGAAATGTAATCAATAGCAAAACAAAGATGCCAGAATTGGAGAAATTTGTAGCAAGCGTCCTCTCTATTTTTTGCTCATCCTGAATCCTAAATAAGTAGATTCACAGGCAACCATGTCGACCGCTGTGGTATCGTCGGGAGCCGCCAATGAAAGCCCATCTCAGTTGCGTCCCCATCCAATAAAAATGGACACTATAATGGAGAGGCAACCTAATGGCCTTAAATCTTGAATCACCATGCAGTGCTGATCAATTCATGCAGCCACAGCCAGAGGGCCGAAGTTAAAAAACCAGCTTTCAGCAAACAGAATAAATAAAGCTGAAAGATAATTAAAAGTAAAATCACGAAAACACCCATAATAATCAAATTTAAAACAAATACATTGTAAAAGCTAAAGAGATAAAAGTTATTTTATTCTATAGCATCCCACTGGTATAACCCGTGGAATAAATAAAATTCAAAAGAGATCTTCCAAATGCATATTCATGAAACAAAATGCAAAATTCTCTGAAATGAATGTAAACATTGAATACCAGATCACCATAATAAAAATAACAGTAAACAGCAGGTGGATTTCACTAATGTGGTCAGTAGATGTGAAGTATGCAAATCTTTGTTAGAATAAGGGCCTCCTACTTGCAGATTAAATAATTGCACAGACATTAACAATGCATAGTCCTTATTTTCTACAAATAAGAATACAAATACATTCATAAAAATATGTTGAAAAGATGAAAAGCATACACCTAGAAAAATATATAATTGTAAGGTAAATGGGAAATAACAACAACCCCTTGTCAGGTAGACCTAAGACCTATTAAGTAGCTGTTTTATATTAAAAAGTCTTGACGTTCTATGAAAACGTCCATATTTTCTATAGCGGTGTGTTGCCTCCATGCTGCAAAGATCTGGCTGATTGCTCTGCTAAACCAATAACAGTCATGTATACAATGGCATATGTGAGCTGTTACGACATAGCCATTCATAGACCTCCTGGTAGGCACTTCAAAGATGTTGCCACTTAAATCTATTAACATACAGAACAAACAAAATCAGACACCACAAAGAACCCCCCACCACCCACTCTGACACATGCACACCGAAATGCACGGTTCTTCCACACCACCCCCAACACAACTGCATCTGACTTATCGAAGAAAATGTCGCATGATAAGCATATACCGACCAAGCACTGAATAAACAGTACAGCATCATATAGTCCTGGGCATGAAACCAATCTTAAATTATGTTTCCCACAAATAATATTACACAGTCCCTCTGCACTTCCTGAACATCATTACAAATGTCAGACAAAAAGAAATATGAATTTGGAAACAATAAAGGCAAAACGCATATTAGCAAACGATATCTGATCCCCTCTAGAGAAAGAGAATCGGAGAAAGATGGAGATGAGAAGAACGGATAATGTAATTATCACCAAGTTCCTACCATCTCATTGTTATCAAGAAAGTGGAATTCAGCTAGTCATAAAGAGTCACGAGAAACGCATTTGTCAGGGTAACCTGGAGACCAGGCGCATCAGTTGTAAGCTGATGACAGGGAAGGCGGCGTAATGAGCGGAATGAATAGACTTTTGCCAGTGGGGTGCGGCAGCTGGCGAAAAACCTGCAACCAAAGGATAACAATAATACTGATGAACTGTGCACATGTGCTTTCAAAGGTATTGTTGGGAAAACCCACGAACACAGGTTTGACAACGCCTACTAATTTACAGGCCTCTCCAATAACCAAAAGAATGCCAGCTTGATACGAAACGGCAAACAAACTTCATCTTTATCAGCAGAAAGAAAGGGAGAGATGAAGAGAGACAAAAGTCTTTATTTGTTTTCATTGTGACAAGACTTCACTCCTACACATAATGTCAGCCATAAAAGCGGAGTCATCCTTTTTGTACCCAGACATTTGACTAAATGCCCCATAATGCAGTTTATTTTTAAAAGCGTTAATGCAAGTAACCATATTGAATTTTGTTTTTATATTCAGGATTATCTGAAATAAATTACACGAAAATTGTTATAAATGAAAATTAATTTAATGATGGCTGTACGTTGGACAACACTGGAACAATGGAGCAGTTTCCCCAAAAGTAATAAGGAAAGAATATCTGATATGCTTGTGAACATCTACTGTACATTAATGGTCCAGTGTGGAAGATCAAGGAGGATCTACTGAGGATCTTCAGAGGTGTATGAAGACCTTACATAATGAGGCGTTATGTTTTTATTACCTTTTAATGACCTATTTCTATCTTCATTTTGTTTGAGGTTTGATTGTGCATATTTTTTTGAAGATCATAGCAGAATATACAGCCTTAATGACAGCTAACACTTCCCTTAACATAACATCACAGGCCTACTTCTATTTGATGCTACACACACAAAGTATTAAGGGTGACTGGAGATGAAAAAACAGAGGGGAAAAAAGGAAAAAACGGTACATGTCCCATCATCTATTTTTATGCTTCTTTTAATTTACATTTCCATGCCCAGCTGATAAAAGCGGACAGGGAACACAAGGACGCTGACACAGGGATATCTGGCGGGCGGCAGAGGTCAGCTTTTAACCTGTCAAAAGCGCAGTACTTATTAGAATAAATCTTCAGACTCACCAAAGGGCAGCGCTGGCCCCTGGTTCTGGCTGACCCAGGGCTGCTCAGGGCCTGTGCTCTGATGTGCAGTTATGAACTGAATGTCCATAATGAAAAGCCTGTTCTGTGAGATGTGTGGGGGGTGTAGAGGGACAGCAAAGTAATATGAAGTCAATGTAACAGGCTTTATACCCTCTCTAGAAAATGATATTGTTTCTGCATCTTCAAATAAATTATATCTGTCCATCTTGCCTTTTGCTCCATGTGGTAATATTGATATCAGTTAGGGTCAAAAATGAACAAGTGCTTAGAGCAAAAATGGCATTGAAAGTGGGAAAAAATACCCCTGATCTTTAATATGCAAAAAGTGACCCATAGTAATTTTGTTTTTGTTTTGATTTTATCTAGATTTTGATATATTTTATATATATATTCATAGCCTGGTGTCTAGACACAGTAAAGCAAACTAGCTGAATGTAAGGTGTCTTGAACGTATAGAAGAAATCTAAATCTAATATAAATTCATGTTTTATATTTCTCAAAAAATACATCCTTGTAAAGAAAACTCAATGGTATATTTGCTCCCATGTCAGTCTATATCTTCCAACAATGTACTATTAGTGTACTATTTTGCACCTTGTAAAAGCAATTAAACACTCTTTAAGTTTAAGTTTATATTTAAACTATTTGTTATATATCAAGTACAAAATAATTGCATGAAAAAGAAGCACTTTAATTACATTTAAGTGCAGTATCAAATAAACTGAAGCTCACTCTATTAAATAAAAAGAGAGAATCTGATCTAGGGTGTGATGAGATACGACCTCTAACCCCAACAAAGAGAATGAAAGCGAGAGATCAGCAAGATCGAAAGAGTGGAAAATCAGCCAGCCTGCAAAGGCAAACACCACACAGGAAGAGCTGAGGGGCAATCGGGCGGCGCTGTGTCAACACTGCGTAACAGCAAAAGCGTGCCACAGCCACACCTGAGGAAGCCTCTCTGGAGCAGCCATAGGGAAACACCGCCTGTGCCAGCCTGCATGTCTGCCCTAGAATAGATCCAGGGCTTTTATTGAGCTCTGCCTGCCCTGGGTGTGAGGGAGAATGAGGTCAGATCCACTGAATCTGAGCATAAATAGGGGAAAGTTAAACAAAATGGAGGCACAGGTTGAACAATGCAGCCATCATCATCACCATTTCCTGCAGGAAACACACGCATTCTGCTTCCCAATGGGCTGATGCGGTCGTACGATCTGGTCACCCAGGTGACCCTTAGGGGCCATTGCTATGAAATCATACCAGTGGCTGGTAGGCGTTGAGAGGAAGCCACTGGAGGTGATATTTGCCACAGGGCCCTGGAGTGCAGCCCACCTTACTCAATTGCATATCAAATAGTGACAGAGACTTGGGAGCACAGGGACTCTTTAAAATAAACAAGCTTATAAAATTACAAGATACAAAAGGGGCCTCTGGTACCCTGCAACCTGCATCTTTGGGTGCATTGATGAGAAAGGCTCCATTTTATGACAGTAGGCTGTTGATTTTAAAGTCTTTGTAAATGAACAAATTTCCTTCAAGCGTGTTTCCCCCACCAAGTGTACCATGTTTAAGAAAACTGACAGTATGTACTTCTTTTCAAAGTCACACTCACTAACAGCACAAATCAAACACATGTGGCTTTGTCAGTACAGTCACAAGTTGACAGCACTGGAAGAGATCAGAAAAGAAACAACCCTCTTTGATCTCCTGACATAGCTTCCTCTTCAGAGGAACACAGAGTGACCTGCGCTCACCCCTGCTCTGGACACAGAGAAGATCTCCTGTCTGCAGTCTTCACTCAGCCGGCTGGTCATCATTAGTTCTTTAGTTAAACACAGACCTCGCTAACTAAAAGACTTTCTCTCCTCGCATTGTCTCTGACACATCCTACCTCTCAAGGCCACAGGTTCACACCGGCTAATTCAATTTCATCCCGCTGTCCCGCCCACCAGGCTACATGGGACGTGCATCTTCAAGATATGGCCTTACAGCCACCGCTGGAGATCTGGGGAGGATTTAAGAAGCCCTCAGGCGGCCTGAGTGTAATAGACACAGTTAACAAGATTGAAGAGGGGGCAGAGGAGGATAAGGTGCAGGTATAGCATACCACAGGCTTTTTGCCTACCGGTGTTGTGAATGTACGGGTTAGACCACCCACCTGAAGAACCAACACCGTTCCTGAAACTCTGACTTGGCAAACTTTTATCAGGAGGCGGCTGAAGTGTGTACGACTCTCTCTCAAGGAGATTTGGAAGACGTAGAGGGGAAAGAAGCAGGGGCAACATCTGTGTGGCGCACCATCGGCTTCGGTTCACTTATCCGAGTGCTCGCATCCTGCACCAGATGTGACTTGGAGGTGGGCGTGCGTCGCGTAGAACAGCGGAGCAACAGCGGGCAGCCCCCTTTTCTTCGCTCAATACCTGACAGCTGCTGACCCAGAGGAGCAGAGGAAGAAGAAAAAATTAAAGTCAGATGCAGAATAAAAAGAAAGAAATCATACTCTCAAAAATGAATTTCAGTTCCTGGTGGACCACTGATAAGATTAGTCTCTGTGTGGCTTGTCTGAACGTCATGGAGGAGCTCACACTAATGCTGACACATTTACATAGCCCTGGAAGATCTGGAACCCTGGAACCTTAAAAGGTCACTCAAATAAATAAAACATAATTAAAGAGCGTACAGGTCTCCGTTTATCCAAACCTTTGGTCAGTTTAAAACATAAATACGTATTGTGTCACACAAAACTTTTGACTAACCAATAACTCTCAGGGATGACAACAAAAACTATTTTTATCAAAATCCCCTTTATTTTTACCCACAATCCCCATACCCAGGAAAACGCTCCAAAACTCCTTCCGCCATTGACAAACAATAATACACTTAGACACACAATCAGATGTGCCGATAAAGAGCCAAGATTGGAGGAGAAACAGAGAATAAAGCCTTGCTGTGCTGAAACACACCCCTTCAGATGCTGGTGTATAGACCCTCAGCAGGAAACGCCACTGAATCCCGGAGAGAAGTGTGGGTGAACAATGCCCAGCACAGAGAGGGAGTGTGTCACTGAAACCACAGGAATCAAAGGGACACTTATAGTTACCCCACGTGTCCACTATAACAAACACTTTCTGCCCTGTTTGTACTAACATGCTGTGAGCTTCCCATGTAAATGTAGCAGTCGGTATAAAGGAGGTGAAGAACTCCATATACGTTCAATCTTTATGGTCCAAACGTTCAAACATTACATTCTGATAAAAAACTAAAAACAGGGTTTCACACTAGTAGTGACAAGACAACATTTGGAAGAAGATATTAAAGCACTATACCATGAAGCGTTTGCATGGACTTACGTGGCTTGTTGCATTCATAAAAATGTGGTAAAAACACACATATGCACAAATACAAAGTATATACATATGGCAAAACCTTTCACCCAAATCAACTGACAGTACATTCGGTCAGTATGTGCATTCTCTAGGAATCAAACCCACAAACTTGCTGTTGTCAGAACCTTGCTTTACCACTATCATTAGGAAGTAATGTAAGTGGATAAGTGAACAACAAATATTCAAACAAACAAAAGATGCATTTAATATGCATCACAATAAACAGTTCTTCCTCCAGGTAATATACCTTAAATGTTGTATTTTATTATGTTGTATATTAAATTGTGTACAAAGATACATATAATGTCATTCACTGTGGCGTATTCGTATATAGCCCAGTCCAACTAATAGTTGTAAAAATCTCCTTAAACAACCTCAATGGGAGCATGCGATTACAAACAGCCAAGCAGATACATCAAATACACATGTAGCCGAGAAAGTGCACAATGCCTCCAGGTACAATGAAACACTACGAAGTGATGCGCATTCCACACTGATTCAATTTGAGAGTAAAGAGGCACTTTCTCAACTTTCCACCGCTGTCCACTCCTTATAAATATTAAAAGCTGAAAACCACAGCTGAAGCGCATCAGAATTTCAGCTGAGACAACATGATTAAACAATATCAACAGATCATCTGCCCTCGAGCTGTCATGCTCTCTGTTAACATACAACATACTCATGACTAAGTGAAACCATCCATTAACTATTTAAAGAACACAAGGTAAACATATTTATGGTAGGCAAATACATAAATATGTCTAATCTAATTTAAATATTATAGATAGATCAGTTCCAACCACAGCTGAACTGTTCACAGCTCCATGGTCTCTCTCAGGTCATGGTGACATCTTCAGTACATCTATCAATGTCAGCTTCCCCACACCGAGTTAACAACCTCACAGGTTCTTGTTACTGATACTGTACCTGTGTCCACATACGAGTTACTACCGACACGTGTGGACAGCTATTGGATATATTGCTGTGTGGTTAATGATCTATAGAACCTGCCATCGTCTTTGTGTGAACATAAACACAGTTTTGAAGTCAGCTGAGAGACAGACGCCATGAAAGCAGATAGGTTTGAGCCCGGAGCTCTGTCCTTACCACCTTCTGTGAGTGGACGCCTGATGAAAGAATCTGGCGACTTCAGTCAAGCAATTGATCACATAAACAGACCTGACATCAAATGAGGTATGAAGTTAGCCTAATGCACCCTGAACTAGATGCTCGGTCATTACAAAGCAAAGAGGGGACCACCCTGTAGAAAAAAATACAAAAAAGAGGTCAGGTATACGTGATGGCATAGAATACAAAAATCTTGGATTACAAACAAATTTGATACTGTATACTACTCAATAACATAGCAAAATATTAATATTAGTAATGCCATTCTAAACGTTCCATTAACAAATTCACAGTTCAAAGACGATATGAAGTCTGTTGCATTGTACCCACTGCGCTGATATATTATTGAAAAGAGCATTTTCCAATTACAAGGTATTCTGAAAGTCACACCACACAATCGGTACGGCAAAGGTTAAACGTTTTAGCTTGTCTTTGATGTAAAAGAACCCTAATGAGCTCAAGGTTCATCCATAACTGCTATATTCCCTCAATATAAAGAACAAGTAAAAGCATATAATCCCATGGCAATAGCGATAGTCTCATTATTTCATGTCCCATGAAAAAAAAATTACACATGCATAGAAGGCTGTACGTGTGATGTGCTGTACGATTATGATTTCCTTGTTCAGATCTCATCTCTCATATGTTAAAATGCTTTTGTGAGAGTAGCCTGTCCACAGACTGTCTGTGGCACCCTGCTATTACTCTAATATAGCATGTAAAAAAGCCATAAGAGCCAGATCAAACCTGTCTGGAATTAACTGGACTCTTGCCAAAATGTCTACCCTCAGACACCCCCCCCCCCAAAAAACATGTTTTGCTCGAGTAACAATAAATTGTGTGTACCACAAAATACCTACTTAAAAGTGCTATACATTGCAGAGATGGTTTAACATGGTAGAGGGTTACGTAATTAAAAAAATACTATATCTCAAACCCTTCTAGTATTTTTCTTTAAAATGTGCCCAAAGATCATTCCAATTTTCAAAGACCCAACTAAAACAGAAATCGATAAAATATTAAATTTTAAAATGACCTCTGTCAAAGTTCAAAGGTCTCCATCTGTGTGTGAATAACAGTGACACAAAAGAGTGATGACCCTAGAACAGCTTCCCTGTGACTACCTGCTGCTTGAAAAACACTGGCCAGACATTAAACCAGAGCGTACTGAAAGGATCAAAAGGGGCCAACAAATTCTCCTGATCTCAGAGAAAAATGGAAGCACCGGGAGATGTCCCCCTTCGGTACATTTCAGACCAGATGCAGTCACCGGAGGAATTGAACAAGAGAAATATGAGTCATATAATATGAGGAAAGAAATGTTTAAGAGAGCAAGAGAAAGGGCAAGACTTGTTAATTGTAACCATGAAATACTGTCAGACTGTACTGTTTTTCCCGATCTTCTTACATTTGATTAAAGTGACAAATAATATTAATGTAAAAGTGTATGAAATTTAGCAGCATCTAGCGGTGAGGTTGCAAACTGCATACAACGGCTCACTCCAACCCCCCGCGGTCGAAGCACTACGGTGGCAGACACAGAACCAATATGTTGTCACGTTTTCGCTTCTTTGCTGTAGGAGCTTACATATTTACGAAACGCGCACTGTAGAGCAGTTTGTCCGTTTAGGGCTAATGTCTAAGATAATAAAAACATAACGCGTCATTATGTAAGGTCTTTATACACCTTTGAAGACATAGTTATGTAGGTTATATTGCATTTCTGTCAATGGATCCTCCAAAATTACCTCCAAAATTACACACAGCACCTTTAAATGATATCCAGTAGAAATACTTGAGCATTAGTGGTAGGTTTGCAGAAGTTCAATAAAGCAACAAGCCCTGAAAAGCAATGGGTTACAGTGCATTTTATAACCGCGAGTGCTTAAAACCCCCTTACCTCAGCTGTTATAAAATGCACATGTATCCCACTGCTTCGCAGGGCTGTTCTACATGCGAAGTAAGGTTTCATGAAATAAAGTAAACAAAGTTATATCTAGGCTATCTAATGCAGTCAGCAGTTATAAATTATAATGGCTTAGAACTCGCTTCGAATAAAGGACCAGAACTGACTGTTTAATAATAGGCAACAGAGGTTGAGAGACACTGATTTACATAATGATACAATGTAAAACTTTACACTAAATTTCAAGCGAAAGTTCAAGAGAACAGTTTCATGTCCAGCTGGATGGCCTAATAGCATTGTCATTAAAAATTATTTCGGACCTAAATTTGGACATGCATCCAGCGACATGTATAATTTTACCATTTTGCACACACTCACAGCATGAAGCTGCACTAGCAACACCAAAAATAGCTAAAAATGGACTGTCGCACATAAACTTGTTATTCTAGATTTTTTCCTGTGTAAAAATACCACACTAAACACGCCTACAGCACATCTGCGCCCACCAATGTCTATTAATCTAATTATATCAATTAGTCTAATGAAACTCCTTCATTTTCTAAGAAATGTAATAGTCTTTGTGCATCATATAAAACAAACAGTATATTATGGCATGTTAATAAGGCAGTTAAACTAGAAACTAAATGCAATCCTTTACCAACCCAACAACTTCATCAACTATGTGTTCCTAATTTAGAAACCCGTGTTGTCCTCCCGTGAAAGTCTCAGAGCAAGATGAGACACCTGGCTCGATGCATTCCTCTCCCCCTGACACTCCAGCTATCTCACTGTAAGCATCATTAATGCAAGCTCGAATCCCACCTGCTGGAGGTGTGAGATTGACCTCTCCCCTTGGCCGGCAGTACTGCTGACACACGCACCTGCCATGGCGCCCTGGCCCACACTGCAGTTCCCTGCGCTGGGCCGAACCTACTCCAACCTGCCCTGGCTGGCCCGGAAGTCAGATCCCACAGTACTTCATTATCTTAGCAGTTAAAAAGGACAACGTCTCCGCTTATCAAGTCTGTTTACCGAATGCCGTTAGAGAAGAGTCATTTTACATGACCTGAAATGAATGCTTATGATTATTGATGAACGGCAAACGCTACCAGTGAATTTAAAAGCATACGGGAAACACGCCACAGCATAATAATAATACTGGAAATGAAGGGATGTGGAAAATGTCACCATTATCATGTAACCGTTAGGGCAACTGATAGCAATTGACAAGAATCATAAAAGCTCTTCTGAAAACCCTGTAATTTGGACAAAACGTGTTGTTTCTTTGTAGCGTTTTTCTATCTTTAGTTCAGCTAAGTGCTCCTAAATTCGACAGTCTTGCTTTATTTTTTTTCATTAAACACTACTTTCATTCAGGCTAATGAATGCAAGTATTTTCAAATTTAATTTCGTTCTTTATCGGATAAATTATATTAAATTTGTTAATTAGAACAATTTTCTCTTAATTTCCACCAGCCCCACACACCAGGTATTTGGACTTTTTACCGACAGCAAAATAATTATTTAGTCACCACACTCTATATACTGTGGCAGGTATCTTTTCAATTTCACTCGAATCTGCTGTGTGTCAGACTCGAATCAACAATGCTCTGCATCGCTTTCCCTCAATTATTTCTTCGCTTTATTCCAACGTGACACAAAAACATAATTTGATTAGAACAGGTTTCAATCATAAGACCATATGCTCGCAGCCCTCGCCACATCTGACTGTCACTGCACGTCTATATTGCTCGCAAGAATGAAATAAGTAACTTTAGCAGTGAAATCTTAAGCTTACCTTGATAGATCGAATCTCTGGAGAGCTTATCACACACCTCATCCAAGCAGGGCATTAGTGGCTTTCAGACATCTTGATCTAGATGGATGCCAACCTACAAAAAAAATCCACAACAAAAAAATTATATTCAAGACACTTACAGTATGGTAGACATCGTAGTCCCACGTTTCTTATGTTCTGTGTAATTCAACATAGCAGGTACGTTTTCATTGTCCTCTTGTCCAACTAAATGGCTGCCATGTTTGTTGGGAAGCACCTGGATGAGGACAGCCACTGAATCAGAATGATGCTCCTTACAGAGAGATACAGTACATGGTAAAAAAGAAAAAAGTGAAGGAATCACTTTTGATCCATGAACACTAATCTAACCCCCACAGAGGAGTTGTAGTTTCTGGGCTGTCCATCAAATGCAGATGTTGTTGAGATCCACCCGAGTGTAAAGGCCATGCTGCAATCACTCCCAGGCAACAACATACAGCCGTAATCCATGTTTTATATTGCGGTTAAATGTGATCAAAGTATCAGAACAATAACTAAGCACCATTTGTGGAAATAAATGAACGGAATATTAAATAGCAGATAAACATTTAATTTAGCTGTTTTTTCTTGCAGAAAGGCACGCAGCAATGCCCTGCTCGAGGATATTCGATTGGGTCTTTGATATAGCATTAAAGAAGCCAAACTTGGCACACTACATACTGTAGATCACGTCTCATTAGCGGTACACAGAGATGCACATCCTACCTGCTGCCTCCTGGATGTCGAGATGAATCATCATTACACACACAGCGGCAACTCAATCCAAATACTAAAGAAGCATGTTTTGTACATTTATATTGCTTTTTGTGCACAGCAAAAACGTGAAATGAGTTCATGTGTATTCAATGTATGTTTTTATCAGTGTGGAATTCGAACCCAGTTGTACATATGCCCTTTCTCAGACATTCTACATAAAAGCAAGCTGACAAGTTAAATAAAAGTCCTTGCACAGCATTTAAAAAAAGCAGACATTATATGCATAGTAAAATAGTGTTTGCATAAAACCAGGTGCAGTGACAAGGAAAACAACATACAAAGACGCAGTTGGGGGCCGTCTTTTTTAAAGTTTCAGGAAGTGCATAAATAAGAGACTATAAATGAATCAAAATTCAAAAGAAGTGTTTATGTTTTCCTTTTTCCTTAAATATGAATTAGCAAGCCATAAAAGCTAAGAAAAAACACCACTGACACAATTCACTTTCATCTTACACATTAAAGGACAGGGAGGCGCAATAAAAATAAGCGTATTTCCTGTTGGGGACACGAAGAGGGTTATGAGGGTCTCACAGTCTCTTCAGCTTCATGATATCTTGTAGACCTTGAAAATTCCACATTATGTACATACATTTGTGATGGGTGGAACATCTTAAATGAAATGGCATCACTCTACGTATCCCGATAAAGATTAAGTGGCCTCTGCCACATTGTAGAATCAATGACCTTCCATTAAATAGGATAAAACAAACACTTTACTTGTTTTTTGCACACACTATGATTGACAGGACAGAGCTTCATGCCACGTGTGAACAAAGTAAATGTTAAATGAGAAAACATACTATCTTTTACACATGACTCCATTCAAAATTGGATATCACATCCTTCTTATTACAAATATTTAAAGTGACAGCATCTTTTTTTAGGTAAACAAAATGTGTAATCTAATGACTTCAAAACAATCCAGATGAATAATTATGTTTCATTCATTTATATATTTTTTAAATATAAATAAGTTTGTTTGAAAACAATGGAAAAATAGGGTGTTATAATGTTTGGATAGACAAGAATGTTAAAGGCCTATCCAGAATTAAACTCCCTTTTTAACTATATTTATAAAACATTTATCATATCATATTAAAAAGGAAACATGCGTTTATAATTTATTAACGAAAATTTATTAATTAAAAATCAAAAGTTATACATTTTTGTTTGAACAGAAATGTGATTAAATAATATTACTATAGTTCCCTCGGCCACAAACGCCTGGCCCAATATATATAAATATATATAAATATATATATTAACATTAGTATTAACTTAAATCAGGCCTGTCTCCCTTCTTCCCTTCATCGCCAAAGCCTTGGAGCGAGTTGTGTTCAACCAGCTCTCCTCCTTTCTCATGCAAAACAACCTCCTGGACAGCAATCAGTCAGGGCTCAAGACCGGTCATTCCACAGAGACTGCACTGCTCTCAGTCATCGAAGCCCTGAGACTGGCAAAAGCATCATCCATATCATCTGTGCTCATCGTGCTGGATCTGTCTGCTGCCTTTGACACCGTCAATCATCACATCCTCCTGGCTTCTCTCAGTGCTATGGGTGTATCTGGAATGGCGTTGCAATGGTTTGACCAACCAAGACCAACACCGGATCTGCACCATCGTATCTCCACTCGCTAATGCAGATCTATGTTCCTGCCAGATCACTGCAGTCTGCAAAGGAACAACGACTAGTACCATCCCAAAAAAGGAAAAAAGTCACTCTCCCGTACCTTCTCTGGATCTGTTCCACATTGGTGGAACGATCTACCAGCTGCTACAAGATCAGTAGACTCGGTTGCCATCTTTAAAAAACGCCTAAAAACGCATCTCTTCCGTCAACACGTCGCTGATTGATTTTTCCTAATTCTCTTCCCTTTCCTTCTTTAAAAAAATAAAATAAAATAATAATAATAATTTACTAACCTCACTATTCTTAGCTTTGTTCTCATTTGTTCTTAACTTTTATTCTTAATGTTTCCTCATCTGTAAGTCGCTTTGGATAAAAGCGTCTGCTAAATGACTAAATGTAAATCATTTTTATTGTATTTTAATTGTACTGAATTAACCTAAAGGGATAGTTCACCCAAAAATGAAAATTATGTCATCATTTACTCACTATCTAGTTGTTCCAAACCTGTATACATGTTTTCCTACTACTGTATGGTCGTCAATTGGGTCCAAGAACTGTTTGGATATAAGCATTCTTCCAAATATCTTTCTCTGTGTTCATCAAAACAAAGACATTTATAGAGATTTGGAAGAACTCGAAGATTAGTGAACTATCCCTTTAAAACTACTCAATAGTTATTGCTTTTTTTTGTGGAGATCAACCCGAAGTTAATTTGGTGCAACAGAAAATATTTTATGTTGTTGATGCTTCTGAAACCATTTATAATATTACTAATGATGGTTTCATGGGACGCACGCATCTGGCCGAAGTCACTTCAGTCTGTGTTTGGTTAGAATATAACAATTTATTTTATTTTTAATTTACATTTATATTAATTTCTAATAATATTTGTATTGTATATTAATTGTATTAAATGAAAACTACTCAACAGTTAAGCTATTGTCTACTGGAAGTTAAGTAGGGGCCACATAGTGTTTGTTTATGTTGTTGATGCTGAAACTGTCTCTGTAATATATATATATAACATAATATTGAATGTTTTATTGAAGTATTATTCAATGCGAGAACAAGAAAAATAATCTGCTTTTAATGTTGGATGAGGGCAAAAAGAGGGAGTTTTGCCTATTCTTTCCTCTGCTTGTCTTCTCTCTTTCAGAGGAGAGCAGAGGAGGACACAGTGACTCCCTGTGCGAGGTGCATAAAAGACAGCTTACAGCCAAACTGGCCTGTGGAGGAGGCGCAGGATGAAAGACGACTGACCGGCCCAGGGGATGCAGACTCTGAAAAAGAGCACTACTGCATGTAATTAAACATTCTTCGCTGGTTTTCGGCACAGAAGCTAAGACATACGAGAGACCCCCTCCTACTGTACGTCCCACACATGCACACTTCTAAACAAAACCGCAACCAGCCGCCGTCCACCTGACAAGTGACAGCCCAATCTGATTAAATGCCAGAAAGGGAGGAGCCAAACTGGGCCTCCATGACAGGCCAAAAGTGATCACCATGGAGATACATAATTACAGCTGTCATCGCATCCACTGTCCTGCTGGCATCACCCTGATTTCTCAGCAATAATGATTTGCATGCGTTCACCCGCCATTTTAAACGCATTTTAACCCACCTACTTTCTCACTTTGTATCCCTCACATCCATGTGCGCACTCTCTCTCTCTCTCGCTCTCTCACTTTCCATCTTTCCACACCACCTATATCAGACAACTCCCCCCCTTCACGTAGACAGACCACAAGCGCAAGTGTTATTACATGAAGCTCCCGCTGTAGCATTAATTGAAGAAAGATATGGTGGGACAGAGGCAGTAGGGGGTAGAGCACGTCCATTATCACTTGCGCCTTCAACAGGTCTCACGTTTGAAAACTGCAAATTGCAAAAACTTGCAAGGGCAAAATGTTTGACATTACTTGATCTGCAACCATATGGTGAAAACCAACAAGAAGAGGAGAAGAAAATAAAATGAATAAATATAGGAGGGGGGAGGAAGGTGATGATATGAGAAGCAAACAAATCAAGGAAATAATTATATAAATGGCGTAATTAAAGGGGGTTTTACTTCAGAGGGGGAATGTCAAGTGCTCTTACCTACCTTTACTTTTGGCCTCTCCTAAGTGGATGTCCTTGCCTCCTATGCTATATGTGACAGTGACAATAAACATACTAAAGATGTTAAAACTACCTCCTGCGGGACGCTTAGGGGCTAGACAAGTTCACGCTGAGTATACACACTTCTTTTTTTCTTGCTGAAGGTTGATTTGAGTTTGTTTCTTTAATTAAGTTGGACTCACATACATATTGGGGAATTAGTTCATCCATTTAATTATTTTCCAGTGCAATTAACAAAGGTCTGTCACCTTATGGTTGTTCTCTTTGGGAGTGAATGTGACCTCAGGTGACAGAATGCATCAAGGCGCCTTTGCCCGTGCCCTTTAAAAGCACAATAGCAGCAAAACAAAACTGTCACATTATGTTTGTTTCTTATAAAATTCTTGTTTAGTTATATTTAGTATTGACATTGAAACTTGTGTAAAAAAATGTAAGTTCTCCCTTGCACACTGAAAAAGTAAAGTTTGCAATAACACTTTTAAATTATTAAAATATATGTCTGAAATTTGTTAAAATTCATATGAATTTTTTTATATAATAAACAACACGCTTTTTACCAAGAAACATTGCTGCAAAGGGACAGTGTGTGGAAACTTTTAGAGCTGGATTTTATTGCAGCGGCATCGACGCTCGTCGCTGAAGTGTCAGCTATATACTTTACTTTCTGCTCCTGGTCTCATCCCCACTCAAGGCAAGATAAGAACGAAATAAGAAAGGATGCCTGCCACTTCAGGCCATATCATCAGAGAACTGGACTTTGCATCAAGCCGTTTTCTTTGTGAAGAGTCTTTGACTTTTTTGTTTCAAAGGGAAACAAAAAAGTCCATCTTTAGACACTAAATTATATCACAGGAAGGAAATCGATCATTTACAATCCAAATTAGAACAATGGACGTCCGCGGGAGGTTAATCTTGACACTCAACTCCGACGGTTTAAAATTTAATAGTTAGCGTCCTCTGAACATATGACTTTTGTTATATGATTTGACCTACTGTTTTAATATTCTTCAGATGAGCTCAGGGCTCACACAGGAAATACGGCACATACCATTGGATAATACTATGTGTTTCTTTGCGGAGGTGGCGGTGCCTGCGGTCCTGACACTTAGGGAACACGGCCGGCACATAGACAGACCCGTGAGAGGAAGTAGTAAGTAGAGGAAACGTTAACTGTTAAATAAAACACAGGAACCAGGGTTAACTCCTTGTACCTGAAGCCATTGGCAGGGTCTATTTTTTGCCCAATTATCCTTGGTTAACAGGATTAATTACAGCTGCCTCTTTGCTTTTTGCTCCCTCTCAGCCAGTGACTAATAAATCCGCAACTAGCTCTCACAGACTGGGAAGGCCATTGTAATTAGCGTAACATGTTAAAAAATCATTACAGCCCTAAATTGCTTACAGAGATGATCAACATCTAAAGCCAACAGGATGCTGTATGGAGTTTTTTTAGGGAGGGCAGGGAGGCTGTTTAATTAAATAAAAATGTTTTGGTGGTCCTAATGTAGACCACATAAGTGGGCGTGGCGAAGTGACTGATTGACAGAGAGACTTCCGGAGGGTTCAGTCATCAGCCACACCCATTTTAGATAAGAGGCTCCATTAGCAACAGATAGAGAGAGTGTGTGAGAGCTTAAATGTACGTGTGACCATTCATTTCTCGGTCAAATCTGGATCGAGATGAGTGTGCTGTTTCAGAGACAACTGAACAAGGCAGGAATTATATAAAGCATCTTGCAAAATGGTTCTGCTTCACAAACTCTCTCTTTTTTTACTCGACCGCAAATGCTACATGACAATTTGTCCCTTTTTTCATTGACTTCAAATAATTTAAATTTAAAAATGCTGTTTGGATAAATATTATATCCAATCAGAATGCAGCTTTGAGTGCTTTGCATTAGGTGTATAGTTTCTCAAAATGTTCATGAGTGATTTTGATTCATGCGTCCAGGTTGTTCAGGTCAAGGAGATGATGCCTGTATCTACAAAATACAGGAAAAATGCTACCAACACATACAGTATTTGTGAATCTGCACTTCATACAAAAGATGACCTCAGATTGATTGTGCCATTTTTGACAGTCATCATAAAATAGCCCAATTTTACTTGAAATTACCCCATTGCTTTCGATTTCAGCTGAAAGTATCAACCAACAATCATTTCCCTATTGAAAATGGGAACCATACGATACAATGTGTTAGTATGGATGATTCGTACCTCTCTGTTTTCAGGTGCAGAATCCTGACACTACTTTAAAGTAATTATTGGTGTCTTTGTAACTTTTTTATGTAGGTCTCTTCATTTTTACAGTTTGGTTTGATTAACTTTCACTTAAATCAACAGTTCCCACTGGAACAGGTGGAACACATTTTTTATCTTTTGTGCATCCGTTTTGCATTGTCTGTATTTTGTGTCACAATTATCCTTTAAATTCACACTGTAACTTTGTGATTTACAAAGGTGTACACAGAAATATTCAGATTTAGACTGGCACAAAAAATATTCCACTTATAGTTTACAAAATTTTGGGATACTGTTGTCTTTTGTGATCAACTTTTACGTTTTTATATTCTGTATGAGCAACGTTTATTTGAAGAATAGTCAATCTGTATATTATGATGTTTTCATTGATTTTCAGTAATGTACACACTAGTTCATGTGGGGCTCCATTAAGACTGTAAGTAAGCCAGTCAGCTGCCCATTTCTTTCCCTTATAATATATCTAAATAGTATGTTAAAATATGTTTAAACCAAGTCCAAATAATTTGACTGGACAAACAACTTTTTTTTGAGAGCGAGAAAGAGAGAGAGAGGGAGAGAGAGATTTCGAAACACAATGTAAAACACATATCTTTAACTGTGTGTTCTGTAGTATAATCCATAATGTCTTTAGGATATTCATGCATATGGTCATACTTTCTGAAAAGTCAATAACACAGAGATCCGTAACTGTACTTACATCTATGGTACAAAAAACGGAACCTTGATGTTCTGTGCACAAGTACATAGATGTGCGTATTCATAAACTCTAAAGAATTCTCAAATGGGTCTTTGCAAGATCACACAAAACTGTGGCAGCCAAACCAGCGCTGGTATTCCTTTGGTAACAGGCTGGCTCGTCTGTGGCTGAGCTGATTGCAAGCAGCCAGTGCCAAATCTAACACTCTCGAGTCTGGGAGAGGACACCTCCCCGCCAGCAGCTGCCAACCAGTTTAGCTCTATAGCTTCCTCCGTTTGCCTGCTTTCACTAACCTGTCCTGACAAGTAACCAGATTAGCGTAGTCTTCCATCAGTGAAGGGGAGCAGGAAGAACAGATGGATCTTCCTGTATCTCTCCCCCCCCCCCCCCCCCTCTGCTCCAAGCTCACAACCACAGTGCTTAGCTCGCACAATGGCTGGGGCCTGGCCCGCGCAATCAACGTGCTACGAGTTAATTGTTGCTAACAGCTTTGCATAATGCTGTTTGGGGAATACCGATCTCCATCTTCATATTCCCCTATCCTCCTCTCTTCTCCTCACACAAAACCCCAAACGCTCGCTAACCGGGCAAATTGGCAAACGCATTTAGCCAAACGCCCACTTCCGTAAAAAAGATCGGAAACCGAAATGATTAGGAAAAGCTTGACAGTTTCGGAGCATTAAATTAAAGCTGTTTGCGAGCGCGCGTGTACATGCAAGTCCTCATTACAGCAGTGTAACAATGATACACACATGACACATAAGACATGGCAATGCTAAGGAAATAATTGAATGAATAATGTCAGGGGTGGAAAGAGAAAAGAAAAGAGAGCAGACGGAAAACAAACTGCAATTTATAACACTTGTCATCTGCCGGGAAAAACTGAGCTTGTCTTTTTACAGTTTCTCTGGTATGTATCACTAAGTTTGCTCAAGTGAGCAGATGGGCGCGCTAATTAGCTCAGTTCATGCCGCAAGTTTGTTTATAAAGAGAGAATGGGAAGCAGACATTTTGACACATTTTATTAACATATCATACCTTAAAGCGCTGCCTCCTGATACCCAGAAGGCTTTTTAGTGTTTCCGCTTTATGCATACACACACAGCAACACCAAACATACACACGTGCGTGCAATATGTGTGTGCGAATATGAATGCGGGTGCCCATAACATTTAGGCCCAAAGCATTCTCTACATGAGTACTATGCAAGCTCAGCTGCTTTCCGAAACGTGTTAGATTGTAAACTGACTTTTAGAGATGTTTTCTCTTTCAGGTCACTGTCATGGCGGAGCAACAATTTGAAATCTTACTGATTAAAGGAGCAATGGGGAGATTCTAGCGGCATCTAGTGGTTAGGTTGCAAATTGCAGCCAACAGCTCACACCACCCCTCCTTTTCGAAGGACTACGGAAATTGATCCAGGACAAAACTGTCGTCACGTTTTTGCTTATTTGCCGAAGGAGACAACGTATTTGCGAAATGCGCTCTGTAGAGCAGTTTGTCCATTTACTGTAGAAACAACATGGCGAATTCTATGTAAGGGGACACGCGGTGTATAGAAATAGCTCATTCTAAGGTAATAAAAAAATGACGCTTCATGGTGTAATATCTATATACACATTCTAAAGACATAGTTATGTATATTATATTGCATTTCAACCAATCCTCCTAAAAATTAAACACTGACTGGACCTTTAAGGTCAATGAGCCCTTTCCAAAACTTTACATTCATTACATTCACAACAGTACATTCTCAATGCCTCATCAAATGTATTAAAAAGGAACATAACCGAAGTGGTAAAATTGATTATAATAACATTAACAATGACTATAATTTTTAAAGATGTTTTGTTTCTTTTTCTTTTTGTCATTGCACGAATGCCAAAGGAGGCTTAAAGTATGATGTCTCCTCTCCAACTGACCAATCAGGATGAAGAGTTGATGATGCAACATAATTTGCTTCCCTCCGAAAAATGCACAAGGGAGGCAAAAAATAATAGCTTCTTCCTGCATAAATAACCAATCATTATCAGAGGTGACCTTTCAAGCCATTTAGCTCTTAGCATCACTTTATAGTGTCATCAAGCATGTGCCCGTGGAGAGATACATCGCTGTTGCTTGACGCAAAAGTGAAACAAGAATTTAAAACGTATCCTTAAAATAGGTGAAATCCAAATTATTTTAAGAATCTTAAAACAAATGCAAGACTGACTAACATAACATTCGATTGATTGATTTACTTGCATTGATCATATTCTGTAGATGGCACAGCATTGTGTGTGTTCTCTTCATGTGTTAGGCTAGTAAAATGATAATGTTTCATTAAATTATTAAGACTAAAAGACAAGATTACTGTTACTGTCAGAAGAGTGGAGATGGCTTCATAGAGTGTATCTCTGCCAGGCTGGGGATTCCTGCACGCTGTCTTATCTATGTCACCCAGAATCCCCACTGCGTCTCACTCGCACGCTCTCGCTCTGACCAGCCTGCTCTGACTAAACACACAACATGGTTTAGTAGCATCTCATTTTTAGAGGTTTGAATATTACTTAAAGTTACAGAAACCATTGGAGAACGATCATACTACACTGCATTGTCATACAATTTGAATAAATTTTCTTACAATCATAATTTTGTATGAATCTGAGATTGTGTTTATCAACGTAAGAGGGTTTGTTTGAGGTCTAGCACACAAACAAAGAGTCAGGACACCTTTACGTGAGTCTGTATTTGCTGGACATGTAGAGCGTGACCCTCTGGCGCTGACCAATCAGAGAGCAGCATCATGTTAACTGTGCTGAGAGAGGTGAAGCCATGTCGTATATCAGCCTGTTTCATCATCTTCTGTTTAGAATATTGTTCCCTTTACTTTGTTTAAGAAGGATGTGGAAACATAGAGATTACTTGATTTAAACGTTGAAACATTTGAGAATTTGTGTATGTGTCTAACAGTTTAATTTACTATGAAAATATACAGAAAAGAACAAAAACAGACTCAAATGTTGCTGTAATTGTTCATCTGTATTATAAAATCACATGAAGTCGTAAATTGTCTTTCTAACATAGACAGTTTGAGGTAACCAGAGAAGACATTCTGAAAAAGGAATTATATCAAATGACATATAAAAGTTAACTGCATAGGCTTATTGACAACATTATCGGTGCATTGTCTTTGTGCACAATTTGAAATAATGAACATCATAGGGTTTGAAATGTGTCAAGGACCACTTGTATATATTGTATATATACTTTTTCTGTAGGTTTTAACATGGCAAGTGAAGGAAACATAAAAAGTAAAAGTTAAAAGTTTTTTTAATTTGGCTGCATATCCTTTTAATTAACTTAAAGGGACGGATTGCTAAAAGTAAACAATTCTGTCATCACCCTCAAACCTGTACGAACCTGCATATATGTATATGAACACAACATTGAAAGTCAATGGGGACCATGTTGTTTAGTCGTCAACTTTTTCAAAATATCTTCTTCTGTTATCTGAAGAGGAGAGAAAGTCATACAGGTTTGGAATTACATGAGGGTGAGCAAATGATGAAACATTTTCATGTTTGGATGAATTATCCGTTATGTGTGTGTTTTGTATCTGCTACTTTTTGTGAAATTTTTAATTCACTGCCATAAATACTGACATAAACAGCACTAAATCAATTGCAAGCCTTGATGTTAATGTTTATAAATTAATTTACACAAATATATCTGTGCTGATTCATGTGTTCTCAACTTGCCACTTGAATTAATTGAATTAAACCCTCCTTATCAATCAGCAGGGATGAAGCACCACATCTCAATTGCTTGACTACATCATATTATTAATATCTGATCTGTTCTGACATGTTTTAAAATGCAGTTAATAGTTCAAATATAGAACGTATATTTGGATGCAGCGTGTGCTTTTTGCTGCGATCTGCCATCTGTCCGGGGTGTTTCCTGCCTACGGCCTGAGATGCTGGGAAAGGTTCCAGCCCTCCTGCGACCCTGCAGAGGACAAGAGGGTTTGGAGAATAGTTGAATAAACAGTGTCCTCTTGAGTTTTTTAAATGTTTTATCCACATACAGAATTTTGTAGCTTTCCTGTCACTCAGTTGGTCGAGCATGAGGCTTATGATACCAACATCATGAATTTGATTCCCAGGAAATGTCTCTAATGCTAAATTTGTATAGATTAAATGGATACAATACTTTTGTGTTTAAAAAGCATAACTATAAATGACTTAATGGGTTGATTGGATTAAAGGTATACTTTGAGATTCTGGATGTACATGATTTGTCTGTTTGTTTTTATGCATCTTTAAACCCCAAACTGAACATCCTATAGTTGAAACAAGAGAAAGACTGAGAAGGAGAAGCAGAGGTCTTGGGAGAGGCCAACCGTACCCACCCTGCAGAGATGGCTCTTTTCCAAACCTTACACTGCTTAAGCGGGAACCCACAGGAGGCTGCTGGGGCTGTGGAATCTGATGATTTCAGCCTTCCCCTCACATGCTTAAGATATCTCACAAATATGATTACATATTCCCTCCTCCAACCACCGCCAATGTCCACCGTGGATCACATTAGATATGAAACGGTCAAAATGCACCCTGCACTTGAAACATATTGCCAAATACACATTCAGGAATCTTTAGCATCCCCCTGCTGTGCCCCTCCCCTTCAAAGCAAGAGAGGATTCACATGAACCAAAAATGCTGATCCTTCACAAAAGTACAGGGCCGAAGAAAAGGTCATCCACAACAGGCCGGTAATGCATGGCATCCTGGCTTTGCCTCTAATACCTTAAAACCTCCTCACATTTCGGCCTAACCCACCTTTTCTCTAATGTACAGATTCTTCTGTGCGAGATTGCTGGTTCTCTGGATATCAGCCAATGGGAGTGCAGGATGCGTGTTATCAGTGCCCTTCAGGCGAGGCTACTTTGAGGAGCGTGTGACCAACCGCTCGCGACCATGAGCTAAGCCGTTAACCACACCTTTGACGACCGCCACTCATAGTGAGTCAACGGTTCAGTCGAGATGGCCGATAATATTTTCACAGGGAAAATCTAAACACAATACACAACAAAAGACCTGTAAAGAGAAAACCATTTTATCAAGTGTTTTTGCCCTCACATATGTTTGGTGCAAACAACACACACTCGTACGCACACAAAATCTGTGGTTTTTCCAATTGTTATTTTGTTGTGTTATGTAAATCTTGAGGCAACATAGGTTCATAATTGCTCAGCAAACATATGGAAACAATAAAATATAATAAATCCCAATAAAATAAAATTGTAAATCTTGAATGCACTGCAAGTTGTCAAATGTTATGATGTTGTTAATCCTTATTCATGTTAATATTTTAAATACTGAGTCAGATCATATGCTTTGTTTTAAGGAAGGTTTTGTTTATTTTGTATAATTAATAATTCTGTGTAAAGTCTGGGGCCTGAAGCCAAAGAAGAACCACTGGTCTACAACAAATTCCTACATTTAATCACAAAATGTGAGATTGTATTATGATGCAAGAGTGAAATACACAGCAGATTTTACATTCCACAATTTATCACTGCCAGTTTATCCTGCCCAGCAGCTTAGATCCCACCCAGAGCAAAGATTTTACAAATATGTGTTAATAATCTCTGCAGAAACAACATTTCACATCATGTGTGAAAGCCACATCGTCCCAGGCTGGGGCTTTGGAAAAATAAATCCATAAAAATGAAATAAAGAGAAAAGAGTAGGGAAAGTGAGAAAGAAAAAGGTGAGAGAAGAGAGAGAGAATGGACGGACCGCTGTTCGACAAATATTTGGAGATGTGGTTTTGTTTTCATTGCTGACATCAACATAAATTTGAACAAAGGGGGCCGAGATGCTCAGCAGGTGCCGTTTTCTGTGAAACGATTTGGAAGAGAAGTAGACATTGGTAGAAGACATGAAAGAGGTTTTGAGGGTGGGTGGAGAATAGGAGAGATGGAAAAGAGCGACCTTTGACTCTTTGAACTGTGCTTTCTCTCTCCCTCCGCGAAGTGAGGGTCATCTGCTCTCAACCCTCGGCCTTACCACCTCACACTGCAGTGCCTGCCTTCTGTAGCATCTTAGCTGCCAAACCTACAAACTCCTCTTGAAACTGCTGTCCTGCCCACAGCACACACATATGCACAGAAAGAAAATGGAAAAACACAACTCCACAGGAGGTTGGTGTTTACTTTCTGAGTTCTTACTACACATTCAAACAAATTCACAATAGCAGTAAACATCATAAGGTTTAGTTCAAGTGTTTCCTATTAAGATAAACAGAGATGGCACATCGTCTTATAATGATATGAAGTCACTGTCCTTCCAGAACCTCTGATTTTCAAATTCGCTGTTTTTCAGGAAATGGAAAAAATACTTTTTAATTTATTGTTGACAAGCTCTTTTTAATACTCGTTAAATATTTGTGAAACCCAGTGTCAAGCATAAATAATAATTATTTATGATATTAGAATATATAGTATGGAATATAGTTTTAGCTTTTTTAATGCTATTGCGTTTCATGATAATCACAATATAAATAGTAACGTACCTAGATGTTCATGTTTTTATTATGTTATCATGTTTTTGTTGTGTTTTATTAAGTTAGATCGCTGGATTTTTGTTATTATGGCTTAAATCAAAAACAATCCAACTGCAATTTGATTGATATTAATTGGAATGCACAAATAAAAACAGGAACCAAAATGACATTTTTTTGGAACCAATCTCTTCATATATACAGTATACATATATACTGTAGGTAAATGTTGTATGTGTACAAATATACAAGCTCTATAGCTCAAACTTCTATCTATAATCTATCTATATTAAGTTATTAAGATTACAATTAACACAAGGGGCAAAACTCTTATTTTCTGTGACCAGTTTTCTATGGTTATGACCTTGTAAAGCTAGAAATTTGTTATTAGCCAGCAAGTGCTTGTAACTTCATATAGTTCAAATGGCGACAAAAAGGTAATGGGTTCAATGTTCAAGAAACACAAAATATGTTGTATGCATAAAAATGTATACCTTAAATTCAGTGAGCAGTTTCTCGGATTTAAGTGCCTGTCAAAGGTTTAAATAAAAATACATAAAGTACACCTACATTACATTAAACTATTATATTTACATATACAATACCGTTCACAGGTTTAGGGTAACCTATTCATTCCTTTTTCCTATTTTTGTCTAGATTGAAAAACAATAAAACTCTTCAAAGCGATAACGTGATGATGAGAATTATGTTGTGACAAAAGCAGTCAATGCTATGATATGTTTTATTGTATGCTAGTAGATAGCCTTTGCCTAGAATTTTCAGAATTGGCATCATTATTTAGTCCGATTCATCATTCCTTTTTCATTACATAAAATTTTAGTTTTCTAATGAAAGATGGGTAACGCTGTACGACCCGTAAAGAACTGTGCAAGTAAACTGAATTTACGGTGTAAGTTTGGGTATCTATAGTGTAGCTATATGTGTAGGTGTGAGGGAACAATATTTAAAATTTAGGTAACTGTTTTTGTTCCACGAAGTTACAGGGTAAAAACAACACACACAATCTGATATCCTAGACTCTGAAACCTTTATTCAAAATCAACCTGCAATGTACCGCATAATTAACTAATTGTAACAATAATGTAGCCTACCTCTAAAGTAGGCTTTATATCAGTTTCCATATATTCCGATTACTTACGCGGTTATTTGTTATTTTATCTTAATCTTAAATCTTAAACGGTAGTGGAAATACATAAATAAAAGCTGGATCTGTACATTTCTTTATAATGCCTTGCCCAATACGTTTAAGGCCTACATCATAAGTGCATTAACTTAAATTTGTACAAACTAAGGGATAAGCCTAAATCAATGCATCTGGTGATTTTACTAATAGACGTTAACTAGTCTGGTTAGGTTTGGAAAAACCCAAATGTTACCTTCTATTTTAGTATTTAAAAATAACTCTCATAATTCTGTTTAAAAGTCTTTTAGTCAAAGCCTCCCACATGAAGGAAAATTAACCTGTTGCATCAGTGATTCTAACATTGCTTCCACAGAAATGATTTATTCAGCCATCTTGTCCAAGTCCCTGGACACTTCCTGGGTCAGGACTTCCTGGGCAGGAGCGCTGAGTCAGCGGCCAATCAGACAGCCCCACTGGGGCTTGCCATGTCCAGAGTCATGCTTCCTGTTTTTGTCAGTGCTTGTCAGGAGCCACCTGGCCAGTGCCGACCAAAGAGGGTCAGTTTGAATGGGGGTCCGTCCCTGAAGGGAGTTCACGGGGTCAGGGAGAGGCAAAAAGCGACATAAAGTGTGCCCATAATGCCACATATGAAGCGTAACCTGCTTACTTACAAGCTTCACCCACTTAATGCCAACAATCCAAGGGTCACCTATAGTATGACAATTAACATTCACAGAGGCTGGCTAGTGAACTGAATCTATGGTAAAGCGAGGACATACTCAATAGCAGTTAATCCTATTTCCAATTGACAAGAATGAAACAAGTCAGGCCTTTACTTACAGCTGCATCACTCACAAAGCCATGATTTGACCACATAAAAGATATTTGTCCAAAACGCAGAGAGCAATGGTGCAGTAAATGCCCCAGTAATTAGCCCAGGTTGTGGCAGTGGTTAATAACTGTCCTGGCTCTGGGTCACGCCTGCTCCTCTGTGCAAGAATGGAGGTTCAGGTTCCTGCTGCCCACAGCGGTCTGGACCTTTCCACTTCACCTCCTCCTAAAAGATGCTCCACAATGGCCTCTGGCTCTAATGAGTTGGCTTTTCGCACAGACACCGGTACGGCTAACAGGTGCATCTGGGTCCGAAGGCATGGGGAGAATAGGAAGAGGTCTCTCTGTTTGTTCCTCCAATGTCTCCCAGATAAACAGAGCGACCAGCAATAGCAACCTCAAATTCTTTTAGGGAGAAGGTAAAAGACTCTGCAGCTGGACGGCTTGAATGGGCCCTGCCACACTTCACCAAACTCTCTAATGAGCAGAACCTTGGCACAGGCTATTCGAAGGACATAACAAAAAGCCACTGTTGGGATAAAATAAGAGAGAATGGAAGAATGGTCATTATAGGGACATTCTGAAGGATGAAGTGAAGACATTAGGATGGGTAGTTCAGGGTGTGTGGATGCCAACGCCGCTTGTCGTAATTAAAAAGCTATTTGGGAGGAATTTTTTGCTAGCAAAGACTGTTCCTGCATAGTCAACCACTGGGAAGCATCTGAGTGAGTCTGAACCGAAGTCAAGAGACAATGAATTTTAATGAATAGATGGGGTGCCTCTTTTCTAATGCACTTTAGATGAGTGTGTGCTTGGAGTAGCACACATGACAGGGTGGTCATTGCGTCTCTCTATCAGAAGTGGGTGGCGGAAGCTTCAAAATAATGCAATTAAACACTGACAAGGACTTGTTGGATGCAGTAACACACCCTTGTGGGTATGCCTTGTCAATAAAAGGCTAAATTGTGTGTGTGTTTTTACTAATTGATGATTTTAGAAGTAATGTTTTTAAACTTTCTTTACTGTGACTATTGACTATTTATATTGTCGTTTTAAAATGATGCAAAGTACGTAAAAAAATTTCAACCACACTGATTTTCTATCCAGTTTAGAAATATTTACTGGAAGTAATGAAATGAGAAATCATACAGAAAATAATTGAAATATCAGGCAATTTAAAGGTCCTGTGTGTAATTTTTTGGAGGAAATGCAATTTACTGTAATATAAATAACTATGGCTTGAGACGTATATAGACCATCATATTAAAGCGTTATGTTTGTATTATCTTAGAATGAGCTATTTCAATCTTCATACTGCTATACAGAGCACGTTTCATAAATACGTTACCTCCTTTGGCAGAGAAGCGAAAACGTGACAACATCTTAGTCCTGTGAGAGCCTCTATACTGCTTTCCAAAGGGAGGGGGAGCTGTGGTTGCAACCTCACCGCTAGATGTCGCTAAAATCTCCACATTGCTCCTTTAAATAATGAGAAAATATGCCATACCATGATATTTAAATATGACTTTATGGTACTGCAATGTCATCAAACCAAATGCAAAACAATTTGTCATAAATATTAGTTCACATAAAAATGGAAATTCTTTATTTTACTCACCCTCATTTCATTCCAAACCTGTCTGACTTTCTTTAATCTGCAGAACACAAAATATGTTTTTAAAGAATGATAGAAATCAAACAACATTGTCCCCCATTAACTCTAATAGCATAGACACAAAACCACTTAGACATTACTAAAACGAATCCTTTAAAATTGGAACAAATTGGCCATAGTCATTTTAGGAAATTGAGTAAATAATATATTTTAATTGAAAATCATTTATTGAAATATCTATAACTGATTGCTATTTTAGTTTAACTTTATAATAACTGCATAACTAACACAATTTTTTTTCAAAGTGGCATTATACAGCTTTGTAAGATTGAGGTGTTTGTTCCACAAATAGAAGAACATTGTTAGACATCTGCAGTTACAGACTGGAAATTGATATTCATTCTTTCTTGTGTTCTGGATGCAGTACTCCATCTGGGAGTGAAAGCAGGTGGCGGGGAGGAGAGATTTTTCCCTACTTTACAAAGACCTCCAGAGTGGCTTAGAAGACAAAACAAACTGTGCATTAGCATTATGCTAACATGGCCCTGGTTTTAAGAAACATGAAAGGCTGTATAGCCCTGTTGAGGTGGTCTTCAGCACGCGACAGCTGGGGGAATTGTCGGGAGGATACCAAGGCAACTTAAGTTACTCTTCACTCCTCAACAAGAAGAGGACCACATAGATCTCCACACATTGAAAAAGAACATTCCTCTTCCTGAATCAGGAAAATTGGGAGAGAATTAAGATGGTAATCTAGCTGGTTTCAGCAGCAACAACAAACAAAGATCATGTGGCCCAAACTTAACTTCCGCAAAGAATCAATAAATTAAGAATCAATAACTTAAATTAATACGTTTTTATTTGATTCAATACAGCTATTATACAATAAAATATTATTATAAAAAAATTATATAAATGAATTGTTATATTATTATAACCAAACACAGACTGGTAGTTAACTTTGGGCCAGATCAGGATGTCCGATGAAACCGTCTATTGGCACACATGTGACTGCACATCAATGTAATTCTACATTAAATGAAAACGGTTGATATGTGTACTCTCCCAGAATGTGTACAATCAATAATGTATTAATGAACACAATTTGTAGTAATCAGATTATCGTTGCAGTAAATTGTATACAATTTTCCTATGCAGCTTGTTGTCTCTATGGCAATAGAAAAGTGGGATGGCAATATTTTGAGCACAGACAAAATCCTGTGCTATGCTCACTGATATCTAGGTTTGATCTCTCTCTAGCCATCTTGTGTGTTTTCACATTTTTCTCCATGCTGTGATCAAAGCTTACTTCTGGTTTAGTGTTCTGTGGTGATGGGAAATGATGTAGCACCCAAATTCAACAGAACAATTTGAAAATCATCATATTGCTAATATATCAGCAAAATGACAGTAAGTTTTTTATGGCCTGGTGATGAGGAGGCCGGTTTGTGTGTGAATGTGATTGATTTATTCTGTTTGGACGGGCTATGCTGCAGGAAGTTTCAAGGATCTTCAGTGCTGTAGGCATGACAGTGGGTGTTCTGTATTCACATGCCTTGCACTTGTCTCAATACCTGGATACAAGGTTGAGTGTTGACAGAAAACCTAACCTAACCTTAAAATCAGAGTTCAGAGAGACAAACCTTGGCTCAAGAAACACTTTCACAGTCACCAGTTATGATCAGTAGCTAATGCACGCATAATGCAGAAATTCTGTTTGGCCAGCAATTCTTCTGGTAATAAAATCATAGTTAACTTTTGCAGTTTCATTTGCAGTTCATACTTGCAATGTGTGAATACAGCTTTGTTAAATGTGTGTACTTGACTCATTGGTTAGTGACCCTTAAGAGGTAGCAAGGAATCTATTTGACCCTGTCTATCTGTCACAGTCCCGTTCTGTCCCCATGTCTGTTTTCCCCATTGGACAACACCTCCCACGATTCTCCATGCTCCATCACCTGTCCCTCGTCTCACATGCCAGCGATCACACCATCACCAGAACTCTATGACCATTTCTCAATATGTGTCTTTGTCTGTACTTGTATCCTTGTGGACTTGTGAAATGTCATCAGAAGCAGCCCAAGTTCACATCTATCCAAGTACAGTTCAGATCTCTGGATGTGCTGAGCTGCGCTATCTTGTATGCTGCTGTTCCATTTGTAAAATAACTGGACTTGCCTCCTTGCGTATTTCATTCTTCTGAGTCGAACTTGCCAAGTGCGATCTTGGAATGATGCAAGTCCGGACTCTATGTACTTGGTATTGAGAAACGGCCAAGATATACTCACTGTGCTCCCTTGTCCTTTGTCTAGTCGCTGTTGTAATACCCTGTTGTTGAGCTGTACCTTATGTATTACCTTGTTTATTAAACTTGATAATCATCAGTTTGGAAATCTCTACGTCTCTGGCTACGTTACATGAGACTATCAAAACCGTATAATTTAATTTTGAAATATAAAGCATTCAAGTTTGATTTTAATCATTAATTTCTAGTGCTGTCAAACATTAATCGCATCCAAAATAAAAGTTTGCGTTTACATAATATAGTATGTTTATGTTCTGTGCATATTATTTTTGTACTTATAAACACAATACATACAGTATATGTATATATATATATATATTCCTCAAGTATATATATATTATACTTTCCTTAAGTATATGCGTGTATTTGTTCACAAATGAATATGCTCACTTGCACAGTACACAATATATTATGTGAACAAAAACTTTTATTGCGTAAAATTGTATGATGTGAAAAACAGCCGTATTAATTTCACTATGATTTCAATCAATAACATGGTCTAACTCAGTCAGTATTGACAATATCAAGGTTATATTTTCGCAGAAAATTCTTTATACAATGTAGGATCATTTTATGTAGAGAACAGTTAATTACAAAAATTACTTCAGCAGGGTTTTTACAAGCAGAGTCACATATAGAGAAGGAAAATAATGTAATGTAATCTTTCTGTAAGCTGCAGAAAAAAAATCTTTTAAGAAAACGACAATGCATGCTTTTATTGCCCATTAAGGGTGAATGGGTTTTGGTCTTTTAGCAGCCCATCCACACAAACACGTGTTTAGCAGTATACGTAAATATTTTGTATTGTATTGCCATTTCGTGCACACAGATTCTGTGTTTTGGGAGCCCCAGATACTCCATTATCGCCACTGCGTCGACTTCCCAAAACAGTGCTACTGAGCAGAGCTGATATCGGTGTAGGTAGCAATATATAACAATAACCAAAGTTGCAGCAACGACAGCGACAACGGTTATGGTTAAAGAACAGCAATCACAACTTACACTATAAATATACAAGCAACACATGTGCCTCTCAGGATTCGAACTCGCGGCCATGCAGTCACAAGGCATGTGCTTTATTTGATGAGCCACGTGGACCAGAGGCTTGCGGTTTATTAGGTGTGCAACTCAATTGACGTGCTTGACCCAGCATACTGAGGAGAGCTTTCAGAGCTTCAAACATTGATATAGGTCAATGCCCGAAGGGGCTGAAATGAGAGAGTAGAGCAAATGTAACAGGAACACAGTGTAAACAGTTTGTTTTCTGACAAACATTTCAAAAGAGAATATGGGCAAAAATTAAACAAAATCAAATCTCTCGACGAAGGGGTGGAGCTGTTCCCAAATTTGGTACCCACCCCAGTCAGAGATTTCGATGAAGCGTACAAAGTTTCGTATCGATAGAGCAATGAATGGCCAAGCGACCTCATAACTTATGAACAATGGGGATATCACAATTCTGGAGCATCACTTCCGTTTGGCTCAGTATGAAGATCGTCTGAGCCAATGTTCATGACAACTGGTCACAAATACTAGCACTAGAAGTGGAAAAACTCAATACTGTACTTTTCAAGATGGCCGCTACTGTAATGGGCTTAATGTTATGCTTGGAATGCAATGTGCGTGAAGAGTCGATGACATGTGCCGAGTACAATTTCGGTAGATTAATGGGTTCAAAAGTACCAGCCGTTTGAAAAGTGCATTCTGGAACTGCTGGTGGCGCTATAGATTGAGAGCTAGGGCCCCCATATTTGGTCTCATGACTTTTGAGGACCACCTATACATGTGTGCCGAATTTCATCATGTTTCTACATACGGTTCATTGGTCTGCCATAGCTTCCCATTGACAAAGAAGAAGAATACCAAAAGAAGCAGTAGTGGCAATAGCCCCTAATAATACCAACAGAAGCAGTAGTGGCCCCTAAATACTATAAAGTTCTAAAAAATATATGGCATTACCTTAAAACTTTCTCTTCTGTAAAAAGTAAAAATTTGCTCTTTAAACAAATTACATATATAAAACGTAATATTAATATATTATAATAATGTAATATTTTATTTTTTTATTTTCTATATTTATAAAAACATGACACGTTTGGGTTGCGACCAGACTAAAGATGGAAAAACAACATGTAAAACGTTTTTTAACATGTTGAAATGATGATCAGGCCTTTCCTTACAGGCGTTCAGTTCCACTTGGTTCCACACAGATAAGACAGGAATTTTAAAACAGTCAACCATGGCCTAATTAAAACCCCACACTCTGTGATGCCAGAGCACAAATCAATATGCTTATTTAATTAATCTATACATCACACAACCACACAAATCCAGCCCTAAACCAGCTTAGTTGAAGAGGCATAAAAAATATATATAAACTGTGTCTTGCCATTTGTGCTCGACGATAATGTTCAATGTTGAGAATAAATGCTTCAGCTGCTAAAAGTTTGTTAATAACTGAAGGGCTTACAAGTCAATTAAACACTGAAACACACTATATACTGTGTGCACACTACTCACAAGTATATGCCTTTTTCTTTAATTGAATGGAGTTCAATGGCATTAACAAAGGAATCTCATTATCTAGACCTCTCCAAATGCTTTGCCCTCTGGAACTCTTTCACACTTCAGGCTGCTCGGAAAACTGGGCTTCGTAAAGCAGGTCCCAGGCCTGAGAGAAGTGCTAATTTGTAAACGTGTCTGTGAAAAGAAACAGAAGGTTATTAATAATTCCCTTGACCTTGTACAAGTCAGATATCAAAATGAAGGGTAATATTAAATCATCGATTAACTTGTTTCTTTAGGAATGTTTTGTAGACATTGAAAATGAGGCCTAGATTTTAAGCATGCTGACATGTTAAATTCAGTCGTCTCAAACATGTTCATCTTGCTTTTTTAAAGGATGCCAGAAAAGACAAGATTAAAAATTAAATGTGGGCATTACTTCTTTCGAGGCTTGGATTTTGTATTCAAGAGCACCGTTACCGGCAAATTGCATTATAAACCCCTGCAGGGGAAGTGAGGGGGTGTTCTAAATGTGTGTCTTTATTAAAATGCAAATTGTTTCAGTTATACATAAAATTTCCGAAGCCGATGTACAGATAAACTTTAAACATTCCAGAAATAATTTACACATTTAAAATACATTTTTTAGAAGAAAAACGCCTGGAAATTTTCAGAGGCCTACTATTCCAAAAGTCTTGCAACTTACATGTAATGTGATTTGTTTAGTTACGTCCGTGCTGATTGTTTGATGATTCAGTCCCATTTACCTTTTTCTCAGCATGCATTGTTGCATAAATTATTTATTTTTTGCTTTTTGGCCCATTTGATTTACCTTATATTTGTTAAGTGGTAAATTTGTATAACTTTATAATAAAAAAATAAATATATATATACTGTATATAGCTCTTTGGTCTCAAGCTCTGTTGTTTCAAATCTGTTTAAAACCATGTAAATACAGTTGCACTGAATTTCATTTAAATCTACTTAAACTTTACTAATAACAACAGTTACCACATTAACTCATTAACTTATTAAAACCTCATTTTAAATTCACCCAGGTATTTGTTGAATCTATCATGAATTCAACAACACTTAGTTCTACAAACATGTTTTAAGTATTTCTATTTGGCTGCCAAAGTTTTCCCGCCGGCTCCTCCGTTTGTTTCGACATCATGGAAAACAAGGATCTTGACCATGACCGTGGCCTTTCTCTCTCCTGCTCAGCTGTGACTACACTTCAGCCCCAATCTGACTCAAATCACTTCAATCTTCCTCTCTGTTATCTAACCCTTGTTTCTTTTATTCCCCCTTTTGTTTTTGGTCACGAAATCCAATTAGGCGTCTTCTGAAATACCAGCAGTGTGAGAACTTTATCCATTCATGAGAAGAGATAACTAAACTAATTAAGACTAGGTTCCTCTCTGAAGCTCGTTTGAATGTGCAAATTAAAAATGCAGACGCAGTTAAGATTGGATTAGATAGCCCATGTAAACAGGGGGAGGACTTTATCTTTAAATGCCACTAAATTGTTTTCTTCTCCCTCTCCCGGCACCCGATTTTTACACCTCCCGCTCGCAGACACTTTTAATGACGCCACGGACCGGAGAGGGAGGGAGAGAGGGCAGAAACAGTGTGAGATCTGGAAGGCAGGGCCATCTGGGCACACTGGCTGGGTGTTAGTGGTGCCAAACAGGAGTGAATGAAGGTTGGGGTGATTTTCAGCAACATGTGAAGAAACGCTGGCTGTTTGCTCTAATGGCCTCCTCTCCAGCAGAGTAAACACAAACACTAAGCCTGCTGAGTCCTGTTTACTCCAGTTAGCTGCCCTCTCTGGCCCACAGGACCACCCTGGGCTCCCCACACACCAACACGCTGTAGCCGGGCCCAAATAAGCCGGGGGTTAGGGGAGCGGACTTCGTGCTTTTAAATGAACGACCGATCGCTGAAGTTCTGGAGAGAAAGTCAGAGCCATCGGACCATCATGAGGCAACAAGCCTCCCTCCCCACTTCGGTTAGAGTAAACACAGGGGACAGTGTGTTTACAAACACAAACACATAGGATAGGGTGTGAAATCTCATCAGCAAACACCAGCACTAAAATGTTAATGCGAGTTTACAACAGCTGTTATATTATGAACGACACAACAACAAACAAAAGCAGTTTTTCCAACACTGGGACGCCGGGACATTCTGGAGGGAAAAATCTAATTAGTTAATTTAAAAATTGAATACTAATGACACACAAACTATCTGAATGCTAAGCCTTCCAGCAGAGAGCAATTTAAGACAAAGCTTTGATCAAGTGATATTAAAAGTATGACAACTGACCGCATTTAATACGATGTGGGATAAACGCTACCGTGGTGGAGACAGAAATTAATTTCGGGCTCCCGAACTTAATCAGATGAACAAAGATAAACGTGTCAAACTTAAGGAATCAAGCATTTCGGGATGAATGATTGAGTTCAAGAATACTTGATGACAAGGTGATTATGTTGGCATGCTGAAATATTTCTAACAGGAGATTAAATTTGACAAGCATCGATATTAGTTCATTTAACCCACAAAGGCAGAAATCGAGAGTCGGAACACAGCTGGCATAACGTATCTATAAGAACAGGTCTCATGTTGGGTCGTCTTTAAAATCACTCTGATCTTCTCTATGCAATTCTGGCCGCTGTCATATCAGCCACGGTTAAATGAGAATCTTCAGAACTTTCAGTAACCCTTTTCAGAGAGAAAGCAACATGGAGAGAATTAGTGGAAATAAAGGTTAAAAGAAACAGAATCTTCAACAGATGTTGTTGTTTTTATCAACGGGGTGGCGAATCGTGGAGGAATGTAACAGAGTTTGAAGTGGGTGAGGTCACAGCTGTGGTTAAGGGCTACAGACACATACTACATGCAGGAGTGGATGGTGGTGTGTGCTTCTGAAAGGGAAGGTGAGGGAGGAAGTTGTAGCGGAAGGCAGGCAGTAGGGGGAGCAGCTCTTCTATTGATCAGAGGCTGTGATACATGAGGCTTCAGACCTGCTGCGGGGCAGCAGACCGGCCAACATATCCAAGTAAGGCTTCACTTCAGCGGGCTCTGAAGAGACCATCTTTCCCATTCTCCTGTCCTCCCACTGCTGTTATGTGGAAATCGTCGGGAACGGAGGACAGAAGTGCTGTAAATGAACTTCACCTCATCTCAGCATATAAATCAAACAGATCAAGTCAAGAATGTATAACAGGATTGAGAGGTTTAGGGTAAATAATTCAATATCTGGATTATTTATGTGTTGTAATGACTAGCGTGGATGGAAATAATTGTGGCATTTTCAATCAATGAGTGTGAATGAGAGTGAATCACGGCATGTAGAATAGCAGTCTGTGTGTCAGAGATTCCCGGAAATCTCACAGAGACAAAAGTGCCACCTGATACCAGTTAATACTGACTCATACACTTTCCAGAAATTATGCAGGACAAATGTATCCATTTGTTTTAGTAAAATAAATAAACAAAGCAACGCAACAGCCATATTAACGACAAAGTAAAAGAAAACGCAAACCTGAACTGAAGGGGGAAATTGGCAGAAAAGGTAATTTCCTTTCATTAACTCATCTGCTCTGGTAAGCGCTTGTTAAATTTAGGGTTCACCAGATCACACTGAGGTGTGTGTGTGTTGTGGCCAAAAACATCTGCTAATGAAAGATTCCTGATGGAAAATTGGCCGGCGGACAGATCTAGACACAGCTAAAATCTCAAAATTTCTCAGTGGGAGAAGTTACATCTCTTGGCATGTTGGATTGAGCCACTATGGATTTTGGATATGTTTGCGCTTGTGTGTGTTTTGTGGGTGTGTGCTTTTGTGTCTTTGCCTTTCCCTTGTTCCTATTCAAATTAAGTTATGCAAGGACATTCAAGAGAGGCCACTCAAGTCAGGAAGTGTTAAACTTGTCAAATGCAGACAATTAAGTGCTCTGGAGACAAAATGGAGAAGTGAGAACTCGTAGAGTTGCTTTTGAAAGAGGTTAAATGCTCCCTCCTTTCATAAACCACACGCATACTGCAGGGTTGTTCACCTCCTCGTCTTTGTATTAGCCTCTAACCCCAATATTTTAACAACAGGAACGCGGGACTTAAATTAGGTGAAACAATTTTTCCACAGCCTTAAACCATCTTAAACCACGGCCCCCGGAAGAGGCTTTGCTTTGCAGCAGCATCATTAGGGCTTTAAATGTTTGCAAAACATCCCTCATTAGCAACGGCCCTTCCACAACACACGCCCAAAAAGTAGGTCCCTTGATTTAGTTCTATGGGAGGTAAGAATTAGTTTGAACGTATAAAAACACCATCAGCTGACTCACAACACCTCATCTCCCCACGGCCATGTGACAGTATGACTGACGTGAATCATTTGGGCTGGCTGAAGGAATACGTGTGCGTCTGTGAAACCCTGCTCACCTTGACCGGTCCACGCGTGCGGGGGCACGGCGCTGACCTTGGCATCTTGACGATTAATTTGCTCCTGATCTTGTCTCCCATGGTTTGAGTAGCATGTGTGTCAGGTCCGATGAAGGTGACACCTTCTGCTGCCTGCCGAGATAATAAAGGCTTTACCTTTACAGCTCAAGCATATCAGGTAGAAGCCGAGCATGTTCGCTCTATTGTTAATAAGCATGTGTGAGTGTGAAAGAGTAGGTGGGAAAGAAAAGAGGGGGGAAAACGATATATGTCTGATCATTCACACACCTTTTCTGAGCAAAGTTGTATTTGTTGGACATGTGGATATATTTGTGGAAATGAAGGAGATCTGGGCCCTCGCATCTCTGAAGTACTCAGGAACTGCAAAGATAATGGTTAATTACAGCCTGGCACTTAGAGGAGACCTGGTGCTGTGGGTGAAAGCTGGGAGTAACAAGACGGAGGACGATAGAAATGCGATCTGTTCGCTGGAGATGACAGGTATACTAACAGCGGGGAACGTTGCCAACACAATGTCTATTTGCTCATTTCTGTGTGGATGATTCTGTGCTCGGACAGTCTCAGTGCATTCTGGTAAGTCCTAGAGAGTAAATGTGAACTAAAGATATAGAAATTCTAATCACAAATGCTAGATACGATGAGGGGTTTTTTTACGAAAAGGGACATTTGACCCAAAATTTAAACTTTTCTCAAATGTGTTGAAAAATAATATGGCTATTAATGTTTTTACTGTATTGCTTTATTTCTTTTTTTGAGGACAAAAGATGTTTGACAAAAGAAAAACTCAGTCACTATTCATTTTCATTGTATTAAAAAAATGAATAATGCAAGTGAATAGGGATTAGGGATGTCAGTTCAACACAAAAGAACAGGTATGGAACAAAGGTGAGTAAACGATAACAGAATATTCATTTTTGGGTACATTATCACTTGAAGGGTTTTTTAAAAGCTTTTAAGAAACAACTACTTAATTTTTGGGGGAGATATATCCCATTACCTTATTTTATGTCACCGTTTACTAACCCTCTTCTCATTTCAAACCTGTATGACTTTCTTTCTCCTCTAGAACACAAATTAAGATATTTAGAAGAATATTGGTAACTGAACAATGGCGGTACCCATTGATTTCTATTACTGTATACAGACACAAAATCAATGCAAGTCAATTGGAACCACCATTTTTGGGTACCAACATTCTTCAAAATATCTTCTTTTGAGTCCTGCACAAAAAAGAAAGTCATACAGGTTTGAAATGATAAGAATACATCCCTTTCATACAGTAAGTAAATATTCATATTTATTTTAGGCAAAAATTAATAAGAATCTCTGCTAGTCACTAATCATTAATTTAATAAAACCGGTGAAAATATGTTAACATTTTTATGACACAAATACAAAACAAATCTGACATGTCTTGCAGGGAGGTGGACAAAAATCACAGTTTCTTCTGCTTTCCGTGATCACAGCATCTTAATCCAGCAGCGAGCTTTGTTGTGACATTTTACAAATTAAGCACAATTAAATGTTCAAGCTCTACCAAATGTCACTCACTTTCCTTTACAGGTCTCTGTTTACCAAAAACAAACCAGAGAGAGGCCATGAGAGGGCTGAAAACGGCTGTTTTTGCACTGAAAACAGGTGTTCTACAGCCAATGGCCGTGAACGACTTCATTGCAGCGTGCTCTGGCATTTGTGTGTCAGTGTGTAAACTGTGTCCAATATCACTTTGTTATCGTGTCACCGAGGACCCGTGGAGGAAGATATGTGCCCCCTCCCCAACAGGCAACCTTTACTTTACCTCACTTTTCCCTCCATCACCATTTACTACAGACCTTTAACATAATAAAGACAAGCAGGAGAACTAATCCTCAGAAATCTGCTTTCCTCTCTCGCTTGTTCCTTCAGGCAATACAGCAAGAGAAAACACTTCATTTGAATTCCTAAACTGTACAAACTGTGAATGAGTTCCTTTTAGCTGCAAATGTCATTACATCTCCATTTCCAGGGGAGAGCAGTAGGGGAAAAGACCCTCTCTCACATTCATGACAAACCCTTTTAAATAGGGCACAATGGGACAGGAGGACTGATGACCCCCCAAAGGCAGGGGCCATAATAATAACTGCATTTACCTGACACTCACGCCGCAAATAAAGCTTTATGATTTTACAAATAAATGCACTCACCTGACCTCACTAATGTTTTGTAGAGAAAAATATAGGGGTTTGAATTTAAGCTATGGATCACATAAAAAAATTACAGTTGTGGCCTCTAAAAGCTATGTCATGTGATTTGTTGTTTGTTTTACTGCTCAACGGCTGTATTCTTACGAAACAGTTGGAAACTCCTTTTATGCCTGACGGATCCATTCAAAACCTGTCAATATGACACACAAGGTATTCGTCCACATTCACACTCAGCATTGTGAAACATTAAACAAGAGATGAGAGAAATTCTGACAATCTTAAAAGCCGCAAAACACAAGCACAACATCTTGCGGGAAGCCAGCCAAGCCAAACATGGCATATGGCAGCCATTAAAGTGATCCGGCATCAGAGTCGAGCTCAGCCATTAAAAAAGCCACACACAGTATTTCTGCTTGATCATGTCACTTTAGCAGATCTAATTGGCTGCGTTCTGTCCATGTTTCACAGCAACAGTAAACCACACTACCCGGTCGGTCTCTTTCATCTCAGCAGAATTACATTAGCACAGCTGTGTTCGACAGAGGCCGCAACACATCACGACAGCCAACAACACTCAGAATGATTAGAAAAGCAATAAATCCCAGCTTTCACAAACTGAGCATTAGCACGTTATCATATTTTAAATCATATGCTCATCCCTGTTACACATCCCAGCATTTGACAGGAAAATTGGCAGTTTGATTTCTGGATTGCTTATTCCCGTGAGCTTCGTCGTGAGTTAGGGCTTGCTGGCGTGCGGTCACGGGCAGAGGCGACTAGCGCTACATTGATATTCCCAGAGAGTATGTCCATTCATGGCTTCACTCTGCTCACCCTGGTAGCATTAAGATCAAAAGAAACTTTGCTTGAAGCATATCTGATCAAACTCTACCCTACTTCACTCACTCACGGCCACATTTGTATTCCCTCAGTGTGAAGCATTCTGCTCAGGCATTCTATTTACAGTAGTACACAAGCTGTAGTATGCAGGAAAAATGTGCCATGAGGCTGCCAGGGATAGTTAAATGAAAAAAATGAAAATTCTGCTATCATTTACTCACCCTCTTGTCATTTCAAACCTGTATGACTTTCATTATTCCGCAGAAATGACAAGAGGGTGAGTAAAGGATAATAGAATTTTCATTTTTGGGTGAACTATCCCTTTAAAGTGCACCAGCGTGATTGTAGAGCTAACTTGAAATTCATTTAAATGACATGTAAATTACAACTATTACTCTCTTTACACCCAGCATTGTTCATTTATGTAGGTTTTCGTCCATCCATACTCACTTGTGATGAAACTGCTGTAGTGGGAGGGGGGCAAGCCCTCTGAAAAGCACACACACACACACACGTTTGACAACCACAGAGCCTGGCACAAAAAAGGAGAAAAAAATGGCAAAGATTAACTTATCGAGGTCTCTATTGCCATAGCAACACAGAATAGTTTTGATGCGTCTCTCTTCACAGTCAATGAGGTTTGAACGTATCACGGAGCAGATAGCTTTTCCGTGGCTTGTTACCATGGGGGCTATTTAATGCAGATACTGCTGTGCGTCTGAGCACAGATGGCTGAATACTCGAGCGCGGCTACTTTGAAGAGAGCGCCCGTCCACATTTTCAGGGGGCCGCTTTGCAACATTGATCTGAAAGGGGGAAACGGTTGTTAATAATGAATAAATCAACAATGGGGAGAATAGCCCAGGCAGAAGCAGTTAAAATGGAATAGAGGATGACTCTGGAGTGATGCAGTGGATTAAAACATGATGGTTGTGATCACTCGGGGTACATCAGGCTGTCGTGATATGACACACCAGAATTGAGTGAATTTAGGTTTAGGAGAGGTTCGTCATCTTGATAGAGATGTCAGTCGAACTGAATACTGTTGCTTTGTGTTTTGTCTTATTTGGTTCTATGATGTTACTGTATTTCTTGGATGGATGTGTATGTATATGGGACAGCTTGTCGCGAATTCAACCAAACTGGGTAAAGTCATGCAAACGTTGAATATATTATTATTTTTTGTATCAGCAGCAAAATGAAAACAATCCAAAAACATTTGGGTAAACAACACACTCATTAACATGCTAATTTTCCCAGCAGGAATAGGAAAAGTTGTGCAAAAATCATTCCATTTCCAAAAACACTTCCGTCCTCACAAAAAATTTAATTACGTGAGTCATTCACTGCCCACCAGAGACACGGAGCGAAAACAGACACACACCAGGCATATATAAAAAAGACGACAAAACACCTGCCCAAACTGAAAATCTCCACACCTGTGAGTGTTTGTGTGTGAACATCCATGTTTGACACGCTTGCCGCAGTTGTTCATACACGCTCCTGAAGATATTGTTGACCCTGTGGCAGTGCCGCCACCCCTTTTCCGTCGCCCCGGGCTATCCCCCCGACGCTGAAGGACGTGGCAGACAGGTGAGTGTAAACAATTCATCACCACCGCGACACCTCCACATCTGCCAGGCACAACAGGGCCAGGGAAGCTGTCATTCACCTCCACCAGCCTAACTCCCCTTAGCCTCGCCGGAGCAGGACCACTATTACAAGCAGATGTTTCCTTTTAATGAAATCTGCACAGAGAAAATATTGCATATACTGTATGTACATTTATGAATACACACAAAAAAATGATGTTATGCATCCTCCTTATATACTCGGGATAACACCACAGTAAGGCCAAGTAAAGTAAAAATATCAAATACATTTTCTGCTAACTATAATAATTTATAAGAAGTAGTATATAGGAACAGTTTCAAATTCGGTATGAAAAGTTTATTTCATAATAAATCAAATAATATATATATATATATATATATATATATATATATATATATATATATAATGAATGTATATTTTATTTACATACACATTATTTACTGTAAACAAATGAAGATATATGAATTACTACAGGAAAAATACACTTATCAAATCCAAATGACGACCTGGAGTTTAAAGTATAATTTGAGTGTAAATAAAAAACATTCTCTCATGTGTTTTTATTTAAAACAATGTTTTCCCCATAGACACAGCGCCTGTCAATCACATGCAACTGTGCAAAAACTGATGTCCTCACTTGTGTGACAGTTCTTCCAATTTCGATTCGCTGCTATTTTTATTTTCTTCTGTTAATTATTCTATTTTCTTTACTTAAGGTTATACAACATTTAATTAGTATCTTATGGGTGGATATCAGTGACTGAGTTGAGTCTCATGCTCAAACCCTTATCACAGACAGAAAGCAACATTTATGTACGTTTATCTCGATCAAGAAACACAAATGACCAAAATTATGCATTTATCTGAGCCGTACCTATAAAGTGCTTATAAGTGAAGTTCGCATCGTGTTTTTTTTAGCAGGTCAATGGGAGGCGCAGAATGTATTTATCTCTGAAAGACATCTACCTCGAACTGCTACGAAAAGCTTTCAATTACAAGTGTCACTTTGTGATAGCCACCATTGTCTAAATAAACATACAGGGCTGTAGAAAAAAATCACCTACAGTGCTGGAACTGCGGCAGGGTGGAATTTTCATTCGAATGAGGCTGACTAACAGGTGATGAGTGTCAGACCAACAAGTGGTCCATTGTTTCCCAGAACAAGGACAATATGAGGCCTGGTTGTTCCATGCCCTCTCCAGCAGGAGCTGTGATCGTGTGCGACCACAGCCATCCATCACCCGGGCTTTAACAATAACGCAAGGCCACGTCTCCCTATGTACACGTATACACACCACACAGTTATGCACACCACTAATCCCTAGACACTAAAATTTTGGGGCATTGTCATTGTCGCCCCTTTAAACACTACAATGTGATGAAAATATAATGTAAATCAATCCACCACAGTTCTACAACTCAATCCAGATTACCTAAAGAAGTAATATTCCTCAGATGAACAAATCTATCAAACATGAAGGTCCTACAGGTCAAGAAACAGACTCAAGAGCAAATACTCCCAGGGGACCCAATAACAATACCAGGGTCCTGGTGGGCCACAAAGCCCATCGAGGTCTTTTGTTCCTCGGGGAGAACTTGCATGACAATCGCAAACTGACAGGCAATGCAGGGGGTCAGAGGAACCTGGTACAAGGCTACATTGTTCCTCTCCGTATGCACAAGGTGCACCTCCTTCATACCGACAGGAAACAGAGAACCGACTAAGAATAATCTGGGCAGGCCAGAGGGTTTTCAAACCAAATTACATCCAAAAAAGCCTTCATTTAATAGTGGAGCTTACCTGTTGTGGTTCGGGGTGGAGAAAAGTGAAAATGAGGCACGGAGTATGAGAGAATAAAACAAAAAGACCAAGCCACTGTGTGAATTAACCCGCCATATTCCAACTCTCTTAAGGTAATAATTATGCAAGCAGCTGGAAGCTTTAAGGGCTAGAATTAAAAGCTAAAAGCATACTACGCATTCGATTTATGTTTGTTCTGCCATGAACAGCCATTGGCTGGCCAGCGGACAGGTTTTTGCGGTTGCAGGGGGACTGCTCTTCTAATAGGGATTTTCCCCCCATTCTTTCGTTTTTTTCTTATCTAACACATACAAATTGAGGCAAAAGGAAAGGCATGTAAATGTTGTGACACAGAGAAGACTGCGAGTAAACAGAGGCAGGTGAAAATTGGGCAGGGTGGGGTAAGATCCCCTCAGGTAACAGGGCCAAAGATACCCCCGCAATTCCACCCCCTTTTTGGGGGTACTTTTTTTAAAGAAACAGCAATTGCGCATAAAAAAAGGCGGCCCCTGCTAGATGGTGAGAGTCCGATTATTAACATAAAAACGGGGATAACAAGGTAACAACTATGGTCGAGGAACACAATAGAGCCTCTATTACCTGGATGTTTACAGTCATTTACGACTACAGAGAGTCTTTTCCTCCTGCTTCTCTCTGGACAATAGATGAAAAAATTGCCTTTTTAACATGTCAAGGGCAGCAGTGAGGATTTCCACTACTAAACTGCTATGGGCTTAAGATGAGTCCAGGTTTCTTTTCAGACAGATGTGAGGCTGGATGGCACACTTAGTTAAGGTGTGGGAGTCCAGACCAAATTAACCTGGAAGTTGGGCCATCGGCCAAAGTCTGCAGCTGAAGAAACACATTCATCTTCAGTATTCAGTTTTGCATTTTTCAATTTTTTATGCTTCTACAGAATTAGCTTTTTCAATTAAATTTTATTTATATAGCACTTTTCACAATTTGGCATAGCACCTTTACAGCTGAAGTAAGAGAGATATGAGATCATGACATATTATAATACAGAACAGATGTAACCATTTAAACTGTGTTTAATGGATCTCAGAGGCCTACATTCTTAAATGCATATCATAAAAAATTAAGTTACAACTGATATGAGCAACTGATAAAAATGCATAAATGCTTATAGGAATTACAGCCTATGCAATTCTGTATGTTCTAGATCCCAGATATAGTGAAGGCATGCACATCCATCTAAATTATAAGTTATTTACTCAATTGTGGCAAGATTCAATAAGACTAGTTTCAAAGCACTTAAACATGACAATGTAAAGAATGCATTGACCACAAACTGACACACACGCTAATACAAATGCATTTGTTTAAACAGTATACAAATTCATACGCATGCTCAATGGATCATGCTCATGTGTGTAGGGCAGACTAAATCTAGTAGCTAAATCTTGAAAAATCTTTTTCATTTAATGAATTGTTTGTTTAAGCCAATGACTTTCCATATTTAATACTTTACACAGCATTCACGGTTTGAAAAATCTACTTCTAAAGGATGTGCTTGCTTCCTTTTGTACAGCATATGATGTATTCTAATCTCAGACTAAGAAGCACAAGCAGAGCAAATGTCATAGGCTCGGAGTTAAGAACACGATTATTCAATCATTTATGAAATCTAAACACTAGAGAAATGTCTGATCATGTAAAGGCATTGGGAAGCTTACATCTACATTATTTAAATGTGACTGTGAGACCTTTACATACATACTCCTAAAAGTGTCAGCCACATAAATGACCGAACTTTCATTTATTATTTTGTTTTCCTTTCTTAAAACATTAGTTTTTTTTTAAACATAACACTGTTTCCTTATGTCGCTAATATGACATCCCTCATATTTTATTTTTAACTCTGAATTTCCATTTTTTTATTTAACAAAGCTAAATCTTAATCTGTTTCACTACCCCCCCCCCCCCCCCCCCGAGTCTGCTTGTACCCCCTGGGGTACATGTAACCCTGGATGGGGAATCAGCGATTTAGTACATGCTTTATCCAAAGCAAATTATCACTTGGCATATCCTGCATATACTGTATATGTTAGTAATTAAAAAAGATGTTGGATCACAGGATTATTTTCTACTATATGTGACAGAGTCTATGAAAACCAAACTCTGTGATTGTTTTGTGATTTTTTCCCCCTATATAAAATAATGTAAAGGACATTCTATGAAAATATAACCCATATATCTGTTCTATTGACTAAGTAAGGCCATGTCCGAATTTTAAATCACATTGAAAATAACAGTTGAAATGAATCTTTGATGCTTGTTATCACCCAGAAAACAGATTTTGAAACTTTAGCTTGGTTTTCACAGATTGAGTCACAAAAAAAATCGGCAGTTTAAACCCTTTAAGCAGGTGTTTTTTCACTGTTATGGGATTAATTAGTATCCATTTACACTATACAAATTAAATGTGGTCAAATGTGTTTCTGACTACCTCTCAATGTGATAATAAAAAAAAACGGGCCACCTCAAATAAATGTTCATACCAGGTGTACACTGGTTCTAACCATATCATTTGCTCATCTAAGGCTTTTGTTGACCCCATCCTGTTAACCATCATTAACAAAATCACCCAACAATTGAAGGCAAGCATTCACCTCCGCATCAGCCTTTGTGGCAAACACAAGTACCTATTTGACTAGGGCTGTTGCCATTGCAATTGTCACCATCTTGAGATAGTTGTCGTTGCCAATCGAACTCATTAGCACAAGAATTGAGAAGTACTTTTCAGGTGTGCAAGTTAAACGGTCCTGGGGTCAGTAACTACGTTTAAAAAAACTCTTTATCAGCAGCAATTTAGCATTGGATTGTTAAACTACGTTTCGTTACACTGTACTTGTATATGTGTAATGACAATAAAGTTGAATCTAATCTAATCTAATCTAAAACACCCCCTAAAAATGAACCCAGACAAAGTATGCCGTTTATTAGGCAAAGCTGTGTGTAAACGTTAAAATCATCCCAAATGTGATAAGCATAGAAATGTGCTATTCTACAGAGTAAAGCAAGATCTGCACGTCATCAGAAGAAAGAAGTACTGGTGAGCCCTGAGATAAAAGATAAAGATGACAGAGCTCTTTAGTGCCCGGTTAAAAAACGAAAATAGAAGGAGATGCCACTCATCCTAACTGTGCCAGCATCATTTGCTTAATGGCACACAGCTTGAGTAGGGCCAGCTCCCCTAATAATGATCTAACGGTGCAACAAGGCAAGAACTGAGATATGGAAATATTGAAATTCATATAGGCAGGCTGAAAGCATCTCGGCATTGATCTAGCCACAGCATGGGTAAAAAGCAGCGCTCCTTTAATCAGGGCAGGCCAGGAGCCTTTGGCTACACAGAGGTCCCTCTCAAGATAAGCCTGTCCTACAGCACAGCTGGCTGAGATGTGGGGGGAGAGAGAGAGAAGCCTGGGGGCCTGAGCTGAGAGGAGAACCAGGGCTGAATCTCAAATCAAAAATTTTTCCCTACCTGCTGCACCTTTATCCTGCATGGAGAGCGCTTCTGAACTCGAGCACCATTGCCAGGTGACTTTTTGGTGTGCTGTGGCGTTTCGTGTGTTTGTTTTGATGGTCAGTTTGGACACAACTACTTGTTCTTCCTTTTCTGTTTATGACCCTTCCTGTGTCTCTTCACCCTCGGCATGCGTGCAAATTAAGTTTTCGCCCTGACAATCACACCTTTAATTAAATTAAAACAAAAGGTGCTAAGGCCATTGATTGTCGAGGCAGAAGAGAAAGGAGGAGACAAGAGGCTTGCGGAACACAATGAATATCAATGTGTGGTGAATGAATGGGCTCCCCCAGCTGTCATCCAAATGAACGTGAATATTCAACTCTTTCCCCTTCATTTAGCTTACATTTAGCTCTGATGATATTTCATTAGCTTATCCCATGGAGCTGTGAAACGGTAAGTGATCCGCGGAATGCGATTTCGTCTTCATGTTTATTTTAAAACAATACTCGCACCGTTTTGCCTACTGAATTTTCGTTACTGTTCTTTGACACAGTGTGTCTCATTTAAGAGAATGGGTTTTAATTCGTATCACGTAAGCAGCACTGGCCTTGCGACAGCACATTGTAACATGCATGTTGTTTTGGCATCCAATATCACAATTTTAGTACATATTTGTGTGTCAAAAGTCATAGGGTATATCTTTTGGTGATGCAATGCATGCCTGAAAGACTAGCATCCTCTCTCCTTCTCCTGCCTTCACCTGCACTTGGTCTCATCCGCTCCACCACACCAATGTCAACACATCTTCTTCATGTCAAGATTGGGCGTAAACCTGATGCAAAGCCCTGCATTTCAATCACCGCTTTCCCTGTCCTACGCCAAGTATTGATTTTGATAAAAAACAACTTGCTAATCCAAATAAACAACATGTCAGCGAGCCATTCAAGCTAACAGAAATATTAGCACAGCATGATCCCCTGGCTCGCCAAGCCCAGGGTCTACCAGAACTCTTGACCTGGCAGGGGGTTGGGGAAGGGGGGACGGTGTGATGTGCATGCGTGTGTAGGGGGTGCTGTAACATCAGAGTGTTGTGAACATCAAACCAACAGAAACGGTAGATTTCATTTCAAATGCACACTATAAAGCGTGATTCCTACATGTCAGAATTGTACGTACATTGTACAGTTACTGTACATTCGTTCTGTTAACTGGCTGAACATAAATAAAGCTGAGCCTACTAGCTTCAACAGAAGATCAAAACGGTCATTGCCATCTTAAGACGACATTAATCAACTGTGATAGACCTACTCTACCCTCAAACTTACAGCTACATTAACTTCACAGGGGCACTCAAATGGTGTTAATTTTAAGTTGGGGCACAGGCCCCCCCACACACTCCCATAGGACCCAGGCTGCCCCAGTGACCCCTGGGCTGGTTCCACTCTATGAGGCAGGGAAGCATGTCAGCTTGGGGGCCATCTCGATCGCCCCAGCATGCATGGGGCAGGCAAGGCTCTGCACAGCATGGGCAGGAGAGCGTCCGTGCAGGTTTTAAGGTCATGCTAATTGCCACACTCCGTCGCCATGCCGTCACTTAGCGGCAGAGGCCGCATTCAGAGCGAGGTGCAGGTGTTGGGTGCCCTTTAAACCTTTAATTAAATATCACTGTAAAAGGTTAATGCAGAGAGCCAGGTATTACAGCCTGCAATGAGTGTGCAACAGTAAAAGTCGATTTGAGATAGGAAATGTATAATCAGCATCTCCAGACATCGGTAAATAAAGGTGTTTTCTCTGCACATTTATATATATTTTTTTTTATTTATACACATTGTCCCAGGTTGTAAAAAAGTGCAGTAGGTACACATCCATAATGTACATAAAAGTGCTCTAGTGTCACGGATTATATTTTTGCTTAATAAACTAAAAGTGTAGTTCTTTGTATTCCATTCATGCCGTCTCAAAATAGCACAATTGAGAATTCTTCGAAGTTCTTGAGTATATCTTAAGAAGTACTTAAAACTATGGTGGTGTGTGGGGGGATGGAGCTAAATCACGAGCACACAATAGCTCATCATCGCATTATCCCCGCATAACTATTGATTCACTTTAAGTTTGTGTTTCACATTTTGCCAACAAAACACAGACTTGCAGTACATGTCCTGCATTTTTTAGCGCTAGGACTGCTCGATATGTCAGTTTCAAAATATCTGCAAAGCCAGCGTTATATCCACCATTTATATAACATCCATCACTGCAGTGAGCAAACAAACACAAGTAAACTTCAATATCGCAAGAGTAAAGGTCTTTGCACTCACAGTCCCACATTTTCGTAGGCGTCCATGTTTGGCGCTCATTTGTACAGTGTCTCTGAATTGTCAAAACTCCTCTCAAAATTTGGATGTGTGGATTTTTCGGACACAAAATTTCAGACTCAATGTGCGATGGCCTTAACGAGCTGCAGCTGCAGGCCCACAGCGCAGACTATTTTGATGGCAAGCGTGTCTTGTTCGCTAGCGCGTGGGCAGGCTATTTATTTCACCTTGCCATGCTTTTCCGGGAGAATTTACCAAAAAAAGGAATAGACTTATGAAAAACTTTCAGAAACAAGTTGGAGTATCAAGCACAGAAATACTACGACATACATTCAACTCGTTTTTTTGACTAGTTGACCATGTTTAGCATGAGAAGCCTGCATGTTTAACATTGTAAATAAGTCAGAATGCATGAAACACAGTTGCCCCTTTACGTAGAAAATAAGTGTGTAAAAACAGAGCAATTTAGTGTATTATAGTGGAGTTTCAACAAGGGTAGCTTTAATATATTTTGAATATCTCAATAAATACAATCTTCAATTTAGCAACTATATTAAAATGTCTATGTTAAAGAAACATTTTAACATTTTGGAAAAAAACATTGCCACGAATTACAATGATAATCACGAAATATTCACTTGACATCTTTAAATGAATATTCAATTAAATTAAATTTATATTAAAACAAAATATAAAGGAGCTCCTGATTGCATCATCATTCTGGACAATTAATCATAATATAAGCTCTCACATAAGCATTCTAGATGAAATGTGTCAACTGAAGCATATGTTTTAAACAAAATATTTTTGGCACTATATATAGAACAATTGTCACCTTTTGAATAACCTAATCTTGATTTTGTGTGACCCTTTATAATGAGAACCATCTGCCATTGTATTAAAGTGATGCAAGCAAAGCTAAAATAAACAATCCATTCCAGACTGAAAAGAGACAACCAATATAACTAAAACTGTTGTAAAAATTGATGTCAAACAATACAAATGAGCAAACCTGTATAGTGACTGTTACTTGCAGACCAAGCAATAAGCGACGCAAATATGTGACGGCAGAAGATTAAATTTATATGTCTACATTTTATTATTGTTTTTTAATTCCATTCTGCCAAAAAATCAATACACTCAACGTGGGACACTGAATAATATTTGGATACATTAAGAAACTATGTCTTACCCAGATGATAAGAGGCTTAATAAATATTTTAGGGGAATTTTTTTACGCTGTTATTCAATCTTTTGAGGAGAACACAGCTGTGAAAGAAGATTGTATGTATTATTGGTATGACATTAGGTATCAACACACAATTAAAATAAATGACCCTAATTATCAACTGTTTTGGAACGTGGAAATACAGCCAAGATTTGCTCTACCTGGACCTATTTCCAAATTGTCAATTCAGTCAAATCCATGGCAGCCGTTAAACCTCAATACTTTTAATACATTTTTGGTCAATTATAAAGACTTAAAACAGTTCATAGCAGTGTACTGATTATGGATCAAGCATCTGAAAGTGAAAAGCCATTTTCATACGGTATTTTCAAACCATATTTTAGCAAGGCAGAATAATCTCGCTTAACATAAGAATGGTCCTTCTCTCTTGTGCACTGCATTGCCCCCTGCTGTGGTTTTGTTGTTTCTAGTTTTGTTAAATAATTAATTCTTCCTCATAATTCTTCTCATAATCTATAACTCCCTTGACACAGGACAAACAGTGGCAATGCCTCATCCAGCCTGCCAAGACAATAAAAATATTAACAAATGGAGCATACTAGAAAATGGTTGTGAAGGAAAGCGATACAATTTATCTCATTCTTAAATAAGAGTGTATAAAATATTATTATTTTACTAAAATGGACATTCATTGCATGAATTGAACAAATGTAGCAAATGTAGCCTATTTTAAATCTTAATTTTGGAGTTGTCCTTTGTGGCTCTTGCTGTTAGAGGTTCTTTTGTGACCCACCAGATCAGGGCATGAGGATCCCGATAATAGAATTCTCTTACCATCCACCTCACCAGCCCAACCTCCGGACCGCAGCTCTCAATCTCTTGTTTTCTTTAAAAGTCTGTATTTGCCTTCTCTTTTCCTCACTCTCTTTATTTCTCTATCTCTCTCTCTCTCTGGGCCAAGGCTGGGCTGAGCAGCCTCCCTGTGGTGAGGGTTGAATCTAGGGGCCACCTGCAGCAGCCGTCGCCAGCGCAGCCAGACGCCACCGGCCCCCTTTGATATCTGCGCGGCGGCCGCCCCAGCCACATTTACGCCCGCGCACCAGCCTCAAAAACCACCAGCTAATGTGGGATATCAAACAACAGTCGCCTTCTCTTTCTTGCCCGCTTTTTGTCTCTTTCTCTCTCTCTTCAGCCTTCATTCTCTCTTTTTCCGGGGGTTTGAATTTGGAGTATGTTTAAGCCGCCGCGGCAGCAAGGCTCGGGCCCTTTCAGAGGCACAGCTTGGGCTCCCCGTCTGGACTATGGCCTCTGTGACCGCCTCTATATTACACTGGCTTTTGTTAGTGACGGCCCAGCCAAACAGGACCAGCCACAGGCCGCCATTTTCACCGCCACCTGAGAGGAGATGAGAAACGGGGAAAACACACTCACATCCAATGAAATGAGCCGCGTTTTTCTGAGGGCAGCCAGAGCGAACATGAAAAGATTGTAAGGAGAGATTAAAAAATATAACAGACAAAAATATTTGCATAAATATGCTATTAGTGGCACTGTCTGCATTACCAATTTGCCAGCATCCTTACAACAACAACAACAACAAGAAAATAGGCATGCATGTTCCCTTACAGACCGGAGTTATTTTCCCAAGATTATTTTGAACACCACAAGTCGATGGATGGTAGAAAATTATGGTTTGGTCACGTCTCACAATATACATTTTAGACTAAGGAAGGTGGATAGATTCTAGAAGACCCACCAGGAAGACTGGGATAATTAAATGAATTGACTAAAAGGATGCAATGAATATCCCTGCACAGCTTCAGGTTACAGCCCTCAAAAGTCTAATCTAGAGAGTAGCATATTAAAATATCTGAACGGGAAGCACGTTCTCCTTATCGTATAGAAGCTTTCTATTTTCTGTCAGGACCACTGTCGTCACATATTTGAACAATAACAATGAAACTGTTCTGGGCAAAACCTCTCAATACATGTCCCCCCACCTGTGGAACCAGAAAAGTTCATGATGCGTAACAGGATAAAATTTAAATGATTTGACGAATACAGGTAGATATGGTAAAGATGGGGATAGAGGTAGGTTTTGAGTTTGCACGATTAAGCAGCTGACAAGGAGCAACGAAAGGCAACTTCAATAGGACGCAGTCTAGCATATGTTTTATGACTATTGGTTAACGTTGGTAAGTTGCCTGCACCTGATGTGATTGGGTGATCCAAGCTTGACTCACGTGACCTGCCAGAACTGACGCTATGCATGATTTACACATATAGGCCACCTCAGAAAACTTAAACAACGCTGGTCCAGAAGAACTTCTTGTTTTACAACCAACAAAACATTTATATATGTATCTCCAATATTCATATAAAACATAAATAAAAGCGGAAATGCTTCTGGACCCGTGTTTACACCTTGCGAAGTGGTCTATACGTACACAGACATGTTTAAGAAACAGCAACGGCGAAGCATTTCCCTATGGTGCTATTCGTTTAACTAACAGAGTCCTGACAATACAGAATTGTGTGGTTATGCCCCTTGGTCATTGACACAAAACAAAATCATCCACATGTTAAAAAATAAACAATGAACAAGTGTTTTGTGTACAAACACCTAGTTACAAAGCCACTAGCACACAAGAACAAATGCACAAACACGCGTATACACACCTGAGGAACATGTGGTGCTAAACTTAAGCTAATTAAGTGACAGACAATTGCACTCAAGGGAGACATTCCTGGGAATCACTATCAACAACTGGATCAACATGGCAGGGAAAGGAAGGTGTTTATTAGCCAGTTGTTGGTATTTTCCTTTGCACTAAAGTGTTAAAACGACTCATTGCCCTCAGTAATCAGTGTCTGTTATAGAATGTGGCATCACAAACTGGCATGAGGAACGTTTCATAATAAAAGTCAATAATAAGGGTTTATATGTTATTGCAGCTTAAAGAGAACTGCAGTCAATTGAATTTATATTTGTCAGCAACAGCAGGTAACAGAATGCTATTTACGTGCACTATCTTATACTGATTAAATGTAATATACCGACACCGTATAGCTAGCTATAAAGCGTCATCCAGGCTGCACACGTATATTTCCACCCGTTGATCCGATTTCGCTCGTCGTGTAAACACCTTGGCGTTTTGGTTCCGCATGAGACATTAGTTTAGACATCTAAGCCAAAGATAAAAACATGATCTCATGTTAACGTTTATGAGCTGTCGCTGTTTTAAAATGCTGATTTGTAATTAGCTATATCCGCGTTTTGCAGGTAAACACTTTGTAACCGGATGTGCGAGTTTATACATTTAATTTTGCTAGGCTAAGAAAAATTAATGTTATATTAACCCAACCACAAACGTTTGACAACAGCAATAAAGAATCGAGTGGTACGTAAGTGATAATTATAGTTCCTACATTTCAGCCCATCAGACAGGACACTAGCAGGACGTTACGTCACCTAATTAATATTCATGAGTCAAGACTGTAACATTTACATTACAATACATTTGGGCATTTAGCAGACGCTTTTATCCAAGAGAGTTCAGGGAGCATAAAAGCGATATTTCATACAGGTGCAATAATGCAATAGGTGCTAATACCAAGTACTAGTGTAAGCAAAACTAGAACAATACCTGTTGAGAGTGGTATGTTTTGTCAATTATTTTGGGTTTTAAGTAGTTAAATAGTTTTTGAAGGGTGAAATGTATATATTACAATTGTATCTAGTCTTGTGAATGTTGTTTGTCTTTATTAAATTCATAGCTAAAAATGATGACAAAAACACTATTCTAAGAGGTTATTTCTAAAGGAAAAATGCAAAAAGAAATTGTCATAGAGGGTAAAAGTCTTTGATGTTGACAAGCGCTTGTTAAAATCTGGATTTAGAAAACTGTACAAGATATGTTAAGCGCAATATGCTGGAGATCTGTAACCGATAAATGATCATTTTCCCCCATACTTCAGTTGCCCCATCTCAGGTAGATGCAAATCTATTGTGCTACAGAAGATGAGTTAAGCATAATCTGTGGTTATGGCTCTAATGGCTAGTCGTTAGTAATGCTCGATGATTGTCATTAAGAAAACCCTTGGCTGCGTATGGGCTTTGAAAAACATAAAATACACACTGTCTGGGCATGAATTCATCACAAAAGAACTTAATGCTTTATAGACATAATGATCAAATCTTTTATGGATATCTTTGAAAGGCATTTTACATTTTCTGGGGCCTTCTTTTCACACAATGCGTTGTTTGAGAGTGAAGACCGAGTGCTGTGTGCCAGTCGTATGAATTTGCTTTCTATTGTTGCAGACTATCTTCAAAGTGCTAGAAACCCCAAACTGTCCTGCTAAAAGCCATTACTAAGAAAGGACCAAAGCGAAATGAATTTAGTTGTACTCTAAATATGTAAAAGGCCTAGAAGATGTAATAGACGAAACGCATGCTTAATGTCAATTAAGCCATAAATGTGCTTAATGTCATTTTTGAAAGCATGAGAATATTAATTTGGGATGATTGATCTTATTGTTTGATATAATACTGAATTCCCATTCCATGGCCATTCTTTAATTTGCTCCCGAAATCATAAAAGTGCCTCGCAAAGTGTAGCCAAACAAAGTAGTCCACAGCTTTGAATGAGAAAGAGCATACAGCTGACAGTCCAGTTTTTCCTAGGATCAGCAAAGGTTAAACTCAAGTGGCTAGTAACAACTCTATTATGTGCCGCGTCTCTCATTGGCAAACAGAAGCGTTGCATGTAAAACTCTAGTGTAGGCCTGTCCCTGGAGACCCCTGTGCACAGCAGGTTAACCCGTCAGTGCTTTTTTAAGGCCTGATTGCTAAGCCCCCTGTAGCTTGAGGTAAACTGACAATTTTCCATCAGCAGGGAGGTTGGCTTTATTAGTGATAGGGTGAAAAAAAAGTAAATTTGAGCGCAAAGGGTATTGTTCCCTCCAATGGAGGATTAACATATGAGAGGTCCAATCAATTAGCCTGATGCTAAGAAACACATGTGGCTTGCTAATGAAGAGACATACAGAAAACTGAATAAGTAGTCTATGAACAACAAAACATGTTAAATGTTTGAAATCGATATTTTCAGGTTAATACAGGTAGAAAATGTGATTATAAAAGGATTATCAAATCAGTATTCGCTGAATATACCGCAATGTATAGCTAACATGGCTTCCCTTTATAGTTACACTGCATTATACGAAATATACGAAACAGCAGAAATAGTAAACTGTCAACAAGTCAACATTTGTTAGTAACATATAGAATGTGCTCTGAAAGGTATTGCCTGATGAAAGAGCAGGGCATGAAAAGTCTATTAGATGTCTACATTTATATCTGCAAGATGTATATTTTTAGCGTTTCATCTGCAATACGTCTTTGAGGGGTTTCCTGTCAGATGACATGACGTTTATAGTTTTTAATGCATGTAAACCGGCTTTTCCAAGACGTTTATCAGCTGTTTTTACACAGCAGATGTTTTTCAGATCTTTAGCAGACATCTTACAGACATACCAGTGCTATATGGGTCATAAGGTACCTCTCGTTCTACAGGTTTTAGCAGAATTTGAGAATTTTCAATTACAGCACACTCTAATCAGGAAAAGAAAATTCAACACTTGTTGGAGCTGTTGTATGTCTTAATTGTTGTTGTATCACACTTGTCACTGTTTTGCCCAAGGCCATGTGGAGAATTGTTGTTTCTCTTTGCTGATTGAATGATTTTTGATATGGCAAATCATAGAAGTGTTTTGCTCGAGGAGACGCTAAACAATGAATAATTCAAGTCTCATAACCACATATATACATACATGTCATTAAGGTAGATGCTGACCCTAATAAGACGTCGACACAGGAGGCTGGGGGTATATTCCAGACAGCATGGGGGCCATTTAATCTAGCCCTTTATTAACTCATCGTCTGTCCACTTGTCCTACAGACATGTGCTAACATGTCATAATCGTCATAATTCTCATCAGCCTCCACTTGCTCCCCAGCTTCCTGATTAGGGCCCATTTCCCAAAAGGCCCCTGGTTAAAGCTTAATAATTCCCCTTACCCTCACTCGAGTGTACCGTGGGCCCCTCAATTAAATACAGAATATCTAACCAACACTCGCTGACTCAGGACGGACCCTACCTCCAGCTATACGCCATGCTGACAAGCTGTACTGTTCTTTGGTTCGCAGCAATTAGTCCCCTCTTATCAAATCCTAGGCACAGAGTGTGCTCTTAAAATGTGCTTGGTTGTTTTATTTTTAGTGAAGTGCCACCACAGCGCTTTGTGGATGGGGAGGAGGGATATGTGCCTAGTTGAAATTTGTATTAAAAACGCAGCTTGTTGCTCACTGCACCTTCAAATAGCTTTTCTCCCCTTTGTTTTGTGCGCTTTCCATACGATAGGACAATATCTGTCAGGAGTGCCACTCTTTTAATGCAATTCCCCCTCTTCTCCATCATTGTAAACAGCTGTCAACACTGTTTCCCATTTATTTGTCAAGTGCTAGGAGGATGGGGGGCCTACACGAATCCCCCAGTTTGCCAGCAAGCCCACCAGGGACCGTCTTCCCTCAGACTTCCCACGCAAGCTTTGCACGAGGTGGGAAGTAAATGTACTCGTTTCCCTTCCAGCTAGGCGCTGTTTATTTTTCAACACCTCCTTTGAGGGCCGCATCCCAGAGACCAGACAGCCAAGAGACAGGAGGGATGTCACTACACAACACCAATTTGTGGAGCAGCGTCTTCGCGCGCTCCATGCTTACGAAGGCGTCCACGGCCTCGCAACCGCTTGCGTGATGATGAGATGTGCAGCTTCAAATAGAGTGCCTCTGTCAGGACGAGCAAGCCGACCATGTCCTTCTCACCACAAATATGACTGCCAGGAGTTTGGGAATAAACAGTGTTTCCCATTGTTTTGCCACTTGTGATTTGTCAAGAAATCAATATACTCATTATCACTGTAGCTGTTTTTGAGAGAAGGGAGAGAGCGTATGCCAGGTGCAAAAACTAAGCAGAGAGGGAGATGCGTGTTGTTGACACATGGAAAAGTGGGGTATTAAGATGACGCCTGTGTAGAAGATCAGACATGACAATAGTGGTGAAGGAACTCCACTTAAAGGGATAGTTCACCCAAAAATGGTCCCCATGACTTGCCCATAGTAAATTTTTTCCTACGCTATTTCTTTGGGTGAACTATTCCTTTAAGACATATGTCAGTATGAGCTGCTGCTCCAATAATTGCATGTTTTATCAAATAAAGCAAGGTAAATGCAAACATTATTACTTGCTATATCTTTGATTGTATAATAAATGCAATTACTTTAGAAATTAGCAGCAGTGAATCTAATGTGTGCAGGTTTTTCAAAGAGAAAAAATTTGAAGTTTCAGGAAAATTGAAATTTCATCATGATTCGTCTAAACTACATGTTGAAAGCATTTCAAATCATTTTTGCCATTTTTAATGGATTTTGATATCTTATGTAGAAAGCTAAATGAAATTGTTATTTAAAGTAAGCATAGCAGTTACAGGGCTTTTTTATCCCAAGATGTTTTATTTGAGCAAGAGGTTAATTTTAATCTTCAACATAATTATGTTCTTGTTAAAGTGCAAATCAGATACATGTAGGGTTCGGTTTCAGCTTGTGATCATGTATGATGGCAACTTAGCATTAAGTTGACTGTTATGAGCATAATGTTCTTCAGTGAGAATTTCCTTCTAGTAACCAGTAATATGTTTTCAAATAACATGTCCGAATGCGTTTTGTAGAGCCGAAGCCATTTGGGAATTATTAGGTTCAAAACTGTCATTACTATTAAATCTGGCCCATTCATTCAAATCAGCATCACTTTGGGCATTAGCTTAAGTTAGTATGTACTGTTGTTCTTGACATTGACGTGTGTCAGGTGCTACCTGACTAACCACTGATGAGCTCACTGACCATGATCGCCGAGACTGTCAGGGGACCCCGGACCTCCTGCTTGGAAACTTGATGCTCAAAGTCAATCAAATTATCTCCTTCCAGTCCACTAACCCGAGCAATGAACGACCCGGCCAAACCTGATAGCATGAATCTGACGACATTGATGGAGCGATCTCTAATGCTCCTCATGGGGTAAGACATACATTGATAAATGTAGTGGACGTGAGCAATGCCATTGAAGAGTTTCCAAAGAACAATACTCAGAGCAGCATAATGCCGACAAGTCATAGATACACTTTCTCTCTCAGTGCCTTGAGCATTGTTTTAAAGAGAAGGTATCAAATTGGACTAATATTTGCATGAGACCGAGATGTTTTTGTAGTATTCAGAGAGCTCTGCGGGTGCGCGGCCTCCCCATGTGACGACCAGACAGTGAAATAAAAAAATAACGTATCATTTCTTCAACTTACGGCACAGGAATCCGTTGGGCACAGACGGCTACTGTTTTGATGTTCATCTTCAACCAATACTGGTGTTTTAATAACCTGTGGAGGGCCACTTGTAAACTCTTGATGTGGGGAACGTCAAAAACTTGTAAGATATTAGATATGCACAGGAATATCAAACCAAATCCGTGGAGCACGGGGGTCTTTGCGTTTCACATTTGCTTTGGAGATTTAGTCAAAGGTGCTCAATGAGAAAAGTAAGAGAGACAGCTGGGAGAAAGCTTATCTTTGAGACGTAAGGGAGGATATCTGTGTGCTTCTTGATATTTGGAAAAGAGCCATCAACACTCATTCCTGTCAGCTCATGTAAATAATACCGAATTACGTTTCTCTGCTCTGAGCATTGTTCACTGCGAGAATAACAGCAGGAGAGACATGGGATTTCTCAGATGCAGCTTATTGAAAGTACAAGTTGTCAGAGCACTTTGAAGGATTGTCTTCATAAACTGATTGTATCGAGTGCAAGACAAATTGAACTTGACATAAAATGTATACGCCTCCCCTCTGTTTCAATACTGCACGTGTTTCAGCCAGTGGAGTGCAATTACCTTTCCATCTTTAAATCGTATAGAACAATGCTGAAATAAACAGATAACCCCAAACCTTATGCTGGTTTCCATTACAAATACAGCATAATGGTGGAGAACATGAGGGGTTCTGTGCCATTAAGTCATTAAGTCCTTATAAAACCAAACTCTGAGAGCATCTTTAGCCCCGCTGCCACCCTCGGGCAGAGGGCCGCTGTGTTTGAAGATCAAAGTCATAGAGGTGTGACTCTAGGTTTATATGTGCAGGGAAATTGAAAATTTCCCTAAACTGGAGGGGTCTACATAAAAAAGTAGGCCACATCCCTGTAATAGTCTTCAAAAACAGGCACTCTGCTTTTTTTCTGAGCTTGAATAGCATAAAGTCCATCTGAACTAAGTTTTTTGTGAAAATACATAACTCCATCAGTTAGTGACTCTGGGCGTATGTTTACCAGTTTAAGAAAAAAAAGCCCCAAAACATAAAAATCTTTTGTGAAATGATTATATTACATACTAAATAACTTTGAATACTTTTAAGAGTGTGTGCACTTCAAAGAGAGAATTCACTAATACTTCTCAGAATAATCTTTTTGAACACTGACACGCAAATTTTTTTATAGAAAGATTTATTTCGTTTTTCACTATTCTGACTAAAATGACTGTACTTTATAATCCACCACTTCTGTGATTCACACTATAGTGATTCTCGTAAGTGAAAAACTCTCAAGTGATCCTGTATAAAAAGGAAAGTGTTTAGCTTGGGAGATTTTTAATGCCTTGGTCATGTTTGTCCTGAATAGGCGGTGCCAGCTTGGGTTTCCTCCAGGAATCAGGCTTTTTGTTTGTGTCTATAGGCCAGAAGTGACAGCTACTCCTGCTTGCTCAAAGGAAGCTTATACATTTGTCGTTTGAAAGGCTCCGTCTGAGTCCAACCCTCATGACATGAAAGTCTCAGTTCTGTAACAGGAAACTGTACTGTACATAGAATTCCACACAAACACATTATAAGAAAAGGGTGCTCTAAAAGCCCAGGGTCACAGAATAAAGGAAGGTGGAAACAGAAAAACAGGTCATTTCAAATGCAATGAGCTGTCTTTGGTCCTATCATTTTTTCATTATTGCACAATATTTGTTCATTTAGCTAAGGCCAAATGAAAGAAAAACAACTGACATGCATGAGCTATAGTCAGTGCAGGTAGCAGTACAATTTCCCAAACTGATCTCTATCTAAGTGGTGAATATAACATTTTGTAAATTAAAAAGAACCCTAGACCAATGGTAAATTCAACTTTCTGCAGTGAATTAGATCAAAAGATAAAAATTAGCAATAACATTGCTATAATAATGGATTTTTGTTATTGTTAAGCTAACATTGACTATATTAACTAATAACATATGAATAAACAATGCAAACTTTAAACCTATTTTGCGCTGTTTGTGCATCAGATATGACAAACACTAAAACCGCTTGCAATAAGGAGTCCAGATATATTACTAATAATTAACTTATTGTGTAATTAGTTACCACAAAGAAAAAAGAAACTAACTAATAAATTAATAGATAAAAGTTCGCATAGGTGAGGACCTGTTTGAGCAAATTTTCCTTTTATATAATAACAAAATTATAAAAAAAATGTCCTCAGGGTTTAAATCAGTAGCCTATGCACATATTGGTCTATGAGTACAATTGAATTGAAGTAGTGGAATTAAAATCCTTTTCTGAAGCATCTGATCAGATTCTGTTCACAGGACTAGTGGTAAGTGATTAGTGCGGAACACTTTTGTGCTCCACATTAAGTTATAACATTAAAGTCATTTGTTTTATGCCACTTGAATTCCTCTCTAAATACTTATTGTTTTGAAAACCTTTTTTATAAATGCAAGCCGTTGTTATTTATTTGAACATATTCAGTTTTGTTTAATTTCAATCACCATTGAATATACGCAATATCCAGTGTTTTCAAGTTTGCGTTCTGGGGAAAGTTGTGGCCTTTATTTAGCACTTTCGTATGATGTACTTCAGTTCTGTCTAGTAACGACTTTTATAATTATTCTATTTTTATCCTCAATGCAATTTACTATAATAATTTACAGCGACATTTTTGAAGCGATAGCTGAAAACATGGTTAGCGAGTTGGAGCTCTTATAGCAAAGAGCATGTCCTGTTTGTGGTTTTATTCAATTGCTTTTTTTAACCTGATAGCCAGATCGTAATTTTACAGCACAAATAATTTAATTATATAAGTGTTTAAGAAAGAAATCTCCCCTAAAACCTAAGCATCTACCTTCAAATTGTGTAAAATGATCTGTTACAATTTTTGTTATTTATTTATTTATTTATATAGGCTAGTACTATTTAAATTTTTCTTTTACCCTGGAGCTTGAATGAAGTAATAATATAAATAGTTTTATCGTACTTTAATATATATAAATAAATATTTACTACTGTTTGCGACTGCCACAAGTTAATGTGAAGCAACATATATCCTTCGTTTTTTTCTCTGTAAATTCGTTTGATTTAAAATACATGAATAATTTACAGATGATGCAAATTCCATAAATGTCTATTTAACATTGGTAGATAATATTCCTTCACGGTTGACAACTTTGGGAGAACATTAGTGAGAGAGCAACGCAAGATAACAGCAATTCAGAGAGCTTTCCGTGTAGCTGTAAGATAACAGTGTAGGTTGTTTTTAATGTGTGATGTGTAACCTTAAGCAAAATAAATATTTGAAATCTATTAATTTCAATGTTTTGTGTGAGTGTGTGTTTTCCCCGGCAGTCATACAGCAGCGTACACTGGCTCGCATATACTCCCATTTTTAATAACTGATTCCTATGTCCACAACTAATATCAGTTTTCCATATTATATACCATATGGGATACACTGCCAAATTTTTTTAATTTAGCTAAACAGAGTCAATTGCAAAAAGAGTCATGTATTACAAGCAAATATTCGAGGTTTCATTCGGTGCAGGATGGTCCTCTTTTTAACAAATACACTTATAGCGACTGCATAAGTCGGAACATTTTGGACAAGCCGTTACAAGAATGACTAGTCAAGTTTCCCAGCAATAAACCAACCAAAAAAACAATAGCCTAATATGTCACAATAATACACATCAAAATAAATAAATGCTACAAAGGTTGCGCAAACATAGCTATTTTTGACTTAAATCAAAATCTAAAAAAAGTGCACTGCGTGTGTGCGTGTGTGTGTGTGTGTGAGAGAGAGAGAGAGAGAGAGAGAGAGAGAGAGAGAGAGAGAGAGAGAGAGAGAGAGAGAGAGAGAGAGAGAGAGAGAGAAAGAAACTGCGCATATCCGTCTGCGCGTATTTCTGCAGGTGTGGATGAAATCGTCTGGAAAATGACTGCAGCCATTGCTCAAATAATTTAAAGTGGGATTGTCTGACAGCCTCAAACCATTACTGCTCTTGGTTAACATGTCGGTGCTAATTAGTCAAGTTTAAACATTTTAAAATTAATTTTATTAAAAACCCTTAACACACATAAACAAAACAAAAACAAAGAACGAAATATGCGACAGTCAAGCTTAATTCTGACCTTTCACAGGTCACACCATCTCTCCAGGTCAACACACCAATCATTTTGAAGTATGACTTGTATTATATATGTTGTTATATTATAATATAAAATATATTTTGATATGTCATATATCCGGCGTACTATATCAAACACAAGGCAAGAAGTGGGAGATTTAATTAATAGTCAGAAAAGGGGGTCTTACCAGGCAGCCCATAGGCGACAGCACATTAATAACCAGTGCTCTGATTATATCTGAACGGACAAACTAGCTTTTCGTGATTGGCACTTATAATGTACTAACCCTGTTTTATGTGAATGAAATGTGTTTATTTAGGTATACATTATGCAGACACCCATGTGCCCATCTTAGAACACGTTTGGCACCGGGTGGTGATTGTAGTGATTTAACAGTCAACAACAAGAAAAGCGACAAACAGTCTATCCCTTCCCCCAGGCTTTACGCACATGAATATTAATCTTATCCTCGCAGGATACAGTTACACCACATTGCTCTGGAGCTCTTACACAGATAGTGACATGGATGCACATTGCTCTCAAGTACCTATAGTCTATTAATTATCCACGCTGAAAGATTGTTTTCATAACACTTTTCATGCTGTCAGTGATATAATCATACCGGAAAATAGCATAACCAGACACTATATGCTTTGCTGTCTTTGCATCATGCTACATTTCCATCTTGAATTTTATTTTGTTCTTTTGTGTATTCAGACAACTTTAAGCAACAAAATATTTATCTTTTAGCTACCAGGAAAATTCACGACAAATGAAATAAGAGATAGGCTAAGTTACAGAAATCGTCAATAACCCCTTATCGCCGAAAAGGGCGTTTTAATGCTTTAAGAGTGCCTGAGTCAAATTCAAGTTCACGGCTGCTTGATTTAAAATTCAATTTTTACCAAAACTCAGACTGTGTAAGGACGGGGGCAGGTACAGCTTCGTTAAAAACACATGCGCTCTATGAAACGATAGAAAAGTTTAAGAATAAGTAATAAATAAGAAATAAAGTAATAAATAAGAAATACATAATTACATTAATTGTTGTCTATTCATTATTGACGTGCTTGAATACTTATTAAGCCTATATTGGGGCGACATATCTAAAAAAATACTTTTTGTGTTTTAAAATGGGGAGACGGTTCCTTTTCTTTGAAAAATTGAAAAATAGATATTTCAAGACATGATTTAATATAATCTACTCGACAAAAGAGAGGCATTCTGAGTCACTGATTTGTTTTGAAACGAGTTCCGATTACATAAAAAACACTGATTTCAACACCTTAACTAAATATGTTGACAAATACCTAAAAGTTCCACATTTAAACATTTTATGTGTACATAGCGTGGCAAAGAACATGACGCGTTGTAACGATTATACACTTGCACCACATTTTATTATATCTGTATGCAGTTAAATTCTTATCACAATAATGAAGAAAACACTTCTCAAACTTTGAACAAAAACACATTTAACAAAACAACTGCCCCTGTTCAGCCCATAATTGTACATATTTATAGTAAAGAAACATTCTTTATAAATATTGTTTCATCTGTAGCAAGTAAATACCATAATTTAATTACAAATGGATAAATATGGCAGTCGATATTTACAAAAGAAGGGTGTAGTTACAGATATAACGGCACGACATTGATTTGCCCCACAATCCTCCAAATATAATTCACAATTCAAACTTGCAAAGCACAAAACATCACAAGTTAAGCCCAGCAAACTAAGATTTACATTCACAAGCAAATATTGTGTCTGTCTTCGTTAAAGGTTGACTTTGGCACTCTTTCCAGTTAATAGATGTTAAGTTACAATCAGTTTGCCTTAATGGAATCACAATAATCATTATGATAATACAACTTTATGGTAATATGTGCACTAAAAAGTCCAGTTAGAGAAATAGCTACCATTGAAGGAACATCTATACACCAAAAACCGACGAAATCTATTACAACCATTGGGCAAAGAGAGTGTGTATGTACAAAAACAGTGTTTGGTGCACTTGCGCACATTTCTTCTGTTGATGTGAGTATATTAAATCCTGTTGGACAAGCGCATAATATAGGAGCGTTTGTTTGTACAAGCTGTATGGATCTCCTGGTTTTCTGAAATGGTTCCTCTTGGGATGGCACAGTCTTAAACATACCATTCACTGAAATTGGACGATAAACTGCTGTGGTTGTTGGAACTGTGCACTGCTGAGGAAGGCGACAGATTGTTGTTGCTTTGGGTCTCAGTGGAGGGGGACACCAAACCAGGGGGTGTTGAAGATTCATAACCAGAACTTGCCGCTGGCGACGAATCAGATGCAACTGGAGACGATTCATGAACCTAAAAAAATAAAGATTTAAATAATTAATGACCCACGGAATGAATTATGAGCACCGAGTACTTGTAAAACTTCACAACAACTTGTTCACGAAAAAGCACTGCTAAATTTAGACACGAATAGCCTATAGGAACCAATAGTTGCAGGACATTCAAAAATGGTGCGCATTATGTGAATGTTTCTTGTGTCTTTTATTAAAGTTATTATAGATAATAATTATAACCTTTAATAAATGTAGGGACTAAATAAATGTGTAATGCATTTTATTATTCAACGTCTGCGTGAATTACCTTCATATGCTTTCGAAGAGAGCTGGGATGAGTGTAGGACTTGTCACACATTTTGCACAGATACGGTTTATCCGACGTGTGAACGTGCATGTGTTTCTTTCGGTCACTGCTGTTCGCAAAGCGCCGATCACAGCCCTCAAACTCACACTGAAATGGCTTCTCCCCTGCGAAGAAAAACGTATAAAAATGAACGGGGTTAGTAAAGATAAAAACAACACAATAGTTTTCAATTACAAAAATCTTTCATTCAGCTGTAGCTACAGGAAATGATAAAGTAACGATATTAATGGGAATTTTAATTTTAATTAAAACTGTACAGACTGCGAAAATATTTCATTTATTTTTAAATACTCATGGTGTTCGTTACATAGCTAGTCGTACGTAGCCTACTAATAGAGCTTTACGTCTTACAACAACACAGGGGGTCCCTCACACAACCTTATCTTCAAAACACGATCAATGTATAGACAACAAAACAACAACACAATAAGAAAGTCAACTGTTAGAATTCGCTTTGTTGAGCAATTAATTCAAACTAAACCCAAGATTGAAACGGGGACGTGCGTCAGTAAACATTTTCCCAACAATCGCCACACAAAACTTCACCGTTTGGTTAGAAATAATCAAAATGTAATTAACACATTGACAAATAGAAGGCTCGATGCCGCAGTGTATTCTAAAGAGGAAATTGCAACCCTGGTAATGGCCTGTCTAACACATCGACTGTCAATGCAATGGAAAGAATAACAATAGGCCCACATATCGCCCATTCCTGGGAAACATTCTTATTTCTATGCCGTTGTCTTTATGTTGGTAATGCTCTGTATTTACTTTTAAATTCGGACATATGCATGTGTGCACGTGCATCTATGTGGCCTCTGCAAAGTACTCTGTAATTGTTTTTACATGATCTACACTAACATAATTTATCAGTATTGCTGTCTGCTACTATTATGCTATCTTTTTTATTTTACTTAGAGCAATTAAAATAGTTCTTATGTGGGCAAAAATATTGGCACAATAAACACTACTATATTTCTAAATCCTGACGTAGTAACCCGAGTGCCAGAGCATTGGTACACGCAAACATGAAACCGGTTGAAGAGATTTACGGCTGGTCTGCTCACGCGATGAGCCCTCGAGTAGCCTTTGACCCGTTTAAAGTTTATGAAACCACAAACCCTCGACAGTCGCTTACATAATTCACTACATTGTTGCAAAACATCGCGTTTACTCTGTACTAGACCGTAATCGTTTCCAGCCGCGTTAGCAGATTAATGCACAGATTGAATGTATACTAAACAATGCAACGGGTTTCTTTTTAAAGATCTAAATCTACTTTAAACGTCAATCTACGTAGTTTACAAAGTATAAAAAGACACCAACATAGTATGATCATCTTATTTTTGTAAGCACCGATATTTACAGGGCATGATTTGGAATTGGTAAACGGAATACTCACAACATATAAACACGAATGTGTCAAAAACAAACAAATAAGTCATAATTACCTGTATGCGTTCTCTTGTGAATCTTTAGATTTTCTGATCTTGCGAAGACTTTGCCACATCCAGGGAATGGGCAAGGGAAAGGTTTTTCTCCCGTATGCACGCGGATGTGATTGACCAGTTTATATTTGGCTTTAAATGGTTTGCTTTCACGGGGACACTCTTCCCAAAAGCAGATGTGGTTGCTCTGTTCGGGTCCTCCAACGTGCTCTACCGAGACATGGGTGACCAGCTCGTGCATGGTGCTGAAAGTTTTATTGCAACTCTTCTTGGGATTGCTGAGCTGCTCTGGATCGATCCACTTACAGATAAGCTCTTGCTTAATACACTGCTGTCTCATGTAGCGAAAGAAGGCACCGGGGTGATGGTGATGCGCTGCCATATTCATCCCCATGTTCATATTCATGGAGCCGTACTGGTTATGTAGCTGAGCGGCTGAGTAGGGATCGGTCCTCGGACTGGAGACCTGGTGATACTGATCTGTTCGGCCAAAAACCTCCCCCGGTAGTCCGAGACGCATCTGCCCGTTAAGGACGTTTGGAGAGCCGTGAGATCCATGCTGGTCGTGGATGCCAGGGAACAAAATGTGGCCTTGGCTGTCTGTATGGGAGTGATGGAGGGAGCCGGCAGTGGGGCCGAAGAGCGCGTGTTGACCGCCCGCCGGCGATGATTCCCCGAATCCACGGCTTCGAAAGAGAAAGTCCCGCGTGGAGTTAAAAGGCGAGCTCGCATATGATGTGACATGAGCCGCGTGCGCACCCAGAGCCGCTGCAGGGTAACCGGGCGCTTGGCTCGTGAACGCAGAACTCTGTCCGGGAGAGAGATCGTGGTTCAGTTTGAATGCGCCCATGTGCGCCGAGTCGACGAAGCTGTTCTGCGCTAAACTCAAGTCTCTGTCTTGCATTTCGCTGGAGGAGTGATGATGCCTGGCAAATGTGCCCACTCCCAAACCAGGGAACTGATGCCCAGCGTCCAGTAACATGATTTCGTTAACCAAAAGCAGTTATATTTAAAGCAGTCTATGCACAACGCTTCTTCAGTAAAACAAAATAAAATATAATGCACTACGTGAATATTAACTTCCAGATTTGAAAACAAGACATGAGGCGACGAAGTTCGATCCGTTCACAGGGAAAAAAAGCTTTTCGTATCGAGTTAGTCTATATTTTTCTTGTGGATAACTTGTTACTCAAAATCCCCAATGCACCGAAATGAGAAGATTCCTTTGCGCTTGTCCTTTCAAACTGAGTCGCTGTCGGTTGTTTTAAGGTTGCACGAAAAGACGAGTAATTATTTTACTGTGTCTTCTCTGTTCTTGAAGCATCTCGAATTGGAATGTTTATTTCTTTCGCTTGTCTATGTTTATCTCGGAGGGTCCCTCTTTCTCAGTGGACTGGCACTACCTCCTCTTACGCCCCCTTTAACTGGAACCCGGTCATTCATTTGGCGCGCTCTCATTGGCCGCCGCTCCTCATCAATCCAAGGTGCCCGTCCAATGGAACGCTCTCCTTTGGCAACTAATCGCTGATCGCCATCTTCCACCTACAATTAACGCCTACTTTTCGGAGAGGATTTTCGGGGAATAGGGTGGAATGCAAAAATGTTTGCATTTTAATCAGACCGCTTTAAAAGTCTAAACCGATGTCCTAACGGACTCAATGCTTAATCCACAATGCTTTGCATGTACTGTAAATACAATATATGCATATTTAATAATAATGTAAAATGTTGAGAAAATTAGGTTATAATAATTACTAAATCAAACAATCTAACTAATAAACAACGCTAATATCAATAAAATAATCTTAAACATTGTTCAAGGTGCTTTGAGCTATCTACACGTAAAATGCTAGGCTATCGTGTGAATTTAGACTGTGTAGGATTTAAAAACGAGTTTGCTCCCAGCTATAAACGCATTGGTCAGTCAACATCTGAATGAAGGACGAGAGTAAGCTAAATCACAAATTCAAATCAAATTAATAAATAACGTTCATACGTTTAGCTATAAATATTGAAATTTGTTCCACCAACAAATACATTAAAACAATAAGTTGGAAAAGAAGCAAAGTATAGGAAGTGTACGTAGTACAAGCCAGTATCATCTTTGTTGCTAATACAATAACTCTTATTGGATCAGTTTGTCAGACCGTATGCATGCATAAATAAACTACTGTACACAATTTCCTATAACTTGACAATATACGTTACCACTAGATAAAAGGTTTAAAAAACAATTGCAGATTACGTGTGACATGAATATCCTGTGTCTTGACTTGACATATGTGATCAAATTAGTTTAAGAATATTATTTCATTATACACTTTTAATATAAAAACGTGATGTCATGGACTAAGAGCCTATCACTCCGGTTAAATATATATAAATAACTTAATTGTTTAAAATACTTTAATGTTATGTGGTTCAAATATTTTGTGGTTATGGTCCTTACGGAACAATATATGCGCTTTTAGCTTACCTTGCAGGTTACCTTATAGACTCACTGACAATAATGAAACCGTCCAAGTGGAGTTATCCAAAACCATATGCTAGAGGGTCATAACGTTATAGAGTCCATATCAATGCACATAAAAGTCTCTCGAGGGACTATTTAGGGTCTACACAAAAACTTCCACATAAAGCATCCGAAATTTTAATGTTGACTTTTAGTAAAAGGAAATTTACTTACAATTTATTTGAACCTAAAAATCCAATAAAGTCCCATTCTTAGACACGTTCTGTTTTCTTCGCCTCCGAACACTTTAAGTTGTAAATAAAAGAGCGAAGGGTGTATAAAACTTCGTGAATTATGTGTGCCTCAGCTCAAAGCCATTCTGTCTGAACGTTATGTACCATTCTTCCAAGACTATTTCTACCCTCTCCACAGGAAACGCAGGATCTGATCCAAGTTCAAAGTCACGTTTACCGACCTCTCTAAGAAGTTCTTTATTTCTCCAGAAAACCACAAAACCTTTCTCCTTTTGAATGGGCAGGGAGAAGAAGGGAAATTAGACAGAGTGCAGTCGGACTGGAACGCATAGCTGTTGTTTTTATTCTTCCCACTGTTTCAAGGAAGGGACGAAGTTCCAAAAGACTAAAACAAAACGGTTCGTTGCGTTAAAAAAATATGTGGATAGGGCTATATATTTTTTCTCATGTGAAAACTGACAATCAAAGCTGACCTTTAATCCACCATATGTGAACAGTAATAACCATAGGCTACCTCTAGTTTAGTCATGAAATGGCTTTCCAATAATGTTGAATGCTCTTAGACAAAGCGACAAGACATTTCTTTCAAGTCTGACATTATCAATATGGCGACGCATTGTTGGTTACTTTTCGTGACCTTTTTTTAAGGGTGTTTGACCTCCGACCCGTGGAGACCACATATGTTACCCTTTGAACTTATTATGTTAAGAAATCTTCTCTGTTCAAAGGTTGAAGGGGGACAAGTGCTAGCCATCGCCCTCCGTTATGTCGTTTTCATATAAAAACAGCTACCGAAAACTTGAAATGTCCCATCAAAACCTTGTTTTAACTATATTGTTTATTTATTTTGTATTTATTCATTTATTTGTAAATTGACTTAATGAATATTATTTTTTTACAGGAATAACATAACATTCAACATTCAGTGAATAAAATACTTACTCTAATAAAATTCAGAGGTACATTTTGGGATGTCTTAAATATTAATGCTTTGGCGCATTATTCGGGATCCTGGTTGCATTTACCTTAAATTAAGATAATAAAGCTATTAGCCACTATATTTTATACAGAAAAGAAACACTTGCAAATGTTGCGCTAACTGTTTAGTTTGAACGAAAGACTCTAATTCAAATAGGCCTATAGAGATTGTTAGTCAAGTCTTCAGATTTACCAATGCAAACAAAAAATATTTTTATTTTACAGCATTTAGAAATCTTTAAATTACATGTCATATAGAAATATAAAAGCACATTTATAGTTTTTATTTAGTTTATTTAAAATCTAAACCCAAGCATGCTGTGCAGTTTAACCATTTCGTGTTCTTCTTTATTTTTTTGCAGTCATTTTTTTAAATATGGTAACAACTGTCCTGAAGCATTTTGAAAGCTGTGTTTGAATCAAGACATATTAAATCAATGGCATACACTTCCTGCTGAGTTTAACATGGACTCTGAAAATGTGTGGACGTGCACGGTGACACACGTGTTCAGCACATACAAACAAAAAGATGAAATTGTGTAAAATCTTTCGTAAATGTCATTCCTATCAACTGATGGCGAAGAAAACTTCAAAATGTTAAGTTTAAAGGACTTCAAGGAATGCGCGTTTTATCAATGCTTGCAGTTTTAGTAGGCCTAACCTTTTCTAATGACAGTTTATTCCGTCAGCACTGTATTTCACCCAGGGATATCTGAAGGAGACAAGTGGATTTTCCTCCGAAAATGTAATATTTACACAAAATACATTTATATGTGTATGTTAATATGAAAGTTTTAAAATACATGTTCACGTTGTTGCATTTAAATCACATTACAATAAACTTATCTGGACAAAAATGCCTATCGCAGTTTGTGTATATTTAGCTGTGTGTCGTTTTTTGGTGGCAGAACTTCGACTATCAAATAGTGGCTTGATGTTTTTTTTATCTTAGTATACTTACTATACATTAGACTATGTTAGTCTATTAAAATCATACACGAAGGAACATTTTACAACAGAATTTTTCCTCTATTAATTGCTGGTTTCATACTAAGCTTTTTTTAATTTTACTTTTTATACCGGGAGGAGTCGTTCAATATGTTTCTCTGTTCCATAAGAAGAAAACACATCCTTCCACATGTGTGTGTGTCTTGGTAAACAGATTTGCCTGTAACTTTGCGAGCACAACTTTCTGGAGTGAACAGTGATGAAGAGAGTGAGGGGGCGGAACCCCGCTGAGCCTCTGCGCTGAAAGACAGCCAATCGCTTCGTTCTCTTAACTGCCAGTCACCGAAATCTGTCCAATACCCGCAGTGCCATTTCTAAACTCTATTCCCCACTGTGTCCTCCAACTGTTGTATGTTCTGCCAATCGCTTGAGGACAGAGTGGGAAAAGGAGCAAGCAGAGTTAGAGGCAGGACAAAAGAAGTTCTATAGACGGCCATATACATATATTTTAATGGTTTCAGAAGGCCTGTAGTTTGGGAAAACAATAGCAGTGAGGGTGGACATGACAGCGTAGTGATGGAGCCCCCTTTAAGCAAGAGGAATTCGGCGATAAGATTAGCGGATTTGGCATCGACTCAAGCCCTTCCTCATCAGAATATGACAGGCTTCCCGGGGATAGGGGGGCATCACCCGCACTCCCACCATGCCCACCTCCACCCTGGGGAGATGGGCAACGACCCCGGAGTGGCTCTCACTCCATTTGGACCCGAGCACATGGCACAGACCAATGCTCTCAAACTTAGTCCCTCTCAGCCTGTTCAAAGCCATCCCGAAGCCCAGACCGCGGCATCTTTCACGTCTTCTCAGACCACAGTTGGTTTCCCCGTGGCTCACCCCCACACAGGCTACGCCACCAGCAGGGACTTCATCCTCAGGAGAGAGCTCTCAGCCTCTGCTATGCATGCACTTGGCGACCAGCATAGTTCCGCCTCCTCCCCTCATCACCATGGCATGTTCATTTCCCCAACAGGTGCTTATGGGCACGCGGAAGGTGGTGCCCATCCACTTTTCTCTGGACTGCACGAGCAAGCGGCCCCAGGTGCCCACCACCACCACCACCACCACCATGCCCTTAACGGGCAGATGCGTCTGGGTCTACCGGGGGACATCTACGGCAGGCCAGAGCACTTCGGCCACAGGCCCGAGCACTATGGATCTTCTTCTCTACACGGCTACAACTCCATGAACTTAAATGTGAACCTCGCCACGGCTCCGCACGGAGCCACGGGAGCGTTTTTGCGATACATGAGGCAGCCCATCAAGCAAGAGTTAATCTGCAAATGGATTGATCAGGAGCAGACCTCGAAGAAACCCTGCTCAAAAACTTACAGCACCATGCACGAGCTAGTGAACCATGTCACGGTAGAGCACGTCGGGGGACCGGAGCAGAGCTCTCACGTCTGTTTCTGGGAAGAGTGTCCGCGCGAGGGAAAGGCGTTTAAAGCCAAGTACAAACTTATCAATCACATCCGCGTGCACACGGGAGAGAAACCCTTCCCGTGCCCCTTTCCCGGTTGTGGCAAAGTATTCGCGCGCTCGGAAAACCTGAAGATTCATAAGAGGACTCACACAGGTTAGTTCAAACGCTCTTTGGAATAAACTTTATCCATTTACGTTTAGGTAAATGTGTATACGAATGAAATGTTTCATTGTACTTTACGTGTAATCGAAATGTTTTTATATGTCGCGGCGTTATGTGGGAAAATAAATACTTTATTGACCCCCACCCCATGCACGATATTTCCCCTCTACAAACAGAGTCGAGGGACCAGATATGTTTGTTTACAGTGCGCATTGCCGAATTCTCATGCATCCTGCCTTTTCCAAGCAAACTGATCTTCTGAAAAGAAAAGTTTGATGTTGATAAGTCTCGTGTTATTTTGCAAATGCAATTATATATCAACTTGCATACGAATCCCAGCAACTTGTGCGTTTGGCAATAGTTCTACACTGGTATGATCAGGCTAGTGGTTTAAATATGCTTTTATTGATGCATTCATTTTTAAGGAGACAAGACTGTAAGGTGAAAAAATGAAGCTGCAGTTGAGAGCGTGTTTCATAATTTAAATGTTGCGTATGTGAATACGACATTTTTATTCTCCTCGGGGAAACCGTGTGTAAAAGTTAGTAGTTCTCGGCACCTCTTTTGATTCCACAACTGAGCTACGGCTAGTTTAATAGTTCCATACTAATGTAAATGTAACTTATTTTGATCCACCAAACGGTGTTGGTATTACTTTACAAAGGAAGTAAGGCCTAGCTGCCTTCGAAGGCAGTAAACATATTTAATCTAAATAAATATAGTGGCTTTGGTAGGTGTGCATGCTAATGAACTAAACCATGTTGAATTGCATATAATATAAGTTCTCATCCATCAGTTGGTACAAATATGCACTCACGTGAAAGTGAAACTGCGAGTCAGAAGTGTGTGGGAGTGCAAGCCAATTTGTTATTGCCAGTTGTTAAGACGTTGCATGTATTTCTAAACTATATTTAGCCAGCATTGTGTTCTGCTTATAACACGTGCTGACATGAATTGCCCCCTGAATATGTAGGCTACCGTGTCAAACCCACCCAGAGTAGATATAGATTCTTAAGGTGGCATCTTGAATTAACATTGGATATGCCTAAAATTATGCATGTTATAATGAACCACGTTTTAACGCCATGACACAGTGAATCACGTTTATTTTGTAACATTTTATATCCTTGAATATATGCTGAAGCCGAGTCAGTTATTATACTTTGGGTATATGGCGGATCAAAATGTTTTTGCAGTTTTTTAACTGCGTGAATCACTGGCGTGTCCTGTATCACAATACAGGAGAAAAAAGACGATATTTTATAACCGTTATATCTGAACATTTCACATGTAATGACAGAAAATAAGTAGGCTACTGTTTAGTAATAATGTGTGATGTTGTTATGATTTTCACCGATGCTATACTCCAAGGACAAGCGTAAATAATACATTTTGGCCATGCATGTGTCTTTGCCAGTTACCGAAAAAAGAACATACGCTTTATTTTCTTATGAAAAGAAATGTCATTACTTTCGCAGGACCTGATAATTTCAATGATGCATGGATGTTTTCTTTATCAACGCAATATCCATATCCTCTGTTTTTTTCTCCCAGGCGAGAAGCCCTTCAAATGCGAGTTTGATGGCTGTGACAGGAAATTTGCCAACAGCAGTGACAGAAAGAAGCACTCTCACGTCCACACGAGTGACAAGCCTTACTTCTGTAAAGTTAGGGGTTGTGACAAGTCGTACACTCACCCAAGTTCTCTGCGCAAACACATGAAGGTTCACTGCAAGTCTCCTCCGCCCCCTTCTGCCAACTCGGGCTCATCTTACCATCCCTCGTCTACGCCGATGGGTGATGCCCTTTCACCCAACCTGGAGCCCCACAGGAACCGTTCGTCGAACCTTTCGCCTCAGGTGACCAACCTAAACGAGTGGTACGTGTGCCAAGGAAGTGCCGGACCAAACAATCTACACACACCCTCCAGCGATCTGCCAACGTCGGAATCAGATGATGAGGACTCTTTCAGACACACAGATCCACGAGCAATGCTCTGATTTTAACAGCAAGGAATATATTCATTTTGAATGGTCTCTAAAAACACACACAACATTTCAAGTGATTTAGTTTGAAGGACACGGCCTGTGGACGACAGTGGGTGAAAGAGTTATTGCCCCCATGTTTGCTATAAAAGCAGAGCACTGATGCAATTTATCTTATGATGTTAATACATTCATAAAAAGTTGTTACATGCAACATAAAAGTGAAACGTGGAATTTAAATGTTACTCTTGAAATCATCACATTTTGTTAAAATTGTACGTGACGTGTCATCAAATAACTTCATACGAGCTCAAGATTGATGATTGTTTGTTTCTTAGCATTAGTCTACATCCCTAAAAAGTTGTTACATGCAACATAAAAGTGAAAAGTGGAATTTAAATGTTACTCTTGAAATCATCGCATTTTGTTAACATTTTATATGACGTGTCATCAAATAACTTCGTATGAGCTCAAGATTTATGATTGGTTGTTTTCTAGCAATAGCCTACATCACTTTTGTTCAGAATTATTTTATAGAAGCATTTTACACGTGTAAGGGGCATTGTTTAAAAATGCAGTGACTTTTTTAATTTTCAAACTTGTGTATTGTCAGTGTCAAAGAAAAAAGAATTTTAAATGGGTTAAGTCTTTGTTAAAGTTTATACAACAGCTGTGGTCAGGGTGGTTTTTGTGATATTTAAAATATTTAAACTTAAATTTTATGCAAAATCAATGTAACTTTGATTAAAGAGTACGAATATGTCCATTGAGACCCTAAATAATGTATCATTGACAGGCCTATCCCTGACTGATTTGTAAATAGTTAATGGTATTGATGCTTGTGAATGTTGTCGTAGTGTCTCAAGTTTTGTACATTGTAATTTATTTGCTGGTATTTGTTGGTTTAAACGTACAGATACACCAAAGAATAATATAATTTTGGTGAAATGAAGTGATGCTTTTTATCGTGTTCTGTAAAAAGGTCTTACTTGAATAGGCTGTATAATGTGAAGATCTATTCGCATGACCTGTGTAGTGACTTTTTTGAGGTGCATGATGGCGTTGGTGGAAATCGTGAGACGGCAGTGAAGAAATGTGATGTTTGTGTATAGTTCTATGGAAAACTTGAATAAAAGCAGGACGTGTAAATATCGTCTTTTAAGTAAAAAGGCATTTTTTCATTTATTAATGTACGTATCTTCTTACATTCATCCATCCATCTACCAGTTTTAAAATCGCTTACTCATTGTTAAATTCATGTTCTAAAATCGGACAATGCTCTTAGTTTATGTAACATTTGGCAAAGTAAAAACAATCAAACAAAATAGCAATTTCTGAAGCATTTTTTCTATACAACTGTGCAACAGCTGCACGTTTTATAACATTTCCCCAAATACATACACAAAGTAAAATAGCTGAAAGCAACCCCATGAATCATTCATGGGAAAATAAAACATTAAAGGTGTCTAACAATAAACAATCTTGTATGGAGAATATAAAATAAAAGTCCCCATCTTTTATCCATCATAAAACGCACAATCGCACTTTCAAAGTACCCCCTGTCCCAGACTATAGACTCAAAATTGACCAGCGCAAGTCCTGCACAACTTCAAAGAGATGCACATCAAAACGGAAGACTGCACGGTGCGTTAGAATTCTATGGGTTGCATTTGAATATTTATGGTGGAAAAAATACTAACGGCCACTTAATGGCCAATCATCAAGCAGGGACCTCTCCCATGAAGCAACCCCTCTCTTAAAATAAGTATAAACAATATTTTATAACCGTCAAGAGAAACCTTGCATTTTTGCAAGAAGAGTGTGTCAAAAAGTTTTGCGTTTAATTACAACAACAAACGGAGGGATATGATTGAATGAAATCACATTACATTAAGCAACATGGCGCTTGTAAATAAAGATAAAAATGAATGCTGGTGCGTCGTAGGAGATCGTAGCTTTATCGTGTAGGTGAAACGCCCCATTAATAGTGTGAAGTTCAAGGGCACTTCATAAAGTTTGTGTTTACCGGCCACCGGAAACGGGCCAGTTGAATTTGGAGACACTCTATTAAGATACAGTCGCGTTGACCTTTAGTTTCATGCTACGTTAGAGCAGTCAATTCGCACTCTATCAGAATTGCACATATTTTTGTTTTCACATCTTTGAAATCCCTCATGCGCATTAAGGTTTAATTTGGAGACAAGCGCGCGCTCTACCCATCTTTTGTCCGGAAACTATTATTTGACCAAGGAAAGAATGATCTTCTATTTATTTAAAACAAGTGTCCTTTGAATAGAGCAAAATAAACACGGTGAAAAATAACCAAAGGGATGGTCCCCTCGGAAAGAAAAGAGTGACTTTATAAAAGCTGCAGCAGTCACAGCTGAATGGGAGACGCTTTGAAGTAGAACTTATTATCTGAGGAATACTTTTCGGTCGTCCTAACGACGCTATTGAATCGAAAACCTGCCCCTTTGTCAGCGATTTGTTCTCCTTTAGTGCAATGCCCGTGGAAATCACTTACATGGTCCACCTTAACATACAGCCTGCAAATCAGTAACTCTAAGAGTCAGACTCTCAGACGCCACTTTTCAAAAGACAAAGCAGAAGTCAGTGTGAAAACGCAGCGAGTTCTCTCCCGTATTCCCTTTATTGGACAGAATGATCACATCAGAGGAGCTGTTTACTACAGTCTAGTCAGATTTCACACCGTCAGCTTCTCATTATGTGTTTGACGAGGGTTCAAAGTACCCGAGTCATTGTGCACCTCTTTTTGCCACGCAAAAAGAGCACGTGAAACACTTGTAATACAAAAAAACATGCGAAGTTAAAACTTTGTCATACTTATATTACCTTATATGTCTTTGTAACGTTTGCGTGTTCAATTCCCACTACCAGATTTCATCTCAGAACCTGCAAACTCTCAGAGGTAAATTACGGCACTAATTAAATATTTGCCACTGTGTCTGGGGGTCTGTAGAGAGAGAGAATCGTTGCGAGACACGTGGAAAAAATACAAAATGAGACAAATGAAATATACAATTATTATAAACGAATTGTGCATGGTGGTCTAATGTCTATTTTAGATTTGTGCACGTCTGAGATGGTCTTAATTGAAACTGTACACTGGTCAACCACATCTAGATATTCATTTATTTTTGATCAACAACAAAACTATAAATCCACAATGGTTTAAGCATCACAACACGTGTTCTGAAATGAGAACATATTTGCAAAAGTTCAAAAATATGAGACCTTTAACAAATCCAGTTTAAAGAGTCTAAAACAAATGTTTTGTCAGACGGAGCCTCTCAAAGACAAACACAGAATAACTGTGCAGAAATATACCGGCTCTATAACCACATTTTAAAACATTGCTAAATTCACTATCTTCATAATCATGTGAAAAAGTATTACAACTTCAAGTAGGCTTGTGGGCTATTATAAATATCGGTAGAATGTTTTAACACGGTCTGCTTTGAAGACGAAGAAAACTGGGCACATGTTCATTCTCCAGGCAAACTGCCAAACTCTTTGCGAGCACCCTACCTGCCTACTATCTTAAGTTTCCCGAATAAGTGAGAAAACACAATCGAGTTGCAGCTGCAGGACTGCATGTTTCCTCCATGCACTCCGAGATTTCATTCGAAAGCAAGGACAGGAAAACTTTTGATGCACGGGCGAAAACTTACGTGGTGATTATACAGTGCAACGTAAGTACATTTTTATGAGCACAACTCTGAAGAGAAAAGCTGTTGCATGCGCTTCTCCTTTTAACTAACAACTGTTGTAGCGCAGTTATTGATTACGACTCGTGCTTTTCCCTCGCGCATGCATGTAAAGAGGAGGCTGTTGAGAAGGTTTGCCGTCCCATTAAGTTAGAGGCCGGATGAGTAGTTGTTTGCTATTTGCTCTGAAAGCTCAAGCTCGACTCAGACAGCTGCGAGTTCACCTATTAGCCCCTATGTCTTTCCCAAAAGATTGCTTGAGTTAAACATCTGACAATGAGCGCTCAGGGGTGCCGCTTGCTTGACCTCCACTCGCTTTTAATAGTTTCGTAAGAACTTCATTAAATCAATTACTCCGCGAGCACATCATAATTTATTTGTTCGTTTCTCAAAGAATTCGTTGGTAACACTAATTTGTTGGTCAATTTAATTCATTTTATGAATGAGTCGTTCATAATAAACATTAAGCAATTAAAAAATATATGAGTTTTAAAGTAAGAAATAAACAATGTTTTTAAATAGAATGCATTATATAGTGCTTAAGTTTAGATTTGTAGTTTCTGTATTTGTACTTAAGAATTTTAACACTTATAAAAATGTTCTTTGCAACATTTAGAATTTGTGTAGTTTTTGAATATGGGGGAGGTCCAGAACAAACTACAATTTGGTTAGCCATGGCAGAAGGTTATGGTTTCGTCAACTGTCTGCAAACGATAAAAAAAGAAAATGTCTGGCTAATGTTTCTAATGTAGAATGTCTTTGCAGTTGAAAAGACTTATTTGTTTAGTATTCTTTTCTCTTTATTGTATCTTTAATGTTTATCTGACTTTTCAATTAAAAACTTTGGCATAATGAACAGATATTAATCAATGACCTGATAAATTGTAATCCAATGCATTTTCTTTCTAAGAAAAACTAAGAGAAAGCCTAAATATTTTATCTAGTATTATCATTATTAACTAAAAGTATAAAAACTAAATGTATAAAAAAGTATATATGTAAGTATGGAAAGAAGGTATGAACATTTTTAATTGACTGCATTGTAGCACAACATCGAGAATCCCTTTTATCGTTAAAACATGAATCATCCTGCCTGTCTGCATGAGAAACCTGTCATAATGCCTGGCCTTTCCACAACATCTGTGGGCCTCCAAACTTGGTGCTCGTCCAAATATGGATCCCCAGGATTGGGAGGCTTTCCAAGGCACTTGGTGATGAGAGCAAGGTCGTCCACGGACATGTCCAGGAGACAGAGCTCTACACCTGGTCCATTCAGCCTATGCAGCACATGAACTGCACATCAGAGCTACGCAACTACCACTGCCTTGTATTTGTCAGGTCCTGTTTAAATGGCCCTAAATGCAGTCTTGACTTCCAATAGAAAATATTTCCATCTATGTGGCAAATGTTCAGAAGCATTTGTGGGGCTGGGCCTTGTCCTAGGAGAGTATTCAAATGTTTTATATCAAATCTGTTTGATCTAGAAACATCATGGACCGTGTGACCTGCTCGAATGCGGACAGGCAAAACATTTTAGCCTTTTATCAGTGTTTTGGCTGTTGGGCAGTGGATGTTGCAGATTGGCAGTAAACTTTTTTTTAAAGGGAATAGTTTACTCAAAATAGAAAATTGTGTCATCATTTACCTTACAGCCAACATTCCAAACTTTTAATCTTTTCATTTCTGGAACACAAAATAATAATAAAAGGGTGACAAAAGGCTTACATTTACATTTTAGCTTTTTAGCTTTGAGTGAATTATCCCATATATACTTTTCTGTGACATAAATTCTGTGACTCATTTTAACAACGAAAAACTTCATCTTCAGATTAGTATAAGACTTCAAAATTCTCTAATAGAAAAATAGTGAGATATTTGGATGCAAATAATGTGCATCCAAGTGACACAATAAGCTTTACTGAATTGGCCTTCCATTCTGATTTTACACTCTTTAGATGCTGATCCCTTTCCATTTCTGATGAACAACCATGAGCATCACATTAGAGTCATGCCTCTGAATACAACATCTTTCATAGAGGAAAAGGTCAACATTGAGTGAGAGGAAATCATCCTGCACAGCTGGACAACCACAGTGCTGGATCATCTCATCTCAAACAAGAAGAGAGAGAAAGCACAAATACTCAAGTCTCAGGTGTAAGGAATAGGAAGGTTAAGAAAAAAACCAGAGAATCAGTAAAAACTCACAAAAAGATAGTCCACATTTACATTGTTCCATGCTTTTAAGATCTTCTGCCTTAAATATACAGAACCGACACTGTATATCTCTGTTAAATAAACTCATAAGTGAACATATAGACTCCCCCAGATACCCCTCAGCCTAGATGTTCTTAAACATCACAAGTCACTTTCTCTGTTTCAAGCTGACCTTGGAATGGCTATTAGACATGGTTTAGAACTACTGGAACTATCTTTCCTAAACCAGTGTCAAGGGTCCCCCTGAGTTGATAATGACTTGCTTTCATAACTGCTGTGACATTTCGCGAAGGTATGTGAGGCTCACTCGCAGGCCGTATCTCCAGAACTCAATGCTTCCTTCCTCCCTCAGCAGGTGCGAAGCCGAGCTGCATAGACTGCGATTTGCCTGGCTGTGTTTGCGCATCTCAGAATAAATACAGGACGGAGCACACACTAATGTCTGACATGGATAAAAAATTTGGATTACGATTGCTACTCAAAATAACCTTAAAAATGTTTCACACTGTCACACTGTGAAGTGGCCTGTAGAAAAGTAAAGTCCATTTTGAATGTTTACAAGGAAATATGTACGGTACCCTTGGTTGTTCACATGGCCAGTCTTTATCTACAGGCATCATTTTTCTACACTTGCAGGCTTTATAACGGTATATAAATTACATTAGGGCCTGATATTGGATGATATTAAAACATGAAAGGTAGTCTTTGAGGCCACAGAATGTCTGCATGCCTTGTCTAGTTCCTTTGGATGAAGAAAAGATAAATTAACTCGCTCACTGAGCCCTCACATAAATGAGGGTTGATGAAACCCATGATGGACTCGGGCCGCTGAAGATGTGATCCCAGTGGAGACTTTACAGTGTTCTGTCCCACTCACAAGACAAATTATATAATTAGGCACAACTCTTAGGGGATGAGAACCTTTGCCCCTTTCTTGACATCTTCAGTGGTAAATGACAGCATATCTTGCTAAAAAAACAGAGCAAATTCATCTTGGTGACATGAGCGGAATTCTCCTTACAGTTGTATTAATTGTCTAGATTTGGAAAATCCCTTGACATGTACTTCCTACATGACAATGTCCACCTGTGGGAAAACATTACATTTGATTATAAAGATAATCATGATTCCTGAGCCTGCCTGAGAGATTTGTACATGAATGAAAAGCAAATTGTTTAAACATTATAGTAATTTGCATACATAATATTGGCAGAGTCCATGAATAAATTGCAACGTCTTAAGATGGCTAAAGAAATGGAATGAATTGATATCACATGATTTAAAGAAAGAACCCATAGCTTATGCATTTTAAATTTCATGCATATAGAATATGTTATTTACTCAATAAAGGTGCAAAAAGTTTCTTTGTAGCGATGCCATAGAATCAATTTTGGTTCCATAAAGAACTTTTAGGTCAAATTAAATTAAAGAACCATTTTTACCTTTTTCCACTACAAGAACCTTTTGTGCTAAAGCTTCTAAACAATAGTTTCGGAATGTTTGATAACATTCAAACCCACAAAGAAATGAGACTGGCTATCTGGAAACTTAAAATTCACCTATTTGAGGTGCAATCTAAATTATGCAACTAAACAGACACACTCTCAAAGGTGACTTGCTTTCATCATGTCATGTGTATCATCGGCATTGTCAAAATGTTCACTGAGGGCCACATGCCCTGCAAGGGGCTCCAACTAAAAAAGCAGATCCCGGGCTCCTGCCTCGCCGAGGCGGGGTTAAGCCACCTTTCCAACAAGGAAGCCCCCAGCGGAACCCTCATTACTTTGGCTCCTGGAGCAGTCAGCTGTGCTGTGGCTCAGAGAAAAGTAGCTCCTTACCTGGGCATCAATGGCTTACATGCCAACATAAGTGTCTTTACCAGCCTATGACAGCTCATCCCCAACTACATCCTGCTGAACATAGAAATTATTAAGATATAGTTAGTTGCCATTCATTTTGAAATGTTGCTGACTGACATTTGTGTCCACTTTGACTTAAGAAAGATTTTAGAGACTCTAAAATTGTATTTGGTAGGAAGTTTATAGCATATGTGTATCTTTAGAGCATTCTTAAAATAAAGCTGCAATTTCAGCTTATGGCTTGAGGTTTTATTAACATCAATCACCCCATGTGGTTTCTTTGTTATAGAGGCAACATTTTTATTGATATGCAAACTGTGCTCCGTGGACATTGCATTTTTGAGAGCTTACAGAGACACGGTAGTAGCCAATTTCCTCAAAAATCTAAATACTGTTTCTATAAAAGCTTTTTGACATATAATAAATATAAATATGGAAGCAATAAATAACTTGTATAAAAGAGGGCCAAGCCTAGTATTCCCAGATTTGAAATGGTAAAACTAATTAATTGATGCTGTCAATGAAATAGTAAAAAAACAAGTTGTATAGTAAAATGGAATAACGAATCACTATCACTTTGTAAGATACAAAGAGTAACTTCATTAAGTAGGTACAGGATCAGATTCGATGTGATCAAATTAATAAAATAGTCCACTTTAAGTGATTTAAGTTATTAGTCAGAAGTGTTGGAGTTTATAGACAAAAAAATATTGTTTTAGACGTCCTATTTTTTAAAAGTTCAATTTAGTATTTCAAATAAAGACACACATTTTACGACGCGTGTTTTCCCCTCATAATTGTTTTTCCTTAATATTCTCTGCTATTTAATACATATATCAATACATATTTTAATTAAACCTATTTAAAGTTGTTCAGAAAATATTATTCCATATAAATAAAGTAAAACAAAAATGCTGAACATAATTATTTTAAAAGATGGACCTGGTCGTAAGCTTATATAAAACGTTTAAATGATTTAAACGAATTCAAATAAGAAAAAACGTTTAGTCATTGGAGTCGCCAGAAACGATGTGAATAAACTACAGACAAAAAAAAAACGGGCTCTAAGCTTGATTATGTTAGATTATAATAAAATAATATTGATTATTCCAAATGAATACTAAATATTAAAATTAGGCTATTCAATAGGTTTTGAATATTCTTCACTTTTACATATCTTTTCACTTCACTCGTTTTTTTTATTTTGTGGGAATAAATGACTTAACATGACATTATCTACATTACATTAAGATTCGATCACAGTAATTACTGCACTTTTTAAATAGCATTTTTTAGTAAATAAAATAAACCGTTATTGAGTTTGATGTGTTTTGCAATAAATTAATTTACGTATCCGCGAATTTCAACTAAAAATATGTTTCCTCCAATATAGGTAATACAATAAAAGTAATGGAGGAGGGTGCACGAATGCAGGTTCAACAAATAAAATGTATTTAATTCATTCAAAGCCATAAAATTGCCAGGCGCCTATTCACTCTTCATACAAAGTTCTGGGTCTATAGGACAAACATGTTTAATTGGATTAGCAGAGATGATGTCATAAACTACAATTAAGAGCTTGACTGTGCAAACATAGGCACGCGCTTAACTTGCTGAAAGAACAGATCTATAAAAAAATTATAAAATAAATTATAAATTACCAGACTGATTTGTTTATAAATATATATCTTTAAAAATACCAGAATATTTTTTTGCATGCAGTTTAAAACTAAAGTATTAAAGAAAAATAACAGTTTGTAAAACAATTACCCTCAATTAAATCATTATTGAAGAGAATAATGACAAAAAACATTAAACTGAACACAGATATGATCCCATCTGACCCATGTGTCCACCACTCTTTCCCTGTCCATCAATGTACTTATGCGCAGTATAGTGAATCACCTAAACTTCGTTACATTTTAAAAAACAGAAGTTTAAAAAAATAGTTTTTTTGAAATAAAAATGAGTGTAAAATGCTACTAAAAAGACAATACAAATATGAATAGACCCATATTATAATTATACAAAATATATAAATGTCAAAATATATATAAATATACATTTGTTATTTTGAATGCACATAAATTATCATTAAGCATTATGTTATGTTTGTTACTGGGCCTAAAGAAGGTTATTTTTACATTTCCGTTTTACAAAGAAACTCAATTATTTTTTAAAGGTATAAAAGGTTTTATGTTTTTCTTGTATGGCTTGTTAAACACTAAGCACATGTAAGGTGGACACGGTAAGACAACTTCTGCAGAACTTATCTCAAGGCAAGGCGATCAAGCAGCAGCTCGGTTTCATGTGCGCGACAAGGATGACTCGATACCTGACAGTTAAATCGATGAGTTGGGAAGAGAATGGGTTGTAACAGTCACAACAGATGTACTGAGGCTGTAGAGAGTAGCCTACACACTTAGGCTATAGACCAAACTTACGTGTAAGTAACACAGACCCCAATATTTGACCCCGAGGCAATGACTGAACCAATAAGCCCTTTTTTGACTTATTTTATTGCTAATATAATATACACTGTAAAACTTTGCTTTTGCGGCAGGTTTGCCAGTAACTTACTGCAGATCTAATTTACTATTTTCTTTTAAACATAAACGTACATACTTCTTATATTTTATTACGACTAAATATCTTACATCATTTAAGAAGTTTTAAATATTTTTATTAAAAAACAAAACAAAAATGTTCAAGAAGAATGTCAATTTTTGCAGTGCAATGGCAGTAACGAGACCAGTCTCTTCTTGTTCATTAAGAATATCAAAAAAGTCAAAGTGTTTTCATTTTGATTAAAGTTGAACTAAAAATAAAATCAGTTCTAATAGGAAAATATTCAATAGTAATCAAATCTACAGCAGATTACTGGTAAGTTTTACAGTAGTCTAATTTAAATACAGGTTCAAATAAAAAATGATTAGACTTTTCTCCAGTACACCTCTTATAATAAATGATAAATACCTAACCGAATATCAACCTATAAGAGCAGACTGATCATATATTCCTCTCGATTGGTCTGTCTGGAGGCATCTGCACTGTTCAAATGGGGGTTTAACAGCAAAAGTCTTAACAGCCAAGAAGCAATAAATGTCGCCTTTATGAACAGCCATTCTCTTTCTGCTCCAATTTTGACAGCATCCGGCGGCACACTTCTTAAAGTTCTGTTCTTCTTTCATCAGAAAGCCAGTGGGTGAGATGGTACTAGCTGCGCAAAGCAGTCAAGACACACAGCAAGCTCACCAGCACTCAAAAGCGTATCTTTTTTTATCGCATCCATGAAAGATATCGCGCAATTGTTTTAATTTCTCTCTAATTCATGAGCAGTTCTGTGATAATGAGCCAGCCGCCGTAATATACATAAAACCACGATGCTCTGATTATCCTGGAGGCTACGCGACAATTGCACAATTTGGTCACAACAGAAGGAAAAGTGGATTTGAAGGGGGGCTGCCATGGGCCTGTAATTGGGGAATCCACACATGGGTTGCTCCTAAGACTGAACAGTGAGGTGGAAATTACATCTGCCCATAGTGCAAGAAAAAATATTTAAAAATAATCGTCAGGGTGCAGGAACAACTTTGACAATTTTTTTATGATGCAGTCATTCACACATGTTCAAAAACGTAACTTGTTAACATTTTGCAAAACTTGCTTCAAAAGTTTACATATAAATTATTATTATACACATTTAGTATAGCGTTATTAAAAACTACAGAAGGCTAATAAAAACTGAATAGGCAATAATGAACACATCATTGTGAACTTTAAATGGAGAAAACAAGAACGCACAGAGCCTTTGAAATAAGGAATAATAGTTCAGGACAAGAAAAGAAATATAAAGGCTACACAGGGTCAGGCAAACTAAAAATGAAAACGTTTTTTGAGACTTTTTGTCGCACTGTAACGAGTCTGATTTACGTGGCCCCTCCACTCGAAGCCATAGCAACCGCAGACAAAAGAGCGGAGGAGGTTTGCTGGGGTTTGTCCTTTGATCTGTCTCCATTTCAAATAAAGAGTCAGCTCAAAGTCTCCGCTTATTCAGAGGGAACTATCCTTCACTCAAGCAGACACATCAGTATTCCACCAAAACATTGAAAATATAACAGTGTTGACAGGTTATATTGGGCTATTTTTAGATGCATTGTTGTGGAAATTAGTTTAGTGTTACAAACACTGTTGTAGTTTGGCTGATGCGTTAATAAACCATACAAATGGTTGAATTTTTGCTACAATAAGGTGCTGGAAGAAAAGGAGAGCGCTCAACATATGTACTTGAAATATTTTTAAGGCATAAGTAAAAATACATTAAAACAGATTTGGTGACATTTGGTAAATTCACACTGCGTTTTTATAGAGAGATTACAGCTTTAAATGTGCGTCTAATTCATTACCCAAATAACTTAGATTTTTACGGTTTTATTACAGTTACCACCGAGTTATATTCCCCAGAGCAATGTAAAGTTATTTGTATTTTTGTTTTTTTCTATTTCTATTGTTTTTTTATACTTTTTCAAAAGAGCTAATAAATTGGAATATTAGCTCAAATTATATTTTTTCTATTTCTTGTTAATTTCATTCTAGCCAATTCACGATAACCTTCAAGCAAAAACATTTTGTAGCATTATTAGAGTAGCAATTTCACTCATTACCCCTATTGGCAATAAATTCAATTTCATTTCAATTAGACATTATTTGCAAAATGGTTCCCGCCTGCTCCTGTTGTAAACGATTGGTTTTTATTGCAAGGGAATCATCTTAGTCGAAATGAGTTTGTCATATATTGTCTAGTAAAAGAATGAAGTCATTATTGGGAGATCCCTTGGCGAGAAATTAGGCGAGCAAAATACTCCCTGCCACACGGGTCCCATTGAGATTAATGAAAAATATGTAAAACGTTTCCTTTTAATTTTCCTCAGAAAGCACTTTGCATACATACATTTTCTCCGCTGGGTTGATATCAGATAATTTATGAGAGCAATCTCAGCACATAACCATCAGGACTGTGTTTCAAGCCTAATTGAGTGCTGTCAAGATTAGGTAAGGTCCTATTCGTGTTAATTGTATTGTACTCTCTTTGGGAATACTAGTAAATGTATTTAAATAATTCCGCCTTGTGAGCTGAAAAGATTATGTCAAGTTAGAGGCATAATAGAAATGTCATGACAAATGACAAAGAGTTAGAAATAGCATTTCGCTATTCTGTGGAGTCTTTTAAACACTGCACAGATCAGTTTCAAGAAATGTAATAAAATGGTGCCTTTGGTGTATGGGTCAGGATTATTCTGTTACTAAATGTAATTTCACTTGACATTAAAAGTAAAGGGGCAAATAGTAAAAAAAGATAGAAGGGGTAAAAACTGTAATGGAAAAAACACGTTTGCGGGATGAAAAAAACGGCTATCACAAATTCAGAGGTCAGCATCACCCAAGCTTTTGTATGATATTTCTTATTCTCGCTGTTCCTACATTACTATGTGGACGGCGTTTTTAAAGATATAAAACTGTTTTTAAATACAAAATGGTTGTGGATGAGTCTTACAGCCATTCACATCTTTCAGAATCTATGTGCATTGACCTATTGATAGTACGGCCTCAAACTCTTGGGAGTCTTAAGGACTTGCTTAAAGAGAGCGAAAGGGCTTGTCCAACACGAGTCCAAAAAGAAGACTCCAAAGAAAATGAAAAATAAATGAGCGTAAAGGCAAGGAGCACGGGGGAGAGGGTACTGGAGACAAGCATGGGCCGAGTGCCAGGCCGTCAGCTTACTGTCGGCCCTTTGGGATGCTCACAGCAACTCCTTCCATCTTTCTGTCTGCTGGCGCAGAGCTCGACCCGAGACTCTCGCCACAGACACTATTGATCACCGCTTTATGTAGAGGCCTTCATTACCATAGTGACCAACTAAACCATCAACCATTCCTCCCCACCCCCATCCCAGACAAATCCATCCCAGCAATTTCTGCCAAAGATCTCATCAGCCCGTGGGAGCCCAAGACCGGCAGCAAGAAGTGGGAACGGAGTGTACTCTACAATGTATTTGTGACAAATGCGACATACAAAAACAACAACATGCTCGAGGGTAGAAAGGATGGTCATTCACTGGAAATGACATCCTGGAGCTTTATTTGAAAAGAGCCATTCTTGACAAAGTGTGTGCTTGGAACGTTGATGAAATGGGCAACGGCGGCATGTCTTTTCAGCGCCCGGGCGCATTCGCGGCAATTCACAAACTGGATGGAGAGGTGGGACCTGCTGACCGGATAACAACGCCAAAGAAAGCAGGATAAACTGCTGATATTTACATAGAGGGAAAAGGACAAACTGCAGAGCCCTTTGTGTACGTGTTTGTGAGCGGGCGAGCGTGTGGCGTGCCACTGAGTGGCTCAACCCAGAGCCAGAACGCATATGCATTCAGGCCTTCTATTTGAGAGAGTCCCCTGAAACAAAGGCCTACAATTTAGAGCGAGCCCACTGATTTATTCTCTCTCTGCTGGTTTTGGTAAATTCATGGAGGCTTCTTGGCGAATAGGACTTTGAAGTGCAGGGCCCTGGAGCAGCCTTCAGGCTGAATGGAGGCTCTACTTCAGGGCAGCTCTGTTTGGTTGCCCTTTCAATGGGCACACACAACCTTTGCCATGGACAATAGTGTGCTCTAACACAAGAGAGATGCAGGGGTTGGGCACTGCACACACAAACAATAAATCAACACATAATATGGTAATGCAACATTATAATAAATTACATTAGGTCAATTAGACATGAATATTCAACACAGTCAAATTTAAAGGATCTTTGAAACCAAAGAGTTCTCTGCTGCTGGTTAATGCACAGGTACACGAGGGTGTTGATGTGAAGCGCAAGGTACGACCAGCGTGGTGCAGATTTTGAGGTCCGAGGAATTCGGGTTTGCATCACTTTCCGTGAACAGCCGAAGCCAACGTGACAATGTTTTGAGCTTGCTTCAGAGATGGCATGTCAATCATACTGCCATGAAAGGTGAAGGCCCCCTGACGAGAAAAGAATAGAGCACTGGTTGAATCAAATAAAAAATATTGAGATACCGTCTTAGAAGGATATACTGTATATATACATACATAAAACACGCTTGCAGAAAGCTTTATTGCCATACAAAAATATGCGTTTTTAGAGACCCTCAGGCAACTGCATATATATAAGGAATACACTAATATCATAAATATGATATAGGAAGCATTTTAAAATGGTTATTATCATTACAGTATGTTCCAATGAATCAAAAAAGTAATGTTAGCTTTAACAAAGAAAAGACAACTACAACCTGCTGTCCTTCTGAAACCTTGTATCTCCATATTTAGTGATTTTTCTTGCCATAAATCATTATTTTTAGCCACCCTTTATGTCACAGAGTTTTGCAGATGTCTAACCAATACATAGTTTTTAAAAACAAAAAATTTTTAAACTGTGTTTTTTTCCCATTTCCTAATAAACAGCGAATGTTTTGGCATTACAACATCAACAGCTATATATGCATGTATCCTAAATTTAAGTTTGTTACTGTTGGTGCACTGCTAAAAATGCCATGAGTAAAACCTCAGGTGCGTATTTTGCATACATTTTCTGTAACAAATCTTAAAGCAGATTGAAAAGGCCATAGCAAAACTATGGGAAAACTTAAATAAATTGAGCAACTGCGTCCCGGAATCCCGGCTTGCAAGCGAAGAGCTGAGTGAGGAAAGCGATGCTGACGCACCCCCCAGGCCATCCTTAGCGTAAGAATTACTGGCAGATTGTACATTACTAGCACATCTCAGACACGCACAGCCCTACCGAGCAGAAAACGCAGGACTCAATGATGCACTAAATTAGGGACTATATTATTCAACACCTCATTTGCTTTCCTTCCACGAAAGCTGAAAAGATACGGTACAGCATGGGTCGTGGAAGACGTCTTGATGTTACGCCATGCTGGAAAATAGTACAGATCTCTGTATGGAAGCTCAAGGAGTAGCGAGTGTTTACCTTCCCCAACTTCTGATTCTCCTCGAATGCTGCGATCAGTTCCGTGGCCCACTTGATTCTCTCTGGGCTGGGGGCAAATTCTTCATGAACAGCCTTGATCTGATTGGGATGGATGACTTGCTTTCCTAAAAGGCAAAGAGAAATGAATACATTGATCTGTATTAACATCACAAATACTTGATCATTTTAATCATGCATAAACTAGATGTCAAATTAGTGATAACACAATCTTTGAAAATGAACTAAACGTTAAGTGATAGTTCATACCCCAAAATAAAAATAATTATCTCATCATTTACTTAAAGCCATGTCATTTCAAACCTGTATGACTTTCTTTCTTCGCAGAACACAAAAGAAGATATTTTGAAGAATGTTGTTAACTGGCACCCATTTACTTGCATTGGTTTTGTGTCTATACAATAGAAGTGAATGGGTGCCAGCGCTGTTCGCTTACCAACTTTCTTCAAAATATCTTCGTTTGTGCCCTGTAGAAGAAAAAAGTCATACAAGAGAATGATTAAACGATGACAGATTTGTCTTTTTTGGGTGAACTATCCATTTAAGGTCATTTCAGACCATAATGTGTTTGACCAAATCTATAGACCTTAAAAATAAGTAACTGGGGACAGGGGACAACCGGGATGTTTAACATGGGTCTCGGGCTGTGACCAATGGATAACACTAAAGTTCTCTATAGTATAGCAGAGTTATTGGGCCCAAGGGAGGGGGGCAGCAATAAAGATTTTGTTCTGGACCCTGTAAAGGGTCATTCAAGCAACAGCCCTGTAACCAACTACTATTGTGTGACTCACAGGTTGTGTGTGGGTTATTTAAAACCTAACAACAGAGATATCAATAGAAACGAATCATGCTATAAAGATGCAGAAATCACTACTTTAAAATCAATATATTAAAACTAATAAATTATAACATAGCAGATAAATTATAAATAAATTAAAACGTTATTTACTACATAAAAGCATCCTATATAATGTAAAAAAATCTGTGAAAATATTGACAGAATAATGCCATGTCAAACATTGAAATCATAGTGAACTTAAACTTTGATTTTGAGACTTTAGCCTGTTTTTCACACATTGTTTTAAATCACTTACTGTACCTTTAACAATATAGTACTAACTAACACACTATTACAGACAGTAATTGAATTCTGTGAAAACATAAAATTAAGAGTTTGGTTCCAAAATAGGTTTTAAAAAGTTTTTTTATTGTGCAATCTAATTATTCACAATCAAACTGCAGTTGGTTTGTTTTTATTTGAGCCACAATAACTAAAATAATAGAGCTAACTAATAAAAACGTGTTAATTTTCAAACCAAACTCTAATGTACAGCTTTGGTTCAGTAGGATGGTCAATGGTTGGTATTGGGTCCTCTATGTCCAGGAGTGAATTGTAAGTGACACAGCAGGTACAGAGGATGCTATAAATTATGGGTGTCATCCCGATTTTCGTCTCGTGCCCCGCTGAACTCCGAAACTTTACTGCACGCTTAGTTACACTCCAATCTGAGTAACCCTCTGTGAGACTTCACTCGCTGCTTTTATTACAGGACTGTGTGAGAGTCATCGAGTACACACACAGTAACTTTAACACACACACACACAAATATAGAGGTCACGGACAGTGGCAACTGAAACTTACCATGAGCTCAGTTTTGTGTGCATTAATGCCTCAACATCCGATTAAACCTTTGAAGGGGACTAGAGCAGATGAATTATCCAAAATTTGAACTATAAACAGCTATAGTTTGCATGTCATGACTAAAAACACAGTTTCATTTATCACATGAGTATTTTAGATCATCTAGTTTCTCTGTTTTTGAATAGAACTTACAATTGTTAAATTTCTTCTAGGGCCATTTTCAAATCTCTTCTGCACGATTTTGGAGCATCAACTAAGAAGCTAAAACGGATTACGGTCAAGGCAGCAAAAACCTTATTCTCAAAAATAACATCTGTCCAGTATTACGCCAAGATAATCAGCAATCATGTTCCCAGATCAAACTTCTGGGCTATGAAACTCCATTGGCGATATGACATCAGTCACAGTCATATTTCTCTAAAGAATAAATACAGTAAGGTAGCTAGCTGCCCGCCTCAGAATTTAATACATGAGAAAACCATTAGCTCCATCTGCGTGTCTTACCTCGGCTGACCTTACTGAAACAAGCCTCTGCCATGTGTTATCCATTTCACTTCCCACATAATTCAGCACACAATGTTACATAAAGCAGCATAATGTCAGTCACATGTTAACACGCTCTTGCGATACACCAGTGTCACTGCTGCTTTTACACATTGTCAGGGCAAAATACATCACAGCAATATGCTCCCACTACGCAACTGAGAGTGAATGAGGCGCCAAGCAAATGCATCTCTTTACCAACGACAGCTAAAGCATGAGCTTCAATCTAAATAAACCAAACCAGCTTGGTGACTGTGTTTTCTTATTGAGCCAACAGTGCCGCAGACGGATGAATCGTGGAGGCTGAGGACCAGCGTGTGTGTGTACCGTCCCTCCGCGGCTCTGGAGGAGACGGCCTGTTGGATCAACACCCTAAAGCTGAGGCTCAAGGTCCATGTTTGTGACGCCCATCCCAGAAAAGACTGGCAGGGGGTCGTTCCCTCACATCAACAAAATATGCCCCCTTCCCCAGACTGCCACCTGTTCAGGAGCAGTCTGTTCCGAGCCAGCTAGTGACAGAGCGAGCAAAGTGGGTGTAGTGTGGCCTTACGCCACACTGCCATTGGCCGATTGGCATTAGGGAGCATTAATGATGTGCGGTGGCAGGCCAATCACAAGGTGCCATCTGGTTTGGGTATGTCTGGTTGGCCCACTACCATTTAGCAGAGTGCGCATGAAAGATGATTTTCAAAAGGGCGCTTAGAGTGACACAATCTATCGAAAAGACAAGCACAAAAAACGGTACTTTTTCGCCAAATATGAAAATATGAGATTTTTGTAGAACAATTGCCATGAACTGATAGAGCCCTTAAATAAATAGGAATCTAAATATTCAATCCTTGAAAAAATCGTACTATTTATAATATAAAAAAATACCTATCACCTCAATCCTAAACATTTTATTGTCTATTTTACCAGATCTTAATACAATCTAATACAATAATTCGTATTCATTACACAACACCATATCCGTGTACTCAATAATGCACCTAAAGGTACAAACAGGTCTAAACATGATTCAAGGTCAATTCACAGGTGGGGAGTTCAGGGGCAATGAAATAATGCTTAGACACAGTATGTGCAGTCATACATACAAAAAGAGAAAATATATGTTGGTACGTGTAAATTTACCTCTCATGTTTTGTAGCAGACTAGATTGTAAAGAAGTAGTATTACCCTATTAATAATTTTAAAGGGTATATTTTAAAATATCTATAGATAAAATGTAATAATAAACTATTTGTCCATCATGCAATGTTTGTAAAAATCTTAATCCTTCAAAATCTAAATGAAGGTAAAAGTGTGGTTTAAGCCAAACCTACAATTCTTATAAATTCTTACAAAAGTGAAAAGAAGTGAAAGATGCATCAGATCAACAAAAAAAACCCCCACCGTGCTTAACATCCTAAGGGTTGTGTTTCCAATATCCTATTTCCTACATACAAACCCACATACACACACACTTCACACTGAAGGTGTAACAATATAAACAGTGTTTCGTCAGGCCTCTCCAAACAGAGAACTCAGACTTGCAGTGGCAAACGGGGTGACACGAGCTCAATGCATGCTACCCGAGAGCTGCTCCGATTCAGACTCGCACAAGAGAGTCATCAAACCCGACCCCACCTGCCTAATGACAGGCTGCTGTATGCAGCCCCGACTGATGGACCGCAACATGGCAGCCGCAGGATGGCTGCCCGGAAAATACAAATAAACACCCGATAGATTTCCCGAAACCCTACAAACCCCAAAATAATAATAAAAAGTTCTTCCCATGAATAATACACATTCAAATAGTATAGTTAGAAAAACAATTTCTAGAGTAAAACCACAAGAAAATTGATCAAGAAAATTAACTAAACAAAATGTTTCTTATCCTGTCAGGTCCTCGACTTGTTTATTATAATTTAACAGTATTATTAATACATTTAGTAAGACTACCAACTGTATTTCACCACAAACGGTTTAATACTGTCAATTTGTGTATGTTGTTTTGCTGTTATTGCAGCAATTTATAAATGTTCCTTATTTTTTTCTGCATTAAAAAGTTAAATGTTTTAATTCTTGCTGAATTGCATTTATTAAATAATTATTTTAAATAGAAAACGTGCATATTTAATGAAATTAGTGATAGAATTATGACAAAAATAATAATAATGAAGTAAGTGAGATCTTCAGCAGAGGAGGGATCTGTTCGGCAGGAATGACAGTTTTAGTGTACACAGGGATGTGCAGAGAGAACAGTGTGCATTCTGCAAACAGCAATTATATATTCATTAGCAGAGACTCAGAGGAGGGCTGTGTCTGGCCTCCCGTGGCCAGTTACTCGCTCACCAGGACACACACACACACACACACACACACACACACACACACACACACACACACACACACACACACACAGACAAATAAAGAAACACATACGCATATATGCAGACAAACCAATATAGTAAACTTTCACTCAACCTCTCTAAATGTCTATATCACAAGATGCCAAGTTCAGGTCATTTAAATAAACTCCAGTACAAATTGAGCAGCATAATAAAACCACACATTTTAAAACACAAAAATAATTAGATAATAATTAGACCAGACCAGCCTTTTTGATACTGGAACAGAGATGATTATTTAGCTCAGAAATGTATATTTCCATTAAAGGTTTATAAATTGTGGCTCGGTCGCAAGCATCTCAGACATGCAATCGATTATCACTTAACCCTAAATATTCCATTAAGACCCAAAGTTAATGACGTCAACCACAGCAGAGCCAATCACAGGTTCTCTCAATGATCTGTCTAAGGCAGTGGGCATCGTCTAGATCAACCAGTGTATGACCTTGCCCATCCCAACATGCTTTGCAAACGCATGTGAAAACCATTTTTGGGAAGGAAGATCAGTAAAGCAGAGCCTGTGTGAAAAGAAATGTGAGAGTACCAGTGAAGCCCATGAGAGCTCCTTCTCTGGCCTGAAGCCTCAGTCCTTCCACATCCTTATAGTCGATGTAAACAAGATCAATCGCCTGGAGGCCGAACGCTTTGGTGGTGACCACCACTTTCTGCCGTGCGTACAGGAGCTCTTTAGCGTCTTTGGTGCGTGTGGCTCCTTTTAGTTGAAACACAGGAAAAATACATAAAAAAAAATAAAAACTATGGGTTAATCTAATATACTGTAAATAAATACAAAATTGCATTATATTCATGAATTGTAATCAGCTAATAACATTTGGGATATCGTCCCGCAATAGAAACTGTGAACAAAAAGACAAGATAAATGGTGTGATAAAGATAACAGACCTATGCTGGCACAGAAGTCATCTGAACCGAAGACAACGCCATCAAGATGAAAACCTGCCTTTGGCCCCAAATCTCGAAGTGCTTCACACACTGCCTTTAAGAGAATGAGAAAATAAGAACCTCTGTGTGTGTGTGTGTGTGTGTGTGTCGGTGCTTTGGCACTCAATCAAGTCACCCAGTCAGTCGGCTCTAATTTTCCCCCAAACTCCCTTAATCGCCGTCCATGCCTCTGTTCTTCATATAGTGTTTCAAAATGGAACCTGATCAGTTATTATAAAGAAAAACACACACACACACAATTAACGGCCTGATGCGCCTCTGTCTCCGTGGATGGTCTAGAAATCTGTGAAGACTCTCCAAAGCTGCAACTAACCCCAGAACTAAGACTGGTGAAAGAAAGTCTGGAATGTGATGTGACCGTGTCAGGCGTGGAGCAGATGGAATTTCCTGAATGCTTTTGTTGGGATCCAAATTAATTTTACTTCTCGCTGTGACTCTGCAATATTTCCCCGTCTTGCCTCTGTGAAACTGTCTAGCCACCACAACAGAGGGTTTGGGGGAGGGGAAAGCGGAAAAGAAAATAATAAAGAAGAAAAAGGACCTGCGTGTATTGTAAGTGGACAAATATTGTCTTTTCTGATTATTTTACTTTTGAAGGTCATGTGAAAAGTGACATTTAAATGTATAAAAATATATATAAAACAATTGAAGGATATAAACATTAAATATTAAACATGTGATGGTATATAAAGTTTGCAGGGTTTTTATTTACCTTCAGATTTAGCAGACCTACTGCAGTTTCCACAAAGGTGACCAAGCGGATGGGTTCCTTAAGCTCTCTGCCTTTTAAATACTGTTGAAACCTGTCAACAAACTGAAAAAGACACGCACACTCAAAATAATACAAAAACACTTTAATCTCTTGCAAACAGACAACACATTACGCAAAACCAAAGCTAATTCAATATAAAAACCTCTGACTCTGGGTTTAGCAGAAATAAAAAAATGTTTTGCTTCAAAGACTCTTCGCAAAGTCTTTGGACAACTCCTGTTTCACCGGGGCCCTCGAGATATACAACACGTTCCTGTCTGAATTTACAAAGAAAAGCTGCATATGAAAAGGAGAAAGGGATGAGATTTGAGTAGTCTGGGAGTGCATTTCATTTTGGTTTAATGCCGAGCCTCTGCTTCCCCCGGTGGAAAGACTCGCAAGACGTGCGGCGTGTGATACGGAACTTCTCCGCTCTATTCATTTTCCCGCTCATATTTGAGCTCACCTAAGAAGGCTTTAAAATGAAGTTTGATTCTTTGAAGACCAAAGCGTTCAGATTTTTTCCAACAGACCAGTTCACAGCTAGCTGTGGACTGCCAGTGGGGTTGCCCAAATTCCAAAATCTATCATCTGGAAACACACAAAAGCTCCCTCTGTCAGATATTTTCTTTTAAAGCCTGTACCAAAAAAGGGAGGGGGGTGGAAGGGGAAAAAACTCAAAGCAGAAAAGTGTAATTCCCTGTTCCCCATTCGTCTCTCTTTCACACGTCGGGGACGGCAGATTAAAATAACCTCAGGTACGTCAAGGCTAGTTTTTCAAATAAAGGCAAAAATATCCCACACACACTTGTTTTATTAGCTCAAAGAATATGCTTTCATTGAGGGATTTTTTTCTAATGGGGGAATTTTAATCATCTCCCCATTCAATCTCAGTAGGATAAATCATATCTGAGAGATTTGCATAAATATAAACCATCAAAGACTTTTCATCTTCAAAGGGGTTTTCAAGACCCAATAAGCTTTGTACTGTAATCATCTGAGGTCACAACCCTGCAGGGGTAACGCTGCTATGGCAACATAAAAACGCCAAAGGCTTAGCATAATATTCACCTCGAACGCAAAAAGGGAGGGAGAGGGATTGGCTTGTTTAGTGGCCCTTCCATTTCCTCACCATCTCTTTTATCAGACGCTACACTGCCCTCTCCAAAGGCCCCGTATTTTCGCACGAAATAATAGCCGCTCTGCGGCAAAACGAAGCATTTATCTAGCCCACAATAAAAAAAAACTCCGCCCTAAACAATCCCGACACGCGCCTGCCGTGTCGGACGGACATCGGCGAGTGACAACAAATTACAGGTGTGCTTTTATTGCGCTGAAGTATCGGGACCGAATGGCCCCTTTCAATATTTACACAGCCCCTGGGATTTCGGCATTGAACCGTAGTCGCTTAAACTGTAATACCGCTCTCAGGTGTCAAGATAAGAGGGCTTTTCCGGTCGTCAATAGGGCTATAGAGGCCAGGCTCCTTCAGTCCTCGTTCAGCCCTCTAAAACCCACACTTCTCAACAACAAGTGCCACTGTACGGATGGGAACGACGAAGGGATTTCGGCGCGAGGGAGCTGCTAGAGCGAAAAAGGCGGCAAGTGGATAAGTTTCAATTAATTCTCTTCAAAAGAGGGCCAGATTAAATGTTTCCGGCCTGCTGAAGTGCTCATTTCACCGTGTGGGGGAGAAGAGAATTAGGAGCGGACGGGGAGGGACGGGACTCGAGCTGGTTCTTTTCAGGACTCGGTAGTGTGGCGACCAAAGAATGCTCACGGCTCTGAATCTGTGGGAGAATTGTCTGCAGACAAAAGGAGGAGGGGGGGAGAGTTACGCCTGTTATAGTCCAATAAGCCTTGTCAGTCAAATAAGTAGGGAGAGAAGACAGAAAGGGAGAGCAGAAGATTTTTACACAAAAGGAAACAAGTAAGTCCATCTTTTAGCAACAAATCAGTCTGGAGGTTCCTTCGCTCATCTACGTGAAAAAAAGGGAAGAAAATAAACAACAGAGGGATTTAGGGTCGGCTGCAGAGAAGAGAAGAAGAGGAGGAGGAGAGAGAGAGATAATCAGGCTTGTAGTGTTACGACTTTGTGTTGTGCATTGGATTAGGTCCTCGCTGACTGCCTATCACAGACACAACACACGCGCACAAAAGATGGGGAAAGAGAGATATTTAATGCTACACAATAGCACTTGATAGCAGGTAATTATTTTCTGGCATCCAAAGAAAAATGCTGCGAATTATTTTCTTCGTCATGTAACAAAACCACTGTATTAAAAAAAAAGAATCTTTGTTAATTTCAATTTTTAAAAACATTTTTTTTGCTAAACTGCAATAATGTGGATTTAAAGAATGCATTTTTAAAAATGCCTCGATATACAATGTACCAATTCTAAGTGTGTGTTCTGCAAAAATATATATTGGAAAATAATAATAAATTCATATTGGATTGTTTTTCAAAAAGGCCAGAATCAACTAGGACATTTTTTTTATATAATAAAATAGAAATGTCCTTCCCAAACCTCAACAGAATTAAACTAAAATTGAACAGGTTCCCCAAACTCTGCATCCAACTGGCATTGGTTGAACAAACAATGGCTTCCGCCTCAAACTCACACCCTTGGTTGAGTCGATGTAGCTATGATGGGCCGAACAAACCTAAATCACTGCATTTACACTCTTCAGAATGGCTTATTTACACCTGCACATCAAACTGGGATAAAACAAACCATTTTAACATCTGAAAATGACAGCTATTTCCTTTAAATCATTTTCAGTAATTTCAGTAAAAAACTACAGATTTTCTGTAGCAACACTAAAATAACAGACAGGGGATTTTGTTAAACCATGACAATTGTAAGCAGCAAAATAAAGCAAATAGAAGAGAATCACTCTCTCCTTTCATGTTTGTCTCACGGCACTTTCAAAGCAGCGTGCCCATGTCAGGTCATTGCTACACGACTTTCTCTCCGCTCAAAATCTACCATATCCTGTGGTGGCTACGGGCTCGGCCGTGTGCAAAGCATGTGGAGAGCATGTTCTAACCCCCACCACATATGTGTGCACCTTTTTTTAACATACACACACACGCACACACTGCTTGCTGTGTGTTAGCCAATGTGACATCTGTCTGGAGGTTGTGTTGATCTTTGAGTGGCTATGTGGGGAGGGAAAGGCTGATGTTGTGGTCAATTTTATTTGAAGAAAACAAAAAAAGGGGGGGGTGGTTTGTCATATTATATTTTTTTATATCAGCAGGCCTAAAACAACAGTGTTTTAAAGGAAAGCCAACAGGGGATGTCTCATATTTTCGGAGGAAATAAAATCAGACACAAAACCATAACAAACTAGAACAGGAGAGAGAAATATGACCACCTGTCTGCAATTAAAAAGGGAAAAAGCAGCCCAGGAAATATATTAGCACTAATTAAAACCACTAGTTAAAAACTTCCTGCTTCGAGCCTAAACTAACTGTGAGCAACAGACCGGGGCCCCTCCATCTCACTACCTCCGTCCCTCCCTCCCTTCATCTACCTAGTTAAGACATTGTGGCTTCTTTAGGGCCCTTTCAGTGCTCATGCCGAGCAGCTGAATACTGCAGATTTGGGCTGGGTTGGCTGATTGGGGAAATGGGCTGGAGGGATTTGGGGGTTGGTGTATTGGCCATGCTGGGTGCCGCCGGGGCCTCCCGAGGCCGCCCCGCTTTGATGGATGGACAGAGGTCCACAAGAATCCTAAACACCTATTAAAAGACACACAGGTGTTGATATCACTTGAATAAAGACCTTCAACGTAAGATCAACTGCTTGATATATTCTGTACTGTAATCACTTCAGCATCAAACACCACTAAGATTTTGTTATCTTAAAGGTCCAGTTTATTAAATTTAGCGACATCTAGTGGCGAGGTTGCGAATTGCAACCAGCGTCTCACTCCAACCCTCCCCTTCCTTTCGAGGATTACACAGGACGAAGATGTTGGGTTTTTTTTGGCAGAAGGAGATAACATATTTAAAAAAAACACGCTATGTAGAGCAGTTTTTCCGTTTACGGCTAGTGTAGAAACATCATGGCGAATTCCGTGCAAGGGGAACCGTGGTGTATGTAGATAGATTCTAAGGTAATAAAAACATAACGCTTCATGATGTAAGGTAAATATCTCATATGAAATGTATATACATTTCATATAAAAAATTGAATCTAATACCTCTGAAAACATAATTATATAGTTTATCGCATTTCTGTCAACAGATCCTCCAAACAATTACACAGAGCGCCTTTAATGCAACAACATGAATTTTAAAAAGGGATTTCATCTATTTTTGGGATAACAGTATGTGAACTGGGATGTTTCATATTTTTTGCCCCCTAACCTACATATCATTCCTCAATGTTACCAAATGTATAGTAGGTTTATTCAAGTGGCCCTTGTATGTCTCCGGGGGCCGAGGTTGAGAGAGTGTATTTGGTGACATCTGTCTGTTGAGGCCAATTTCAAATGTCATGGCTTTCTTGAGCTGATGCCAAGAAATACAGCCCATCTCTCTCTGGGCTGAACTAGAGACATCAGGCCGTCTTCAGAGTAATGGAAAAGACTGTTATTATTGCTTTGAAAAGACCTGTGGTTTCCTCTTACCCTTTGAGTTCTGAGGTTGCTGTGTTCTTTACAAATGATGGAAAAAGCAAAAGCACATAAGAGGTTTTAAATTTTTGGGATAAAATATAATTATTGCAACATTAACTACAGTATATAATTAACATTGACTATAATCTAACTGTAATCATCCTACATTTGATATGGAAACACAAGCCCTCCATGCAGGACTCTGATGAATAAAAGTTTTGGTGCGCTGTTCCTGACATTCACTCACCCACTGCACCTCTGCCGTGTCCTCCACCTTTGGCAGCATAAGTGCCGTGGGCAGCACCTCCGCCTGGAGAATGACATCCAGGTCAGCTTCGGCCAGGCCGCTGGACACAGAGTTGACTCTGACACATTTCTCTGTTCGCCCCAGATCCAGCTCTGCCAGCATCTTCGGGATGGTTTTCCTGGCTGCGTCCTGCCAGGCACACAAAATAAACATTCAGGTCCAATCGTGTCAAGAGCACTAACCTTTCCGGAACTGACACTAGAGAATGGTAATGCAAGCTGGTCACCGAAATGACCAGCTTGCATCTGGTATGCTCTATTCAATGACGCAATAAAGCATAATGTGCCTGCAACAGAACATTGAATTGCAGCGTTACATAATTCAGACAATTCAGGATGGAAAATATATTCTTTCTAACTGTAAGAACGCAGTAAAAAACAGTCAGATTTGTGGGTGGTCTGCATGGATAAATGAAAGAGTGTCAAACTCTTTTGGTGAAAAGGCTTGGCCACATTTTCTAATAACTTCACTTCTTCATTTGAGCCATTGTTTAAACTCACTATTTAGACTCTATATAAAATCAAAATGCTTTAATCATGCAATTGTATTTATCGTTACAATCACCGCCAAAATCCTTAAGTGGTGCTTAGTGTGCAAATCTATTCACATTACACTAGACTTTCTGATACCTCTCATCTCGTACCATTGTTGTCCTACACAGTCAATTCTCAATCAAAGACAGAGGCTTTGAAGCTCAAACGTTTGTATAGATAAAATGTCATCATCCAGAAACAATTTCAAGAAAAAACTGAGCCTCGATATAATCAAACTACTTTGGTTTAATACACTAGTATAAACAAGCAACCTTTACGTTATTCTTATCACTTATTTTCTTTTATTTATTACGTTTATTGTTTGTTGTATATTCTTGTGATGTTCTTTTATTGTATTCTTATCTGACAAACAATCAAATGTGTATACCAGTGAAAGCGTTTGTATGCATTTTTACTACTGGACAATTCTGTCATAATTTTGTCACCCTGTCATTTCAAACCTGTATGACTTTCTTCCTTCTGCAAAAAAAAAAAAAAAAATTTATTTTGTAGAATGCTGGTAATTGAACCCTGGTGGTACTCACGGACTTGCATTGGTTTCGTGTCCATATAACAAAAGTCAATAGGGCCCCAATGTTGTTTGCTTTCCAACATTCTTCAAAATATCTTCTTTTGTGTTCTGCCAAAGAAAGAATGAGGTGAATGATGATAGAAGGCAAATGAGGATAGAATTAAAATTTTTAGCTGAACTATTACCTTAATGATAAATATTTTGCCGAATATGAGATATTGTAATAAAACTGTGACCCCGGAAATACCAGTTAGGCCACTGGTAAAAGTTGAAAGCGCAGACATTATGTGAATTTACAGGGGAAGTTGTAGCTGGCGCCTGGGATTACTGAACAGAGAAAGACCCTAGCGAGAGGGATCAACCTCTCTAGTGACCATAAAGTGAAAATCCCTGCACACTAGCCTTCCCCACAAACACCCAAAACACATGACCAAAGGAAGTGGAGGAAGGCAGAATCAAAGTAAATGCCAAGTTCCAGGGCCTAACTGTGACACAGCAGCACACGCCAGGAGATTCAAACCAGATGCAACCCAAGAAAACTGATGGTGGGAGGGAAAAAGGCTGAACAATGAGGTTTCCATTGGTCTGAACACGACACTGTCCAAAGGAAATGTGGTCTCAGTTAAGCGGTAAGCGGAAACGGTAGCTCAGGACTTGTCAGCTTAGATCAGAGGAGGGATGAGAGAGACCACGAAAGAGAGAGGAGGAGAAGAGAGGCCTTGGGGTTAATTCAACTTGAATGAGGAACTCCTTATCCTAGGTCATCTTCACACCATCCACAAAAGAGCCCCAGCCAGGGTCATCTCCACCCAAACAGTGTTTAACTTCAGCCCAGACCATGACGGCCACGTAATAAATGGGATTGAAGTCAGTCTACATCTGTGACTCCCTCTTTTATTCTAGTCTAGTCTTGACCATAAAAACCTTGTCATTCGACCTGGTAATAACAACAGCATTGTCAGTCATTTTTACGAGAAAAAAACAGAATGTTCAAAGTTCTGTGAAGTCAGACGTCTACATGATATCTGAAGTGTGGAATATACTAGCAAAACGGATTAAACCCAACACACAATCTAGACACTCATATACCAAAACTAACATAATGGTCCTCAAACTTACATATGGTAAGAGTTGTTTAATTGCCAAATGATAAAAAAAGTCTTCTCAATAGGCAGTCATGGGTACGCTTGAAGCCTATAATGTATTTGGTGATCACAGTAGTACTTTTAGGAGGGTTGATGGATTTATGAAGCCGTACCATGGAACAGCTTTATGAATGCTGAGTGCTACAATCTCATCCACTGATCCGGTGTTGAAGATACCGCAGAACCACCGCAAACTGACATCACATTTATGTATGTTTGATGTTCAAAAAAACAACTCCATCGGGTCCAAAGTGAAGACAAACCAATCAGATCAAAATAACTATTGGTCCACATTGAATTGTGTAACGCATTATCAAAATTCATAACCCACAATTCTGTGCTTTTTATCATCACGTGTATCTCTTTGAACTCATATTCCAGACATTTTGATCAGTGGAATGGGTGCGCTAACTCATCCCCCCTCAAAGTAAATTGACAGAAAGAACATTCTTGAGAAGAGCTCGGCTCCTGAGGTGCCCCAGCCACCCAGAGCTGGAATAAAATACTTTGAAAGCTGAAATGTTTTACATTATTGGAAGCCCATCCAACTAGTTGCTTCAAAAGATCCTTCCCCCAAACACCCAGCATCCCACAGTGTCCAGGAGAATCACAGGTTCGAGGGATCTTTGATTCTTTCCATCATTAAAGCTCGACACAGTATCATGACAGCACGTCCACAAAACACTCCAAACAAAGGATGGACTTTCAAGTAAAAAAAAGGCCAAATCCATCAGATTTGTCGAGAATTTGGTCTCCAGCTGTGTGGTATGCCAAGAAATGGATCTAGTCCCGGATAATTCAGTGTCTGTATCAAAGCAGTTGAAAAACGGGTTTATGTAACATCTGAAATGCATAATGGATTCCCTATACAGTTAAACTCAGAAATGAGTGAGGGAGGGAGAAAAGCTAAAAAAAAGAGGCAGAAAGAATTTTAAAACATTCATACTATATAAAAAATTGTAATGTAAATTTGGTCATCATTTACCATTATTTTTAGCATCCATTGTTGTCAATTTTCTATCAGACAATCTTTCAATTTTTGGGTGACACATATATTTAAACGCAAATGTATTTGAAAGCAGAAAACAGCCCCACCTGTGGACTGTTATTCTCAAGTAGCCATTCAATTTGCTTTTATTTAATTTCTGACATTTTGCAACTCACCATGACACCTGCAACACTGGTGAAAACAAACCGTGACTACAGTATCTGGCGGAAAGGGACCCTCATTCTTTAAACGTGAAATATGTGCAAACAAAGGTGCCACGGACAGAATCTGACAGGTGACGCACCAGGCATCTGGAGCTCTATTCCAGCTGAATGATTAACAGATCCAACATCTGATCCTCTCCTCATTCCGCATTTGTCCAGTTCCGCATGGGAGGAAACCCCCGTCCCCCTAGGCTCCACGTTAGATTCTCTCAACCCACTGAAAACCACCACTTTTCCTCCCGACGTGAGGTTAAAGAACAACCCAGGGTCTGCTACTTTTTCATAGTGCTGCTTGTGCGTCTCGAATATTACGCGACTGTGTGGTCGGCTGGCTTTGCCAATCAAAACAGGCGGCTGAAATTTGATAATGGGAGACGGAGGTTTTTCTCTGAAACTCGGCGTACAGTGATATGTCGTACTGCATTGGACTCCCAGTGTAAGGATGATAGAAAGGTTTCAGTAAAGGAGCCTTCAGATGGGACATCAGGCCCACCAGAATGAAGCCACATTGGACAACTGCCTCCATCCATGGAGACCTACTTTACTTACTTAGTTGATGTGCCATTTTTTGATCAGCACTTTTGATAAAGCATCTGTCAGCAAAACTCACCTTTAAGCTAAACAATCTAGACTTACAGTGATCTTACAATCTTAATCGTACACTTACAATATACAGTGAAACTGGACTTGTCAAAACCATGCCCAAAACCAGTGTGGTGGCCCAACTAAGACCCTATCCACACTTACGCATATTTTTATCTCGGTTTTTGCATTTGGTCGACACAGAGACGTTGTTTTGTCATCGAAAAAGCCCTCGGAAGTGGATATATTTGAAAATGCTGTTTGTTTTGCGTTGTAGTGTGGATGAGGAAACAGAGGGGCTTTAAAATGATGACGCGTTGTTTCGGCTACTCTCCTTTTTGCTAGCATTAATGTCAGTTCATGCATACTTTAGATTGCATTTTAGAAGACGGAATATTTAATCTCGCAGTTATTGTTTGGCAGCGGAGCACGAGTTGAGTTTCGCTTTTGCAGCTTTATAGTGTGTGTTAAAGGGCTTTGAAGGAGACTCATCTCTAAGTTACCTCATTGTCTGTCTGTTTAAAAAACTGTGTCTTTGCTCCACATTGTCGTGACATAATGCAGAAAGAAAAGAATCGCCCGACAGAAATTACACATGCTGACGTGTCTTGGGTTTTACTCATGTGCAGTACATGGATCAGTCATTTTAGTGTGGACGGGCACCATTTTGGTAGAATTTTGAAAACAGAAGGAAAAAAAAGGCCTAATAAAGCTTGAGACGACTACGTTAAAATACAGATCTTGGTGTGTTTTTTAGGAAATGTCACATTCTGTCAAGGCACAGCTTTTTGGGGGGTTTTATGTTCCGTCCATGTTTTATTACAACTACCAACACATTAATCTGGATAAATTTGTAAACACCTTTATCCTCAAGGCTTTTAAAGACACACAATGGGACAAGTAATGGGACACAAAATGGCCCTTTACACCAACCCTCAATTTATCGTGCTTCTTCTTGTAGTGAAGTGAAATCACCAGAGAATAGATTATTTGCTGGACACTTACAAAAGCATGGGCTGTAATCTATTAAAAAAGTGACATTATATGGAGTACATGGGGTCCACGGAGTGTCAGCAGTAACTGACTTTCAATTTTCAAGCCATTAGAGTTTCTCACACCTGCTGCCAGGGTCAGAGCTTTGTAACCAAAGTCGTCATATGTAACGTTTGCCTTTGAAGCACAAGCAAACCAGAATAATAATAACTGTATATAGGACATTCTTATCTGATTACGATAATCTAACTAAACAGCAAAAATAGAGTCTTTAGTTGGTAAAAAGCAATGTTATACCAATGTTTGCCCATTTTAGGCACTACATGTTAGACGTTTTTACATAGTTTACTCAACAAGCTATGTTAAGCATACCTCACAGATTTCACTTGCCTTTGCACTGAAAAATAACAATTGCAATATATAATACACAATACTCTAGGATGAAAGACTCTCTGTGTGATATGAAATTATTTTCATGGACGTTCTGGATTTATTGTTGTGTTATTCAGACTACATAAATCAAGCAAACATTAGATTCCTTGTCGTTTTTAACCTTTCAGAATCATCTCTGTAAAAGTGTTCTTATTCTGATTCGCATGCATGCATTTATTTGTTCTGAGTGAAACTGTTGTAACTCCTCACCTTAAGCACATCTTAAATGCATTCATGATATTACACATCATAAAACCTCAATAACCCCAGCTTAATTATCAAAATGTTTTGTCTGCTCCAATCGGGATAACCCCCCTTATCGACCCTCTTAACCTACAAAGCTTCTGTGATAAAAGTATTACATACACAACAAGCTTGACTGGCAAGCGGTCTCTTCTAAAGACTACTAATGTAATCTAATCTAATCTAATTTAAATTCACTAATGGTGGGGATTCATTTTCTGTGTGAAAGCCTCAGCTCGCCGTTTGTATTTCTTGGCAGTCGATCGCCAAGTGTTCCTCTGAAACATTCCTGTGCTGTGCCGTTTCGGTCCTGGTAAAGAAATAGTAAGGAGAGAATAGATTTACAATAATGAAAACTCTGTCATCACCTTCATGTCATTCGAACCTGGGTGATTTTTTAAATCTGTGGAACAGTACTGCCGTTTAGCATAATGTCCCAGATGCTCTGTCCTTTAAAATATGATGTACTATGCATGTATATGCACAGTTCTCAGTTCATTTTTTAAGTAAAAAACTTAATTTTTTATTTATTTTATTACTAAATAAAATAAAATCAAATAGCATTTTCTATTTAGTACTGCCCTGAGTAAGCTACTTTACAGATTTAAATAAGAAGTCCACTACATACAATAATAACGGAGTTGAAAATTTTAAATAAACCTTTACCTAAGGTACAGTTAGATTTTAGATATTTAATTATTTGCAAATGTGATTTATTTTTTTAAATATGTTATTGATATAGTCAAAAGAAGCAGGTTTGGAAAAACATATGCCAAAACTTTTATTTTGATGTTGCACTATTTCTTTAAAACACAGTCTTTTAGCTTCCAGTCCTTTGGTACCCGTGAGTACCGGGAAGATTGCAAATTGAAAAGGCCAAATCTGATTTTGCAGTATTTGTCACATGGACTCGCACACATCTACACATCACTACGCTGCTGCGATCCATTGTGGCATTCCCTCTTTGAACCGCCCCAGTGAGAGTGTGGTGGAAGAAATCCGAGATGTCTTCAAAATAGCGACATTGGATTTTGGACTTCTATATCAGATAACAGTTGGTTGCATAAATTATGGTAAGTTGGAAATGTTGACAGGAAGCCAAAGTATTACACTTTCAAATAAGCTCAACTGAAATCCAAGACTATAATAGTGTTTTACTGAGCCGGTCCTGACAAACAGAAGATGAGTACAGTACTTGTGAAGGCATATATAAGCAAAAGACAACAAAAAGGTTCTCAAGCAGCACACCGGGGTGCAGGTATGGAGCCGTCCACTGCGAGACACACTGACGTATGTACTGCAGATTGCAAATGTGAAAATAAAAGCTGTGCTACTTTTTCTCATATAATTTGATCTACTCCCACCACCAGGGCTGACAAAGAACACCAAATATAAACAGAACATCAACAGCCTGCTGTCAACAAGGTGATAGAAACAGTAATAACATTTTAATGTCTGAGAATCAACGTATTTTATTAACTTAATGCGCTTCTTCTTGTGCTTGAGAAACTACTTGAAGACTGGTAAGAAAACTTAAAAAGAAATTGATATCTGGCCATAAGAGAGATGTTTGTAAGCTAAATACTTGATCAAACATCCATCAAATAAATAATTGTAGAAACATGCAATGTTGCAAATCCCTAAAGAAAACCTGAGCCCTGAGAAGGACCAAGCATATCTTCCATCAGTCCAGGCCGAACCAGCAGACCTGTTGCTTAGCAAGATATCTTAGCACCTGCTCTAAGTAAAGATGCAAGTTGTAAGACGAAGGTGAGACAGTAAGAACAAGAGAGAGACAAATCAGAGGGAGCAAGAAGTAGAAAAAAAAGAGTGCAGGGATAACTGTCATGATTCCAAGCATCAGCAGTCACCACCCGCAGATGAGTGCATCAGATGACACGGAGTCTGATGTCAGTGACACTACACCTCAAAAAACCAACAAGGGCACACACACACGCACACACACACACACACACACGGCGTACAGACAGCCATCACAGCTCGCGTTAGCAGGGGGATTTATTCTCTACATACGTTGCCGGGTGGCTTCAGGGAGCTCGGAGCTGATCACAGAGGAACCGAAAACAACATCCGTCCACTTTCACACTTCAGTGGAAGAGGTGCCCCCCCCCCCGGCAGGGCTGCGTAGTCTTGCCATCTGGAGAATAAATCGAGTGTGAAGTACAGTATAGTTTGGGACCAAGCTCCGTGGCGGCAGCTCAGCAGTCAGTTCATTAGTTCCAAACTTCCAGGGATTGGAGCTGGGGGGTGCAGTACGGAGCGAGACTGCCGCAGAGAGAAGGGGGAGGCGGGCAGGGAAGGAGAGAGGGGGAGAGCCACCGGGTGGAATGCCCCAAACTGAGTCGCAGTCTATAGGGCATCTATGCCACAAAACACAGAAATAAACAAACTCGCCCCCGGAGCGAGAAAAAGACAGGTGTAGCCATCAGCCCTGCCCAAGGGAGAGAAAGTGGACTTCCCACACCTCCTTATCGGTAAGGAGTGATGTTTTTAAATAATATGTGTGTGCCAGTTGAGTACGTAGCCAGACTGGCAGTTAGCAGTCACCGGGCGGGCAGCCTGAACTGTCTGTCATGTGGCATTCAGGTGGCGGGGCGGGGCTGGCGACTGGCACAGGATTAAAATTGGGAAACTATACAAACCAAAAACTCTTTTGCTTTGTTGAGTAACCTCATGCAGACAAAAATACAAAAAACCTTTTTGAATTACCTCATGCAGACAAAAATACAAAAAACCTTTTTGAATTACAAGTAGTATTTTGACCAAAAAGACATTCAGTGATTCAATTACTTTTAAAATGATGGTTTAGGCAAAAATAACAATTCTGTCATCAATCATTCACCTTCATGTCATTTTAAACATATACAGCCATGGTAAAAATTAAGAGACCACTGTGGCAATTCCAGTCCAGATTTAGTTGAATTTCAACAGAAATAAAAAGTCACTGAGAGAATGCAGACAAAAACAACAGTTTTTAAAATACACATTTAAAAAAAACACAATACTAGTTTTGCAATGAATATGCACTTGTTTTCGGCAAGATTCAAGCTCTGCAAACATAGCATCTTTTTTGTTATTTTGACCAGTTTGTCCAGTTTGGATTTTCTGCAAATAAAAAACAATATTTTCACTACTAGTTCACAGATTAACAAGTTTTTTCTTAAACACATAAGTCTACCTAAAAACTGTATATGTGAAAAATGAAAATGAAAAAAAGGTCTCTTTTTCCACTGGTTTATATGACTCTTTCCTTTGTGGAATACAAATGAATATTTTACAGTGATTTTGTGTCAACAATGGGGGCCAAAGGCAATGTTGTTTGATTACCAACATTCTTCAAAATATCTTCCTATGTGTTCTGCAGAAGAAAATAAGTCATACAGGTTTAGAATGACATGAGAATGAGTGAACTCTTCATTTTTTGGGTTATTTATCCCTTTAAAGGGTGTTCCTTATTATAACAGTGCTTTACAAAATAGTGGCAATAACAGTTCGAAAGGACAAATTAGCTTTGTTCCAAAATCCATTGAGCTGCTTTACTGCTTAAAGCCTACCTACTGCTTTCGAAGTTGACCAATTTGGTGACCAATTTGGAAAGCTCTACATAGACCACAACTCCTGGGGCCACTTCCGTCCGCTCTCAACTAAATGAAAAGTGCCCCTAAGGTCACAAAACGCTTTATACATATCATTTTATAGCAATAATATATTCCAAATGATATCAGCCTTTCAAATAATGAGGCATCAAAATGTACTGAAATATTTCGTAAACCTGTTGGTTACATCAGCGCCTCACGTAAATAACTCTTAATCAGAGAAGTTATTTTCAGAACCAGTGCGTGTGCATACGTGTGATGTTTTCCCACTCCCTCATCCGCACAGGCCCACGCAAATGTTACTGAGCTGCAGGAAGAGTTCCGTTTAGTAGCACAGAAAATAAAACACCTATCTATAGGTATACATAAACCCCCGTGGATTTTCAATTGCCGGAATGGGAAAAACAGCTGAGCGTGTGGGAAGTGAAAGAGCGAGTGGTGAGGAGCGAAGCGTTTTATTATTGAGTTAATAACTCATTTTTACATTACGCAGTTGCGCGCGAGCAAATAAATAATGGATCGCAGCTTTCCCCGTTCTATGCCAGGCTCTTTAAAACTAACATATGGTCTTTCAAATTGACTGTGTCTCGTACGAAAAGCGCTTGCGGCCCTAAAAGATTTATGCCATCAAAAAGCTGAAGAGCAACGGGATGATATTTTAGGCCCCTTGCAAAGTACAATGTTATTTTCTAGAATGAGTTATAAGCATTTTTTTCTTGGATGTAACAAGCAGCGTTAATTTTAACAGTCCGGACAGGGACATGAGCTAGGAAAGAAAAAACGTTCAGCCTAGAGAGGGACCAAAGACCTTCTCTAATGTTATTTTCCCCCTCTTAGATCACATAGTATTAATATTCCTCAATGAAATAATCCTATCTGGGCAGAACGCTTCTTAAACTGAGAATTTCTGTTCGGTGCTTTAATCTTTTCATACAGTTCTTGTAAAAAGCAACCATAACTTTTGTAAAACAGACATGCTGATCTATATCAGTTAACAATGCTATGTTTGGAGAGGTGAGCATCAATACAAAACAGGACACTTTGTACATCTTTTTCAACACTTGAAGACTGTCAAGGGTGGATTAACTAGAAACCGAGGCACTGAAACTAAACAAAAGACTGGAGAGCATTAAGCTAGTTATTTTTTCAGCTTTAGTGGATACTTGATGTTTCTTTTAGAAACCTTTTCCCCCACTTAACAGTGATAAAGATATGAGTGGGTGTTACAAAACATAGGGATCCTTCACCTTTTCTCAGGGGTCATAGTTTAGCTGTCTGTCAAACTCTTTTTTCCCACTCAAGCAGGAATAGCCTCTGGCCATATCAATCATCTTTATTAACATGACTTAAAAACCTTTGTTAGCTGACTCCTTTCCACCGCTTCTCCTTTAGCTCCTGCACCAATCACGATTTCATGGAGAGGTAAACAGGGCCAATTGGCTGGCTGTGTGGGCGGGTCGAGAATGCTTTTAACCTGCAGCATCTGCTGACTTCCCGCTGTTTGCTCTGTGTGAAGTGGGCACCTTGTTTCAAGGGAATGTGATAGGGGGGCATTTTTGCCTTTATTGGCACATAATGGGACGGAAATGTGCTTGTTTTAGGCAATGCGCTTAGGTAGCTTTCTTTGGAGCGATTAAGGATCAGCACCTGGCTAAAAGAGAACTTTGAATGATGGAGATTTCAAATCAGGTTTTGGGGAAAGAATGGGGGCAGTCGGTACCTTCATGTTGAGGGCGACCCCATCCTCACAGTCGAGAACGGCACAGTCCACGTCAAGCGAAGTCAGTTTCCGCAGTTTTTTCTCGTCGTTGCCCGGCACGTAGAGAACGGCGCGGCGTGGTATGTACTTTAGAGAGGTGCCAGAAGTATGGTGGGCACGCTGATTACTTTGACACCAGGGCACCGCTGCCAAGATTCGCCGACTGATCCCCCTGAAATTCACATTTAAACAGATATATACTGTGAAACTGTATTTGCATATTTACCATTGTAAAGGTTCAGTTTATGAAAAGTTTTAGAGGCATTTTCAATGAAAACAAAACTCTTAATCTCAAAGCCCTCCAGACATTCAACATTTTAATTTCCCTTACAAATCTTCACAAACGGACAAAACAAGGTTTGTTTTCCTCTTTGTCTCCTAATGGATAAGCACCGTTGACCTGAGGCTCTTATCTTTGACAACATCAGAGCGAACGCTTCTTCTCTCATGCTAATTCACAATGGCTCAGCAAGCACAGCTGAAAAAATCTATTTAAGGCCAAGCCAATACGATTTAAGAAGGGATTACAAACACCACCACACCAATCATAACGTAAAGGTATAGTTCTTACAGAAATGAAAAATCTGTCATCATTTACTCACCCTATGTCATTTCAAATCTGTATGACATTCTTTCTTCTGCAGAACACAAAAGAAGATATTTTTGTTGGTAACCGAACAACGGCGGCACCCATTGACTTGCATTGGTTTTGTGTCCATACAATAACAAAAGTGAATGGGTACCACCATTGTTTGGTTACCAACATTCTTTTAAATATCTTCTTTTGTGTTCTGCAAAAGAAAGAAAGTCATACAGGTTTGGAATGACTATAGAGGGAGTAAATTATGACGTGATTTTTTATTTTGGGGTGAACTATCCCTTTTGGTGAGTTACTTCTTAGCATTAATTTAAACAGAGAGACACAAAATTTCTGTTCCTCTAGTCGAGATGCTCTTTTACGACTTTCTTCAAACAAATTTCATCACTAACAACCACACACACATTTATTTGTTTTCTTCTGCAAATAGGGACGTTCAAACAATTAGCGTAAATAAACACACCAATTAATTGGTATCACATACAAGTAATTGCCTCTCACAACATTTGTTGGTTCCTTTCCACTGCTCATGAAGGGACTGTATTATTTGACTGTATTCCTTTCCTCCTTGAGCTAAAGAAGGGGTAGCAGAGTGAATTTGGGGAGGTGGGGGTTTAGGAATTCTCTTTGGGTCTTTGTTGTTGAAAGAAGCTAAAGTCACATCAATAGCCACTTAATCCGATCTTTCAGTTTACAATTGCCCTCAAGAACCAAGCAGGCATATTCTGGACCGAGATGATTTATCTACACCAGGCAATTAAAAGCAATTCAGGTAGTTATGGCTGTGAGTGGGCCTAAGTACACATAGTCTCGGTAGGGATTCTCAATTCTATAGTGTTCAGATTTGCTCAGTGGCACTACCACAACATGCAGGAAAGGAGGAAATGAAAAAAAAGCAATTGCACTTAGTACCAGGAGAGAATGAGAGGGGAGAGGAACTTGCTATTACTCAATACCTCAAAGCTTACAATGCCCGAATTGGCAATAAAGAATCTAAACAGTGAAATTGTAGGCGATGTACATGTGTATAGGGGGTTGAAAAGACATGGGAAAAGAAAAAGGGGAGGGAGGATCCAAATGAAATCTTCTAAATTCGATGCATACTGCTGCAGGGTGAAATGTTAAAAAGGCATTTTAAGTGGGCACTTGAAAAAGAAATAAATTACCTTGTAAGTAGGAGGCTTACAAAATGATAGCACTTGTAATTAAAGAATAGATTTCATAAAGGTAAAGAAAGAAAACTCCATGGGGGAAGAGGGGTTTTCATGATGGAGCTTTATCAGAGAGAGCGAGAGAGCAGATCGCTTGACGGAGGTATGAGGGGTCTAATAGAGAGACACCATTCAGCAATACTCTCTCTATGCCTTTTTAAACACAGTGGGGGTCTCACTTTGCTTCAACCTAGCTGCCATGGGGAAAGAGAGAAGTTTGCTGTGTTTAGTTGTAACTGTTGCTTTTATGTTCGAAGGAGATAGAGGAGGAAAAGACAAACCGGTAAAATCATTAAAGGTTTTAGCGTTTTCAAAAGCGTAGGGCTAACCCTCACACGTGTGCTGTGGTCGACCGTGATGGTGTGTGTTCAGCGGGGGATGCCTCTGACTGTGTGTTCCTAAGCTGTAGACATGCACATGACCATGTTATCACTTTTAATAACAAGAGATTTCATCCGAGCTGCATGAAGACACACAGATGTAAAGATGATTGTAACATTAATACAAAACATATTCTCCCACTGATAAAAATATTCTCTCACATTCTCTTTGACTTTTGTAAATACGGTTTTAGCGGCCATTGAGTGGCCCAAACTTAACTTCCGTTAGACCTCTGCAAAGAATCAATAACGGTAGAGTAGTTATTCTATTTAATACAATGAATATATAATAAAATACTTATATACACTTTATAAATAATTAATTGTTATATTTAACCAAACACAGAACAGAAGTTTACGTTGGGTCAGACACGTGCGTCCAATGAAACTGTCTATAGGTTAAAATAATTATATAAGGTGAAATTAAGTAAAAACTGAGAAAACTGTCAAAGTGCCCCATAAACCTCCATTCATCCACATTAATTTTCTTTTAAAACTGTAAATCATCCAATGATGGTTTACTGGTCTTAGCTGGTTTAAGATGGTCTCCAGGCTGGCCAAGCTGGTTTTTAGCTGGTTCAGCTGGTCAACCAACTTCTGTCCTAGTCTCTCCACAGTTTTGCCTTAAAAAAATGATAAACGGTGAATTCAAGTAAAAACTGAGAAAACTGTCAAAGTGTCCCAATAAACCTGCATTCATCCACATTAATTTCCTGTTAAAACTGTCAATCATCCAATGATGGTTTGCCGGTTTTAACAGGTTTAAGCTGGTCTCCAGGCTGGCCAAGCTGGTTTTTAGCTGGTCAACCAGCTTCTCTCCTAGGCTGACAAGCTGAAAAGTCAGAAGCCTTCTAAAACCAACAAGCAGACCAACATAATAAGGAAACAACGTTTATTTAGCATGAATTCTAGAAACTGCTTGATCGATTTATAATTTTTATTATATTTTAAACGTTACAAAACAACCTCACCAACCTTTGAAAAGCTCATTCTTAGCCTCAATCCTCAATTTAGTTTCTTTAACTATAATACATTGTTATAATGAAAAAAATCTTACTTTAAAACAGAATAAAACCAATTGAATACCTTCATAAAAAAGGTCAGAGGTTTGAATTTTACTCAGCACATTTGAAATCCCTTTTGTTTTAAGCGCTTCTTATTCAGCCCGGAGCATAAAAATTCACTCTGACACAGGAATTTTTTTGTCAGGTGGAAGAATTGATTGACAGAGACCAGCCCCAAAAAAGTTTGATTTGAACTCAGAAATGTTCTTAGCATCACAGCCATGTCACCCAGCGAAACACCTTGCATTAATAAAATAAAAATATGAACCATTTTTAAAATCTCATAGTTTATAGACCTTTTCAGCGGGAACTATTTATATTTAATTTAAGTTATTATTCCTTTATATTATTAGTTTATAGTATAATAATTGTATTAAATAAAATATATATTTATATTTTGTTGTATGTTTATTTTATTAAAAGGGTCCTGTAGTTTTGACGCATTTAAACAAACCGCACGGTACATTGACATCTAGGGGTTGACATCTTGGTATCGGAGTCTATATTTAAAATATCGAGAAAATGGTTCTTCTCGGTTTTCTTTTGATTGTTGTCAGAAATAATATACAGGCACTCTATTGTTTGTGAATGTGTACAGGAAGTTAAGTTGGGGTCACAAAGAGCGCATGCACAGTAACATTTGTTAATGTTGTTAAGATTAAACCTTCTATAGCATTTTTAAGTTATAATAACTGCTATACTGAGACACTGCAAAGCTAATTAGCATTAGCTAATGCAGAAGCATGCATTGTTGGCTTACTTGGCTGTTGAAGTCTTTAAATTTAGTTGCATACCACTTTTACATTTTAAAGCAACCTAAAATTCCACTTTACAATGGCTAATGAGATTTTAATACTAACATTTAACATGGCCATTCATTCAATGAGCTCACTGCAGGAAAATGAGCTTATCACCCAGTGATTTATTTGATTACATGATTTGGCCGTTTCTCATTTGGACCCACACTTAGCTAAGAAAACTCTGAAATTAATAAGCGCAATGGTAACTCAAGTAGCCAATATTATGTATACAATAAATCACATAAAAAGCAACACAGACCATGAGCAATAAAAACAAGAAGCAATAAATGTTATTACAGCGCTACGGCAGCTCTGGAACCATTTGGAGAGAGCCGGTCTTCCCAACCAAATCCACGCAGAGCTTCCGAGATACGCAATCTGGACCGTTTTATTGATACATCTGTCCGGCATTTTGCCTTGTCATTAAAGTATGATATATGTTTTCAGCAAAGTTCAGCAATCCCTGATGTATACAACATTTCTGCAGTCCTCAGTTTTTGGACTTGAAAGGCTATGATAACTCGAGGCAGTTAGTTCAGCAGTTAGTGGATTTACTGGTGAGAGTTCTGAGGTTTTCTGCTCTTTGCTGTTTTTACACAAGCCTGGTCCTCATTAGATGCAAGTCTACATAAGGAGGCCGGAGAGAATACAGAATCCACTGGTGTTTTGGTCAGACATTGATACTCGCCCGTAGCTGAGTGATATGCTACAACTGCCCCGAACAAACTGTATAACTGCCTCTGCAATGCAGATGTATTAGAAATGAAAAATATCATTAACATTTTCCTTTACTGTTCTTATGCGATCTGAGGTGTACTTTACTTTCTTCTAAATTTGAGATTAGACCACAAGTAGAAGGTGAGGGTATGTATGTGGTCATACGCCCTCAGTTTCAAAATGCCAACATAACTGGAAAACATGATTTAAAGATTTACTGCAAGACTGTAACATCTGCTTTAGGGATGCACCGATACCAAGCTCATGTACTCGTAAAAAATCCCCAATTCCAAAGACCGAAACCTCACGTTACCTAATTGACAGAATGTTCCAGTGCACACAGAGACACCAGCCGCAGACACAATGTCAGCCTAGCAGTGTGGAAATATTTCAAAATCCATGATGACGACCCACGCATGGCAATCTGGATGCTTACATCCTTGGTTTTTTTGCCCTTTGGAGGTTATTGGACACCGTGAAATTTGGGCTTTGAAAATTTGTGATAAGCACGTAAGAATGATTTATTTTTTCATAATATGAGTTGAAGTTGTTAAAAATAAAGATGCTGATATATTCAGTAGTCTCATCGTGTTGTTCTTAGAAAATTGGCACATAAAAAACTAAAACAAACTGTACAACAGGCATCGGTATCGGCGAGTACCAGGGAGAAAATATCGGTACTCGTACTCGATCCTTAAAAAGTGGCATTGGTGCATCCCTAATCTGCTTAAGTAGCCATTATAATTGTCCTAATGATACTGTAGCCGAACACACTCAGATACACTCATTTAAATGCCCACTGATTATGTCCAAGCTTAAAACATGTTGGTGACATTTTGAATAATATGTGCTACGATACAACTTTAGATTAAGCATGCATTTTATGATAATACCAAAAAAATGTGTTTTATCTTTTCTTAAACTGACAAAACAAACAATGGGCCAAATCGTCCTCAAAGAAGCTATGAAAATCACATCATAGACTTTTAGTCGACATAGTAATTACAATTTCAGTTTCCGCACAAAACAATGAAAATTACGTTTTATTTTAGCTGTCTGCTGCAGCATTGCATTTCCTTTAAACTCCCGTTTCATGTATTCATAAACAGCTCTGGACACGGAACCATGGATAAATATGTTGTCCAATTGAACCCCCCCTCACTTTCCTGTCTCGTACAGGTCAACTGCACTCCTCCCAATATGCAGATTTTACAATTATTTCCACCGTCTGGCAGCAATAGCAGTAGCCGTGTCTAAAATGCACAAAATTAAAGATTTGTGTTTCTACTCTGTGATGATCAGCATCTTTTTAATATGCAAACAATTTTCAGGATCTGTCGCGTTTGGGCTTTTAAATTAAATTTGGAATTGGGGGGTAGAAGGATGAAACATAAGGGGGGCAAACAACAACACACAAATCAATGCCATGATGCATAAACATGACATAGTTTGGAAGACGGAGAAAAAAATGAACGGTCAAGGAGTCATCAATATTTATCACATTTCCAGGCCTTGTCTTGCCCCCCCGCCTCTTCTGGGCACCAGGCTAAAACAATCCCAGTAAAAGCTGCTTCTCAGCATGGGATAAGTCTTGTTTTTTTAGTCTGAAACACGAAGGCCAGCACTAAAAATCTGGCCAAATTAACCATAGGGCATTGATGATGGTCAGGAAGACAAACTGAAACTCTCTTCTCTCCTCTGCCTTACCATCACTCCCTCCTCTTTCCTTCTCTCCCTCAAGGGGCCGTCAGACATATCTGATCCTCTCGTAACAGGATCAGCTGGTGGCTGGTGACCCTGGCAACAGTATCTTAGGAGTCTCCTGCTCTCCGTTTTTCCATCGTCCCCTCGCCGCTGCCTCATTAGAGTGGATTTTACGCCATAATCTGCACAATGAGGCTGAAGTCATAGCAGTTATGCGCACTGGCCAGCGCATCTACCTGTAATCCTTCTGGAATAGGGCTGCTCGCTCTTTCTTTCTGTTCTTCCACAAAGCTGCACACTCACAAAGACTGACAAACCGCAAACTCTAAGCTCTAATTCTTCTCCACACAAAGGCTCAGACTACAGACGGCTCAGCTGTCAAGCATCAGAGTGTTTTTGTTTCCTGGACTAAAGACTCATGACTGCCTGCCCGTAGCACAAGAAACGTCTATATCCAATTCCCTGCTGCAGAGCAGAGACAGCAAAATAATGACGGCAAGACGTTAACAAAACCTGGTGGGTCCCAAACAAACTTTTGCCAGGAGCTGCAGATGCGGGCACTAATAAACATGTGAAAAACAAAAGTTACAACCCGATGTGAGAAACAAACTGCACTGTTCAATTCTCTTTCACAGCAGGTTGGAAACTGAAAATTTTCCCATTAATTTTTCTTTAGAAATAATTGAGAAGGCTCCATCAAAAGGAGGGAGCAAGCGTAGGGTGTGGGTAGGGCAACGGGGTTACCTTTTAACTTAGCATTTTTATTGACTCCGGGAAAACAAAATAAGGGATCCTACTAAGAGTGTGCACTCGGCAATAGCCATTCAGGCCTTTGGAGCTCCATTGTAGCACTTTGAAGGGTCTGAAAGGAAACCCCACTGGTGAAAATCCAGTGGAACATCTCCACAACAGAGCACAACTGTTCCCTTTCGGTTTGAATGGGAGGGAGATAAAAGGGGAGATGGACTTCTGAGGTACAGCCAGAAACAAAGGCAACAAAAGTGCTGATCATGAGGGAAAGACACAACTCGTTGCGGCGAAGGGGCGCGGAGAAAAGGAGCTGCAGACAATGGCCCTCACGGCCAAATGACATACTGAAGAACTGAAAAATCTACACAAGAAGTGCTTCCCTCCCCACTTCACAAAAACCCACAAGGAACTGCTGGATGGCCGAGGGGTTGGGGCGTCTAACAGGCGATGGGGATGAGGGAGAGAAATAAAATGCAAGACTGACAGCGGAATATGGGCAGAGGAGTGAAGAAAGCAGCAACAGTCAAAGAACCTGACAAGAAGAGGGTGACACCATCGCAAGTGCGTTTTTGAGGGAAAGACGAAAGGGACCAACTGACAGACAGCTAGTATGAGAGAGAGAGAGAGAGAGAGACAGAAAGTCGCTCCTGTCTGTTTAGGCACTTTCAAGGTGATGCTGGATCCCCGATTCATTCCCACAGCGAGCGCTCTGCCACAGCGGCACTACTCCTGTTCTTTTCCAGGACTTTTGAAGTACCTCTTTGTGCATCAACACAATTAGCTTTTAACCCCCGAAGTAACATTCATCCCCACCCACTCATCCATTCAACATGTGGATGACTCTTAAAGAGCCGTTCGCCTTCATCTCGTCCTGACAAAAAGCCCTCGTGACTCCAGACACAAATAAGGCCCATCTATAATTATCATGCCCTCCGCTAACATTTCCCCTGCTTATTGCAGACACTTTGTTGGAACAGAAAATATTCTTTTAGCGGAGCAAGGGTGTGCTGTCCATTTTAATAAGTGGCAGGGCTTCATTTACAGTTAAATCGTGTCACCTCCAAGACTGAGAGCATCTGAATACAAGCGGGCGAGGAGGAAAGGGGGGACTGATTTGTTTGACATGTTTTTATAAAATCTTTCCAAACGATGGCTGCCTCCCCCGCACAGGGTCATTTGCATGCTCCGGCACACTGCCTCGGCCTGAAAGATTAATGCTGATATGCATACAGAAAGAACAATTTTGAGATATGCATAACGTAGTATGAAATGTTGTGTGCGTGCCTGTCCTTAGAACTTAAAAGTAAAGAAGTATAAAGATCAGCTACAATAGTTCAGAGTAACGTTTAATTTAAGAAATGATTCAAACATGAATAAATAATTTAATGACAAGATGTAAATTGTAAAACTCATCACCCAATACTGTGGGTGGTTGCCAACTCACACGAGTCAAAAATCCCACTGGATGCAAAAAAAGCATGCAATCTTATTCATGACCTTTACATTTTATCTTTGCAAACACAGCAAATAAGATAAATTAAACATTATTTTACGCATGCCAAAATATTATACACCTATACTGATAATAACAGATCTGAGCATTCCCAGGCAAACAGTTTTGCCGATCAAGTCACTACTCCGGTGAAGCACTGCCCAAAGCAACGAAGAGGAGCCACTTTTAACCCACGGCTCTTTCTTTTCCTCTCACTTTAGCTGATTAATGGATCAACGCTGTAATTGATTAGCGGCAAGGTGTGAATTTAACCAGAGTTCAGCAGCAATAATAGTCTCCTGACAATAGCAGCCGACGTAAAATGTAAAATGATAGCCTGCAGCCTGATGGCCATCAAAGGAGCGCAGCCCACATAAAGGGGCCGGCTATTCTCTGGAGCGCTGAATTTCTCTGGGCCCTTTTCTCTTGGTAATGCTGTCAGTTTAACTGACAGGAACTATTATGGACGGTGCTTGTCAGCTCACCTTCATAAAACAAGCTATAAAACAGCAAATAACAGGCTTATATGGCTTCATTATCTGGGGCACTCTAAATCACAGTGGAGGCGCTGGGTTCTCGCGCGTGTGCGTGCACATTTGTGTGCGTACCGTCCCTACGACTCAACCCTCAACTGAGAGGGCAGACGGGGCGTTTTGAGAGACTAAAAGAGAGAGAGACAGAGAGAGTTGAGTGGGTCAGTCTCTTCTGTAAGGACTAATAAACCTCATCCTTTTCATCAGCCAAGACGCAGAGAGAAGCTCCTCACCATGTTCACCGATCATTATCCGACACGTTATTAATTAGCCCACATCCATTCGCCTATAGTTCTGAACCGATGCGATCTGGGGTGCCCGACGTTAAGATAAAACGTCCTCACAGTGGGACGCAGCCAAAGTGGAGTGAACGAAAAAGGGAGACAAGATCAAGAAACAAAGAGAAAAAAAACAACACAATGTTAATAAAAGTAGCACTCTGGTGAAATAATTTGAGACGTAACGTGACGGGGCGGGTGGCCGAGGCACAGATGGAGATTGCATCTGGGAGAGGAAACCTTTTGCCACTGCAGCATGCTTGACGAGCGATCGCTTTTATTTATTTCATGCAAATAGATCCGGGCCTTTACTAACCTGACAGCGGGGGCCGCGAGGTGTCGGCCGTTGAGGCGCTGAGCGTTTTTCACTGCTCGCTGAGGTGCTGCGGGGTTGCATTGTGGGATAGGGGGTGGTTTAACTGGAGTTTGTATCATTTGTATCATAACGTTCAGTTCAGATTGGGGCTGTCACAATATCAAGTTTTAACTACGCGGTTATTGAGACCAAAATATTTTAGAGTAACGATTATCACAATATCTACTAAAAGGTCAAATTCATCTTTGATTTTGTTTATTTTGTGTTTTGTCTTGTTTTTGTCAATCACAGTCAAAGTGTGTAGGGAGGCTCTTAGGGCAAAAAAAGTATTATTTTAAAATAATTATTTACGATATAATGATATGTAGAATTAACACAAACATCGGTAATCATGGTATTGAATATGGCTGTTATCGTCAATACTAGCATATTGAGAAACCTAGGGTTGTGCAATTACTCGTAATTTATGGCAATCGTAAATTTCGGCAAAAACTAAATAATCAAGGTGATATTATTATTGTATGCTACTTACATTTGAAAAAATCTGAAATGATTTGTTAATAATAAAAGTTATTTGTTTACTTTGTCTCAGTGAGGAATCATGTTAAATAATCACGATCTCAACGTTGGCCTAAATATCGCGATTATGATGTTTGCCGCAATGGATCAACCCTGGTGACATCCCAGTTCAGAGCATATCTCTGAAATAAAATGTTGCTTAAAACTCAAAAAATTTCTACATGCCCTCATCCATTCTTTAAATGGAACAACAAACATGTTGTTGTTTGGTGTACGTTTGAAACAGTTGTTAGAATGAAATGAGAAAATAATTGAAGGGGACAACAAATCACATTCACTGATAGTCTGCCTTATGCTGAGATAAACAAATGAGGTAATTGTTTGGCAAACGTTGCCATCTGAGCGGTGTGGTTGCAATTGTTTTAGCAGCAACAGTGAGCGGAAGACAGAGAAAGAGGAGGAACCAGAGGACAGTGTGACTGTCTCTTTAAATGGAGAGAGCAAGAGAGAGAAAGAGAGTCACAGGTTGAGAGGGTTTGACTGATTAGTGTTTGTTTTAAACAGCAGTGCCATGATTGACGAGTCACTGCCAGAAGTTGTCCCTTACAATGTCTCTCTCTCTCTCTCTCTCTCTCTCTCTCTCTCTCTCTCACACACACACACACACACACACACACACAAACAAACAACAAAAGAAGGAGACATGAACTCAAACAACATTACATTTTCTGAAAAAAACTCCAAACATTTCTTCATCCAAAAAAAACATAAGCTATTGCTAAGGTGTGTATATTTTAACTCATCTCCATAACAAAAACACTGCGAAACACAAATTATGCATTAAAGTTTAATAATTAAAGTCTGTCCAAATCTCTTAGCAACACACACCAAACCAGTTTAAAAAAAGTCATCACGGATGTGCAGGTGCATGTATGTGTAAACATGTGGCCACGTACCCATGAACTCTTGCATGCACCCACACACAGCTGGCAAAACAAATCTAACCTACATACAATCTCAGAGGAAGCATGCACTCACGCACACACGACTCTTACACTCATTCAGTTCCAGACGGGCAATGCTTTGTCATACCTCTGCTCTCGACAGGCCCTGTAGTCTCCACGCCACGCTCAACTCTTCTGGCTGTGCTCCAGAGCACCTCAAACACACGCCTCGCTCTCTCCCTTCGCCATATGGACAGATCGGAGCCCTTTGTAGTCATCTCTCTATGGAGGGCCTACCTGACTAAAGCCCAGCGGACTGCGACCTGCAGGGACTAGCAAGCCGGTGCCTCAGACTGGCTCTTAAACACGCCGTAACACACACCATCTGACTGGCATAACACTAATAGTACCCTTCACACACAAACACACCAAGACGGATATATCACGAGTACTGTACTGTAAATGTTTTCGACTGCTTTTACAGATCTATGTTTTCGAGAAGATTGAATGTAATGCAAATTGAGAAAGAAAATAAATGATATAATGAGGATATGACAGTGCATCATCATTTATTCACCCTCGAGCTGTACAGAACCTGTGTGACTTCTTTATGTGAAACACAAAACAGGACATTTTGAGAATTGTCCAAGTGGTTTGTGTCCATACAATAAAAGTCAATGGGGGCCAATGTTGTTTGGTTACCAAAAGATGAGTAAATAAAAGTGAAGCGTGAACACTTCACAAATACCAACCATTATTACTATGACCAGAACACTCTAGTGGTCCTAATGTCAAGCAATGACCTTGCCCAACAGATTCTATTAATCCCACATAGATAAATAAATATGTGATTCCATTCATGAGCCCTTTTGGTACGTTCCTCATCAACACATCATGGCTCCTGAAGGTTCCGAAGATTTTCCTTTCATGCACCATGGAAGACAGAAAGCCATACAGGCTTTCTACAATCACATGACTGTATTACATTTTTTAGGTGAACTGTTATTTTAAAATGTTACATTAAGTCATCAGAACGCTTAGAGAACAACTATTGTCAGGGGGCAGGACCCATAGCGCTGTGTGCGTAGGGGGAAAGATGGATGATCTAGCTGCACCACAGGTGGCTGAGGCCCAGTATGAGGAAGATACTCTGTCTCTAGGTTTTTGGTAGAACATTTTATACAAAGACAACTAATGTGTCTTCTGCATGCCATGTGAACACTGGACAAATAGTGAGAATGTAGTCCTAGACAGAGAGACACATATTAGCACAGGTAAAATCTTTCCGTACCAGCTCAAAGCTAACTGGATATCTGGGTTTGGAACAGAAGTAGACCAAATCAAACAATCGGCTTTTGTCTGACTTTGTATTGAGGTTATTTCCGCCTCGGGCATCATGTTTGTGTGACAATTTGCTCTGTTTTTGGAGGCAGCTCCATCTAATCCAAAACACTTCCTCTAAAGCCCCAAGTCACCAGCCTGATTGGTTTACTCCGCCCTCTAGCGGTAGAACAGAGAACAGCAGGTGCTTATGTTGCATTGCCTGAAACAAATTTTATGGTACAGCAAAAATAGTGTAGTGTTTCTTTTACTATAAACGTTGGCAATTAAGGAATAAATGATGAAAATGTTAAGAAAAATTTACCGTTTTTGCTATATGTTTTCTACAGTGAAATCTAAAATATTTCACACTATTAAAGCAAAATGTGCATGTACTATAATGCCATTATTCTTTAAATAGAAATGCAGTGATTGATCATGTTCTATCATTTTTGTAAATTAATAAGAAACTGAAATCTAAAAATGTGCAGTTAAGCAGCATTGAAATATAATTATTTATTAACAAAAAATTATATTACATAAATTAAATTATTTTATGTATGTTTAAAAATAAATGGAAAAGTTTCAGGTTTAAAACCAGACATGAGCTGGGAGAAAAATAGTGGAGTAAATGCTTCAAAATCACATTTCCTTAAAATGGCCTGATGAACCAGACGCTGAAAAGAGAGGTGCATTTTTCACGGGTGTCCCATGCGAATAAGGCACCCAAAGAAGACACGGAACCTGCTACTGTGATTACTCAACAAAGAGCCTGTGACACACACTGACCTTGAGGCGAGCGGGTAGAGTGAAACCCGTCATGAACTACGCGCATTTACAGCATTATTACACATTTACACAGGATTCAGATCCTCTCAGGCATGAGTGCTTCCACCAGACCTGCACTAATAACATCTAAACAGCTAATATCAACAGGACAACCATTCAAATGGTGCACGCATGAATGCTGCAGAGTCTGTATCAAACCAAATTTGCGTGACTTGTCACATACACATATATTAGAACTCATAATCACAGTACAGTGGTGGAATAATACGTGACCCAGTCAGTGAAAACCATCCTTAAGTCTCCAAATCTAATTTTGAGATTACAAGCATCAAAGTTTGATTTCAACTATTTCACTATATTTTCAATTGTACAGATATCAAGATTATATCAAGAATGTTACATAGATCTTATGTTACATTTCATGTAGAAAAAAATTGAGATATCGCAAAATTACTTTAGCTGGGTTTTTACAGACCGGGTCACAAATTTAAGGGGGTTCGATCAACCAATACTGAATATTGTGTAATGATCTAGTCACCCATTATTTGTTACTAAGCCTTATCGCTTATGATTACGTTTTAAATTATGTTCTTATTCTTCTCTTCCACACAATAAAAGTGGATAGGAACTTGTAAAGGGGTTGTAAAGCTAAAAAATGAACAAGAAAAACATTGTAAAGCACTCTATCACTCATGAATTAATATACAATAAATATATAATATAAATCAATATTAATATAAAATATATTGTTATATTACAAGCCACTAGCTAACCAATAACCAAAACAAACCGGGCGTTAACTTCGGGCCAGACATGTCCGTTGAAGTCACAAAATAGCTTGTGTGAAAATCAGACTGAGAGTCATTGAGCTCTACAATATTTGTGTATGTGTTTTTGTGAGTGTGTGACCCAGCAGCCTCTGTGACTGCAATAGCTCAGGCAGGACTCAAACCACCCACCGCCCTCCCTTCGGCCCAGTCCAGATCCTTTAATTAATACTGGCTTAGACCCGATTGCTTTTGACACTACAGGGAGTTTCCTGAGGCCCAGCCTACTCTTGCCCCAAAACACAGTGACCAAATCCACTGAGGCCGCCCACCTCCACTCACATACAGGACCTTGTGGGGACAGTAATTAAAATCCAACCATATTCTAGTTACGAATTAACTCAAATAACGGCCTTTGGTTCATGTAGTCTGTCTCGAGTGGGTAAAATAACGCGGTTTAGCCTTTAACAATGTCCGGCCGGCACGCGCTGAAAGAATGTGACGGCACATGTATACCGGAAAACGTGTTTACTCACAGCCTGAATCTTGGTCTAACCTGTGATCAACAATCTGTGCCAAATGCACAGCTGAAAACTTAATTTCCTCTATAACTTAAGGCTCTGGGTTGGTGGAAACCACAGAGGGACATAAGCTAAACATTTTCTCTCAGGTTAACCACAGTGACAGCAGTAGCACTAGGGGTAGCAAATGCAGCAAACCGACATTTATCGCTGCCACATTTTCACCCAGCGAGCCTCATGAAGAGGAGTGGTGAGCGTTCGTTGTGGCACAGTAGCGTACAGCACTCCACGTGGGGCCAGCACGTGCGTGTCAGACATCCAGCTTCGCTCTGTGTGCAGTAGCTGCTGCGATCCCGAGATCTGCGGTCTGTACGATACTGCCCTTCACGATAAACATATCACTACATCAGACGGCTTACCGTACAAGCAATGTTTGTTATAAATACTTCAATTTAGATACATTATAGGGTTGTTATTAGAACTAAAGTATCATGTGAATAGTGAGTATTGTTTATTTAGTGTGACAATGGAAACATGACTGAAGGCTACGGTTGTAATCCAACATTCCAAACCCCTAAAACCTGTCTATTTACATACAGAATTGAACAGAATCTGTAACACAAATGCCGAGCGGAGGGCAAGAGGGAATAAAAGTGAACGTGGAAAGGTAGTGCGGAGGTGGGAGGGTGGAAAAGGGCAGCATGTTTGTTTTCTTGCCTCTGGCTAATGAATTTACTAAACTGCCAGGTGGATGCAAATAGCGGAGCAGGCGCCTCGACTCTGCAGACAGCAAACTTCACAGCATCTGTAGAAACGCCGCAGTAAATCCAGAAGGCCTACATCAGTGTGTAACCGAGGGGGCAGGGGGGCTAAAAAACCCTAAGGAGAAACGCATACAGTCAAATAACTCTTTAAAACAGACTGTCAACAGATTACAGCTAACACCAAACAGCTAAGTAGAGTTCCACGGGCCACAGGAGTTTGTTTTATTAAATGATGGCCCTCTTATTCAACATTACCAACTCTGTTCATACAACAACTTTGGAAAGGCTAAATATTCGAATATGCATGCAGGGATGACCCAGACAGTTAGCACACAAGACATCTGCTCCAGTTCAATACAAAGTAGAGTGGGCGAGATACACTGCATGAAGGCTCAAAGTGTAAAATGTTAAAAGTATGTAATTAAAATGCTTCTGATTCCTTAATGCAATCTGCAAAAAAATGACAAAAATCAGTAATTGAGCATGTGCATGAAAACATATTAGTTGAATCAGTCTCTTTTCATTACACCAATTCAGATTTAGTGAGCTTGTGATATAAGTTGAGTTGTTTGGCAAAATGTCACACGAAATGTCTTTTAAAGGAACAGTTCACCCGCAAATGAAAGTTCTGTCTTCATTTACTCTCCCACAGTTGTTGCAAATGTCTTTGTTCTGATCAACACAAAGAAAGATATTTGAGAGAAATGCTTGTAACTAAACTGGCTACCAAAGTAGTCAATTTTGCTCATTAGAACAAAAGAAATGTATAGATTTGGAACTATGAAATTAATAACAGAACTTTCATTTTGGGGTGAACTATCCCTTTAAGTCACTTTACTTCAACCCACATAAAGACGAGTATGCAGCATAACCTAGATCTTTGTGTTTCAAATTGAAGCATCAATTCCTTATGTATTATTCAATATATTGTTATATATTAACAATGTATTATTATTCATTTATATAATCAATATATTGAATCACTTAATATATTACTTCATATATCAAATGAGATCATAAATTAACAGATAATATTTAGGAAATTATATTTTCTTTGTGTTGTGAATCTAAATTACACACTTAAAAAATGTGTTAGATGCAAGTACGTTTGACTTTTGTCTCAGCTCGAGAAATGCAATGCAACACAAACTATAATGTCGCATTGTAGAAAAAAGATTGCTGCATTGCTGTAATGCTACTGATAAAAAAATTGTGCAGCTACTCTCTTAAATATAAAGTTCCTCCTCAGTAATGTCCGATTCTAATACGCTCAGTAAAATTAATTCTCACATGATCTCCAGTAAGCTAAATAAAGTCTAGATAATCAGTATGGTGGAGAGAGGTGGTAGAAAGAGAGGGATAGACGCTGTTTTTCTTGGCTGTGGGCAGCATCCAACCACCTCCCTTCCTTCTCAACTCCACCTGGGCAAAATTTCCACCACCTGATACACATCAACACGGAAAATAGGCATCAAGCATTTAGAGCAGGTACGCAAACCTGTGTCTTTGGCTGAGAAAGGATCGGTATAAAATAGCACTGGCTGTGGTGACTTTGAAAGCCAGAGAAAAGCAAGGCCAGGAGCGTCTTTCACTGGAATCCAGCATTGGAACCTTCGGTTAACTTGCTAACCGCTGGCAGCATGGCTTACGGCTGAGAGGAAATTATTTGAAAAGGTTCCATATTATATTTCAGAAGCTTTCCTGTGCAGGCGGAATATCGCGCGCTAATGATGGAAACATTAACCGAGTGACACCCAGGTCAGGCAGGATGGCACCGAACACACGCTATTTTGCTTGGATAACACTGGCATTTTCAAAACAAACCATCTAATGGTGGCGTCACTTGATAACCTTATTGTTTGTGCTTTGACAAGACTCCAAAAATAGACGGGAATGCATCACCCTGAACCGAGCGCCGTTCACGGCAAGTTTCAGGACTTCGCTTTACCACAGAGTAACTTTAATGAAGTCCGGCTGCGTCTCCTTAACCCGAGTTAAAGGAAGAGCAGCAAACTGGTTTCAATTTAGACTTGTAAGGGACAGCAGCTTTCCAAAATCCCAGGCCTCATGACTTCCTTCCGTGGATGTAGAGGAATGCTGCGTCTGGCTTTATGCACTGCTGTAGGACTACAATAAAGTCAGGAGAAGGGAAGGGGGGCATGTTTTTACCTTCATCCTTGAGAGCTACCGAAGCCTGGGAAAAAACGTAAGCAGATGCTGAGCTGTAATCTAAAGTTGACCCCTAAAAATCGTTACCTAGAAAACCATTACGTGTCTAATTATATACAAGGGCAACATACGATGAAGAAGAGAATATGTGGTTCATTTCTAAAAAGAATTCATCAAATATAATAGAGTCTTTCTGTCTAAATCAACCCAACAAACATTTACCAAGACAATTATGCTAAGGCAGGCAAAGAATAAAAGTCTAACTATCTTTTCAATTGGCATCAAGGCACTTGGCACTTACAGGCCAAAATAGCAATGCAACCCAACCGCCTAAAAGTCTCTATGTGTACCTAAGACATAAATGAAAACTTACAAAAAACAAATGACAACTAAACCGCAAAATGAACAGAAGTTGACTAAGCCAGTGCATTCTTGACTTCAATAAAACAATATGGAAATAAATCATATTAAAACCTTTACAATATTCTGTAAAAGGTTCTGTGCTTATTATGTATTTCAATGCTTTATTCAGCAACAATGTTTCTCAATTATCCTCAAATATATTTATATAGTTGATTAATTAAAAATAACTCAATAGTTGAATCTCTATATTGTAACATATTCACTTAAATTTGACAAAAATGACTGACAGCCCTTAAACAAACAAAAAAGATAAATGCCTCAGTAAAATGAACATCAACCAAAAAAGTGACCCGTTTGAATGGCAACGAAAACCACACAAAGGGCAAAATCTAAAAATCTTGTTCAAAGCAAGCTCGCCGTAGCCTGTATCAAACGTGCAGTGGTTAAATCAGTGGAACAAGAAGTCCCTTTTCTGACCACGGCTGTATCCTGTATTTTCCAATTATCACCTTTTAAAGGCCAGCTGGGTGCATTCCAAACCATCAGGGGGCAATTCCATTTGCATTGCTCTGAGACAAAGTCATGCTCAAGTACGCTCGTAGTAAAGTTCATTAGGAGTGGAGAGACACCATCATTGCTTCCATTATTTTGGGAACAGGCTTCCTCATTTTCTGATCCCGGGCCTGTGTTATTGATCCAATCTTTCGCGCTCTCTCAGCTATAACACCAATCAGAATCTGCACAAAATCGGAGTGCTGAATGCAACCACAGGGAAATATACTTCATTAGATGGGAGAAAATTGTCATTCCGGATAAACTGGGCGGTTTGCTTTCTGCTGTGTTTCTCTACCCTATACGGCAGTAAATGTCTTATTTTTTTCTATAACAGTCTTGGTTTTAACAATGAATATGACATCTGTTTGTATTTGTATAAACACTCATATCTTGAAATATCAGCACTTTAAGTCATGTTTATGGTTTAAAAACCATTATCATAAGTGTTGTAAGTTTTGGGCGCAGTTAAATAATGATCATGGTACAGTTAATACGACATTTGTTACAGGCTAATACTCTAGGTTTTTGCAGTATTTGACCTTATATAACATTTACCACTAAAACATATGTTCTAGAATTGTTGTTAAAGGGACAGTTAACCCAAAAATATAGATTCTGTCATCATTTACTCACCCTCAGATTGTCCAAAACGGTATAATTTTTTTCTGATTTTCTACTGAACACACAGGAAGATATTTGTAAGAATGTCAGATCTCATGCCCCTTTGACTGCCATAGTATTTATTTTCCCTACTATGGCAATAAATGGGGGGTTGAGATCTGACATTCTTCCAAATATCGTCCTGTGTGTACAGCAGAACAAAGACATGTATTACCCTTATATCTAAGGGTGAGTAAATGATGAAATAATTTTTATTTTTTGGTAAAGTATCCCTGCATCCCTGTGGAATGCACAATATTGAATTAAAATGCGATATGTTAAATAAATACGATTAATAAATTTGAAATATAAAAAAAAGTATATAACAACATATGTTTGGTAACCTCCCACACACATAATACCTATTTGCAACATTTGTGTTTTCAATCATTTTAATACATTGTGGTTTTTATTTTTCATCCATTTTTTCATTCAGAGAACAGCTTCTGCTAAATCACTGCTGGTTTTGCAGTGTAACATTCTGCTAAAACTTGTGTTGACTATGAAAAAAGGCCTTGCGTAACTCAGGGAATTAAACACTGCCTCGTCTGTGAGCTATACATTCAGCATCTGAGCCTATAAAGTCTCACCCCTATAATGCATATAGCATTTACTTCAAAATTAATTTTCGAGTTTAGAAAGACCCTGCTGCGGTGCAATTCGGCTGCCATACAATAAAAATCTGCAAAGCTCACGGGTAGTTTCGCCTGTGCAAACGTAAAAAGTCAACACGACCCCAGGCCAACATAATAGCAGATCAAACACAGTGTACCAAAGAAAAGAAACAAACAATGGGCACCCGTTGGCACTGGCAGAGATATATCTAAATCAGGAAGCTACCGTGTGAATGGAGAATGGGGGGACAAAGCCCCGCTTTGAGCTTTCGCAGAGTCGTGGCCCCTGATCTGTCCAGACAGAGGGAAAGGGGCCGAGGTGTGAAGGAGGAGAGAGACGAGGGCCCCTGGGACACGCACCCACCTCCACACCAGCAGCCTTTTAATGTACTGTGTCTAATGTGCCCATTTATGTTTTGGGGTGCAACAGTGCACAGACTCAGGTTTTTGGGAGGCCTCGGGGCGAAGAGCACGGCTATCACCTATCCCAACAGCTGGGGCCCAGAAGGGTAAACAAAGGCACATAGGAAGTAGCGCATGGCTGCAGCCGGGTCTGAAAGGCATGTGTTTACTGCGTTCTGACAACAAGCAGAGCGAGATGGATATCACGTGCCACATTCAAGTAAAAAAGAACAAGGAAAACTAAATATTGAACAGAATAAAACAAGACATCCCAACAGGTGTCCAAAACAGGAGGGAGCTGACTTTTTTTGCTGTTACATTAAAAACAAACATCCCATCCCTAACGCATGGACCACAACAAGAAAGGCCCCCAAATGTTGTTTTGTTCCATTTCATATTTAGTGTCCAGTTGCCTTAATTTGCAATCTTGTGACGGCCTCATTGTCAAATGGACAGATCAAAGCTGTGCCAACTGGACTAAGGGGGGTTTGTGGGGACAAATCAGCACCTAAAATTAAAGGCCTCAAAACGCTGTTAATCCAAACCCTTTGGTGCCCCGGCCAGGTCGTCACTTTCAAATGACCTGGTCTGTAATTCACACGTCTCCATAATCACGGCCCTTCGTGCCGACTGAATACAAATCCTTTCGGATCAGACGGATGATTTAAAAAGGCCGGCTGTGGAAGCACCAATTTAAGTTCAATTTCTGTCTGTCGGGCCAGTCGGGAAGGCTAAACCGCTAAGGGGACCCTTTCAGACAAAACAGGTACGGAGAACCGCCGCTGGCTGATTCACACTTTTCTTTGTTCTCAAGTAACAAAAAATGTGTCATAAGTTGTGTCATCATCTGATACAATGAACATGTGTACAGCAAAAATGAAGGAAACACCATCAACTGTTGGAGCATTTAGCAGCTGGGGCACATGATTCTGATAAAGAACGCTCTTCTGGGGGAAATTTACAAAGGTGTTAAAATAATTCACTTTGTGCTCTCGCGGAAGCAAAATCAGAATAATTAGCCTGGTTGTTTGTTGGCACATCAGCGATTAGGTGATAATGAGTTCAGAAGCAAACTGTTTGAAAAGGGCTGTTTGATCTACTTACTAGCTCCCAAATGAATCTTGTGTAACAATTAAGCCTTCCCTTAGATGCACATCTAAACGTCAACGTTATTTATAAATCAAATAAAGTTAAATATATTTGACCCAAAGCCTAGCAGTTAAAACGGTCTAAAATAAATATCCAATGTTCATTGGAAATAACACTTGAATTTTTTCACCTACGAGTCCCATCTGAATTACTGGTATGTTACGTAATGGAAACAAACATATTTGCCACGATTCGACCTTCGCAAAATTGAAAACAGTCCCACCTTTATGGACTTCCTGTATCACACCCATAGGCAGGTTGCACATTGATTGGCCAATGTTATTATTAGTGTAGTCTAGAGACCGTTCCAACATATTTTAGTAATTGTGGTTGTAGTTTAGTCGAAAGGCTCCTCAGCATTACTTGGCATTTCTATGTGGAAGCCCATTGAAGATCCTATTCGAAAAGCAGCTGGCGTACCACACTGGATTACTACTGACAACCTGATTCAACATGCTCCTTTTAGCCAGAGGATTCCCATCTATTTCTAGGAGAGCATGACATGATAACGCAGTTCAGAAAAAGTGCAGCCAAGAGTCGCTGTCCTCTTCCCGACCCAAGCCACCGAACGGTCAGGGAAAAGATTAAACAGACAGCCTGGTCTGGAGAAAAAACAAAGCTTATACGTTATGGTCACACCTCTCCCTAGGGTCAGCCTCGGGGCAGACAGCGTTACGGTGGTGCTATGCTCGATACTGTATAGCAGCTTTCTCGGCACCTTAACAACATGATGATCCCGTGATTAAGAGTGACATGAGATAAGCCCTGCCTGACACTGTTACCATGACACCTCCGCCCTGACACCAGCTGCATGCAACAGGAAAGCTTTCCTGGAGAAAGTGTCTATGGTGGATAACAAACAACAAAAACTACAACAAAACGGCCCTTTATGAGCCGCAGTCTCTGAAATTGGTGGTTCAAGCCCTGAGTTCAATTAGAGGCAGAGATGGCATGCCAGAGTAATCACTCATGTACTAGCAATGAAGAAAAGACCCTCCAAGGCATGACTGGCCCCCTGGTTTTTACCGTATCCAACGGACGAGCCGTCCACCCCCCTCGTTTACAGCCGACACTAACCCCCTGTATTCCTGTAAATAAATGACGTGGCTTAAACGGTGCCCAGATTCCGCCATGGGAAAAGGCTTCCAACCTCGTCATCCCTTCTCATAACAAAAGGGCCACATTTCACTGCACCTCCATGAACAAAGGGGATCTGGCTGGTGCCCAATACAGAAATAAATTGCGGTGAATGAGACGCTGCCTTCACAAGTGACCCTTAAACCCAGGGTAAACCTTGTGGCGTCATAACAAAGCTAGACTGCACCTTTTCACGGTGGAAAAGTGCAGACAGCTTTTGACAGTCGTTCCCGGTTTTAAGGTAAAAAAAAAGCGCCCATCATAAAGCGGGGTCTAGGAAACAGGATAAGAACTCCAGCCAAGACTATAAAACGCTCGCTGGGAACTTGAAAGCCACGCAGGCAAACTTGAGGGCTGCCATCTGGAAACAATAAACAAACAAAAACTAACCAAACAAATATTGTGTGTAGTAGAAAAACTGAGGCACTAACTGTAACTGAACCGAAGGCTGAAAACACAGGGTCAGTGATGCGGATGGACGCGTCCTACGAGGACAAGTGTGATGAGGTATTTGGCTTTGTCCACTACCTGTGTGTGGCAGGACCTTGGCCTGGTTCTAATGAGCTACAGAGCTAGCGGGGCAGCGTCGGCCCTTTATTTCCACTGATGTGAACAGGCACCCATCACGCTCCCCCATTAAGAGGCGCAAGCAAACGGTCTGCGCGGCTCCCGTCCACCTCCGACGGACCTCTCTGCCAAATCGACACAGAGTGAGATTAACAGTACCAGGCATAATAACCAGAGAACATCAAGAAGGTAAAGGGCAAGAGGGGTCAGCACCGACCTCACTGTATTTACACTGTTTAATAGCTCATCTGAATAAGCTTTCAGAGTAATGGATGTTCTTCTTTGCTTGAAGCGTCAGAGTATGTGCTGACTACTTTCTTTAGTCTCAAGCTAAAAGACACATAAAAGAGTAGCGATGGGGAAAGAGGAAGTGAGGTGTAATCATTGCGGGGGTTGATATCCATAATTAGTATTTTTTTCAGGTTCGCCGTGCTCCTAACACATGTCCGTTGAAAGCAGGGAAAACTGATTAGCTCCCTCCAAATCCCACAGACGTGTGAATACCTGAAAAGATGTCAGGTTCAACCAAACCTAGAAAATCAAACTGGAGATAATGTTTTGTATTCATGTTAAAGAAAGTACTAATCTGTAAATTGAAAGTGGCAGGTGCTTTAATAAGATTTGGGTGATAACTTATTTTCATGATTTTATCCTTTTTTTTCAAAATTTGAAATTACTAGCTTGTCTATATTGTTACAATGGTGTTAAATTGCCATGCCCACAGTGAACAGTCGCTACATAGAAAAGCATTGCAAAGCAGTGTTACTCATATTATGAAAGTGTTAACTAGAGACGGCTCTCTGAGGAAAGAGAGAATTCAGAGATGGGAGTCTTTTTCCTCACGAACAACAAAAACCTAGAGCATTAACCTAAATTTGACATTTAACAGTTACTATTATAAAATTCACATTGAATCACTTCTATCTATGAATCACTACACAATCTATAAATATACTCTCATAGCAACGTGAGCCAAATGTTCTACTTGGGATTACGATAGTTCAAGCCTTAAACCAATATGAAAATGACAAAAACATTTTTAAAACTACAACTGGTCCAAAGCACTTTGAAACACGATGAGAGTATGCAGCATGGCCAGGCTGTAAGTAAGCTATAGACCCTTAGTCTAATATCCGAGCCATAAGACCGGTCAAGAGGCAGAATATAGGATTCTCAGCGCCACCTGTCTTTCAAACCCTGCTGACTGCAAAGCTTGAACCTCCCACTGCGTACCCTGAACCCCGATGTGCTCATTTCCAAAGGTAATGAGAAACGGTGGAACGTTGGCGGACCGGTGGAACCTTACAGGCGCAGAGAGAGGAAACCAGGCCCAACCTCAGGGCTCCTATCTCCCCATTTACATGTGCTGCACCATGGGAAATCTGCTCATATTATTATCTCTTCTCTTATTGCTTATGTTCTTTTAATATTTCATTCAGTCATTAAAAAAGGGATGGATGTCATTTCATTGCACGGTTCATCGCCGGCGACTTATTTCACTGTAAGTGTTGTTTGCGCTGGCCTTTAAATTAAAATGTAAGATCTGTGATTCTACAAAAAATGTGCAGTCTCTGGTGATTAAGGAGGTGGAGTAAGAGCAGATTTATGTACAGCAACATTCACTTAATACTGATTCAAATACTGTACATGGAATCTTAAAAAAATAATAATAAATACACAGTCTATGAGCAGTATAATATGACTGATCAATATAATTAGATTTTTAAGTCTAAACTTTAGGGCTTTAACCCTAAAATAACAAACCAACATTGAACTAGAGCCAGTCGTTTTAAATTTTTGACAATTTAAACAGTGAATTTAAACAGTGAATTTAAACAGTGAATTTAATCTATACATTTTATCAGTAGGTCTATGTGTGTTTCCTAAGGTTCGAACCCATGACCTTTGCTCTACAGAAACACACAAACCTCTACAATTTATAAAAAATATACTAATATGAAGAAACTGTGGGGGGATATCAAATAAAGAGTGCAGGGGTATGCCTGTCAATAAACTGGCAACTTAAAACGTTTTATTGACTTGCAGGGTTACATACACTGCAGACCAAAAAGCAATCAAACTGAGAACGTTGCAAACACTGACACCATGGGGACACAGAGAGAACTGCTGCCACAACAAAACTGAACAACTGCAAAATAATCTCTCTGCTGCCTGATGTAAACTCAGCACTAAAGTTAATGATTATGATGTATAAGACAGGAAATGCATGGTGATTACTGCTGATCTTGGCACGGTGTGGCATTCCCAGCAGAGGCTGGCTAGTCCAGGTGTCTTTCCAGAGGTCTGCCTGGAGTATGCTGAACTGAGCATGGCAGACGCTGTGGCAGGAGATCATACAAGCCAACTCACACACACCTCACACTCCAGCCAGTTCACCTGATGCAAGCGGTGACTCGGTGGTTTCTCTATAAACATTTTCTTCAAAATGGTCTGTTTATTCCAGCATGCAGTGAGGCGTGTTTGTTAATCAAAAGCATTTAGACAACTAATCAACAACAGCCCTAATGTAACATCTTATTGTTTTATTGTAAACATTCAGATTGCAATAGTGTTTTTCATGTTAGTAATACAAATCTTATGAATAATCGTTCGAAAAAAATGAACACATAGTTTGTTAAACAGTGCCACGAATAAGACCTTAAAACAAATATTTTCACAGTTAGAATCACTAATCTTAAAACACTGACTTTTTAATGAGTGCATACTGTGTTGTGAACATTGTCAAGCACTGTTTTATACTTTTCATAGCCTATATATAAATTTGATAAATAATGATTTTAGGCATTTAATAAAAATCTGGAAATATTCAGTGATTTGCAATAAATTTGCATTAATACTGTGTATTTATTGTATATAATTTTCCTTTATTAATAATAATTTCATAAATAATAAGAAGCTAATTTCATTGTCTGTACTAAAATGCATTTTTTATTAAGTTGCTTTTTGAAAACTGTGAAATAACATTATACAAATAAATTATTGTTTGAGGGCTGGAGAATGTGAAACTGTTAGTTTTAAAGTGAAAATCATTTTGTGAGGCTTAGGCCCAAATATTATTAATATTTTATGCAACTTAATCTTGACCTAAAAATGTAACTGTGACATGAAAGTTTCTCATCAAACATAACCCTTTAAAATTTTAACTGGATCTCCTATAACCATTTTGTAACAACTGGTGCGTCCAAATTCATGTGAAAAGTCAAAGCGTTTCAACATCCCATAGCTGTTATGTCTGAAAACAGTGCATATTCCCCAAACTGTTCATTCAATCCAAGCAGCAAGCTGGATTTCTGAACCACATGAGTCCAGAGGTCTGGCTCTAGAACAAGATTCTATTGTTGCATTGTTCACACATTCCTGAAAGGCCATGTTTATACAGATGCTATTCCACGGGCTATCTGAGGAGCTGCTCTCTGGCTGAGACCCTCCGTTGATCAAAGGTTTTAATGCAAGAGCAGAGGCACTTGTTTGGGTCGGTGGGGACCCGGAGCACAAATCTCCATCTGTTGGCCGTATGGACCTTCTCAGTTACCTCTGAGACAAGAACGCTTCGAAAATGCCATCCCTCTACATTCAGTTTACTCAGCTGGCTCTCAATCCTGTTACCTCCTCTTTGTTTTCCTCCAGAACATGTGTTAAGTTAATGCTCTGTAACAATATTTCAAAGGCCAACTCAGGGGGGTTCAACAACAGGTAATAGACCGATTTATTGATGTACTGATCCGAAAGGCGAGAGTGAGAACACTTTATGATGGAAGAAAACTATATTGTTTTTTTCACGCAGTTGTGTTTTGGGGTTACGTGAACGACAGACAAATAAACATGGACTACCTCACACATTTTATGAGGGGGAAACCAGAGAAAGCTCGGAGTACAACGCATTAAAATAACCGTAGGATCGCTTTGATCGCACCGGTCAGCCGGTTGACCGAGAATTCAGTCCAAAAGCTCCACACAGGTCAAATTCTGTGTAATCCTGACAAACTTGCAGAATTTGGTTACAGTAAAGCTCAGGTTTAAATTGGATTAAGGCCACACACCTCTGTTCCTGTTACCAGCACCAATCAATGTGGAAATTAGTTGTCAACACATCACTATTTACTCAGCACTCATTTATTTTCCTATGGGATGCCTAAGGCTGCACCTACACTAAAAGGCACCAGATGAGGGGGACTGGCGGCTTTGAACATTTAGAATGATCTGTCCTCTCCTGTCGACTTTGTTCGGAAATGTCACAGTCCTTCCACACACACACAGAATATTAGAGCAGGAAACAACAACAACCCTAATTTATCCCTTTCATGCACTACCGAGTTTGAAGCGGTTGATATAAAATTCTAAACGTGTGCTGAGGGTGTATATCTGATCCAGTGGCAATTTAACAGCAAATAATATGAACAATTAACTTGATGGCATCCAGTGAGTTGATTTGGAAAATCATTACAAAGGGGCGTGAAAAGATAAGCATAAGCAGGATTGGATCCAATAAGAGTAAAATAATGCTAAAAAAAACACTACATATATCCCTATATGCTTTGTAAACGAAGGCTCCTGTAGATTTGTGTCAAATCAAGCCCTTAAAATTTGCTTTCCACTGCTTCTACAAATCAAGCATTTGCTCATGACTGAAAAAGTTATAGTGTCACATTACATTTCATGGTTTATTAACCCGTACTATAAAGCCCTTTCAGGCCCCAAAAGGGGAAGCTGCCCATTAACTTATCCAGGTCCAGACCCGGGAAGTGTAATTGACAAGCTCTAGGCTACTTTCATCACTTGTCGAGTTCATAGCTGCAATCCATGTTTCCTCTGGGATGCTGATGCATCTTTGACATAAGGGTGTTTGTGACATATCCCAGTCTACCTCTAAGCGAGCGGCTCTCAGCTCTCCATAAAACATGCACAGTTACACACATATTACGCTCGCAGGTCTCAGAATTGAGTCCAGCCTGTGCAGTTAACCATGTGTTCAAACTTCCTTCCGATCCAAATCAGTTTGCTTAGTGGCTTTTGGGGAACAACAGCTCCCACAGTTATTGAACAAATTGAAAATGGAAATCCAGTTTCTCCACATCTGTGAATGTGCTCAGGCAAACACATTTAAAAGTGAAAAGCAAACTAAAGTTCCCAAAAGTGTTACTCTAGAGAAGCAAAATAAACGGATTTGTCTTCAAGGGCTAACAAATATAAACTACTGGTATAATTAACAGAACTAAACACATTCTCTTGGACGACCTCAGGCACCAAAACTGTCATTGGATGCACTTCACATTCACATACAAAGTGCAAATATGACGAACCCTGGCGTGACAGTCACTTCACACTGTAGATTAGCTGTTCTATCACTAGAGCGCCTCTGGAAATTCATCTGCTCTGAATTACAGCCACCTGGCACCATGTCCTGATGACCAATGCCCAATACAGACAGATTATAGGACCTTAAAACCATACCTTCTATGTAATTGACATTTAAACTGTTTGAAGTTCCTCATTAAAGTCTCCCAGGAGGAATTAGACACAGATGTACCTTGCAGAAGTACAGTCCTAATTTGCTTTAGAGATCTGGATTGGTCATTTGAAATAGCACAGGAAAATACAAGCTTTTCAATCGTTCTCTAATTTGTAAGGCTACTTGTTTTCCATTGTCAGTTTAATGATGCGATAATGTATGAGGGGCCGTGCTATATTATATAGTCAGAGCTCAAGGGTGACGTTCACAATACAGAACATCAATAAATATATCAAATCTCACTGGGCAAACATAGAATCAACCACAGATAATTCCAAGAAACACCGAAAAACACGTAAATAAAATATCAAATATTGGGAATTCAACTATCTTTAAGACACATTGCTCTGTCACCAAAAATACAACGGCGTAAATATCAACGTGGTCAAACAACACTGAAACCATGGTTTCATGAGGATTATGGGACAAGATCTCTGAAAAACTTCAGCTTTTTACCATTTATCTTCAAATAGATTTATCAGCAAACCACACACATGACATTGAATCTTTCTTTTAAAAGAAGAATCGCAAAATATTCAATAGCATTCTTCTTTTAAAAGAAAGATTCAATGTCATGATCATAGCAATCGCTTTAAATTGTCTCCCTCTCCACATATACGACGACCTTTCATAAGTAACCATGCATAGTTACAACGCACATTGATGATAATCGCTTTCCTGTGTGTATAGGGTATCATTTGAAAAGAAAACGATGGAAATCTTGACTTGATTCAAACTTACAGCACCGATTCTCTTCCGCAAGCACAACCTATGCGCAGCGCCATGTTTCCAGCGTCCTTGCACAACAGTTTCCTATTGGCTACCAGCGTTGCTGGTTGTAAAATTAAAGACATTTGATTGGCCAGGAAGAAAGCGGGTGACTTGGAAGAGCCGCCTCTCTAACTCGCAGAGTGGTTGTAATTTATATATGCCAGATATAAATACATTCCTATTAAATATGACTCAATATACTAGTAAATTAAATTCTTCCTAAGAATTTTTGTTTCATTTTCTATAACAAATAATTTAAACATCTTAAAATTACCTGAGTGATGAAAAGTGACCTGAGAGATATAATTATGTTTAAAACTAAATTGTAAATAACATCTACAGTGAGTCACTGGCAAACCTTCTGCAATACAACAGCAAAGATTTACAGTGTTCTTTAAGAATATATTAAATATATTTTCTTTTCCTTGTCATTGCATAAATGCATTTTAAATTTAAATTGAATACCAAAATATCTAATGGCACGATTTCAAAATAACAGAAGGGCCCTATATGTACATTTTTAGAATCTGGATCATCTTCCAAAATGCGCAATATGCAACCAGAGCACATTGCAATGAGCCCGAAGAGCTAAAATAAATTATTTTAACATAATATAACTTAATAATAACATAATTGTAACAATGAACAATCTTTGTTGACTCTTCATCTTTATCTTTACTTTTCTTCTAACCAAGGTAAGACAAGGTAATACTCACCCACAATTAAACAATCATATAAGGAGATCGTGTGACAATAATGTAGAATACTACACTATTTACCTTTTGTAAATATAAGTCAGTGTACAATATACAGTACTGGGCAGTTTACAGTAAACAATTGTTTTCAATTCCAAACAAGTCTCAGTTTGGTGGTGATTCTGGTTGTCGTGTCTATGCTCTGACGTGCACGACACCATCACTGGAGCTCGCTCCAGGAGCTGGCACACAGCAGTGGTGAATTACTACTACTACCATCAGCCAGGTCCATGCGTGGCAAACAAATGACACGCAATATTTGCCATGATTAAATCAGCAGGGGATTTTGAGAAAATGTCAGGTTTCAAAACCCTTTCTCTGGTTATGCAGTGGTTGTACACAGCATTGCTTGGAGGGAAGTAACTATGAAAGATCCCACAAAAAACTATTATGTTTCACAGTCATCTACTGACCAACAGAATATAAAGATGTAAAAATGTAATTTTAAGATTCAGGATGCTGATACTTTAATTGACTTTGTACTAAACATCATTCAGAATTATTTTCCTAATTTCTCCTGTTTTAAAAAATATATATGCACAGTATGCTGAGCCAAACAATATATTTAATACACAACAAATCTAAGAGAGAACAATATTGTGGTGCATGCTTAATTTAAGCAATCAATAGCACATCATATAAATATTTCAATTCCTTTCATGGGTTACTAGGAAACACCCTTTTCGCACCCAAATCTTTTCATCGAACTCAATTGTCTGTTTATCCTGTTTTTATAGTGTTTGGCACAATTATATTTTGGAGCACAGCAAGATCCACAACTTTCAATCTGGTCTCCCCTAGGACCCACAATTCTGTTGCCCCCAAAAAGGGGGTCTTTGCCGTCTGATGAAATTTGCATGAATATAAACCTAGCAAGATCATAATTTGACCGTTTCACTTTCACTTACACATTCAACATTTTGATGCTAGTGACAATTTGAAGATGAATGTTATATTTTGACGTAAGAAAATACAGAGCAAATTGCAATTATCGGCAGCTTTTGTTCACTTTTTATCCATCCTGGTAGAAATAGACAATGAATCGGCAAGGTTTGGTGTTTTGGATGCTTGGGTTTATTGATTAACATACCTCAGTTGTGTGGATAGCCACAATATAACACAAGCATTTTATGAAATTTTGATGTTTTGATTAATATTATATTCGTATATGTATTACAGTAACTGCCTCCCAAAAAGGACAAAAAGAATATGCAGGGTCAATATACGTAAAGGCTAAAACATATTGAACACATAAAAAAACAAATTAGAGTTTAGAAAAATGCAAATCTCAGATTTTGCCTAAAAGTGCATGCTATCAATGCTCTGCCAGGGTTGGCAATGTTCACCCAGGGGAACATCCCATCACAGAAATGTCACTGGATTTGGTATGAAACCATGACATTTAGACCTAAGATATGCATTTTCAGGAAGCTTGTTTTTTAAATCATAACTTGACACACATGCTTCACACACGCAAATGTCACTACAAGAAGAAGAACTGTAAACTAAACTATATTATAACAATATATTTCTGCAATGTTACCTACCTAATTTTGTGTTTGTGGTATTAGTGTTTTAATTTGTGGTTTGCTCTATTTCAAAATAAAAAAGAGATTCAGAAGCATTAAAAATATTGTCACAGAAATTAACACAAAATCTTTTATATTAACTTATATGCAGAAGTGCAGACTTTTTAATTTATGCACTTTGGTTGCCCCCTTTTTAACTTTTGGGTCTCTGAAGACTGCCAAAACAGTACTGGGCTATATGATATAACTCAAGACAGCAGCAATTTGTGACATTATCACTGTTCATTTAGAATGAAGACCCCAACCTAAATTCAAAGCAGGGCCACACGTCACAAACAACCCATGTCATGGTCACAACACCTCCCACCTGTAAAATTATGAAGACGAGATTATTTTTCGTTGCCTTCTTGCATTAGTATAGGCATCTCGGTTTTGTGCCGCCAGCAAAGGATGAGTGAACGAGCGAGAGAGGGAGAGAGAGTCCATCATTACTGAAGTACATTCACCCACAACTCAGACTAGGTATTTCAAATGATATCATGGCAATTTGTGCCGCTCCCCAGTTCAGTGATGTTTTACCGACTCATTTGCTATGATACCTTGTTACGGATCCAGCTGCGAATCAGAGGCTTGTCCTGGGGCTTGGGGCAGACCCCCCTCTGCGGCTACCCAATGACCTGGAAGGCAATAGGGGATGCCAGTGCCTAGAGCATGTGCTGCACTGACAGAGCAGCAGGGCTCTGTCAAAAGGCCTCCCATACAAACTTTCCAGATCACTCTGTTTTTAACAGATGAGTAAGCAGCCACGAAGTGAGCCTTCGGATTTGTGAATCACAGGTTTCCTTTTGGGTTTTGGTGGCCCTTTTTGACACACCCTGTATCGCCTGCCTTCGAGGGGGATTGTGCGCTGGTGAATCTGGATTGAGGGGGCGAGATTGCATGTGGCAGGGTCACTGGTTGGGTTAAGCAACAATTCAGATCTGTGCTTTTAACAGACAAACGCGTGTGATGGTATCTTGCCCAGATTTTAGCACAAAGATATTGATCAAAACCAGAGAAACACATGCTCTTCAAGGTAGTAACAGAACAGTTTTTAGACAATCAATAAGTCTTCTTGCATATTAAAGATTAGTCCTAAATGTAACAGCAGCCAAATCTACCCGAGCTTACTGTTAGAACTTCAATGATTTGATCATAACTGGCAATGTCACAAAACATTAGCCCCCAGAAGCCTAACGTAAACGGTGTAGAGCAAAGACTTGCAACAAGATTGTGGTCATTGACCCAGTAGTTGCTTGCACTCGGGGTTGGAGGACCTGGTCTACACATTAACAAAATCACAGGAAACGATTTCAGGAGCCCCCACCCCCCTCCAAACTGAAAACATCTTTCTCACCTCATTAAACTAAATTAATGAGCCACATTCAGAACCACGCATTTATGAAAAAATGAAAAAAAATAAACAGGCAAATTATCAAAATGACCAGCACAGCACCTGCCAGTAAACGTGCATGTATTCTCACAATTAAATTACATTATTATTTATCCTCATTTAAGGCCATACTATTTCTGAGGACTACATAATGAACCCCATTAAAGTTAAAAGGAAATCTAAGAACTAATAAACTTCAAGACTTTTGGAGCCATACATTCTAAGAGATGTATATATAAAATAAAATAAAACATCATATCGGTTTGAAATTACATGAGAATAAATAGCAAATTAATTATATAAGTCATCCAAAATGTAAGCGTTTTCATCATTTATGTGCACTAATACTCAATACCTGTATGACTTTCTTTATCCTGTAGAACACAAAAGAAGATATTTTGAAAAACATTGGCATCCAAACAACATTGGACCTCATTGACTTCCATTGTATCGACTCAAAATCAGTCATTTCTCAGTACATCTCATTTTCATTTCCACAAAGACTCAAATACAAGCTAGACAGAATTTTTATTCTTGGGTTGAATGTTCTTTCAAAACATTCTGATGTGATTTATTTGACAGAATTTTGTACATTTGTCATTTCTACACAGATTTCCTCTGCTGCATTGTTAACAACCCCTCTCTCGATAAACTCACTCCTCTCATTTCTTTTCCTTCTTTCTCTGTTTTCTCTCTGGTGACCTTCCCCTCTCATCAAACAGACAAGGACAATATGTTTGCTTATGCCATGGTCATATGATCTATGAATTGATATGAGTTCATTCATTATTCATGCTCAGTTTTGCATAAGCATTTCCCTATCATGCCTGTCACTTACATAGTCAACATTATGAAAGCAGCTCGTCTCCTCACAGTGGTCACAACTAGCTAGTTAGTACAGACATGACTTGCACAGGGGACATGCACCAAATGCCACTCCAGTGACCCGTGAACTATAAAAACAAGCAAACAGCGACAGCAAGACAAGTGGTGGCAGTATCTGATTATTAATATATTATTGGGGCGAGGAAACATGCCCCACTGCCAAAGCCGCGGGTAAGCCTGAATACATTGGTCCTCTAGCACTCTAGCTGGTGATGAGGGAAAAGATGAAACAGGTTTTACTCCTCTGGCAGGTCATGTCACAAATTGGGTCTAATTATTGTGGGCGCCAAAGAAAGCGTATTCAATTAATTATTTGAATTGACACAAAGTGTTATCGATATCGATACGAAGAAGTGTCAACCCAGGATACACAAGCATAATGTCATTTTGTTACAAATCTAGAATGCTTGCCTAAACATTTTGCTTTTTGTTATTGCGCCACCTAGTGGATACACCCCTTTACACCACTGGCTTCATCTTAGGTCACAGACATGTTCACAGATATTCCTCAGGCCAAACACAGACCAATTCACACTATACCTGAAGTGTTTGCATGGTGTCCATCCATCAGCTAATAAAATAACATAATTAACACTTAAAAGCGCTTAAGGTACCAAATTTGCTCGAGCACCTCCAAACACACTGACTTGCCGATCTATAAAGCTCTTTTATGTTCGCACCTTTTTGATATAAATATCCTCCCACCCTGGGCATAAGAAAGCTGTCAGCAGAACATTTGTTTTCCATTTTTCACCACTGAGGGCTGTTCAGGAGGCTGGAGTTTGACAAGGCGTTAAAAATTTACACCAACACTTACTATTTGCCCTTCAGAAAATTTTAGCAGCTCAGCAGATGGGGTTTAATCTGGCACCATTTATTTTCTTCTCCTTTTCTATCATTCAAATCAATGCCACAGAGTTTACACACTCTGCATAAAGGTGCATGCTTGAGTTCACAGACAAAGCTCAGAGAGTAATATACTTTACTGCTTAAGACTGTAGTACATATTGTTTAATGCATAATTTTGATAAAGAGATTTTAGGAAAAGTTGAAGAGTCCAAATAGATGTCAAAAATGCTTTATACCGCAATAAACAACACAAGCAGTATTGTCATGTGATTTCGTTTTGTTGCATTTTGCTCACGAAATTAAAGCTTTCCTAATTTTCATTCAATCAGCATTTCTAGATATGTTGTGGCTATTCCAGTGATGGTTGAATTTTAACTAAATCAAACCTCAGGAGTGACAAAGTCATTCAACGTTAATGTGAAAGATTGACACGACACATGAAAACTGTGATAAAAATCTAGGTTACGTAGTACTTATTTACTGACAAATATTACTGTTGTATTGCTTAAAAGTAAATATCAACTTGTGTTCTTTGCATTATATGAGATCTGGAAAAATACAGGACATTCCTGTTTCTCCAGTTTTTATTTTCTGCAAATAAATGCAAATAGATACTAAATTTCTATTTGAAATTTGGGAGAAGTATTGTTAGTAGTTCAGAGAATAAAACTAAAATAATAATTTTACCTGAACACATACTCAAAAATAGTATAAATGTTAAAATATGATAGTATGCTATTGTGAACTTTTCAAATATACTGCATAACAAATTATAAATATATAATTTTATCTAACACTGCATAATGGTATACTAGGCATAGCTTTAATAATGCCAATGTTAACATTTTACAGGAGGTCTTTAAGACGAAACACAAGACTGGTTGAACTTAGTTTACCATAGATTGGTCTATAGTCAAGTCAAGAGGAACAACACTGAAACTAGTTAAATTCTTGCTGTTCTTCTCATGTAAACATTATAGCGACATCATTTGTTGCTGTGTAACCAGAATTGCTGCCGAACACATAGTGCTTCAAGTTGACACAGAACTTTGCTCTGTTTGCTTTCTTTTCTGACTCCGTATGTCCAGTGATTGAGACACCTTTATTAAACTGTAAAGGCCCACGAGGGTTAAAACTAACAGGGATCACACCTCACTTATATAAACCACCCTATGAATAGATCAGCACACATCTGTTCCCTTCAGTGTCTGAGCCTCCATAAATGAGTCTCGCTATGGCTGTAGGCGGGCCCGTCAGAGGCTAAGCGATCTAGACGTGGGAGATGCCGAAACTCAAGGCCGTGATGAAAGCACCAGGGCACGCATGGAATTCCGCATGTCAGGTGGCGAGTCAGACTGAAATAGATATCACCAGCACAGCCCGGAGATTTAAATCCGTGCCCGCTGTTGACCTGATACCGGCAAGAAGACCATGGAGTATGGCCGAGTGACCGGGCAGGGCTTGAGTCGTCCAGTTGTCACCCCACTGATGCTGATTCGGTTTAATGAGCGGCATGCTGTCACCACACATCGCTCCCCTGCGTACGCTTACAATCTGGCAGCTGTGGAACCTGCTGGAGCCTGTGGAACTCCTCTGTCCTGCTAAAGAACCTCGGAGTGCATTACGCATTATTCACAAACAAAAAAACAATAGGAGAAATCGGGGTATTTGCACTCAAGCCTTTCACGAGGGTGGGCTTAAACGTGTGCAAACTCTGCTGTTAACTTGACTTGGTTGACACTGTAGAGTTCGTATGTGGTCAGTATGGACTGTATGATGATGTCATTACAGTATATGAGGGAGGGAGATGCTGACTCAGACCTTAGATTGTTTTGTTTAAACATATGCAACAATGAGAGGCTTACTAATTGTTTTTTTTTCAAACAGAACAAATACATAGATCTTGCTCAGAAGATGAAGAATCAAACATTTTGCCGGAATCCATCTTAAACAGAAGTGCACAGAGCAGGAGAAAGATTATCTTGAGGTTTATAATAACTATAACATTTATTTTCTTTAGCCTCTGAAGACATTTCAACAGACTAGCCTCCACCCTAAATTCCTCTCGAGCATCCTTCTGGAAAATGGCATAAGGTTTACAAAACATCATTGTGGCTGTGGCACCAATTACTGTTAATATATGTCAAATGGGTAAAGCACAGGCTTAAAAGCGGACTGATCACTCCGATAACGCCAACTGTCACTCTGTTAGCCGCAGCGCAGCCCCACTGGAATAATTAGTCCACGCTCTGTGAATAAAACAATACGAAAAACCGCCAGAATGACATCCAAAATATGGGCCGGACTTCCCTTTGATGACCTGAAAACAAGCTTTGCACAGACCTGATAAAAATGCATATTGATTCTCTTCACATTTTTATAGCGTGCCTTTTTGCTTTACTGTAGATTTGCATTTAGTTTTTTTATGAGTTAAAAGTCCATGGACTGGATAACCAAACCTAATCGATAATTCTTAAATACAGTCAAAAGACAGGTAAATTAAAAGATAATAAAAACTAATAAATTCAAAGTTCAGTACACAGACATGACACATAATTTAAAATCAACTTAAAATGAAATAACTTTCATTTAAAGTTCATTTAAAGTAACTGCAAACCACAACATTCGTGAGATTATATCTTTAACTAAAACTACATTTATTATTTTCATACACTGATGCAATAGCCCTATGTGCTAAATATGATAAAACAATTGTCCAGATAAAGCTTTAGTGCTGAAAAATCACAATAACTCGATGAAGCACACTCAGGAGTGAACTGTAAATTTGAGTGATTTTAAGATTTGATGTAGGCCTTTAACCTTCCTTATACTTTAATACTTCAAACAAAACGTTTATAGATTTATTGTTTGTGATTTATTTTTCCAATGTAATTTCAGTAGGCCTAGGCCTCTTTTATAATATTATTTATCAGAAGCCATTTGCAAGAATCCCACGAGTTCCCTCTTCCAATTGTTTTCTTTTTTGAAGTACTTTCTTGAAGTTGGGCCTAAATGACAGGATGCTTCAAGATCGTGATTAGATTGTATAATATTATAATAAAGCTAAATAAAAAAAGAAACAAATAGCCTACTCTTGCCCCTATGGTTGAATCTACATCTTAACATAACATGATAATCCCGCTGTTTCATTAGTTCCTAAAAAAGATAAAAACGACTTCATGTAACGAACTGTGGTCAAATCAAACGCTTGGTTAAAATGCTCTGTCTCTCGCTCTCTCACAGGGTAGACAGTCGGGCCACCGCTCATCTGTGTGTGAAGCCAGCTGGCTGCGGCGTCCCCGAGAGCACAGCACTTGTCCCCCGCTGAGTGCGATTGAGAACCGCAGACCTTCCTTTACTCTGCACACAGCTCCAACCCGGACCTGAAAGACACCGTCAGTCTAAACTATGGCAACGCAGAGCAGCAAGCACTCAAACGTACGGACAGCGCGTTTACAGCCTCTCGTTATTTCTCTACAGATACATCGCGTTTGTCTCTTTCCTGTAAGACCGCAAACAGCTAAACGTTGCGCTAGATTTGACAAGTAGCTAAATGTAGGCAGTGTGTCTCCACGCTTGTGTAAAGGAGTGACAGCGCTTGAAAGGCGCGTCCGAGAAAGCCACGTGTAATTGGTGATGATAGGAATGGACACAAGCCACATGAGGCCACCGACAAAGAACCGCCATCGTCACCAACAAAGGGCTGGCGGGAAAGATGACGGCTCTGAAAGGGGCAGGGCAGGTTCAAAGCCCACCGGAGTCAGTCTTTTCTTCTTCACACATCCAGAATATGAAAAGTGATTTTTCTGCATATCATTATCATTCAGCCAGCCTAAATGAACACACAATACAGGATCAAAACTGCCGCATGAATGAGTGATGTCGTCATTACCCTGAGAAACATTTAAGTGGTCTGGTTATGCGTGGAAAGTAGTTGAGATGAGTTAAATCTTTGCCTTAACTTAAACACAGTTAGCTGATACGTCACAACATGGCTGGAATGACTACAATTCAAAACAACATCACAAATTTCAGTAGGGGCATTGTGGTTTTGGCACATGACTGAGACAGAGGGAGACTGGCCTAAATTGAAGATATTTAAACTTTTTGAAATAATGTACAAAATTCACAGAAAACTAAAAGTAATACAATTTGGGACTGTGGCTTGTGGGTGTTTGCAGGATTGTTTTCGAAAGTTTGAGAGGTAGGTACAAAAATACTGATCCACTGTTTTTGGCCAGACAGTGAAAAATTAAGATGCGCATTCCAATGAACATAACTTTTATGACAACATCCTTAAAACAACGATATGCCAATATATAGGAGCCATACCAAAATGGTAGTTCCTTCAAAGTCAAGCAAATTGGCATGGTGCACGCCTCCCTCTAGTTGTCACAAAAGGAATTAAACCAGTGTTCATTCAGATTTTTATGTTGGTAACACACCTTCTTTACCTAAATCTTTTATTCTCTAGAAATGTGGTAGCAATGTTTAGTTTTTAATAGCTAATATTCAGTTAACCAATCTGACTAGATATACTGCTGCCAGCATGCACATCTGGTAGCCATGGCATTTGACTTGGCATTTTCCCATTCATTAATAATTACTATCTGTGTCTTAGGTGCTGGAGTCCTGTGTGGATGATTAAGACCATGCTTATAATAACGGCATAAAGTGTTGAACAATAACTACAGTAAATGTGACTGAAGTGGATTACACTTGTGTTGTGAAGAATGCAGCAGTAACGTTCTATATTGTTTGCCGCATCTTCTGTAAAATCACCTTTAAGATAAAATTAAGGTAAGAAAACACAATTCTGTTTTTGAAGAAAAACAACTCCAGCCTTTATAAAGTGATATGGATGCATGCATACATGCATTTAAATGCTTATTTCTCTCCAAATGAGTTTCATTCAGTTCTCCCGCCCCTCCCTGAACAAACAGAAAAAGGTCAGACAGACTGGGTTGAATTATACTTTAAGATGTTTGAAATTCATTAAATCAGATCATAAAATATCAATCCAAGACAAGCACAAGTTAAGTTAAAAATGAAGTGTTTGTAATAAGTAAAACATTTCTATAGTTAAGTATATTTAAGGGGACTTTTTTACATCCTCTAAAAATTAAGCCATTGAGACCAGGTTAAAAGAAATGGCAAAGATTCAAAGGAATAGTCTGAAATATTTGATTGCTTTGGTTTGAAATATAAAGATATAATACATTTTATTCTGTGGCTCAAGATTTTTTAATGACCTTATCACCTCTACATAAAAAATAATCATAATGAAAATCAATCATGATTATTTTTTATGTAGAGGTGATAAGGTCGTTTTTGGAGCAGGAAAGGTTTTTTTAACCTTGTGTCACATAGTACTACTGATCTAATGTGTGGTATTAGCTCCTGTCCACAAAAGGCACCAGTGTTATGACCTGCATGTGTCGTATCAAAACTGTAAATGACTGGTGACGATTAGTGACCTTTTGGTGGTCTCAAACTATTTACTTCAATTACAACCAGCTGTGACCATGCCAAGCTGCAACTGTACTTACAGTAACTTATATCTTATGACATACTGATGGTGGGCAAGCTGTGTGAAAAAAACCCCAAATGATTTACAAATGATTTGTGCTCATGATTCATAAATAATGCCTTATCAACACTTGCAAAAATAAATGAATATTCAGTTGAAATACTACATTATAGGCAAATGTTTTATAATGTCTTTTGTATGATGTTTTTTATGACTTTTATGAGGAAAAAAAGGTTGTATTTGAACAGCTTCTCTGGATAAACATGCTTCTTACTCCCATGATGGTGCAGTATTGGCATCTTCCTCCATAGGCTTAGTGGAACATGCAAACCAGCGAAAGTTTGAAACACTGATGGCAGCTAACAAGGAAACAAGAGGGGTGGGGCCAAAGACGAGTCCAGAGAGAGCTCGTGTTATGTCATGACCGACAATAATATGTTTATCTCCACACAAAACATGTGGCTCTGTCATGATTCTGCCACCAGACTGGAAAATCCTGACAAGACGTGGCAGAACCATGACAATCAGTATATCAGTAGCAAATTACTTGAATGTTGTACAGTGCAAAGATTATGTAAGGGCGAAAATGGTAAAAAGTAGACATATCCTGCAAAATACTTCATCCAAAACTATTTTAAACAACATTTTGCTGTTTACCATTATTGTACATGTTTTTTATGATTGACAGAGAGACTACATAGATTATTTCTAATTCATGTTAAATTAACAAGTGAAGGAAAAAACAAAATTTTACAGGATAGGCTACCAATCACAGCACTGCATTTTTTTTACATAAAATATACATTTATGTAAATTTTGACCTAAAATCTTGGAGCAGACTAACAGTTGCGGTCATGTTCGTTCAAGTTAATTTGCATACCACAGAAAACTATTTAATCGAACATGCAATACATTCCTAACCCTTTAAGCAAAGTAGTTTTTTCGCTATTTTCATCAACCATACTGAGCCAGAGAGTCAGGTACATTGTGGTTGTAAACCACAGATGCTATCAGTAATCTGATCTGCTCTTTGCAGACTACCTGTGTACCAACACTAAATCAAAGTTTGCACAACCACGCGTTATTTCAAATTCGGTTAAAAACGGCTTAAAGCTACTTCTGTTGGATCTTGCATTTTTTAAAGTCTCCAGCACTATGTTCTCTCTGTTAAATGTTGTGACAAGCTGTACCAACTTGTTGGCATGATAACTGGGTCAGTACTGCACGGAAAAGACTAGAGGAAGAGGTTTCACCACATGTGTTAAAATGTTTTCATAGTTAAAACGGAAAAACGAGACAATTCCTGACAAATAGAAAGGCCACAAAAAGATATGAATAATAAAATAATTCGAATAATTATTCTCACGGGTCAATATGATAGGGTTTGAATAACATACTTTGAATGACATTTGACTCTACTAATTTGTTTAACCTCATTTGTCAACAACCAATCAGGTGAAAGGAGGTGGGTTTGTAATGGAGTAATTCAGCATTATCACACGCTGTCAATCTCACTTACTAAGGCACATCATCATCTAGATTAAGGAGAGACAGACTGTCAAACTTGCTGTGAGTATTCGATTTGTATTTGATTCAGTTTTGGCAATGTTATGATATTAATTTTGAATCGTAAAGTTTTGTTTAGTGATTACTGCTAGTTCGTAGGTACAGCTCAATGTTTCGTGTGAAGAAGATAATCATCTGCAACTTTAAATCATTAAACACGAAGCATGTGCAGTCTATTGGTATGTGCTTCCTCCTTAACCAAAGTTTCTGTTCCCCAACAGTCTCAGGAAAATTTCACATTTTCCACAATGCCACTGAATGACAGCTCCACAAACCAAACTTGCGATGTGTTCATTTACAAGGAATCTGCTCGGATCCTCTTTCCCATTTTTTACTCACTGGTTCTTATCATCAGCGTTGCAGGCAACAGCTTGGTTCTCTGCATCATCTGTCAGAGGAAACATAAAATGAACTCCACCACGATATATCTGATCAACCTGGCCATCTCTGACACGCTTTTCACATTGGCTCTGCCCGGCAGAATCACTTACTACATCCGTGGCTTCGACTGGCCTTTTGGAGATTTCTTGTGCAGACTGACGGCCGTGATCTTCTACAGCAACACCTATGCTGGCATCGCCTTCATGAGCTGTATCAGTGTGGATCGTTACTTGGCCATGCTGCACCGTCAGCGATGTCAGAGATTGAGGAAGACCACGGTGGTAAAATGTATCTGTGTTCTGGTATGGATGGTGGTTCTCCTTGAAACATCCCCCCTGCTCTTTCGAAGCATGATTGAACAAAGACAAGGCCATTGGACATGCATGGAATTCTCCAATTTTATGGAAAAAAAGATGGCATATGGTCTTCTGGTTGCTTGCATCATTGGGTTTTGCATGCCTTTGGCACTCATTCTGCGCTGCTATAGCCAAGTCAATTCCAAGCTATCCAGGACGGCCAAGGAGAACCCGATGACAAGCAGGTCAGGAAGCAGCAGCAGGGCCAGAAATACAATATTACTCATTCTGCTGAGCTTCATAGTGTGCTTTACTCCTTACCACATTAACGTCATGCAGTTTTCAGTCAGAAGACTGTTCACCGAGCCCTCGTGTGAAGATCTGAAGTCTTTGAAAATGTCCCTGCAGGTGACCGTTGCCATGATGAACTTTAACTGCTGCCTTGACCCTGTTATTTACTTTTTCGCCATTAAAACCTACAAGCAGAGAGTGATGAGCCTTTTTAAAACCTACATTTCAACTTCTGCATCATCTAAGAGCATGCAGGAGAACAGCAGCAGTAATACATGAGTGTTATTATCAATTAATCAAGGATGAATCAAATGAAGGCACCTGCAGAAGAGATGCCAACACGTTTGTAAAGGTGTGCCTGGACTGCTGTAGGCTACAGAAAGAGTTTTTAAAAGCTTAAATTTTTTTAAGAAATCTTACCATTGATGGTTTAAGTTTGTTTTAGATTTTTGTTCACAACTTATTTTTAAAAAGATCACTGTCAATTCTGTCATGGATCACTTTTTTACTTGGCATTATTGCTTAGTTGTGTAACATATTTAACATAATTCTTTGAATCAGATTCTTATCATTTTATCAGTGCTGAAACAGGGATGATACATTTCAGAGAAAATCCCACATAAGGTCAAAAAGACTAGAAATCTGCCTACAATTCTGAGTGAAAATGCTTACGAAGGTGTATTACTGACATTTTGTAACACTGAGTTTTGCTTTAACTGTGTAATATTAGCGTTGTAACCTTTACATTTATTTTTCCTTTTTCCATTTAATGATCATGTAGCTCTAACATGTGTAGACTGTGAATTTCACTGGCTGAATACCAATTAAAGATCATCAGTTTAATCAGTTTCTTGTGTCATTTTCATTCATGGTCATCAAGTACCATCCTGAAAAAAACGAATTTGATGGCGTACTTGGTGGCATTTACTAAGTAACTCAAGGGAAAGCACGACAAAAAACTGAACACCACAAATAGAAACTTTGTATCCGTACCACATCTCAGTACTTCTCAGAATGTCTTGCACTTGGTTTATACGTCCTTTGTAGTTCTGACATATGAATCATCACACAGATACCTAACTGAAAAGTTACTATGCAATGACTTCACCATCATAACCTTCGGCGCGCGGGTAGAAGAGCATACTGCACGTGTGTTTGATGGGTGTATGTGGGTGTCACACATGCGGGAGCGCAATTTATCTTCCTGCTTAATTTCACCTGAGCTTCAGAACAGGATATCGACATACCCACAAGCACATGAAGTGTTTTTTTTAGCTGCTACAGGTGGTCTACTAGGCTTTGTGTGTATTCCATGAAGCTACGCGTCTATAAATAAATGTGGCGAACGTGGCAGGCATGAAGCAGCCCTACTAAAAGCAAGAATGTATGTAGCATATGATGTGGGTGAAAAAAATCTTCTTTGTGAAGTATATATTCTGGAAGATAATCTCAATATGACATCGATTCTGCTAGTAGATTAAGAATAGGTCTTCCCACGGTAGCTAGCTAAAAGTGGCAATAACTTGTGTTTTCTTAACCTTACCACACACCAGCATCCATATATTTTACTTGCCCACATTAGGATGGTAAAAGACACGTATTGGACTAAATATGTTAAGTCAAATGAACACAACGACACTTTAATATTTCCATTAAGACCATCTGAATCTTTTACAGAAAATCTTATGCATTTTGGATCATTGACATGATTTTTCAGATTTCGTATAATGAAAAATAAAATGACTGATATTGGCACAGGATTTAATGATACACCCTGGAACAGTAGTCAGTTTCAGTTTACAAGCTCTGGACTCAGCATGTGCAAAACTGCATTAGTTTTTTTACTTTCACGAATAATAGATTAATCTTTATATATTGTTTTCATTGCCAATTTATTTAACCTTTATTGTGCATGTATAACCTCTTAAACAATTAACGCATAATAAAAACGTGAGCATTGAGCATTGAGGTTTTATGACTAACGAAATGGGAATATAATCCAAATGCAAATCATCTATATCTGTACATAGATCAAAAGATTTGTTGGTTTAGAAGAAAGTCCAGTCGTCATCAGTCATTTAATGTGTGCTTTAGTGGTCTGAGGCAGTTGTGTGGTCTTTTCTTACTGTCAAACACTAGAATTGGCCCAGGTTGAAAGAAAAAGTGGATAATATTAAGTGTGTTGAGTCGAGTCTTAGAATGTTTTGTCCTCGGCTTTAATAATAAGCGTGCTCACAGATCTCTCTCCTAGTGATGTCTTCCCAAGCACGGAAGGGCCGAAAAAAGAACAATATAAGAACTTTGGTGCCCCTAGTGGTCGGGAGTGTTGTGAACTTATATTTGCTTTAAAATTCTGTTTTGTTGTGCACCAGTAGGCCTCCATACTATGGCCTTTAAATAAAATATTGCAAGCTGTTATTATTGAACTAATTTAAGGTTTATGTATTTATATTGAATACTGTTTGTATACTTTCAATTAGGTTTAGCAAATCATCTCCAAATAATATCCCTGTTGGAAATTGTAAAGTGTGCATTTACATCCAGTAACATATGGTGTTAATAGTGTGGTATTTTAACTGCAGAACAATTTATTGCGCAATTGCATATTATTACTCTTGTCCACTTATTAAGCAATATTTGATGCGCTGGATCAAAGATTGTAGTAGCCAAATGGTTAGAGAGCCAGACTTAAAACTCAAAAGTTGTACGTTTTATTCCCAGGCTGGCAGCTTTCTGAAATAAACCCTTGGTCACTTTGAGAGTGTAAGTCACCGATCTGGCAAATGCCAGTAAACAGCGACATTGTTAGCTAGCCTTTTAAATGATGTTTTATTAGCAAAGTTCGGGATGTTCCATCAGCAGCCGAGCACGCAATCTCTACTTAATTATCTAGGCTGGTTCACCATCAGCAATCACTGTATCTACCCTATCAGCTCCAGCAAGCTCTATCATTAATGGACAAACAATCTTACCTGATGCATCTTGCCAGATTTTCTTTTTGTCAAGTTTCGCCACTATGTCAGAGTCTACTGTGGTCTCCAAAGTAGCAAACGTTCCAGATCCTTCGGTGCCATCATGCGCACCCCAGCTTTCCAGCTCAGGGTCGGATTATACGGACTATTCCCAAGCTTCGCCCCGGGACCGCCATCCCCGCCGCTCTGAGCGGCATGCATCTAAGAGGAAGGGTTCGTCATCGCTCCCACCGGCACGATCTCCACCTCATTCACCGGCGTCATCATACGCCTCTGCGCTCCCCAAGATATCTGCATGCAGCAAGTGGACGATCCAGAGCCTTTGTCTGGCCCTTGCCAACGCGGACGTCCCATTCAGCAGGCGGATGTCGAAACTAGAGCTCTACACCCTCTACGTGTCGTCCCAGGTCGACGTCCCCTCGATGAGGTTGGCAAGATCGGCTGCCAATAACAAGCCAGGCTCGGGCAATCTACCTCCGCGGCTCGGCATGGCCTCCCTCACTCGAGCCGACGCAGCAAGCCTTCGGCAAGTCTTGGAAGCGCTCAGGTCACGCTAGAAGCCACGGATATCCCGATCGAGCACCTCCGGCAGCCCGCGGCATCTCAGCTCAATGCGTGGGACACCACCGCGACTGCAGATGACCGCCCCGGCCAGGCTGGCCGGCAACTCTCAGGAGCCCTGTCTCACCCTTACGTCTCAGGCGTGAGGCTGCCTCCGGTGGGGACACAACCGCTGGTCTCTGGACCACAATTCTTTGGCGACCATTCTCTCTCTTCAACAGGCACGCCCCACGTTTTCATTTGCCACAGCCGCTGCGATGCCAGCGCCTCCACACGCGCATGCAATGGAACCTCCATCAGTCTTCAGCAACATCAGAGCGCAGATTTTGGCAGAAGTCCAGGCTGCTGGTGCTCGAAGCGGACCCCATGCCTATTCCTGTACAACCTTATCCGGAGTTGATCTTCCAGTGAATCACCCACTGCAAACGCTTCTCGATGCCTCTCTCAATTCCATAACTAAGGCAGTTTCCCCCAGGACCCTGCAATCATACCTCACGGCGTGGAGAAGCTTCAGATCGTTTCACCAGGCTTTCAGCATTCCCTTCCCAGAATTTTCTCTCCTCAGTTACCTCATACATCTAATTTCTCAACAGTGCAAAAAACCTTCAGGCCAGCTCCATCAGCGGACTCCAGTTCTTCCATAAATTGATTTTCAACTTCCCTTCACCGGCCATAGCAAGCTCCCAAACATCAATGGTTATCCAAGGCATACGAAGATCTCAAACCGCCCGTCAGGACGCCAGGAGGCCCATTACCCTGGAGATTCTCACCAAATGCATCTCCACCCTCCGCAAGGGATATCACTCCATACATGTTGCCCACACACTCGACGCCATTGGTGTTCTTCGGGTTTCTACGATGCTCAGAGATCACCACCACATCCAAATTCGACCCTTCGGTTCACCCCACCATGAATGACCTCCAAGTGCTGGATTCGGAGACGATTTCTTACTCGATTAAGCAAAGTAAGACGTACCAGACCAGGAGAGGCCATTTCGTCTACGTTTTCAACATCCAGTCACCGATTCAGCCGTATCGAACCCTCCTAGCCTACCTTCGCTACAGACAACCCCGGTCAGTGGCCTTATCGGATCCTCCCTCTTTGTCGACGACTCTAATTCGCCCGGCCTCACGCTTCTGGTTTCAGAAGCACCTCAAAGCCGTCCTGCTCCAATCTAGCATCCCAGCAGACAACTTTTCCAATCACTTCTTCCGCATAGGCGCAGCTACCACAGCCCCCAAAAGGGCCTATCCCAGCCGCAGATCCAAGGCCTAGGCCGATGGTCATTGGAGGGAAGCCCAGCGAACACTCCTTTCCCGTATCATCTGATAGTCTTGGATGTTAGTTCAAACCTCAGCCACTCTGACGCATGACTCCCTGAAGATCGCATCACCTGCGGACCTATCGACTCAAGCAGGTGTCGCATTCACAGTTACCAGTTGTCCAGCTTTGTCACCCGGGAACGCCTCCGCAGGAGGCGTTCACATCTGGCGATCGGCTGAGCCGGTCTTCATTGCTGAAGGCGGCACCACGATACAGTTCGTTAACAAGGCAGCCAGCGCTTCCATCTCACAACGTTGTCCTCAAAGTCTGGAAGACTGCACCACTCGCCATGGAGACAGTATCGCAGCAGCAACCGCCCCCGCAGGGGCACGTGCTTCCAACCAGTGCTCTGCTGCGCCAGTCACAACCTGCCATGAAGCCAGTATCGCAGCAGCGACCACCCCCGCAGGGGCCCGAGCTTCCAACAAGTGTTCTGTAGCAGCAGGCACCACCAGCAATGAAGCCAGTATTGCAGCAGCGACCGCCCCAGCAGGGACCCGAGCTGCCAACAAGTGCTCTGTAGCAGCAGGCACCACCAGCAATGAAGTCAGTATCGCAGCAGCGACCGCCCCCGCAGGAGCCCGAGCTTCCAACAAGTGCTCTGTAGCAGCAGGCACCACCAGTAATGAAGCCAGTATCGCAGCAGCGACCGCTCCCCAGGGGCCCGAGCTTCCAACAAGTGCTCTGTAGCAGCAGGCACTGCTAGCCATGAAGCCACTATCGCAGCAGCGACCCCCCCCCCAGGGGCCGGAGCTTCCAAATAGTGCTCTGTAGCAGCAGACACTACTAGCCATGAAGCCAGTATTGCAGCAGAGACCGCCCCTGCAGGGGCCCGAGCTTCCAAAAAGTGCTCTGTAGCAGCAGACACTACTAGCCATGAAGCCAGTATCACAGCAGCGACCGCCCCCGCAGGGGCCCGAGCTTCCAACTAGTGCTCTGTAGCAGCAGACACTACTGGCAATGAAGTTAGTATCACAGCAGCGATAGCCCTAACGGGCCTTCATCATTTCGTTTTTACTAAATTTCAGGTTGTACCTCCGTAACGCACAGCATGGCATTTTGGGGGGTGTATGCGTACTTCGGCGGTTGTCCAGCTCTATTTTGCATTTGGGGTTGTGTTCTGGGCTCGAGCCGGTTCCAAGCCCGGAGCACTTGCTCTGAGCAGGGTAGAGTGCTCCGGGCTCGGATAGATCCGGCAAGCTCGGAGCCCACTCCCTGCACAACACGCCAAATATGCATAACCTTAGCATATAAATCAGCCCGATGTTCCATCAGCAGCAATCACAATAAGAAATTAAAAATATCCATTTGATAAAACAGTGAAGAAATAAGAAAATAAAAATTAACCAGTTAAGAATAAAAAATATATTAAAATAAAGTTTAGAATAGAAAATAAATAAAATAAAGTACAGCACAAACAGTCGGACGGTCAGAGGCACAGTGCACATTCATTAAATGCAAAGTTAAGCAGATGTGTTTTGAGTCTGGATTTGAATGTGACTACTGTGGGAGCACATCTGATCTCTTCTGGAAGCTGGTTCCAGCTGCGGCTCTCATAATAGCTAAATGCAGACTCTCCTTGCTTGGAGAGAACCCTTAGTATTTCTAGCTGATGCGATCCTAATGACCTGAGTGTTCTTTTGGGTCTATATTCAATGAGCATATCTGCAATGTATTGAGGTCCTAGGCCATTGAACGATTTATATACCAGTAATAACACTTTAAAATATATCCTATATGTAACTGGTAGCCAGTGTAAAGACCTAAGGACTGGTGTGAAATGATTTTTTCAGTGATCAATATTTTTCAGATTATAGTATGCTGATTTAGTTATTGCTTTGACATGACTACTGAAGCTAAGGTCTTACTCTAGAGACACACCGAGATTCCTGACTTGATTTTTTGTTGTTTGACCTTTAGAGTGAAGGTAGGCATTCACCTTGAGAACTTCATCTTTATTTCCAAATACAATGACTTCAGTTTTGTCTTTGTTTAACTGAAGAAAGTTTTGGCACATTCAACTATTTATTTCATCAATGCATTTGATCAGGGAGTCAATGGGGCTGTTATCATTAGGCGATAGGGCTACGTATATCTGTGTGTCGTCTGTATAGCTGTGTTAAGTAATTTGGTTATTTCTCATTATTTGGCTCATTGGGAGCATGTACAGGTTGAATAGGAGAGGCACAAGAATTGAGCCTTGAGGGACTCCGCATGTCATGGATGTCCACTCAGACTTATGGTCACCTATACTCACATAATAACCTCTTTCTTCTAGGTATGACCTGAACCATTTTCATACCTAAAGACCTCTAGGGATCCCGCCCCCCCAGTTTGGGAACCACTGATTTAGTATATAATATCAGTATTTAATTTATCAACTTATGCAACAACAAGCGTAACCAACATTTCATGTAATATTTTATAGATTGGTTGACTGTTGACACACAGCAAGTGTGATTGTTGCGTTCATATGCCTCTATGAACTGAACATAAAATGAGTCACAATGCAGCAATTTCAAAATAAAATGCCCCCAAAAGAGACTCTTTTGTCTTAGCCAGTACACAAGTAGAAAACGATAGCAACCACATATTACCTTCCAAACCCATTTTAAATTAATATAGGATCTCACGTTTCATTGTACAAAAACTGGTGTTAACAGTGTTTTTAAACATGTATGCTTTTGGCAGATACTGTTATCCAAAGCAACTGTATGTGCATTCAGAATCTGCATGTTATGTTTATATTCAGTGTTTTGTGCGTGTGAAGGTGTTTTGTTTGCATGGGAAGGACATAATCTTGCATTTCCTCATTGTAAGCCCTGGGTGTGAAACAGCCATGTGTTACTGCCATCTAGCGAATCAACCCCATAACAGCAAAGCTAAGATGGAATTGTGTTTTTTTCTGTGAAATTCTTCTTTCAGTCATAACTTTTGGTGTCACATCACTAGTCGCTTTGAAAAATTCATTGTAACATACACAAACGCAGCCATTAAAGTAAAAATATCCCACAGCAAAATTACAATGTTGTATTTGACCGATCAATCGACCTATAGGATGTCACACTTTTAGCTTCAGTATCTGTATGTCTTGCAATTCTTTAGCCACTGGAATTATTTTGTGCATTAGGTGACAGGTAAGCAGAGATTGAGAGGAAAACATTGGGTGGGTGGAAAGAGGAGCACGGCATCGGCAGAGAACCAGAGGTCAGGATTTTAACCTGGGTCAGCCAGAGGCACAATTGCGCTAGAAGCACTACATGTCAACTCACTAACCACTAGGCTAGACGCCAACATACACACACGTCAGAATCCTCAGCGTGCACAACTGATGTCATTGACCTGCCTTTGTTTGTGACCTCATAATGTCCTTCTTTTAAACACTGGAGGGCATCTTTCTCTGTCTTTCTTTTCCATTGTCTAGGCATTCTGTTAGAACAGTTAACTTTTAAAAACTTTTTAAAGATATACCTCCGTAACAAGGTTCAATAAAAGGGCAGGAAGGAGACGGGAACCGGCGGACATAAAACAACTTTTAATTAAATAAACAAACAATAAAACCACAACATAAAATCCATGCCTGGTCTCCTCTCTTACTGACGGTCCGGTCGCTCGTCCTCTTATGCTCCACAATCTCCTCCATATTACGAGGCCTCGCATCACGGCTCTCGTCCCGCCTACCTCGCTACAACCTCCTTTATAAAATGTGTGTGATTCATGTGTGATCTTTGAGAAGTGGTCACACACTATCACAATATCTAATCTTTTATGCTTTGAATAGGTGGTGTTACAACTCTCCCCATGTCACAGCCATATGCAGTCTTCTTACTGGATGATCAGGTTAAACGGGCAAGGTAAAATCATAATACAACCAACACAAAATGTTGTTAACAGAGTAATTTCCTGATATACTCTACGGTGTGCTATATGATGCAATCTGCCATGGCAACCACAATAACATATAGAAAATCACAAACCTCTTCTGTGAATACTTGAAAGACAAAGAAAAAAAAGTACACTAACCCTCTTCTCTCAACAGGGAGTGGTCTAGCTTTTGATGAAACTAGTAACTTTGTATTAGCACCTAATGTACTATTGCTCTTTGATGACATATCGCTTATTGCTCCCAGGACTTTTTGTTAGTCGCTTTGGATAAAAGCGTCTGCTAAATGACTAAATGTAAATGTAAATCAACAAAAATCCTTGTAATATCTGTAGAAAGACATGCCCTCAGTCTAATGCTATTTCTCCTTATAAATAAATGTTATTTAGAGAAACTCACAAGTAAGAAATGCTAAAAGAAATAGAATTTCAAATGTAAAACATGTCTAAACACCATTTATCGCTCAACTTGTGAAAAATATCAGATTTTCATGTTCTGTGTTTCCACAAAATGCTATCAGTGAGGTATCCGGATAACGTGGTAAACATGTTTTTTGTTCCCCAGCTAACCCCATGCCAAGTTGTGTGAAGTCAGCGAGAATGATGATTACCACGAACTCTAACTTCCTGCTGGGGTGTCGCAACCCTCAAGACTATTGCTGTCAAATATTGCATTTTAATTAAACCAAAAAATATGAAACGCAATGGAAAACACAAGTACACAAAAAACACAAGATCATAATTGCTTATTAAAGGTGTGGATGGCAAAATCTATTTAATACATGATTTACCACACAAACTAAATTCATTACAAACCACTGCTAACACAAGGCCATGGCGGAAAGATTTCAATTACAGAATGCATACATATAGATTACATTTACTGCTTTTTAACTGTTCAGAACATGCAAATCCTTTGTTGCTGTAAGCTTTTTCAAACTTTCTGTTCAACAGATGTTAAAAAGGATTTCCTATTTGTAACAACATTTGATTCACAGTCTTTCACACAACCATATCAACTTCTCCTTTTTACTGACCATGCAAAAAAGGTTAACACTAGAGTTTACACACTTATTCTGCCTTCCTGTGTGCAGCCATTAACTGAAAAGCTCTTTCTTTAAAAAAGAAAAGAAGATATATTAATTATTCATCAAAATGTAGGATTAAGGCAAACTCATCCCACACTCATCGCCATTAAGCCTTTCAATAATATCATGGCCTGTTTTAGAGATACTTTTTGGAACCATCTATTATTTTATCATTCTTTATTTTGTTTGCAGTAAACTGGCACTATCATTTCATCTAAATAAATCATGTGGGCTCTATGACGTGCCTGGACAAAATCTTTAGGAGAGGATTTTCTTAGTATTATCTTCAACTTCATGACACTCAAAAAACGGAGATATCTATTTCATTCTGACTCAAAACAGAAACTTTTTTCAAGTATGTTAAAGAAATGAAATGATTCCTTCAGGCAGTATGCTGATCTCTGTGGTGTCTGTGGCCCTTATGATATTCCCACACGACAACACTGCAGCATACAATTGTGTCTAAAATATTAGTTTTTTATCAAATGTACTGTACGCTGCTAGTAGGATCCGATCTCTGACCAGATGATTTAAATAGCAGCAGTTTCTATGCCATTTTAAAAACAATCAGACACAGACAGTCTGGTCTCTCATGTGCGTTTGACTCATGGTGTCCTCACACACGGTTCTGATTTTCCATTCAGACATGGTCAGGCAGACTCATGATTAAGTGTGCTGTATGTACTATAAATAGTCTTTAGCAGATGCTGATATTCAATGTGTCAATATCCGACCCAAACCAAGGGTTGAATTTAAAAAGACAGCCACTTGAACAGATTCGTTTTTACTCCTGGACACACCAGTTTTAGGATCATGTTTCAGTTTTGCATTCTGCTGTAGGTGTGAAAACCACCCTGCGATGTAAGATAAAAAACATCTCTATAAAACAATGTGCTTTTGAGTTGTCACCTTGCTAGTGCAGAAGCAAGGGTGTGTGCACCACAATGTGTTTGGAAGAGGGGTCAGTCTGTAGATATAAACAGAATCCTCACCTGGCGTCAGTTGTTTCCTCCTTGTCATCATGACTTGTTTTTTAAACACACAGTCAAAAACTAAAACCTCACCATGAACTCAGTTTGTTTGCCAAAAAAAACAATGCTTTAAATTCTTTGTATAAAAAGGTAAAAAGGATTGAGATTTGAAGAGTAAAACTGTAAATGAAATACAGAAATAAGATTGAAATGCACAATAATTAGCACACATGTATTTCAAAGATGTTGCACTCTTTGTAATTGAACATACAGACATTTGGTAAAATACCTCATCATACAAGTACATGTATAGAGCGGGATTCCCCTCATTTTGGATTTTAGTTTTGGAAAAATTCTGTACACTTTCTAACCACATCAAACAACTAATTGATAAATAATTTCCAGGTGAAAGGTCACCTCAGGAATAATTAGTCATTACTTTGAATGTTTGAAAGTCTATGCACGCGTTGGAGTGACATTTTGACTGCGTAAATGTAAAGTGTTTAGCAGAAGATGAAAAGATTAATCAAATACCACATCCTCTCAAATGTTTTCAGGAAGGTAGTTTTGAGAAAAAGGTAACCATTAGGGGAAAATAACCTGTAAATGTTTCTTCAGAGTTTGGCAGTTTTATAAACATAGATATATGAAGAGTTTAGATGCAAAACCTTCTAAAAGTCACCTCCATTAAAAAATTGATTATGATGTTGAGTGAATACACATAGTATCAAAACCCGCTAAATACGTCTGACCAGTCTGGTATTGTCGAAAGTAAATGGAGGAGCCTGATGAAAAATGCTAATTTTAACGAAAAGCGGTCTGACGGATTTAGAGGGTTTTGCATCTGAAAGTTAATGTTTGGCAACCATCTGTGAAATACTGTATGTCTTTAGCTCTGGAGAAAATAAATATTCTATAATTTAACTCAATACTAGAAGCTATAAAGAACAAAATCATTGAGTGTCATCTGTTATGTCAAACCTTATAAAAATAGATTGGTTACTTGGTTGTATGCGCATAAAAGTCATTTAACAGAACTATTGTATTTTTTGCTTTAACAAAATTAAAACGTATGCGTACAGGTGCTAGTGTGATGTATAAACAGGGAAGTCTTTCAAAAACTAGCAGATGAATTTTTCTTCTAACAATAGAACGAGAACTGGCCACTTTCACAACTGCTGTCACACCCTGTCGATGCTGAAATCCATAAAGAATCAAATGCATTGTAAGAGAATTCAAAAAACCATTGCTACTGTCATCAAGCTTTATGTCATCATTTTTTACATGTGTACTTTGGTTGATCAGGTTACACATTATTTTGAATTAAAGGGAAATCCTTTATTTTGTCATCCTTTACTCACCCTCACATAATTTTAAATCTGTGTGACTTTCTTTTTTTTGGAAAAAATAAGATATTTTTTAAAGAATATATTTGGAAAATGACCGCCATTGTTCGGTTACCAGCATTCTTCAAAATATCTTCTTTTGTGTTTTGCAGAAGAAAGGAAGGAAGTCATACAGGTTTAAAATGACAATGGTTTTTTGAGCAAATGATGACCAAGTTCAAATTTTTGGGTGAAATATCCCTCGAATATGCACACAATTTTTTTTTACTTTATACACATTATTCATTTTGCGAATGTATCAATTTAAATAAACACTTAAAAATAAAAGGTGTCAAAGAACCGTAAAGATTTACTCTGCCAGAAACCACGTGTAGGATGGCGATTAACACGTGACAAATGAGACATCCTCACAATGAAAAACCTTGATCTTTATCAGAAATTCAGGAAACGATGTCGTCATGGTAACAGAATCATACAGCAAACAGCATGTCACTGCTCATTTGAAGTGTTCGAGAAAAGCGTGGTTTATGCTGACCAACTTCTGACTCTGCCATGATCAGACCACTGGACAAAATAAAAGCACTAAACTGGGGCGTAAGAAAACATTGGTAAGTGCATATGCTAAGATATAAATGTTTATTTAGCAATTATTATTTTAATACCTAATCATTTTTATTAGACGTCAAAGTAAAAACATTTCAAAGCTTCATTTTCTTAAAAGTTAAAGAATTGATGTCACTTAAACTGGACATTATTTAACTTCTAATAGACAAACTTAGTCTTTTCTCGTCAGTTTTTGCTTTATACAGTTGGAATGATGTAACAAGTTATATTTTGTAATAATTTCATGATCATAAATAAATAAGTTGATTAAAAGTTGCTCAAGTAGTTTGTAGTGTGCCGTATTGGTTGAGAGCATGTGAGCGCTACTGTTACATGATGGAAAACTTCACCGTACATGACTAAATCCTTTAACAGTGTGATTATACTGCGATACACTAAAGAAACATACTGACTAAAATAAATGTTGATTTGCTTACAAACATTAACGGTGCGTCTTTCTGTCATACATGCAATAGGAAAGTGTGGTTTATTGCTTAGCAGAAGTGCAGGCATTACAAAATAACCATTACCACATCATTAATAAGTGTTTTCTACAACGGCTCGTTTCCTCCAGTCAGGGTCTTTGTGGACTATTTGTATTGCCCTTTGTAAAGGGGCAAGATTTTGTGTAGGACTGACAGGAAACACATTTCACAGCTCTAATAGCTAGTTGCGCTTGCTCTAACCGTCTGTCTTCGCATTTGTGCTGATGATTGACATAATACTTCCTTGCCATTCACTGTGGTCTCACACATTTCCTCAGAAAGACCTTCAACTGTTCTCCCTTATTTTTAACTTTAGATTCATAATGAGTTTAAATGTGACTGGATGTTTTGACACCACACCTGGTTTGTGGCGTTTTGGTGTACAGTGTACTGTTTACAGTTATCCAGTGTAAACGTAAAAGAATGTTTTGTACTTCCTTAGTGAAGCAAATTTGAACCGGTTAAAAAGTAGTAGTAGTAATGCTTCTGTTTTCCTCTTCTCAGATTTCACAACTGCTCAAATGGCTACGATAACACCTGCAAACAGCACATTCAATAATGACTCCAGCACATGTACCAACCTGTATGACCATCGCAGTTGGGCTCATATTTTCTTGCCCATCATGTACTCCCTAATTTGCATAGTTGGATTCTCAGGCAATGCCTTGGCGCTGCACGTTATTTGGCCTAACTTAAAAAAAATGAACTCAACCACTCTCTACTCGGCCAACCTGGTGGTTTCGGACATCTTGTTTTCGCTCTCTCTGCCTTTGCGTGTGGTTTACTACGCTAAGGGTTTTCACTGGATGATGGGGGAAGGACTGTGCAAGGCGATAGCTCTGCTGTTTTACATCAACATGTACGCTGGTGTCAACTTCATGACTTGCTTAAGTGTTGATCGCTTCATCGCTGTGGTTTTACCCTTGCGCTTCTCTCGGTTTCGGAAAGTTCAGAACGTTAGGTACATTTGTGTGGCTGTTTGGGTAGTGGTCCTGATTCAGACCCTGCCTTTGCTTTCAATACCAATGACGAATGTGGAGGAGAGTGGACACACAACATGTATGGAGTATCCCAACTTTGAGAAGATCGAAAACTTACCCGTCATGCTCGTCGGAGCTGTGCTCCTGGGATACGGCATTCCGGTGATCACCATACTGGTGTGTTACTCCGCCCTGTGCTACAAGCTCCGCTTAATGGCCAAGTCCAATAAACTCACAGAGAAATCAGGTCGCAGTCGCAAAGCCATAGGAGTGATATGTGCTGTCATTCTGGTATTTGTGGTTTGCTACAGTCCCTATCACATCGACCTTCTGCAGTACATGGCCAGGAAGATGCAGTACAAACCAGACTGCTCAGAACTGCATCAATTTCAGATCTCCCTTCACATCACTGTCTGCCTGATGAATCTCAACTCATGTCTGGACCCGTTCATCTACTTCTTCGCCTGCAAGGGCTATAAGAAGAAGGTGCTCAGACTGCTCAAGCAGCAAGTGAGCATGTCCTTTTCAAGTGTGGTCAGGACCTCCCCGGAGGGCTCTTCTAAAGATGTTTTTGCAAGCGAGAAATTACACATGAACAACAGAACTCAGAAACAGAGAAGCAGCGTGCTGGTGGATGATGATTAAGGGCAGAAAGGGACTACTAACATATTGACACATCACAAGATGTGGTCAGACAACTGTGTAAGACGTTCTCAAAACAACACAGCTCAGTTCTTACCTCTGGATTCTTTTTTTCACAGTATAAAGCTAAATGCCAACAGTTTGTGAGAAACATGTTTTGCTGTACAAAGATAAATGCACATTTTTTATTGTATTACGTAACTTGGTCATATGTTTTTAATTGCTTTTTTAATAATAAAGAATATGAGAAATATAAAAAAGGCTGAAACTACATAACTACATGTGGTCATTTGGTGACCCAGGTGATTCACATGACCTGTGCATACTGTTAATTTAATGTCAAGTATAATAATAATAATGTTAAAATTAACTTAGCAAAATTATCATTTTCAGCACAAAAAATCACATGCAGTCATGCGCAAAGGCAAGCTGTATGCTGAGTTCCTCTTAAAGTTCTCTCACCATTATGTTTTATTATTCAGAGGCACAAGGGGTGAGTTTATTCTTAACTCACAAAAAAACAAAGAACTGGACAAAAAAGGAAAGCAATAAGTAAAGTGAGACACAGGGGGTGAGAATAAGCTGAAGATATTTAAGTATTCAATCACAATTAAATTGCTAGTGTTAAAACAAAAGTACTAGAATGCTAATAACATAAATATTATTTTGTGTCATCTGTATACTCATAATAAGAAAAAATGTATACATAAGTCCTTTTTACAATATAACAACTCAACTTAATTTAATATGCATTATAAGTGAGCCACACAACCAGAAAATATTTTAAATAATCAAATATTTCATAATTTTATTTTAAAACTTATTTTCAGTTATTCAGTTATTGGTCCACGTCCTGTCAACTCACACTGGGGGGCAGCAGAGCTCACGTTAAAACATCTTGTAATCGAGTACAATTCATTCAATACATTCACAACAAATGGCCAAAAGAGGGAGACATAACCTAAATGTTACCTAAAACACAATTAACGTCTACGTTACGCGTCATTTTTTTTCCCATAATAGGCCTGCTGGAGCTGTGGATTGTGCTTTTAAAAATATGAGGGATGATAAACATAGACTCTAATGCTTTGTTGTAGCGTGCCTGTGAGGAATCTGCTCTTCTGATGGTTAGCATGCCATTTAAACCAGAATCTCAATTGGTTGATCGCAGTAGAAGTTGAAGTAGTTATTAGTAAGGTATATTAATTCCGCAATATGGGGATATGTTCTATTCATGAATATTATATTTTATTTATTATATACCGTGTTCATGCTACAAATGAAAGTTTAATAGTTTAACTTTCATAATCTTGCTCATGTCCCTCTCTTGTGTTTCCATTTAAGTCTATATAATCAGTCAGATGATTAAGTAATGGTTTCGCTATTTACATAGTCGCATTTATAGAGCAATAATTTTAGTACTTGCACTACAGGCTATGTCATATAAATATCCCTTTTGGGTGCTTCATTTCTAGATTAAGGTGTATAGCCTCTAGTAATAGAAAAAGTGCTTCATAACCTGTCGTCATCGTCTTAAAAAAAATCTAAAACTGTAGCCAGAACATATGTTTTGTTTAAGAACAAGAACATTCGATTAAACTCAGAATCATCCTGACTAAGAATCATAGGGTAACCTGTTTAACCACATGAAGTGAAATGTTGCACTGTGGCCAGTGGTAACAGAACATTTATTTTTGTTTTTGCTGTAGGTAGTCCTACTTCAGTTTTCTTCATTAATAATTTAAAGTGTCTTTAAAAAATAAATCGACATCTTACAGAACCTATATTGTTTATGAATACTTTAACATGGCAGTTCAAACTCATTTTTGCAACAGCATCAACTTACATCAACATAAAACCTTTTTTTACTTAGCCTCATGTAAATCATTCTGGGAACCAAAATTAGAAAAAAACTGAAAAAGGTTTATGTGGATTTCTGGTTCCCATAATGCTTTGCATATGGCTGTTATTTCATCGTTTTTTCTGTGAAGATAAAAACTTGTTAATGTTTAATATTCATTTATCTTTGAACAAACTTTTGCCAATAAATTAGATAAATCTACAGCAAGTTACTGGCAACAAGCTGCATAACTAAAGCAAAAACTTTTACAGTGAACTTTTTATTTACAACTTTCACATATCTCTTAATTTTCACTTCCTTTTTAAAGAAGGAAATTAAATAAGCAACGTTCAGTCGGAAACCAAGCAGACGTTCCTCATTCCAGTTAATTTCCTCAAATTCTTACAACAATATTCACCATACACAAAAATTCCAAGGTTTCTGATGTTAACAGAATAATGTTTGTGTGTAGTAATCCGCAGTGTTAGTAACTGCTGACTTCCTGGTGTGGGTGGATGTCGAACAGAGGAAATGTCACACAGCATTTGAAGGGGTGAATGAATCAGTGTACAGTGTAGGTGTAAAATTGGCCCAACTCTTTGAGGTTGGTAAAACATTCACAGGCATACAGTCTACTGTAACAACGGAGAATATGAATACACAACCAGTCACATCTGAACTGTTCAACTACACTTAAATTACATGAATGTCTAGCGGGTAAAAGTAACATTTTGTTTGTAATGTTTATAATGTAAACAAGTATGATGGTTTTCAATGGCAAAAAAAACTATAGATATTGTTTTCAAAGTAAAGGGGAAAATAATTTGCGCGCTTTCTGTTTGTCAAACAGAACGAACGCATTTTACGAGATCGCAAAGCAATTATAAAGGCCCACCTGTCATGATTCTGCCTGCTCTTGTCTTGATTTTCTGGTCTAGGGGCAGAATCATGACAGACCCACGTGTTTTATGTGGAGAGGTACATATTATGGTCAATCAGACTGACACCACCCTGACCCCGCCCATAAATATATCATCACGGGGCAAAGTCAAATCATAATAAAACGTACGAATGAGATCGTAAGAATTTACACGACTGAGCCACCTCATAAAATAGGAATGAATTTCCATCAGATTGCATAAATATATATTTATTCATATGAACGGCATCATTCTAGATAAAGAAGATCCAGACTGCTTCTCAAACCATACCACTTGCATCAAGTTGCGTGACATCATTTGTTTGAGTTATGTTTTGGCCCATGTTAAATAAAATTGTTGAGCACTGTCTGCACTTGAGTTCTGTTTCATGTCAGTTTCATGACAGAATGATCCAGCCCTCAAAGAAACCAGTAGACAGTTCGCCGAGCACCTCGGGTTCCCTCAGTCGGGTCGAGGCAGTCGGGTTCCCTCTCCGGGGTAGATGTACTCTGCAGGGGTCGATGCAGCTGGGTTTCCCTCAAGGGTCAACGCCGCAAGGGTCAACGCTTTGCTTCTTTTGAGTATGTCATGTTCTCCCTTTGGGCCCCAGGTGGCGTCCCTTGGGGGAGGGGTGTCTTGCGTCTTAGCCCCGCCACTGTTTTCTTATTCATTATCCCATTATCAGTTCACGCCCTTATGTTTTGTCCCATGTTAAATAAAGTTTTTTTTGAAAGGTTCTGTTTCATGTCAGTTTCATGACAATCATCTTCCTAAAGCCAGACTATCCGTCCACATCATAGGTCATCTTTTCTTCATGGTGCCGGTATACATCACAGTGGGCTTGTTACGTCATCATCGTCGACAACCTCATGGTAAAGACTAGAAGGGAGGGGTGGTGGGTCCAAGATGGCAACCGGTACAGTCACAGTTTTTCATGGATGAACAAATATTATATTCCATTCCCTATATTTTGTTTGTGTATATGCCCAGTTGATTGTACGTTTATGCATTAGATCATGTTTTGCTTCATTTCAGGGAAGTAACTAAATAGTTAAGAGAAATGTTTTCTCTCCAAGTTGACCAACATTGCCCAAACGCGCTGGCGCACATGAAACATAGCGTGGTGAAGGCAAAGTTAAAAATAAGAACTCAACCTCAGTGTTGCTTACTAAAATTATGGAATTTGGCATTTCTGTCGCTGCTGGTGAGAGTTCTGCTTCACATGTCAAGGTTGACCATCTATATAGAAAACACTGTAAGCATAATGGCCCTTAAGAAGTCAAAAGACTTTGTGTTTGGGAAAGTTAGCGCCTTAAAAACAGACATGAAAAGCTGAAAAACTATTGTGAATCTAAACAGCACAAAAATCCACAAGCTTGAGCAAAGATTGAACGAAGCTGATCGGTCTCATCGGAGATGGAACCTTCACTTATATGGAATCCCTGAACAATTGGAGGAGAACATGAAGCAAAAAGTTATCAACATCTGTGCTTTAGCCATCCCTAACTTGAGCATTTTTTTCAAATATGACAGATGTTGTGCATCGCTTGAGACAACTGAAAGAGCAGGACAGTAGACCGAGACCTGTGATCATTTCAGTGTTTTAAAGTAGAAAATAAAAAGCGTTACTTTCTATGATATTTTAATTGATTTGAAATTGTGTTTTTTTAAATGTTCCATATGTACAGGATTTCATAGTGAAGTTATCTTTTACGTGAGCTTTCAAAAGTGATACATGACACATCAACGTTACAGTAAATTATCTTAATGTTTTTAGATATAAATAATACAAATTGTGAATGTTAAGTCTATGAATGGTGAACAATTTCCAAATACTGGCAAAGGAAACAAGTAATAACGATAGGTACCATATAGAGATGTCCGTCTGTAGTTGTTGTTGCTGTGGTTCTTGTTCTACTACAGACACAGGGTCCGATTCAGCTTGATATATGTACAGGTACTCAAGATTAACATACGTTCTTATGTAAGTGTGTAATGTGTTAAATGGCATTAATTAAATTAAATTTTATTTATATAGCGCTTTTCACAATGTGCGTTGTTCCAAAGCAGCTTTACAGGAGAAAATGAGAAAAGCCGAAAAACACAAAAAAGGTAAAACACAGAACATGGTGTTTATATAACAAGCTAAATTATTGTAGTAAAAAATATATAATAAATGCATTCTCTCTGTGGTTTATTTAGCATATTATGCATTAAGTGAATGCTTGGCTGAAAAGATATGTCTTTAATATAGATTTAAATTGGGCTAGTGTGTCTGACCCTCGAATAGTGTCGGGAAGGCTATTCCAGAGCTTAGGTGCTACCTATGAGAAAGCTCGACCCCCTTTGGTGGATTTAGTTATTCTAGATGTTATCAAAAAGTTTTAAAATCTTAGAGAGCATGATGGGTTGTAGTGTGACAGAAGCTCTGTTATGTAGGTAGGGGCTAAACCGTTTAAGGCTTAAACGGCAAGGGTCCTAAAACGGATCCCTGAGGTAATCCATAATTTACTTGCGTTAGATTTTATGATTCCCTATTTAAATGGACAATTTGGATGTCTGTCTGATTAGTAAGATTTGAACCATTGTAGTGCCTGTCCCTCAATGCCGGTATAATTTTGTAAGTGATCTAGAAGTATGTTATGGTCCATAGTATCGAACGCAGCACTAGGGTCAAGCAGGACTAGGAGTGAGATGTTACTTATATCTGATGCTATAAAGATGACATTTGTAATTTTAACGAGCGCAGTATCAGTACTATGATGCGGTCTAAAGCCTGAATTAAGTTTTTCGTGTGTGTCATTACTTCGTAAGAAAGAGAATAACTGAGTGGACACTACTTTTTCTAGTATTTTTGACAGGTAAGGGAGATTTGAAATCGTTCTATAATTTCCTAGTACATTGGGGTCTTAGTTTGGTTTCTTGATAAGAGGCTTAATGATGGCCATATTAAAAGGCCCTGGGACATGGCCTAGATTAATTGACGAGTTGATAATGTTATAAGTGGACCCAGTGCAACAGGTAGTAACTCTTCTAATAATTTAGTTGGCAGGGTGTCTAATAAGCAAGATGTAGGTTTAGATGTTGCAATAAGTTTACTGTTTTATAGGTGAAGAACACTGTAGCCTTTCTTTTGGGGTGATGGTTGGTACTAATACATAGGACAGACTTGGAGGTTGAATTTTTACTATTTTGTCTCGTATATTTTAGATTTTCTTTGTAAAAAATGTCATGAATTCAATGCTACCAAGGTGCGGCAGTATAACCAGGTCAGGCGATGTTTGTTAATTTGTTAATTTAGCAACTGTACTAAATAAAATCCTTGGATTGTTTTTGTTAGTTTCTATGAGATTAAGGGTGTGCTCAGCCTTTGCTGCTTTTAGTGCCTTTTTATAACAGTTTTACAGTTTTAACACTCTTTCCACACAATTTTAAAGACATCTAATTGGTTTTGTTTTTAATGGGTGAGAGTGGTGTTATTGTACCATGGTGCTATGTTTTCTCATTAATCTTTTTTGACTTCATATGTGCGACAGCTTCTTATGTATTAGATAAAAAATAGTGCCCAATTTGCTGGTCATATCATCGAGCAATTCTGTATTTATTGGTATGGTTATTAAAGGTGTCAGATCTGGCAACCTCTTTGTGAAACTATTTTTAGTAGTCAAGGTAATTGTTCTACCCTGTAGATAACGAGTTAAATGGCTGATTCCTGCAGTGCGCAGTGTACATGTTATAAGATAGTGATCAGTGACATCATCGCTTTGAGATATAGTATCTACATTGGTTAGATCGGCTCTGTGAGATATAATCAAGTCTAGTGTATGATTAAATCGATGAGCTGGTTCATTGATAAGTTGTGTTACTCAAAAAGAGTGTAGTAGTTCTGAATTTCACTGCTAATGCATTGTTAGCGCTATCTAAGTGGATATTAAAATCGCTGACAATTAGTACTTTATCAACGTGAACCAATAGGTCCGATAAAAAGACGCAAAATCAGTTTAGGGACCAGGGGTCTTCTTAAGCCTATATGTTATGAGTCTGTGTAAGTATACATTTTGGAAAGCACTTTGGCTAAAAATCGGTAAAGTTAGGCAGTTAGACCTGATCAACATTGTATCAATATAAAATTCATAATTGGTGAATAAAAAACTCTTGCCTTTTGAAATTTGAAAGACAACCATGAGGGTATCTTAACTTAGCCTATAGATTATTTTGACAACCATAAAGCTGTTCTCATTTACATATTTTCAGTTTCTATTGTCAGTTCTTACTCTCGGATGAGCATCGGGTTCTCCAACCGCCAGCTACCTCGGGGGTTGACTATCCCATGTCTCCACCTCCAGCCTCCGAGACCCGGACTCCACCTAGGCCCTCCAACCCAGCAGCCTGTATCCCTCATCTCCACAGTGGCCCGTCATCCCACCAACTCTACCAGGCTCCCTTGTCCCTCTGCCTTGGTCAGTCATCGTCCATCCGGCGCCTCAGGGCTCCAATCCTTCGGCTACTCCTCTTCACTACAACTCAGCCCTCCGACCCAGTGGGTACACCTTGGTTCCTTTTCCCTCATCTCCCCTGTGGTCTGTCCTCCCACCAGGCTACCTTGTCCCTCCGGCTCTGCCTTGGTCAGTCGTCGACCATCTGCTGCCTCGTGGCTCCAATCCTCAGGCTACGCCTCATCACTCCGCCTAGTAGGCACTGTTAGGCTCCTCATTTCCTTCCGGCTACATATCGCTCTGGGTCGGCCACGCTCTTCCAGGTCCCCGTCCCTGCCCTGGTTGCCTGAGCCGTCTGCTTCACCATGGCCCTCCGGACCCTCTGTGTTACTTTCCGTCTGCGCACGATAAAAGGTCAAATTCGTGTTCATGAACTTAAATCAATAGATTAAATTTCGTTTTTATTCCTGTGTTTTGCACATCCAATTTTAGCAATAATAACAATAGAAAAACTATTGTTTGCGGGTGCTATTTGATAATTTGTTGTCTAATTTGATATGCTTGCATTGTTAAGAGCTTTTGTGTTTAAATACTATTTAGAGACACTGTACCATATTTTGCAATGATGTCAATATGCAAATGATGGTTAGGTAGATTTTGAAGCATGGTAGCTAGTTTGTGCTGGTTTAAGCTGGACGTGTGCTGGTCCTTAGCTAGTCAGCTAGTCATGTGTAGCACATGACCAGTTTAGGACCAGCTCACGACACCGTTCTTTTTCAACAGGCATAGTGATCTGCCTGTATCAGGTCCAAGGCTTTTCTCTGTGTGTACTTGAGGTTATAAGATGGGCTGCAGTTTCAAACATACATTACAAAGATCTCATTTCCTGTTCATACACCAACAACCTCAGCATCCTGTGTTTAATTAAAACTCTTCAACACCAGATGCCTTCTGTTGCCACCTGCTGTGCGCTGCTCCCAGGAGAGCTAATGCTGTGTGACAAACCCTATTTTCCCAATCAATAACCAGCACCAAAACCTGTCACATCTTTACTTCTCCTCCATTCTTAAACCGCATATGACATACTGTAGGCTTTAAAGATACACGCTTTACAGGAAACAAAGGGGCTTTACAGAAACCGAAAGAAAAAATTCTAATCTAAATAAAGACTACACGACTTCCTCTATGTAAGATCTGAACATCACGGCGATTTGGAACATTGCAGTTGTTGCCGCATAAGACTCAGAATAGTTATAAATCCAACACGCTGTGATATGATGGATCGATGAGGTGGGTATTTTATAAATACTTTCTGTTTAGTCTTTTATTTTTAATAACAATTTTATTTTGTAATGTATAGAATTAAATGAGGTCAATTAAAACTTTAGACTAAGCAATTTGAAAAAAATGCTTTATGGTACGATGTGGCATCTTTGTAACATTTTTATTTTATTATATAGGTTAATGGATATATTTAAATATTGTTATTGAATGTTATTGAATCTTTTAGGGCACAGGATGATTTAACATTTAACAGGAGGATTACACATTTCAATTTATACTACAGTCACAATTAAGATGAAAGCAAAGAACTCTAGGTGTCCTTTACAAATTTTTAAAGTTTTTCAAGAAAACACTTGTTGATAATAATTTATTTGCACACACTTTCAGTTTCAGCCACTTCTCTTTATAGCTTTTTTACTTTTTCACTTATCAGATCCAAAATATCACTTGGAGCATGTTTTGAAGAATCTGACACAAAGATAAAAAGTCGTGGTATACTAAGTATGTCTGTTGTGTTTGCCATTTGTGTTAATAGCACTCCATTCTGTTTGTTCTAGATTCATTGTACAAAGAAGGAACTTGAATCTGACATTGAGTTCCTTTTTAGGGTAAAATCTTGCCAACCATAATGAATCAAAGCACATCTTCTCTTGTCATGGAGAACCATGTTCCCCGTGTGTACCGGAATGCCAGCATAGCCTTCTATGCTATAATCTTCACCATTGGCTTGGTGGTTAACTTGACTGCTCTCTGGGTCTTTGCTTTGACCACTAAAAGACGGAATTCGATCACTGTTTACATGATCAATGTGGCTTTAGTGGACCTGGTCTTCATATTAATGCTTCCCTTTCGAATGGTCTACTACAGTCAAGACTACTGGCCCTTTGGGGATGTGTTCTGCAGGATCAACGCCGCGCTAACTGTCCTCTACCCCTGCCTGGCCTTGTGGCTGTTTGCACTCATAAGCACAGATCGCTACGTGGCCATAGTGCAACCACGACACACTCGAGAACTGAAAAGTGTCCGTAAAGCGTTGCTGTCCTGCGCGGGGGTCTGGATCATGACCCTGGGTAGCACGGCTCCTCTTGTTATTCTAGATAAAGAAGACCCAGACCGCGTCTCAAACCATACCACTTGCATCAAGATGCATGATATCATCTACCTAAAGCCAGACTATCCCGTCCATTTCGCACGTCTCATCTTTTTCTTCCTGGTGCCAGTATCCATCATGGTGGGCTGTTACATCATCATTGTCGACAACCTCATCCACGGACGCACGTCCAAACTGAAGCCCAAAGTAAAGCAGAAGTCCATTAAGATCATCGTCACGCTGATCGTTCAGGTGCTGGTGTGTTTTGTGCCTTTTCATATCTGTTTTGTTTCCCTGCTGCTGCAGAGCGACAAGCCGGGTTATAATACCTGGGGGAGCTTTACCACCTTTTTAATGAATGCAAGTACAGTGCTGGACATCATACTCTTTTACATTGTTTCAAAGCAGTTTCAGGACCGTGTGATGAGCGTCATTCTGTACAGGAACTACTTGAGAAGCGTTCGCCGGAAGAGCCTTCATAACAACAGTGTGCGTTCACTGAGCAACCTCACCAGCGCCATGATCTGAGGATTACAGCTGAGAAACATCAGTGTACATAACAGATATTGTACATTTTTTTAAAATGTTTTGCTTGAATGTAAACATGTAAATTGTTTTGGTTAGATTGATTTTCATACGATTAGGAACTGATGCCCATTTCACACGTATCAATATACTTTATTTTGTGACTTTAATATTGGTACGTATTAAATTTGTGTGAGAAATGAGAAATTATTTTTCTATTTTGACAAGAATATCATTTTCTTGCTAGTACAAATCCACAGGAATAGTGAATATTGTTTAAGTTTATATGTTTAAGGGGTCACTTTATTAATTTTTATAAAATAAGAGCACTTTATAATAATAATATGTTTTATGAATAATTCTTCACAATTTGACTGTATTTATTTTACTAAAAGCTATGAATTAAGAACAATTATCAAGTTGATCCCAACTGACATGAAGTGAATAAAAACTGAATGACATGCTATCATGCATGATTTACAGTTCTGTAAAATAACATGTAATACATAGATTGCCAATAGGTGGCGCTACTGCACAGTGCACGTATTTGCAACCCAAACAGTGCTTTGTCCCAATATCACCATCAGGTGGTGTCATGTAATAACAGTCCAATATAAAACCATTAGAAGGTCATGTACATTAAAGCTTAAATTGGCAAAAGATCTGCTCATTGGGCCTGCGTTTTTTCCCCTATTTCTTTGTTTTCTTCAACTTTCCATAAAATACATGAATACTGATTAATATTTTGTTTTTGACGGACCATTACCCACATATTGGTGTTCACTTGACACGTCAACCTTTTTAAAACGGAGCCAACCAAATACACTATAAGAAGTCTTTTACCTCTAATCGTTCTGTTTTGGCATTACAGAGACTTCAAACTCCTTTGAGCTTATTGAGAACTGTAACCTTACCTTTTTATGATTAACCATTGAATCAATCATGTCAAGAGAAAAAAGATATAGATTAAATGGGCAATGATAGAAAATCCCAGCTATGGTGCCTCCAGTATGGACGGGTTAAATAGAGACGGTTGTGTATGCTCAGATCGTGCAGAATTTGATAAGCAACAAAGGCACTGCATTAAGTACCTTACAGAGAGGATAAATGATAACACAGCAGGGGAAGGTGAGTGGTTGGAGAGCCATGGGACCAATATATTGGTTTATCTTTCATTGCACTGCGCATGGAACAGCAATTGCAGTTTTGGAAATGTGATTTGTTTTGTAAGATGTGTGTGGGGGATCTGTTTTTCTGGCATAAGATATTAAAGACAAAAATGTCTTTACTAAAAAAGTCTGTATCAGGTAAAGCATATATGGAATACCTGTTGATCAGGACAGTTTGAACACAGCTTAAACCACATTTAATTATACTGGCCATTTGACTTGTTTTATAGCCAACGTTTATTTAGCATTAAAATAGCCTATCGTATATATTACGCCCATGGTCAGATGTTGTGTCACAATAACGCGTGTAATATTGGGACGAATAACAGCTCTACTGTAAAATAGATACGTCTACAGCAAACACACATCACTGCACCTGATGCACATCAAAGTAAAGTTAATACCATCCGACATAGACAGACACTCTCTGAGCAATTGCAGTCTTCTGTCCAGCCCGTATGATGAATTATCTGGAAGCTCTCTCTGTAATTTTGAATCTTCATAACAAGTGCTTTTGCCATAGGAAAAATTAATGGAAACAAGATTGTCTTTCATTTGAGTTGATTTAGCCGCCTCGCCAGCCAGATGTCTCTCTCTGGGAATAAAACAGTCGGTGCTTAAACAAAGCCCGGCTAAAACTACCTTTTTTCTGCCGCTCGTGTTACAAACAAATCAGCCGGCGCACAATGGCCATCTGTTTGTTATTTGATATGTGTGAATACATGTTGTAATGACTTTGTTTGTGAATCAGTCAGTGCAGTGGAACACACGAGAGCTCTCCAAGTGGCGGAGTGTTTGGAGCTAATCATATAATTGGACACAATAGTCAATGACAAATGGAGTTGCGCGAAGCCAGCCAGCTGGGAAGTGAATATGTAATCATTGTAAAATCATATCATTTTGCATATTTGAAGACAGCTTAATAGAGTTTGCTTGTCAGCACACTATCAAGTGATGATCAGAGTGGGCCCGCAGTATTTGTTTGGTGGGATATTGCTTGGAAGCGTCTCCGGTGGGTTCAATCGAGTGGGTACAGTGCTGTCTTTATGCCTCAGCTGTTGCACAGTTTATATTGTGGTATGGGAATTATAATGGGATTCTGATGTTTGTGAGCACTTATAACAGAACCAAATTCACAAATCATATAAGATACATGAATGGATCTGGAGGTGTTTGATGTTTGTGTCATCAGACCGCTTGAGGGGGCTATGATTCATAAGCACAGTTTTACTCTCAATGTACCCAAGTACAGGTGGTTAAACTGTAGACATGTAATGACAGACGAACCTGCTTCACTGTGATGCCCAAGCATGTTAAGCAATATTCATGATACTACAGTACAAAGTAGCTTTATAGGGATAGTCCACAGATGAAATTTCTGTCAAGAACTACTCACCCTCAAGTTGGTCCAAACCTGTAATTTTTTGTTTGTTTGTTTGTTTGGTTGAACACAAAGATTTTTGGAAGAATGTTAGATATTTGGTGCCTCATTGACTACAGTAATACAGTAAATATTGTATAATTTTTTTGTACCGTTGAATACAAAATAAGATATTTTGAAGAATTTAGGAAAACAAAGTCAAACTGTTTTTTGACAACCTTTTCAAACGTATCTACTATGGTAGTCAATGGTGCCCCAGAAATCTCAGTCGCTAACATTTTCTAAAAATGTTTTATTTGTTTTCAACATCATAAAGAAATGTATACAGGTTTAGAACAACTTGAGGTTGAGTAAATAATGACAGACTTAACCCCAAAATGAAAATTCTGTCATCATAAATTTATGTGTAACTGTCTTTCTTCTACAGATTTTCTGAAGAATTCTATAATTCTATTCTGAAGAGTCCCATAAAGGTTTACAAAGACAAGAGGGTGAACCATACCTTTAATTCTTTTCAGAATCCCATAAAAGTAAGTTAAAATAAAGTCTTCACTTCAGAGCTGTGCAACTTAAAAATGTAGTTAATACTTATACATTGAAAATGTAAATGTTTATTATATACAATGATTTCACCTTTTCAGTGTCCTTTTGAAATGAGATGCTCAGTCCAAGAGCCCTATAAACAACAGCATGGCATTGTTCAATACATTCATGCTGCCTGCCAAGAGAACAGATACATAAAGATTTGACATTTGACAGAAAGAGCATTATACTAACAACTACTTATGCACGGTCAGCTGGTATACTGCACCATGTGGTCAAACTTCCGAGAATCTGGACCGAAAATTCCAGCCAAACCCTCAGTCTAAAAACATGCCAAATGTGGCATATTGGCCTAATGAATTGAGGTGGATAATGGCATTCGAACGCGATTGGATGGTGCCCTTCATTAGCTCTACAGCCCCCGAAATCTCAGAAAATGCCTCATGTGATTCCCAAAGCTACCTGTATTTACCCTCACTAGCTCACGCATTCGTCGTCTTTTTAGAAATGGAGAAAAGCGCTCTTCAATCTATATTACAAGGCATAATCTCACTGAAAGCATGCGTTTGGTGCAATGAGTCCCATTGACCCGCCAGTTAGCAGTGAAGAGGTGAGGAAAATGTACGGCTTTGATTACAGACGCTGCTATTTTAGCGGACAGGGCCGTTGCTGATTCACACACAGAGAATAGAAGCACCATTAGAGGGCATAAATAATGTACAGTCCTTTTTCTACCCTCAGCTAAGTGCCTTGAAACCTTGGGCTCTAGTTGTCAGGTTTTCAATAGATTAGGACAAGATTTATTTTAAGTCTGTAAAGTAGCATGTTCCTGACAGCGTTCAGGGGGATCGAGTGTTGCGGGCAAAAGTGCGCCGCCCCGGTTTTAATTGTAGCATTGAGAAGCAGACAGGCCTCGTGTCAGATCGGTTAAATATTTAATACGTTCTCGCTTAAACTTCCCCGTGATCCATCGTATAACACCAGCGGAACACGGAAGGTGGAATTACAGCAGGGATAAGAGACATGAAAGTTGTAATTCCAAACACTGCCCTTGCTAAAGCCCACAAAGAGAGATTTGTGTAAAGAGGAACGGATCAGAGATTTTACTCTCTTTCTGTCTCTCTCCATCGCTCGCCGAATTTGTCTTTCTTCCACCCACTCGCTTTAATTCTCGCTATCTTCTCTCTCAACCCATCCTCCTCTGCCTGTTATCCTACTGAAGTTACAACTGAGAAAACAATTAAATCCAATTTAAAATTCGACCACATGTCTGTGTCATACCTCATTATGAGTGGATTTTCGGTATTCACAATAATTGAAACCTGACGCGTTAAGTGTGCAGGCGGACTCCCACTGCAGGGCCAGGGGAAAGGCAAAAAGACTAATGATTTTGTGTGTCTGAGAGAAAGACTGAGAACACTAGACCTCTCCGGTGTGACAGCGCGGGGCAGCCGCGCGCAGGGATCTGACAGAATGCAGGGTTCTTGTGCGTGCGCGTCACGTAGCAGCCTCCGAGAGCTCAATTACAAGATTGATACTCAGAGAGGAAACTTCATTTTGCTTTACAGATGTCGACACCGCCAGAGAAAAGCGAGGTTGTTGTTTAACATAAGGCGGTATTGTGGAATGAGAATAAGCTCATGTGAAGCTAAGAGGGCTTTTATTTTTCTATAATATGAAATGGAACAGTTCACCCTGAAAATAACAATTCTCTCATCCTTTACTGAGCCATGTGTCATTCCAAACCCATATGATTGTCATCTTTGGAACAAAAAAGGGTCAATTCTAAACTTCCGGCTAATCTTTTCACTCAATAATGTTGAAAGTGAACTGAAGCAAACCAAACATTTTCGTAAAAGTCGTCCATATGAGTTATGTTACGTTACTATTTACTGAAGGTAAGAAGAGTCATACAAGAACAACACTCGGGTAAGTAAATGATGACAGACTTTATTGCACGAACTTTCAGCTTTTTCTCCCTCTCCCTTTCTGTCATGTCGATTACAACACGTGGAACAAAGAAACACTGCATTACATTTGAGCACGGGCCAACGTCTGAAGTTCTGAGAACATCTCTGTTTCGTTTCAAACACGAGAAAGACCAAAGGGCCATCTCTATATTTTCAACTTAATTTGATTACCCGCCATCCTGTCTCTGTGAATGATCTGTTTTGCCTCAAGAGAATCTTTTAATCACTTTTCTCTCGTACCATCGTTCCACTAAACGTGCCGCAACTGTCTTGGACCGTTCCCAACCACACTTGATTGAGAGGTAAAAAGACATTTGGGAGAAACTCTTGCTCGTGCGTTGTCAAAAGAACTGACAATTAGTTTACAGTGGCAGTACAGAGACGCTCGCTGCCTGCCTGGTCGCTGAGATGCTTTTGTCTCTCGTCCTCCATTAAGAGAGCCATAAAGGTACCAAGAGCAGATGGCTGCTGGCCCGCTCTGTCCTGCATCTATTCGCAACTGCCACTGATCCTCTGCGTCCATTAATCTTCTCTTCCGTATTCCTGCGACACAACTATATTAAACAACTCAGGAGAGAGAAAACGAAAAAGAAAAGTGGGAGAGAGCCAAACAAACCAGCACAGCTGTCAGGAAGCCGAGAGTGAACCATCAGTCCACAAAAACCCTCTCTAAACGCTTCTGTAAAACAGTGCGAAGAAAATCATTCTGCCTTGAACCCGACCCTATAAAAGTGGTATCCGTGGCCGGCGAAACAATAAATGCTCATTAAAAGGCAGCTGCCAGAGATGTTGAGGACTTCACAGGCCTGGCTGGAAAACACAAGCACATCTGATTCCAATAGTAATTGAAGAAGACAACTGTTTCCGGCTGGGCTGAAGCTGGGGAAATGTACAGTGCGGATGGCAGGCCTTGTTAGAGGCTGGACTGCACAGTAGCTGAGGCCTGTTAAACACAGAACTTTGACCACTGTGCTTTAATGTCTTTATTTTGAACTACAACCTGAAGCTCAGACTGAGATCTTTGAACTGCCATGAGATATCAGAAGTCTGCAGCATTATTTGTGCACACGACTAGAGTTCTTGGGTATGTTTCTTCCGCAGGATCAAACCCATGACCATTGTGTCGCTAGCGTTAAACTCCACCAGATAATATACTACAACTGTAGCACATTTTTTTCTGTGCTAACCGATCTATTGATTAATGTACGACATTAGCTGTGATAACCTTATAAAGAAAAATCGAAATGATTGCCTACAATTATGGGATCTACATCAGTGGTGCATGAACAAGTTTTAAAGAAGGTGGGGGTTAAAATGGGTGGATGGTGATGTTGAGCTCATGAATAATAATTAACCCATACTAATGCTGCTATAGATAATCTTTAGGAAAGTCTGTAATAGGGAGCCGCAGAGATGGCATATTTTTGTAGGTAAGTCCGGAAGTTAGCACCGCACTGGTTCCCTCGACCAAAAGCTTATACATTTTTTGGAAAATTGCAAAAAAATCTGTGATTAACAAAGGTCAATGAGGTTCACACATTATCTATCAAGATCATCTTTACAAATGTTATTTTTGTAGCCTAAAATCGGCAGACGTAAAATGCTAACGTGCAGCTAAATACAGACTACACCACGGTCCCTTGATATCAACATCAACATCACCACCACCTGTCATGATTCTGCCTGCTCTTGTCTTGATTTTCTGGTCTAGGGGCAGAATCATGACAGGCCCATGTGTTTTATGTGGAGAGAAACATATTATTGTCAATCAGGACATAATATGCGTTCTCTCCTGTCTCGTCATTTGGGCCGCCCCTCTCGTTCCTAGTATTGCTTTCCTCCTGTGTCACATTACCCACACCTGCCCATTGTTATCTCCTTTGTTAGTCTCCCTATTTAATGCCCTCTTGTCTATTGTCTTGTGCTGGTTCGTTGTATGTGTTACCTTGCTGTATATTGTTCCTGCTCCGGAAATTCTTGAGAGATACGCTTAAGTATAGTCTAGTCAGTGTTTGTGTTTTGTTTCAGTCTTAGTGTATTATGGTTAAGTCTTGTTGAGTTTAGTTCAGTTTATTGTGTACCCTGTTTTGTCACCCCCTCGTGGGTTTTTGTTTTGTTCCTGTGTTGTTTATTAAAGTCTATTTGTTACCCCTTCATCCCCGTTTTGCTGCCTGCACTTGGGTTCTCCTTACCACGCTCATAACAGAACGAACCAGCCAGAACGGAACCCAGCAGGCAGCATGGACACTGACCGGTCCAGCGTGGCCCGTCGCCTCTGCAGTCTTCGCCAGGGAAGTGAGACTGTGGACGAGTATGTGGAGAGATTCCTGGACATTGCGGAACAGGGCGTCTTCGGGGAGAGTGAGCTGGCGGTGCTGTTCAACACCGGTCTCAGAGAGCCACTCTCTCGCTCGGAGATGAGGGCGATGAGGCCGTTGGATTTCGACGCTGTTTGGGTAACTGCCGCAGCGCGTTCGGAGTCCGCGACCTCATCGAACCCAGTTTACTCATCTCCGCTGGTTGCGATACCCGAGAGTGGTCCTCTGCAGATCGGGGTTGTGGGCATCACCACGCACCACTCTCCAACCTCTGCAGTCTCTCCACAACCGCCCAGTCTCACTGGCAAGCGGGGGAGACGGGAATCTTGGGGGTCCTCGTCCGAGGCCTCCAATCCCGAGCCGCCCGCCCCATTCACATCATTCCTGCAGCCGACCACCAGGCGGGTGGCTCGGCTGAAGAAGAAGAGGCAACGGAGGGCGGCTCGGAGTCCGGTGGTCCCGTCAAGTCCGGTGGTCCCGGTGGTCCCGTCAAGTCCGGTGGTCCCGGTGGTCCCGTCAAGTCCGGTGGTCCCGGTGGTCCCGTCAAGTCCGGTGGTCCCGGTGGTCCCGTCAAGTCCGGTGGTCCCGTCAAGTCCGGTGGTCCCGGTGGTCCCGTCAAGTCCGGTGGTCCCGGTGGTCCCGTCAAGTCCGGTGGTCCCGGTGGTCCCGTCAAGTCCGGTGGTCCCGTCAAGTCCTGCCCTGCCGGCCTTCCAGCCGGCGTCAAGTCCTGCCCTGCCGGCCTTCCAGCCGGCGTCCAGTCCTGCCCTGCCGGCCTTCCAGCCGGCGTCAAGTCCTGCCCTGCCGGCCTTCCAGCCGGCGTCAAGTCCTGCCCTGCCGGCCTTCCAGCCGGCGTCAAGTCCTGCCCTGCCGGCCTTCCAGCCGGCGTCAAGTCCTGCCCTGCCGGCCTTCCAGCCGGCGTCAAGTCCTGCCCTGCCGGCCTTCCAGCCGGCGTCAAGTCCTGCCCTGCCGGCCTTCCAGCCGGCGTCAAGTCCTGCCCTGCCGGCCTTCCAGCCGGCGTCAAGTCCTGCCCTGCCGGCCTTCCAGCCGGCGTCAAGTCCTGCCCTGCCGGCCTTCCAGCCGGCGACTTCGCGCTCTCGAGCGCCGCCGCCCAGGGTGTCCCCTAAGTCCCCTGGGACTCCGCGCTTCCGAGCGCCAGGGACAAGGACTGTTCCCCCATGTCCCACACCCTTTGGACTTCCTCCCATGAACTCTTGTTTTGCCCCACCCCCCCTCCCTTGTTTGTTATTTTTATTGTCCCATCCCAACCCATTTATTGTTCTTGCTTGTCTGCCCTTAGTTTTGTTTACTATGTTTTGTTGGATGTTGTCTGTTTCCCAGTCGGTCTTGTCTCGTTAGTCTGCTCCCTTGGTGAACGCCAGGGGGCGTTCATTAAGGGGGGGGTTCTGTCATGATTCTGCCTGCTCTTGTCTTGATTTTCTGGTCTAGGGGCAGAATCATGACAGGCCCATGTGTTTTATGTGGAGAGAAACATATTATTGTCAATCAGGACATAATATGCGTTCTCTCCTGTCTCGTCATTTGGGCCGCCCCTCTCGTTCCTAGTATTGCTTTCCTCCTGTGTCACATTACCCACACCTGCCCATTTTTATCTCCTTTGTTAGTCTCCCTATTTAATGCCCTCTTGTCTATTGTCTTGTGCTGGTTCGTTGTATGTGTTACCTTGCTGTATATTGTTCCTGCTCCGGAAATTCTTGAGAGATACGCTTAAGTATAGTCTAGTCAGTGTTTGTGTTTTGTTTCAGTCTTAGTGTATTATGGTTAAGTCTTGTTGAGTTTAGTTCAGTTTATTGTGTACCCTGTTTTGTCACCCCCTCGTGGGTTTTTGTTTTGTTCCTGTGTTGTTTATTAAAGTCTATTTGTTACCCCTTCATCCCCGTTTTGCTGCCTGCACTTGGGTTCTCCTTACCACGCTCATAACACCACCAAACCACAAGGCTGCTTTTGAACGATGGATTGGAATGGCCACAATACATCTAGAAATGCTGATCTGAAATGAAAATTTGTAATAATCTCTTAATTGTTTTAAAGACATCATTACCACCGAGACTAAAAGGCACTTTTACCTGCACGATCACGCAGCGAATGAGATCTACCCCACCATACACAGATTGCATCTGTGGACATGCCTTCTGATGGAACAACCCAGACTATTTAGCTGGACACATTAGCGATCCTCACGTTACAAGCCTACGATAGAAATAAACTCAATCATATTCAGGCAGAAATAAAAATCCACAGGCAGCAGTCCAGTGCTCTGCAGAGTGAGGGAGGTGGCCACTCTTGATGGGCTTTTTCTCCATCAGCATGCTGAGCTAAAAATCTGTTGTCTGCGGCAGCGGCGTGCAAAACACATTAATGCGTTCGAGACCACCGTGACTTTATGAGGGACAAATATTTCAGAACGCGGCTCTATTTGGCCCCCTCTGCTGCATGTCCAGAGCAGTCACTGGCTAAATTGAAAAATCAATTCCAATTTAAATGATTGGAATAAAGAACTCCTGGAGTCAGAGATAAAAAGCCTGTCTTCTCCTAGATCCCCTTTAATTGGAAAGTCATTTCTTCAGGGTATTCTAATGGTTCTGAGGGAAGATTGCAAAGCAAAGTTGATGAGCGGGAGGAGGGTTAATAGCTTCTGTATGTGTTTTTCTGTGTGGATGCGCTGCTCAGGGTTCGCGTCTCGTCCTCTCGCAACATGTGCACGAGACTTCCTCTCTAGAAATGGGCAAAATGAAGAAAAATCCCTGGATCAAGAAACGTCAGGGTGGCTTTGCTCTCTGAACACTCTTTTCAGGATGGTCTCATAGGGGAAACATTACTTTAAGCACTTATACCCAACCACCAAAACATTGGTCCTGAGCGTTCTCACCTCAGTTTGGATGATTCCTGCAAATACTTTTTTTGTGTTTGTTTAAGAAAGTAAAATGTCTTTGACATGTTATATATTTAAAGTTTGGTTGCATTTGCTAAATCAGTCAAAACTACACAGTATCTTTACAATAAAAAATACAAATTCAAAATGTTTCAGGTTGTAAATCTCATTTTGGTTATGTTTTACTTTCATTTGAGCAATGATGAACACTTCTAAGGTTTATTATAATTAGACACAATAAAAAACACAGTTTTCTATTCATTACCGACATAATACCCGAACTGTTCACCGGCCGCATCAGCACGTAATCTTTAATAGGTTGTGTTCTCACTATCATCAGTTGGCGGAGCACAAAGTGCTAACATGAGCAGTTGTTATTGAAGAAGAAATAATGGTCATTGGAGCAAGGCTCTATAAAGTAGATTACAGAGGCAGACAGGATATTTACAGATACTGACAGAGGTCAAGAGATTGTCTGTGTGTCTATGCTGGGAAGATGTGTGTAAGTCTCCGAGTGGAGCGTTGGACGGGGGGGTGGTGGGGGCCGGCGTGGGTGTGTGGGGGAAAAACACACAAGAACTCCGGTTGGTTTCATTTCCTGGGAAGAAAGAAAAAGTTAAAAGGTGGCCCCCGAACAAATGAAACTCAATTTCACGGCACATTATCCTTCCCTGTTCCTTTCTCCTGGCTTTCATTTTCATTAAGACCACAGACAAGCATAAATTAATAATTACTGCCCGAATGTCTAAATGCAGGCCGCTCTCCTGTAGCCTTTCATTTTCCACTGTGGCCTTGCATGTTCATGCTTGCAAAATGTTAATTTAGATAATGTGGCCTGCCCCTTGTCAGATAATTCTGTTTGGTGGTTCCACTAATACATAATGGTCTTTCTGATTAGATGACATTAAGTCTATCTTGTGTTCAATCAAGCCTGTGCGATTTCCTTCCTCGCCGACTAAAAGATGAGCAGATGAAGAACAGTCACATGGCCGGCGAGTCTTTGATACCTTTTACTTTACGAACTGTGCTGAATGTCAAATGAGGACGAGTAATTATGTCTGACTAACAAAGGCTCAGACAAAACCAATGTTACGGTTTGGTGTACCTTTGAAACAGGTATTAATTGGCGTCTTGGACGTGCAAAGGAAACGCTTGTCTGAAAATAAACTATAAACCTCAACGTGTATGAAACATTAACTAGCATTCGGATAAACATGTGGGCGGGGGGTCAACGCGCAACTGCTGCTATCTGCCATTTTATTGCTGGAATAAATGAGCATTTATTTGTGCTACGAAGTCTAGTTATTTGTTAATGAACACAACTGCACTGTATAGGAGAAGCGTATCAAGACTTCTGTGTTTTCATCTTTTAAGTCAAATACACATTATAGATTCAAGGCCCTGGTTTCACTAATACTCCAGGACAGCTACATTTTAAAATTGATGCTATAGAGACTTCATCATAAAGACCCTAAACTATCACGAGCCACAAGAACTACATTCTCACCCTGGTTCAGAGGATTCACCCAAAAATAAAACTGTGTCATCATTTATTCACCCTTATGTGGTTCAAAACCTCTATACACCTATTCCTTTTGTGGAAGACAAAAGAAGATATTTTGAAAAATGTCTCCGTGGTTTTGTGTCATTAAATGGATGTCAATGGGGTCCAGTGTTGTTTGGTTACCAGCATTCTTCAAAATATCTTCTTTTGTGTTCTGCCGAAGAAATGCATACAGGGCGAGTAAATAATGAATAATTAAACATTTTGGATGAACTATCCGTTTAAAGCCTCTTCACATTTGAATAGTATCAAATGCCGAAATGATGCTACACAGATGTGGGTGCAACTTTTAAATAATGATGACACATTTCCAAGGGATTTTCATAAAGAATGACTCAAATTACGTCTATGGGCATCACCAACATTAAGTATAGCACTTCAGGCATATGGACTAGTAATGGCACTTTTTAATTTTTGCAGCATAAGAGGGAAAATACTGTCCATTTTATTGTAGGAGTAAAATGTACAGTAAAGAGTACACAAGATTCTTACTCTCTCTTTGAAAATGTACCCTTGGGTAAATTTTCCAAAATATCTTTTATCATGATTCTCCCCAAACTTTACTCTGGTGTTAAAAGTAAAGTGATTTTTTCCTAATAAGAGTGTGTTGAATATTCATTGCGAGAGTTATTACAAGACAACCTAAGTGAACATTTACAGAACAGAAATCTTCATCTGCACTAAACCGATCGGTAGTCCAAATTAGGGTGCAAGAGACGTGTGAATGTGTGAAGACGTGTGGATGTCTTTGTATGCCTTCATATGCCTCCAAAGTGATGACATTGACACGGTCCATGTTTAGAATGAGCAATGCTCATAAATGAGCTCGACATGGGGCACGATTACGGCACCGTGGATATTTTGGTGTTTGTGCCTCAAAGTCATGTTCGTACTGAAATGAATTTATAAAAGTATGTGCAGCGATATGAAACAGCTAGCTGGAGGGCCAAACCTCGCTTAAATATCTGGAGCAGAACAAGACATTAAACAGCTCGTAACTACTGTACATTTCTGTATGAAAGAGAGGAAATACATCATATTCTCAGATAAAGAGATGAAGATGGATTATTGTACAATATACTGATATCACGTCTATTCCAATTTACACAGTAAAACACATTTAAACAAGCAGGCGGATGAGGAAAAAGCAAGCTGATGAACAACGCATTTGTGGCTTCTTCACTCCATCAAACCCCAACAGTTCAGGTTTCACCGGTGAGTGACGGAAACCTTTTATGCTGGTGAAAAAGCCTAACTTGAATTACAGTCGCCATTGATTGCCACTTTATATGTAGTTTTTCCAAGGTTGATAGAAACTTTAACCTCATTTTCAATAAAGAAGAAAAACATGAAACGTTCCAGACCTTGAATTTTTACAATGCTGTGTTGAATTATGCAGAGATCAGTCAATTATTCATCTCGAAGGCTCTCTGTTACAGCCACGCTTTCAAAGGCATGCAAAATGGACCTGTGCATGGCCATGCTGTGTCAACACATTTTCATCAGAATTGCTTACGACGGGGAATTGTCATTCAGTGTCAATTCTGGCTACCTTTTATACATTTGAAAAAACACAAATATCAATTAGGTTCAAAACAGTCTAGTGAGCGACACAGTCCGAGGCAACATTAAAGGGAAAGTTCACCCATTAATAAAAATTCAGTCATTATCTTTTCACCTTTGATATGTTTCAAATCTGTATATGGCTCTTTCTTCTGTGGAACACAAAAGAAGATATTCTGATAAATGTCTTAGTGGTTCAATGGGCCCGATGTTGTTTGGATACCAGCATTCTTCAAAATATCTTCTTTTGTGTTCCGGCTTTGGGATGACCTGAGGCTTTGTAAATGATAAAAGAATGTTTATTTTTGGGTGAACCTGGGTGAAAAATTTAGTGCAAAACAGTTTATCAATACATAACCTAAAGAGAAATGAAGAGATTATAGTTTTTATGCACATTTTGAGTGAGGCATTTCCCAGGAATATTCTGCCCATTCGGCTGGAAAAAGGAAAGGCATTATTTCTCAATCATGTGTTGAGCAGAATGCGTGCTCACTGTACTGAGCATGAGTGACTTTATTCTGCTAGATATTGTCATTGCTCAGTAACACATGTTTTACAACTCAACCATGAACAATTTTGATTGCCCTTCAGATTAAAATATTAGCATGCTGCTTATGCAATATTACATGCGGTGATTTGTATGCAGCTGAAATTTTGTTTCTAGAGGAGGATTCTCAAAGGACTTAACAATGGTAAATTCATATGTTACATTTGTGTGTTCAACTCCATTAAACACATTGACATTTGATGGTAAGGCAACACTAATAAATGCTTAAGTATTTATATAATGTGTTCATAAAATGCCAAAGATTTAATATCTTGAGGTCGTACTTTTAATAACATTAACAATCGTTCACTCTTGTTTGTTTATAATGACAATTAAAGTCTAATAATCATTGACTCACAAATATTTTATTACCATGTTTGACAACATAGATTAGAAAAGAGACACACACACACTCATGCAACACTCCACAGACACGCTTAAATGCATGTGTGCAGACACAAGCACCTACACGCTCACGCACACACACGCTCTTATTACAGAAGACAAGATCAGAAAAGAGGGAAAAGCACTTTAAAACAAGACATCCTTGTTATTTCAATATTTATACGTTTGCTTTACTGCCATAGAAAGAAATAAGAAACAATATGTTCATAAATCTTGCTACAGTGTTTACTTCACATGAAAGAAAAAACTAAAAGGCAAGTCCTCGTTGATGAGGTAAAAGATACTTTAGTTTAACACAATAAACATTTGAATTCTTACAGAGGGAAACAAATGTGTGACAAAATAATGTCTATGATTATAGTATAAATAGCTGCCCCGTAACATTTGATACGTCTTTCTAGTAAAGGATCCTTTCAAAACAACTTCTTGCTTGATTATTCAATAAGTGTCTTATCACCATCATCATCATTATGATCTGCGAGGTACAATGAAAAAAGCTTTATTATTCAATAACAGCCTACCATTAATTGGCGCGGTGTCATTTTAAACTCAAACAAGCGAAGCTAAATTGTTTCGGTCTTTGTTTAAAACTGACAGATTCGGATCGCCATAATTACTTTATTTTTGCCTTTTTATAGGCTGCAGTTAATTGTAAGAAAAAGGATTTTCCCATCATTGTTTGCAAATTGTTAAAAATACAACTTAATTTACAACTTGGAAGAAACTTCTTTAAAAACATATAAACAAATTTAGATTGTTATGATTCAGTTTGTTGATATAATTTAAATTGAATATGCATTTTTTCAAATCATATCCATGCTGGACATAAAATCTTCTTTCTATCTTGTCCTTTAACTTTTTTTAATGGGCTAATATTATTTTGTCTGCAACGTTAAGATGGAAATCTGTTACCCTGTATTGAAACCACTGACTGGAATACTAAATATCTATTTACTGTGACACAATGAATATTAGTTATAAGGGGCCGACCAACCGAGGGAAACACACTGAATTGAGCGCAATGATCTTTACAACGTTTTCGTGAAAATGCTGAAATCAATCCATATGGTTCAGATTTATATCACTGCAAATGTAGCTGTTTATAGATAGTGGTGTTTACCAGCTTTTTCTGGGTGTGAGTGAATAAACCCTAAGTACGGAATGTTTCAGCACAGTTAAGTATTTATTGAATAACATGAATTCAGGACAACACATTTACATGCCTGCATGCTTCCTCACCATAGTGGCAGCGAATTGAAAGAATGATGGCTCAGAAACAAAACAATTCTATAAATTCAATATAAACGTTGGTATTGTGCTCCTAATAGATCTACTGCATACACAATACCAACTTTGAACATTATATACAAATACCAAAGTGAGTGAGTTAACCTATTTTCTGTTCTTGTATATACAATAATGATAGAAATAATGATGAAACTTGATTGTTTTTTTTTCTATTTTAGAAAACATTAAAAGCAACTATTAGTCACTTCTGCTGATCAACATATATTCAAATTCACATTTGTCAGAGGCTCCTCTCCGAGTTTGGATCTTTAACATCTTGGCAAACAATTATGACATTAAGGAATTCTGCTTTTTTCTCTTTTTAATACAAAACAAAACCTCTGAATCAGATTTATTTTCCGAAGCTTTCTCGCTGGTTTAAATACAGTATAAAAAATCTTCAGTGCTGTGAATTTGTTGTCAATATTATCACCGAGTGTACCGAGCGGTACGTTTTACTGTGCTCACATTGTCACCTTTGAAACAGCCAACTCATGATATCCAATCCCCCAACTGGCAAAATGAAACGTTTATATCAGTGAGAATAAGAGTCCTAATACTAAATTCTGTCACAATCCGTCTTCCACAACAGGGCCAAGCAAACACCTCTGATGGAACTCTATGAGCGTTTGACCTGTTTCTGTAACTAAATTACCCTGCGAGGCAAATCGGGAGAATCTTCATAACATGTAACGCCGGTCCTCAATGGCACGCCATCAGTACATCATTGTGGTTTTCAGAAAAAGTCTTCCATCTGCTAACAATAAAACACAGGAAGAGAAACATGATAAGCATACTGTTTATTTTAAATGTGAAGTGTTTATAACCAATGTACATACTTTATACTGTCTCTGCATTTTGAAGTGAAAGTATTGAAATGACACATTTAACCTTTTAGCAACAGTTATGCGATCCAAACACAAATTTAGGGATCACCTAAACCGTTTTAAACCCTGGATTAGCTTGTCTCATATGTTCAAGACATTTGTTCTGGCATGCTTGTTTGACCACTAAAGTGCACTCATGATGTAAAGCACTTCAGAAATCACACATCTTTTGCAAAGATGGCAGCCGCTACGTCTGCAATGCTCCAGTTTCTCTGACACATGCAATCTAATGAGCTTTGTCCATTTCGAAAGATCTTTCATGGCGTGTGCATGCCTGAACGGGCAGCAGCTCTCTTTGCCTCCGCTGGTAAACGCATCTGTTAGGCATGGCTCAGGAGCTATGTTTGACGTTTATTACCAGAACATTTCCTCCATGTGCGGGAATGCTGCATCACTGCCTTTAAGCAGTGTTTTCTCTCGCTGGCAATGCAACTAAATAATTGAATCCTGATGAGTGAGACGACAACAAAACACATAAAGTGGTGACACATTGGCCGTGATTGGATGAAATAACATGATCGGGGTGATAGGAATATCTGTTGCAGAAGTGTGCTGGAAAACATGCTGTTTTGGTTTTGATAAAAAAACAAGTGAACAAGTTATTTTTGTTGCGATTCATTATATAAAAAGTAAAAAAAGAAAACTCCCATGATCACAGTGATTCAATCTGAGCACCACCTAAATGCAAAGCACCCTTTGCACAATTTTGACCAATCAACAACAAAGATTGTAATCTGACATATGTGTACATAGACCAACCATATAAAAACAGGACAGATGGAACACAATGTTCAATCAACATGTTCTGGGTAAACAGCCCATCTGGGCCTTTTCCTCTGCAAACAATGATGTATTCAATTAATTGCGATTTCTTTGATTAATTAATCATCTAATCGTGTAAATTAATCAAATTAAAATGCATCGTTTGACGGTCCAATAAGTAATAAGCAATAATTTTTATCATGAATCTGATGCACATTACTATACAGTTATACTGTATAGCGATTGACTGTGGCTGATGTATAGAACAGGAAGTTGTTTTGGGCACAGACAAACAACAGAGCCAATTACAGCCGAAGACCTGTGTCTCAAAGGCTCTGCTCTATGACCCGCTTCACTGTAGCGTTATGAGTAAAAGTCATTACAGGTCCAAATGTCCTGGGATGAGCAACACACAACTATAAATAATAACTAAACTGAGGATGAACTATATACAGTATTTCAAGACATAGGAGTATATAGCATAAAACATGTTAAAAGGGGAGAGGAAACTTTAAATAAAAATAGATAATCTTAATATTAGTAAATACTGTAAATACCATTAGCAATTTGGTCACAAAATGTTAAATATTGTAATTATTATCATAGCATCGTATGTGAGGTATTATTCAGATGTTATCAGATTATCAGTTCATGAGATGAGATCATCCAAACGCCTGATTCTGAGAGCCTTCATTTGTTGGAGATCATCATCCTGAGATCAAATAACAAAAGCACATTTCAATGAAATTATTGATTCTACAAACTAAAATAATAATGGCACACATAAACCCGGAACCAAATGAATGAAAATGCGAATTACTAGTGTAAACACGAAAGCAACGCAATTGCTCGTGGTTTTGAGAAAACAATTAATTTCAGTATGTTTGATAGCATGTTAGTTCATAAAGAGCTAATCTTAAATTGACAAATTAGCATATTAATTCTGGATCTAATGGAGTGTAGCTAAACCGTCATGCGCAAACAGTGGCAGGAAATGTTCTCGAGTGGGAAAAATTTTACGACTGCCATGTTGTTTTATGAAAGATCCCCCTCATTAAAATATGTTAAAACTTTGGCATTTTTATATTCAAATCAAGATGAAAAGTTCATTAAAGAGGATAAATATTTCATTAGATGGTAAATAAAACAAAGGAAATTTTGGCTTCTCTCAGCATAAAATTCCTTTGAAAGATTAATTAATACATGCAAATTATGCAAATTATGCCCATGCAAATATTTTATGAAGACAATTAAGGGAACCATTAATTACTGCCTTTTTTGCTTCAGTGACATTCATTCATTTAATTTTAATTTCACTTTAACTGTTTTGATGTTTAATCTTGCAACAAAGAACTTTATCTCCCCTCGCAGGGTCGTGTAAACTCGCAGAAAACATCGCAAGGCGAGCGGTGAGAATCCGGAGGAGATACCGGGGAGATATGGTCGGTATCACAAGGAATTAGTGGCAAGATGGGCTCCTAAAAGCACGGAGCCAGGAAAAACAGTCAAGCTTATTCTTGGAACGGATTCAAAACACTGGAAAAGCAATTAATAAACAGAGACTGTGTTAATATAGCAGAATTACAGAGTGTGACAAAAGACAAATAGAAATAATTAGTTCTCTGAAATTATGCTCTCATTATTATTTTTTTCCTTAACAGCCAAGTGTTGAAATTATAGCACGTCTCTTTGTTTGTTGTATATGGATCGCAATAATTTTTTTCTCCCCACATGCGAGTGTAATTTATCAGCATCTTTTCTATGTTTTTTTCCATTCGTGAGTAATTATTCCACACTATTTGCAGGCCACAGTACCCTTGACACGGACACCAAAAAGGTTGTTGTAATTAAACAGGCATGCATTCTATTTCCCCCACACACACAAACAAACAAACACATGCACACATCCGGTGCCAGCTATGTATTCGATTTGTCAAGGACATTGACATTTGAAATTATTGCAATAACTAATAAGAATTTTTCAAGATCAAAAGATTCTTATGTCTGAATGTGTTGGCTAAAATAAAAAAGCAATTGAAGCTAACATAAAAGACTATGCTAACATGACACTAACCTTTTGAATCAAGCAATTTCACAGGGTTATGATTAATTGTTACAAGAACCATCATAACCATCATTATCGGTTTAGAAACAAATCCCTCTTCCCTCACACACTCAACGTTACCATTATCTTTTTTATATCTCGATTTATTTTTACTCCGATTTTTCGTCACAAGCACACTTGCAAAAATTAACTAGGCTAATCAAACTGGGTTACGGGGCTTTTTACTTGTGATGAGGTATTAAAGGGCCGTTTCGCACATTTCACAGCAATTTCCGTACTGTATTTTCAATGGGAAATTGAGAGCATTCAAGACAAAAGTTTTTCTACCGCATGTGCTGCTGGGTACAATTAAAACAGACATCTGAGCTGTCCAACACTTAAGGTGTAGTTTGAAAGAGTGTGACTGAAACACAGGCGAGTGTATTAAACATCTTTCAGGGGTTTTCTCTTACAATTCAACTACAACGATACCAGACCAAAGCGCGTCTATAAATACGCGTAAACCCATAAAATATGTGTGTGTGTTTATTTGAATGGGCGTGTTGTGCTTCTGTGAGGTAACTCCACTGTGGGTCATCCTCGGATAATGAAACTTCTTATTATGCTCATTAAATTGCATTGGTCTCTGAGGTCCACAACATAGTCAGGAATGAACTGTCAAGGGGGTCTATCTTTAAAATGATTCTGTGTCTTATATACAAAGAATCTTTCAGCTTCATCTATCGAGCCAGACTGCGGCGTATAAATACTACAAAATTCGTTTTCATAACTTAATAATATCTTAATATATCCCCGCTGGTAAAAACTACAAAACAAAAGTACAATTTTAATTGACTCAGTGGGCTTGTTTAATGTTTAATCTCCTTTGCTTAATATCCCTCACACACCCACAAAGAGTCAGGTCTCCCACCTAGCAGACCGTGTGCCATTATCGCATCACACACTTTTGCGGGATGAGATAATTTTCCCTGGCTAGAAATGTTCTCTTGACAGATCCAAGTGATCTTGACCTTCCTCTTGAACTCTAGGATCTGTGGCCCAGATGGCAGACTGCATGCATGAACAGCAGGCCGAGTTAAAGCGAAGCTCATATACCGGAGCTGTGCTGAGATTTATTGTCTCCTCAAAAACACGTACCTTGTATTGTCCTCTCAGCATCTGTTCTGCCACTGCTGCGGTCAGTCTCTATCTCCTGGGTCAACGAGTCTGGCAAAATGAAAAGATAATGACGATTAAACATCCATGACATCTGTGCTTAATTAGGAAAGTTTTTCTAACCTCGTCTTTCGTGATGGGCGGATTGCTCGGGTCAGGGCGAAGTTTCGACCGATCACCGGCTAAGCGAGGATACGAATACTGAACAGGGCGGTGTGTTTTTGCCACATAGCCCGAGCTTACAATGTGGCTAATTCAGTACTTTATATGCAACATTTTTATTACAACACCTTAAACCTTTTAAGGTCTATAAACGCTTCATGTGCTCAGTTTTTAGACAGCTGTGAGATGTATATGTTCATATTTCAAATTCATCAAAATCAATCAGCCTACGAAATTTTGACAGCGAACACTCAATCACTCAGACTAAACCAGATTTGGGTCGAATGTGTCAAGTTTTTCAGTAAGAGTGTCAACATGTGGATTTTAAACAACATTTTATGCTTGTGCTTGCTTTTTTATCATGCTAGGTTATTTCAATGATATTTGGACCTGTATATGGCTCTCTGGAATTCTTAATGCTGATCGGTCCATCTGCATTCTGTTGACAAATATTTTTTTACTACCAGTTTTTTTAAACATTTCATGACCAGTAATATAACTATCTGTTGAGCAGAAGGAAAATGTGCAGTCCGCCCGTCACTTCATTTACATGTTTACATTTGACCGGTGAGCAAACCTAATGCCCTGATGGCACACATACATCTGGGAGACATCTTTTTTATGTCTGCATTTACATCTGCAAGACATATTTTTGGATTGTTTACTCACCTGCAACACGTCTCTGAGATGTCATATAGACATCAAGAAGTTGTTTGTTAAATGTTTATGATTTAGAAAGTATGTAAAACTGCCTTATCTAAGACGTTTATGAGATGTTTTCCAGGTCTTTAGCAGACATCTTACAGACGTGCCTGTGCTATCTGATTTATGATACAAGACCAAATCAGCATCACTTATTTTTTGTGATGATAAATAGATACAGCAACTAATTTATTAAAGCACATTTGATCACATTCAATTTTGTATGTCTGTGTCATCAGAGGAGGTCTCACCGTTGAGTGATCGGAGACTTTCTGTCGGTGACGTTTGTTTCAGAGATTGCTCAGCTTGCTCTCGTCGCTTTGACTCATACTCTAACGCTTCTTGCAATTTCCTCTTCGCTTTCTTCTCTTTCTTCAGTCGCTTCTGAATGATTGCTGAACACAAAGAAAGTTAAAGTTGATGAACTATTGCCGCTTAAGCAGGTAAAACTGGTCATAAAATCTCATATGCAGAATTAAGGAGAAAAAGCCCATTTTTACTGTCAAGGAAAAAATATTCATAGGAAACTTGCAGCTTGAATTTTTTTTCTCATTCAATGAAAACGGACTGTGTCATTAGCAGAATAATTGAGCCAGCGATAACCTGGATTAACCTAGGTTAAAATGCTAATGAGATGGGGTTAAGGGAAACTTTCTCTAAAGAGGGAGAGAAGACACTCCGAATATTAAACAGAATAAAGCTGGAGGGCCAAAGCGCATTTCTAAGGATCCTTCTGTGAAACTAGCTTATTAAGATCAATTTGATTCATTATGTAGAATAAATACATATAATATGAGCATATTAAGTCACACTTAGTAATACGTTTGCGCTGCATATTCGAAATCATTTACTGATGTCAAAATATAGATTCATAATTATGTTCATGCAATAAAAAAAATACAATAGTGTGTGTAACTAGAGGCCATCTGTAATGCACACATCGCTTTTAATCTCAAAGAGAGTTGAAAATTATTAGCAAAACTATTATAAATCTGTAGTCCAATCATCACTTTCCCTTGAGAAATATTGTGACTCATTTAGCAACAGTTACCCTATAAATTACTTATTCATATTTTGTTTAACCACATTTACTTGAACGAAGGCTGTGTGGATCTTTCTTATGCACCCAGTGCATTTAGAAGTAGTCTGCGTGTGTAGTTACAGAAATATACTGTAATCCCACAAGTCCTTCTGCACACCTAATCAATATATGCTTGTGTATTGATCGTAATGTGAATATGACTCATTTTGCTAAATTTATGAGCCTGTCTCTATCATCTGGCACTATGACGGAGACGTGCGTGCTTTAGTTTGCCTATAATCAACAACCAAGATTGTAACTTTGATTTTGATATCGGTTTCATGTACTTTTACACTATTTGCACCTTGAAAAACAATGCTTTGAAGTTATTATTTTAACCAGATGGTCTTAAATGTGAGTTGTGCTTGTATGTGCACAATTTTCCGCCATCATGGGGGTTTGCCATAATTATTTAGGTATTTGTAGTCAAAACAGCTATGCAATATAATATACATAAGTATGTCTTCAGAGGTGTTTAAAGACCTTACAAAATAAAGCGTTATGCTTTATTACCTATACTTTTATTTCTATCTACGTACACAACGGGTCCCCTTACGTAGAATTTGTATAATGACAGTGTGAATATATTTATAAAGCGTAATATGACAAATTTTGACATAAATCTAAACTTAAGTTCATGTAGTTGCAGAAACACCCATTAACGAATATTCACACTGTCATTACACACCTTGACAATTTTTTTATTTATGATTATGTGATTTCATATAAAATTATGAAGCATCTATAGGTCTGGTCACAATGTTAAGACATGTAAAATAAGTTTACATTTAGGCATTTGGCAGACGCTTTTATCCAAAGCGACTTACATAGCATTATCCTATACATTTTACATAGGTATCTGCGATCCCCTGGGTATCGAACTCACAACCTGCTTGTGGAAAGCCTGAAGTTAATTGAATTACAATTTGCCATTATTTCAAATGGAATAGTTTAATATACAGTACATATAAATTTACAGCATCTTATATTATTTACTGATTTTATTTTTCAAGTATATGTGCCTGTCCCACACTTTTGAGTCCTTACCGCAACAATGAAAAAAGGCTTTTATTATGAAATTTAATCAAAGACAAACATTAGAACATCACCACATTGCTGACAGATTAGGCCACCTCACTACCTCACTCACAAGATCCCAAAATTATAAGGTACATATCATGTTTTATGTGTCAATATTCCTTGTGTGTCCTTACCATACAGTTTAGTAATTCTGATCTTTGAACTACATTTAAAAAATAAATGTATGTTACTGTTTAATTCCTGTATATTAAGATTGCTAGCTGCCAATTAGCCACAACATTAGCGATAATGTAATTTCCGCAACATGTCTTTGCCGCAGATTATAACCTTATTGACTCCATGCGATTTTGTTGACCTTTTTGTATGCATTACAGACTAATACAATTTACAGTGGTAGATTTTTTTTATTTAAAAAAAGTCAAAAGTGCCCGTAGTTGCAGAAAAACCCAAGTTCATATCTCCTTTGGCAAAGAAGCCAAAACTTGACAACATCTTAGTCCTGTGACAGCCTCCGTAGTGCTTCGAAAGGAAAGGGTGAGCGGTGGAGTGAGCCGTTGGTTGCAATTTGCAACCTTACCACTAGATGCCGCTAAATTTAAACCACCCGAGCTTTAATAGGTGTGTGTTTTATTAGGGCTCTTAGTTTATCTGCTTATCTAACATAACAGGGTATTCACAACTTACTGAAAAACTTGCAGTAAATCGACTTTTCTGATTTATTTCCAATAATACTGTAACTGGACAACAGACTGGAAATGCGATGAATTGTGTGCATGTGTTGGATTTACAGGTACGTGTGGTTGTTACACACCTCTGTTCTTTTGCTCAACAGCCAGTTGTTTCTCCAGGGTCTCTCTGAGCTCTCTCTCTCTAAACAGCTCCATCTTCAGCTCCGTTTTCTCCAGCTGCACTTGTTTCTCCTGTGCGCGAGCGTTATCAATCGCTACCTTCAGCAAACCCTGCGTCAGGAGACAAACATACTTTACAATCCACACGCACTACACCTCCTCATGACTCAGTTACCTGCGTGAATGAATTACTTTATTTTGAATAAATGGTTCTTCATAGTTTAGGTGATAAGATATCATGTAAGTGTTTTTGCATAGACACATTTTACAATTCACACAGAATATAAAAAAAAAACATTTAAAACCTACAAAGCAGACATCTATTCAAGCGATTGACAATGATGTGACATCAGAAGGCAAAGCCAAGAATGTATTCTGATTGGCTGAATAGCACCCAGAGCGAGAGTGATGTGCTTGCAATGATGCTTATTTTAACACTGTTATTGCCTCAATGTGTAAATTGATGAACAGCCACTAACAGCAGATTTCTGTCACTAAAGTGTGCACCACATTTCCACAAATGTAACGAGTCTACCCGACCCACAATCACACCAATTTCTCAGGTTTATTTGTGAAGTCTTGTACTATCTTAAATATAAAAACACACATACTGTAGCTCTAAACAGCTGCATTTCTCAAAACAACACTTAGTGAAATTCGCTGCGTGAACAGCACGGTGACCATTTCAAAACAATTATTCCCCGTACGCATGCAATTAAGCCAAATGCAATGGGCTATATCATACTAATTGTTCCTTCTTGTGACCCCAATTTAGACTAAGTTGCTTTATCTCAATTTTATGCTTGGGCTGGCTTTGTTGATTTGTGTGTGAATGTTCAATCAAAACATTACTCTGAAATCATGATTAAAGATGACTGAGTGAACTAAGTCCTGCTAATTAACAATGGGGCAGAAAGTATCACGATAGATCTGATGGTCATATCACGGGAGCAATGAGTAAACCTCTCACTCCCTATACTGTACCCACATCATTAGTCTCAGAGGTGCTGCTAATCAACTTCATTCATCTTTCTGACTGCTTCTTGCTTGCATGATAACCACATTGGTGATCAAAGGAATTATGCTGAAAATATACAGGACTGTGTATTTGTTTTAAGTAGGGTTGGGAATCGAAAATAATTTCCAATTTGGAATCGGAAGGCTAGGAATCGGATCGGAAACAAAAGGAATAGGAATCGGATGCTTGAGATTCAAATTCAAATTCCTTGTAACAAGCAATGCGGGACGAGAGCCGCGAGGGAACGGCCGAGGCCGGTGACGCGAGTGATGATGAGCGTCAGCTGCTCGTTGAACCGGTCTCCCATCTCTCATGGAGGAGCTCCAGGAGCATAAAAGTATGAGCGACAGGAGGGTACGACGAGAGAGGACCAGCCCAGGACTTTATGTTGTGTTTTTGTGTGGCAGGCAGTCGGCTGTGAGGTAACTGCCGGCAAATTAAGTTTGTTTTATTGTTTGTTTTTGTTATATTAAAAGTTGTTTTATGTTCACCGGGTCCTGCCTCCTTCTTTCCTTTATGGAACTCTTATCAATTCTTGTGTGCTTTTTCAGAAAAGTACACGCGTTGCATGATCTGCTGATATCTTAATAAAAGCCCTTATGAAAATGAATGATATTTTTCTATAGTAAGCATAGTTCAAAGGGGTCATATCACACGGCTAAAAATAATATTAGTGTATGTGTTAGATGTAATGGAATGTGTATACATGATTTAAGGATCAAAAGCTCATCACTCTGAAAAGCAAGGGGTGCAATGATTGGCCATTTAACCAGTGCGTAGTGATTGGTCGAAGTGATTGAAATGTAACGCCTCTTACCATATTTGGAACATCAGGTTCCAAAGCAATCGTACTGTCAGGTACGCCCACCTTGCGTATACATTTATAAAACTTACAAAACGTTGCTCAAAAAAACAATTCAATATGCAGGCAAAATAACCATACAGGTTGATTTCTAAATGTTTTATTTCAACTGTGGAATCGAAACTGGGAATCGATAAGAATCGAAATCGATAACCAGAATCAGAATTGAAATCGATAACATTCAAACGATTCCCAACCCTGGTTTTGAGGTAACATCACCGCCGGGAGAAGGAAGGGATGATCTTGAAATGTTTTATATGAAGTTTTTGCAACACTAACCAAAGGAACTTGCTATTACAATTAAAACATATTTACTTTTATATCCCTCATAAGATTTAATTTTCATATTTAAGCACTATACTCGATTTGTGCTTGATCTATGTGTTTGTGCAGTTTATTTTCTTACACAATATTGTCACAGTATTTCACAAATAGGAGTATAGTTTAAAATTGCCAGGATGGTGATAAATAAGTTGATGTACCGTCTCCTTACAATACGTGCATTCACTGGCTTTTATTGTGTTATGACACACAATGTGATAAAATCATGACATGTGTCAGGTGGCCAGTCCACAGAGTGCCAAAAAATGTTGCTATAACAACCAGCCGGTGGTCTGTTTAAATTGAAAAGGACAGATATCTGAACAGTATAATTTATTGAAATGATCATGATCCTCAAATAATTACTAATTTCCTGTAGAAACTAGTATTATATTAGTATTAAAGCTAAGAAGTCTGATTCATTTGACCAATTTAATTCATTTAAATGTCTCACTTTAAGTCTAGATATTTTTCGGATCAGTTTAAATGAAGTTAACTTGATTCATTAATTAGTAGTTTGATTCACTACCGGGATTGATTCCCTATCTGAATCAATGAAAAAGAACTGGATTACGACCTTTTCAAGCCCATTTGACTCTCTGCTGGTGTCTCTCACCTGAATGTTAGTCAGGAGGGTCTCTATCGATGACAGTCCATCAGGAAAGAGGAAAGGTGACGGAAACCCTGGAGGTAAAGCCTGACCCGCCAGCGACAACCTCTCATAGCTGTCTCTCGCCGTCGGTGTGCACATTGGGGTTTCTTCTGGCGGCAAACAGAGAAAAACACACATCAGCACAACAGATGAGGCACTCCATGTAACGTGGCGGTGTAAAATAAATCATTATTTCCCTGAATTGGTGTTTATACACACAGATTGTTTGTGAGATGTAAAATTAACATCTATACAAGCATGCCCAATCAAGCACATATGATTGATAGCCCATTCTGTCAGTGTCGCAGTGCACTCTGTTATTGATGCTTCTGTATTTATAGCCACTATAACGCTTGAGAGATTTTACATTGAGAAGGAATGAGGCAACTCTTTAAAAAATACGCATTTCTGGCGGTTTCCGTCATTTACAGAAAGTAAATTTCAGTGAATTGTCAAGGGCACAGATACGTTGAAAGATCAGACCCACCTGTTCCATATGGCACAAAAACTCCAATAGGAAAAAGGCACGCTCAAGCATATGCATTTGGCAAACTGAGATTATCAAGGGCCCGTGCTCCTCAACAAAGGCCATATGGCACAAGGTGGTGAACCCTCATTGACCATGTTTCAACACTACCACTGCCCCCCTTCAGCAGACTGGCAACGTCAATGCCAAATGGATTAAACCCCTTAAAGGAATCGGTGCATGAAAAAATCAATATACTGTAACTGGAAGAGAATCAGGGGGAACTTGGTGACACAAAAGAGAGGAGTAAAATAAATATCATTTATTCTCTCGCTCTCTGCCGATGGATGACACATAAGTGTGCAGGTGTTAAATGTCACAGGTGGAGCTGCTGTTAAAACCCACTGGAAATAAAAGAAAAAGTATTTTATGTCTTGCCAGACAAATAAAAACAGAGGCTGGCACATTAAAGAGTATATATTTTATCACCTAGTCCGTCGGGACTTCTTGAATGTCATAAGAAGAGAAAACGGCGGATGATCACAGCTTCACTGTGTAGTGTGTCTTTAAAAACAGCTTTCCAAGATTAATCGCCGTGTCAACTTGTTAAACATTATGCGGGTAAATGAAAGCAATCTAAAGTGTCTTGTATTAAAACAAACATAACACATTCTTTCACTTGCAGAAACTGCAAGTGAAATTCAATCTTTTTCATAACACAATGAACGGTTGTATTACATTCAGCATAGCGTTAACATGTTTTGCATTTAGCAGATGCCTTTATCAAAAGCAACTGAAAGTACATTCAACGTACATTTTTACAAGTTAAAATCAGTATTTGATTTATGTGAATAAAGGTTTTTTAGGTTTACAGAGCTGCTTTTTCATCAAGTAAAACATGATTCCATAGGTGTGATCTGTTTATTTAATGTATTATGTCAATGTTTTTATGTTCATGTCTATTTGAACATGGGGAAATATTTATGGACACAATTTGGATAAAAAAATATGATTTTGAATTTGAATGGTGTATGCTAAACTCAAAGTATAATTTATCACTAAATTCACATTTATTAGTTTCCTATACATGATAATTTCCATGATAGTGATGGCTGGATCTAAATCAGAGATCTTTAACCCCTAGGTTAGACCATCTAGCCACTATCCAAACATATTTTTATTGTAGGATTGTTTGACAAATAATATAATTTAAGTGTGGACTTTGAGCAGACGCCCTGAAGGGCTGAAATGTAGAAAAGTAGTCTCACAGCCGCTACACAGACGTACTTCCTGTGCACAACTGCCAGCGCCTGTCAGTACCCTGATGACATCATCTGCCATTCATCAGTTCCGTAAGGGCAGACCTCTGCCATCTGGTGCACGGACCATCATAACTCTACATCTACCTCCACACACACTACACACACACACACACACACACACACACACAGGCCATCAAAACTCCACATTTATCTTCACAGTCACAGCCATATACAGGCTATCATAGGTCTGCATCCATCACTGCACACACATACTGGCCTCATAACCACCTGAATCTACACACACACACATAAACAAACATATACACACAGACTATCATAACTCACTGTAAACCACACAGCCCTGCGCTGACACTATCTTTACGCTGTCATAGCAAGCTGCCAATCACAATGGGAGACCGTCTCAGAAAACATTCTGCCAGCCACAAAACGATATGACACACAAGCCACGCCACCAACAAACACAACAGGATAATTCAGACTGTCTGAAAGAGACAAACCAACCTACAAACAAGAATATTTTGATACCATTTCATCTTTACATAAACCACAGTAAAAAATATATTAAATTATTGATTAGGGAGTTTTCATGAGTATTTAATGGATCATTTTTGTATTAGTAAGCACATTTACAGTATGTGGTGCACAACTCATGGTTGTTAGATTATTTGAAGGTGAATGTATCTTTTATCTTGTCTTCTGGTACAGATACTAAAAACAAGATACTGTACATTTCTTTGAGAAGCAAAATGACTCAAGTGTTGTATTCAGAAATAATTAAAAAGTAATAAACAAAGATAAATAATGGGTAAGAAAACAACTTGAATTAAGTAATTAATCACGAGAAAAATTTAATATTTTAATAAAAGAATATTTTTTTACCCGACTGGCAGGTATTTTTTCTTGTTTTAAACATAAATCATCATTGATAGAAACTTAATTTTTCAAGTTTTTAGCTTCTTAAGTAAATGTATTTGTACGAGAAAATAAGACAAAACAAAAAGAAAAATAAGTTGCTTTTGCTGTTTCATGGTGGTTGTTTATTGGTCAAAAAAGCCAACCCCCAAATCTCGGATATTCTGATCCTTTTAAGATTTAGCACAGGTTTCTCCAGCTAAATCTACAGAATCATAGTGCATCATTTCTTAAAAAATGTGAGTTACCATCCATAACAGAAGGACCAATGATGAGTAATCAGTTAAATGTCTTAGTTTGATTCAAGTACATACCACTTTAATCACAAGACATAATACATGAATATATTCATAACAACTGTATGTACAGCTTGGTTAAAAAGTCATAAAGTTCCACATTCTGCATTTCAGTTTTGAGTACCAAAGCTCAGATTCAGCTTCTCATACAGAATTAATATGTGTTTATACGACTCCCTAAATCATGCACAAACACTGGCTGACTTGAGGAGCCCCTCTTCTGCTATCCATATTCACTAATGCCAGCCAAGCCTTGGTAACAGCTGGTCCTACATTAATTAGTTTAAAGTATTTATTTCAACCATCTCCGCAGCAGATTGCGGCAAAACATAAGAGATTATTCCGAGCATCTGCAAATGCCCTGGAAACATTCAGCCAACCAACAGTTGAATACCAGGCGCCGCTATTAGGATTTTATGATTCAGAATTCTTGGACGCAGTAAAGGCCAGGAATCCGTGGAGGGTCTCCTTCATTTTCTCCCCGATTTCCCCAGCACTTTACTCCAGTTCATTACTGACAATTGGCGGCCTTCTAATGGATCTGAATGTGCTCTTAATAAAACTTCTAAGATAACAGATTTAACAAGACACTTTTTACTGATTTGTTTTAATATGATCATCTGAGCAAGTGCAGTAATTACATTACACAATACACTGGAATTAGAGATGTTTCTTTTCTCTTTCATTGCCAATTCAATGCGTGCAAAAACGTGCAGAAAAGCCTGTACTTGGTTTGCAGCCATTGTAGTCCTGGATTTAGTGTTGGCATTAATAATACATCATTGCTGAAACCAACTTCTGCTTTGGACTCAGCAGGACCTCGCCGCAAATACAATACTGGATCACAGAGTGGTTCATATTGCTTTGTTACTAGGAAACAATATGTCATGCATTAGAAAGCAAACAGCACATTTCATCTCAAATGACCAATTCGGCGCTCAAATAACGTTTCCATGGGCTGAATTTTGCTATTGTAAATCACAGCCATATCAACAAACAGGAATCAAACATTTTCTGACTGTTTTTTTTCTTTGTTTGTTTCTTTCGCCATTATCTATTTACAGACAGTACATAAGAAACGTTAGGGTGTTTTGTGGATATTCCTAATGAGAATTTACACAAGTGATAGAATGAGTACAAACAGCTAAAATTAGTCATTGGTCAGTGAGGGATTGAGAGTTATTTTACCTAAATTTCATGACATGTTTATATTATCACATTAATCCTGTAATTTTACAAACATTGTAATCTTGATATTTTATATAGTATATTAAAATATACTATATGATGGCAATATCAAAATGGACTGCAAATAGAAATGACCCTTTAGTACTGTTTGTGGTCATTCTCTTATTCACTCCTTGTTTTAAACACTCCATTTTGGCTTTAGCTGTTTATTTATTGCCATTGGTCTAAAACCATTGACTTGGACTTAATTACAGTGCCAGACGCCAGTGAGATGAAGAGACGAAAGGAGAGAGCTGTGTTTTCCAGGTGATATTTCACCACCGGGGCTTGCAGAAGCAGCGGCAGCTGTGACAGGTCCGTTTGCGGCTTTCTGCCTCCAAAAAAATCTTTATGAAATTCTTTCAGGTCAGCCGTGTCACAAATAACATTTCATGCGCAACTGTTTCGCAGGATAATAGGAGCCACAAATAAAAACGGGACGCTGTAAATACTACGCAATTGGAATGAAATGCCATAATTTAAAATGACGCGCACACTCGATGCGCACAAACACAATGCGTAAACACACACGCATACACCCCCCTCCCCTCTCTTGGCAGCAGTGGGAGTCCTTGACAGTGTGGTAGCAATGATAAATCACCTTTCTAGTTAATTCTCTCAGTCCTTATGTGTTGTGCTGCTAAAACAGGGGCTTAGAAATCGACTTGACAAACTATGAATGTAAAAAAATATCACTTGGAGGGATCTGGGCTTATCTCCAATTTACATGTTATTAGATTTGTATTGCGAGCAGCGTGTGGACAAGGCTGCGCCGAGGAAAGGGGAGAGCGAAAGAGATGTCGGCGATAAGAGAAGATAAAATGTCTCAAACCCATCTCGAAACCCTTTGATATCTTTGATGGAAAGTCACGACAAGGAGAGCGCAAAGCCCTCGACTGATTTTTAATATGATAGACAAGACACTCTGCGATGAATGGAGCGCAAACCTTGGGAAATTTAGCAACATTTCTGCAATAAATAGCTTTAATTGACCTTGGGAGTTGAAAATCTGCCATATGTTGCAAGTTGCAGTGTTTGAATTGAGGTCCCAACGGACCTTTCAGCTGATTTTTCCAATGAAGGCACTGAGCCGGAGGAGAGAGAGAGAGAGAGAGAGAGAGAGAGAGAGAGAGAAAGCATCGCAGCATTTGGCTAGCCAGTCACTGTGATATATTGACAGGTGAAGCCTGTGTCCTTGCAAACCTGTGTTCCTCGCAGCAGGAGAATTGAATGTTTAAAACCTGGAGGATGTCAGTTCACTCTCTGCAAAGGCAGCCTCTGCCTACAGCAGACAATTACATTTTATTTGACCTGCCAATGGGGCTGAGGAAGTTGCCTCCTTCCGGAGGAGTGGTTATGACCTTTCAGTCTCATAAATGGAGACAACACTGCATTACACAGAGGCTAATCTTTAAAACGGCATCATCTCCTCTGTCTTCTGCATTACATTAAGTATTTCAACAGCAAACGTTTTTTACAGTATTGACTTCAAGCTTTTATAGCTTGCATTTAAAGGGCCAGTGTCCGACCACCATCAAATTTCAAACAAATTGGAATCCTAAAGGGATAGTTCACGCAAAAATGTAAATGATATAATAATTTACTCACTCTCTAGTCATCTAATGACTTTCTTCCTTCTGCAGAACACAAAAAAGATATTTCGGAAAATGCTGGTAACCGAACATCCGGCGCTAACCATTGACTTGCATTGATTTTGTGACTATGCAGTAGAAGTTAATGGGTGCCGGCGTTATTCGGTTACCAACATTCTTCAAAATATAGTTTTTTGTGTTCTGCAGAAGAAACAAAGTCATACAGGTTTAAAATGAGAAGAGGGTGAGTAAATTATGATTTTTTTTGGGTGAACTTTCCCTTTCAAAATGCAAAATCACTAAGATAAGGGTAAAAGTGAATTGCCTTGAAATGTATAATGTTGAACAAAACCAATAACAGAGAGCACACCTAAAGCTGAAATTACCTACAAAACAAAGTTTGAATGGAGTCTGTAAGCTGTCCAGGCTGAAGTAATTGCAGAAATGTAATACTTAGGGTCAGGGCTTTGAAACAAACACATCATCAGAATGCTTGAGGAATATCAAAACAGTGTTGCCTTACACAACTAAGCAGAAAAAAAAGTAATGAAAGAACGAAATGGAAAGTAATTTTACCTTTACAAAAAAAAGTACCCTACACATAAAGACCACAGTGAGAAATGTGTGCTGTGATCCGTATTGGGCCTGAATGTGCATATGTTGTACATATGGGCAAGGTGAACACAGACACTACGGCATTCATGTTATGAGAATACGGCAATATCTACCACAGAGCCACAAACCGGCTCACAACAACTCCGCTTTGCTCTTTTCTGCTCTTTAATTCAGAGATGAAAATTAGCCATTACCAAATTCCTGCTGAGAGCTAAAGTCAAGTGCTGGAGTCAGTCGGCCCTGGATTAACAGGTAAGATTTGGCTTGGAAAGCCTTATCTTTAAGAAATGCACGGTGCTGCTCTCTCTCTCTCTCTCTCTCTCTTTCTCTCTCTCGCTCTCCACTAATGTTCCCTACACTTAGAGATTAAATCGCTTGCTGCACAAACCCATTTGAGAGCACAGGGAAGGTGAGGGGGGATAATCAGCACAGGCACTGGGCCGTGTTTCCTAAACGCGCTCCCAAACATTACTGTGCACGGGCATAAAATTAGCGTCAGGACCTTAAAACGCTGACATTTCGCATGACTTTTGGGAAAGTGACACCATCATATTTTCTTGTAGGATATCATTAAATTTCAACTGCCCTGTGGCAGAGACTTTCCATTAATAACCAATTCTGTGTGTCACTCCGCGGCCCTCTTCTGAAATAATGAGTCCTTTGGTTTGGCTTAATAAATTGAAACATATTCTCAAGGCCATGCTGAAGACAGCCGCACAGATGGGTTAGGGAAGGGGAGGAAATCTTCATAAATCCTTAACTGTCGCACGCGGTCAGGGATGAAAACAAAAGCAGCCTTTATGGTGCGCAGTTTGCCGCAGCCGAGAAAGGGACTTGTGCAGTTCTTTGCTATGACTGCAAAGGTCCGTTGCAGGACTAGTATTTGTATTAGCACCTATTGTATTAGCACCTATTGTATTATTGCTCCTGTATGACATATCGCTTCATTGCTGACTGAACTCTCTGTAAGTCGCATTGGATACAAGCGTCTGCTAAATGACTAAATGTAAATGTAAATTTGTGTTGTAAATCACAGATATGAAGGTCTCTCAACATAAGATATAGAATAAGAATATAAGATATGGGCATTTATGGGTAGTTGACAAATATACAGTAAAAGGTTTGACAGCAAAAACTAACAATGAATGTAAAATATTAACATAAATCTCTTTATAGTATAAATATCAGATTAAATAATATATTATAAACAGTCTTCAAAATGTTTGCTATATCACACCATAGGACACATGTACAGTGAACCACCCCTATAACACAAATGATGAAACTTATATTTTGTATGTCAGTAAAATATTTACATAATACTGCTATATACTGATAATATGAACCAATCAGAGATATTGTATGTTGCAAACCTAATGACATTACAATTTGTGCTTTATTATATGGTCATGTACAATTTTGTCATGAATATCTTGTTTTCTGATGTCGGGCCATACAGCAGAGATTAGACCGAGCACGTGCAAGTCCCAGAAGAAGAAGATATCTCGTCTTTTTATACGGCCCGTGTCATATTTATTGCATAAAGGTCAGAGTGTTCATTTGTTCAAAGTCAGCGTTTTTCCGCGCTCCTCAATGTAATAAATGCAGAAGGGATGTCATTATCGGACCGCTGAGGATTAAAGGCTTGACTGCCTGTGATGACTGCATAAAAAAGCCCCTCCAATACTTTTGTTTCCTCAAGTAAGTGTCCTACAGGAAAACCGCAGTCGCTACACAATGACAACCATCGTTGTCGTAAACAGACCCTCCTCGATGGAGTGCTGGCGAGAGTGCGTTGTATAACCTGATAAATAAAGGTAATGAAAGATGAGTAACTAACGCCCTCAAACGGCTTTGATATAATTGATCTTTAAAAAGCAAGCGTATGCAAGATTTGTATGTAGTGGAGGGCTTTGTTTTACGATATGTGTGGGAGGTGAAGATCATTAGCATCTGAAACTCAAACATGTTGTACTATATAGTCTAAAAACATTTTTGAGGGATTTGTATGAGCACGCAAGAATAATCAAATCAAAGGACTAAACACAATCTTTGATCACTAACTGGCGCACACCTGAAAGATTTCGACAATCCTGAACCTCCTGTGCAGTCTAATGCTAGAAATCTGGTCAGTTTTTGCACAAACATGACGGTTTATATCTTTTTGGCAATTGGAATTGTCTTCACTTCATAATTGGTTGAACTCATTACTCACATGCTTGCTTCTTTGGAGAATGCAAGGATTGTCATTCTACAAGAAAAAAAATGCCTTTCCATATTTTGCACACAATGACATTAGAAATTCAAACATGAAGTAAAAACCCTACATAATCAAAACACTTTGATAGAACAAGCACTTGAACACTGAGAAACGGCAGATAGTCTGATCACAGTGGAGTGCGTTCCGTCGAAGACGGCACATATTAATGTGATTCGTAGCAATCCTACAGGGAATGAGGATGTTTGGGCGACAATCAACTCTGGCACTAATCCAAGGCTCTATGTACTGAGCCGCTTTGGAGACTAAAGAAGAAAGACAAAAGAGAAATGTAAATGTAAACTTTTTAAAAAGCAAGCTTAGGAGCCCCCAGTCTGACGCCATGCGCGGTGGAAATAGGATGCAAATCCATTTGCCGCTGGTTCATAGCTATAAAAATACTTAGGATTTTTAAAAGCGGACGACGTGTTAAACATGTGGAAATCTGTTTTGATAACATTATTCATAACACTGGCTTCGCGCAGCTTGAATTAATAACACTCCATTTACAGCTGGCATGGTATTTCCAGGTAAAGAGATTAATTTTTAAACACCTAATTGACAGGCCGGGGTTACGCGGGATAAGCAACAGCGTCTCCGGGCCTGTGGCTGCAAAGTCAAGGTGACTGGAACACTCAGATGAGCTTTCAAACACACGACTAGTGCTGAGAGAGAATGAAAATGAAGCCTTCCTGCAGTTTTTCTCCACCCCTAGTTTCTTTTTTTTAGGAAAAAAAATTCGCAGTGAAAGGATATAAATGCGCTAAGTATTCGGCGCTAATTACGAAAGAGTCAAAATTTCCAATTTGACACACTATGCCCTAAAGTCAGCTAGCACTCGGCAGCTCGATAAGAGCACCATTATGGTACGAGCGTTCTAATACGACATTAATAAATCACTGTAATGCCCAGACTCAAGTGGCTTAATACCTTTATAAAATAGCAGAAACAGCACTGTGGTAAGACATATTCAATTATCAAAATAAACAGTCATTCCAGCAACATAGGTACAAGGTAAAGTTTACAAAAAATTCAATTCTTTCATTATTTACTTGTTTCATTGGAAACTTAAACTCTGCAGATCACAAAAAGATGATATTTAAAAAAAATTGTAACCAAAGAACAATGGACCCCAATAGCTTCCATTGCATGGTAAACTTTGAAGTACAATTTTAGAATTGTTATGTCTAAAAAATAAAAGTTTCAAGTCATAAATAATCTTTTTACGAAACAAAACAGCACATAGGTGAGAGGCTTTGAGGTGTTTAATTGTTATGTCTAGGAGGCAGGAGAGAGGTGAAGAAACACAAACCCAGGGTCAGCCTCGCCTTATTACAACAGTTGTTCTTAAGGTTTGTTTTGCATTTTGAATCACAAATAAGCAACAGCAGAAACGGCATTGCTAATTGTTACATTTCCTCTGTCCAAGGGCAAGCGGGTAAATTTGTTCACAGCAGTGCGCATACCATTAAGGGCAGATGCTTGAATATGTAACCAGAATTCACAAGGAGACCGTCCATGTTGCATATGGAACCAAGTTCATACTAATTGCCCTTCTACTACAAAACAAAAAGTCTTACAGAAACTAATTTGCAAATGAGAGATGAGGGAATGTTAGAACTACTTGTGCAGAGTTTAGAAGCTCCATCAAACAAAAAAGTCCTAACCCTCTAGGCCAAAAGCCGCATCTTTCCTTTTTATCAGAGCAGGTGTCTTTGCAGCACATTTCTTCCTTTGAAATGAAGGGTAACATAAAACGGCCCTGGCGTGTTGTGATGGACAAGGAGATTTCACCTTCTCCAGCGAATGATAATACATTATTAAATTTACCTCTCTGCTTGCAAGATACTCTTAGCTGACCACAGCATATTTATCTCTCTATCTAAGCCTTACATCTTGGCAGGAGAAAGCATTCTGTCACTTTTAAGGCATTTCAAAGATTAGAAAGAACTCCTTCCTTTTCAACATTCCTAAAAGCAGTCTTTCTCGGGGAATGTGATTAGCAGTACATGGTATCACGTAATGGAACATTCATGAGGGAGAACAAATATCCAAATGAAGCGCCGTGTCCTGGAGGGACGGCCCACGTTTGCATCATCAGCACTATTTGTTTCGCTGCTCGCGAACTTGATTGATCCTCTATTGAATGTTTTTTTTTGCACCTCTTCATTTCGACAGAACATACTGACAAGTTGTTTGATCATACACTATGATTGTCTGCCAAGTCACATTTTAGATCCCCATGGCTAATGATCCAGCCTTTTGTCTTAGGAAAAGTCGGCCGAGTCAGCACAAGCCTCAGTCCGTTTCACTTTTGAAGCCAGAACCGCAAGGACACTTGAAAAAGACGATCGAAAACATGCTTGGAAAGCAAGTATGTCTGATGAAAGGAGGGTACGTGGGTTTACAGCGATCAGGCATGGAGTTAAAGAACTGGAAGTCTGTTGCTACAAGGCAACATGTTGGCTAAGCAAAAACCCATGTGGCTATACTTTTTTGTATTCGTTTTCTAAATGTTGAACTCTCTTGTCAGCGTTTGCTAACTGGGTTCTCTCCAACATTCTAATGATCTCATTAATGTATTTATGAGTAGAGGTCAATGTTGGAGCTTCAAGCTACGCTCATCACAAAATGATCATTATTTTTTGTAACATTAGGGATGAAGAAACAGTACTTCTTTTCTATTTTGTTATTTGTTTACAAATTTACAAATACAACATCTTCCTTTCCCATAATTACGTCTTTGATCACATTACAGCACAAATCAAACATCAAATCATTTATTCAGCTCAAAAGAATCATATGATTCATACGATTTCCTGCACCATGCTAAGTGAAATTAGGCAGATTATTTCTCAAGCGTTATGTTCAAAATGAAATAAAGCCTCTGTCCTTTGGGTTTGTCAAGACAATTACATCAGCAAAGCAATCTAATGAGTTTCTGCAAGAACAATATCTAATTCTGCCAGATGCAAAAATACATCACAGCAGATTTCCACACTCCCTATACATCTATTAAATTTAATGCGAGGAAACTTGACAAATCCAAGATCTGACGATTGTAGTCAACCTGCAATACATCAATCCAATGTAACACTCAATCAGGAGTTCTCAGGACTATCCCCAAAAGGATGAATGTGTGGGTTTTTTTGTACACCACACACACCATTTTTTAAGATTCACTTTGATTGGAGTTATAAAAGAGATGAACTTTAATTCCATGTCTTTTGATGTTCTTGAGGATGAGGTATTTTATGATGAAATCATATAATGGCTAACACATGCTATGGCATTCACTGACCAGCTGGCAAATTATCGGAATGATACTACGGCTGCCATGCCCCATTATTCATACGACTGCATCTCTGCGCTGTCTGTTTGGTCAAATCAGATCTGATTATTCTGTGCACATTTAATGCTGAATTCGGGGGGGGGGGGGGGTTGCGTACATCAATCACCCTCTTACCCGAAGTCATGATGTAATGTCAATAAAAGAACTGGTGATGCTGCGGTGTTGCTTCAATGTCACACAATAAGCTTGTGATGAGGATATGGTCATTTACGTATTTGAATACAGTGGTAATGACGATGGGGCGAAAGGGTAATAATCGTATATATACAGTACTTGTCATCTGGTGATCACATACCAGGATTAGTTGCAGTCCATAGAATTTGTAGAAAGAGAGATGAGATTGCTTTATTTTTTCCAGCGGTTATACGATAGTCTGAATCATAAACAAGTGTAAAATTGAACCAAATTAACCGCTTTTACTCAAATTATTTTGTGCATTCCTAAATACATGCCATGGGATACCAACAGTGTGTTGCCACTTGCCAATGTCATCAAATCTGACTCATCTGTGATGATCAATAATGTAGGAATAATTTATGTGAAAGCGGCTCTCATTTGGTAAAATAAACCTCTGCCATTCATTTGGGCAACAGAAACTGTTTGCAGTTATTATCCCATAAATTACTCATCTAGTGTTGTTATTGTGGAGCGCTTAGCTACAGCTCCCGCCCATATGTGGATATATTCACAAGCGGCTCCCCCAAGGAGAGGAACCATGTTAAATGTTTGATGTCCAAAATGAGTTTACTGCCAAAGGCTTTAGAGCCTTTCAAATTTCCTTGTTTGTCAACTACCTGCTGTTTCACGAGTCTGAGGCTTGTCAAAAACAATTCTGACAGATTCCCTTTGTGAAGCAATTCAATTAGTCCAAACTTTATAATAAATGTGAGCTAGCGCTTTTCTTTGTAGCTTCTCTTCAGAGCGAGGTAGCACTAAATCTGTAGATACTTCGATAACCTGGTGGAGAAAGCTTTGTTATCGTTACAAAACCCCGAAGTTAAAGTGATATTATGAAACCCTGAGGGAAAATGTATGTCCCACGCTCGCGCCGCTATTGGTCTGCTTGGATACAGTTGACGTCAACTCCTCCATCGAGTTTTTCGCGACGTAGAGCGCAGGGTGGCATTAATTTAATGCTCTGCCGCGACCATAAAGATCAAACAAGTGTAGAAATATCATTAAAGCTTTGGAATGTAATCTCATTTGTCTAAACAAACTGATCCAATGAACAAGCCTAATTAAAAAGGCTGCCATAAACAAAAGCAGGCCAAGCCAGACGAGCCCCTCCTCTTTAACAATGGGCCACATTTATTTTATTAATCTAATGCATCATGTATCATATCATTACAGTTCAATATATCTATCATTAATTTTATTCCCTTCACTAAAGGCTTTTATTGGGATTACTTTGGTTATTAGTTGGTCTAATGTATTGGTTACCTCCAGATCCGATGCTGCGATCTCTCTCATCTCGCGGCATAAACCTGCACGTGTTATTCAAATTGCCTCATTTATTATGATAGCTTCCTCATGTAAATTGTGCTGACTGCTCGCCCTTGCACAGTCCTCATTAGACTAATGAAAACCTTCAAACGAAAAAACTAAACAACCTGCCAAATAAAGGTCTGAGGTTATTATGAAAATTACAACTCTGGGAGCCGAGAGAAGCTCTGTTCATTAATTCATGCTCAGCAAATTGGTAACTAATTTAGTTGCACTCCTCTGCATTAATGGATTATTTTATAAAAATGTTTTCCACAGCCTGAGACCTTTGCTGCACACTTTAGAGAGCTTTGGATTCTAATCAAGAGGAGTAACATATTAAGCATGCCAGGCGTCTGAGCGATAATGCAGCGGTGACGCAAATAGACGGTGTAGATTTTTACTCGGTCGGAGAGAATCAGGACCAATCTAACTCAATTGATATATAAAGAGGCTGGAAGAACCGCTTCACTCTGGGGGATCCAGACAGTGCCTATATGTCTCTATTGGGCAATGACAGGAATAATGTTTCGCAGAACGACGTTGCTGTGATAGTGTTATAAAAAAAATGCTGAGATGTCAGATGCATCAATCGGTAACAAAACAAAAAGTGGAATCGGAATTAAAAAAACAAATCCACCCCACATGCCAATTCACAAACTCATCCCCTTAAGACTCATGCAAACACCTCTCCTCCGCCTCCCCCGCCCATAACACCTAAGGTCTGACCTGTAAATTCATATAATCATGCTAATTACTTTGATTCACAGGATGCTCTATCTATGGGACAGACCTACACAGTGCCTTCTCTCTGGGCAGATCCAGCAGGGAATGTGCAGCCCTGTGATTTCCACCGTGGTTTTAATGTCATTATCACCCTCTCCAACACTTCCCCAGCCCTGAATTCTGCCTGGAGAGAAGTCTCAAATCCTTGTTTTTTTTGTTTAAACAAATTATGCGAAAGGACCAAAGCAAATGACAAGAATTACACAAGTCAAATGAGCTTTTTCCAACTTTACATTAGTGTTATTGTTTGGATGTTGGAAATAAAGCAACTAAGAATCAAAATAAATGTTAAAGTTGGAATATACTGTACAATATGTATTTATATAGCATATAAAAATATACCACACAATGATTGCCATTTCTATGTCCCCGGCAATAAATCCAAGCCATTTCAAAGAATCCCTTTAAAAAAACCTGGTATCAGTGATCATGTGACCATTTGTTGCTTTTTAATAGATATGATCAATAATGTAGGATATTTTAATATTGTTATAAATATTTTAAGTATCATGGAAGCTAATTTATAATCTGACTTCTGTTTAATCAGATCAAATTATAAACTCATTTACTAAACTCTGACCTTTCTCCAGATGCATTCTTTTGGCCTCGAGGACAATGTCGTGAGTTGCCACGTCGCCCTCCTTAGGTCCGGGTAAAATGCTGGGAGACAGGCCCAGTAGTGCCTGATTCATCGACAGTCCGTTCTGGTGCACAGCTTTGGAGTGAACAGAGAACATTCAACACATTATTCATACATCCACAGACTCTCAGTCGAAACGTAAAACACCTCCAGTGATAAATAATGATTCTGGTTTCTTTGAAAAGCGTCTTTTCTCGTCCAGCGGCCAGAGAAGGTGAGTATGTCCTTGGCTTTCAACTGTTTGTGACTTGTGGTGTACCTCATCTCCAAATCAATGTGCCAGTCAATGAAAATCACATTTGCCACTTTTCTTGGCACATGCAATTCTCGCTGCAGTTCTCTATTATATGTGAGATGAGGCAACAGAATTTGCAAGCAGCAGATACTACTCTCTGGCAAATGAAAATAATAAAATGCTTTCTTTACAGATCAGTTATTTGTAAATAACTTATAACTATAGTGGAGTCTAAAAGTAAAAAACATTGGTACAATGATGGTATAGTATATAGGTCTTTCTGATTTATAACATTTGTTTGTTGAAAATTTCAACAACAAAAAAACCAGAAACTCTGGGCTATGGGGGGGTTTTTCACTGGGCCACTCAAAAATGGCCATCTGTCAATTAACAATGTAAACATGAAATACTTTTTATTTCTATTCTAATCTAATAAATAATCAATTAATCACAATTTTATTTCAATTTAATCACAGAAATTATGGAAAATTATGCATGTAATGAACTGTAATGATTATATTACTATATATATTACTTACCCATAGTCAGGGCCGTAGCTAGAGAATTCTGGGCCCCCTGATAAAAAATTGATGTGGGCCCCCACCGCCTTCCAACTAATAGAGGGACATTTTATATCAAGTTTTATATCATATCACTTAGACGTAGTATATTTACATCTAACAGAAGATGATAATGTTGTTGTAAAGCTTTTTTTTAAGTTAAATATTTATAAAATAACCTATGAAACATTGTCTTAAATAAATGCATGAAGACTTTTAACAAATTAATAAAAGGATAATATAAGACAATACATTATCAAATAATAATAAATTAAACAGATGTAAAAATGACCAGCAGTACTGTAAAATAGTGTTTTCATTAAGTCTGTTATCAAATAACTGAAGTTAACATTAAAAAAAATCTAAAAGAATGCAGTCACGTAAATAAATAAATAAACCACTTAAATGTTTCTAAAGTCTAAATGTTTGATGAAAATAATATGGTATTGCATATTATACAATTAATAAAGCCAATAAATATATCTATACAAAAGCCCCACAAAATATTTGTTTCTTCATTTGAATTCTTCTAGATGTACTAGATGTTCTAGAATATAATTGTAGATAGTATAAGGTTGTATACTATACTATACCATCACTGTGATATACTACAGCATACTAATAGTAACTAATACAGATTATGCTAAAAGTGTACTGGTTTGTTTTTTACGCATGGGTCATCATTTGTTCAATTGGGCTTCTTTTGAACGGGTTAGACCGGAGAAAAATGCATGGGACAAAATTTGGCCTGCTTATAAAATGATATATAAAATTATTATAAAACCTGCCCAAGCAGCTTGCTTTTTCTTTGCTTTTATTTAGTCAGGTTATTTCAGGTTATTTCAAAATGTTCGAAAATAATGTGTAGTGGAGTCATAAATAGATTATTGCTTAACACAGCTCTTATTGGTTACGTTTAACCAATCAGGTCTGGGATAGGGAAACCTGTCGATCAATCTACCGTTGAGATGTGATGACTCATGAGTGACGTGGTTTTGGGGCGACAAAAAAACTGATTTTGTATACGGTAGCGATCGCAATGCCAAAGTTGCACAAATATATGTTGCACGGTAGGAAGAGTAACTCAAATCTCACAATGTGGGTTACACACATGTGGTGACAGACAACTTTGTAAAAACAACTATAGCTGAATTCAGTGCAGACTTTGAATGATTAAATAAAAATCTAACTGGATATGGGATCATACTACTTCTGTGCTAAATTTGGCATTATATGTTCTGCAATACAGTATATACTTCACGAAAGACTGTAGGCCTCGTTCTGTTAGATGTTAAGGCGACTCTAAAACATTGTAAAAAATGAAAAGTTGACTTAATTCAAAATTTTAAGGCAACTCGCTTATAATAAATATGCCACAATCACATTTCTGAGTTCACTCAACTATGGACTTAGTTGACCAAACTTATGTTTTATGTAACGTTAATATATAATTGTTCTATCATTATATACACACTCTACTTAAGTAACTACTTAAACTGTTTGTGTTTTAAACATGTTAGTGGTGGACTCACTGCGTCATTTACTTCAGACCTCAACACTGAGCAGTGTATGGCGCGTTGATGAAAGCACTTCTTCTTCTGCATGAAGAAACACAGAGTTGCACTTCCGCGTAGTGTGTCAGATTGCAGGCGTCCAATAGGCCCTTTTCAGATGACGTCACACATCTTCCGTTCTGCCGCGAAGCAGTGTATCGTTACTTCCGCTAGCGCCCTCATTATGGAGTTTACCAAGTCCCTTACACAGCTGCCACAAATACGGCTAGATGACAAGTCACTTACGACAAGATCAAAAGCAAGATAAAGGATACAAATTCTTCGATGAATGTCTACTTATGTAGGTATAGTGTTTTGTTTTCTTTTTGAGTTAGCGAAGGTGGTAGGATAAGTACTCGAATACGTGTTCTGTCAGTCAATAACGTTACGAAATATTAACATGCCTGATACTAAACACAATAATAATCTTATCGATGTCTTGACCACTTGAATTTTCAGTCGCTAAATTTTAGTGCGAGGGTAAAACGGAAGTTGTGATACACTGCTTTGCGAAAAGGTGAAAGTTGAAGGACGTCATTGTGAAAAGGGCCTATATGGGCAAGCCCCATGTGGCGTCTGACTAATACGCATGCATCAAATTGCTCTCGTCCAAGAAGAAGACAAAGAAGAAGTGCTCTTGTGAACGCGTGCCATACACTGACAAAACAGAGGAGAATATTTTGATTAAAGTTGGTATTTGTTTTTTGTACTAAAGCATTATTGTCATGGTTGTCACTATAGTCGTTAAAAAACATTTCAACTGAGCCACTTTGCGCGGGTGGACAAATTTAACAATGTCAAATTTTCTGGACCTTTGCAAAATCTGACACCATTATTTCTGTGAGGAGGCCTGGAAATCTCTCGGATGTCACCTAAATATCTTAATTTGTGCTTCGAAGACGCCGGAAGTTCTCTAAACATGTTTAAAGTCATGTGGGTGAGTAAAAAAATCAAACAAAGTAAATTTTTGGGTGAACTTCCCCTTTAACGGTCACTCTCCTCAAGCTTTTTCTAATCAGATGGTATTTCGCAGTGTATCATGGGGATATATCGGATGTACACTCATAATCAGAATGCATTGTGGGTAAAAAGTAGTGAACAAATGTACTCAGAATTCGGACAACACTACAAAATCGCGGACACCCGATATAGTGGACTATATAGGAAATAGGGGGCTAATTCAGACACAGCCTCAAACTTCATCAAAGCATACTTCAGCTGAGTCGCCTGCCGCCTCAATTCTGATTGGTTTTGTTCACTAGGGAAGGTGTCGGACTTTAAGAATAAACCATTAATAATTTTTGGGGAGGGGGAAATCACAATTATTTAGACTAACTTTTCCTCCAATAATTCATGCTTTTGTGGAATTCATTAAAATCTCATGTATTCAATTCATGAATTAAAATTATTTACAAAACAGGTGACTTTATAGTATAACAGTTTTTGTGGGGCCCCTAGGCAGTGGGGTAGGGCCCTGCATTTCAGCCCGACTTAGTTACGCAGCTCGGGCCGGGCTTTGGGCCAATTTTTACATAGTAGCTCACAAGCGGGCTGGGCTTCAGTCTTGTCTTCCTTTTATTTATTAGACATTCATTAATATTTCAAATTTATATTAGAAATTAATTATATAAAGAGGCGATAAGACGTTGATGATGGTAAATTTAAAACATCGAATAAGTTTACATATTAAACTGACACATTACACATTCGGACAGGTCTCCCTCGTCCACTATTCGCGGAAAATATATATATATAACTACTTTGCCATTAAAAAACTAAACGGAAACTATTTGAAAGGCTGCAACAGCAGTATTGGCTTGTAATGGGATAAAACAACAACAAAAATCGGGCTCTAAGCAGACTTCTGTTCGGGCAGGGTCGGGCTCGGACCTGAGCGTCTCGGGCCATGGCCGAGCTAGGGCCTGGGTATAAGGCCCGTGCAGGGAGTGGGGGCCCCGAGAATTGTCACCACCCTTCACCCCACTAGCGATGGCCCTGCCCACAGTACATGGCCTGACTTCATTTATATCTAGATTTAAGTTAAATTTCACAAGCATGTTTTACTTATGGGCTCTGCTGTATCTCCAAAAATGTTAATAAACTAAATGTTATTTTATAAGACGCTGTTCCCATAATAATGTAATAAAAACATAGTGTGTCATTATAGAGCGATGAGGCACATACATACAGCCCCTTTCTGTGATTAAGGACATTGCTTTTATTTTATGGCACAGCTAATGATGTGTGACAAGCAAGAAAAACATTTGAGATGTTTTGTCTTTACACAAGAAGAGCCAGAGAAAAACGAATGCATATAAAAATTAAAGATAGCTAAAATGACCCATTTGCCATGTATCAAAAACAGTGGTGTGGCCCATACGTGCTAAGCTCCTAAGAAGAGCTACTTTTAGTGTAGTATTTAGTAGTCCTGGAGAGCGTGTGTGGTGATGTGCGCAGAGACTGGAAGAGACGAGAGAAAGAAATTGAAAGACAAAGAGAGTGGGAGATAGATTTATGAGGTGAACATACGCATTCTGTCGGAGGAGCTCTCAGTGTGCGCGGGAGAGCTGGAGACGCTGCTGCTGCGCTGGGATGAGGGACGACTCCCCGGCCTCCTGCCGTCTTCCAGAGAGGGGGCAGGGGAGGGACTGTCGGGCACCCGTTCCTGCATAACCAACAGGAAAAACAAACACAGACACGACGGCCATTACATGACACTTTCTGCACTGAACGGCTCTTTTCAGCGAAGCACTTCCACCCTGCCAGGGACGCAGAAGGGTCTGTGTTTTTTTAAATCCCCATTCCACCCACCCCATTTCGTCTCTCTGCCTCCTTTCCTTGCTTTCGTTCCCAGGCTATTGTCTGACAGACTGCTCCCTGCAACGCCGTATGAAAGCCAGGATCACGCACCACCCACACCCACACCCCCCTACACCTTCCCCCAATGGCTGATGAGAGATGTGCATGACACAATGAGAGAACGGCGCCGTGGGTTACCTTAATCACTGATGTCACCATTCTGGATGGGGCACTCTGTCCCTGTGCTGCGGCGGCCATATTGGCGATGGTGCTGAGGTGGTTCATCTGACTCATCGCCATGGTGACGGATGCGGGAGGCAGGCTGACAGGGATCAGGGGGTGGGGCATCATCATAAACGGCAGTTCCAAGCCTGAAGATGAGAGAGGAGAGTAGCTGATTAATTAATCATTCTTGGCATTAAGTTCAGTGCAAATGGAAGATGCGTGCGACAAAAAGAAAAGTGTAGTGCTAAAGAAGAGAGTAACATTTAAAGGATAAACGGTATAAATAATTCACATTTAACCTATCGTGTGTAGTGTGGCTTACAATGTAAATATTCATTAAATAATAATCTTTACATTAGACAGTGTATTGTATTAAGATTATTATGTATTCAAAATAGATATTGTAAAACTTTAGTGGGATACATTTTCAAACCATTATGCTCATTAAAAACATAAATATTCACTTCTGTTATTAATAATAAATACGCCCATTAATAATATATATGGTTAAAGTGATTAAAGCCACAATAATGTAATAATGTTCAGAATTTTAAATTAAGAAGTTGGGGAAATTATGGAAATATTTCACCATTGACTGTAAATCATTTAAAATATCTGTGTAAAAATAAGGGAAACGTGAAAGGCATTACTTAGGAGGAGCTAAAAGGAACCAATTAAAAATAACTGTGTATCATGAGATGGCCAGAAGCTAATTATGAGTATTTGTGCCAGAAACTCCATTGCTCTTTACTTGTATAATAGAGAGCTTTTAGCTTCAACGTGGCATTTTCTGTCTTGTAATTAGTTGTTTAAAAAATCTAGGAAGCTGCTTTGCTGGCTAACATAAAACCTTTTTCATACATACAGTAGGCTGTCATAACCACATAAACAGTAATAGTGTCTAAGTGTGCAAGCGCACTTACAAATATAGAACACACAAAAATATTGGGTGCATTTTTTATTTTATTAGTAATTTTACATACTTTTAAGTATGATAATCAGCATGACTTGGATTTACTTTTGTTGCAATGCATTATGGGATTTCTTTACCTATAAAAAGTTGAATGCAGTGCCTTAAATTGTGCATTTAAAACAGAGCGATACAGATATTCAAGGCTTTTGATGAGAGAAAAAACAGACCGTAGTAAGACATCAGGATGTACGCTAAACTCATACAACATGTAACCGAGGCAAACCGTGCTACATTCTTAGACAGTGATTAAATAGGCAGAAAATAAACTGTCCCCCTTTTTCAAAGGACACTTCCACACAAATAAGGTCACAGCCTGGTGTGTCCCTGAACTGAAGACCCACTCACTTCCACTCCTGACTTTGAACTAAAGGATCAAAAGTAACTGGGAAATGTTGGTTTCGGGCAGTCAAAGGCACCGCTTGAGCGCTTGATAGAAAACTTCACTTTGCAGAGGAACCCATCGAGCGATTGCCCCGCCATCAGTCCCACACGTTCCCTTTATCGTCTGCTCAAGGTAACGGGAACAGAAGGATAATGCACAGAGCGGCTCTGTGTTGTTTTTGTGCGAAATATTAGTGGCCATGGGCTGTGAATGAGTCTACATCAGTGTTTGAGAAAGGAAAGAAAGAAGAAACCCCCCTTCAGTGTCACCACAACTCAGAGAAACGCTGTTAATTTCCATAAGAAAGATGACCAGCAGATGCTCAGGGAAAACACATTCCCCAACATTAAAAAGGAGGTGGAGATTAAAAGAATGAGAGGCCAAGCAGCACCTTGTAAAGGCGTCTCTCCTCGAGTGCCGAGTCTGAATCAATTACCGCTCGCAGGACCGGACTCAATTAAAACCTGCCACGGCGCCAGCGTGTGATTGTAGGATACTTACAGCGCCACGTCGAAAACAAATTGAGAGAGGCATTCATGCACGTATCTACCTTTCAGAGCTTTCGAGGGCCGGATTGAGTGCCGACGCGCCTTTGTGATTCGCCGAGTGAAGATCTGACTGAATTTCAGGAAATCAACAATTACAAGAGGGGAGAAATGTATTGCAGTCTGATATGACTTTGCTATTGTGATTTAAATAGGCGTCCTTTATCAAACCAGCAGTGAAGGATGTTGTTTTGACCAACTTCTACAGTGCAGAAATGTGTCTGTGAAGGACTTACAGTATCAGACTGCTCTCACAGACCTAATCTCTCTCTCTCTCTCTCTCTCTCTCTGTCCCACCTCCTTTCATGTTCTGCCATCCTTAAGTGATGTTTCAGCCATAATGGCCTATTCAAAACCATAAGAAAACATGATACAAGCTAAAAGAGATCCAAGGCTTTTCAAACAGCGTGACAGGCAATGAACTGTGGATATTTTGGAATCCAGATGTCCTCTGAAGCAGAACATTGTTCATCAAATGTCTTTTTTCTTCTTTTGTAGTTTTCAATAAATTAGTCTCAAAACAAAACTCATTTATAAACTGTCAAGGCCATGTTATCCGAGACAAACCAGCTATTTTTTAATAAGCAGTGCACTTTATGTCACTTTGGATAAAATAGTCTGCCAAATGCATGAGTGTTAATATTTTTTAAAAACGTTTATAAATTAGAAAAAAAAAATATTCAATTTAGTATCACTGCTGATTTCAAGAAATATATTCTTATTTAAAGTGGATTTGCTGTGTACAAATAAGTACATTTCTGTATATTTGACTTGTATACAGGTCAATGAAAATACATCTCTCTTGTGGCATTTTATTATTATATATATTCATAGAACAAATATTATATTATTAAAAGTTGTTTCCTAAATGTTTGCTATGTCACATCATAGGACACATGTACGGTATATTTGTCAACTACCCACACAGCTCTTTTTGTGCATCTTTGATGATATAAAATTATCATCATACACATGAACCATGATAGCCCTTAGGCTGGTCCTTAAAAAGAGACAGATTGAAGCAGCTATTGTCTGCTAAAAGCTGCCCTTCAGAGCGCAAGCCTCCAGCGTTATCCTGTGAGGGAGGAAGCTTTCCCTCGACAAAAATTAAACCAGCTCCTACTTGGCACTTTATTATCTCTTCAACTGAGTGATTTATTGTTTGTGGAATGAAAGCAAAAGAGGAGGAAAATTACATTTTCAGCGCAGGCCGGGCCCATTCTGCCTCCACTCCTCTGTCCTGGAAGAGCTCAAGACAAACAATAATGTCAGATGTAATTGATCTGAGGTCGCCAGTTAGCCCTCCAGTAAAAGCCCACTATTTAAGCGACAATCCGCCCTGCCTGCTCCTCAGATGCTGTCTAATGAAGCTGTCCATCTCTGCTATTTACCTTCTCTTAAATGGAAGAGGAAAGATGTACTGTATGAAGCTGAGCCAGGAAAGATTTGCTCTTCCCCCTTGAAATAAGACCTGCGGATGCCGTCGGAATGTGTAATTGGCTGCCGAAGTCGAAGACGGGGGTTCCGGCGCTAATTAAATGACTTGTTTTCTGGCCTATCCATCTTTGTTTGTGAGTGCAAAGCGACAGAGCAGAATTCCGTGAATGTTTTTATCTAAACAGGCATTGTTTTGGTCATCCCTTTGATATGGGAGCCATCATCTTCCGCCTTTTGAAGTAGCTATTGAATTGGGATAACAATTTAAGTTCTTTTTTATCTCGCTGGAGAATAGCAGACTGTTATTTTTCGCAATGTCCATTGTTATAACAAGGTCTCACCAGTTGCATATACAAAAATAAATTAAAATATTTATATTATAACAATTGTGCAAGGAATTGTTGTGGGGAATTTAAATAACACATGAAAGTAAATTCACAAACAGCTTTGATGTTCCGACAGCAAATATGTACACGCTATTGGAAACATGATATAGGCAACTCATAAATACATTCTGACTACAACAAAAGACCTTTAACCATAAAAAAAGCAGAGCTCCATCTGCGTAAAGGAGGTGTTATTGGAAATAAAAGCATAGGTCTTTATAAACAGAGACGAGACTGCTTTTCTCGTAAGGGTATAAATTGTTTTTTTTGTCCCAGATGGCTTAGCTAGTCAAGGCTGTTAAATGCTGTAACTCATTAGGGCCTGTTAGCAGGGAAGGTATTTCTTTGAAGAAGCCACCCACTGTCTTTCTGTGTCATTGAGAACTTTAAAGTATTTTCTTCCTGCGTATAATCTTAAAGCTAATCATAAACAATAACATTTTGTATTTGTTAATATCCTCCAAAAAATGATAATAAAAACACACCTGTACACTTTCACAAAAAAATGCAGGCTGAATATGTTGAAAGAGAAACTATATACCTATGCTGTTTAAAAAAAACATTTACTATGCTCGGTTTAAAGGGAAAGTGGTTAATAAAAAACACATTCTAATGAAAAATAACTATTACACACTTGTGAGTGTAAAAAATAATGGCAACAAAACATCCCTGGTTTGATGAGGAAGCATAATTGCACAGCCGAACAACACTCCACATGCATCAAAGCAAACATGTGATAAGGATTACAGAGGAGACAGCATTGTTTTGTTATTTATTTATTTATTTTTATTCTTCCTACAGGAAGATAAAGACCCAGCAGCAGTTCTTGGCATACGGTGGTTTCAGTCCAGTGCCACTAACTGTTACTTAGTCTGGCCATTAACAAACTATGCCGTTTCAGGTACAGAATTATTCAATTTATTATTCCATTTGATCTAAACGTCTGAATGTAAAGGCTCGATGAATAAAAACCACAGTGGGGGGGATTTCCTATAAATGAATTGTGCCCGCTGATAGCGTTGGTTTATTTATATGCTCAGTCTGCGCGTTTTAGTGCCCGATTCAATTAAGGTATAATGCAAATCAGGTAACGCCATTGACACGTCCAAAACTGCAGCCATGAACAATAGAATAAAATTTTTTTTGTTAACATGCATTTACTGCATCTGCAGGTAAGTGCATACCACTAAGTGCATAGTGAGAATTTAGAAACAAGGCAATAATAAAAATCCTAATTTGCTTAGAGATTTTGGGTGGTTAGTAGATAAAACCCACATTCATAATCTGCACACAAAAGTTGCACGACTGTTTAGTAAATTCCCCCCAGTGGTGTTTATGGATTTTCAGTATAATTTGATTTTCATCTGATTGAAACTCTGTTCGAGGCAATGCTGTTTTTAATAGAAATCCGAGTTCTGTCTCTCTGGTCTTTGTATGTGTTGAAATGTCAAAGGCAATCAGTTGAACAAAAACATTGTGAAATATAAAGCCACAGCTTTTCTCTAATCTTTTGTCTCTGGTGAACGCCACAGTTTGGTCTCATCTAGACTGTAACTTGATCTGGTTAACCAAATTACTCGCATGGTACAAGATGCCCAGACACAGGCCTTCAGGACACATTACTGAAAGCACACCCAATTTGGATTTGAATTGGTTTCAGCTTAAATTTGTCCCGTATCATTCTCAATAAACTACTGCTGGTTTGGGAGAAGCGGAGGGAGCGGCATCACTAGCAGCTGTTTCCACAGTGAGTACAATATATTCAAGCCCAATCAATAACCGTCTCCCCCCTCCTTCCCTGTGGGACTGTGACACCCATGCAAAGTGTGGGGGGGTGGATCATTTCCATCTGATACTGGGCAAAGGGTCCCGTTTAAAAAGATTGCTTTCGGTCAACGGCAATCAGTTGTCATTTGACTTGGACTCTGAAATGAAATGTATCGAACAGCGTTATCAATCAAATGGGTCCATGGGAAGGCTTTCCGAGGGATGAGACGGTCACTTGCATCATCTGTTCTAATTACAAAATTAGCATCACGCTGGAAAGGCTGCATGTTTGTGTGAAGCTGAAATTCCTTGTGAAAGGAGATTTGTTTGGTTTGTCATACTGCATGTGTGCTTACAAAAAAATCATCCCAATTCAGATGCATTAGGAAAGTAAAATCATAAAAATGATCACTTAGATATCTCTGCTGTTCCTCATGGAGAAAAATAGGAGCAACACAACACCCCTCCGATTTTTTCTCCTGAGAAAAACACATTAGTAATCTCATATGTTTCTAATATATGAGACAAGAGTTTCAGACGAGAGCTCAACAGTCTCACAAAAAATACCAACGTCTGCTTCTAAAGGTCAGAGAATGGGATACAAACATTTACAAGTGTCTGGTAATGATGGCTAGTAAATAAATAAGCATTAAGAGTATATTTGAAAATGTTTCTGTATGACAGATAAAATGAACTAAAAGTTTTATTTTTATTTCAAATGTAAGTCAGCTACTTCATGCATTCCAATGACCCGAATCAGCCTTTTATAACGCAACCTAAAACAACACTCAGCCTTTACACATTACTTTCCTTTTATTTCAGCTGACCGCAGACATAATTATGAAATATAACTCAATAAGAGAATAATGTCTATAGTACATCAATTCTTCTCGCATAGAGATCATCTGAGAAGAAATCCCGTAAGTTACATAGTGTATCCCTTTCTCCCTTAATACATAGGCTAAATGTTTTCTGTTCTACAGCAACATAAACAGTCTACTTTCTGTAACTTAAGGCATCGGAATGATTTGTTCTGGCAGAAGGCCTGACCCAGAGCAGGATTACTTGTCTAGTTAGGGTTAACGGGACTCCAGGCATGATTGATACCCATGAGTGATAATGACTGTGCCTTCATTTCTCATGTTCTAATTGCTGCAATGTTATTATCACTGCAATAATCACTGCAATATTCCAAAAGCATCGCATCCTCTCTGTCATCATAAGGCGTGCTGGTTACGCATCACACGGCCGTTTGTTTATCTCCCGTAATTGAGTGCAGTGAGATGACCTATCGGAGGAATATTCTAAGCAGTCAAAGTGCACGCATCGCTTGCATTACGAACTGCAGAAGCTTATCATCTGTGAAAGGTTGAATGTCATTTATTACATGTATCGCATTTACACCATGTGACATTGTCTTTTCAAATTGCGCCGATCTCTTCATCCCTATCTTTGCCTCGAAAGGTCACTCAATTCCACTTATAAATGCAACCTGACAGAGATTAGCAAAGAGTGTTGGACGATGGGCTGCATCTCACCATCGAATAAAAAGCCTCTGAATGAATTCATCCAATTAATGAAGAATGAGCTTTAATGTTCATGATGCTCGACAAGTAAACTGCTCACTTGTTTTTTCTTTATAATTAATTTCTAAACTCGTGCTTCTATAAGACAGCACATAAATATTTGCCTTACAATCATTTTATATAGCACTCTCACTGCAATACTGTAGAGCTGGGCTGCTTTTCAAAGATGATGGAGCATGATACGGATCATTACAGAAATAATGTTTAATCAATTCCCATTTTGTAATCTGTTTCTGCAGTTGTAGGCATTTGTGTACATCAGTGCTTTGCGCATTTTTCCCGCACCCCCGCTCCTAAAATCATGCATATTCAATTTTATGCTGATACTAACTGTCGATGCATCCGGAATTAAAACAAGCAATTCGACTTCATTAACAAAGTAAGTGATTATCGAGTTATCTTTTGAAATTCTATTAAAATGTGTGACGCTCTCCACTTATCTGTCACCTGCTTCCCAGGAGCACAACAGCCTAATAGAGGCACTCAGAAATGAATGCCCAGGAGAGACCGCGTCTCTCTAAACTCAGCCCTGCTTCTCATCCTGGTCTCAAAGCTATTACTAACGCTTCCTGCCTTCCTGCGAAGAGCCCTGTTGGTGCTTAAAGCTAGACAAAACAGCATTCAAAAATGTAAACTGACACAGGTGAGACAGCTTTGAAGAAAAACATTTACTTTCCGGAACGCTAAATGACTCAGTCAGTGAGTAATAAGGAATGAATCGTAGGCCTGGTTTCTGCCGGCGCGACTCCGAGTAAACTGCATGGTTCCCCCTTTAGCTGTGGGTCGGTTATTCTCTTAGCAGAATTTAAAAGGAGACTTAGGCTCTGATCCAAAATCTAGTGCCTACATAGGCATCTACCTTTTAAGGCGGCATCTAAACAGACGTTTTTGGAATGATGTACAGCAGCAACACGAATAGCGCTCCTCACAAACAGGAATTCATACCTATTTTACGAGGTGGCTTATTCGTATGAATTTGAACATTTTGGATCTGACCAGGAAAAGTAATACTGAATCCCCACCCCTGACCCCGCCTCTAACGTCTAACTAAAATGCACGAATGAGATCGTACAAATTCATACGAATTAACCAAAATTAGTCACATCGTAAAATAGTTACGTTTTTGCCGTGAGATTGTGTTGGGAAGCGCAATGGAGACTTGATTTACGGACAATAATCTTATTAGCAAAAATATCATGTTTTGAGCATAATAGTCAAGTATTTTTAACTACCTCATACAGATGCAGTAATTTTCAGTATTGAGCTCATTATATTTAAATGACACATTTCTCTAGTGTCATCTACAACTTTACATCTTGCATAGCTTGTCACGTGGCATTACAGGCCTTCTCCACAAATGACGTGTGATACCTAGTTTTAGAAATAGAGAGTCAGAAAATCAAAAAGACAAACCGCTACAATAAAACCGAAGTATTATGCTGTTTGCCGTAACCTCTCCGTGTTTAGCAGCGCGAGGCTGCCACGTTGAAAAACAAAGCCCAACCCTTGTTGGATTTGTCCTTCCACAGTGTGGGGTTTATTATTAGAAAGGACATAAACAGACTAATTAAATCACAGCAGTCGAGGCTGAGATGACAGCTGGTGTTGTGTGTGACCAAACAGATCCCTATCAAAGAGCAGGAGGCATGGCTCGCTCAATCCGTCCTCTATGGGGAGCTATTTTAAGAGGCCCGGCATTGAGCATGAACGCTTTATGCTAAATGAGGGCTCAATGTACAAGCTGGCTGATTGTAAAGAACCGACACGGCCCCAATGCATGATGGATGTGCCTGTTGTAAAGACAATGGATTCAGGGTCTACGTTTTTTGATAGGAAATGTGACAGCGCTCATCAAACAGATATCGCGCTGCTTTCGACTTCCTTTTGCCGACATCAGTGTCAGTTAAAGACGCCGTTGAGTGCTTGACGCAGTCATGCATTGAATTTGTGACGAGATTGCTCCTGACAGTGTAACAAGTACAATGAAAGGCATGAATTCTTACAGTTATTATGATGTGTTTGCAAGTTTATCCGTATGTGTTTGCGTAGAACCGTATTTAGCTGCACCCTACATGGTTACTGTAGTTCACCTTTGACCTCATCTTGCATCCCATGCAGCTTAGGTATACACTTAATAAATAATGATAAAAAAATGTAGGTACCACGGGAGTGCCATAGATTAATATATTTGGAATAATTACTACAAGCTATTAAACACCATTGGTTGACTGGCTGCATTGAAGTCACAGATGAGAAAAAAATATAGTTTTAACAAGTCAATAACAGCAAGCGCAATGAAAACAACATAATCAATCGCACTGCGACGTTTGCAAACAAGAGCTTGAATTATAACACCAATAATTGATTCCCCTCCTCCCCGCTGTTTTTCCCGCTCTCCTGTGATGTCATTTCCAATCGATTTCTTCCTGTGTACAATGATGAGAAGTTTCCCGAGTTTGTTTTTTGCTTTGACACTTTCGCCCCCTGAACCAATAGAAATTTGCAAGCTGCACCAGCAGCTTAACCAAAAAGGATTAACTCCCATATCCAACCGAGAACACAGATAATGCTCAGTAATTGGTAAAAAATGAAGATGAATGGGACAGCAAGATAAGGACCAATTAGCTCCTCCATGCTTACAGCTGCGGTCTCTCTACAGATCCATCTCTTGAGTGCTGGCCTTCACCGCCAGAAGAAGCCTGGCAGAATTAGCGGCCTGACCTCATCGATGGTGGGAGGCCCAGCCATCATCTCCCTCCCCTTCACTTTTAATTCTGTCCCTAACATAGACACCTGTCACCGGGCCTGACGTGACTCCCGCTCCCCACGTCCCAAAAACACAAAACACCAGGTCTGGGCCAGGTCTGAGCATGCAAACTTGCTAAATGAGAGAAACCCACACAAACAAGCACGTCGACGTGCACACATGCCTGAAAGTTTGTCGCTTATTTCATTATGGCAGCATCATCTGGTTGGTGATACACACAATTCCCCCATCTAATTATGGAGAGGATTTAAGGTCCATTAACGTTGCCGTGGCAAGGAATACGAATCAAAATGGCACCCAGTGGCCACCAAGAGAGATATTCTTTCACCTCCTTCCATTTCTTAACCCAGTGCCAATAAATGCATGAATTCTTTGTAGTTTTCTGCCTTAGCACAAAAAAAGATTGCATTTGAAAAAAGTCCATTAATACTGTAAATAAGCTATTTTTCCCTGTTGAAAGGGGCAGGTGATTTCTTCAGGGAATAATGAAGGTTTTCGTTCAGGTCAGCTCAATGGATCACTGTTTGTTTCTCTTCCAGGCAGTGTTTCGCACATGTTTTGCTTGGTTTGTGATCTGTAATTGTGCCATTTCCCGTGAGCCAATGAAACAATCCACATTGTAAGAGAGGGGAACCACCACCTCCTTAAGAAAAAGTTAGGGAAGAATCAAAGGGAACTAAACACTAAGCTAAATCGCATTCACCCCCTCTCTCGCTCAGGATGTTTGGACATTTAGCTCCAACTGGAATTGGCTGACTGTTTTTCTCTCTTTTTTGTAATTATTAATAGTGATGCAAAAGTGATTGAGTTAAATATTTAATGCAGAACAAATATTAGCTCATCCAATTTGCGTCGACACAAAGACAACAGCAAGTCCTTCACACTTATATATATTTTATATAGTTTATATAATAATTCTGACCAAAAACAATAAATAAAAAGAAAGGAGAATAATATGAGAAAAAATTGAAAATGTGTTTCCAAAGCCTACTTAGAAAAAAATTTAATAATAATAATAATTATTAAAAACATTATTATAAAATATGTGTTTATTTATTTTTCTAAGGGAACTTGGGAAACATTTTAACTAATGTACCTAGCAAACACCAAGTTACATTCTAGCACACCATAGTAAACACACAATAGTAAACCACATATATAACACACTTAAAAACATTATATTTCATTTTTCCGACACAATCCCTAACAATGCTTGGTGCATGATTGACCAAACTAATAATGAATAATCATTATTTGCATATCATTTTATAAAAATATACTTGGTCGTTTGTGGTCATGCTGCTGGTAACCCCCAGTGACATTTAGAAAAAAAAATTAACCTTGCATGTAACTACGTGCAGCTAAATAAAAGCTCATAGCAGGAACAGCTGTTTTAATATAGCACATGTTCATTTCCTGCTCATGACATTGTCCACTCTTGTCTGGAGAGTTGAGCCGAGTTCCTCTCTTGTAAAGTCATGCCTATATCCGTCAGATGATTTCAGACTCTGGACTCCAGCTGCATAATGTGCTCGTAAGCAACACAGAACAGGCAATCACAGTCTAAAACCATTAGAGCCAATCACCGTGCTCCGAAAGGCAGAAGTCAGCAAAGCACTGTACATAAGAGTTTATTTTCACAGTTGCCTGTTTTCTCTGGCACTCTTTTAAAACACCCTGATGTGATATCTCTCTCGGTTCTCTGGTGAAATGACCTTTCCGTTTTAATGCCGTAATGATCCGGAGCAGTGAGGGAATTTGCTGGAAGGGAATGGAAAACACTGTCTATTTCACTTAAAAACCTAATTTATGTTGCAATTAAAGGCTGAAAGGCGCTTGTTTTTCCCCTCCGGCTTGCCGAATAGAACCAGATATATTTCGCCATCATAACATGTGGGTGACTCCTATTGGCCATCCCGTCACAGGAGAGTGCCTGATATAAACAAGAGATCGAAATGACATCCAGTAATCAATATTAGGATGGCTTCAGTACCAAACATCATTTGTCTCAGCCTCCGTTCTTTTGACCAAACCAAGCATTAATTCAAATCATAAATCTGGGAGTGATTTAAATCCCAGAATGAGGGCCCCGCCTGCCTTTAATGATTTATTTTCTACATTTCTGCAAGCGAGAGATTTGTCCGTACGTGGTGACAGGTCACCTTCAAACGCCAGAGGTAGACTGTTCATCACTATGCAGACTAGCATCTCATCGCTGCGAGTAAATATTAAAGTAAAAGAATCCAATTGATTGTGGATGGGCCGGAGAGGCGTCTTGGCCATATATTTCACTCAGAGCTTCTAATGCCTCTCTAGTTCGGCTTCTCCGCTCACTGCGGAGCCCAGAATTATTATTCTTCAGGGAGCCTGCGTGCTCAAGGTTACAATTTAAATTGTAAAAAGATAAAAACAGTTTCTTATTAGCCCCATTGCCGCAGCCTCGCCTATTCCGATTCGCATTTATCTTTATTTCGGTGACCTCGTAAGCCCCCCGCTGCTGTTAGCTGTTAGATGACCTCAGCTGCGCGTGGTTTCCTTCGATAAATCTGCTTAGAACGCGCCGTGTTTTGCAACAACTCGCAGTGTCAAACGCAGCTGGGAAATCCTTCAACGCAGGGTGGATATTCACAATGGAAATCACACGCGCGCGGTTCAGCTCGGGGATTATGGTAACTGAATCATTTGTAATGGATTTGTGGTTTAATATAACAGTGTAATTTCCACAAAAAATGGCTTTAAGTAATGTTGCAAAGAGAGATGAAAAAATCTGAATGTATCTCTGAAACGATTAATTGGAACGGGGGACATTCAAAACCAATTTTCTTCACCAAATTGAATTAGCGGCTCGCTTAATAGCTATTAGCTTTGGGATAAAGTGCTCATGGATGCATTTGATGTGTAGCTATTTTAAAAGTGCATTACCTGCTAATGATGAATCTGGAAACAACCAAACAAACGGACTGCTCGAAAGGAGATTACACAAAGCTTCCTAGTTTCCTTATAGACACAAAAGTTTGCCACTTAATGTGCAGGTACAGTTAAAGCACACATCTTAAAAATGTTCATCGGGAAAATAGCATGAGTTACATTCAGTTGCACAACTTGTGCAGTGTGGTTATACTTGAAGTTGATGTTGACTTACCCACACTGGAGCTGAGATCGTTTTCCGAGTCAGCACAGTGCTGGGTGTTGTTGCCGTGGTAGCTGCTCATCACCTCCAGTTTGATCTTCTTCACCTTCATGGCCTCTGCGATGGCGGCGTTGGTGGCGGCTGCAGCTGCTGCAGCAGCGGCTGTAAGGCCTGTGGTGGCAAAGCAGGAGGTTTCAGTACTTCATCGTAAAAATTCATCTGCTGCAGGTAGTTAGATAGGCTTAAAGCAAGAGTATGTTCCATAACCACTTCTAGACTAGACATTTACAAGACTTACAGATTTACCAACATAGTTGCTAATGATTAAAACACATAATTGGTATTACTTTACATTAACACTTATTAACAGTACCATTCAAAAAACTAAAAGGTTTTAAAGTCTCAAAAGCACCAAATAGAAGGCCCAACAGGCATCTGCAAACTTTTTTTGTTTGATATTTGGGGAAAACTGCTGAATTCTAAGTACGGATTAAAACATTTTAGAAGAGCGGACAGTGCTCCATTTACTGATGCACATGTTGCAAAATATATTTTATGTAATATATTATAAAAATACAAAATATTTCATATACAAATACACAGGAGCCATGGGATGTGTAAAACTATGAATAATGGGCAGCCCGATTCTGCAAATAACTGCTGAGATTTCTGCAAAATTCTGCACTCCGGATCCATGCGGGCCTGCTTACGGTAAAACATTTAAAGGTCTAGTGTGTACATTTTTGGAGGATCTATTGACAAAAATGCAATATAACATACATTAAAGACCTTACATAATGCAGCGTTATGTTTTTTTTTTACCTTAGAATGAGCTTTTCTATCTACTTACATCATGGTTCAGCTTGAATGGAATTCGCCATTTTGTTTCTACAGTAGCCCTACATGGACAAACTGCTCTACATTCCATAAATACGTTATCTCCTTTTGGCAAAGAAACAAAAAAGGGTGATGACGTCTTAACCCTGTGTCAGCCTCCGTAGTGCTTTAAAAGGGAGGGGTGCAGTGAGCGGTTGGTTGAAATTTGCAACCTCACCACTAGATGCCATTAAAAATGCTTGGAGATAAATCGTCAACAGGTTGTGCCCTCTGATGCTTCTTGACGATGGTTTAGCTTGATTATGATTGATGGTTTGACTATTAAAAGACTCTTTCTACAACAGCTATATCTTTTCTCTAGATCATTGGCATCCCGTCACTACCAGTAGCTTCGCTGGTTGTGATTACACAGTTGGCCCCATTGGACTGATGCAACGTTTTCCGCTGGAAACCTGACTGTCAAATAAGTCTTCTCTCATTTCCGTCTCGTTTTCTCTCTAAATGCGAAGATGACGCTGTTGTGCTTTGAAGATGACAGATGGAGTTAGGAGAACTTATCAAGAGTGACATGTTGCCATAGTTTCTGTTTGTAAATAAACGGGTAGGGATGTATGACAAAGTGAAAACAAACTGCCTGAAACAGTGGGAAACCAAAGACGTGCTCAAATCATGCACGCTCTCAAAGGCATGCAAATGTCTATGACATATCAAATAGACACACTTCGAACATTCCCACCTGACTGTGATTTCATTATCATTTCCTCTAAATGACTGTGAACGTTGCAATTCAAAGGCTCCAGTGGCAATAATCATTTTTCCATTGTTTGATTTGTTTAAAGGGAGCACCACGGAGCCGGGGAGATTGGATAAAGAACTGACTCGCTGTCATTTATTCCTTTTCAATGACAAAACACCTGAATGACTTGCAGAAAGTAAAAGTGAGATCCTTGAAAGAGACCTTGAATGAAGATTAATGAAACGATGTGAATGGATGAGCTATTTTTCCACCGGTGTTCAGTGAATCTCGTGTCTCTATCTCATTTTAAACGTACAGTGTTTTAAAAATGGTTACATTACAATAGATTCACATATGAGATTATGAGGCAAAGAGGATTCTGGGAGTAATCACCATAACCAAATTCATGACATAACTCTTTAAATGTTTATCATGCTTACTAAAAATAAATAAATAAAAATAAAATAATTTTGTAAACATTTATATTTATTATATAATAATTATTTAGAAAATAGTCAAATTTAGTGTTTAAACAATTTATACTAATCTATTATGCTAACTTAATAATAAAATAATAGTTTTATACATAGTTTATCATTTTACATTCAACATTTTGTAACTAATATTGTTTTAAATAAAATAATTATTTCAATAGTAAAAAGATACATCTACGTAGTTGTTGGTTGACCATTTGACTAGATCATAAATCATCCTTATTCATGAATGTACAGTATCATTATTTAATAAGAAACAGCAGCTTCTTAAGTAACATACAATCAAAATGTTATGGAAAATCCAGTTATTTTTGTATCAATCAGTGAAATGCTCTTTGTTCCATGCCCCTTTTAACTTTTGTTTCCCCCGATGCAAGGAAGCCAAATTGATAAATTCATCCTCGCTTAGCTGTCACATTTCCCTGACACGACTCGACTGTGGCCATTTGGCCTGCGTCTCTGTCCTGAGCGTGGAGAGAAAGTGGATTAGAGAGATATTGAACATGTGGCATTAATACGGCAACTTGCCTTCCCAGCAGCAAATAGGCAGATGGTGCAGGTAACATTGCACGCCACCGGCTTTCTGGGCTTGTTTGCATTTTAAAGTACATCAGTACCATATTGATGTATCGTATACATCATGTTGGAGTGGGCGCTTTCGTTTGCTGTTGCATATGCATGCCCTACAGCTGCGAACGGATCTTACCCCCTCCCCCCACACACACTCATAATAAATATGGCCAACAGTCGCACTGAAGGTCAATCTTCATTTGTGTCTAATGGGTGAGAGTCAACTGTTTTCTAAATGATATGTATGCGAAGCTTAGACACTAGGAAAGAAAATACTGAATAAAATTACCTTTCGGTTGACAAAGGGCATCTGAGTAACATTTAAGGGAACTTTCAGAACGCCAATTATTCTATTTGATAATGCGTCAAACACAAACACTAAAACTGACCTGGTGACATGGAATCTCCTACAGGTGTGAATGTAATGAATAGACAAGGTATCATAATTTTCTCATGAACTTAATTTGCCCATTGCAGTATAAGACAAATCAAAGTGGTTCTTACTTAGTTGTAACCCAAGAACCGTCTCATCAGGTCTGCTCTGACAGACAGCAAGAAGAAATGCTAAATACAACAAACCACAAATTAATACATTCATGGGAAAGATCACCCAAAAATGAAACTTCTGTGGTTATTTACTTGACCTCTTTTCATTTTAAATCTGAATGACTTTCATTCTTCTGCCGAACAAAAAATATATTTTGAAGAATGTTTGTAACCAAACAAGAGCGGTACCCATTCACTTCGATTGTATGGACACAAAAACAATGCAAAAGTCAATGGGTTTACCAAACTTCTTCAAAATATATTTTGTGTTCTGCAGAAGAACGAAAGTCATACAGGTTTAAAATGACAAGAGTGAGTAAATGATAACAGAATTTAAATTTTTGAGTGAACTATCACTTTAAATATTAGAACACATTTCCGTTTTTAACTAAATTTTTTAAATGAAATCGTTTTTTTAAACCAAAATGATACCCAAATGGGTACCCTGGTACAGATTACAGCAGGAAGCATCACATTATGGATCCTTTTCTAAATGATCTTCTGACAATTTTCAAAAAAGATCATTAAATACAGACAAACAAGTCTGTGTTGAAGTATATAATTGTATATAATGGCGTTTGACTGTACCAAAATATCTACATCAAAGTACCAGTCTAAAAAATTGTTCTTCACTATGCCAACAAGTCCACTCGTTGTGTCCCGACAACAAGCATCCCACTCCTTCCTCAATTAGCATTCATTAGTATGCAAAGCACCAACAGCGCAACGTTCCTACTTTTGAAAGTCACATTTAAATTCAGACGCCCATGTCTGTTTTCTCACAGACAGAAGGATCTCTTCGGCAACATAAACAGCCGTGGCTGAGAGGCGGCGAGCGTGCAGACGCGAGATGGCAGAGGGGAGGGGGCGCGTTTGACAAATAAAGATTCGCGTGGCACTGTCACACTGCGCACAAAACAGCAAATAATAGAGATGCGGTCTGATCGTAGCCCTTGGAGCAGCTGTCATATTAAATAATAATGAAAGATCTATTAATATGCAAAAGAAACCAGCAGCAGACTAGCTTAACGCTGTCATGCCTCTGAATATTGTCAGAATGTTCATTATTAATAAACATGCGGGCTGCCCTACCTGCTCAATGTCAGAACATTCCTTTAACAAATAAGAAATACATGTGCCTCCATCCACTAATAGTGTAATTAAATTAAGATCAGATTAACTTCACATCAGTACACAAACAGTGAGTTAGCCAAGCTGATGATAAGCAAGTGCTTATCTACTGACTTAACTGTTTGGGCTCCTAATAGAGACTGAGGCGAGGCCAAATTTCACCCTGTTTACTGAGTTTGTCTGCAGCGACTGATTTAAGTAATGCATTTGAATTATTCCATGTGCATTAGTAGCCTTTATATCTATCGTACGGTAGGACCATTAAATGCTGCTTGTCGAATGTATCTAGCTATTCTAGTTTTTAGTTATATGCTAGCTTTGCCCTGTGTGTTTGTTTAGAGGTTTTAAAAATATATTCTGAAGCTTAACTAGGCATCATCTCGTATTGAAACTTAAGATGTCATCCATTTTGCGCCACGCCACGTCAGCCCAAAGGATATAATCGGCTTTGAAGGCCAAATTGTCTGTAATACATCTGAAAGAGAGGAGTGATTCTGGACCTCAGAGGGGGACATCTGCTCTAAAGGCCAAAATCCACGTTGATAAATGGAAACAGACACAAATGATGATGTCGTATCTGAAAGCAGGTGGAAGTCATTGTAATAGTAACAGACACATGTGCAAATAGTATTGGGCGTAGAATGTTGTCCTTTGCCACAAAGCTGATTTGTTGTGTTAAAAGCATGTGCTTTTCGGTAATATACTAAAGAATGTATCTAAGAAAGGGCCGGGACACATGCCTTTTGCTACCCTAGCACAGCTTTTCTGGGGGGGATTCAAGACATAACAAGAAAATTACAGCAAATTACATTTCTATTCGAGCGATGCCATTTTTTGCACATTGGCCTCAAAGTTAATATGATGCTCATTTAGGAAAGTCTATTTGGTAGATACAGAAGCTCTTTCAATATAAGGGAACAGGGTCTGAAACCAATAATGAAATCTTATTTATCTTATTATATTATTATTATTTAAGGTCCAGTGTGTGAAATGCAGCAGCATATAGCAGTGAGGTTGCAAATTGCAACCAATGGCTCACTCCACCCCTGCCCTTTCGTGCCACTTTCGCATCTTTCCCAAAGGACATAACATATTTACGAAACGTGGTCTGTAGCGCAGTTTGTCCGTTTAGAGCTACTGTAGAATGGCAAATTTCATGTAAGGGGACCCACGGTATAAGTAAATGAAAATAGCTCATTCTAAGGTAATAAAAACATAATGCTTTATTATGTAAGGTCTTTATAGACCTTTGTAGACATAGTTATGTATTTGATATTGCATTTCTTTCAATAGATCCCTTAAAACATTACAACTTTGACCTTTAAAAGGTGTGGGGACAAATAACATTCTGTTGAACGTGAAATACCTCAGCAAACTTCAAAAAAGCCCTAAACCTTTGCAAAATTATTCAAGTTGAATGAACACAATAACTTGTACCACTTGAAGCTGGTTGTAACTATGGTTCATGCTCTTCCAGACCTGGTGCCTATCAAGATGACAAGAATCGATCAAAGGCGAACATGAGCGAAATCTCACTACATTTACTCACTGTATGCCAGCCCATCAAACAACAAAAGACCCTCACAAACTTGATTGTTTAAAATGTTACTTTTCTTATGAAGTCCTAACCGAAATGTCAAGATCAGAGCCCTTCTTAAGGTTTAAAGGCCTGGATATCAAAAGCTTTTTGTCGTGGTTGTTTGGAACTTAATAAGAGAAGACTCTCATCCAAGACTCTCATCCTCTACCGCATGGCCTTTGAGATCCTGTTTCCAAACAAGACACTGATAGGCTGACCTCACTCAAAACTGGAGGGGCCGCCGTAACCACATTCCCAAGCCATGAGACTCAATAATTCTTTAGGTCCATTGTTTGATCCCACCTCTATTGACAAGTTTGAATTTCTAAACACTTTTGTCCTTCTCTGAAAGAATGCTGCTACAATTGCAAACTGAACTACATGTGAAGAAAAAGAATACTGCAGAAAACTGAATGGACTTTGCACTTAAAACAACAAGAAAATACAAAAACCCTGACTGAAAGATTCAATTATTGTTTGCTATTTAAATTCTATTTTGCTAAGTCTAGCTCTTTTCGTAAACGCCTTTTCCTCACGTAAGGTCTGCATTCGGTAAAAATGAGCTAATACAATATTTCTAAATCACATTTCAAGCAAGAACTTGCTCCATGTGAAAGCTGCATATTTTGCAGTGTATTCAAGATACTTTGGATGACAAAAAAAAAAACAATAACACCAACAACGTACCAGATGAGAATAAACAAATAACTATTTGGCTCTGTGCTCTATAATTGGTTAAGAATACGCAAGAGGGCTTTCACAAGAAATAAACTGTGCATTAACAACGAGTTAACCGTAACCTAATGACTGTGTATTATTAAAAGATGGCAGAACAACTGAGACCACAATATGTAAATGAGACCGATTTCTTGCGAGCGACTTCAAAGGCGCTACAATAAAAACCAGCCGTAAATAGAACAAAAGCAAAAAGACCTGCTCTAGGCGAACTAAAGGCACAAACGGCTGTTGTTGATTGTTGTGGCGATAAGCTTGCTTTAACATCACGACGGCCTATGTACATATAGCAGTGAAGTGGATTTAATCAGGCTAATTAAAATCCACTCAAGGCAGAATGCAGCATCTCGTATAATGATCTGCGAGAGAACAACTCTCCACTCCAATTTATTCTGGAGTTGTGGCTGCAGAGGGGGCTGATGGGAAGGGAGGGGGCAGGTGGAGATGGTCAACTGTACGGCTGGTAGTTTGGGGACTGTCAGGTTTCCCAACGTGCCATTTAACGGATGGGCAGCGGGCCGCTGTGAGAACCTGAGGATGCCCGCCTGTGTTACCTGTAGGGGGAATGATTCCCGGCGACATGAGGCCCGGCACGGAGTGCGGCATAATGTGAGGGTTCTCCAGCGATGTCACACTCTGGGTCCGTTTGGGAGGCCTCCCGGGTCTTGAGCTAAAACAGAAGTGAAATGGTGGAAAGGGTGAGGCAGAGCAGGACACAGGAAGTATACAGCAAGAGAGAGAGACAGAGGAGGTGGGAAAAAGAAGGGGAGGGGTGAGGGACAGGGGTTGGCGTTAATATTTGGCCGGCTCCACAATGCAATTCCATTCCAATGAACCAACATGTACTGTAAATAAAATCCTTTTCAAGGACAGTTGCTTTCTGCTGCTCGACATAATAGACTTCCATAACTAATTAGATTACATAGTGAATTAATTTCCTTTATTGAAGATCAACCACTATTTGATGCATAATTCAAGGCTCGTACCTCGTTACCTGCCCCTCTGTATTAATATCCCTACACTATTTGAATTACCTCGTTTGCATATGCGAAAATCCGGCCATGTGGATTTCAGCCTGGAAATTACATGTTAACTTGTTATAATTATTGCGGTCAGGCCACGATTGATTTATGAGACTTTTAAAAACCAAATATGTGTAGTTCTCGTAATGAATGATATTCTAAGGTTCTTCAGGAAATTAAAAGGCAATGGCTGCCTTAGGAAATGTTCTGCTTGCTTGATTTAATAGGAGTTTTAGCTGGAAGCTGGTGTGAGCGAGCGACTCAGACCGGTTCTCCGTTTATGATGGAAACTTTTATTACTTTAAATGAATGACCGAGATCACACAATGATTAATGACACAACAAGTACAACTCTGACAGAGGACAAAAATGCCCCTCCGAGCTGATTGTCGAGCATTTTTGCACATTGCTATGTTCTGTTCATCCATGCGTTTTCCTTGTAATTTATTGTAACAACGCTGCGTGTATAATGCCAGAGAGACGTTTACAGAAGTGTTCCTTCACAGACAGCTTCTTGGTGTGGTTGTTATCATTACTTATTACACGGCTCGTTGGAATGCTCGATTCTGATTGGCCAGTCGCAACATTTGCAGGTTCGTTATTCCAAGGTTACAAACTCTCAAAACTAATAACACAGGGCAACGTGGATACAGCAAATCATTTTGACAGTTTTTTTGGACAAATGAAATATAAATATGTCTTTTAATAACATACTGTATATGACATTATATTTACAAATGATTCATCGGAATTGCCTGTTGGTGACATTTGAACGTCGCTCCTTACCTTTAAACCTAAAGTAAATGGCTTTTGCTAATAAAATATTTCAAATTCACAATTCATGTCCAGATTTTTTCTCATGCGGCAAGTTGCCGTGTAATAAGTGGGATAATGTACAATCAGCCTGCTGTTAACGCGAAAAAAGCCCCGACAGTGTGATCAGGACCCGATGTGAAGCAGAGGGTCTTGTATCACCCCGAAGGGACATATTTCTGCGATAACAACCGGCTGCCTGTACATTATCCCTTACATATAAACATATTTTTTAAGGGACCGTCTATACATTTGCAGCGCTTGCATTACAATGCCAGTGATTGAAAGAGACCTTCATTAACTGAAGGTCTTGTTCTCTGCTTTTCCAATGACTAAACAGGACCTCATTTTCATGGTCAAAAGGGAAGAACAGTGCATTCACCGGGACCCAAGGCCTTTTAAGAAGCTCACTTATTCACATTCCACCAAAGTCTTTCATGTGTGTCAGTTTAGCCCATTTACAGATTGGGCAGATGAGCTGTGCGTTTCATTGCATTTTATCATGTTTTATCCCTGACAGGCATGAAATTGAAACGGAAATTCTTTACTCTGCACGCTGAAAATCAAGAGGCTATAAACTTCAAGCCATGTGAAAGTGCAGCATCGGATACAGTCCGGCCTTGGGCGATTCACCCTGAAAGGAGCTTGAACCATATCAGCCTGTTGATCATCAAATCATTTCCACATCACATCACACAAAGCACATCATCCAGTTTTCCCTGACTATAAACATCTCGGTGAGGTATTCTGCATTGTTATTTCAGTGAAAACTAAAAATGTCACGAGACAGGGGTTGTAACACAAGCAGAGTTAACAAATTAGAAATTTGCCCTATCGCAAACACCCTGTTGAGGTGACAATAGAAAAGGAAGACTGTGTGAAAATACAAAGGACAAAACAATTTTTTAGGCAGAACTCTCACATATTATTTCACCTTGAATATTCATCTAAGCAGCTCATAACTGGCAAGTGTCCTCATTGCTTTTCTATTTGCTGTAATTATGAGAATCTCTACAGGCATGTAAGCAAGATAGAGACGAACCCACTTTCTTTTCTTAAAGGCACAGATAGATTATACTTTAAAATTCAGCACTTTATCCAATTTTGTCACAGGAGACCCAGAGAGAATTGGCACAGATGAGACCTCGAGAAAAAATGATCATATGCCCGACCCACAGAAGTCTTAAAATGAAATTCCTTCTCCTATAGAAACACCTCTTTGATCTTATGAGGGAGATTTCATGACAGTTTTGCTGTCATCACATTCAATGTACTAGACTGAATTATTTATGAAAGACCTCAATACAGCATGTGATGGTAAAAGCCTTTTCCCTCCTCCCTCAACAATGCCACAAGCGGAAAAAACAAAAATGTCACATCAACTTTAGCTCAGGGAAGAGCAAGGGATTGTGAACATAACAGACGTTTAGCCTCTGAGCTGGAGCGTTTATGTCATATCTGAGGAAGGTATAGAGAGGAGCAGGAGACGCAGATCATGTGGCTTTTCGTAGGACTGTAACAGCAATATGTTTAAGTAAATATGTGAATAATCTGTTCCCCTATAATTGACAAAAAGAAATACAGTAGACAGATTTTATCAGCTTTACAAGACCCAGTGTTCATTTACTCTCATTCCAAAAAGTGGCAACGATAATCTTCAAAATTACCTATTTGCATTTACAGGAGATATGCTGTGGATTGACTTGGGTGAGTAAAACAGAATTTTAATGTTTTCATTTTTTTGTCACATCACAACAGCTCTATACAACACGCTGGAGTGTTTAACTGAAATCCCATCATGCTACAGCACAGAACGCTTTCACTTAAACCAGAACAGCCTGTGCTCATACGTTCAAGAGTACACTGCAGTATTTAGCTGAGATATGTATGAGCATTCTCGAATGTTTGTCGCTTCTGTAAACAGCGTTTATGAGGTCACTGAGGACGACGGCAGAACAAGAGCTGGACCTTCACAAAAGAACAAGTACAATTTGTCATGTGCTGAATGCTGAGTCCTTAAATAGCCCAGCACAAAAAGTCCTCAAAAGTAGGCTATTAGAGCACAACAATGGTTCATGAGATCCACTTGAGTGTAAGATATGCCCTGTCCACTAGAATGCTGGATGTCACCACAACCAAACTTAGTTACATCCTTTTTCCTTTTAGTTTAATTTCATTTTTTTGTAATGTTTTTTTTTTCTCAGTGTGATGTGAGGATTTCAAATGAACAACATTTTTCACCCCTAAAGGAAGTAGACAATCCAATGCTTGCATTTAGTTATTATTAGATAAAGCTCTGTGGTTTGTATTACTTAGAAGGGAGAGATATTAGTGGCAAGTTATTAAAAACGACATATTGTGTACACTACACTAAAAAAGAAGCACTAAAAGTGGTTCTCGGCTTGAAATCATAGGAGAACCACTTATATAGTGTTATATAGTACAATATGCTGATACTTCAGTGGTTCTTCGGCAGTTCATTTGGATCACTGAGGTGCTATTTAGAACCGCTAAAGAAACATGCAGGGGCTTAACAGGTTCTTTATACGGAAACTGTGCTATATGGTTCTTCAGCGGTACATAGCACCATTTGTTTTGGTGTAAATATTATAACATTTTAAGCCTGTACTGTACATAGTTCATTACGGTGAAAGTACTTATGCCGTACCAAAAGTCTCGCTAAAACTTTCTTTTTCATTAGGAAATATGTCAACACAGGATAGAAAACTAGACTCTTTAAACTATTTTGTAAAAGAATACGGTTAAGCTAGCATAAATCCTGTTTCTCGATTTACACTCCTCTTTTTTCACAGCAAAAGAGACCAACGGAAAGATGAATGGATGAGCTGACTTCAAGGACAGATATCTGCTATATTTTGTTTGCTTTAAAGGAAAAGTAATAAAACTAAATAATTACACACCACTCTCCTTTTATCGTTCACAAAATAGTACATCACATATCAGAAACCTAAAAACCTTCACAGACAGCACTTGCCTAAGGCCAAAAAGTGGCAAATTTGGAACAAATGTAGGAATTCTCTTTTTTGTTTTGCATTCATGAAAATAGAATTGAACTTTCCCTGAACCATGCTTCCTTTAATGGACTTGGTCCATGTTGACCCAGGAGTTCACATTGGAACACGATCTCCTCCGTCCCACCACACTGAGAAAGCAATCAGATTAGACCCCCACAATATACGACCATCTCACTTTCATAATACAAAACTTATTTCACCCACTCATGTGTGCGACAATGTTTTTTCCATTAACATTTTAAACATTAAAAGTGTTTTTACAAAATATTTATACTAAAGGAAATGACAATGGTCTTTGCGTTAAATATAGTCTATTAAAATACAGTTGAGCCTTTTAAAGCTGTTAATAGAGAACTGCACACAATTGTTAAAGTGTCAAAAAATATATTTTATCAACCAACATTTACACTAAAACCAAAAAGGTTGTGTGCCTTTTAATCTGAGGAAACGCATTTTGACTGCATCTGATAAAATGGTAACCTGAAGTCAATACATGTCTCGCTCAAGTTTACAGAAAGAACATTCCCTTTTGATTTGCTTCAAATGGAGCAATTAACCTTTCCCGTCCTCTTTCTGTTTGTCATTGGGCAAGGTAAAGATGAAGATATTTATTCCATTTACTCACAGTCAACCAAAACAAGCGGACGAATCACAGCATCTCCGTCTCTGTAAATACAGACCCTTGCAGCAGCCCGCCAATCAGGCCTTATAAAATATTAACACAATGTCATTGCCCTTTCCAAATCTCTCACCAAGAATTCCCTAATTGTTCCCTTTCTTTATCTCGCAAAAGCAAAGTGTAAATAAATTAACAAAATAGCTTTTATCAGCCTGAATAACCTTTTAACTGAGGGATTATCACTGGTTTATTTTTCATTTCTTTTCGGGCGATAGCAGCACATGCCTCATTGATTACTTTGCTGAGGTGGTGGCCGGCAGAGAAAACAAGGGCCTGATAACAAACCGAGGTCTCTGCACTACAATAACACACTGCGCTCAGATTAGGGCCCCTGACTTTGCAGCTTTGCTCAGTTTTGTAAGATGGAATGCTGGCTGGAACGGAGTCCCGTTCCTGATATACAGCACCGTGCTAAGGCAGATAAGAGTCATAAAAATCTAAAGACAGCTATGTTACATCTGTTTTGATGCGTTAGTGGGAAATATCAGTTTGAAATGTTTAGGTCATAAAATGTACACATATTGTACATCTGACATGCAAATACTTAGGGCTAAATGGTCCTAAAAGGTATCATTTTGATTCCCGACTAACATAGGAAATGAATCAGAATAAGAAAATAATATTTTGCATTCATTGCATTCATATTATACAAAACGAGAAAACTTTAGGTGTTCGGGCACTTTTGACCAGGAGAAGTAAGAGGATTCATCCACTTTATATACTGTAATTACTAAATCAAAACTATTCATGCCACTTTTATGATTTTTATTAAAAAAAATCATTTTTTCATGCTGCCTAAAAACTTCTGCACAACAATTTACAAATATTATACATTCATACTTGCAAGAGCAAGCTCCACCCCTGCCCCCGGGGCTTTCTTAAAAGGTTCCAGGTGGCAAGATTTTCCTTTATCTTTGTTGTCTGCAAGTTGTAACTTCTCATCAAAATACGTACAAATGACAGTGTATTTGTGGTCGCCCGGGAGTGATATTTCATAAGTTGAGTGTTTATGGTATTTAAATTCCACCATATAAGCAGTGCAAATGACTTTACTTTTGTTAATTGTTCCATCTGGATGTGCTTTATTAATAAATTCACCATTAGGTCTTTCTTAGGGAAAGTTTTTTACTCCCAGAACTGTCAAAACTGAATGACAAACAAGACGTCATTAAAAAGAGAAGAAGGTAAACTGCGAAACTCGATTTTGAAGGTGAATTTTCATAATACTAATCGTGTAAAAATATGAAAATTCAATACATTTACTATAATGCATTACTATAATCAATATTCATTCTTTTACATTACATTTATTGTGAGATACATTTTTTAGATCAAAAAGACCGATTGCTCGCAATGCTAGTTTGAAAATACTGCTTTTTAAAAGTTATTCACCGTACACCAGAACCATAATCGCATTGCAATTCTCAACAGCAGTATGAAACACTACCTCGCTCTTCTAAATCTCTTTGAATCCACACATAGACCGCCAGCATCGCCTTCAAACTTCCATACTGTATGTTTTCAAAAACAAAACTGTGGACTGTTAATGTTACCCAACGCTTAAGAACACAGATGTCTGTCTTAGTCATTTACACCTGCATATGAATGGAAAGCTCAGAGAGGAGGTCAGGCATATCGCAGCGATGGCCCGTTCCACCACTGCATTATTCAGGCCTGCCTCATATCTCAATTTTATCTCTCTCTTTATTTGCATTGAACTGTTGTTGCTTTATCTCTACCAGCTCTCTCTCTCTCTTCACACCTGTCACCCTCAACCAGGTAGACTCCTTATCAGATCCACATAGATGGATTATGTGCGAGCACCTCATATAAAACGCTTTATAAGGGGGAACAGCTGCTTCAGCTGGTAAACCGTGAACTTTTGCGAGGAACAATATATTAGATCAAAAGCAGACAATCAAAGGGAGCAGTTACCCTCAGCAGTCCACAAACAGTGGCTTTCTATTCCCCAGACACGCTTTTCATCTCAATCCTTCAACAACCCCGCACCCGACGTAACATTTAGAGATACAGTACAGGTTATAAAAGCGGCCTTCCTGCTTCCTTTGTGCACGACGCGGTCTGATTAAAGATCCGCCAGGGCAGGGCCATCAGATTGCGCGGCTGCGCAGGAACCCACGATCCAGTGGAGTTTCTTTCTTAGCTTTATTTACATAGCCGTGTCCTCGTGTAAAATTGGCAGTGCGCAGACCAACTGCTCGCAAATAGATAACAACTGCTAATACGACACTTTCTGAGATAACTTCAGAGAGGGAGAAAAAAGATCTGAAAACATCATTATTTTAATGCATCATTAATGACAAAAAGCCGATTCCTTAATTGCATTCTATAATTGTAAAGCTTAAAATTGTTTGTATCAGTGCTATTAGCACTAATAAGGAGCAGCAGGCCTGTACATCCTGGGAACTGATGGAGAATTCCTAATTGGTTGACTTTTGCGTGCCTAATGGACGATTCTCTTAATTAAAAAGACACTGCAGAAAATGTTATAGATCAGACACGGCAGAAGGGGGGAAAGTAAACGTAGCTAATCAAACGTATGAAAATGAACAGTTCCAGGAAAACTAAAAAGGAGATCTGTAGATACGATTTCCAGAGCGATATTTATTCATTTTAGCCCCTTTGGTTAACAAAATGGAGATGTGCTTATCTTTAGAGCAGCTAGGAGAGCGATCATCCTTTACTATGCGTAACCGCAACCCAAATGAAACAAGGCTTCAAAACAAGGCTTTAAAAACTTACTAGTCAGGGTGCCTTTGAGGATATTTAATTAAAATCTAATCCTGCATTCATTAAGGCTCACATAAATTAAGCTGTCATTCATAAGATTTATGGATTCTCATTTGCATTTTGCATACAATTCATCAATTACTCAAGTATGAAAGGAGCACATTTCCCTTGGAGCTGCCTGCTGCCCTGCCAGCATTTGAAATGAGAGAAAGAGCGATACTGTCAGGCATTCGAAACAAACTTTCCCCACAATGTCTGCCTCTTGATTAATCTAATTTCCAAGGCATCCTTTTACAAGATTGTACACAGTCCAGCTGCAGTTTTCAATTATATGTCCTGTCCTCACTGCTAACTTTGAATGGGAAATAGATATAGCGCAGGGCAGGCATCCAACCCTGATCTCCTCCACATCACATGCCTGTTTACTCTGATCTTCGTAAATTAAAAAAGAGGTGTTTTAGAGGCACGAAGGGGGGGAGGCCGAGGGGAAATGCCGTGATTTTATTTGGTGGGATGTCAGGCGAAAGGCTCGCCGTGTGATAATAGCATTTTTCCTGTCACATTTACATCCGGCGTGGCGTGGCGTGCCTTCTGACTGAGGGAGTGTGCGCCCGTTGAATAAAACGACTCCCTGTTCAGAGGCCGCTGCGGGAGAACGCCGGCGCAAACGGAGTGCTTAAACCAAGCCGAGCGTGAATACCTCTAAGATAAAAGGTCAGGCAAAAACAAACAGATGACTTGTGAAGATGAATAGAATTAATTGAGTCATTAATATGCATGGTTAATAAAGCTCGAAAAAATTCTACGCGCAGAACAAAATCATTGTCGACTATTCTCTCTTAATGGCCCATATTTTCAGCTCGAAGGGATACGGGATGTGTACGTATCAATCTCGGCGAAGGGGGGATTTGACGAACTGCGCGGGATAACCTCGCCGTCGATTGTTAAAGTCAGACAAAGCAAACAAAGCGAACTTGTTCTGTTGAGGATATTAATTCCCAATTAATCCCCAATTCTGGCAAAGGAACAGACCAGTGCAGTAAGTGAAAGTCATCTTGAAGGGTACTTAATTGGTTCCCCAAAGTAAAAACACTTGATAACGAAGATCAAGTCGCAGTTTATTAATCCTTCCCTATTGTCTTATGAAATTGTCGTTGAAAGGAACTTCAGATAGAGCCTATAGTTAAGACTTTAATGTGCTTTTAATATTAACAGCAGGAAGCAATTAAGAGGCCGCAAAACAATTGCACTCAGACTGATGCATATTAATTCAGAGAATATGATTTCAGAATCAATACGATTAAGACAGTGTGCCACACGGATAAGCGTGCAAATGCTGTCAAACACACACACATTTTAAATTCCAGAGGCTTTTTATTTTAATGGAGGGAAAAAACATTCATTCCACATTAAATGAAATGATAATAAAATTATGTTTCATAAACATACATTATCCTATGCATTTCAATTAGCAAATGACAGAACAAAGACCGCTTTTGAATTTTTCTTTAATGATTTCTAAGATTGCTCAGATGCGGGTAATGTCAAAGCCATAAACCATGCGACCTGCAAGAGTGATTTGTATAAGTTACGATGCCAAGTTGCCACTGTCTTTTGCAGGAAAATGGACCAAAAATAAACAGTAACATTTGCATGTGTGTATCTGCTAAAAGGAAATGTCAACTGTAAAGCTAACACGCATACACAAAACCCTAATCTACTGGGGTCTTTAAATGTCTAAATGTTTGCAGCTAAAACAAGCCATGATGATAATTATAACATGAGCAAATATCTGATATTGAAACGTGGTGGGGGGTGGAGCGGGTTAAGGTCTGCTTCCTCTCACGGACAAACAAACTTAATGTCAGAACTAAACAGGAAGTCCTTAATGATTAACATTAATTGGACTGTGGAATCGAAGTCCTGCGTGAAACATTAAACAAAAATGATCCACTGTTTATACTCGTTTGGCTTTTTTAATAATTAATGAAATGTAAATATTCCAGGGAGTCCAGAAGTGATCTGTGGTGGGAGAGGAAGCGTGATGTTTACACAGCGCCGCAGTGAGTTTGCGTGGAAGAGAAAGAGGTTACAAATCCCTCCCGTTTCTGGGCTTCCAAGACAGAAGTTACAATGTTTCCTCTCTTTCAAGGACACCGCAGGAGTGTTTTGTGCTTTGTGAGCTTTGTGAAGCGAAGCAAAAGTTTCGCTCTGTGACCTGTAGATTCTGATCAGATCAGCCAGCTGCACTTTAAATGCTATTTAACTTGAAATCAGCACAACTGACCCCAACCCACCTCTTCACCAACCCCAAAAATGGGCCCTTCTAACGGAATACCCCGGTCTGAGCGAAATCAAGGGCCGGACGCTAAATACATGACAGTCAGCCAAATCCGTCCGTGTAGGTCTCTCTTTGATCCTTCAGGAGGAATCACTGACTGCGTGTGGAGAGCAAACAACCAGAACCTTTTAAGACAGTCGGAGGGAAAAGTGCCCCTCCCGATCAGGAGACAAATCGAACGTGGCGCGTACAAGTTTACTTTCATCCTCGCCGTCTGATTGCCATCAACTGCCAAATGTGGCATAATGGCAGCGAGGCGAGGCCCGTGTCGTTAAACCCGCCAAATGACAATTACTCCAGACAAGCTTTATCAGGGCCCGTGACCCAGCCGCGGCTCCATCGCCGCCACGCTAACTAAATCACTCGCTTTATTCCTGGAAGCTCTAGATTCCATTAAAAAGCTTCATGAGGAGGTAAGAAAAGTCCATTTAGGCTCAGCGTGAGAGCAAACAGACCGACTCAGCACATCACGCGAAGTCTTCACACTGCTTGATGATGTAATTCTTAATGCACGGACCTGGTACACATAAATCTTAAACGAGACATCACCTGAGAATTTTTTCTTTCCTTCTCCGCTATCTCTCTCGGCTTTATGATGAATTGTTTGCAACATCTCTGCGACTAAAGCCTTCAACCTCTTCAAACCGCTGCCTCTAATAACTCGTCGCTACAGGAGGGGTGGGGGGGACATGACAGAATGATGAATATCACAACAGACAGCTCCAATATGGTACAATTTTAGCAGATCAATATCGCGCTGCAATATAAGAAAAAAGAAGCAGATATTAGTCTACACAGTGTATTACAGATGAGGTACATCTCTGCTCTCTACTCTCGTGCTAGACCTCGCCGATATTTCACGCACGTCTCGTACGCCGTGGCTTGAATATTCACGGATGGCCGTGGAAACTAATCGCTTTGAGGGTCGAACGGGCATCTGCTTAAAATTAGCATGGCGCGCTAACGTTTCGAAGTGACTTCCGCGGACAAGGTTACTTAAACAGAAATAAGCTATGGTAGGAGGTGGGCAAGGTGCTAGAGGCAATTATTCAGGAGAACAGGAATTTCCCTCACAGACTAATAAGATATAATAGTTTTCAGGAGTAGTGTTGTGCAGCTACTGTTGTTTTAAGCTTCTACAGAGAGCACTACGGTCGCCCAGAAGTGCAAAACAAGACAAATATTTCTCTCAGAGGCTAAAAATAATCTAGTCACATACCCTATAACCACAAAAGAGAGAATGTCAGATGTGAATGTCAGAACTACTGTAAAGTTCACGTTTACAGTACATTACAGTAAGATTTATTTTATTTAAGTTTTTTAAATAATGAAAAAATCAGTTGACGTTGATCATGTTAACTTTTCAGGCTATTCGGTAAAGTCACAAGGGGGTTTTGTGAAAATTTGTGGAGAAAAATAAGACAAACCAATGCTGACCTTCACCCAAAACTTAATCAAACGGTCATGCTAACAGTACATTTTCAATGAAAATACACATTAGGAAAATGTTTCTTTATTGATGCTGGGTACAATTGCTCATGTTAGTTCAGTTTTAAACGGTATTAGTGAATGCTTAACCCTTAAATAAATTAACTAAAAGTAAAAAATGCCGACTATTAGTGTTGTCGACTATTAGTCGATGTAAGCTAATGCAGTAAATAATGTTAACAAATACAAACTTAATGTAATGTGTTACAAAGAAAATTTGTTTTTTTAATGAGTTCAGACTTTTAGACCCTATTGCATATTACGCTGGTTGGAATGTATGCAAACAAACATCTGTATGAGACTTTAGACTTACAGTGTTACAGTAGTAACCTACAATAAATAATTGGGCAAAACAATTAAATTCTCAGGAGCAGTAATTTAGGGGGGGGAACCTGAAAACCTGAAAAAATATTTTTGTCCTCATTATCTATCTCAGCACCACATAAGAAAATTCATAAGAATTCACAGCAGCATGGGTTCCATTCTAACTAGACACCACTGACCATATTGCAACGGGCCGTCTCGCTCTCAGTCCCATCAGCGAGACAAGTAAGATGGTCTGGGGCAAGAGAGGGGGATTGCAAATGTTCATAATGCATAATATCTACTCTCACCAGGGAGCAGCAGAGGGGCCCCTTAGCTGTCACCGGCAATAGGTCCCAGCCATTGTGAGAGCTCAAGGTTCGTTAAATACTATTAATGGAACACAGTATCCGTTGTGCGGCTAAACTTGTCAGCATTTCATTAGAGACTGATAAACATATAATAGAGAAGTGTCAGGCCCAGAGTGGAGCGTGTGACAGACCGGGCGGGGGCCAGATTTGGAGGATTTCACTGCTGCGATCATTCATTCCCATGATCCACTGCTGACTGACAGAATGATCTCAAACAGTCCGGAATGTTACAGGGAGGAGAACCAGACCCACTGTCGTCTGAATTGCGATGACAAATACAAAGGTTTGAGCTATCAGACTGTTTGTATTCCCTGAACCTCATCAGAGTCAGCTGCTTTAAAAATGCATCTTTGGAATTGTGGGTTGAAATGAAGAAAATATGTTGAATCACCCCATTATAATGCCAGAAAAACTGTTTTTTATCATTTTTACTGCAAACATTTATAAATGATGTAACAATATTTATTTACCACATTTTTTTATTAAGCAAATATTTATATCTAGAAAAAAATCTAATATAACTTCCTCACCGAAAACACAACTGCACAGTTCATCTCATTTATCAGCTCAAGATCACCCTTTCACGAAAAAATGAGCTGTAAAACATGGCACTTTTGTACATCGTGCTGAACGAGACACTTAAGTCTGTTAGACCATCAGCAATTGATCACCGACACTGTTAATCAGTTAATCTCCTCTTTTTCCCAGGCTTGCAAGAAATATGTAAAGAAAGATAATTAAAAACGTGTTAGGTGAAGGTCCAGCAGTCTTGCTCCAAGTGTATGTTCTCACAATGCACGCTTTGTTCGTCTTATTAACCTTCTCGCTACTCAGCGTGCCTATAAATGAAATCTTTAGCCCTTTACATGTGAAATTAAAGCTGCAGTCCCCTGAGCACTTTTAATTATTCCTCTCCTGAAAAACTTCCACTTTTGTCAGCCCGCTTTATTAGCAAAGCAGCCTACTCCCACTCTCTCTCTCTCTCCCAAAGTCTGTCATGGTTCACTCCTTTGAATCGCTCTCTCTCCTTTTTTCGCCTCTTTTCTTCCAGCAGGCCTGTTAAATTCTCACCTTGCACTGCCCTTGTCATCAACCCGATGAAGCACAAAGCTAGGCAGCGAGGGAGTGTTTACTCATTTCCCCAGCACATTATCTATCACATTAATCACAGGCCCGGACCTTCTGGACACAGCGGTCTCCTGCTCTGCCCTGGACTCTCATCAAACCTGACCATCCCTCTCAGTGCACTACACTGGGTAAAGACGAAAACTCCACGCCAGTAAGAGCCACTGTCTCTATATACAGCAAATAGTGTTGAGATAGATAAGTCAAATGCCCATGTTTCTCAGTATCGTTTAATAATCAGGGAAAAACACAAGGTGCTTGACATAAATATGCATGATAAATGAAGTCAGTGTATCCAATTAACTAAAATTAATTGCATGTAAATTGCATCTGTAGTTTTTCCTTTTTTTACCGCACTGTTCGCATATGCCAAACAACCTTTTTCTCTGAATGTTAGTGTAACACTTCTTATGAATGGGCTATGCAAGGACTAAAGTGCAGATCACAGCTTTTTCCAAAATAGTAGTGTTGCATGTTGGTTTGGTCCGTCAGACTAAAATTAAGCTGACGTATTTGCTATTTCGCTAGTTGGGTACACAATACATTCAGGCAAGGATCAACTATAATAAAAAGTTTTAAATGTATTCTCAAGACTATATTTTAGTAAACAGCGTAACTCATGATGCAAGCTTATTTATTGTCAAACAATGTATATTTAAATCTCAATAGAGGACAGATATAAATAAAACAAGAACCTTTCACATATTTTGTAATTATATAAAAAAAAAAAAAAAAAAAATGTATTCTTTGCTTTCACAATTTAACAGGCTTTACAGATATAACCTTTCACATTTTGTCTGTTTAATAAATTGTTCTGATAGAAATTGACAAAAATATAAAAAAATAGAGTAAAATGTGAGACAACTATAAGATAAAAAGCTATAAAGAGCATCTGCGTCCAAAAAACAATATCCTGTTCTTCTAGATGCAGCAGCGTCTGGCAGCTGTACTATCCAAACAGATAAACAAATGTGCCCCCCTATTGAACTGTGCCGATTTAAACATTTCCTTTGAAACTGATGTGTTCCAGGCTCTTCTAATAAAGGCTGTGGACACGGAGTGCGAGGCCCTGAAACAAGAGCTCTTTACAGCAAGGAAGAGGATGTTTTAAGAGACGGTTAGCCACAGGCAAGGAGTCGGCCAACACAGGGCCAGGAACTTGTTTGTGAAATCTGTGCTGTTGAATTGCAAGTTCTAATGAGGTTATGGTCAACAGCAACAGTACTATAAATTATCTGGCGTTTTCTCTCTAGTCCTTGTGCAATTAACGTTTCTGGCCGACTCGGTGAAGGCGGGGAGCGCCCCTACATCTGAAATTCAAATAAATGACCAATGTAAATAGTTTAGAAAGCGAGTTTACACAGTGAACAATGGCCTGTTATGAGACACAAATGCCCTAAAAAGAGGGACACTGGTGTGGGGATGGAAACGGTAGGGGGTGAGATGAGCCAACACAATGCGGCCCTTCTCCTAAAGCAACTTGTTATCAGGCAGAACGCAGAACCTCTTTCAATCTGCATTTAAATGCATTTCATTCCACTAGCTCATTTGCATTAATTTCTCCATTATATTTGGAAATGGCCAAATGTCTAGCTGACACAATGTGGGAGCCCATCACCAGAGAGAGAAGCCCCACACCTGATGCCAATTTTAGGCCTTTGGATCATTTCAGTGCCCTGGCCCGGTCTGACAACTCCAGTTCTTTGCAGTCCAGAGGAATTTTCAATTGGATTTGCTTGTGGTGACAAAATTGTTTCGCTCATCTGAGGTTTTTTTCCACATTTGGTGAGAAAGAGCATCTATTTGGGTGCCATGGGAAAACCGGTAACGAATGATTCTCAGTGGCTTCTGATTTCCACTATTTGTTCAGTATTAGGGCCACTTATCTCTCAAAGAAAAAGCAACATGTGTAGAGAGAGAGAGTGACAGAGCAAAATACAGCCTCACTAACGGGCCATTGTGCGCTACGGATCTGCATTTAAACATGAGGGCCCCTCTCTCTCTCTTTCGCTCTCGCCTGCTTTCACACAGACTCAGTTTTGCTGCAGTCAATTACCACCGCTAATCCTGCCCGCAATAGGGAGTAAATATTTCATTACTTTTTCAAATAAACACTCAGTTTGCCTTGCTGAAATGTCATCCACAAAGCAGAGAGACAACCGGCCACTTGTATTTCCTGAAAAAAATAAAAAAAAACTCTGTACAAGTGGGCTTTTGGGTTGCTAGAACAAACAAAACAGAAGAGAAATGAGCTACACTCAACAGTAAAACATTTTAGCAGATACAAAAGAGAACAAGAGTGGATTTCTGTAGCGGGTTTTTCAGTAAGTGCCTTCGGACTGTGTTTCTTTTCCTCGCTAAACCAAACAGTAGGAGCGGCTCTGTCAAAACCTCCATAGACACCGTGTCATTCCCATCGGCCAATAAAGCGTGAGCTGTCTTGGAGGAATTAGCGGCCTGACTAAAAACACAAGGGGGGAAATGACAGAGGGATCCTGGCGCTTGGTGCTCATTAATCACTGCAGCGTCTTTGACCTTTCATTTGCCAAGGGCGCTGAGGGAGGAGGAGGCGGGTGGCCAGGGCAGGGGAGGGAGAGAAAGAAAGAAAGAGACAGAAAAATAAAAAAATAACAATAGTCTAGAAGATGCCAAAACACATTTTTAACGAAGAGTGAAATTAATCAGCGACATGGTTTGTTAATAGTATCGGGCACCCACCGGGTGACATTTTAGATAGAGGGGTATTACATCTTAGGGCAGAAAAATTACATTTTAGGCTTATAAAATTTAACACTTATATAGAAGGAGAGAACTAACTAGCTGGCTGGTTGAAAAAAAAGCTCTTGTCTCTAAAAGTTTTTAACAGAATCCCAGATACATATGCAAATTATTCGAAGAGCGCTGCATCGAGAAGGAGGCGTGTAACATGGCAATTGGTCGTCGTGAGAAATATTCTCAAACTTTAAGCGAGCTGCTCTCCAGCTGGAGACAGCACTGAGAGCCTGAGAACCCAGCAGAGGCGCATGGCTCGGGAACGCTGTGCCGTCGGGCTGGGGGTGGGAAGTACATGTTGATTTAAAGCTCTAGATAATGAGACACACGAGCAGGCACAGGCTCCAGCTGAAATGACACTGAGTGCATTGCTCCAGAAATAAATGTTTTCACTTAAGCTAACATGTGTTAGGATTCACTACCAAAAGCCTTTTTACCTAACCCTGTAAAAGCATGTGAGCACAAGCATTCCATTAGTGTCACAGTCAAAGGCCAAGCCATCCTGTGAAAGCTCATTTATATCAAGACTGAGGTCATTCTCTTGCTATACAGTTAGTGGGTGTCGGACGGCCATATGGCCGACACTCAGTCAGAGAAGTTACTTGCTGAACGTTAAAGAAGTCAAAGTACAAAGTAATCAAATTTAGGTTATGATTCTTAAACTTTCATAAAGCAACTGCTGTGAGAGTATTAAGATATACTGTATCCTGGCATATACTGGATTCATATTGTTGCTTGTGACAAATATACATATAGTCTTATTTTAACACTAATTGCAGTTCAAGGTTAATTTAATCAGCCCGTTTCTACCTCTGAAGTGCTTGCTCCAATTTAATTGTCTATTTTTATTGCTATCGTGAGGTTTTAATTGAAACCAATAGGGATCCAACAACAACTGTGACATGTTGGTGTCTGGGGGGAAGCTATAAATACTGGAGAAAAATATGTGCATTATTAATGCGATTTCTTTATTACACAGAGTTGGGTAGGGTTTGTTTGTGTTTTTATAGTCGGGAAACTAAATTTTAATTGGTAATCGCTTTAAATGCAGATTCAATAAGCAAGTTCAACTAAATAGGGTTAAATGAAACTTCTTGGAAGACAATCCAACAGCGCTATGGCACATGCCACACCTGATTTACTGAACACCAAACATCAAGTATTATTGGCAATGATGATTTATTGGGTCATTTTTGCATACCTTAAGGCAATCAATCGTAATGGCGCTATGTCTTAACAATGAAAGGCATTATGCATTCAAAAAAGAAAAAAGGATTGCATAGCTATTGACCGAGCACTGAGCATCAGCACAAGTCCCCGGTATCAGATTCTGCATAGCAGCTTTGGCTATTGACACTATTGATTTGCCGCTCGGTAAGCGTTATTGTTGGAGCTCGTGTTGTCTCATTGTGTGGGGCGCTGCATTTTCCGATTGCCCTCACAGACATTTCCATATATCTGACAATATTCTACTCTATTTCAAGTACAAAAAAAAAAACTGTTGTTATGTTAAACAGTGTACTGTAGTTAGGGTAGCACAACACATGTCTGAGATCTGAACGAACCATTTTGGGAAACATATGCTGACTGATCGTTAAAAATACCAGCTCTCAGACAAGAAACAAAAGGAGAAAAAAATTATATTTCGGTGCATTACCGAGCAAAGCGTCTGAGGCCCTGTTGCTAGAGTGGAAAACAGCACCAACTCAAGCCTGACATCTGTATAAAAACAAAAATAATCTCCTGTCATCAGAATGTTCAATGACTTCTATCACCCTGGTGTCGAGAGAGACCGGCGGCGCTGAGGACTGGGCTGTTATGCCGGGTTCAGTGGTTTGGAATGCATGCTAATTACCATCAAAAATATGTGTCACCACCCTGTATCTTCACCAATGGCTTGCCAAAAGGTTCCCTCAAACCTGAGATGAATAAACTCGTACTGCTGTTTCAACAAAACACATTACATAGGTCACGAGAGGCTGTGTTATAATGCCATGGTTCAACTTTTACATATATGTCTTAGTCAATCAAAAAAGGGCTGGAAAAGCAGGATAAATATTTTACTTACCATACACCTCTGCATTATTGATGTAATTGTAAATACAGCAGGTCAACACAAGCTATGACATACCGTAGCAAATGCACCTAAAACGAGGGCTTGTGTTACAGTGGAAATTCACACAGTGCATTGTCTGCGGTTGTCACTTTAATCTAGACCGTCGCCAAATCCTCCAGTGCTAAACAGGAGCAAGTCTTCCCCTTTAAATAATTGATATTTTCTGATTAAATGTGGCAGTTCATAGATAATGAATTCTTTATGGCGGCGCCTTGAGCTACTCCACTGCCCCTGCACTTGAAGACAGCTTTATGGAACGTGCTGCCCAAATTTTGAAAGTTTAACCTATGTAGATCAATGTGCTTCCTTAAAAGAGTTTAATAAATTAAAGTGCACAGGGCTCTTTTTTCCTCTGCGAGCAGAAAAAAGCTGATGAGACAGGTTTAGTTTAATCTCAGGCAATAGAAGTCATTAACCATTCTCCTAGGAATTAAAATATAGCTTGCCCTTTTCTTCTCTCACTTATCATTAGCATCACTTTAATCTCCCAGCGTTTCACACTGCTATTTTAATCATTACTTACTGGCTTTTGACAATTGAAGAACATGCCTCACTCGCGCTCAGGCAATATCCCCATTTTAGCTGACAAAATGTAGGACATCATGTAAAAATATCTAAATTTTCTCTCCCTTTCAATAACATTCATATCAGAGTCCTTGGGGAAAGGGAAGTGTGTTTGTATCGAAAACAGCAGGATGAACAGAGAGGAAACCAAAGGAAAACGAGAGATTCGACCGTAATGGCAGAGGGATTAGGGGCTACGTGACAGTATTTGCATTTATCATGTTGTTTAAGTAGATCATGAATTGCATGCATTCTGTTATGTGGGTCATTTGGTGAGCTGGGGCCATCCATTTCTTTGTCCTTGACTCAATGAAAATATACAGAAAATTGCATTTTTCCCTGGCCGAATATAAATCAAGAGTTACCCACTGTCTTTTAATGTCTTTGACAGATATAGGCCATGTACTCTAACTTTGTTTCAGCTTTTTTTCAAGTTGAGCTTGTAATTTCAGAGGGGAAAAAGTCTGACAATTACAAATACGACGACGCTACATCTTTTCAAGAGCAGTAAGTACATCAGAGAGTTTAGAATACTGAAAGAAACTGAATGAAATATTGACTACAACAAAAGGAAACTGTTGGGTATACACTGTGTGAGACAGATGTATTTGTTTTGCTTTGCATCGGTTTTAGCATTGCTTTCCGGACAGGTAGTGCAATAATACCGGCTATTTTCCACATTGTTAGATAAAATAAAAATGTCATAGTAAAATCTCTAAAGTTTAGGTTTAACACTTGTTTAGGTTTAACCAATTTAAGCTTTAATAATCTGTCCGATCTATTCGGCACCAATAAAACTTTTAACCACAAAAATTGAATCTGACATCATTAAAGGCGCAGTATGAGTAACACTCAAAAATGAAAGAACTATCTTCATTTACTCACCCTCAAGTTGTTCCAAATCTGAAAGAAAGATATTTGGAAGAATGCTTGTAATGGAACAGTTCTTGGCCACCATTGACTATCATACACTCCTAAAAATAAAGATGCTTTACGATTCCATGGAAGAACCTTTTTTTCTAAATGGTTCTATAAAGAACCTTTAACATCCGAAGAACCTTTCTGTTACTTTGTGGCAAAAAAGGTTCTTCGGATTATAAAAAGGTAAAAGTAAATGGTTCTTTAAAAACCATTTGACTGAATGAGTCTTTGCAAAACCAAATATGGTCCTTCTATGGCATCGCTGTGAAGAACCTTTTATGTTTAGGAGTGTAGGAGAAATCGCTTTATACATTTCTTTGTTCTGTTGAACACGAAAGAAGTGATTTTGAAGACTGCAGAAAAGCAAGCAGTTCTGGGCACTTTTGACTACAATTGGAATTTTTTTTCTACTATGGCAGTCAATGGTAGCCCAGAACTGTTTGGTTACAAGCATTCTTCCAAATGTCTTTCTCTGTGTTCGTCATAACAAAGAAATGTATTCAGATTTGGAACAACTCGAGGGGGAGTAAATGGGGACAGAATATATTTTTGGGGGAACTCTCATACAAGACATAGCAAACATATTAGAAAACTATGACCTAATCCACTAGTAAATGTGTTTTTAAATAAGATAATCCTCAATTCTACGTACAGCCTTTTTAAATAGAACCTTCAAATACCTAACAACATGTCTACACCGGACGCAACCGGCGCATTCCGACACGACAAAAGACATTAGAAATGGATTAGAACCCATTATAATTTTGGATTTTGTCCACACCGGATGCGGCGTGACGCAACAAACCCATTAAGACTTGGTTGTCATGCCGCACCTATGTAGGTGTAGACACGGTTTTAGGTTAATATAAAATGACCAATCTCATAATATCATTTGAATTTAAGCCAAAATATTACTTCTAACAATATTTACCGCACTGTTTTTAAACATGTTTAACCGAATAGCTGTATATGTTTAAATGCTAACAATACAATTCATGCAGTATACGGTATTAGAAAAAACACTGAAAAAACTGAAAAAACACTGTCAAGGAGATGGATGTGAAATATGATACAACAGATCTGACCCCCATAGCAACATGAAAACCTGATTCACTTTTGAAGAAAAACAAAAAGAGTTTCTTCTGCAGTTCTTCATAAGTAGAGATAACAGTGTGTATTTTTGATCGCATGCCTGAAGAGAAGTATCTCCCCCTAACCCCCTTTGAAAATCAACACCAATCTTAAAACTGTTGGAAACAGTTTATGAACATTTCAACAATCAAATCCCTCCGTTTACATCAAAAAGCAGCCAAATTCATTTCTGATCTCTATCCGAGTTCAAAGGCAAACTTTAAGTGATACTTCAAAGAGGCGTGTAATCACAGACACACAGCTGTTAAAACAATCTTTTGTTAGTTCATTGTCTTCAAACCATACTCTTCACGAAGCCATAAACCGCGGAAAACAGAATCAAATAAGTAACGCTTCGTCTTCATAAGTGGGAAGCTTTGGTGTCTGACTGAACAATATTTCTTACCAGAGATGTATGTCTATTTACAACACCATGAAATAATACAATAAACAAAGTGCAGGCTTGCAGTTCTGTGCAAATTAAGAGGTTCAAGCTGAGTCTTTTTGACAGATAAATCTCTGTGTTTGCGTGTGTGGAGGGGGCTGCTCTTTCATACATGTACCAGCCTGCAATGTGAATCCATCTGAGATATGATCAGATTCATTTTGACAGGTAAAGACCAGTGTTAAGATAATTTCCCTGAACACAAGTCGTATAATATTTGTATGCTTTATTCAATGAAGGATGTCGCTTTTCCTTTTAACAATAGAGCAATGTATACGGTACGGTTTCTTCAAAAGAACATCGAGACCTGATGAGAAGGTACCTTATAATAAACCTACAGTACTGTAGGGTAACAGTCTAACAGGGAAACGGGAGAGCGGAAAGGAAAGCGACGTAATTTTTTAATACACTTTAACACCTCGCTTTAATCCGACGCTAAAGTCCATTGTCAAGGGTTACCGGAGATATCGCCAGCAGCTGTCAATCAAGCGCTTGGTCAAATTAAAGCACAGCTCCATTAAGTCACGAATGGGCCCAGTGTGAATCAATCATATCACCGCCACAGTTATGGTTATTACAGCTAAACATTAGAAAGACCTTATGAGAGGTTTTGTATTTAAATAATACAGGGTGACCAATTGTCATGAATTTAGATATATTATAAGCAATGTGGGTTTTATCTTTGCAATTTAAGTTAAAACTTCCTACGCTGATATTTTGTTTTGCATGTTTCTGCTGATGGGGAGATAGAAGGATTAGGAAAAGTAGAAAAACTATGGAACATCACTAACCTGAGTTGAGAGTGTTGGGACACAGCGACACCGGGGATGCCATGCAAGATAAAAGAAAACACGTAAAGTTAGTCAAATGGTAAGCAAAGCTGTGTTGAAACACAAACGGACATCTAATCATTTGTAAGTCCTGTTGTTTTTCCAGCAAGAGTCCAAAAACAACGCTACATGTAAAACATTTTGTGGAGAGACAGAAAATAAGGTGCTATACCACATTTTGAATGCTGATTTTGGCACCTTTCTAAGGAATTATTCAAAAGAACTATATAGCAGGATAGCTCAATAACACAAAAATGTGTCTTTTGGGCACATAACCAGTTACATATACATAACTGGACATTGGAATGACCTATAAGGTTCAGCAGACTATCTGATTTTTCTTTCATTACATTTTAATCATTAATCAAAGGACAAAAACAACTAAAAATCTAAATTTGAAGTTCCCGAAAGAAAACGGCAGTAGAGTTTTAAGTCTTTTATTTGATTGTTTTTTAATAATATGCACTACTATTTCCAGCAATGAAGACTGTGGTCGGCCATCAGGGTAGATTGTTGAACACCACTTCCTCACAACATTAAACCAAAAGAATTAATTTTTCTGTAATTTCTTGGAAATACACATCTTAACAGATAAAAGGAATCCCAAGTGTCATTTAATCTTCGTGATTCACATTTATACGTCAACTGCATTTAATGTTTGAGTACCATAAATTAAGGTCTGGTTAAGTGCATGTCATTAAGCTGTTAAATTATATTGCACCAGTGCACCTTGACTGTAAATTTCACATTGCAGTCTCTCATTAGCACACGATGCCAAAGACAGGTGAAGTAAGTTGTGACCACAACATAACACAAGAGACCAGATAATTCACCTGTTAAAACACATTCTTGAATCCCTCCACTATAGTGTATACAGGGTGTAAAACTTGTTGCCACACCTGGCACGGGGAGTGAACTGAGAAAATATACTGATCAGATCTCTTACCGGCCATTAAGCATATCTTTGTGTTCTTATGACAATAGCATAATTTACAGTATTTCTAGCTTACTAGTGTCAGACAGTTCACATATAAACGATAGCGTCAATTTATCAGTGAGAATGCATCTGCTACAAAAACCAGAGTTCAGCCAAAAATTACAATTTTGTTATTATTTATTCAACCTCAAAACTTGTATAAGACTCTTTTTTTGGTGGAACACAAAATAAGTTATTTTGGGAAATGTTTTGGTGGTTATGTGCTCATACAATTGACAAATCAATGTTGTTTGATTATCAACATTCTTCAAAATATATTTTTTGTGTGTTCTGCAGAAGAAAAAAAGTCAAAGAGGTTCAGAATTGCATGAGGGAGAGCAAATAATGAAAGAAATTAAATTGAACAGGAACTATAGGCTACTTTTAAAGAAAACACATCACAGTTTAGTCCTAATGTGAGAATGATTCCACATATGTGGTCATATGGACTTGGTACATTAAAAATGGTATTATAAAATATGATTAGATATTAATGTAATTCAGATATTGACAACACAACACATTTCACCCTTTACTGAATGCTAAAGGTATTCCCGTCAGTGCGCTGTGTGTACGCGAGCGTGTGTTTTGTCTCTTTAGCTCCATCTGGAAGATTCAAGCACTAGGCGGCTGTCACACAATAGGGAGACCAAAGCCTGCTGAAGGATAACAAATGACTTCATGGCAAAACAGCTATTGAAATTCTTTCAGTATGTGGCATTAAAAACAACTGAACAAATAGAGATAAGAAGGTTAGTAGGATTTGAAATGAGATTTCTCTCTCTCTCCCACACTCTTCCCCAGCCCTCTGTTAAAGAGCTAAACAAAACAAATGGAGCTTATTACTGCAGATTACCTTACATTGGACAGATTCACGGTGTGGGGCCAACTGTAAACAATGTCTCTCTCTCCTCTTACAAAGTACGTGCCATTTATAACACTGAGCAATCATAGCCACTGCATGGATAGATAAAGGGAAATGTATGCGGGGCCTGCCATTTGAAAACACAATCACTTAAGACTGTTACTACGTGTGTTACCATAGCAAACACTGATAAACTAATTATTCCCTGCTATACTGCTTATATTATTGCTGTTTAAATAGCACCCAGGGGATTGGGAGGGATTTTGGCGTGTAAGCAAGTGGCAGAAGGGATTCGGAATTAAAAATGTGCACGAAATCACAAGGTCACTAATTACCAGAACAACATTTGGCGATTATTTGGAACGCTACGTTGGAAAAGGAAAGAGGTACGCCAACATGTACCTTTATGCCCGATTCACATTTCGCATCTAAAACCTGACGCAAAATGTGAATCGGGCTTTAGCCTTTCAGATATATTCGACGGCAGATAGAATGCCTCTGTGGCCATTAATCACACCGCAGGGCGTTCCTGCGCCCCAAACCTCACCCAATTCAATACCAAACTTTTGGCAAACTTTTAACGGTCTGCAGCAGTAGCGGCCGGCAGAAGATAAATAGCATCGGACATATATTCTGTTCATTTGCCACTCTCTTTCCTGTCAGCAGCCAGCAAAAGCTCTCTCGTGCAATCGGATTTATGATTTATGCCCGGCGCCGCTGAGCAACAGGCTCCAAGCACGGGTAAAGCGGCGGTCTCTAGATTTATCATCGGCCCAGTCCATCTAACAATCAGGCGTTAAACAGAACAAAAACCCATTCCAAATAAATTCCCACTGTATTTGTGTGCCGATTTGATTTACCGGCCTTTGGGGAGGCACCATTTGGTAGCACGAGAACGGCAAGACGTAGGTGGTGCCTGAGAGAAAAGGGGGAAGGAGGGGGGACGCATGTGCCAGAAGTGTTTATTGTGTCAGGTTGATTTATTGAGTGAGCTTCATTTCACTGAATGTTCTCAGATATTTATTTCCCTAAAGGCCTCACAAAGATATGAACAAGCCCGCATCCACATATGTCATCATTGCCCATTTTACAGAGTCAGGAGATTTCTTTACAAAGATGGGGGGGAGTTTGAGGGAGAGCACCAGGGCACCTTTCCATCTGCGTCTTACCAACAATGCTTCTTAAAAAGAGCTCTACATGCAGTCGGTTTTTAAACAAAGCTTCAACAAAGATCTTTCAGAGCCCAAGTCTAAAAATACACAAACACAAAAAAGCCATCTACCTCAGCAGCGCATGGCAAACTTTCATTAAAGAAAAAATCAAGGTCCGAATAAAAAAGAAATGGCTTGACAAAACAAAATGGCTCTTGAATTCAGGAGAAGGTATGACCGGATGGTAGAGCAAAAGGGAAAGTGTCCGTGAGAGGTGGGAAAACAGTGGGAAAGTAAAGCAGATGGCGCTGGCCTTTGATTTTCCAGATGGCTGTCCTGATTGGTGAGCTCGGTGACATCGAGTTGTCTCATTGACATGCTGCCTCCACTGTCTCTCTGTCCACAGGTCCCACCCCTCCTTCTCTGGGGGTGCACGTCTCTATGCCCCTCCGCCCGGGCATGACTTGCCAACCCGGCCGCTCACGTTTCAGCCAACCGCCTGCTGCCGCTGTTTATCCAATATCAGTAACAAGATGCAATTGTACATGGCACCTTTTATTTAAAGAAGCAAAAGCAATTACTTTTGTGAGGCCTGACTGCAGCCATCACTAATTAGGAAACCTAATATAATGTTAATATTAGAGGTAAAAATGCACAGCGCATAACAAAGTGCTATTTGTTGTTTTTCTGAGAATAATTAACATTGACTGCTAGTCATTTTTTACGACTGTATACATATAGATGTCTGCGTTTATTAGCGAAGCAAATAAGTCCTTCGCTGCTGACACAGACAAACAATCCGTCAATCTGCGTCCTATGATTAGATTCCAAAGAGAAAAAAATCCATAAAATATGATCCTTTGGCCTTATCTGTAAATAAATCTCCATTTTAGCACACTAGAACAGGAATATTAAACAGTCAGGGGCTAATTTAAATTGGACCGGCAAAGAGAATTAAACGCATCGGCCTATTCCATGACCTCGCTGGTATCTCGTATTTTCGTAGGGTCATTTCATCATTACCATAGTGCAAGCTTAGAAACGACAACTAAAAATTCCCTAATTACTGTGTGTTTACTGGGGGCCACAGGCCTGCGCACAGTTAATGAAACATCACGGTGCAGGACTCTAGGGCCCAGGGGAGACGGGCCCTCCAATGCAACACTTGCAGTTCTGCTTTTCCACTCTGTATGCAATTAATTGATCCACGAGCCATATTTTATGAGGCATTCGAGGACAATCTGGAAGCAGTATTTTGTCTCTCATACTAGAAAGCAATACCACCACCAAAAAATGTGTGTACTCGAATTGTACCCCAATCTACTATCTACAATCTAAGACTGTGTTGCGTGATAAAACACAAGCGCATCATCTATAGACCACTAATTAGGGCAAGTGCATACATAACCAGCAGCCAGAATAACCAAGAATGGTTTGCATTGAAAAACATTGTCATTTTATTGTATTGTAACTTAATGGCAGCTATTACAAGAACTAAAGTCCACAAAATCTATTTACACATTTACCAGCCCACACGCCCTCTCCGTACCCTAGCTGTCTCAGGTTCGGCCGTTACCCGAGCAGACCACTGAAAGTGATTCCCAATTGTTGTGATGTCATGTCTAAGAGCAGGGCAGACTATTGATACTATAAAAAACATGCAGCAAGGGCTAGCATGTGGCAGATTGCTTTCTCCAAGCCAGTTTTAGATCAGTATAAGTACAGACAGGGGCCGTGCTCTTGCACTGGGGACTGAAAATGAGAAATAAGCATTTCCGGATGAATTCTGCTGGCCACAGAAACAATTTGCTGTGGGCAAAAAGCCGGGAAAATGGGATAAATGGGCTGCGCTAGCAGAGAGCAGGCTAAAATAAAGTTAATGCTGAAACCTGAAATCTTTTATAGAATTATAGAATTAGGAGAGTTGAGATGCCAAATTATCCCAAGGTAGAAAGAGTTTCAAAAAGCTAGAAAGGCCTGTTGGATGATTACACAAAATCCTGTCTTTCTACAGTATTGATGATCCTTTAATCAATAAGTATCAATCACAGTATACCCTGTCTTCTTCCATCTCTGTAAAGCAGTTTTAGCTAAACAATTTATTTCTAACATAATACATTTCCCCATAACACCTCCTAACCCCACCCATGTCTTCCATTGGTTGACGAACAGATAAGCACACGCCCTTGGCTGGACCAATATCGGTGTGTTAAGTTGGCATGTTAAACGTGTCTAAAATATTTAAAAAAAGCATTTCAACATTTCAGCTGTACAAGTATCTAAATGCTTTTTACTATTTCAAGCATCTTAACTGCAATGCTTCAATAAGCTACCAAGCCAACTCCAGACAGAAGGATTGTTACCTCAAAATGTCAAGCTTGGCATGCCTGACGAGATCACATCTAGTCCACAGGAACTCTGCATGGGAGTGCCCCTGTGCTTCAGCCATAAATACCTAGAGGTTGAGATACAGCGTCTATATTCGAGCAGTTACGCTGGGGAAACATCACATGGACATGCTTTGGTGTGCACAGCACGAAGAAACAAGAACAGGTGGATATGCAAGCATTTGAAAATATGATGACAATCATTGCTAACAGGTCATTCACTTTACATTTCCTTCATCATCTCACCCAGGTAAGAGGTAGAAGGCTTTAAACGGAGTCCATTATCATCACAAAGGCACTTGTCTCAATTATCAAGTGCTTCTATTGTAAAAGTTTTTGGATCGATGGCTGTAAAGGAATGCACTTTCTTTTGAGAACATAGAAGCGGTTGCCAGCGGACACAAAAGAAATGAGTGCCGGCCTGATCTTGGCGAGCTACAAGAGGCTGTTTTCTCCACTTAAGCGGAGCTGATTGGAGGTGGAGGATTCCCAACGCCGGGGCTGATTTCCATAAGAAGGGGAGGATGGGTTCTTAATGGGGGTCAGCGACAGGGCCGAAGTCTGAATTGGCAGGGGTGCATCAATTAATGCGCGGGCAAAGCTCAGGCTAACGATAAGGTGAGTGGATGGTAGAGAGGGGTAATCTTCATTAGAAGCACATGAAAAATATTACAGGCTCACAAAGAGACATCAAATGAGAGCGTGGCAAAGGGCATGATAGAAACATCCTCACTCTTCACAAGCTCCTTCCAGAGGGTTTCAGGCCCTGCAGTTATGGACTGAACGTCCAAGACTTCGAAGGGATGTTTAATTACATAACACTCTTGTTTAACTGCTTTTTTTAAGTCAAAAGATATGTTTTTGCAGAAGGCTTTGGTATTAATAGTTAAACATTAGCGTGACTCGCTCAGTGGAAAACTTTAAGCACACAATGAGCTATTAATGAACATCCAGAAGAATATTAACAAACATTTACAGAGAAAAACATATAATTGTTTTTCTGAGAATTCTACAAAGCAAGCTCTTTTTTTTTGTTCGTGAATAAAAAAACATCCTCAGCTTGTTTTGATGATGCAGAAAAAAGGCAACGGCCTTATTTACCATGCAATGATGCTTCTTTCACAATATCTATTATTTCTGACAGGAATCACAGACCTTTGATATTCAGCAGCTTCGACTTAATAAGGCAAGACATTAGTGTACACGTGTAAAGTGCGCTCATAAATGTGTGAGAGCGGATGCGAGCCCAGAAGCAGAAACGAATTTGATTACATTGTGTCCACCTAACCAAATGAACCCCGTCATGTGAACATTGTGCAACCAAGCAAACACACCTTCAAAGATCATCCAGGGGGTTGTACAGCATTAATGCGTATACTGTAGAAAAAAACAGCCGGGGCACAATCACTGTGAATTACAGTCAAGATCAGATTTTTATGATCTCTTAACAAAATCTTCGGAGCAGATACATTTGAAACACCATAATGCAATTAATGGGAGATTCGATTTGAGCGAGCACCATCCATCTGTCAAAGGAAACCAAAGGAAATCTATTATTAGTGAATTCCTACATGTCTTTTCCAAAAACCACAAACAACATCTTGTTCTCGCAGATCCAAAATACCAATTCAATTATTCGCTCAGCTAGGGTGTATTTTCATATTATTATACAAAAACAATACTAATTACAAGTTAAAGTACTGGAGCTGAGCTTCGCCAAGTATGTCATCATCCCAAAAAGTTCTCCATTCCAACTTTTCCTATTAATTATAACATCTTTGGAGATTTGATTCTCCATGCTCTGGGGAATCATCCTGATGTTCTTGGTTCAGATGAAGTCTCAATGTCTCCCATAATCCTATTTGTCCACTTCAGAATCAGCGAGATAAAAATCGTCATTATTTACAGTAGGGGGAGGGTTCAAGCGACCCCAGCTCAGCTCTTTCAGCTTTAAACGCTATCATCTTCAAAGGTAAAGAGGATGTCGATTTAAAATCAGAAACGTATCAGCGATCTCTACGCTCCTTAAAGTACAATACATCTCCGCTGATTAAAATACATCAAAGCCTCGTCATTCGTTCCTCTGAGCAATAAGGGTGGATTTTAATTGCAAAATGTTAAACCTCACAATTAAAGGCTTTGTGCTTCTTAAAGCTAGCCCAAACAGACACAGAGAGCGCAGCATACAAATGAGCCTGTAAGAGGGAGAGAGGAGAATTAAATGATAGCATTAAAAGCGCCCTGTTAAGTGATAACACTGTAGAAGACCAATCACCACGTGAACCGATAATGCTACAGTGAAATATGTCAACAAATTGCACTTTCATGCGCTATCATTTTTCTCTCAAATTAAAGCCTTCCCTTTAAAGAAAATACATGTTCGAGTGGCTAAAACAGGTGCCTGTTTGTGAGAACACTAATGTGCCTGCCAGTGATAAGCGGTTCAAAATGATGCCATCCTGCTGTAAATCGAGGAACGGCCTGCCAATACAAACAGTTAGTCAATTTACAGTATACACAGCCATGATGAAGCGCTGTAAAGCTGTTGCCGGACTGATGCCATCAGATTACCTGTTTACAACGCAAAAATAAACCAGTCAAATCTCATCAGTATTTAAAGGATTTATAATAAAGTGAGCAAACTTTACACACTCCAGTTTTTTAAACACCTTCACAATCCTTTACATGAGGCAAATTATTAGTCAATTTAGCAAAAAGGATGAGAATATCCATGTTAGGCTACAAATGACTGGGGTGAAGAAATAAATAGACACATCAAAGTATTAGAATATTTTGGTCTTGTTTAATGGCATCGAAACGCTCAAGGAATAATTCTGTATATTTTTGTTATTTTTCAATTTAATATTTGGGCGAAAGCAGTCTGAACACCCCTCAAAGCCATGATGGAGCACTATAAAGCTGTTACCTGACTGCTGCCATCAGATTAACAGTTACAATGCAAAACACAACAAGCCTAAATTTATCAGTATTTGAAGGATTTATAATAAAGTGAACAAAACGTTTTTCTTCTAATATTTTCTACAACAAAAACTATTCACATGAGGTAAATTATTAGTCAAATTTAGCACAGTCTGTGCAAGCAAAAGCAGCGTCCACCAATCTCTGGGGTAGGGAAATAAGTAGATTACAATTTTTTGTCTCACCCCAAAATTCTATATATTTTGTTACTATTTTAAATTAATATTTGGGGAAAAAACACCCCTCAAAGCAAACCTGTAAGATGCTAAACGTCCTGTATTGTACAGCAGCACTGAGGTAACCGATACAATCAATACAAAGAAAATATTGCACAAAGCAAAACATACAGCCTACAAACAGATTATATAACCAAACAAAAAACATTGATCAGAATTGTTTTATTTTGACCCATATATAAATTTAATATCATATCACCGTGTCCCTGCTGATCCCCCCATCGACAATTCTCTGAAAAATTCCTCACGCACACATTAAGAAGCAATAATTAAAAGGCTGTGATAGACACGGCATGCTTCTAACAGACCTTTCATTTCAACAATGAAATTAGGATTTGCTGGCAAAAGAGCATTTCAGGATCCCTTGGAGGGACTAATGAAAAACACTTTCATGGCTAACCCATCAAAAAAGCCAGGCCGGAGGAGAGCGAGGCAACGCAGGACGCCAGCAGGAGGATGTTATGTAAGGGTCTGCAACGTGCGACCTCTCATTTCATCCTTTAATAAAGAAGCACCCAGGTGGCCTTGATGCCTTACAGTTGCCTGGGGCTCCCGAGCTCAACACAGGACCTCGGCTCCACGTTGTTACCCTGCACCCCTCTCTTCCCCCTACGCTTTGTTGTCCATGCCATGTAACAATTTGGAAGTCTGTTATCAAGATCAAACCACTTCTTAATCTCAGCTGGTGAAACTCGTTCTATTGCCTCACTGATTGACTTGCCTTGTTGTGTTGCAATGGTGAGGTGGGGAAATAACTCTTGGACCAAAGACGTGGTAGCTACAGCAAGACTGTGGGATCGGTTTGTGGTCGCAAGCATTGAGCAAGTCTAGGGACTCGATTGGGTAGAAATGTTGCAATTTGTGCTTGTTTGGTAACATTAATACAAATCCGACATCACAAAATATATAAGTCCCAAAAAGGCTGTGGTACTTAAACGCTACGTGCTTAAATAATTTGTGCGCCTGACAGGCTACAGCAAAATTAGCCTTGAGCTGGTCATTTTTCAACTACGCTGATTCAAACACAAACATTGTGAGAGGCCTGGGATTTCATTGTGCAAATGATCTGTGCGTAATACTTTCATAACTTCCTGTGTGAAAGGAGCCCGTTGGCAAGGCTCTCAACAGGCCAAGCAGTCAGAAAAAAACATTCAGGTTATCAGAATTTCTGTGGGCCATTTTTTTAATTAGCTTTCACAATTTGCTCTAAGATAATGTCAGGGTGCTGATGACTTTAGTCTTGGAAGGATGGCGAAAAGTAAGTACTCGGCACTACATCAATAGAAAGCATAAATGCTTAGTGTTTATACTGACGGATTAAAATACATGCATGTCGTGCGGCTTATTCAGACAGAAGCCAGACACGGGCACACACCCACACGTCTGTCAAATCTAATCATTACGGTGTAATTGCAGAAAAAGGAAACTATCTTTCAAACTGTTTAACAGACTTCAAATTGCATTTATTCCACAACGTGCATGCAGCTATAACAGTTTCCTGTCTTTGATTGATGCATTCTGGTCCTGTTAACTTTCGAATTCATAAACGTAACTTTAATTCAAAAACAGACCCGCTTCAGTTTCTCAAACAGAGGCCTTCTAATTAAAATTATTGTAACTCTGACAAATTCTAGACATAGTCGCTACTTAACTGCTTTGTCAGGCCCCGCGCTCCCAACCTGAATACAGATTCTCCACCTGCCCGCCATTCCGTATTGTTCAAACTTTTCCAACATACACCTATTTCCCCAGTGGGAAGCAGGTGGTGTGTGGAGGTGTTTACGGAGAGAGTCTAACTGACAGCTGGCGGGAGGAGACTCAAACAGCTGCAAACGAGTGGAAAAAAGAGGAAGAGAAAGAGAGAGAGGGAGAGAGAAGGCAAACAGCTCTAATACCCTCAGGGTTGTCAGCTCCAATCCCCCAATCCACAATGCTTTTAACCAAGCAAACAGAGGAAAAACTGTTGCCGTCTCGAGACATCAGAATCTTCGACCGAACCCAGCGATCTCGGGCTGATTCCGTAGGCTTGAAATGGATCTCAGAGGCTCGGAAGAAGAGACACACACGAGGGTGAAAGCATCTGACCAGCTTAATTAAATGGTGTTCATCTTGTAACAATAAAAAATAAACAGTGTTGGGGGTGAAATACAATGGGGTGAATTTATTAACATTCACCCAAAAAATACTATTTTAAGCTAACAATGATGTACATTAATGGTGCTACAATTAAAATTATTTCAAATGAAATTTTGGCTTTTTTAAGATCTAATGTATTTGTAAAATACATCCAAAATTGTAAAATAAAAAGTGAACACCCCCCAATGTAATAAGAAACACATTTCAAAATAAGGTTGTTTGCGGAGCCCAACATAAAAATCAACAAGATCAGCTTTTACCGCTTTGTTTGGTTCTGCCAAGGTTACAGGAGACCCATTCCAAATTTCCTTGGGCAAAAGGGGTACGGGGGGGACGGGGTTAGTGGTGGTGTTGAGTGTTGCACGAAAACCGATGTCATGCAGATAAATCACTCGTGCAGATCAAAAGACGAATCAACGGCAAAAGACAAAAGATGCTGACGAGCAGAGAACAATGGAGAATGTGAGATGTGGGGATCACTGCAGACGGCTACAGGGATCCAGCTGTAAAGAGCAGAGTGTGGCTACGCCGGTGAAGTTAACAGAGCGCTTCTGGTCAAACCTGCGAGAGCCCTGCACGCTTTTGTCGAAATAAGTAGAGGGAAGTACTTTGCAATACACCAATGCATTTAGCGCTTCAGCCACACAAACAAATAAACATGAAATGCATCATTTGTTTGGGACCTGTGAGAGCCTTCTGTGAACACAACAGACAAGGAGGCAGTGTGACGCTCTGCCGGTGAACATCAGGCACTAATCACACAGTCATTCACATTCACCACTAAAAGAAGTAACATATCACTTTTATGGTCTGTACTGTCCTGCCATTAACAGCTGGAGAAAAAGACAAGGCCATATGAGCACAACCTTGAAATGAAATGCCTTCCATGTTAACCACATTCAGAGGTAATTATCTATAACAATACATTGACTAACGTATTTTATACAGTTAGTGTGACGCAAGCATCATTCACTTCAAGTGTAAGAAAGAAATGCAAACTAGTTTAATCAAAATAGGGCTGAGATGGGTCAGTCCATTTCCCTAATAGATTTAGATAGAGGGTCAGAGACACTTTTAGGTGTCCACCGGTGTATTTGCATGAACGCAAATATATACGCTTCTGGGTCGCAGCATGGTATAAATAGCCGTCCTATTCTAAACAGCAGTTATTCAGAACAACTACAATGATGAAATTAAAGGGGGGACGTAAGGGGGACAAGTTCCTTTAGTCACAACAAAGGAAGGAAATCCCACTTAGATTTGTTCTTTCTCTCTCTCTTCCACCTTTACAGGGTGTATCGGAGAACAAACAGTGCCTGAAGCTGACAGCCACCTGCAATGCATTCCCCACACCACCCCCCATTAAAGTCCTTCACAGAAATCAGAATTTAATAAATCACCCTGGAGTCTGACAGAGTTTATCTCGAGGGGTTGCTTTGACTCGGGAGGAGCGAGCAGACAGACAAAGCCTAGGACGATAAGACTTGGAAATTAAATACAGTTAGCCGTTTAAAACAAAGGCTGGAATTTGTCTCAAGCCGCTACGTAAAGACCCATTTTCTTGTTTCAGAAGGGACAGAATGTCATTCGTTTCCGTTTGACCGCATTTAACCTCATTTGAATGCTTACTGTCAACAAATCTCTCTTTTGCAGATATGTTTAAGAGCTTTCATTCAGGCCTGAAGTTGACGTCCTTTTTTATTAAGGCACGGCATATAAATCATGGTCATCTTACACACGCACATCTCAATCTGAGATCTTGCTTCCTTTAATACGCATGACAGGTGCGACACGAGTCATCGCTTAAGGAAGGGAGAGAGTAATGTGAGCGTGTTTTATCTACTTGCGCGCACAGATATCCTCACTTAACGTGTTGAATCGCACAGATTACTTACAGCGACGTGCGAGATATGTTCACAGAGCTAACATTAAAAATAAAGTGTGATTCTGGCACTTTTAGCATGACTGAAAAAAACTATGACTGTGTTTAAAATATATATAAACATGTTTTACATCGAGAATGAAGTCTAAACAACACTTCAAGTTTAAGGGCATGTCAACCAACCGTCTCAGATAGCATATCAATGGCACAGGAAGTGTGTAATGTGTTTTTCAGATACACCAACTCTAATGAAGGAGGTGTGTTTGAGATTCATTTTGAGCATTATACCCTGTTTTTAACACTCCAGGGTCCCGGAATTTAAGAGCAGACGATGGGAACGGGGTAAACTGCAGACCACGCCTAATCTGTCCTGACTTGGCCCGCGCCACCGATGGCCCGGCCGGCTATCTGTTTCTCAAACTGATGCCTTCCTGCTGGGCCGGCGCGGCTGGAAAGCTGTCAGCATTTTGCCCTTTCTGGGGCACTGCGCTATCTCTGCCCGCACCAGTCCAGCGTGGCCTGTTGAAAAGACCTGTCACAGCATTGCGAGTCTCTGACATTCCTATTGGCTTGACCCTGACCCTTTGAGAAGCATACTTTTAATTATCCTGTCTCAAATCTCCTTCCACGGCAGAACTGAATATACATATCAGAGCCAAGACAGCTATTCTTTTATGTCCACGTATAAGAACCCCTACTCAGAGCCGTATGACCCTTGGAATAATAGTAGAGTGTTTGGAATGTGACTGTGAGACTAGCAAGGGCCACAGCTGTGGAAGAGGTTTCTTTATCAGGGGAAAATTACATAATGTCCTAACTACTATGAGCCGTTTCCAGCACAACAAGACAATGCCGGAATGCCTGAATGATAAAAACAGAAGACATAAATATGATGCATTGTTTTAGCTGGCCTCCTCGATATCCTCCAATTAAACGGCCTTGTCAATGATAGGAGCGTAAAGACGATTTTGATCCGTGTAATCATATCTGCGGGCTTGCTTTTGTATCGCATTCCTTTTCTGACATTTGAAAGGTCAAGAGTGAGGGGACATTTGATAACTGCACAATCCTCATACTCAATTTTACAACCCTTAATCTGTATTCTTGGAATTGGCAATAGTGCATTTCATCTTCGGGGGGAGCTAAGAGATGAGGAAACTGTGTCCAAACGAAATGTATAATTCAGAACAGAACTATGTAAAAACAGAAATATAATAATTCACTATAATAAAACTTGTGCTTGATTGATTTTCTTTCTTAAACCTTTCTATTCTTAGCATGCCATAAATTATTTATTTTATTCAAACATAAACTTTATAAAACAAAGACTTACAAATATATCGTATGAGAATAAGTTAAATTACATTATCACGAATTGTCCTTAAATGAGTTATACTTTTTTATATTTATAATAAACATCTACAATAACCTTTTAGAAACAATAATTATTCAATTATTTTAATCTTACCTGGGGCTTGAAGTCTGTCGCAGACTGAAAAACTGCAATGCATGTGTTTCCATTGTTGCGTTTTGATCCAAGGCAAGCAAGCATTTTCAGTTAATTGTTATGAAAGTCGAGTACCACTTTTGCGAGGTGGATGGTGGGATTAATTATTAAAGTGGATTACTCACTGACGCTGGTCGCGAGTATCGAAAAGTTTCTTTGAACAAATGTGGATATGCTTCCGCTTGAGGTGTCATCAAAGCAGCACAGCGTAGTGCAAACCTTAGCGTCATGATCAAACCTCTGTATATAGCAGAGTCGTGCACATTAAAATTTTCGTGACTGAGCAAATTAAAAAAATAATTTGATAATGAATATGGATATGGATATAATGTAAAAAAATATTCTTTAGATAAAGAATATCTGTAGTACATAAAAAATTTATACATAATACATATACTGTATAAGCCATCAGCTATTCATCGTTTTCAAATACGTTGGGTCTATATCCGTACATGAGGGATCCAAAACTCGAGTTACTGAATGACCCCAGAAAAACAACAGTTTTCAAAATGACCTGAAGTTAAAGAGACATAGATAAAGTGTGTTAGTTCCTGTTGTTGTTTTGTCAGATCATTGACCCACACCGCTCTATGTGCGGCATACGCGGCCTTCCACTGTACACATAGCACGGCTTTCCCCATCCCTCCTCGACAGGACGGTCTTTCCCATTAAATAAGTCCTATTCCACTTAATGGCAACCTTGGGAGATCGGCAGCGCTTGAAAGCACTTACACTTAACACTTTGTAGTCAGAGAAAACGTTTTTTTGATCTGCTCGTGTCATTTAATCATCCGTATTCTACCGAGCTACTCAGAAACAATTTTGCAGGATATTAACTTCTGGCTAAACCCTGCTAGTGCCATTTGTGGTTCCACTCAACCAGTGGTCCCGTGGGGGCTGAAGCCTTCCTCGCAGCTGTAATGAGCTTTACTGAGCGGAATAAAATAGTTAATAGAAAGGTAAGATCAAAAAATGCATGAATCATGAAATATTTGCAAGATCCCGATAAAGAGTTCCATGAAAGTCGCTCTGGTAAAGCAGACCATTGTTGGACAGCCTCGGCAGCACGAGAGACAGTTTAGTAGGTTATTGAATGGGTATACCATACATCCTTCGTGTATAAAGTTACTTAAGTGCCTGCCTGCAGGGAGAACCATGTCAAATCGCATTGAAAATAACTTTAAGGAGCAAATTGAATGCATTAGTTTAAAGGGAGGTGATGTCTATAGGGACTGCTGACACATAATACTAAATTATCCTAGACAAAATATATTGAGCAAAAGAAAATTGATTCAGTATTCTCTCAAACGAAAAGAAAAAAACGTTTTGTCTGGTGGTGAGAAAACGTACTTATTACTTGGCTGGCATCAGTGAAATACACAGACAGGCAGTGCCATCCCATGAAAACCATTTTTGTTCCATTACAAAAAACTAGGTCATCCTCTCATAATTGTCAATCATGCAATAAATCTTTCTGCGCCGCAAATGAATACTGCACTGGGAATGAAACAAAGCTTATTGGCATGCGATGTCAGCTTGACTTAATTCATTCTCCTTTTCAGCTGAGCCTATTCATATGTGAAGTTTACGGACATCACACTGCCTGTTTCACAGTGGAATAATAGATGTGGACGGACACATTATGCTGGGAATGTTGTATTAGCACAGCGTAAGCTGTCTGCATGGAGACACAGCTCACAACAGAGTTTAATGTGAGACCGGATCCAAAACCAGAATAAATTATCTCTCATATAAACCACAATTCTCTCCCGAGCACATTAAATGTAAATATGTAAATGTATGTACAGTCATGAACCCACTGCGCTTCTCAAAGAGCTCGAACAGGAAAACAAGCTGCAGAACTTCCGAGGGAATCGTTTTCTATGAATCATGTTTGTGACATCATGTTTTAAGATAAATCCACAACTCAATAAAAGAATGTAAGCTTTTCTTGGAGTAAAAGACAACAAACAGGCCCCGGGGGATAAGATCTATTAAATAGCACAAGCTTTTATCAGAGATAAACAGAGATATATTCTCTGAACTTTTTCTTGGAAAAGAAGACCTTTCTAGTTTAGAGATTAAAAAAATATACTGTTCTCAAACCATGCAAAGAAAAGCATGCGATCAAAAGTCAAATATTTTAATATGAACACAGACAATTTCTAAATAGATTTTTGCAAACAAATTCAGAGCTACACATTTTTTTTTCTTTATTTGTAAAATGTATTTACTGTTAATTTAAAGAGAAAAACTGAAACAACCAAGAACGCTATAAAGTCTTTTTTTAGCTAAAAAAGAGCGATCTCTGACAAATACTGTTTTCCTCTGTAGTCTGATCTGTGTTTCCTACTATGTAATTGTGTCTTGCATCTTTCCTCTACCTCACAAAAGCTTGAAAACAATATATGTGTCTGCCGCAGCTCTGGGCTCACCATTTACCTTCTCCTGCCAGGTGTCGTCGGTTTACAAATATCTGATTGGACAGACTGCAGTGGTACGCCTCCAGCAGACGAGTTGGGTGTCATGTCTCTCCGGAGCAAACTGTCAGTCTTTTAGAAGAAAGTAATAATAGCTGGGTGCCACAGCTTGCTATGGAGGGGATATTTTTTAAAGAAACCCTAGCAAGACTTTGACATTTGAGTCTGAAGTAGAAACTCAAGCAGCGCATCATAGAAAGAGTTTTCAGAATAGCTGTCTCATTGGAGCAATGTGAGAGCCTTTGGATTGCTTTCAAAGGAAAAACACCTTTGTTTGCTGATAATGAAATACAGGGCAGCTATTGGGGGGGGGGGGGGGGTTCAGAGAGTATGAGATGTTGTTGTTAGGGAAATGCCTACAGTACACTACAAGTTTGTTGTATGACAATGTTGGCCTTCAGTTTGCATTCCTCTGCAATAACATGATAGAGCTACACTGTCGAAGCACAAGGTCTGTTACAGTAACAGTTTGCTTTACTTTCAGAAACAGATGGAAAGGTTCGTTTCATATTTATGGACATTTTAGAGGAAACACAAAGTAAGGCATATTCAACAAAAGTTAACTTTTGTCAAACTGTAAAAAATACAATCCCACCAAAAGCAATGATAACGTTGTGAAAATATTGAGGAAGATGCTTATGGGGCCTGCCTCAAAATAGAGGGAGAACAACAAGACACAAAACACAACAAGCAACCGCTTCAGCTTGATGCAACATATGGGATCCTCAGTGGCCACGAGCGCCAATATTTGGGCTTTCTATTATAATTCAATTTTGCTAAATTGACTTGATAGGCTTCTGTGCGGTCCATGAGGATTCAGGCTTCATAAGAGAGGCCCGCTTTGTCAAAGACTCGTCAGAGAGCACATTCTTTGAGGTCTGATAGAGTTCCATTCTATTCTCAAGTGTCATTAGCTGTGGGCCAGGTAAAGATTAGATAACAATCAGAACTTATGAGATACTTTTGGAGGTGTTAGAAGTCTTGCTCAGAGAGGAACGTGGATGAAAAAAAAGTGTAATATCCTCTTTTCTCTCATTCCACGGAATGATAAAATTGAACGTCTTTCGTTGTTTTGGTGCTACATATTGAAGCGTAAAGCAAGAAATGTAAATGTATTTCTGAAGAAAAGATAAGATTAAGAATATTTCTTTGACATTTTTATACATTTTCTGAATATATAATTCATTTTCAGAATTTTAAAAGTAGTCTTATTGAAGGTACTTTAATAAAAGAAATCACTATTGCACAAGAGCTTGAAGTGAATTCAATGGAGAATGCTATTTATTTTGTCCTAAGAAAAGAGTCTTAGGCACTCCAGAACCATTTGTTATTCTTTAATAGACTCATTGAGCTCTCATTGCGCTATAAAGTGTTTCTTGTTGTGACCTAAATGAAAACAGCCTCCAGACCATACTGGTCACCTGTCCTTCACTGCACTCTCGCCAACCCTGCTGATTGGCTTCTACCGCACCTGCACTTCAAACTCAAACATCCAGCTTTTGCTGTATTTTTCAAAACCACAACGCTCGTAAACATCCATCATTGCATTCTTTCTTTGTTATAACAGAGTAAATATCACTCGTCCAGGGTAGATTTCCCATCATTCTCTTTAATCACAGGAGAGCTGGAAAAAAAGAGGCCATTAAGTTCAAACAGCAGAGATATTTTCACGATAACACGGAAATAGTTTATATAGGAGGAGATTCGTCACTGGATAGTATCTTGAAACCCAGGGGGGAAAAACAAGAAAAGGACATTTCTGGAATCCTGTATGAAATTGCTTCCCTGAAGTATTCTTTTCTTCCTGTCAGCTTCGACGTGAAAATGAAGCCAGGGAAAATTAACTCCTGATACGGCTACGCTGAATTAGACAGTGAAAAAAAATCACTTTTTAAGGATTCTGGCCTTGTCATTTTCAATTTTCTGCTCTTTGGACATGCTTGTATTCAGATTCCCGAACATCTACTCGGCATATCAATCCTAATTAGACAATCTGCGTCCGCGAAGGATGAGAGCGGAGTTATTTGCATAATTTAATCATAAATACTCAGTGATACATATTTCCGAATGCATTTGTACAATCATCTTTTTATCCTCAGGGCAAAATAATTAATATGATTAGGCAATAATTCTTTAAAAAAAGGCAGGAAAATAGCAAAACCAGAAAGTAGACTGTCTTTTTAAACTCCAGCTTTGGGCTATATGAAAAATTAATTAATTTCTGGAGAAAATCAATTTCTTTATGTGAACATATTAGACAGAGCCAAGCTAAGGCCTGAAATCGCTCTCCAATCAAGAAATCTCATCTGCTCTCTCTAACTTGTGTCAGTTGTGGTTAACATCCCTGTGCGGGCATCAGTGATCTGCACACGGCTTCCTAAATATGCTGTAATGTGGAGGGGATGGTGGCTAAAGACGTGACAGAGAGCCTGTAACACATCGCTCTTCTACCGGCAATCTGTCTCAGGTGCAGCTACAGAGCGGCTAGTGTCCCGGTCCTGTCTTGTTTAATGCAGCTGGTGCTCTGAAAAAAGAAATATGCAAATCATTTGACACGCTTACATTTGCTTGTTTGATTTGAGGCTGATTGATGACTCACGCCGTCACACGGTTTGGTCACTGCAACCTGTTCTGAGAATCATGAATATCGGCTATTATCTCAATTAGAATAACGTTAAGTTGTACCACATGATGCGAAATTCGATGAAATATGAAGGTCAAATGTTATAAAGAGATTCAAGGCTTGCATGTGCTGTTACCGTAAGGGCTTTAACAGTGTAAGCGTACAATGCAGTACATTAAAGACCACAAACTGTTCTCCACGCAAACAACCATAAAAAAGACAATCGATAGCATCCGCTGGATTCCAAACACAAATGATCAACAGAACTACTGCATGTAGATTTGGTACAAGCATTTCTGTCCAAGAAACTGAGCAATGAGGTTTTTTCAAAGTGTTTAAAATAAACTCGACTATATCTAGAGATGTCAAGCATCATGATTTTATCCGCATCACATTCATATCAAACTCAGCATGGCTCTTTTTGTCCTCTCGCACACAGGCGACGGATGCCAAGCGCACGGGTTAATTTGAACACACGTGGCTAATCCCATCAAGCAAAGCACCAATGACTCACGACGACAAGAGTATGATAAAAAGCGATGGTTTGTCCGTTTCATTTTTGATCTATCGAAAACATGCAAAGGATATAAAATCACACATATGATTTCTAAGAAAGTGGTACAATAAATCTGTGATTTTAAAAAACCTTTAAACATGCATCCACCACCCCCCCATGCCCCCCCCCCCCCAACTCTTTCATCCTAATCAGCATCTGTCTCTCTGTTTTTTGAAGTTATTATCGCCCCAGCTCCCTCTTGGATGTGGTTGCTGGGTGACGGGTATCTTAGCACCCACTCTGACTGGGAATGATTTGAATTCGATCCAAAGATTTCCCATGAGTACCTGTAAACACATCCGTGCCTTGTCGAAAACAAATATATCAGAAGAGCACTGCAAAGAAAGCGAGAGGAGGAGAAAAAAGTGTGATAAAATCTGCCACTGTGTGTTAAGACGCACCCCAGAGTGCTAAACAAAATAATGACGCTTCTCCGTAAATATGCCAGTTTGTACCGTACACAAACAAAAATACGTTGTTGAACGTGATGCTCTTGCGGATGAAGGATACAATCCGAAAAGAAATGAGAAAAATAGAAATTAAATCATTATTGGTTTAATAAGCAAATTCTTAAAGTCATTAAGCAGCCAAAACGACACAGACATCTGCATTACATTAATAAAGCATATCATTTAATATACTGTAACCTAAAAAAGGAAATTAAAAATGTAAATTAAGTCACAAACATTTTTTTAAGTTCCACTAACAAAAGTCATTTTTGAAAGTTAAACAAGGCATCCCTAAGGCAACAAATGCATCTTACCCTGTTTTTTTACAGCAAACAGTTATACAAAATTAATAAATAAATAAACATTAATATGCATCTCATCTATTTAACCTTAAATGGCTGCAAATGGCTGTCAATTCACTGCTGCATGGCATGGGCCATACCCAACCTGACAAACCCTCTGATATAACAGCTGCCTCAGCATCTACCTGTAGTCCAACCACCCTGATGTTTCAAAAACCTTTCCTTAGAGTTCAAGTGTTACCAGGTGGCAAGAGCCATACCGTCCCACACGGACAAAACTGAAAGGAAAACAAGTAGCTGAAGTACTGCTTCTTACACAGCAGAGTCATAATTCTGAAAGCAGAGAGATTACATCCCTGTATCTTTCCAGCAGCAGAAGGCGCGCGCATTAATCTGAGCCGAGGGTCCTCGGGAGAACAAGGGGGTACCAGCGGAACATGTCCTCGTGTGGAGGGGGAACGGGCGATTCACAGGGACTTCTTTCAAAGTGAGCGGACAAAGATGTAAGGCCGCTGTTATCCCGTAGCAAAGAGGATTATTAACACTGGACCGCACACTGGAAAAGTGCCTAAAGTGCCGCGCTGTACATATCCAAGAAAAAGATTCATGTGTCGAGGGATGTAACATTATCACCCTTGAGAGATACCACTGTATCATAAATAAATAAATGTGGCCGTTTTAGGTAAAGGAGTTTCTTTTATGTTCAACATCTAAGCACACAAAGGCCCACCTAGCGCAAGAGTTATGACTTAGCGGCCTGACCTTCCCCGTACAGAGAACCAAAACAGATGTAGATACATTAAATCCACACTGTAAATAAGAGCCGGTCCCGCCTGTTTGTTTGTGCTCGGCAGATACCTTTGTCCATACAAATGATGTAATCCTCCAAATGGGAAGCAGACATGGAGGAGGTGATTGATTTCAGCATAACACCAGCAGTACCAGGTGCTTTCACAGACAATTACAGGCCCCTCTACAGTATGCACCAGTAATAGGCCAGCACTTTAGCGTCATTAAAGCAATGGGTAGCACTGCATTATCCTTTAACCCCATCACTGACCACTCTCCCTCACAGCCCCGGAGTTCAAACCACACACTCGATCACCTGAGGACCCTGGGACGGTCAGCACGGGGAGGGGGAACCGGACAAAGTACAGACACAGGCCCAGAAGGGGCTTGCCGAGAGACCATGGACAGATCGCTCTATTAGTACTGCTACTAGATAAACACACACACACTGTCCAGTCGTACTGCCACAGAGGAATATTTGCATATTTGCATTTGCAATATTTTCATCAGATAAATTATCAAGTTAATATGTTGATAAATGTTAAAATATAAAAAATATCTGTTGAAATTCAAGAGATGTAATTGTATTATAAAACTGAAGTATGACAAATAGAACTGCTTCACATGAAAACATGGAAAATCTTAATTAAGAAAAGGTTTAAAAAAATATGTTTTATTCCATATTCTAAATATTTTAAAGTAGCAACAACAGAGATGCATTTGGGAATTATAAAAACAACTGCGTACGAGTGTTTCCTGTAGTTTATTTCTTAAGTTCAGAGCATTGTTACTTTGTGGAAAACAATTCCGTCTTAAAATGCTACTTAGTGACATCTGCAAAAAATAAATTCAAGATCACAGGCTCAAATCCAAAAAGATTTATTTCTAAAGTCAAAGTATTCACAAATCTGATCAAAATAAGTCAACTAATTTAGACTTTTTGATTATAGTGATGTTAATAAACAACTTTAGTTCTCAGTTTTTGTGGGTTTGAAGTTCCTCATAATGTGGCAAAAAATATTTAGCATTGTTCAACACTCATATTGTTGCATACTGTACAGGGCGTCCTATGTGTTCAGGCTAACTGTCAACATCCTGACATTTTTAAATTAGCTTACTTTTTCGAGTAATTATTGGACCTGTTCACTTGATCACTAAAGGGTGACATTAAAGTTTCAGGGCGAATTATTCACCGATGTTACAAGCAGTAATTGTTTCCTGTGTGATTTTGTTCCTTCAAGCACTGTATCACTGTCATTAAGTATACAAGCACTTATTGACTATGATTTGATTTTTCCCCAGAGCAAGAAAAAAGTAGCAGGAGATTTATGCCTAGAAAGACGACTAACACACACGAGAGAACATTTACAATGATATTTTCTGACAAGCATGCTGCATATGTAAGCAAACTTAGACTAAACAAAATGAACAGACATCTATTTAAAGAAATATTTATCTTGTAACCTCATTATGATCATACTATTGTTTCTAAAACGCTCAAATACAGATTCTTAAATTATTATAATTTTTATAATAGTAAGCTCTCACACTCTGAATACACTTGTGTATGATTATTAATATATTTTAATCAACATTTAGCCACATTAATTCTTGTAATTATTACTTACAAAGTACTTACAAAGAAAGAAAACCTTATATTTAGTATAAACCTGAAATAATATGTTCATGTTTACCTACTAATAAAGTTGCAGAAAGTTCACTACGTCTTTGTCTTTTAACTTGTGGTTAATTATTTTAATCGTCAAATTAGCAGAATAAACTTTCAACGCTTTTTTAAAAATTATTAAAATTATTATTATTATTTTTTTAAGTTTCTATTTTTCTATTTGTTCATGAATAACTAGATGCCGGCAATGCAGGATTCTATAGATAAATATAAACAATTTAAAAATGTCATGTGCCGACTCGAACTGGGTCAACTGCAAAGTAATTACACTGTGGATATTAGTTCTTAACGTAGTAACGCTAACGTAAAGTGTAACCAACATTTCCACTTCATTTCATTACTAACTCGCAACAAATTCAACCAATTCAAAGAGCCGTGGGTGTTCTTCTCTCACCTGGCATTAGTGCAGTCGTTGTAGAGGGTCTCGAAGTCCTTTCTGGAGATGAGTTTGCAGCGGTTTACCCCGGGCTGGATGGCTCCCAGACCCCGCAGGATGCGGACCTGCTCCACGTTACACACCACCGGAGTGATCTCCAGCCGCTTGAGTTTGGTGTAGACGGTGTGCAGTCCTCCGACCAAGTGTTTGAGAAACAGGTCAAACGCCTGGGGCAGGCAGATGAGCTCGTGTCCGTCCACCGTGAAAGAGGCCACCTTGGCACCCCTGAGCTCCACCATCCTGCATTCATTATTCTGCGGGGTATTTTCAACAGGGGATGGAGTAGAGTACACGGGCTTTCCGGGCAGAGGGATGCTGGCGCTGGCGTTGATCAGATCCGATCGGAACAGATTCTGGCTCCCCGACTGAGAGGGAGATGCTGAAGTGCCCGAAGGCGAGGATGATGATGCTGCGATCGCGGAGGACGATGATGACGCTGATGAAGATGATGAAGAAGTTGAGATCGGACACGGCTGGACCAGAGACGGCGGGGGAATCAGAGCAGCCGGTACGGCCATGGTGTTCTTCACCTATAAAATAAGTTCAGTTTGAAACGAGAGCCGGTTCGCAAAAGTAACGCAAAGAAGAGGAAATCCACCGGAGTGCGCTCCGCCGATGCGCGAACGGATGGTGAGAGGTGCCGTACAGAAATTAGGGCTCTACGTAAGATTGAGAGAGAATGACAGGAAGAAAATGAGCAGAAAAGTGTGGCTCTGCTCTGTGGATGAGTTGTTGTTGTCACAAGGTACAGAGAGGGAGGAGCCACTATCAGCCCTTTGAAACGGAGACATGCGGAGTCTAATGCGACCCTAGAGCGCGACTATCAGTGCAACTATATATACACAGAACATTTCCAGAATTTACTTCACTGCCATATTGCACGCTACATTGCCCTTCTTCTATATCAAACTATACACTTTATTGCGTTCAACACGTTTCTTTATTTCATTTTTATGCGGTAGAGCCTTTTTGCGGATAGAATGGATGCTCCGTTAACATTATAGATAATGCATACAGCAGTAATACATTTACAATAAACAAGTTTTCTACAACATTTATTAACGTTGAGAAATATGCAATTCTTAATTTTTATATTTCAAGTGTAATGACAAAAATGATGTAGAAATGAAAAGTAAAAAAGATCATTAAATGCTGTGAAAAAATAGTTCATTTTCAAAACATAAAAATTGTGTTAATAACAATACAGTGTATTCTAAAAACGTTTAAAGTTCAACAAATTACAATTAAGCCAGATAATAAGCAAATACATCTTTAAACAACAAACTTTTTAAAACTTCACAATTACATATTCGTAATATTTCAGAATGTTAATAATTTGATGTAAATTAGTCAATGAGCTGTTGCGCTTTATATAATGTAATGTTAATTGTCATACTGGACTGATATGCTTAACTTCCATTAAAGTAAATTCAGAAATTACAGAAGATATTACAAGACATTTTGGAGTATTGATGTATTTTAAAAATCAACTAAATTCAGTGCCAAATTAAGCTAAATAGGTTTATCTCTGTACACTGGATTTAACCTTCATCTTTGCACTCTTCAAACAACAGCAAATTCTAACATACGAAAAGTTGTAACCCTGTGTGTTTTCTAATTGATCTTTCCTTACAAACACTGTCAGAACAAGTCTTGTTTTTGGAGTTTAAAAAGTCTAAGTATAGTTAGTCAGATCCGATGTTCCTTAAGATAAGCAGGACAGCATTTCAGAATTGTCATTCAGACACAGAGGTAGCATGTAGTGTAAAAATCAATATCTGCTTAAAATTCCAAGCCAGACAATGCAGCTGCCCTTTATGTTGCTAACCTTTGCTTAAATATGCATCATATTAAGATTTCATTAAAAACAATGAATGTCATGATAGTTTGCCAACTATTTTTCATGTTAGCATGGGGTTAACTGCAAATGATGGCTAGACAATTCTACACGCAAAACCACCAGCAGACATTCGTTTAGAGAAGAATGATGATAAGACAAAAAGGCATCCGCAATCGCCACAGGACCTCTATGATGTCTTAGATTCAGAGTCTCTTAATGAGCTGGGTGGGCCTGATGAATCAAACTTCCATTAGAACAACAGCCTTTCAATAGGCAAACAGCAGGATGCACCATGCAGAGAAATGCTCCATGCAGTTGCATTACAGTACAGTGCATTCCAACCTTGAATGTTCATTACGAGCATTGGATACATTAAGAAAGGCTTTGACACTTATGTATTGAATAAATACAAGTTTCTCTGTGTAAATAGAGGACTGTTTGTACATTAGATCATTATTCATTGTGCCAGGATTGAGAGGAATGCTGGTGTACCGTATATGAAATGCAATGATAATACAGTCCAGCTGAGAGAAGGTTAAGCCAACAATAATCAAGAGGTTCAGGTCAACAGTATGTAAATTACATTCAATGCATCTCCACCTTGAGTACAGGGTCATACATAATAATGTGTCGACTAATTCACAGGAAAAATATGGGCAAAAACGTCCTATGCTTCTTGTTTTCAAATGAACACAATGAGTATTTTAATGTTATAGTTCACCCAAAAATCTCAATTCTGGCATCATTTATTTACCCGCAAGTTGTTAAAACACAAGAAGCAAAACAGTATTTGTAACCAAACGTTCCTGGTAAAGTACTGAATAAACTATGATGGTAGTCAATGGTGCCCCATAACTGTTTGGTTCCTACATTCTTCAAATTATCTTCTGTGTTCAGCAGAACAAAGACCTTAAAACAGGTTTCATGAGAATGAGAAATTGATGACAACATTTTATTTCTGGGTGCCCTTTTGCATCTCTGCAAAGCAAGCTATTAACAAACATCAACTTAAACTTGATGTAGAGTTGTGATCTGATTATATGAAAGGAAAACAATTTAAGTCAAGAGATTCCTTCCATAAAAGAATAAAAATGATTACAGAACACCAATCTGTTCGCAACATTGGCATTTACACTAATGGTGCTTGAAAGGAATCCATCAAGGAGGAGAAACGGATGACATGTTACCATAAATGCGACCACAAATGAAAACAATCTGACTGTTTGATCACAGTGGATGAAATGCTACTTCAGAAGACAATTATCTTCCAGAGGATCATAAAAGGTTTTCAGTTTTTTTGGAAAATGACATTTAAATGGTTTCTAAACAGTGCTTGAAGTTAGTCAATGAGATTAATGGGTTTCTTCCATGTGTTTACAGTATGTCATCAGAGGCCCGTGCTGCCTGCAGGGGTATGACATGACATATCTAATGAGGAAAGGCCCACCGCAAGACCGTTCGCAAAGAAGACCACATGCACAAAGGTTTACAGCACTGATGACTAACTCATTACACTTTGTTTACGGTACATGAACAATCAAACCTACTGACAACAAAGCTGCTAATTTCTTTCCCGATTCCACGCATGCTGGTTAGAGGACTTAATAAAGGAGAGACAAGGCAACTCAGATTGAACGTCGTGCACCGAATGCCCCCGTCTTCATGAATCACCGTAACGCTAATGCATCACAGCAGAGCCGTGTTTAAAAGTAGAACTGCGATATGACGGGGGTATGATCAATGGCGCTGTATATTGTTTGATATAATAATTTATTCAGCCTATAAGGCTTTGATAAAACAATGTTGAAAAGCAATTTAAATTAAATTCATTTAAATGTCAATTCTCATGGTTAGGATTTTTCTATAATTGGCTATTTAATTAAAATAATTTTCACAGTCATTAATACAGCCCGCAACTTGTAGTGCACTGACATGTTTTAATTACATGGTATTAACAAAATTGATATGCTTTAGAAAGCATGGTGAATAAGAAATAATTACACCAATCATACATCATCCCCCTTATGGACATTTAGAGTATTTCAGCATTATTGATGAACTTTGAAAAGGGAGATAAATAACTTTAATTGCACAGAATAGGCATACCTGGGAAAAACCAAATCATTGCAGTGCGACGCGCTGGCAGGTTACACAAAACGCAGCGTCGCTTTCCTCACCATCTGATGAATAAACATGACTTCTAAGCAGTAAATATTTGGGTACATCTGCTAGTGTTGTGTGCCTGTCTTCCGCCTCACCTTCTGTTGTCTTTTTTCCGAGAGGATCCAGCTCATGATGCTGCTCAGACAAACAGTGCAGGGGAGACAAATACTTATTGATTTTGAATATTTGTCTCTTCAAGGTTGCATGCCATTGACCCCATCCATCCAGAGACGGCCCGCGAAACAGAATCAGTCAGACCACGGCAAAGGGCAGATGACAAAGTAGCCACGGTCAGTTCTATCCTCAGTCATTTCAGTCGCTTATTGTGCATCACCCTGAAAGACAAGACCTTATTTATTTCGATACATAAACAAAGAGTGTATTTTAGCATACAGGTACACAAAGGACAGGGTTAATGCATATAGCCTCCCAATTAGAGCCCCTTCATTTATAGCCGTATGAAGGAAAACTTTATGACAGGCAGTTGGGGACTGTCATTAAATCAGATGCGAGGAGAATGATAGCACACTTACTTTGCTTAATGAGAATGGAGGTTCTCCCCAGACTCGAGTTTTGAGAGTTCACAAAGCAAAACTACGGCTCTGTCTGTCTTTGTTGTCCTACCATCACAGATGAGATCAGAAAGTAAACAGAGACCAACTGTGCTCTAATAAAAATAAAGATCTTTTAGCCGTCTCATTTCCATAAAGCAGTTGCTGCAGAAATCAGGTATGACCTTCAGAGACGTAATTAAATCAAATAGTTTTGTTCTTTGGTCCCTGAGTGAAATTTCGCATGTCAATACAATTTGTAAAATAACCACAGAGGGAAATAAAGGTTTTTATGCATTAATGTCCAGGTTTATTCCAAGACATGTTTTAATTAGAAATGTTAACATATTTTACATGAAAATACTTTGCTTTTTCCCTATTAAGATAATTGTATAAAGTGTGGCAATTTTAGGGGAGACATCCTGCATCTCTACAGAAACTCCCAGAGAAAACTTTCTAAAGATAACAAGGGGGTTTTCCAAATGCATTTCTGAGTAAACACCCATGAAGTAAACACTATTACATGACACATCTAACAGCTCAAGCCAAAATGATCTAATATATTCTATTTACATGATTCAACCTAACATCATTAGGTTAAACCAAAAAGTAATCTTTAAAGGTTAGACAATGCAAAGTATGATTGCTGAAGATCAACTGCATGCATGCATGACAGACAACAAATTCCATTTTAATGACAATCTACATTTCCAATGTCTGCAAAGTTCCTTAAAAACAAAAATAATACTGTCATAATAGCATGCGTTTGTAAGTAAATACATAGTATAAAACCAAACCAATGTTTAGCTCCCGAGCATGAATTTGAAATGAATCATTACATGTAATATGAATTTACGCCGCCATAAAATAATGATCACATGTCATGCTGCTCTGATGCTCAGAACCATTTGCATTTGTTACGATGACGCATTCCTGCCTTACAACTCCCTCTCTCTATCTGCGCATCCTGTCTGCAACTCTATCTGCAAATCTCAGGATTCACTTGGAAAGATGCCAGCCAAGTGTCTTGTGAGCTGAGCTGGCAAAACGTCCAAGCGTATGTAAAATACTGCCCCTCTGGTGATATCGGTCTTTAAAAGAGAGCTAATTTCATGTTTTCAAAAGAGCCCGCTTGATAGCTGCACAATTACTCTACGGTGCCCTGTACCCCATTTAAACCGCACAGACTTTTATATCAGACGAGAGATTTGTGGATATCTAAATTGGAAGGTAAACCTGTATAAACAGCAGTAATTACCGCGCCATTCACAGGCGCTGTTGTGCACGTTCGGCAACAGCCACAGTGATTAAAATGAATCTCCATCGACTTCTCCATTAAATTGCTGGCAGTGGTGATCCTTTGACCTTTCCCATTGATCGAACATAACAATCACAATTCAATTGTAATGCAAAGAGAACATTTGTTATAATGTACATGAGATGCATGAGCTATTTCCTAGGGTTGAGGCAATCAATAATCAATGAAGTGACTTCAAAAGGAACCTACACAAAGACACAGACTTCATGGTAGGCACTATATCGAACCCTGTAATGTGTGGGCAAACATTCTGACGTCTGTCGCATTACTCCATACACATACATCACATGAATATACGATGTACCATATGTTGGAACCCTCTGGTGTCATTTCACGTGTGGTGTGTCGGTGTCCAAATGTTTTCATTTGTTGGAATGTTAAGCTTTCCCAATTCATTGCATGTGGCGCAAAGGTCTAAGTAAAACACAGAGACTGACATTTCCCTGTTATGTTTTTTATTCATTGTTCTCTGCACATCCACTGATTAGTAACATCTGGATGTGACACCAGCGCGGCGCGAGGAACACGTCTGGTTGTAAAATGCCATTAAACTTGTGGTGAAACCGGTCTGTGCCTGATTATGTCTATGTAGTCCTCCTCTCTCTCCCTCCCTCTGACCAGGAAGGAAAAGCTTCAAATAACACCGGCTGCTAATCAAAATTTAATCCTTATTTTTAAAGCAGCGCATTTCAAAAAGTAGCTGGAGAATAGTACGTGAATAAAGTCCTTAAGGGAATTTTGAGAATTGAGAGATTATAGTTTACACGCACATTAAACAGATTAAACCAGTCAGATCTCAAAAGGCAGTTTATCTAATGGAGTAAATGTACTGCGCTAATTGGGTAAAGTCTGGTGCTGAAATTACACATGAGCGACGTTCTTGTAGATTTAAGAGTAAAGTTTGATTAAAATCGCAAGGCTAATCGGGGCTATAAGCTGCAAAACATTCCCAGAATGAAAAGGCGGTCGCCACACAAAAAGTAATCGTCTCGAAAACCTTGCGCGATGACAGATTCAATTCCATTTAGTAAATGTTTAATAAATGTTAAACAAACACCGCCGCCTATCTCACTGTATTCAGAAAACAAAAGGAAACTTTAATTGCTTTAATCATCCCGAGCTTTGACGTTGTTATTGGCTTTAAAAATAGCAGTTAACAGTAACTGTCTTGTAAAGGAAATTGAACCACATTTGCGAAATGATCCCCAATTAAGATATGGCCATGCAGACCTGCAGAGTTGAACTGGGGTGTTGTGTCTGAGGAAAGCAGTCGATGCCATACAAAGCTATTCAATTAGCTGAAAGACCCAAAGAAAACAGGCATGCATCACTTTAATCAAATTTAAAAGGACTGCATCCCTTTTGAAGATTCCAGAGCACGGATGTGTTCATTAACAGATATCTGGACGAAATGAGGTGGAGGTTTTCCACAGTAACAGCGCTCAAACTTTGGGAAACAGACGTCTTTACTCCTAATGCGTTTCAACATTGCAGTGCTAACTTTAATCTGCACTAAAGGGAAATAATGTGTTTCCTGCCTTATTTACCATGCTTACTTAACAAGCGCTGTACAATTAGAATTGTTAATAGATTGAGAAACAAAAGGACTTTGAAGGTGGGAAAGTGCTGACATTATTTCACAGAGGAAAAGCACCCCTGAGGAAGAAAAGCTCTGTAATAAATGTAGTTTCCTGCAACGTTCAGCAATGAAATGCTCCTCGCTCTCATTAGAAATGCCATGTAGGGGACGTAAATCAAAGACAGTAAAAATTTCATAGCAGCCACGTTAAATTACACACTTTGCGCATTGGACGGCAACTGTGTCAACATTGTAATTTCGCTTTATTCTCGCTAAATGTATGCACACTTTTTACAATCCATAAACAGATCCGGAATAAAAGTTAATAAATGTCAAAATTTGCATTCGAGAAAAAAAGGCATCTTGCTGCATTTTTGCAAATATCAATCTATGAACCTTTCAACATTTTGTCAGACAAAATGCTAATTGTACCTTTAGGAATTTGGGACACAGTGACAAGAAATGAGATGGCCTGTCCTTTTAAATGTGAATATCAACTGGGGTAGCATACAGAAACCCTGGCGAAGCCAAAGCAAACACTGCCGGGCACGTTTTCTACGTGGAAGTATCAGCGCATGATCATACATCTCTCTTAGATAACAAAACTCCCAGATGGAGAACCAAATAAATTCCACCTCTGGTAACCGTGAATTTACAATGACTGAGATAGTTTAACATCTGTGTTTACGGAGTGTATCGATCAGACAATATTACAAAATAAGTTACCTTTTAATAAAAATGCAAACTACCATTTTTGCCAACCTTAAGATCTCACCACTAATGCTCCATGGTCAACCTGCTCGAGTTTCTTCTTCATCTGTTGCCTTCTCGTTTCAACACGGAGGCTAATTTAACAAGAGAATTAAGAGGTTAAAAAAAGTGCTTACACCAAGGTTTCCACGTTATTTACTTGGAATTGATTTTAACACTTAAACAGAATCCTACTAAGGGCTTATGTTGGCCAGGCCATCTGCATTTCCCCATAAACACACGTACATATTAGTCCAAGAATATCTCTCAGAAATGCCAGCCAAATCTGGCAATATGTGTTTTCAAAACAAAGCGTAATTTGTTTGTTTTTACCCTACAAACACGCTCTACAGCGTCCTTATGCATGATTAGCAATGTTGTTCTTCAAAGGTCCTTAAGAGAGTTTGATGCAGTTCTTGCCCGTCTTCCCATTAATCCAAGCTCAGTTAAGAGTCTGCCATCTGGACGTGTGTTCCTAGCGATAAATATGATTTAGAGATGATTCAGACATGTTTCCTGCGCCGAGTGTGTGCGGATTTCAGAATTAAATGACACAAACAAATGTAGAGTGGAGAGCAAATTAATATCTCCCTTTCAGAGCTACGTAGCAAAGCCCCACCCTTAATTACAGCCTGTAATCATTTCACAAGCACAAATATCCAGGAATCCAATTATCATCTGATAGAGCCCTTGCACAAATAAACTGATCTCACAACATACAAAATATCTCTTGACACATTTTCAAACGAATCAGGATCTTAGCTAAAAAAACACTTGACTATGTTAAGAATTGTATGAAATAGTAACTGCATGTGCGAATAACAGATAATGTTGGGTCCTAACATGTAACCCTGCAGTGAGCTACTGTTTGGTTTCATCTGTACCAAGCAACAGTGACCTCTACAGGGATTCGAGATGGAACACCCTGATACACATTTGACTTCCTGCAGTAAACTGCTTAATGACAAAAAGCAATGTGAAATTATTTATAGAGTCACAAAAGCTACAAAAGTCACAGTAAACTGATACTAAAAGACACATACAAATAGTAAATAATGTGTGACCCAGGATGTGACATTGGCTTAAATCTCATGATCTAAATTCTGAGATAACAAGCAGCGAAATTAATTTTTTTAATCAGTAAATTCGCAATATTTGACATGGTTTTATTCAGTAAATCATAAAGATTTCATGTTAATATACAGTATATATGTTATATTTCCACAGATTGTTCTTGCATCGTGTAGGACGATTGTTTTGTGGTAAAAAATATTAAAAAAAAATATCAATCAAACTGCAGTTGGTTTGTTTTGACATAAGCCATAATAACTAACTTAAACAATAAATACATGATATAAAAATAATGTGAATCATTTTTGGGTTATCTCATTTTGGAACCAAACTCTTCATGCATATCCAAAATGAGACAAACAAACAGCAGTTCGATTGATTTTAATTGGAATGTAAAACATGAGTTTAGATGGTTTTTTAAACAGATTTATCTCATTTTGGAAAAAAACTTGTCATATAAACACACACATTCATACATATATATAAAAACATATACATATATTATAAGAAATAGCCTATTTATTTGAGGCATGCAAGCAAATACTTTAAATATTTTAAATTGTCCTTCTTTTCTGTTTAGATGCAACTTTAGCCGCACAGTGCTGCAGGAGAAAATGTACATCAGGACAAAGTCTAGGACACATCCAGGTGTAATGGCAGCACAGCCAGAAAGTACTGCCAAGACATTTCTCCCTCACTTCTAAACTTTAGCAGAGGAGTACAAAGTGTCTTTCATAGAGAAAAGGGGTTTTAAAGAAAGGGTGCCAAACAACAAGAGGCAAAGCCAAGCGCTGTATCAAGCAGAAGGAATGAAAGATGGAAAGATAAGGGACAAACCAAAGAGAGCAGACCAAACAGGAAAAGCAAGCAAGCGGCAAACAGGGGGGTGTAGCCTGGGCCGACACAAAGTGCGTGGTGGACGCTCACGTTGCATGTTTCTGCTTTTGTTTAGGCGAGACAAGTGAAGCATTTTTTCGCTTTCCTAAAAAAGCATTCTGGAGTGATTTCACAAAACAGTTCATTTACCTGCAAAGTTGTTAAATGTGTGTTAAAGGGATAGTTCACCTAAAAATGAAATTATGTCATCATCTAGTCCCTCTTGTCATTTCAAACCTGTATGAATGTCTCTATTCTGCAAAACACCAAATAATATATTTTGAAGAATAAACAATGGCTGTACCCGTTCATTCTACTATGGTATGGACAGAAAACAATGCAAGTGAATGGTACCACTCCTATTCGGTTACCAACATTCTTCAAATTATCTTTTTTTTGTTCTGCCGAAGAAAATACAATTTCATACAGGTTTGAAATGACAAGAGGGTGAGTAAACAATGACAGAATTCACATTTTTGGGTGAACCATCGCAGTGCCTTGAACATTTAAACACATTAAAAAAAAATTGTGCAAACACATATTTTTTATGCAAATTCAACTAATACTATTATGAGCAGAACATGCAAATAAAATGCAACTTCAGCCAGTACAATGTTGGGAAATTTTCTTATTTGTTCATTTTGTCTCCTTGTGGTGTTCGTGTAAAACCCGGAATGATTCCGCTTACACTCACAAGTTACAAAAAAAGGTCCTTTAAAAGGTTCTTCGATGCCATAGAAGCTTTATTTCTGAGAGTGTAATGTAAATCTAAGCAATTCAGGAATAACGAATAAGTAACCTATTTGAGTCTATAGAGACTAAATCCGGACATCTTCTGTTTAGATTTTTCCCCTCTGTATACAAAAGAAACACAAGCCATGTTTTGCCCTTTTCCTCGCTGTTGCTGAGTTTTCTTTTATGTATTCACATTCAGTTCAGCAGTGTAAAATCCTCCAGAGAGGCAGCATTGTGCTGCACGTCCCCCGGGAATCACATCACATAGCTGCATCTCTCATCCTAACAATATAACACCCAGAAGATCCAGCACCATGCTGGCTCCTTTTTTAAACACTCGCACGCAATTTGAGGAAGATTAATTAAAATGCTATTAAAGCCGCTGCTGATTGTGTCGATTCTCAAAGACTTTGCAAATTATTCCACTTTAACTGAGGCCTTAAACGAACGGACTCAATAGCCTTTCACTGATTTCACCCTCTGAATAATAAACATCTGTTATGTCATTGTACGCAGAAATAAAGGGGCATGTAACATCCTTGTGTTGAATATGGCAATGCGGTGGGAACGTTCTGCATCAGCAGAAGATCTGCAGCTACAGTTTTACAAATGTATGAGCATTGTGGTGTTATATATTGCCTCTGTTTGAACAATTCTAAGGGCCCAGTGGTCTGCTCTAGTGGACTTGAATGTGTAAGCTGTGGTGCAAAGAGTGAAACATAAGGCCAAGTAATGTTTAGCAAGCAAGCTTTAGCTAATGCCAAGCCCAAGGCGTTAAAAGGATAGTTCACAGACAAAAAAGTCTGTCATCATTTGCTCAGTACCCATTGACTTGCATTAGCCGGTGTTCGGTTACCAACATTCTTCAAAATATCTTACAATACAAAGTTACTTGTCTGTCAAGTATTCAAAAAAGAGATGGGTTTTAAGTAGTTTTTTGAAGGTTGTGAGAGACACGGTTGACCGGATTGCGTTAGGAAGACTGTTCCACCAGGAAGGAGTTGTTACAAAAAATAATAGATACTTTATATGGACGGCGGTGCATTTTATTGCTTTGCAAATTTTTCTGTCAATTTCTGGGGCACTGTTGACTACCATAGTAGAAAGAATTAGTACGTTTTTTTGAAGAATTTGGGGAAAAAAACGATCTCGTGCACCTTCGTCAATGGTGCCCCAGAAATCTCAGTTGCTAACATTTTTACAAATATCTTTCTTTGTGTTTAACAACTGCCCTATTGGCCAAGAACTACCTATACGGAGCCATCTAATAGACCTCTAAAGTGATCAATCACAGTTCATGGTCTGTGGGCATGTCATCCAAGGCCTAAGACTACAACAGTCTAATACAATACAAGCAACTTGCCTCTCCCAAGGTCTAAAAAGTAGATGTAAATGTATAAAAAGCTTATCACCGACAACTGATTTTCAGAGAACAGACAGATTATCCAGTGCCAGATGTACAGACAGACTATGCTGCCAGATGTAGTCCAGTCATATGTTCAATGATATAGAAAATAAACACAACATATTGACTAAAGGCACTTTCTGTAATGTCTGTTCGATGTCTTTGTATTCTTTTATTTAAGAGCTTGATAAATGTGCTTAACAGCATCAATCTGGTTAATTAAACGGCACAACATAGGCTATTATATATTTATTTTAGCCGTCATTGTTCAAATAAAGAAAATTGCATGGTGTTGAATCTAAATCAATACATTATGGTGCTCTGTTTACCATACCTTTTTTTCTTTTTTGCCAACTCGACAAAGGCTAGTTTATTGTATATCTTCCAATAACACTTTTTAATTGGTGAAACAAGCTTTTTTGTTTTATTATTTGCATGCTTATTTTGCTTTGCAGTATATTTAGCTAGTTGCGTGATGCAAATTACGGTTACCCCTACAAAACTATCCCAGAGGATTTGAAACTCTAAGTTCAGTCTCATTTTCCACTCGGCACTCAGCAGTGGCGAGTCCTCTGCTCTCTGATCTTCACTAGACAAAATGAGACGCAGCAGCTCGAACAGAGGTAGCCTGGCGCACTCTATTCCCCATGCTACTTGAATAGATAATGCTTCTCTTTACTTTCTTTATTCCTTCAAAAAAACACGCATCAGAGGCCAAATATTAATTCTCCCTGTCATCCAGCAAAGCAAGGCGAGCGTACGCACCCAGCATACCAGCCTGTGTTTTACTATGATTAAGGCACATAAAGGCCTTTTGCGGGCTGCTTTGAACTTTGCCATTGGATTCCTTTTTTGTGCATATTCAACTTATTCCCCCACACTGCTGGAGGCTGATCTTAAAAGACAACATTAATGAAACATATAACAGGTAAAGACAATAGGATTAGCGCTATCGTCGAGGAGAGCATCTCCATCCGGATGGGAAGGTGGGCGAAACGCTGTCGACCGCTCTCTCCCTTCACCGCGCCCATGAATCTCCTTTAAAAAATGCCAATAGCTGTGATTGCTTAAAGCTCGATCCTTCGGCTCCATAAAGATGTGCGTGGAATCACATCAAGGAGTGACATTGACAGAGGAACTGCTGACTTGCATCAGTGTTTGTCTTTTGATGTGAGAGATCAAATCGATGTACACACACCCACCGAGCGACACGCTTGGGATGGGGGGAGCGGCGGGATGGGGATTAGCATTCCGCAACCCCAAGTGGTGAAGGTGCCTGCTAGCCTTAAAATCATTAGTGTTTACGTTCGTCCGCGCCAAATAATCAGGATTTACCAGCACGACGTTTCGCTAAGAGCTGGATAGAACGTTCTCCCGCGTTGAGCAAAAGATCCTCTTCACTTTCTCAATTATTAAGTGGCTACATGGGAAATAGGGAAACATTAGCAGGTGTGTAAAATTTTTAAAAGATTAAGTGCTTCAAAAGAGTCACCCAGGGGAGAAAATAGGAATGCGAAACTGCCTTGGCAGTAACCACGCAGTGAAACAAACTCTGGAGCAGAAAATTGTTATAAGAGATGCACTGCCAAAAGTTAAGTGCATTTTTGAAGTTAATCTAAGAAGTATAAATAGAGATGAGAAGCGTCCAAATGAAGAGTGGTTAAAGAGTGGTAACAAAATTCTAAACCTACAATACACTGCAATACACCCCGTTCTCATAGAAATGGCCAACATTTCCCACTTATTCCCAATAGTGTTTTACGGTTATGTATTGTTCGCAAGTTATGCAAGTTTCTGTATATTGTCAGTGGAACACTTGCTGCGTTCTTCTGTCTTGTAGAATGACTATAAAAACTGTATAATTCAGTACTAAAATATTGATCAGTCATTTCAAATGAATTTGTCCTTCTTGGATAATGTACAGCTTTACACCCTGAAAATAAATCCTCTCAGCCTCCTTCACAAACCTACACTTTACATCAAGGTTTTGATCGCCCTGTTGGGGTTTATATGGAGATAATAACCAGCTGCCTGTATATAATGCCTTACTTTAGATCGAGGGCCTGTGAATTCCTTTACAGTAGATACTCACGAGCAGATGAAAACAAGTTCTTATGAGATAAATAACCTTGGCTATAGCGCAATCCAAAGAGCTGCTAATGAATCTAGCAAAGTGTGCGACAGAACAAAGTTGTTAAGAGTTGTGGAGGAGGGACTTTGCGGTTGGAGTATTTCGCTTTTAAACACTATTTGAATTCAAATGGCTTGCTTGTAACTCTACGCTAATGATCAAAGTTGAGAAGGGAAAATTCTCCTGAGTGCGAGTTATGAGGACGAGCAGAGGAAAAATGCTTTGCTACCCCTCTTTGAACACTTTTACACTTTTCAATAAGCTTTGTTTTTTAATTGGCTGAAATTAATCTTAGGGATGTAGATGCCTGATTTGCATTCATTAAAACTCAACCAAAGAAGTCACGCTTAATTCCAATCAAATTTGCTTAATTATGCATGGCGAGAGAATCCCAAATGAGCTGAGGATTTTTGTGAGCTTTTCGCCTTTTTTGTTTTCCATAGCAAATAAAAGCTTTCATTTTGTTTCCTATAGCAAATAAAATGTAATGAAGCTGTCTCTTTGTGTTCCGCCGAACGGCGAGGATCTGGGCTGCGGCACCTTGAGGCTTTGTTGAAAAACAATATTATGGCTAAAGTAATTATAGGAATCTGCATTTTTCATTGTTAATTGTGGATGTCAGCGTCATTAATTTTAATTTACAGCCGGCAATAAAATTAAGAATACTTTGTGCTGATGTTTTAAATCATGCCAGCGAAGGCGATGCATTATGCAACTTAAATTTCAAGAAGATATTGATTAGGGCAGATAGCCGTTTCTATGAATCTTAAACAGGCAGATGCAAGATAAAGCCTGAGGTATCACTTTCACTCGCTGTCACTGCGGTGGATGAGGGAAAGGACTTCTGTCCTGTGATGTTTGGCAAGGAGAGATAAATTATGGGAATAAAATGTAGAATGAACACATGAGAGTTCAAAAAGAGCGATGCAGACTGTATTCTACTCATTGGAAATTAATTCCATTAAAAATGCAAAAAACACTTGGTGAACATTTTTACGCGATTAAAATAAAATATATAAGTGGTTTAGCAGCATGTAGAGCACATGCAACAATATCGCTGACATGCATTGTAAATATAGAACGTGACGTTTAACCATTATCTTTTTTGCAAACAAAGACAGCCTACAGGAAACACATGACTTAAAGTATTTCAATCAGCATGTTTTCGATGCCAAGAACCCCCTCATACATCCAGTGATCTATGTTTCTTAAGTGACAAAATATGTTGGACTGGCAGCATAACAAGAAACACTTTAGTATGTTTCTATTGTGCAGGACAACACCGTTTGATTAATAGCCTCTTTTCTTCTGAGGTGTACGGGATATATCCGGCTGCAAGAACCTTTGGAGCATTGTACCTGAGAAACAAATGAAGAATAAAATCTTTCTGGAAACAGAAATCAATTCATAGTTGTTTCCTGTTTCAGGCATTTTATGTACACAGGCTCATTGAGGCGGTATACAGATTCCCTTTGTTTCTCGGGGGTCTCTGAATGTCTCTATAAGTGTAAGACGTAGATGTATATTAAATGATTTGTCTGATTATGTTTTATGACATTTCAATTTGTGAAAGGTGAATTCTAACTATTAATGAAGCAGAATACCTACATATCTACAACAATATCATATCATTTATATTATTAGTGATTTTAGCTAAATTTAAAAACTGCCAAGAACAGATGGAAAGAAAGATGTCCAAGTAAGATACGAAACAGTTTCTCTACAAACAAAAACATTACTGCCAAGGAATAAAAAAGACATCACAGCCAGGCACGACTGTAATTGCCATGTTTGGGGTCCCTGGATAGATTTATGTCTAGAAAGATTTGTCTGCGCCTGTTATGCACACAAGACTATTATTTCTTAGGGGGTGATTGTGTTGCTATCACAAAAGCTCCTCCACTCGATTGTTCTGTTTGAAAGTTGGAGGGCTGCCCGTGGCCTTTTTTATTACTCAGGCAACTGCAACTATCAGCTCCATTTTCCCCTTCCTGCTTTTTTCCTGTCAGACACTGAGACAAGTCAGTTCGATGTAACAATGAGAGTGATTTCATTTGACTTATCACATACACTAACTGCTAAACCAGCTGCCCTGACTTTGATCCAATACACTTCCTGCAATGAACTTCCTAAAACGGGCTGTAAACAAGCTGAAACTACGCTGTCATTTCTTCAGACCAGCAAAACATTTTAAATTGATTATTTTACCTGTTGGCTTTGTCCCTGCGGACACAGAAGAAATGTGGGGCTTCTGTTGCAGTCCTCCCTTAATGCAAATCAAGAAACAATGGCGTTTAAGTGACCATGTGATCCTTTAATACCGCATGGGCATTAGCATAGGAAACGTCTACTGTTAGCACACTTGCTGGGGGAAAAACAGTCCGTCACGTTTTAGGAAATGCCCTTTTATTCATTCTACCTTACCTCATTCTCCCAAAGGTTAACACACGGCCATTACTTCAATTGTATTGCAAACGAGAGAAAATAAGTCACACGTGCTCAAGGGATATTTTTCCCTCCATTAACTATTCCTCTTTTACAAAGGGCTAAATCATTGACATCGCTATAGGCTTTTTGGTCAACAGAGTCGAATATAAAAGGCCTAAGATTAATTCAGCAATCTGTGAATAATTCATTCTGAAGGCCAGATAAGAAATGATCTGTGTGGAAATTAATAGCGCTTATTTAATAACATTCTCTCACAGATTCTCACGGCTACAAGACGGCGCGCGATTCGCGGTGTCCGAGCTCAAAAAAATCATGGCGAATGATTCATTCACGCTCCTCTGGTAGTTGAGTTTGATGGATCATTCTTAAAAGCGTCATCGCTAATCTTCGGCTCCTCTTTTTTGGGTTATTCACAGATCAGTGAGTTTTCCGGCTAATCCAGGTTTTGATGCTCCCCTGTCTGTGTACATGGTATTCATCATATCTTGACAAGGGGAGTCCTTCAAACAACAAATAACCTTCAGTAAGGGGACGTGAGTGGTAGACGCACAGTTATTTTGGATATGTATCACAGGGGTAAGAACACAGCGGGAGATGAATGGTGTCCTTGCTGGCAGTAGGAATGGACCCCTTTTCAGTTCCTACGAATAATCATTCTGATCCCTAGCCATGCCTTCGACAACTTAATCAGACAGCCTAGTACCTGTAAAGTGGCTGGGTTGATTTGATTGCCATTTTTATTGGATCCCCCGCCCATAAATCAAAGCAATGGGGACGGTTCCACAGACATGACCACTCGTCATTCGCTAGTAGCCTTGGGAACATTGTTGCAGGAGTTGTGCTACTGTCAATGGGGGTAAATCAGACTTTGGAAATGTTGCCCCTTCTCCAGAAGAGCGTTATGGTTAGAGTAAATCATCTTGAAAATTGATGTCACTTTCTTAAAGTGGTTCACCTATTCCTCAACGAGGCTCTGTCATGCCATGTCAATGTCAGCACTTTCATCTTACTTTTAAAAAAAGTGCCTTTTCCACATGATGGGTGACTAAGAGATCACTAAACTACAGTGGGAAAGTTTGTCTCGAACAGACTGCTTGGGAACAACATGTCTAGCAGCTTTACAAAATAAGGAAAAGTAAACCAAAACAAATCACTTATTGTTTGCTCCTGTTCTAAAAACATATAGTTGACAAAGTGTCCTATAGAGTGACAGCAAAAATATGAAGAAAATAGAGATAAACCTCTCTTATACTATTTTAAATTATATAGATATTAATAATATAAAATAATATATTTTTAACAGTTTGTTTTCTACATTTTTCCCACCACACCAGGACAAATGTACATTATATTTGTCAACTACACAAAAGTATAGGTAAGCAGAACATTGAACACAATTAAACAAGTACTGTTGATTTTCTGGACATAATCTGTTAATATACATTTATGCTAAAACACAAAGCAAAGCCAGTCATTCCCATTCATTGACGAGACTACGATGGCCCGCTACAGTCCTTAAACTAGCCAAATTTCTATCCTTATATCGTTTAACCCTTTTCACGTCTTTCCGATGGTGCTTCAAGCTAGAGCCCTGCACGGGCCTCAAATTTAAGCCCTGACCCGAGACGCTCAGGCCCTAGCCCACCCGATGTCCGACAGTTTATCAGAATTCTCAGCCCGAGTCTGACTGAAGCGTGTAGTGTTTTTGTACCTCCGCATAACCTGTTGTAACTATTAAAAAGTTAAGTTTGTTTTTAATGGCAAATTAAAAAAAAACTTTTATTGTCAAGTGCCTTGGTGAGTGAAATTCTAGAGAGCGTGCTCCAGAAAGTGCAGAAACAATTTACATATAGACAGTACTATTTACATACATACAGACTTATACAGATGAAATATGTAATTAACATATATATACTCAGTACACACAGTGTACTATTAGACATACTTACAGTTATCAATACACATTAAACACCATATGTACATATTCTGCATCATGTACACACCATAATGTGCGAGAGTGCAGCAGATTATACATGAAGTGGATACGCGAGTGTCATGGATGTGCATTGGATGGTATCCACTGGTAGCAGATAAGATTGTTGTTTTGAACTGTGTTAGAGTTAAAGTGCAGTGTGTTGCATACCGTAAAGTGGGAGTATGCTGTGGGGTGTATTAGTTCTGACTGTTCATTAGCCTGATAGCCTGAGGGAAAAAGCTATCCCTCAGTCGGCTAGAGCGGTATCGGATGCTGCGGAAACGTCTTCCTGAGGGGAGCAGTGAGAGCAGTCTGTAGGACGGTTGCTGGATTTACTGATGATCCTCCGGGCTTTCCTTATACACCGCCTGGTGTAGATGTCCTGGAGGGAGGGAAGCTCACCTCCCAAAATGGGGCTCATACCAAACTTCCTCAGCTGTCTCAGGAAGAAGAGGCGTTGGTGTGTTTTCTTCAGCACTGCATCTGTGTGAGCAGACCATGTGAGATCTTCAGTGATGTGAACGCTGAGGAACTTAAAGCTGTTTACTCGCTCCACAGGTGTCTTCTCGATGGTGATGGGTGTGTATTCTCTGCTCTGTCTCCAGAAATCCACCACCAGCTCCTTGGTCTTGTCGATGTTGAGTGAGAGGTGGTTCTCCTGACACCATTTAGTCAGGGTACTCACCTCCTCTCTGTAGGCCATCTCATCATTGTCAGTGATCAGGTCTATCACTGTTGTGTCGTCAGCGAATTTGAAGATGAAGTTGGATGTGTGTGGCTGCACAGTCATGTGTGTACAGGGAGTACAGGAGTGGGCTATGGACGCAACCCTGCAGAGCACCGGTGTTGAGGGTCAGTGGGGATGAAGATTTGTTGCCTATTCTGAACACCTGACTTCTGTCTGTCAGGAAGTCCAAGATCTAATGTGGTAGGCACGATGGTATTAAATGCGGAGCTGTAGTCCACAAACAGCATTCTCACATAAGTGTTCTTGTTTTCCAGGTGGGAGAGAGCAGTGTTCAGGATTAAGGCAATAGCATTCGAATTAGTATTAAAATGATTAAGATTGTTCTGTAGAGAGGCGGCAATGTTCACAGTAGCTGGTTTATTCCTTTTAAAGTGTGTTATGTTATTGCGTTGTTGGTGTTGAATTGTTCTTCAACTTTGTTTTTATATTATTGTTTTTTACTGCTTTGATGGATTTCCTGAGATCGTAACTGGATTGTTGCTGTTAATCCAAGGTTTTTGATTGGGGTAGATGCAGATTGTTTTTGTTGGTACTACGTCCACTACACTTCCTGATGAAACACATTACAGTATCTGAGTACGCCTCTATGTTGTCATCAGACGCGGCCCGGAACATGTCCCAGTCCACATGATCAAAACAGTCCTGTAGTGCAGTATAGCGTCCGATTGGTCCGACCAGCATTGCAATGTCCTGAGTGCGGGTGCTTCTTGTTTCAGTTTCTGCCTCTAAGCAGGCAAGAGCAGAACGGAAGAGTCATCCCATTTGCCAAAGGGTGGGTGGGGGAGCGAGTTGTAGTTGTCCTGGAAGGGAGAATAACAGTAGTCCATAACACGATCACCATGCGTGTTGATGGTGATGTGTTGGAAGTATTTCGGTGCAATTGTTCTGAAGTTGGCTTTGATTATATGGGTACGCGCCACACGAATACATGCTGCCCTGTGTCACCGTGTCCCAAACTTGTCAATATATTTGGTTTGTCTGACATCAAGTAGCGCTGCTCAGAAGGCCTATCAGAAACAGTCTGTCATTAATTGCTCTCATGTTACTTTGATATAAATTGGAAGGTCTGCACAAGGCACGCACTGTGTTTACAGATCACAAAAATCTACAGTACCTACGTGAAGTGAAATGACCCCATCAAGCCCGCCGGGCGCTCTTTTTCACAAGGTTCAACTTTACCATCACCTACCGTCCAGGAGACAAGAACCATGAAGCTGATGCCCTCTCCCATCCATACTCATCCGACGAAGAAATAAAATCATACTACCAGATAATCTGTTTGTAAATCCTATTCAATGAAGAGAAGACACGATTCATGACACATCCAAAATTCTCCGCCGGGCTGCCCACCAAACCACAAGTGCATACCCTTAACTCACCGGACACCTCTCATTAACAAGACACATACTTCGGCAGGCACTGGTCACCCCCGCGTAAATCAAACCCACTCACTGCTGAAACACAGCTAATGGTGGCCCAACATGGCTCAGGAGGTCAGAAGGTTTGTGAGTGGATGCTCACAAATCCCCCGTCGACACCCATCCGTTAAAAATGGTCCTCTTCCCATCCCAAACCGCCCATGGTCACATCTGGGAGCTGACTTTGCAACGGAACTTCTGCCATCACAGGGCAATACATGTATCTTCATCATCGTCGACCATTTCTCCAAATCCATCCACCTAATACTACTCAAGGGTTTACCTACCACCTTGCAAAGCGCATAACTATTCTCTTTTGGCATACCTGAAGACATCGTATCTGACCGAGGTCCCCAGTTTATTTCGCGAGTATGGAAATCCCTTCTCAAACTCCTAGATGTGACTGTAAGCCTTTCCTCTGTCTATCATCCTCAGACTAACGGACAAACGGAACGGAAGATTCAGGATGTGAGACATTGTCTCCTGACCTTCTGTCAGAACCACCAGAACTCCTGGAGGAACGATCCTGGGTCCCAAGAGACGATATCCTTGACCCAGAACTACTTACCAACTTCCACAATACCCACCCAGGGAAATCCGCTCCACCAGGCAGAGACCGACCACGTCGGCGTGGAAAGTCCCACCGGCCCTCAGGAAAGGACTGTGAAGGGGGGTTACTGTTACCGAATCACCAGGTTCCCAACGCACTTTTACATGGTTTACTAATCCCAGTCACCTGTCCCTCATCACTGCTCCTCACTATACTGTATGAACTGCACTCAATCTTTTTCTGGTCTCATTGAACATACCCTGCTACTGTGTAAGTGTTCATACTCACCCGACTACACGTACGATTCCTCATCGTCATCCTCATCAGTGAATCTACAAAGAAGGAAAGTGATTCATCTTATCTCACTCAGTGACAGTCCAAGTGTATGTGTGGAGCTGCACCTTATGTCATCTGCCAGTTGATTATTTACCTGCCTTTGTTCAAATAAATACTTACCTGTTTAGAACTCAGTCTCCTCTGGTCTGTGGTGCCGTAACAATTTTACAATGTAGTAATAAAAAAATATAAAACTCCTTTAACTAATACAACATTTTACAGTGTAGTAATAAAAATATATAATACAGTTACATGCAAGAACCAACAATGTCTGGTTTCACATACAAATGATCTTGGCACAATGTCACTTAAACGCAATAAAAGCCACAAAAGTACAAATATAGCTATTATTACAACATAATGCGCATGTCTATGAGAATTCTGTATGAATAACCAAATAAAGAGGAAATTGTGACATGAGCCTTAATACACTGTCTAACAAAAAAATAAGGCTGTGAGACAGATGAAAAGAAAAATCTCAGGAATATCACAGGGCTCTATTGAGACGTCCCTTCCTTTATCGTGTCAAAAATATGAGCACTAATGATATCCTAAAGACTGAAAATTAACATCTCGGATATGTCTAAACCAGTAAACTGGTAAACAAGCCTCCTGTTAGGAACAGGGATGATTTAAATCAACAAGGGTGAACAGATATGGATACTCCCAGCATTAGTGTTAATAGGAATAGATTATGGAGGGATTTGGCGATGTGACCTTCAGTGTACTAATTGAAATAGTATTCAGAGTCAGCAGTGGAGTAATCAAGTTAAACACAGAATCATAAATCATCATGAGAAGCGCTGTCACAACTAAGCCATTAGCCCCCTGTTTTTCATCCATGCACCCTCATGGAAATATCTGCCATAGCGCTCCGTAGGTTAATAGGAACAGAAATGGCATTTAAAGTCTATTTGGATCAAATGTACTGTGTGCCTGAAAGTAGAACTTCGCTAATTTGCAGGTAATATGAATTGATGTGGTAAGAGTAGGGGATACTTTAGTCCACAGTGGAGTTGCACTTGGGACTGAAGGAAGTAACATAATGTTCGAATGAACTTTAGCTGTCATACAGGGTTCAACAGGTATTCATCTATAGTGCCATAATGGTAAAATCATTTTGCACTTGGATACGGTTATTAATCCATCTTGTGTCAGGCGTTGTATCAAATTTGATGTGCATTATATAACATACAGTGGAGCAATGTAACTGGCCAGTGTTATCAATGTAAAATTAAACATTTAATAAATATTTGATTCAATATGAAGAAAATGTATTTAAAATGTAATTACATTTTATTAGATATGTGTATCATTACAATAAAGGTATAGTACATTTTTCATTGATTATTTTTACATTGATTTAAACATTTATACATTGTTGTATGCCCCCATGAATATGTACTAAACAAAAAATAGGTTTAAAATACGACACTGTCCTGTATACCAAAGATATTGAGAGGTACAGGAAGGGTGTTGACATTCATTATAATTTTACTAGTAAAAGCAAAAACGGTTGATATAAAAAGTCATTGAACAGACTATGTTCTCTCTAATGGTATCTGAGACAGACGAAAACAAACTTCACCTGGTCGCCAGTGATGCACTACTATGACACCCACAGACTGGGTGGTTTGTCAAAGTTTCTTACATCTTAATTGATATCACCTAGTCCTCACAAGTAAATAGCTTTTTAATTGTTGCAAAATGAACAAATTAGATACTAAACAGTCGGTTAGCGTCAATGAAACGTCTTTCACACAACAGTGACCACCAAACTTGTCAAAACCTTGATAAGAGGCTGAGCTGGAATGCTTACATGGCATTAATCAAATAGCTACGTCTAATTAAACGGGTTTAAAACACGGCTTTTTCTAAATGTTGCTCAGGTATCGCAATAATTTTTGATCACCCAAGCCTGGAAGACAAATAATTAGAAGTGCCACACCATTCTGATGAGTGATGTCAGCGTCTCGGAGTGACCTTCCCACTGCTAATTAATTTTCATCCAGAGAAAAAAAGACCCTGTTGTTGCACATTATTAATTGAGTTCACGAAAAGATGCGGCTGATTAATTTTTGTTGATAATACTTGTCATTCCGGGGAGCGCTGGTGATAATTTTATGGATTTTTGTTTTAGTAGCTTACAAAGTTGATCTGAGTCATCTGCAGCACGTTCCATTTGTGACAAAGCTATTCCTTCCTGCATTCAGAGAGGAAAACGCTTGGAGTTATAATTCGAAATTATTCTCATGTTGCTTTTACTATATGCCAGACAAAAGCAAACAAGTTGAAGAGAAAGTGGATGTGGAATATACTTTTGTTTGATGTTAAACCATGCAGCTGTTATTTTAAAACCCGGTGAAACCGCAGAGCAGCTTTGTATTTTCGCCATTTTCATTTAACAATATTGTTTTGAGATATATTTTGTGAAATTTTCACAATAATTTGCGGTACTGCATTGAGTGCATTTATAAAGGGACACAATGCGAGCTACGGCACAGCATTTAGCACACGTTGGGACACAGGTTCGAGTCTAAACTTTTTTTTATGTAACATTGTTATACAACATATTTTCAATAGGCTAGACCTTTCCAGCACAACTGCATGCTGTAGCATTCAGAACTGTCTACTAATGTTGTAGGAAGTCAACGGTACTCACAGAAATATTTGAGTTCTCAGGAGGCCTTTCTTAACATAAAATGAATTCCCAGCTCAGAAGGGCTGCTGTTCTTTGATAAGGTATAGCTGCAGCATGCTATAGAGAAAACCATTAGGAATTGATAATGCTCGGCACAGTCTCATTAATAGAAAAAAATGTCATTTATCTGAAACGTCTCGCAATCATCTGTGAAATGCAAGATGTCATTGAGCGGGTACCAATGTGTCCCTTAATGAATATTCTGACAATTTCCATGTATTGTCCTTGACAGACTGAATGTATGTGAACAGCACAGCATGTTGAGGTTGTAAAATCATATTAATGGAACTGTAATTATAGTGGAGCACTTTTTATATTTCACTGATGTAGTTTATTATGCTTGGCATAATAAAATAATACTTGAGGACCAATAAAGTGAATTCTCTGTATAACTGCTATAGTGACATAAAGCTTACAATGGGCAATACAACCTTATGCCAGAAGTCTTAAAAGTGTTTAAAATGTGGTGATTTAAACTGGATAAACACACCTTAATTAAGTCTCATGTGAATCGATTACACTTCAATTGAAGGCATTCATAGACTTCATAGGTTTACAATAGCAATGATTTATAGTTTAACATAATTGTCATTCCTAGAAAACACAACAACATGCACTCAAAATGATGACTTGCATGTTTCTGTTTTACTCTCCTTTAAAGGGAGAGTAGCTAATGAAGATCCTGTCATCATTTACTCACTCGCTCGCGTAGATATGTAGACTGAACAGCACAAGCACCCATTCACTTAAATTGTATGACACAAAACCAATGCAAGTGAACATTTTGCAGTATTGTGTTGTGCGAAAGAAAGTCATACGGGTTTGAAACGGCAAGAGGGTGAGTAAATGATGACAGAATTGTCATTTTGGGTGAACTATCACTTTAAGAAGATATCAGTCCACAGCATACATTTTTTTGTTAGAAGCACAGAACATGTACTGTATGCCTTAAAAAAACGAAAGCATTAAATGAACATATCACAGCATTTTGTTATGCTTTAAAGACAAACGGGTCAACCTAACAACACCTGCAGAACATTTGGGGGTGACCTCATTAAAAAAACAAATTGCTACTACACTCACAGTAAACATTATTGAGGTAACATGCTATTTCATACATTCTGACTTCCTTAAACTGTTAAAGATGCTGGCTTCTCAAGATTATCATGGTCAACTTGATCAAAAACGAGTTGAACGTATGACGTAGTATTTCTGTGCTCGATTCACTCCGCCAGGGTTCGCACAGGTTTCGGAAAGTACATTTTTGAACATTGATTCCCGCTTCGTAAAACAAGGGTTCTTAGTCCCTTATTGGACAATTCTCCCGGAAAAGCACGCCCACGCATCCTCCAGATTGCAAAAGAGCACACCTGCATGTTAGAGAAAGAGCACGCCCATGCATCAACCAGCCAGTATGAGAAAGAACACACCCATCAATGCCGCTTCACTCGGCTGACAGAAGTTTAGCTGTGTTTGTTTGGTCACTGCATTTCTGAGATGAATGTTATAGAAACGGTGGATATAACGCTAAATTTGGAGATTGTTTGAAACGGATAGATGGTGCGGTCCCAGCGCAAATGGATGCCGGACATAAACTTCACACGGTAAGTCAAACTAAGTCATATGTCTGTGTTTTGTAGATAATATGTGTGTGCGTGCATAATGTATACAACACAAACTTATAGGGAATCAATGCAATGATGTGTTGTGTGCTTGTGCTGTAGTTCCACCCCCCCTTGTCTTTTTCCAGAAATAATCGTACAGCTATATCTGTCTTTTATCAATTTGATTAAACTAAATACCGTACGGAATGCTACTGTATTGGTACTCAAGATTAATATGAGATTGGCAGAAACTGCGTGTGTTACCTCACCTTTAAATAAATACATTTACATACCGGCCCATATGAGGACATACCATAGACTTCTATTGTTATAACGTATATGCAAAAACTTTCAAAGGTAAAAGTCATTATTAGAACTATAATTAGCATTTAAACCAGCTATTTATGTAAGTACAGTCTATATTTGTCCATGTTAATTGGTGTGTTTAAGCATACTGTAATATTAGCAGAAATAATTATAAATGAATATAACATAAATGAATTAAAAAGGTGAAGACATTAGGGATCAATGACTGATTGCCGTTCATCTGTCAACCTTAAAGAGCTTGCTTGAATCTTCCTTCTCTGGAGGTGAGCATATGGAAAGTGCATCTGTTTTTGTGGAGAGTCGAGTGATTCTGCGTCGAGTAGAAAGCTGGGATTCTGTCCAACACAAGAGTGAGTTGTCCCTACTTGATATACGCTGTATGCTTTCCAGACTGAACGTTTGACCATTTCAACATAATTAATCAAAAGCGTTGAAATGTATAGTATCAACCTGTTTCCCTCGAAGCAGTTTATTTTGCTGGGGATATGCAAATTCGGGAAGCACTGACAATATGCCGTTTGTTTCCAAGTTTGGCCACATGCTATTTTTTATGCAGGTATGTTTTTGCAATCCACGAAGTGCTTCATGTTCTGCTTGAAAACATCACGTGTTTGTCCAAACAAACACTGAGAGGAAAACAGCGAATTAGCAAAGTTTATTACCTTGAACTATAAGAGCGTTTAGTAAAAACAGCGTTCAGCTCCACCCACTGGTAAGAAATGTACCACACAATAAAACTTAAAACTGTGGATCATCTCCGAAATTATATTCTCACATGCCATATTTTGACTACAATAAACCTGCTTAAAAGTCTGACTAACTTTCCGATCTCGCTCACCTCATCTCATCCCAAACCATTCATTCAATCATCTGTAATGTTGATCACACATCACTCATAAAAAACAACTGCTGCAAAAGCAATCTATAACTGAACCTGAAGAGGCGAATGGAAATCCCATTCCTGGGAGCTCTAAAACAAACAATGGCCATGTGTGAAGCGAGTGCTATCAGCAACCTCTATCCTGAGAGGACAAGGTTAACATCAGCACTCTGCCAATCGTTGCACCCAAAATAACAATCGCACCGAACAACACAATCAAAGCGTCGCCGCGTTCCCTCATTGTTTAATTTTCTGCTTTTATCGGAGATATCTCCCAGCTTGTTCTTATCTTTGACCCTCAGCTTGTAGCTTTGTGGCAGCTTCCCTTTTAGATGGCTGATGACCTTGGGAGGGATGTCATTAAACCCTGACCCATTTGATGATCCCCTCATGTGGAATACATATGCCGAACGGGAGCCGCTTTCACACAGCAGGGGTGACGTGAAATACTTCGAGAAATATGACTTGACACACTTTATCAAATGGGGAAAGATGAAGACAAAACAGATGCCGGTGCTGTCGTAAGCAATCTGGCCGTGATTGAATAAAAGTGTCAAGAAAAGGGCCGCTTGACGGTCTTTTGTTCTCTCCCATCCAGGTTGATGTTAGTTTGAGCTGTCAGAAGGGAATCACAGCTGTGTGATTTATCAATACTCCAGTGACCTTGTAGCCGGAGGAGGATGAGAGCACAGCGCCCCCCGTTTGAAATCTTGCTGAATGCCCGTTTTGGATGTACGTGGCAGGTGGCATATTAACTGAAAGGGAATTTGCTAAAAAAAATATATTATCCTTTGTAAGTCAAATGAAATTCATATACATATATTGTAGGTTTAATAAAAAATGCGATGTTTAAATTACAGCACAATGTGTATGATTCTAAAATGAAGATAAGACAAAGTAATGAGAAAAATAAAAAACTTCAACTTCAACATTCAGTGCAATGAACACGGATAAAGTCAATGATAAGTTGTTGCTATTGCTATGTTTTTAAACTTCTTACATCAAGTTATTTCCTTTGAAACATTCTCTTCATTAAAGGCAACATGTTTCTTCATTTTTTTCTTCCAAAGGACAAGCATTGTTGTGATGAACCAGATGTTATATCACAGGATGGCACATTCATTACTCCCATAAACCCATCTGTGAAATAGATTTTTATGCTAATCATTTCAGAGATCTGCATAAATAAAGTCCTAATTAATATCTCTGAATAAACCTCTGGACTCTTTGATACTAAAGTGTTCTCAATTATGAAGGTAAAGGTAAAACTCAACAAATTGTAATAGATCCAGAAACAAAGAGAGTTTTGTTCTCCAGTGTCCCACCGTAAGCATTTCTGATCGAACGGCCATTGGAATTAGATCAATGCTCTCATTATATACGTGAAATACTAAGCTGCATGTTTAAAAAGTAATGCATTCATGATTTCACCATGTTATCATGGCTTCAAATGACTGAAACAATTCCAGTGTTAAAGTCATCTGTCTAAGCTAACCTTTACTTACAGTGATTTTCAAAATCAACTGTACTGCAAACTGTATTTTAAAGTATTAGCCACTTAATTCATAAATATACTTACAAATGATTACAAATTGTTGGCACTTAAAATTGCAATGAAACGCACATTTATAATCTATAAGAAATAGTTTTTGTATGAAGATGCCATATATGAATTTTTATTGGGTTATCAAATTCAAAAACATGATTGCACTGTATGTATTATATACAGACAATCTTCTATGTATATATATATATATATATATATATATATATGTATATATATATATATGTGACAGCAAATATATTATTATAAAATATTATTTTATATTATTAATATTTATAATATAGATAGCATAAGAGAGATTTATCTTCATTGTTAGTTTTTTTCTAGACTTGTGCAGTCACATCATAGGACACATTTACAGTTTATTTGTCAACGAACCACACGCAGAGGCTTTTTTTTTAAAAACACATTTTGCTAATTTCAGCTACACCTGTCAGTAACTAGTGCATAAAATCCTGCATACAGCCAAACAAAGCTCTTTGACAAACATTTCCTGGGAGAATAAAGAACACCAACGAGCTCAATAACATTGAGTCACCATAATAAGATGGCACCAGTTTTACTTAACTAAATCTTAAACCTGCGGAAGTTCAAGTTCACGTTTATTTATAATGCACATTTAAAAACAACAGGAGTTTTACCAAAGTGCAGTACAATGTATAAACACAATTTAAAAAAACTATATGAAATAAATAAGAAATCATAAAATACAAATAAAAAAGCCTGCAAGGTAAATCATAACAACTATAAGACCCCAATGTTCTCAAGAAACACCATAAACCAAAGAGAATAAGTGAGTCTTCGATCTAGATTTTAAAATGAGCAGCGAGGGAGAGGATCTTACCGCAACTGGGAGATCCACCTTCCTATGAATGCCTACGGTTTTAAAATTCCATGTTCAACAGGCGCATAGTGTACAGGAGTGCTGTTCAAATGTCCACATATTCTGGGCCATGAGTTTTTAACAGCTTACACTAAATTCAGAACTATCATCTGGGACAATTTCCCATTGAACACTGGATCTATAAGACATCTTTGTAACAAATCTGCTATTAACACCTAATTAATTTCCACTTTTGTCCTAAAAATGCACAACATGTTTAACTGAACGCCTCTGAAACTCTCTCCCTCTGTATTTCATCGGCTACTGATGCCTTTAATGGTGAAGGTGCCCCTTTGTCCACATTTTATTGACAGGAGCCAGAAGAGGCTTAGCTTTATCATAGCTTTCCACGTCAGTTTTGAAGCTTAACTATGGAGTTAGCTCATTTCTCATGACGGTATATAATGCTGTTGGTCAAATAATTCATTAGCACAACAATAAAGAGAATAATAATAGGAAAATCTGTGTGTGTACTTGAAGCTCAGAAAAGAGTGAAGGGAAGGGAGGGGTGGACAGAGGCTAATAGAGACAGCTTTGTCATATGATTAGTGGTCTGTTCTGAAGGAATCTGGCCAATGACTAAAGAGGAGGAGGTGTGGACAGAAGAGTTAATGGCTGGGAATGTAGCGGCTGAAGAGGAACCAGTTACTCTTATCTGCCATATTCTTTTTTTTATTTACAACCTTGAGAAAGGATTGCTTGAGCTACATTTCATGAAGAATGAAATCAATATACATGCAAAAAATGTAGCGCTCCCAAAAAAAGGATTTGAAAAGATAAGTCACATTGAATGTATGAAAATCCTTGCATTCAAAATGCTACATTTTTCGAAGTCGGTACAAAATAAAAGCTGAGAAAACATTTTCTTTGAATGAAAACATATTATGAAGGCCACTGTAAACTATTTCTACTTCTCTACTGCCATTTCAAAACATAACAACTGTTCAGTACTGAATGTCATCCTGTTTCCATCTTACAACTGAAACACAAAATATGAAAGTACATTTTCCTACATTCTAATGTTATTTGTTTGATCAAGTATTTGGACAGATGTTCCCTTGCTTTTTCCATTACAAACATCCTCCATGAGGCTTACAAATATTTGCCCACGTAGCAGCGGGAAACTTGTTATGCTGCCATAGATAAGCTGTGAATGTTTGAGGAAAACATTGCCGTACAGTTCCCTAATTGCTTCAAGTAGACAAGATGTTCAAAGGTCTAAAACACTGTTTTGAAACAATGAGTTAGTGATAAGTTCATAAATGTAGCTCACTGTTTCAACACTCAAATTAGGCATTGTGAAGATTGTTGATTTCTTAAAGACATTTTGAGTGGATATTAAGGGGAGGTATTATTTTAAAGACAGTAGCTCATTTCATTGTAGCACTTTACATAGTTCTTTAAGTACCTCACGGTTATTTATAATGCTATTTGCCTCATTTTGTTTAGAGTAGAGGAATTATTAGTCTGCTTCAGCGTTTCATAAAAACAAACAATCAAGATAGCAGTCTTGTAAAGCAAAGTAAGCTATTATGACTGTTTATACAGTATATACAGCAGGTTATATACAGTACCTGGTTAAAGGGATATTCAACCCAAAAAATACATTTCTGTCATAACTAACCCCAAAGTTGTTCGAAACCTAAATCAATTTCTTTGATCTGTTAAACACAAGAGAAAAAATATATTTGGAAAAATGTTAGCAACTGACATTTCTGGGACATAACTGACTAACATAGTAGGAACATTTAAAGTGGTAGTTAAAAGTTCCCTAGAATTATTTGCTTTCCGAAATTCTTCAAAATATCTCATTTTGGGTTCAACAAACGTCTGTTTTTCCTACTCTGGCAGTCAATGATATCTCAGAAATGTCAGTTGCTAACATTTTGTCAAATATCTTTCTTTGTGTTTATCAGAAAGAAAGAAATGTATACAGGTAGAGAGTAACTGATGACAGAATTTTTGGGTGGACTATCCCCTTTAATAAAAGAGTTGTTCACTAGACCAGGTTTCTTTCAAATATTTCAGACACAATTGAGATCCTATTAAAGTTTGGGACAAAAGGGCAGTTTGTGCTATCAGACGAAAAAACCTTCACATACTCTCTTTCCTAAACAAGGGCCGGGTTGTCAACCCATATGAACACCTGTAAGACAGAGAAGCTCACCTGAGCCAACCATCCCGGCAGAGTCAACGTGCAATTATTTCAACTGAAGATCCACAATCTCAGCATTCCTAAAGCAGATTAGCTGAAATTATCTTGTTATTTTGTCTTGAATTGAACTCTATCTGGTCTGTGTAGCGTTGAAATTGGAGACAGCTTGAATGGCAGTGGTATGTTTGGAGTTTGGATAATACTTACCTATTATGAAAGGGCCAACGGGGGTAGGAGATTAATAACAGAACACTGAGTGGCTTTCACTGATACTTTCCCTCTGGTCTTCTTGTAAAAGCCTGTTGAGAGGTTAAATTAAATTGCTGTAATAAATGTTTGGTTTCAGCGACGCTGTATCATTGAAAATCAAAAAAACACCGACAGGCTTTTGTGCGATGAGGATCAGAGAGGGAAAATGAATAGGCTGCGCGGGGTGGGGGAGCATGTAGGGGAGTATTATGTACAGTTGAAACTGACTTGTTTTCACTTAAACATTAATTAAATTGGAGCAAGAGGAACAGTTATATTGATGAATGTTTTGGAGCTTTGTAATTAAATTAATTAATTTAATTAACAAATTATAGTGAACTTTTCCCTTGAGACAAACATTAGGCTCATGTTTTCTCTTACAAACAAGCAAAAATAATGTTGTGGAAATGATCGCAGAGATCAGAAGGAGGTGAAACTGTTAGATAACACGAAGAGGCAAAGAAGACAAATAGATAGTGTGTATTATCATCTGTTCTTACATATGACGCACAAGGGTAAAACAGAATTTAATCTGAACTGGTTTATATTTTAATGGGATGCCTCATTTGCTAATTGAATTTTATAGCATTGTGACAGCACATTGTTGTTTGACAAATGTATTTAAATGTATACATTTTAAAATAACTAACATTTAGCTCTAATGTCTTTGAAGGCTGATACTTGTAAAAGTACTAGGCAAAGTGTTTGTACTATTGTGATGCTAATGCTAGACTGCTTTGCTACCAATAATAATAATAATTTTAACGCTAATTAATATTTAGCTACTGAAAATGTCCATGCAAATAAAAATGCACACCAAAATACACATACGTGTAATGTAGAACAGAACTAAAACACGAGGCTATAAACAACAGTGAAACCCTTCTGTTCAGAAAGTGTTAATAGGCTCTCTATGACAACTAAACAATGCCATCTAGAGGAAGCCGGCTGCAACTACAGCAGAGGGAGCATAACATTTCATAAATCAGCTCTCTATTGTGTTTAGGTGGTGAATCATTAGTAAGCACCCTGCTTCGCTACACATTGGGACAACGACGACATATTTAATCGAATTACATTTACATTCATTCATTTAGCATATGCTAATACCTTATGAACAATACTTTTACGATTTACTGTTTATTTAGTAAAACTAGTAGCACTTGCGACTTGCGAAGGTCATAATAATGAGAAAATGTAATTTAGGATTAAAGCGTTTGCCATATGCATAAATCATGCTGTTACAGGTCCTTGCGTCACATCAAGCTAATCTATGATAATCTATGGTGTAATAAAGGTAAATAAACGTTTGTCTTTTCAAAATGTGCCATTTCGAGCCGACAAGATAAGATAGAGATTAGATATCAATAGGGCCACAGTAACCAAGGAAATACTGACATAACTGTTCATGTCTAGCACCGATATTATAACTGGAGACAAAACATTTAGTATTCTAAATAAATCAAGTGAAATCAGTTGAAATGTACGCTATTGTGCTTTTCTGACAGAAAGACCACGGCTTCCTGTTTTACGTGTTTATAGGGCAGTCTTGCCCCGTCCAATATGGCGGAGTCAAAGCGCTCAACGCGGCGTCTGAACATATCTGCTTAAATCTTTGCGATTTTACGCCATCATGAAAACTCCAGTCAGACCGTAGCTGACGCTGTTATTTATAACCTACACCACATCGATCCAGGATTCAAGATTGATACCGGAAGCATCAATGCAAACACTAAACACGACCCAAGGGAAAGTTGAAAAAATACAATAAAGCTATCTCACCACCTGGAACGTTTTTGATTGATGATGAAGAGTTCATTTTTAAAGTTTCATATTCGAATCACATTAGAGTACCTGTCCGAGCTGTTGACAACGTAGCGTAATAAGAGCATTACATCCGGTGTGAAAGGAAATAGAATAACGATGCAGCAGATTCTTTCTGTCCCACTGCTGCTGCTGGACAAATGGACTCCCATCTCTTCCAAATATTACATAAAAAAATATAAAATACATTATTAACAGAACAAAGGTTAGCTTACCGTGTAGAACAACCTTTGGGCCTATTATAATAACAATATAATGTGAAATCATTTACAGTTGCAAGATATGTAAACAATAAATTATATAAAAAATATTCTAATTATTTCTTTAAATCTTTTTATAACTAAATTTAACTCAACTTTGGTAACTGTGACATTGGATTGCCTCGTTTGAGTTTACAAACTGAAAGTGGTACACAGGCTTTATTCTAAACTATTCATCACAATCATAAACTGATATTTGACTACAATTAATTTGTTTAACTAGCACTGGATTGAATTATAGAGTATTGTGTCGGCAGCGTAAGGGTAATTTGATTCCCAGGTTTGATTCCCATGGAACACAAAAGGCATACCTTGAATGCTGTAAGTCACTTTGGATAAATGCATATGCCAAATGCGTACTTTTTTCTCTGTATAGCCAGTTATAGAAAACTATTTCTATAGCTTGTAATGTAAATGTATTATCCTTCAGTATTATACATTGTTCAGTCATTTACTAGCATTTTACTTAAATATAATGTAGCCTACTAGCATTGACACTATATTCATGCTCTTTAGAAAGAAAAAATAGACATGTTTAATATATATCAAAATAAAAAAGAATTTAAAGTCTAAGATAGATTAATAAAAATAACTGCATAACTGTTTAGCTGTTTCAGACCTTCATAAATTGTCTGATTGTGGGAATCCTCAGTAATAGTTTTCACATCATATTTCTTATTATGTTCAAATTATCATAATTTTGCTTAAACAGGTTCACAATTAATGCTTTATAAAGAGCTAGACTCGGTTAATTAAAAAGATCAAAGATCCACAAAATTATGATGGCAACACTTTGATAAGGAATTAGGCAAAATATTTTAACACGGCTTTACCCCCAAATGCTTTGGTTGATTCTAGCTCCTAATCTGAAAATAATACATCTATTAAAGAAGATTTTATACTCTTTTATGGAATAGAGCTAGACCAAACAATCTACTGGTGTTTGTAAACAGCTATAATTCCATAATCTATTTGGGTTAACCTAAATTAAATTTGTCAACCTTAAAACGAGATTCTTGGTTTACTGAAAATCACTTTCTTTTACTGACAATTTGTTGAAAAATAATGCGTTAAATACAGTACATGCTTTTTGATACAAGTAAAGTCTAAGATGTTATGATAAAAATGCTTCATAATGTTTATTTAAAAGTCAACACAAGAATAAAACACATGAAGACAAACACTATCAAGAATGGACCTGATATCTTAGCCAAAGTGGAGCTGGAGAAGATGCCTCAGTGATGCTAACTACTCTCGCAACACTTTTCACATTTCATCTACATTTCCTAGAAGTCCTTAAAATTCCCAAGTGCACTGGTGTATCTTAAATCACACACTTATCTCTCTCTATCCTTTCTAATACATTTACATTTATTCCTTTAGCAGAAACCTTTTCTCTCTGTGTGCTACACTATTTATAGGCCAGATAAACACATAAAGTTTGATCTGAATAAAGTAATTCTCTGCATATGTCATCGTGCATTAAATGTGATCTTAACTAGCTCTTATGTAATCTTAACTAGCTCTTTTATAAAGCCTACCTCTAATCCCTCTGACAATGTGAGTTTCCTCACACACCACACCCTCTAAAGCTAAACATTTTCAATATTGACTCGCTGCTGCAGAATTCATATGCGATCACTGACAAACACAATCCCATTAGAAAAAAACATATTTAATAAAGAGCATGCATGATATGTTATCTTCACCTGTAAATGATACATTTTGAGAATGGACTATTTGAAAATTGTGTAAAGAAATGTGTCCAAACTCATTCTCTGCCTTTTGTCAAATCTACCATGCATTTGTAAGGCATACTCTTATGCCTTACAATTGTTCGCATTCATGCGTGGATTTCCATTTGCCAAAATCAACAAATGCTCGCTGACTGCTGTGATCCTCAAATTCTCCAATGAGCAAAAGAAGATGCCTGTCTTTGATGCTCTTTCAGTACATAACTATATTTAGTGCACTGCATTTTGATAAAATGTGAGTACATACAACTTTATTTTTAAACAATGTCACAAATCAGACAACTGTGTATGACAACACAACAATGCGTTTGAAAATTGGGCTATGCATATTGGTTCTTAGTGTTACAGACATTAGACGTCTTTGTAAGTCGCTTTGGATAAGCGTCTGCTAAATGACTAAATGTGTAAATGTGTGTGACATGAAAGTCAGGTCTCTGTACAATGCAACATATGCCACATCAGTACTTCTAAAATAAATCTTTGCATTGCAATCACGATTTAACTGGGAAGAAAACTTGCCAGATTATTAAGTCTTAATAATCAGATGGTGATTTGTAAAGAATAGTTTTAGAGGTCCAGACACATTTTTTTTCTTCATTGGTTTGTTTGGTCTCCGAACCAAAAGTCCCCGAAATCTCTAAACCTGTTTGACATGTGCCTTTGTTTTCCTGAAAAAGCCTGTGTTTGGTTTTCAAAAGCTTCTGCGAATCAACACAATGTACGTTCAAATATGAATGATGGGAATGGCCTTTATTTTGACATCACAATTCATTCGATATGCTGCGCATACATTTTACTTATCGCAACATTAATTTCCTTTCGGAATAAAATGAAGCTGAATTTCAGGCACATCTTTGCTAATAAGTCAAATTTTGAAGGGTAGAAATAAACGTTTTTCATTGAACTTAGACATGGAACCTGCCACGGCCATTCAAAGAGAGTCAAGCAAACAAGCCTGTTATGCTTCCATATTTTGCTGCTGTACATTTTCATAGCATATCTGTTTTCATGAATCGAGATCAAACCAAATTTGTATGGAATGACAATCTTATAAAGTGGGGATCGAAGCGTGGCGAGGCATTCCGTGAGATCTTTTCTGATCTTGTGCTATATTAATCGAAACATTTCTTACATTTGACCCTGGCAGCAACTTTGCCTACTTCAACACTTCTTCTAGCATGTTGGCATGGAACACGCAATCCACACAGGCAGCTGCAGTGCAGTCAAGCAGTTTTGCATACCAGCATATGGCCCAAGGGAGAGAGAGAGAGAGAGAGAGAGAGAGAGAGAGAGAGAGAGAGAGAGAGAGAGGCATAAATATGATTTAACCCATTCCCTGGAATTTCATACTGTATTCAAAGGAATCTCGTTTATTACCTACAGGAGGACATATATAGTAATGCTCATCTGACCCGCTTGGCAACCAAACACATGAGATTGAACGTAATACCATTCATTCGACTTGAATATTTTTATGAGTATCACTCTATTTGTATTCCCATGTTTCTCTCTCACACATTAAAGCTACCGAGAACCTGTTTGGTTGAATTATTAAATGTACGATGATAAAGCCCCGCCCCGCTTTGAGGCATTGAAACGAAGAGGTTGCGTAATTTGTCTTGTCAAACGGTTAAAGCGCTCGAGGTCTCCAGTCGTATGGCGCGTCGTTCTCATTTGCGGCATATTGAATGACGTGATCTCCAGTTGATTTCAGCGGCGGACACGCGCTTACGGGCAACGCTTTGTTGAGCCGTCCACGGCCAGAATAATACACAACAGCCATTAAGAGAAGACGATCACAGTGGATTTAATGACACTCCATCAAAGCATCACATGGTACAGTGAATCTACATAAGGCATGCGATATCTTTAACGCTGCTTTCCGCATGTGTGTTTTATTTATGCTTTGATGTGAAACAGATCGCTGCACAGCCTGCGTTTTAATAGCCGTGTTCTCAGATACGGGTTTGATGGGTAAATGTGTGTATTTATAGGGGTATGTTTATGTCAGGGTTTAGAGATGATTTGGAGAATATGGTGTTTGGAAATGTTGGACATGCTGGATGAATTGTGCTGAACTCTGCACTGACCTTAATCTCAAAACTCCATAACAGCAGAGCAGCTGTAGGCTCTAAATTCAGATGGAGTATTTCCTAGTTTATGGATGAGAGAGAGAGAGAGAGAGAGAGAGAGAGAGTCTTAGTTTATGGATGGCACAGGTAGTGAGAGTTTCCATGGGGTTTCCTTCTTGGTTACAAGGTATCAACAAGCCTGTTTATTTAACTATAGTTGTTACCCTAAATTCAACTCAATTCAATTCTATTTATATAGTGCTTTTCACAATATGCATTGTTCCAAAGCAGCTTTACAGGAGAAAATACGAAAAACTGAAAAATACACACAAAAAAGGTAAAACACAGCTAAGCTAAACCCATTTTAGACAGTACTGTGTGTTTACATTCATTTCTCAGTTTAAGAATGTGGTAAACGTGTACATTCAAGTGTTATAGTAAACTGAACAAAATAAAGGAGTCGCATTCCTTAGCTTCCATTGAATTTCTGTATTGTTATAGGAAGCGTAGGCTTATTGTCACACTTCCAGTATTCTCAGATGTAGGTGGATGAACTTGTTTTATCTTTAGCACTGATTGTTGTTTTTGCCGTGATTCAAAATCTAGTTTTGTTTCTGTTTCTCAGATCAAACACGACATGGATGGATACCTGCCACCACACTTCCAGAAGTTGACAGACCATAAGAAGTTTTGTCAAGACAATTCCCTAATGATGGACCAAGGCACGCCATACAGCATCAACATGAATGTTTTCTTACCTGATGTCACCTACCTACGGACTGGCATGTGCCGACCTGTGAGGTCCACGGTGCCACAGATCAAGACGGAACCTCTGCATTCGTCTTTCAACTACTCCGGTTGCCATGGTGCTGTTGCGCCTGCTGTGGCCCACCAAGAGTACACCTACAGCCCGGCTTCGGAAACCGGAAACAACGTTTATATCAAGCACGAAACGCAGTCTCTCGAATTCCCTGATGTCCCCTTGTTTCAGCTCTTGAATTCTGAGCTTGACCCCAGTGTGTCTGGACCCCACTCTTGCACGGATTCCCACAATGTCGTTTGCCCACAGATGTCAATGTATAATAATATTCATCCACCACCCAATCATATTCATACAGCGAGATCGCTTTGCAATATGGGCAATGCCGGATACCCTCTACCTGCCCAGGTGGGCCAGCAGCATCCTCAGAAGAGAGCATCGTATCTACCACCCTCCCCTCCAAATTCTGAACCCGGCAGCCCAGACAGGAGGAAAGAACTCATACAGAACCTATCGCCACCTCCATCGTATGCTGTCAGCATAGCTTCAAAAATGGCAGGTCTAAGCCCAGGCCCAGCTCCATCGGTCCAAACACAAGTATGTCCTGCCCAGTATAACCGCAGGAACAATCCCGATCTCGACAAAAGAAGAATACATCACTGTGACGTACCAGGTGAGCTACTTCGAGTTGATGGAACTGCTTGTTTTGTGGGGATAGTTCATCCAAAAAATGAAAATTATTTTATTATTGCTCATTCCAAACCTGTATGACTTTCTTTATTCTGCAGAACGCAAAAGAAGATATTTTGAAGAAATTTGGTTACCAAACAATATTGGCCCCCATCGACTTCCTATGTGTAGACACCAATCCACAAATACATTTCTCAAAATATCTTCTTTTGTGTCGCACAGAAGAAAGAGACATTTATAGGTTTTAAATGTTGACAGAAGTTTTGGTATAAACTTGACATGATGCTAAAAAATGCCAATAATAAATGCTGATATTCCGATGATCTGATATCAAGAGACCTTGACATCTGACCTTCCCATATCAGTCAGATTAAGCAAATCTTAATGTAAAGGTGATAGAAAACACTTCAATAGTAACGGTTATGACGACATCTAATATTATATTCTCCCCCATCAGGCTGTAAGAAGGTCTACACCAAGTCCTCACATTTGAAGGCCCATTTACGGACTCACACGGGTAAGAGTTTTGTTAACAAATATAACATCACATTGTTCTCTAGTACAGTATAGGATTATGATTAATGTCTTTCCAAGAAGTGTTTCAAACTTGTTCCTGTAGCGCCCACTTTTTCAATCCAATACGTCATCCCTAAATGTTATAGTGCCGTGCATACCTGTGATTCTTGCTTAAGAGACATGTAATGTTTACAGAGATGTTGTCCTCCATAACACTTTATTGGCATGTGTTCTATTGCAGGCGAAAAGCCATACAAGTGCTCGTGGGAGGGGTGCGACTGGCGGTTCGCCCGTTCCGACGAGCTCACGCGCCACTTCAGGAAGCACACGGGGGCCAAACCTTTCCAGTGCGCCGTATGCAGCCGTTGCTTCTCCCGATCGGACCACCTGGCCCTCCACATGAAAAGACACCAGAACTAGAGGCGCCGGTCTGGTTGTTCTGACGGTGCTGCGGGAGGGCTATCAGGACCTCTGTTGATGATTCTAATTAGGATTTGGGTGTGTTGGTTAATCTTGGGTTTTGGCAGTTCATCAGGTACAACAGGACCAAACCTTGCCGCCGGCACGGCTCCTGTAGTCACAAAACCAGCTAATTGATGAGAACTTTGCTCATCTGCCTGTTGAGACATTCTTTTGTTGATTTGTTTGTCTTCATACTTCAAGGTCATTATTTATGACGTAACTACTTTTAATTGTGCCTTTTTTTACCTTGTAAAATTGAGGTGCCATGTGAACATGTACAATGTGGGTAATTTTACTCCTCTTTTACGCTCTCAGTTGTGTCACAAGGTAAATTATACTGTATAATATGGATTGTAGAGCCAAACCCAGAGCGGGAACGGCAATGCGAGGCACAAACGCGAGTTCACAAGCACTTAACTATTAACAAAGCTTCAAAAATACCTGCCGGAACCACAAAGTAATTTGAAAAGTAGCATCAGAGCACCAAAGAGTTGGATTCAATCCAAAGTGTTTCGAAGCATGAGTTGATAGATAACTGTATAAAAGAGCACAATCTGAAGTTGGATTGAACTCCTTTGTGCTGTCTTCTGTATTTTCCTGAAATGCAATAAGTGGTACAGATGCTGTATTTCTTTCTGACATTGGGACAGTTCAGATATCGATTACTTCCATAGTTCTTAGTTTGTTTTCCTTACTATGCATTTGTTTGGGATAAATGATAGCTTTAATGTATATTTTCCTCTGACATTTATTTATTTTGCACAGATTTGTTTCTGTTTCATAAAACGTAACTCACGCTCACATGAAAAGTGCGCCGGGTTACGGGGAAGTGGTTTTAGAAATCTTTGTTGGAACTACTGGTGGCTGCATTATGGCGAACAATCCAGCAGTTGGTTGTTTACATTACTTTGTTTGGCGTACGGTGTGCGTTTCATCTGTATGTGTGGCCTCATAAAACCTTTTATTTTTCATTACGAGGATAATGTGTTCGGCCTAATTTTTGTAGACACTGCGTAACAGAAGGAGCTCATTACAGACGATGAGCTGATGTTGTTTTTGAAATAGAAGCAATATAGATTTGAGACATATGGAGTTTGTGGTAACATCATGCTATGATTCACAGTGTTTGTACGGTCGGCTTGGAAGTGTGTAAGAAGGCACAGTTCTAGTCAAGATAAGACATGTATACAAATTGTAGCGAAGTTCTCCATTTTGTGATTAATACTAAAAAAGAAGTTTAATGGGTGTAATTTAAAGTTTAAGTTTAAACTGTTTAAGATTAAAATGAGGTAACACACCCACTAATAGCTATAATTTCCTGATAAGTACAGATGAACACATCATTGTAATTAAGATTCTTAAGAGGCATTAAATGATGCACACGGTAAACGTTGGTCTGTCAGGTAAAACTGGAGTGTCTTGTGCCCGGTCACATGTGATGTCCTCAGGCCAGGTCACATCTGATTGATGTAGGTGTGGTGTGTTAAAGGGTAACTGGATTTAATGAATACGGTTGCTACAGTAGTGCGAGATGTCAAATGTCCTAAAGATAAAAACTGATTTTGCTTGAAAACTGATACTATAATGATCTTGTATGTATGCAGATTGCTCAATGACAGTAGCTTTACAGACCATGACACAGAAATATTCCACAATGCATTGTTTTGATTGATATAGTATGTATCATAGAATATAGTGAATTAGATCTCAGACAGCAACAGACCATGCTACATACCAACATTGAAAATATAAATACATAGGGAAAACTGTTCACAAAATGGCTAGATGGATGTGATTTACCAAAATTGTCAATAGATGACATAAGGATATTTTCAGTACTAGGCTACTATAACATGTGCCAATTATAATCATTAGTAAATGTCATGGTTTCAATCCTTGATCTTAAGGATGCACAAATAACAGCTTTACTGGATAAAGCGTCTGCCAAGTACCTAAATGCAAATTATTTGGCAATAAAACTTTTTTACGTTCTTTGACTCGACAGCAGAGATTTAACCTGATTCCTTACTGCTAAGAATGCACATTACACCTCATTGAGAACACTGGCTGATCAAAAAAAGGGGATGCTATGAGATTATTGATGTTTGCCAGGTAGTAAGTTTAGTAATTTGCGTTTCTTTATGTAATGTAATCTTTGTTAAACATGACCAAAATCACCCACACTGGTTTGTCTCAGAGGAAGATTGTTATCATGAAGCCCACGCCCTTTATGTTTCTTTGAAATGCCTTATGTCAATAGCGAACTCATTTATTTTCTTTCATGGAAAGGAACAATACTTTAATTCCCTATTTGACCTGACATTTAGATGATCTTTGCAGATGAGAATATGGATCAAACAGTAATTTAGCTGTGATCCTCTTAAGTGAATGCCATTTGCTGAAAGCACTTATTTGTCGATGTGATGCTTCTTATACTCTTAAGGGAACAAACATGTTATTTCGCTTTATAAGAATCACTCTAGGACTGTATTTTCCCTCATTTACATCTTGCATGTTTTATTTATACTAAATTGTTTATAAACTAGGCCATTCGTCAGGTTTTGGATTTCTATGTAGGCTACTTTTATTTGCATCATCAGTGTGCTTGAGCCATAAGCCACAGGTACACCTGAATGAGCCACTTGACCCCAGGTGGGTGGTTTCTGTTATGAGACCACACCCCTTTTCTACAGCAGACCTGCAGACCATTGATTTTGGGAACCATTTGAAATGTCTATGATGTACAGTGAGATTCATGGAAATAATGATAATGCAGATTCATATTCCATACAAAATTCAATTTTATTAACTTCCATGCCTCCGATTAGATCATCAAACAAGTATAATGTGTAACCTCAATTCACAGCTCAATCTTCTGGAAAATGAAAATACAGAGAATAGCGAAAAGCACAGAATAATCAGACGACTGCTGAAGAACCGAAATAAAACTGAACACACTTTGTAACGATTGGGACGTGACATAGGATTGAATGTAAAGGGACTCCCTTTAAAGCGTAGCAGGGTAAAATATCACAACTTTACAGTAAAACCCAAAAAAATCTCTGAATATATTTACAATACACACACTATACATAAATACAAGAAAGATCATTACAGAATATCAGCAAATCAAAGCAATGGAGTAAATATACTGATTCTAAAGTAAATACAGAAGGTAAATCAATATTTTACAGAGACTTGTGAGGGAACAATGTTGTTCACAGAGGAATTATAAAGAACTAATGCTGTACCGCCAGTGTTTTAACATAGAGTTCCTGGAACTGCTCTGTGGAAACTGAAGAATACGTTCACGTGTCTTTGTAAATCAGAGGTAAAATAGATTCCTGTTAAGCAGGGGAGTAATACCATACAAATCTAACGCAGCGTCCATAGGAGACACACACAGAATGTTCAGCAAACACTGGGAATTCACAGCTTCACCTTCAGAATGGTACAAAAGGCTCAGTGCATTTGAAAAGAAAATATTTTTGTTTGGGTATTTAGGCAACTTGATGTGCTCTTCTTTGTAGAACACTGTGTGTTTTTAGTACTTGTGCACACACTTCCCGTATAACAAGGTTGATAACACTAGGCACTCATATTATTGCATAACTTTGACCCTGTTTGCCTTTACAAAATTATGCCACAAAAATCATGCAAAAATGCCATAGAAGAGGGGAGTCATTTAAACTTGAAAAGAAGCCTAAGTGGTAAAAAAAACATATTTGTAAATTTGTTGGTAATGACTCTTGAATACTGTGCAGGGGAGACTTGTTTCATTGGGTTCACGCTTAAATCACATTTTACAGTCAGTACAAAACACTGAAATAATGCTAAAAGTACTGTACGGAGGCAACACTGCCTGAATACTGTGATGTGCATTTGATTTTATTGTAAAAAAAAAGAATAAGCATGCAACTACTGTAGGTGTGCGTTATAGACGACATAGCCTTCCGCATTCTCACACACAGCGCAGCTGAACACTTTATTGTTTTAACCCAAAACAGCGTCTCAGAAATATCCGCATATGTATAAAGATTATCCCTTGTATTTTAAAAAAGCCCTATTTTAATAGGTATGTACAGCCTGTAAAACTGAGCAATATCTTTTCACTTCCACATATATTACAACATTTTTTAAAGTATTTTTTGTACAGAAAATAGTCATATGCAGATGAAGTGCCTCACATCACACCTCAAATACAAAATATGATAAGATACATTGGAGATTAATGTCATGTCTATTTTAAAATAATTACTTCATAGAAACAAGGTGCTTGTGTTATGTTCAAGCCCATATACAACAGAATACACAAATACATACTGAGGAACATACAACATGGTACTTTGTAGTTATTCAGAATAGAAAGAAACAAATTGGTCGTGTTATATCTCTAATGGACAAACTGATCCAACAGATGTTGGCATTTCACTATATTTAACTGAAATTTCCTTTTGTTGATGACAAAAAGGATGCAGATTTTGTCAGCCATGCACAGGCAGACTGTAAAGTGGCTTTAAATCTGGTAACGTCTAGTCATATGAAAAGTGATCGTGGTGGCTTTTAGTAACCACTTAAAAGTGCTTATGGACCATAACGGCAGAAGAAAGCTTGTGTAAAAAGCGCAAATACAACCAACACACCATTAAACATACACCGGCTTCATTTCAGTATGCAAAAGTATAAACTGTATTCACAAGTGTGTGGTATTGCTTCTTTGACATATCTTGTTTATGTAGTGTATGTTGTATAAATAGATTAGTACAGATTTTAATTACGAATTAATGAATATGGCTCAGTAGATCATTTAATCTCTTTAAACCTTTCCAACACGGTACTCCAACAAGGGAGCTTGAATGCATAAAGGAGATTGGAAATAAAGAAAATATGGAATACACCAAACAATAACAGAGAAACTCATACCACTGACTGCTCTCTACTGGTCACTTTGGGAATGGACAATTCGGTTTTACGCTTTTACCGACAGACCAGTTGCAGTCAAGCGATTTGCCGATGTTTGCCAAACTTTGAAAGGATATTTGCTGAACTTACTGAGCCAGTTTCTTACATTTGGGCAAAGCTGTTACTGACCCTTAACACTTGCATTTGAGATACTCTAAGCTTCATATTCCAAAATCAATCCTGGAAAGATAGGCTACCCTTCAAAACACTTCCTCTGCATTCTGTATAAAGTTACCACTATAAATAGAAGAGGCATTTGAATTATAGAAAAAAAGTGGCACTGACATAAATCGTTCGTCTTGTCCATGTTTCAAAGCCACCTGATATGAGCACAGAGAAGTGGACCAGGCCAGCTCTCCCTCCAGGAATTCAGAATATTGCTCTTCTGCCGTGCATTACCTGTCCGAGCAGACACGTATCACCCGGATTGACTAATCTTAGCTCTGTTAACATAATACTTTGTTTCATTCAGAAATGAAGTGTTTCGAGGGGCAGTTGAAGATAAAATGAGCATATATCAAAATGTTGATATGTTGTTTGTGTCATTCGCTGGTGTGTTGACCTGTAGATTATCATTTCTGTTCTTCTTGCTTCTGAATCACTGGCCTCTCTCATCCATCATCACAACCGCTTGATCCTTCTTCGATCTTCCTGATTGATGATTTTCCACAAAAAGGTAAATGCAAAAATTGTGCAACAATACTTTTCGTGGTCGATCTCTCCATTTGCCTCCTATGTGATCCTGGCCAGCACCTGGCCGACTTTCAGACCAGATAAACAAGTACATCCAATCTGTTCGGTATTTTTTCACATTGTAGATTTCTTAAAAAAGAACACTAGGATGAGTCAGAAAGACAAACCGGAAAAAAAAACATTTGTATAAGTGAAGAATTCTTTTAAACAGACATGACGCTCAAGCGGCACTTGAGACAAGGACATCCAGGACTCCACATTTCAAGACGACAGGCTGCCTGTAGATGAGCCTCCTCTCTTCCTGAATGGACCACGTTGAGCTCCTATCACACTGTTCGTGTATTTCTCTCTCAGGCAGGGATGGCCATGTCTGTGCAGTCCAGCCCAGCTGAACGATATTGGGGGAGACCCAGCTCTCCTTGTGTGTGTGTAAGTAGGTGTGAATTGTTGAAGAGACCCAGATCAGACCAGCATGTGTCTGCGGCGGTGCAGGGCCAGATGGTCAGAGCGCGAGAAGCTTCGGTCGCAGTCCCCGCATTTGAAGGGTTTGACGCCCGTGTGTTTCCGATAATGCCGCGTTAATTCATCTGAGCGGGCAAACTTCCACGTGCAGCCGTCCCAGGTGCACTTGTATGGCTTCTCACCTGGTGAAGATAATGGGCCATTTATAAGTACATGAAACAGATGCAACAGTTATTGGAAATATAAGAGAAATGAATAATTAAAGTTCTGAGAGGTGACAAGACTGGTTAACAAGCATGGGATAAAACATAAGAATGAAGATGTGTCTATACATCACATTTGACTGTTAACTAACCTGTGTGCGTCCGCCGGTGTGCCTTTAAATGGGAGCTCTTGGTATAAACTTTATTACATCCTGCGAAATCACATCTGTGTATGCGTCTCTTCTTGGAATCTGGAGATTCAGATGGCTGTGGTCGTCGAATGCTCTCAATACTGAATGGAGACATGGAGCTGAGGAAAACATGAGAAGTTGTATATACATCAAGCAAATACTTAACTTTGCTCACAGTACAGTTGCAGCTCACTGCTGCCATCATGTGGTAACATGACAGAAAACTATCATAAGACTGAAATCCTAGGTGTTTTTCAAAATATCACTTCACAACATTATAAAGCATTTATTATTATATACTTACTTAATATACTTAAATTTAATAAATAGATTTTTACACATATTACCTATTTTTAAACAATGCATGTTTTTACACTTAATGTGTTTGTTTTGTATTATGCGCATAATAAAAGGATTACATTCAATTTGTGGAATTCAAAACAAACTCAATGTCTGGTTTTCAAAAAAAATGCATGAACCAAAACCTGTTCATCCTAACTCTTTCACATTAGTACATTATATATCAGCAACTGCTGTAGAACAGAATAGCATTCCGATCTTTTGTTTTCTTTAAATCACAACAAATCTGTAATTCTAATAAAAACACCATGGCAACGAATAGACATCAACTTACTTTCGCGAGTGTGCTATACATAATATGTCACTAGATGGCGCTGTAAGACTGATTCATTTTGACGATGAAGCAAAAACAGTCAGGAGCCAGAAGCATTAGAACTTTATCTTACAAAGCACTTCATCATTTGTGCAGACCAGTGTGATTTAAATTAGTTTTAGAATTTGAGTCTATAAATTGTGTGGTTAGCGTGTAAGAAAGCGTATAATCAAACCAGTCAACTCAATTCAATATTAAATCGTACTAAAGGATCAAACGCACAAACCCCACAGCATTAACATGCGGTCTGTTATGATTACTCTTGGAAAATCATAACTCAAATCGCAGATGGGTTTGGTTTCAAGACAAAAAATACCCAAAATTGTAAAACTGACTCTCATTAAGAGGATTTGTTTTTGTGTGCATGTGTCTGAAAGTAAAAGAGAGAAGAAGGTTGAAGCTTTCATTTTCTTTCATAGGTTAAGAGAGAGGAGTGTTTTTAAACTAGATTATCCTCGCTCCCCTTCCCTTCTAAGGTAATAAGAGCTCTGTGTCCCCCACGTTGCCGACTGGCATGGGCCGGGCCCAGCACTGAGGGTCGAGGGGGCGGGGCCAGACAACCCCTCCAGTGAACCGTCTCCACCACACGCAGCCCACTTCCTGTTTCTCCCGCCCCTGGGATCACCTGTTGGTGTTGGTATGCTGCCAAACGAAGGCCTAGCGGAAATGAGCCAATGTGTCAGAAATGAGCCTGACTGCCTGGAGCAAACGGGGGGAGTAAAAGAGAGAGCGAGGGAGACTCACAGGAGGGGAGAAGTGAAATCGAGAAGTGGATACAAAGAGAAGCAGAGAAAAAGGCAATGAGCCAAAACTGCTTCTTTTTTTCTCAAAGAGATGTTACAAGAGAGTGCAGTAGTCAGAAAGAAAGAGAGAGAAAGAGAGAGAGAAAGCGCTCATGTGAGCATGAAAGTTGGTGGTGAGATAAAACAGGGAGGGGAAGGAGCGCTCGGAGGGAGTCGGGGGGCGTGAAGGGAGTGACAGGATTTACAATGGAAAGACTTTCAGTGGAGAACTCTCACAGGATGTTTACAATCTGATATATTTCGAGGGGGGCGTCACTCTTATAAATAACAATACAGTAGTCTGAGTCATGGAATATAACAGTGAATAAACAGATTGACTTGACAGGTTCAGATACTTTGTCTCTTTAGCGGGATGGAGGATCTGTCTCCTTGTGCCACGACCAATTTACTAAACATCAGACTGACGCCAAATTAGATTGTGAAAATATCGGATATCAGCAAAAATAAACACTGCATGATTCCTCATATGAAAAAGAAATGAAGTGTGGATGGTTTATTTATCAAACCATTACCAATTGAGGGTCTATTTCAGTTTGATAGTAGATCTTCAGACATTTTTGAAGAGCGATTGCAGATTATTGTTGAATCTATGTGAGCCGCTGGGAAGAAACTTTAAAAGATGAAACCCTATTTCGAGCTATACTGTATAATGTATATACTTTTTACAGTTGCATATTTTCCCTCTATTTATATGGTTGAACTGTGGATTTCATAAATTTGAGCACCTCCTCACACAGAGCTGGGAAATTGATTTAAAAAAAATTGAACTGTCATCATGTCTTAGTGGTTTTGTGTGTGGAAACAGATCTGAAATGTGTTTCAAATCAGGACAAATTAATCTCTTGCTCTGTTTGTCTCATCTCAAAGTATTTCTGCTTGTGGTTCTCTCTGGAACACACTGCTAAACATACACAAGCAGGGGTTTTACAGACTTGATCAAGTTTTCCTGAGACATTTCACCTCATGTCTAAAACCAACACAATCTCACGGATATTTGTAACTATTTTACGAGGTTGGCTAATTTGGTTGTTGTTATTTGTAAATTTTTTGTTTGATTTGTCTTTGAAAAAGTGATGGTTAGGTTTAAGGGAGGGGCTTCACCATTGCTTTTTCTAACGTAAGGTTAGGGTTAGTCGTAACGTAAGGAATACTGTTTCCGGGTCAGAGCCTCCACTCATTTCAATTGAAGGGACTATTTAAACAGCTGTTAATACGAGCACTATTTATTCATATCACACATTTACGCGAAACGTTTATTAACTCACAGTATAAACTATGGAGATAAAGGTAAGCATCATGTTTTTTGACAGTTGTAAAGCAAACCATCAGAGTATATCACCATTTGTTGTTGTTTGCCTATGGCATCTAATAGAGCATTTAGACCCAGAAACGGTATGACCTTTCATATATGGTTGTAACAAGCGAATAATTACATTAACTCATTCGAATTAGCCACCTAATTACGAATTGTGAAATAAGTTAGGGGAAGTTATTCCCCAAGATTACGGCAAGTGTCTGAACCCGGCAAGTGTACCTATGAGCACCAACACTGAGGGAATAACTACTCAAATGCACAAACACAAGAGCTTCTTGCTAAACAGCTAGCTACTCAAGCACTGAGGTTTGTTACTACCGCTGCTGTAATACAAGAACATAGAGTGTTTCTGTGACTGAAAATTTGTTTGACCGAATAGCCCTGTGATCTCAAGGGGCTACTCTAACAATAGTTCAGTCTCCTTTCCTCAGGGATTTCTAGATACTGTGGAGGCCAAAGAACACTTTCAACACATTTATCAGAGGTGTGAAAGCTATAGGTTGTTTTCAGGTATACGCTCTCTGAAACCGATATCAACCACTTAACTTGAAACAAATGGCTGCTGATAATGGCATCTGGTCTGTGGAATAGAGTGGCTTTATGCCATCTCTAGCCACGTGGACATTTCAATTAGCGCAAAGCTGGCAGTTATCGCTCTCTTAAATTGGCTTGTCTGGTGTTGAGGATGGTCTTATAGTGGAGACAGACTCATTTCGGACTCTTTGAGCTGAGGGGGTTATTTTAGTCCCGAGGGGCCCTGCTGCAGTGGCCCGGCCAACCTCTGCGTCTCCACAAATGCACCCCAGGGCAAAATGACAGGATGTTATTTCCAAAGTTGGACACTCCGTTTCTGGTCTGTAATTCACCTTCAAAATGAAAATACTGTCATAATTTTCTCACCCTGTTGTATGGTTTTCTTTCTTTCTCAGAAAATTGGATGTTGTGAAAAATGTTGGTAACCAAAAACCGTTGGTCCCCATTGACTTCTACTGTATGGACACAAAACCAATGCAAGTCAATGGTGACCAATGGTTTTTCTGTTACCAACGTTTTTCAAAATATCTTTTTTTGTGTTCTGCTGATGAAAGAAAGTCATACAGGTTTAGAATGACAAGAGGGCCTGTAAATAATGACAGACACTTAATTTTGAAGGTAAACCATCCCTATAATATTCTGGCTTGTCTTTCTAAAAGTGCATAGCATCGTCATTTCAATTATTGTGAAACAGTGACCCAATTTAACAACAATATTCTTCACCAAACACTTCTTTGATGTGATAAAAATTGGTCCCATCCGCTCGATCTGCTTACTATCCGTGTTTTTCTTGTGGCTACAATGGACACAGCGTTATCTTATTTTACATGCCAGAATGAACACAGCTGCACAGCTCTCTTTCTCTCTCTCTCTCTCTCTCTCTCTCTCTCTCTCTTTCTCTCTCTGTGTAAAATGCCAAAAGCAGCTCTCCCCATAACTAAATTCCTGTAAACCTGGTTAAAGTGTGTTTTGGGTTATTAGTGCGCTGGAGGGCAAAGTCCCAGCTCCACTCGTCCCCTACGTGCTCACAGCAAAGCGAAACATTTACACCGTGTCAGTCCGGCAACTCTGACATACAGAGGAATCCTGAAATACTTTCCAAACCCTTTGCCTAAACAACAAGCGGAGGACAGCGCTGGTAGGGGGCTGGCTCATGGAAAAGTCTGGGTGTTTGGGAGAAGACCTTACTTGTTTCGTTTTTATTTTACAGCCTGCGGGCTTGAGCGTGCAGAGAGGATCTTCTGGTTTTGATCATGTCACTGTCTTTAATGGGAAGACTACCTCATCTGAGGGAGGACACATGGTGTTTGTGACGCCAGGAAGAGAAGATGACAGCTAATGTTACCAGAGACAAAAGAGCTGGTATTTAACCGAACGTACCCTTAAAGAACCTTGTTGCTTTTGCAAAAAAGCCTTGCGATAAAAGGTTACATTTGCATTTGCTCATTTGGTCGACACGTTTACCCAAAGCAACTCACAGTGTTTTTAAAGTATATTATCATCTCTTATCAGCATGTCCGTACTCTCTGAATCAAACCCATGACCTTTGTGGTGTTAGCACCTTGCTCTCGGCTTGACTTAGTCTAAAAAACAAAGTACGATCTTCATCGGCTGTCAATTTAACAATCTCAAAGTTCTCCAAATAAGATTTTCAGTGTTATGCGTGTCATATGTACAGTAGTGCAGTGCTGTAGGTTCTGAGAGCGTGTGTCGAGAATACTCACTCTTGTACGGCTCGTGCTATAGACAGCGCTGTGGATCCTGTTTCATTAACACTGTCCAAGGTCACGTTTGGCAGGTCGTCATCATCACTGTCGCTTTTGATTGGTCTTGGCGACAGACCATTGGGGCCTGTTTGTGCTGCCGCAGGGGACAAGAAAAGCGTAGGTTAGTTGCATAACTATGCTATGCATACGGTCCCGGGTCATTCTCGAACCTCAATCCCATTTATGAGCTCACATAAGCCACATGACTTTAACAGTAATGTATACAGTATTGTAATCAGTGCACAGGAATGAAAAAGGGACAGCTCATCCAAAAATAAATAAATATATTACAATGGTAGTCAAAAGTTCCCCACAACAGTTTTCTTTCCTACGTTCTTCAAAATATCTTCTTTTGTGTTCAACAGAACAAAGACATTTATGAGCAATTTTTCCTACTATGGTAGTGAATTGTGACCGAGAACTGTTTGTTCACAAGCATTCTTCCAAATATCTTTCTAGGTGTTCATCAGAAGAAGGAAATTATACATATTTGGAACAACTTGAGGGTGAGTAAATGAAGATTTTGGGTGAACTTTCCCTTAAACCAGGCACAACAGCAAACAGCTCATTTCTAGCATCATGTCATTTTTCACATTTTTTATGATTTCTGTCCACACCGAACATTTCAATGTGCAAAATGACAACTTTGTGGAGCTTTGTGGAGGAGGATTTTGAACCAATGAGATTTCACTTGAAGCTGAGAACGAACAGTATCTCTTGCTGTGTTATTGTGTGCCGCATGTGATGTGCAAAAAAATGAAATTATCTAAATAACGGATGATTCAACTGTGGCGTGTCTGTTTGCGTATGTACAAGTATGTACAAAACAATATGTACTTTTTATCATCTAATATGTTTTTAATAAGTCACACCTTTGTATCAGAATTCCAGTAAAACACAAATATCTGATTCCTGCATGTCATTTTCTACAGAAAAAGACCAACATTCCTCCTCTTGAGGTTAGCCTGAGCTGAAGGGCTATGGTTCTAATTTGCTGCTCTCTCAGCAGTCTTGTCAGTCCTGATCCCTGATCAGAGATACACATGCTGTCTCCCAGCCAGCCTAGGGCACTTTGTCCTCTGGGTATGTCACCAGCCCAGGTGATTAACACTATCACACATTTCTCCACCCATAGACCATCTAAAGACACCACCGCTATGCTGTCACTTGGCCTTTATCTGCAGGGTGGTGGACATGCCTGTTGAATAACCCTCCAGTTAAGAACCACAAGGAGGAACATCACATTCGCTGGTTTACTTTAGACCTATTAATTATGTTTCTTAAACCGTCTTTGATGATATTATGATAGTTCCAGTTTAATCGTATTGCTTTAAAAGTAACATAAAAGGCATGTGATGTCTAACTTAAGCACAAAATATGTTAATTCCTGCTGTGTCTATATCTGGTGCAAGTGCGGTCGTAACATTCACTCCAGAGTGCCGGAAACACTCTGCAGAAGTGATGAAGATTTCAATGAAAGACTAACTGGATTCTTTACAAGAGTCTGAAGACTCTCTCTCCTCCTCTATTCCGTCCACTCAGCGGAGACGAAAATCAATTCCAGATATGCATGTGGAGTAACCCAAAACAATTCACAAGACTAACTTCTGCATACTGTATAGCAATTCCAGCGTTCTGGATCTGACATTTGAAGTCGCTTGAAATATGAATTCTCAGAGAACGCATTGCCAATATATTAAAGCATCTGTTTATTTTTTCTTAACCCATGATGATAGAGTCCAGACACTATACTATACACTTGAACTATTATATAAAAAAGGGAAACATGCATGGATGGGACAGAAAAAGGACACACGCTTCTGGCAGACAACATACTTAGGAAGCATGTTACTACAACATATAGTAGGAATTGTGTGTATTAAAATGCACAAACTAGACGCAATAGTAACCAACAAATGAAGAAGGCATACCTCTTCATATTTTCCTGTGTGCATTTATAAGTGAAAAACCATGTTACGGATGTGACCTTTCTCAGTTATGGATGTGACAATTGCACTTGACTATAAAAAATCATTAAAAAAACTCAAATATGTCAGTATGGTTTACACAAAACCTTGATTTATTCATGGTAAGGTTAACATTTGCATGGAATTGCTCATTTAAAGCAAACTGTACTCAGGCACTCGATTACACGCATAAACAGACCTACAATTCTCTTTCTATGCATTTTATTAACTTGACAAAGAACTGTCAATTTTTACTACATTTTTTTTATTTATATATATGTAATACGAATGTGTCATGAGTTATAAATACTGTTCTACTTTCATTTTGCGCATAGCAAGAAAGATAACCAACCTTAATAAAACCCCCTCTACTATTATACTTTCATTCGTCCCACAGTTGATCTAGATATACCTAGAAAATGTCTGTTTAAAGGCTACAGTATGACAAAAGCAGAGTTCACAAGAGGTAGTGAAGCAAACCCCACGATTTCGTTCTCCTGTTGTTTCCAGCCATAGCCTGTTTCCATGGTAACCAGAGACAGAGCTATGGAAAAGGGCACGCCCCCTTTCCACCTCCCCCTGGCAACCTGTACGAGAGTGAAAGTGTGCAGTGTCCATTGTGTTTCCAGCTGACACTGACAAAGACATATCTGTGCAGTTATTTTTTTTTACATGTATTTAAACATTGCAGTCTACAGCTGCACTTCAGATTATGGTTATTTACATACTTGAAGTATGTGAATGCAACAGTCTAACAGTCAAACTATTATGGTAGGAGTAATGTAACAGACCAGCATATATCTCATATCACACAAGCATATCAAAGTGTGCTACCCTGTGTGGACCCCACCCAGGCCTGACCCCATTTCCTCTGTGCTGCTTCAGTGCTTTCTGGGTGGAGTCCGTGTTGCTATGTGCCGACTGCTCGAGCTGCCACCCATCTTCGATATCCGCCCCACCCCATTATGCAAACCTTTTTTTTCCTCTCTTTCCTCCCCTCCAGCTGAGAGAGACAACCAGTACTTAAATCCATCTTGCAGGACCCAGCCCTGCCCAACCATTTGGGACCGACAACCTTCCCATATAAAGCCAGATAAACAATTAAAAGGCTAGTAACAAACAGTTCCCTTATGCCCTTCGCTAGGGCTGAACACCGTTTGGTAGCAACACCCAGAGCATCATGGATCGGTGCCAGAGCTTTAAAACTTGCCCTACAGGAAACCAACACTAAACAGCAGGTCCAGCGGTTGAGGGTTTGGGAAGGCACCACGCGAGATGTGTGCTTCTGATTTGGGCATGTGGCAGGAGCCTGAAAACTGTCTACAACTCTGTCTTGGACTTTAAAGCTTTAAAGAAGGAAGTGCTTTCATCCCACTATAAAACAATGCACAGCAGGATAAAAGTTTGTTTTATTGACTTTTTATCGCTAAGTTTTTACGTTATTTGGTGTGCTTAACCTGGAGGGTGCCCTTCAAATGCTCATTCAGACAGTACGGACAGCCTGACACACAGTGCATATGGCCTAACACTAGTGCATAGGCAGCTGAGGACAATCATCCTCATATCTGCTTGTGATTATGAGTATTGCAGTGCTATTCTGTGAAGAACGACTAAGTAATGCTGTCTGGTGTCTGAAGCCAGTGTTTTCCTAAAACAGATGTGAATGAACAGACGACTCTGAGGTTTCATTTCTGTTCATTCCGGATTTTCTCCTGAGATCTCAGTTTCATAAGGATTCAATGTTCCCTTTGGGGCAGGATAAAATAAACTACTTCATCTAGAGGTGATCGAGTAGGTTTGTGGCTTTTGTTAAACTGTTAAATTAATCCCACTTGGAAACCTCCAACCTATGGGCTAACGACTATTTTCATCAACTCAAAGCTATAACCAGCATAAAAAAATACAATAATGTTATCTAGCGCTGTTGAAATTATTAATCGATTCCTAAACAAAGGTTTGTGTTTATATAGTATATGTGTGTGGGTGTGTTGTGTATATTTTTATGTATACACAACAAATACTTACATATATACATATATATATATATACATTTATATCTAAATATAATTTGTATTATGTCACCTCGGATGTCCAAATTCACTGTTTTACAGGAAATGGTTAATACACTGAACTTTTCAATGATTAAATACTGGGTTGTCAAAGTTGACAAGCACTTTTTATTATTTTATATTGGTTAGCATAAGATAATTTTCAAAACCTAGTCACAAACATAAAGGGTGACTAATAATAACAGCCCTAATAAAAACATCATAATATTCAAGTTGATAATATATTAAGAACTTGATTAAAAATAAATAATGTACAGATAATGATGAGGAAAAACTACGCCAAGTCCATACAAATGAATCTGCACGAAACATGCTCTTTAAAGGTAAAGGTCATTTCTAATACATGATATAACTTTTTTTACATAAAGCAATTATGGCAATAAGCAAGTAATCCGGGAAGAGATTCTCACCTTTCCCCTGACACTTGGCCTCATCCAGCAGAGGGAACATGATGGTGGAGTTGAGGCTGGAGGGGGAGCGTACTGCTGTGGTATACATAAAGGGCAGTGACTGCACCACCACAGGGATACGGTGCACCTGGCTGGGTAGTTTACTGGGGCTTGAGGGGGGGACGGGGTGAATGATGTGTAAAAATTGCTGGCCCCTAACTCCATGAGAAGATCCCACCAAGGGCACAGGTGTCAGCACGGAGGGCATTCCCGAGGAGACGGAGGTAATAACGGATGGTGAAGGTGACGATGAAGAAGAGGACGGAGAGAAAGCTGAGGAAACGGGTGACGTATTATGTGAAGGAGATGACGTCCGTGCTTTGTTAATAGACAGGTCCACAGGCTCTGTCTGGGTCTGGAACTGGTCAGAAGAGAGCAGGTCTTCTGGAGGTTCCGCCTTCACTTTGCTGATAAGAATTGGCATGGCCTCCATATCAGGATAAGTGTGCACTTTGGGTAACTGTGAGAAACAAACACAAAACAAAAAGGAAAGACTGTTTAAGTGCAGAACTACTCTGAGGAGTTGTGGCCCATTTTAAACTTGGAGCAGCCCTGCAGGATTGTGACACTGAACAAAGAGGATTTGTATACAGGGTTGTGATTTTTCTGTTTCTTCTTATTCAGAACAGCGGTTTATCTCTACTGGCTACAGTTTTTACTCGATCTGTCCTTCACTGATGCAAAAACACCACGTGGTCCGGATCTCTTGACCTGTTCTGGCTAGACAGCTAGTGTTTCTGGTGTACTTTTACCAAGGAGAACACACTCAAATACACACAAACAATATGGTAGCGTAGATATAGTCAAGTAAGTGATGTAAAACAAACTAGGGCTGTAGTCAACCAAAGAAATGCTTAGTCGACCAAAGTCCTGTCCTGCGCAGCGATCAGTCGACTAAAAAAAAAAAAAAAAAAAAAAAAAAAATGACGCGATGTTTTGCATTTTGATTGAACATTTATTAAACAATCGTCATAGAACATTTATAAAACAACAACGAAAAGACATCAATAATACATAAAACTATAATAATAATACAATTCTTTGAAAATTAAGTGATTTTTTTAACTGCAAAGTGAGGAGCTCTGTCCTTGGTCTATAGTGACGTCACAATCACGCAGCAGTGCAGCCATGCAGCCATGCAGCCACACGTGGTTCCCGAGTGTTCAACGTGGTGCACTAAACTGTGGCGCTGTTACAAAATAGCCGAAATTAAAGTATTTAAAGTTGGGGATGAAACATAGGCTAAAAAAAATAGGCAACTGGTCGACCAATGAGAATGTCAGTCGACCAAGACGGCATCGACCGATTAGTCGACTAAACGACTAAAGTTGACAGCCCTAAAACAAACAGACAGTAAAAATATACTGTATATAAGATATTAAGAGATATAAGAGATTCTATTGGTGGGGTGCTATCTGGTAGACGGGAACCATTAAATCCTACTGGAATAATGCCAAAAACACAATACAAGAATTTTGTAATGGTTTTAATGGAAGAAGCTAATGGTTAATAATGGTATTTAAATGAAAACCCTTAGAATTTCTGTGGTTTCTATTGGGTTTCTAGGGCAGGGCTGTATATACAGTATAGACATATGTATCATGAAAACATGAAAATTATCAAATACAGTGAATGTACAGTAAGCAATACAGTACAAGAGGCTGTGCTCTTTGTGAATAAAATGCAAAGTGGATGTACTAGCCTCGAGTACCTTATTGCTTTTCATAAAATAGTTGAAACATACAACAAATATTAAAGTAAAAAAGTATGTATCAGTGCAACTTTCATGAGTTCAAAACACTAAAAGCATTCTTTCTGCTGGAAAAAATAGTACCTGTCCGACTTTTTGCGATACAGATGGTTTAATTGACGTTGCTTGGGATGCTGCAGTTATAACGTGAATAAAACACAGCTACTGACCAATCAGAATCAAGGACAGGATTTAACAGTTTTATAATATGCAGACACAGAATACATGACATTATTGCAAATCTTGAAAAGAAAAAATATACTTTAAACTATGTACAGTGGTTCCACACAACAGAAATATGTTATCAGTACCCAAATACTTAATGTATGATGAACAAAACTGAACTGAGTAAACGTAAACAACCATGTCCAAATAATGTCCATTCGAATGTGTTTTCAGAGCGATGAGCTTTGTAAAAAATCTGCGCGTTTCAGAGAGGCGGGGCATAGAGGAGATACAAACATAAAAATACAGCGTTTTTTAACCTTAAATCATATATGAGCCAAAGCATTACTGTTTTAATCAGTTTAACAGACTAAATACAAGGGTGTTAAAACAAAAGGAATTGTTTAAATAAAGTAAGTAGAAAGTATTTTTTTGAGAAACTAAAAGTCTGTAGGTTTTTAATCTGACTGCTTGCGTCTCAAATTTAATGTAAGGTGTACACTGGCGATTCATTGTTTCTATACTACTTGCAGCATAGCTTTCAAATCAGACAGGTTAAAACACAGGGTGAATTGTCACCTCAAACAGCACACCGTCATCCGCATGAGAACATTTGTTGGAACTAGTGGATGAAGAGTTGCTCACTGCAGTGAAAGCAAACAGTATAATGATGACTCCTGAGCAGGCGGCTAATCATGACAGAGCAGCTCATTAAACCAAAAGAAAGAGTTCTCGGATTGCACCGGCAGATGTGATAAACGGTCAGCTAGAGAACCAAAGCTCCACTTTGTTTATATGCTCACATTTCCTTATGTTACCGTAATGCGGGCTAAGTGTGCCTGTGGCAAAGCTCTTTCTCCCATGAGCTCACGGTATTTATACTACAGAAACGTGACCACATGTGTTACCAACCCATGATTCAGCAGCACACAGTACAATAAAACTGCGTCTGAATCCAAAAACAAACAAATGGCAGCCCATTAAATATGCTGACGGGACCCGAAACGCCCAGGTCAGTTCATTCAGGAGTCAAAGGTCATTGTCACAGGTCAGGAAACATGGCCTTAAGGTCAGGGACATTACTGAAGTGAATGGGCAGGGTGAGAACAGCAGTATTTTCTGAACAAAAGGGACCCTTCTGTGCAAGTGTGACAGTGCTGACAACAATGCTTTAATGGCTATTAAGTCACGGTTTTACTGAAACGACTGGTGGGACTATATGGTTTAGAAACATCAGATATTTATTTTGTTTGCCAATTGGAAGCCTGGCATTTTGTATGGAATAGTTTACCCAAAAATGAACCGTATAGCCTCAAAACAACTCAGACATTCTACAATATAAATCAAAAGTCATATGATTTGGGATTGATATGAAGGTCAGTAACTGATGTCAATATTTGTTTTGGGTGTATTGTTCCTTTAAGAAATGTAAAGTAAGGTCATTTGCATCCTTCTGTTCAGTGAATTTTGTACATTAGTGTACAAAAATGCTGCACAGCTGCACAGACGGCGTACTAATCAAACCCAACGAGTGAATGTCTATTTGCATAGCATGCAATCAGCAACCGTCTAATGAGGGTTGTATGAAAGAAATGGGAGGTGCCCTTAATGACCAATCAGCATCTCAATTATAAGAAGACAAAACCTGCCTCTGTATTACCTACTGTATGAGTTCTCATGTCTTTCTTAGCAAAAGGCACACAACGCAACAGCAGCAGGGCAACATTTCCTCTGTGATGAACTCTCATTCTATTGAATTCTGTTATGTACCCTTCAGGGTATGCTTAAGCGGCTTTATATTGCATATGTTTCTTTGTTGGTGTGCATGTATATAGGACATTGTGGGGAGCGGCGCCCGCGGCCACTGTAGCCTCAGGCTTTGTTGCCCCTTTGAGACTTACATTCTCCTCAAACAGAGCTCATCTGCTCTCTTTACACTGTATTCAGTTTAGACTTGGATTACTGGTTTCATTATTTTTCTCAAATGCAGTCTTTAAAATAGCAAATAATAAAGAACGACCCCTTGTGATTATTTTGATGGTATCTATTAGGCTTTACAGGTCATTACGATCTAGTGTGTTGAGAAAGGAAACTGTAAACTACGGTAAATGTAGCGCACACAACCTCCTTTCACACGAAATAAAAGGTAAACCCACAAACAAATCAAAGGCTTTGTGTTGGCGTGCGAAAACTGGAAACCTTTTGTTTGCATGCTGATCCCTTTCCTTGTCTGAACATCATTTTCAACTGAAATAAACAAATGTTTCCAAACCCCACTTGTGTTGCTTTCAATGGTGCAGTTTCCACCTTCGCTCTGATGACTATAGCCTTATTCCTGCATGAGATCTTAAAGCAGGAGAGCAAAATCTTAATTTATGACAGATAACTTTTATAATGTTATAGGGGTATATATCACATTAAAATTATTTTCGCTAGAAAAAGGCTGACGACACATTTTAGTGGTCCATACCAGTGTTAAACTGTAAAACTTTCAAACTGTGTCTATTTTTGTAGGCCTTAGTAAGGGCATTAACTAGAGCAAACCACTCTCAGCACGGTTTCGGAAAGGGGCCATGTAGATGTCGGCCATTTCTGAACGATGGTATGCACTTCAAACATGCATTGTGTACGTTGCTCACTTCCTGCCGCTTGGCAGTATTTCAACACATATGGATAAATAGTTTTTTTTTAGCCTTTTGCAGGAAGCAAGCGAGGTATTGTGGATGTTCTTGGCTCTCAAAAGGACCTATTTACAGTAGTACTAACTTTTTCAAAGAGAAACAGTGCATTAATATCAATGTCTATTCATACTTGCTTACAGTATGTGTTATGACATTTTTTTACATTAATTAAGTAATTATTAGTGAACAGTTCTCAGAACAGTGCTTATAATCAATTTCAATGTACTTTCATGGCACAAAACGTTCTATGCCAAGCTACACATTTTGAGCTAAGGGCAAAATGATAATACAGATATGTTATTTAAATTATACTGTGAATGCACTCTATGGAAAAACTAAGAGAGCCCCCCAAAATGATTTTCAGATTTTCTGTACTTTCTGTAAGTAAAAATATCTTTTTTGTTTCATTCTGTGAAAGTTCCAAATGAAAATATGTTTTTTTAAATGTGCATTTATATCATTAAAATGGGAAAAACTAGTCAAGATAAAAATAAAGGCAATGACACAATAAAGGCAAAACTGGAGTGGTCTCTTAATTTGTTCCCAGGCTGTATATATTTAATAGTCAATCTGAGGTGTGATCGCATAACCGTAGACATGAGCACTTAGGCAAGCAACATATGATGAAATAATAATAAAAAAAGAGAAGAGGCAGAGAATGTTTCTGAACAGTAGTGGCCCTACATCTGTGCTTTATCCCTGCCAAAATGGCTGCCCTGGCTGCGCTGGCCCTGACTGCTTGCCCTGGGAGCATTCCTGCTCCAGCTGTGCCTCTCCACAGCCCTACGCTCCATCGGGCCTGTTCCACACACGCACACACACCATTCCTCCTCAGTGCCTGGGAGTAATTAGGGGGGTATCAGTGGAAGTTAGGGGTGAAGAAGTGGTACGGTGATGTGGTAGGGTTGAAACTGTATGAAAAACAACTGTTCTTACCCCTCGCTTCGATTCCAGAGGTTCCGCTTTGACTCGGACTGCAGGCATTCCGTCTAGCATTAACATCCTGTTTTTGATGGCGTCTGCGAGTCGAGAGAGAAAGAGAAAAAGAGAAAGGCATGAGAAAGCTGCTGCGTGTGACTCCTGTCACCTTTCCCTGATCGAGTCGGCTCTGGCATGTTCTGAACAATAGCGCGAGCTGCAACAGAACAGGCAATGATGTCATGATGGTATGCAGTTAGTAAACACTTTAGGTTAAGGACAGAAAGTATACAAACTCATCTGGATTTTATTTTGCATGGTATTTTACACCAAACGGCTGTGAAGGCCGAACGAAACAGTATGTTGGCATGAAATCCAGAATAAACATAACAGTTAAATTAAGAGCCAAAAAAGTTGAATTTGCTTTATGCAGAGCTTTATGCTCACAATTATCATTTGTGATTAACCTGTATATCTGTATATGTATGCCCGGCGTAGCACATCTCCCGCAGCATTTCCGTTACCCACAGATAGGAAATAACGTTTAGCATCACCCAGGTGACCCTGCTGCACTATGAGATAGATCTGTTTGAGCAAACATGCACTTACACGCGCATCTACATACACACACACAATCAAGGCTCCCTCCGCTATCCCCTGACATCTCTCTTCTTAGATATTCACACAAAAGACATGACTTTCAAACAGAATCCACTTCTGTGAAAACCCCCCTCGGGCGTCGGAGTCTCTGAACAAAGGCAACAGTCTCGATACAGCTCTCCGCTTCAGAATTACTATCGCTCCGCCAGACACTCTCACACACCAAAAAGTGGCCACCTCCTTCAACCTCCAAGGATGCGCGAGGAGACAGCTTTTATGAACTGGCGGAATCTGATTACAAGTTAATATAGCTCTTACGCCACTGAACGATGGTAAGATGAGATGTTTTAGCACTCCCACTGAGCTAGTTTCTCTTTACCGTCTACTCAATTTACCATGTTTAACACCATAAAGGCACAGTAATAGACACATAAGCATCTTGGGAAATGCAACAATTATGTTGCCTCACGTTTGTTTGGATTTTGCCAGTTGGAGAGGACAGAGAGAAGAATTTCAAGACGCTCAAGTTGCCAAAGTTAAGTTCATTGCACTTTTGACTGTTTTGCATTAAATTATTGTACTGAAATGAAAATCAAGATGAACACTTATTCGTCTAAGTAAATTATGAAAATTATAATAAAACATTTATAGTAAAAAGAATGATGTTAGGAAAAAGAAATAGCTATCGTGTAGGTTCAGTGTCTTAAAGGGGCAGTTCACCCAAAAATTCACCCTCCTATAATTTAAAACCTGTATTTCTTTTGTTAAACACAAAAGTCGATATTTTAAGAAATGTTGCAGTGATTTTGTGTCATTTCACTTCAAGTCAATGGGGTCCCGTGTTGTTTGGTTACCAACATTCTTCCAAATATCTTATTTAGTGTTCTGCAGAAGTAAGAGAGTCATACAGTTTTGGAATGACATGAGGGTGAGTAACTGAAAGAATTTCCATTTTTGGGTGAACTGTCCCTTTAAGGAAAGAAGAGTAAAATAAAAGAGACCAAAATACAAATTTAAAATGTGTGTAAACATAAGAATCATCTAAAGTGAAAAGTCCGAGTTGGTTATGACTCTTAGAAAAGGAAACCTCATGACACAGCAAATCAGAACATGTGATTCTGTCTCAAAGGGAGGTGTCCTGAAGTAACCCATGCACTTATTATTTTACCAGCAGCACATGAAGGAATGCTAGCAAAGCAAATACACTTATAAAAACATCTCTATTACAATTCACTCCTGACATTGGCAGCAGGAAATGAGGCGCAGAGCTCGACTCAGCACTTGGACTGAACCCATTCTGGTGAAGGCGAGACAACACTACCCACTATATTAACCTCTATGAATACCATTTGTCATGCTTATATACCACACATATGTGCTATACAGTTCCGCTTAATGAAATGAGCATTCTGGCTATTCTTGAAGAGATGCTGAGCCAGGTAAAGTGAAAGGGAAAACAATATCGCTGTGTATTGTCATTGACAGAACAGGCTTTCAAGCTAATCTGTGTGCATTGGATTGATATTGTGATCAGGATGTCCAATGGCTCCAGGTAGTGGTGGGCTGAGATAATGTTGCCATGGCAACCTAGGTTGGAGCTTAGAGGTTTATTGTCCTTCTGGACCAACATGCGAAGTTTCACAGATGACTCGGGCTATTGCTGTTCAACAGCTTTACATGTTTGTCTAAGATGGGGCCAGGGACCTGTCACAGTGCTCTTGGGCATCATGTAAAAATATCTCTCCAAGACGTTGATCATTAGATCAGATAAATGAACTACCCTTGTCCCAGAAGTGAGCCCTAAATGGGAAATCAATACCAAGAGCAAGGTCTCAGTTGTTTCGTTAACCATCAAATGAACAGATTATTAGCATAATTGAGTACAGCACCGCAAGGTTAACATTTAGGCGTGATTTGTCTATCTTAACTCCAATTGATTAACACTTAATCAAGTAGTTGTGACGGTGGAGGGTGTCTCGCCAATTGTATTTAACAGTGCCAAGGTAATACGGGAGTAATGATGACTAATTCTCCATCCGTCTTCCTTCATCTTCCTCCAACCAAATAAATACTTCTGGTCCGATCTGGGTGATTCTAAACCAGCAGCCTACACTGCAAATTTTACTGGAAAGTGCTATACAGTGTGTAGACAATTCATTTAGAAACCTCAGTTAAATTTGATTATTTGTCACATACACAATTACACGGTTATATCGTCAGTCTGGTCCGGTTTTCGGAACAAAACATTGAAAAATGTGCTATAAATAGAATGTACCAGAAAAAGAGGTAATAAAATACAAAATAACAATTATAATAAAATAGATAAATATAAGTAAAAACATAAAATAAGACAACATGTACAAGTAAAAAAGACAAGGGAATTTACAAAAAACAGCAATAAAAATCTGTTATTAAAAAGAGATAAAAATTTGGTGCTTAAATGCACAAACCGACACTTTTGTTTGACCAGCCGTTGGAGCAGGAGAAATGGCAAGTTGGAGAATCATGTTGGATCTAGCACTATATACAGCACTATATACACTGACAAAAACATTGAAATAAAGACTTATGAATTGAGCTTGGGCCTACCCAACTGGATGATGCATTGTCGACCTGAAGAGATGGAAACAGAGTCATTGATCACCTTTCCATTTCCCCAGGGTTTTCAAATGAATTGGCGATCCCAGCTGTGGGCGTTATGAGCATGTGTGCTTTGGAGGTGCAGTAGCCGAGTGCTCAGGCATCTCATTGCCATGCACGACTGAAGCCGTCCCCCAAGAGGCTCCCTGAGAAGAATGAGGGCAATTCAACAGGGATGGGGCCGCCTGGGATTTGATTCCGGCTGTGGATGGGGCAGAAAGGGGAGGAGATTGGCTGGCACTCCCATGCCCAGTTGTAGCTTCTGGGTGTCGAGGGAGGCACAGTAGAGGGGGTCTAGAGCGCCAACCAGACCTAGACGAATGACAAGCGAATCGATATGAGGTGACAGGCTTGGGTGGAAAACCCTGACCTTCCTGGACCCCACGCCGACCTTGCCACACAATGAATTAAAGAGTATTCAACTTTCCCCCGATGCAGAGTACACACCTCATTGTGCAGCTTTCTACTGCTCAACCCTGGTGTTGGATTGATGTGAGGGGCGTTACAGTGCATGGCAGGAACCTCTATTTGAGAGGTTTGTTTAGAATCATAAAAATCTGTCAAATTTTGGAATTTGAAGTTAAAAGCTTAAAGGGATAGTCCACACAAAATAAAAATGTATTCACCCTCAAATTGTTGTTTTGTGTCCATATAATCTAAATCAATGGGATCCAATGTTGTCTTTTGTGTTCTTCCAAAAAAATTAAATCATACAGGTTTGTAAAGGTAATGAACGTAAATATATGATAATTATTTTGGTTTACTATCGCTTTATTGTAGGGTGAGGAGTATAAAATACTCGAAACTGACAAAACACCAAAAAAAAACCAAAATAAGAAGATTATGATTTACATGTAACATGAACAGGAAAGAATGAGGATTAGCATGATAAAACCACTGAGGCATTTCATATCAGAGATTTTAGATTTTCACACTGGAGGAGTACGGCGCTAACAGACGGGTTCCCGCGGTCCTGCCAATGCTTTGTTCCCATGTCGAGAGCCCTGAGCAACTGTGGGCATCTGTGGCACAGAGGCTGGTCCTGCTGCCATGGGCCGAAGGGGGAAATGCGGATGGGGATAGGAGGAGGTGGCTGGGAAGGGAGGTTGGGATTTTAGCAATGGAGCCGGGCCAAATCCAGACAAGCACATTGAACTCAAACACGCCAACAGAGCCTCTCAGTCCCAACCAGAGCGAAAGAACAGCATTTTACGTAATGTCAGACTTCACACTGAGGAGAAGAGCTATTGAGAGATGCTCCCTGCTGAGCTCTTGTAAATAGACTACCTTGCTTTTTGAGCTGCAAAAAAAAACTTGGGAAACACTTATTGAATGTGAACGTGTGTGACTGCACCACTAGTGCCACCAAATGGATAGCTAAATAAAAGCAAATTCACTATTTTCCTGTGCTTCTGAAGACCTTGCTGACAAAAATCTCGCCACCACAAGGGCCAGAAATCATATTTACATGCAGAGTGTTCACATGACACAGTGGGAATATGGCTTCCGCTGCCCTCTGTCACACACTGTCTGCAAAACAGAGTTCGGCTCAAGAGCACTTCCCTCTTTGGAGCCCCTATAAACAGCAAATATGAGTTATGACTTGAATATGCAGAGTCAGTATTCAACCATCCCAACAGAGAAAATTCGGGCTAAATACTCCTTTAACATTTACTGATATGTAAAATTAAATATTTAGAGGGAGGGCTCTAATGGTTTACAAGAAATTTAGTTTGACCATGGTAGATAGACAAGTACCATGGTATTTTTTTTGACATGGTACTGATCTGTAACCCCACACTGCAGCCAGAGGACGGATTCCTATACTACAAAATACAGACAGCGATTTGTCAATATGTTTAAATTTTGTTTTGCATTTTATGTTTACATTATCAACAATCAGTCTGTGTCGGAATTGCAGTATTTGATCAGATATTTTCTGTACATGAATTGTTTGATACAGGGTATGTGCCATCCTAAAAAGCAGGGATTCTCCAATCCAGTTTAGTTCCTCTCAAGGTTTCGTCCTTGTGTTATCTAAACACAAGGGCGTAGGGAGGATCTTGAAAGTGGCACATAAAACTTATCATAAAACTTATCAGGTGAAATATATGACTAAGTGTCATAGTGTTACCATCTGATAGGACTGCTGTGTTATTGCCTGCTCAAATGCCAACAGATAGTATCAATAGAAGACTTAAATTGACTGAGTTTAAACTCAAGAGAAGGAATACGCTTCCATCCTTACTTGAAACTTAAAAGACATTGTCTAAACATACACAATACAAAGACGATCACATGCAAGCAAAACAATTTCCCCAGTGGATATTATGGAGAGTAAACCCAACACTGCCCATACTTTTGTGTGGACTATTTTTTTTGTTAATCTTTTCTGGCATACAGTGAATGATTTCAGACTTTCCATTTCATAAGGCACATTTTCCTTGGCAGTCGAGTCTTCCTTAAGACTTTGGCCGCCTTTTTCGAATTTTTGTTTTATTTGAGCCTCAGAGAAATTAGCTCTTTCGGTACCAGCTGAGTTTGTGGATAAGTCACCTGAGCATGCGTTCTCTTCCCCGTGTTCAAAGACGGCAGCGCCTCACCTCAGGGAGCCCACTTTGCCATTTTCCCCTGGCTAAAAAAAGCCACACAACAATGTCTGTCAGTCACTCAAGCCTACGACCAAGCAGATTTTCAGTTTTATAGCTCTCTCGATTTCTCCGGGTGTGACAAATGTACTCTTGCACTGAGAACAGGGGAAGTGCCAAAGACATGACCAAAACTGAGATCTTAAGGGAGCGTTTTATAATAAAGTCTTCTGAAATGACTGATATGTTTTAGGGCAAAGTCAATTCAATCAAGAGAAACACAGAATCTAATCCACTTCACCTAAACAGGGAAAAACATGCAAATCAAGCCCTAAAGCTCATCAGCATTTCACTCTTTCCACAGAGAGTGAATGCTGGGGCACGTCCAAGATGGCAGCTGCAAAAAGATTCTATAATGTACACCAATTTTACCCGATTGCCCCCTTCTGCAGGCCTCACACACCTGATAGGAAGTAAGAGGGCTTTAAGGGGCGCTGAGGCTTTAGTAAACATAAGGCCAACTTTCCAAAACAGACTGATGGAAGCACCTAGTCCAGCAGATTGCCCTTGGGATCTGGCTATTTCTGCACAGGGAGATCCTGTGTCAGTGATTCAATGAGGATGAGACAGCTCGGCCCATGACATACTGCCTTAGTCTTCGCCACTCACAACACGAAGTTAAAACAAGATACTGCATAAATGTTATTTATTCATTACTCATGAACAGTAAAGTATTCATTAATACCAAAATGCATATTTGTAATTACTCCCTTTAGAATTTAGAAAACAGGATTTAGAAGAAATGGTAGAAATGTGCCTGGGAATAAACATTTTATACAAAACAACAAGTACTGTCAAGTCATGTCTCGAATAGATGACATTACAAGATAAACTATCTTCCAGGTTTATTTACCGATTGGTCAATTCTTTTGAGGTGAAAGGTCAGACGTTGCACAAGTGGCACTGCAGGCAGGGAAAAGAGGACAGAGTCTACTCACTGTTTCGTTTTAAGGTAAAAAATATGTCAAATGGACATTCAGCGGAACCCATTGTACATGATGGATTACTAAGAAAATACTAAGCATCACCTACTCAGTTGAGAAATAACTGCATCCTTTTCCTGGTCCAGATCAGAGTGATTGAAATCTCTTCTGTCAAATTTCAAACAGAACAAAATGGTCTTAGTTTAGAGAAATGCGTCCACAACAGAGCTTAACTATTTTGTTTGAAGTTCCGGGATGCATAGCACCTTTTAACAAAGCAAAGGGACTTTTACGCTTTTACAGCCAATGCAAGGGCATTGTGGGTTTTCTCATTCACATGGTTTTGTAGCTTCTCGTAAAACTGTCTGGCTTCCTGAGCTTTGGTTCCTCTCTCAAATCTGTCTCTGACCTCTGACTAACTTCCACAATACCACACACATAACATTTTATATATACTGCTAAATGACTGTACTGAGATCAGCAAAGTGTAAAACTATTATCCCTATAATAACTATTTGCTGGGTTGAGCTAAGCAATAACTTTACTTTTCAACTTTTCACAAAATAGTCTCAATTTCGCTTCCGAAAAGCAACACTGTGAATATAGTTATTATTATTATTATATTATTTTAGTTTGGTTTGATAAGATTCTAAATGAAAGATTTACATAATTATATAGGCCTATGTGATGAAAATGTCCATTTCAGTTTCTTTTTTTTGTAAATGTTGTCTCTAAATGTTAAATTATATTTAACATTAAAAGGTTTTTATTTCTGTTAAATTCTTCATATTGCTAGATCTTCAGAATTCAATTAAATATTTAATGCATCACCTGTCCGATAATACCTCTTTTCTTATGCTGTATATAGACTTATAATCTTAAAATGGTGAGCTGCACAAAAGGTGTGACCCCTGTGACTGTTAGCACCACCTCTCCCTCCCCCTTCAGTTAAAGAGCAGTGGTCTCAGTGGTACGTGCTTTAAAATAGACCTGACACAAAAACCTCAATTGCTCCGAGAGGTATGGCATGGGTGAATTGGTCACCGCAGAGGGATTTCGCCCGAGAGCAGACATTAATACTGATGATCTGGTCTTGGATCAATAAGGAATGTGCATTTGCTGATATGCTCGCTGTGTTCTGTGTTTTCTCCCTCCAAGCCCTCAGTGCTCACAGGAACTGGAAATCCAACCTCATTTCCAATTCAGAAAACATAACTAATGAACTGCCTGTGACCAGCAATGCCTCACAGCTCTCTCTCTCTCTCTCTCTCTCTCTCTCTCTCTCTCTCTCTCTCTCTCTCTCTCTCTCTCTCTCTCTGCTTGAAGTATTGTCTATGCTACAGTATTGTGCGCTTTAACAAAAGATGAATTACTATACGCAAACAAAATAAAATCACAGACCTAAAAACCTCCATCACAAACATTTTTCTTGTGATTGGTTATTGTGAGCAGGTATATATATTCAGTATATTGAGCAGGTCTGTGAGGTCACATTCAATCACATGTCATTAATCCACTTTTAATGAACCCAGCCTATAGTAATTAGTCTTGTCAGAAACAAGTGATCAATGCTTTGACAATCTTGAATGTGACTAATTTCAATGCTGTGAAACACCCCACCCCTTCAGTGTCTCAAAGGGCACATAGCAAAACGCTGACCATTATAATACAGCCAGGTATTCGGGCAGGGTAAACCAACAATTCATTCCCTGCCTGAGCATTCCCTAATACGTGAATTTAAAATCTACTGCTCTCTCAATTAGTAATGCACATCCTACAATAAAGTGACTGACAGTTAAGAACAATGCTCTGCCTCTTAAAGCCTACGACTGTTTAGGAGCTCTCACAGCTGTCCTCAACATTTAAGTAAATCCATTTGAAGGTGTCCAAAGCTAACTTTTAAGGGCCATCTGTGTTAATACCAGCTGTGAACTGCAGGGTAGGCCTGTTTGCTGGAAAGGTAAACGTTATGTCCAAAGAAAACACAGATGCACAAACAACACAATACCGTTTCTCACTCAAACTGTGCACTGTCGGATGTTTTGGACAAATGATTCACTAAATACTAAGCTGTGTTCACACCAAACGTGAAAACATTGTTTCATGGGGAGTGTCTTTATGCGTTCGAACGTGTCAAATAAGCTCTTCGCGCAAATTTCTCGCTCGAGTGAAAATGTTCGACTTGCGTGTAAGACACGACAGAGGCGCATCCGTGGCAATTGCACAACCGCTTCTCGGCCTTTCCTGTCTTTGCATTGACTTTGTTTGTAATTTACTTGCGCAAATCACGTAATTCACGTTTGGTGTAAACGTGAATCACAACAGTAAAGAATAACTCAAAAATAATATGCACTGTATAGATCACTCAGAACAATTGGATCCTTGCCCTGGCAACAACATTGCGTATATTGTCTATTTTGAGAATGCTGTAATGCATTTCAGGTCGAATGAAAATTTCAATGATAGCTATTCAATGATACAGTTATCAATGTAATTCAAGATTGAGTTTGAGCGTTTCGTTCATAGCATGTCGCTCTCTTGCATGTACGTCACCTGGACATAAGAGCAGTCATATGATGTATAGCAGTGAAGATTTTACAGTATAGCGAGTCTGAAGTGTGTTTGTGGAGGTGTGTTGTAGGGGGTATGTGGGTGGAGGTGGTGGAGTGTATTATCATCAGTACAATAACCCACTCCTCCTGTCTCGGGAGGGCCAGCTGCATCCTCCAGCTTTAATGGTGGATAGATTCTTTAAGATGCCTCCCCACAGTCTTTCAGTGCTTTGTACACTGACCCCCTCCCCCAACACACACACACACACACACACACACACACACACACACACTTGTCTTCAAGGTATATACAATCAGGTATACTCACAATATGTGTAAAAAAACGCTGCCTTGCTTGCTTTTGTGGTAAATCAAATCTAAATTTATTCCTAAAGGATTGTCGATACTGGCATCTGTATTAAAGAGATAATTCGGCCAAATTGAAAAAATCCTGTCATCATTTACTCACCCTCAAGTTGTTCCAAGCCTGTATACATTTCGTTGTTCTGCTGAACACAAAAAATATATTTGGAAGAATGTTTGTCACCAAACAGTTCTGGGGCACTATTGACTGCCACAGTGCTATGGTTGGCAATGGTGCCCCAGAACTGTTAGGTTTCCCACATTCTATAAAATATCTTTGTTTGTGTTGTACAACAACAATTTGAGGATAAGTAAATGATCACAATTTTCTTTTTTTTGGGTGAACTGTTCCTTTAACATGCCTATCAATTTTCTCATGCGTTACTGGATGTGGATCGATAGCTGTGGTTTATTCTCAAAGAAGTCTCTTCACTTAACACATTGTTGCAATGTACACGCCAAGGAATATATCCTATCAGAAAAGAATTATTTGCTGATTTTTGCTAACAGAATAAAAGATAGTATAATAATGTTTTTTATAAAGAAGACTGCACCAGTTCCATGTCTTTCAAAGCACTATATGCTCTACTCATGTAATAAAATTATTTAAACTGAAATCAATATTTCAATATCCATCTAAGCAGGTTTAGGTACAGTCAGACAGTAATTTTTGCTAAATAAACCCCATTAGGAAGAGACCCCTTCAGCTTCCTGATGGATTTATTTTTCAATAATGACCAGATGACAATATTATCCTTGAAAAAGAAACTAAGATGTACAATTTAGAAACATAAATGGCACAACAACTTCCTGCGGACCCACCTACTGTACAAAGCCTCTGATTGCCATGCTATTGATGTCAACCATGAACACTTATCACAACACATGAAGTGAGGGACATGTAATCTCACATCTTCTGTTTTTCTCTGCAAATCTATAACCGCCTGTCTCGCCTCATTTAGTAAAACAACCACTACAGACCCAAAATTCAGAACTCAACTGATCTAAACATTAAGTAATAGAGGAAGTCCGTGTGATGGTACTTTTCAACTGAAATAGGACCCATTCCAGCACCCATAATTCTGCTTAATAGAATAAACAGCTGGGTTTATATTCACGCTTCACATGCAGTGGCATTTTGCAGTGTGTTTTGAGTTTACTTTTCAAAGTTTTTTGATAGTATCCAGCATTTGCTGCTTGGTAAAAGTCTCAGTGAGCCAATGGAGGTATATATGACATGGACCGGGGCAGTCTTTCAAAGCTGAGCCATGCATGCTGTGCTAAACCTTTAGTTCATAATTGACTCCACATGTTGTTTGCATAATTCCCCAAACACCCCCGGCCACCCCCCCAGAGCAACTCCACCCCCCAGCTGAAGACCTACAAGTGGTAACAAAGTTCACGCATATCTTAACATCCCACCTAATCACCCACCTTTCTGTAAAAAGTAACATCACGATATGACACGTGGAATCCAATTCAGCCAATATCACAGACGCATCTCAAGCAATTTCTCGAAGCTAGTGGGGCGATCGGGGATTGGCCAGCTGATATTTGCGTTTCAGATCCAGTACACAAACAACGCAAGAGAAGAGTGGGTGAAAGATGCGACTGTGGGTACGAGGGTACGCCTGTGTGGGTGTGAGGTTCTTTCTCTCCCTGTTTGTTTCAACATTTCGCTATAGCTGACAAAATGTTCTGCTGCGTGTCCTCTGGTGTGTTCAACCCTTGACCCTCGTGTCCAGCGCTGGTTTGTTTACTGAAGCTGTGTGCATTTGAAGGGGGGAGGGAGGTTGAACGCTGACACAGTACGCAAGATCTACTTCTGCTTCAAGTACAGCTGATCATCAACACAAATCATTTATGACAACTGTCACGATCCTTCACCAATAACTCTGTATACGTGTTTGTTCTGTAAATCTGCCATTTTTAGCGTTTCAAATGTTCTTCATCACTGTATATGTATCACACTGTATCATCACTGAAATACAGTATGTGGTTTTAAAAAGACACTTTTTTTTCTTTTTTGTAATTAGAACGGAAAGCTCTGCTTGATGTTAAGAGAAACGGAGCCGACTAGAAATCCGCCTTATAGTGTCTAAGCACCGTTCTCTGCCTGTCGTCATGACAACACCGTTGGTGCACCTAGCTACCGTCCCTTAACCTGGCATGACTTTTAAAAACTTGCTGAAGAGAAACAATTATTCTATAATATAGTTCCTTATGGCATAATGATACAACCAGGATTTCTTGCACATTGTATTTTTTACCAGTAACCTTCCAAATTTCAATTCATTTCATCTAAAGAATTTGGGCTGTTCAATAATCGTGATTAATCCCATCCAGAATTAAAAGTTGTGTTTACATAATATGTCTATTTATAAATACATACACACACACACATGTATATAAACATTTTGCATATATATATATATATATTTATATTTATATATATATATATATATATAAATTTTCTTAAATATAACATGTGTATGTATTTATAAATACAAAATTGATATGCACAGTGCACAGACATATATTATGTAAACACAAACTTCAAGTCTGCATGCGATTAATCACGATTAATCGTGGAACAGCACAATAAAGAACACAAAATCTGTACATTGTATATATAATTTGGTATTTTATTTTTTGTAGTTAGATGGTGGCATCATGATCCTTGTCTTATTCCCAAAGAATCATGACATAACTTTCCTGGACTTTTCTGAGTCATTATTCTGCATAAATGAAACTCACTCACATTCATGAAAACAGCCTTGTATATATTACACGTTATGATGAAATAAATGATGAAAATTATCCCCACTATTTTCTATTTCTGCCGGACTCTATTACAAAATTAAGCACACACCTTGATCCATTACAGCAATGAGGCCTGTCATTACAACGACACGCTGTTGAACAGGATCAGACCAACCATTAACTCAACACATTAACATTGAATATGCTAGGCCTATATACTATAAATGTGACTGATGGCAATGCTGAACATTAAGAAACAGAGGCAATCATGATTCTCCTTGGGTCAAGCACGGGACAGATGGGGCCAGTTTGGGATTCAATCCCAGTACCACTGCCAGGCCTGAAGCTTTCGAAGGTTTCCTAGATAATCCCTTACGGCGTCCAGTGTAAAGCAAGATCCATCAATAATTCACTATCCGCAGCCCACCTGTGAGAAGCTCCACCAAGCAGAAGTGCGCTTACCTTTAATTCCTGATGCACTTGGCTAGCACGGTCCGATTGAGAGAGCGTTTTAATAGAATCCTCCAGCGCAATGGAAAGTAATGCTGATAAGCAGATATGCTGTCCCTGTGACTATTGGGTCCTTTTATTGAGCCCTCTATCTGGCTGCTCTATCTGCTATCTCAGACCCACGGATAAAATCCTCAAATACTTCTCTGATAGAAGCAATCAAATACCCTCCAAAGTCGATAAATTGAATTAAAGTTTGATTTTATCAGTTTGAGTCCATCACGCTTGGAACATGTATAGTTCATATGAAAGTGAGGTTTCAAAGGCTAACCAAAAAAATGGAGGGTACATTTAATTTTACATTATTAAGCTTATTAATAAATCCATCTGATTTTAAAAGATTTAACATTTTCTTGCGAGTGCAAATTTGAAGGAGTTGTTGCCAAGGCTTAGGCTGCAGTTGCCAAGGATGTTCTAAATGGTTTGTGAGGCATTGCTGTCGGGTTTCTAAGGTGTTCTATGTGGTTCATAAGTGGTTACAAGGATCTTCTGATGGTTGCTATGTGGTTACTGCCCCAAAAATGCTAAATGGCCTCTCATTTGTAAGTCGCTTTGGATAAAAGCATCTAGTAATCTATGAAATCCACTAAATATTGACTTATAAAGATTTTTTAAATAAATTGTCAATAAGCTGCCCAAATGAGATAGTTTTGGCGAAATTCTTTGGTTTTAAAACAAATCCCAAAAGCTGAGTATGAGGAATAATAGAGATGTCTGACATTGTTATTATCAAATATTTAAAATCACCTATAGTATCAGCAGCAATGATGATGAACAACACACACACACATTAGCTGTGTAGCAAGGGTCTCCTGTGTCGCAGTAAGTGTGAGCATTAAATAAGCTCATCTCTGTCCGAATAGCCCTGAGCAGCAGTGGCTGCAGCCTCACAGTTTAAAGATGTGACCAACATTAGCACTGGTTAAAGTCACAGATCAGCACACACACACACGCACAAGGATTTTCTCTACCCGATCCCAAAAAACCAATTACACACACCACCCCCACATTCGCACAAATGCACATCGACCTCCACACCGCTTGTCTGATTGCAACCAAGTCTGTCGTAATTGAAAAGAACAGCCACTGGCCAGCCCACAGCCACATCACAACAACCCTGGAGCCCGTCACTGACAGCCATCAATACCAATGTCTGTTCCTTGAGGAGCAGATGACATCCACGACACCACCCATGCAACACCCTGGCGCACACATAGAACCACACAGCTCCCGCCCACTCGCTGTCCTTCCTCCACTTGAGTCTCTGATTCCTATCCCTGTTTGTCACCACGGTAACTCCACTCACCGGGAAGCCTGTCATCGCTTCGGAGATACACGTGCCATCACCAAACAGACGCTGGCGCACCACTCTCCCTCTCTTATGCTCATGTATGCGTGCAAGCTTTTAACCGGATCAAACTTTTGGTGAGAGCGGAACAGTGGCCACCCGGAGACCTGGACCTCACTTCTCACACAAACTGACAATATGTCAATATTTAAACTAGAAAGCCACTTTGCTTATTTAAAGAAACCAGGAAAGGATTATTTTGTGAACCAAAGTGATTTAACGGCACAACTGAACTCAAAACTCTTCAGATCACGATACAATAGTGCTTTATAGATAATGATAAATACCGTCCATATATCATAGTAAAGGAACAACACAGTTACGTGCACATAAGAAAAATGACATCATGCTTTTTCTAACGTCTTGGGCCACCTGCAGTGTACGGTTGTTATAGAATGCCGGACAGCATCAGACTTGTCATTTGACGTAACACTACAGTGACAGCTGAACAAGATGCACAATGCAGACCCAAACAAGCAATACAAATCATTTAAACTAAACAACAGCAAGAACAAATAAGAGAATAGTGTATAGACAGACCTGACCAGAAGCTGCAGAGCGACAGAAACTGTCTTCCTTATACAGTCCTCTCTGTCTCTCTCTGTCTCTCTGTCTCTCTCTCTCTCTCTCTCTCTCTCTCTCTCTCTCTCTCTGTGTGTGACTCCCTCCCCTCTCTGCTCCTCTCAGCTGCTCAGGGCAGTTCTCAGGAAATGAATGGGAGCTCACAGAGAACTGTTGTACTTGCAAATGACTTACCATGGTCACATGATCCGCTAAATGTAGGGTGGGCCGGTGGGTGGAGGCTTCGTAAGCAAGAGAAGACAATATACTCTAAGCTTTAACAGCATGCATCGAATTACACGGGGCCCCTTGTGGGAGGTTTCCGACATGTCTCTGAGCCCAGGCAGCGGAGAAACGGTACCTCGCCGTTTAAAGGGGAAGAGTGAGAGAGAAAGAGAGAGAGAGAGAGAGAGAGAGAGAGAGAGAGAGAGAGAGAGAAAGGGAGAGAGAGAGAGAGAGAGAGAGAGAGAGAAAGGGAGAGACAGAGAAGCGAGACAGGTAAAGAAACACTAAATGAGAGTGCATACTATCGTAGAATTGGACAATAGAAAAAAGGTGATGGGGAAACATTTTGAGGATAAATACAAAAAGTAGAGGACATACACACAGTATATATACATAATTTAATAAATATACATTTTATAATGTATAATATAATGTTATACATTTTTATATTACTTTAAATCCCCGGTTACACATTTTTTGCATTATTGTTTTGCATCTGCATCCTTTTGCACATGTGCAAAACTAAAACATATGAACATCATTTGTGTGATTATAATTTGACAGGCAAGACTTAAAAAAAATACACTGAAAGCTTCTGGTTTCATGTCTATTTTACAAGTTGTTTTGGAAGAAAAACATCTGCTACATAAATCTGTTAATAAACATGTCATGTATAGCTCACGACTGCCTGAATGTTTATCAGTCAACTACATTTCTCAGATTGTGAACACACCCCTGTATTACAACTCAATAGAAGCTATTTATGTCTGCTCATCTAAGAATGCAGAAGGAAACACTGTGATGTTGAAGAGCCAACTATGATGTTCAAGTTGCAGATTCGTTCTTCTGGGAATCCTAATTAATGTATAGGAAACAGAGCAAATTTGCATCGCTGATAGACTTTGTGTTGCACACACATTATTCTGATGGGGTTGTGGGGTTGATAGTGCTGGTTTTGAAGAATTCCCTGACAATGTCGTTCCTTCACATTATATTACATTATATTTACAGAACATTCCCTAATATGCAAAAAAATATATTGTTCTTACATGTGTGACGGCATCTTAAATATTGTTTTCAAAGAAATTTGTATTAAAAACAGTGACATACTTATGCTTGAGACAGACTAAATAAAATGTCAGCATTGCAGGAACTGCTACTGTAGATATTTCAACGCAATATTATCCCACTGACTCACACATTAAAAGACCCACACTCTGACAAAAATGGCCATTCGAATATCTCTGCTGATGCTTTTTGTGCCGATGAGCCCCGATGATCCTTTAAGATATGCTATACCACCCAGCTGCAATCTCTTACAAGAGCAGCAATTTCCCCTGCAATAATGACATCTCGAGGATGCAGCCCCGCTCTGCCCGCACACCCGGCCCAGCCTGGCGCACAAAGGGTCCTGGCATGTCTTGTAAAGGGCTGAACTGGAATCAGGCGTTCCAGTGGGAGGGTGAGCTGTATATGGAGCTTTGCCAGTGAACACGGCCCTTCTCACATGTAGCTCACCAGCAAAAAGAGAGAGAAAAGATGAAAAAAAGGAAGAACAGTACAGATTACAGCTGTGGCAGAGAAAGGACCCACGGCGATTAGGTGGGTTCCAATGTCCGTGTTTACCATGGATAACCACACAGCAGGCAAGCATTTGTTGTAAGGTGATAAGATTAGCCAAGCTTGTGTAGCCAATATACAGAAATAGGCATTTACACTTCAATAATAAATTACATGGTTACAGTGATTTTGGGTCCACCAGCAGTGTCTGAAGTACATCCCTAATCTTTTGCACATTTAAAAGGACAACAAGGAAACGTTTCAAAGTAAATGTACTTACAATAATATCATGGACACTTTCCCATATAATGAAAGTCACAGAAATTATCAAAATAAAATTGTTTATAACATTCAAGAGTGTGAATAGCAGCAATATTTGTGCTCTTGATCCGGTTAATACGCCAATTTATGAATCAGAAGGATTCCGATCTCAAAATTACTGACTTTAATGTTCAAATCACAGTGAAACACATCACAAAAGGAATTATAAGATTCATTAAAGATATAGTTATATCAAAAATTTCCTAATGATTTGCGCTTATGCCATCTCAGATGTCAGTTGCACACAGGAGCTCATATGCTGTATATATATATATATTGCAACACAAGAGAATGTTGAAGCTCCAAATGACACATACAGTAGAAGTACATAAATCATAAAATAATTCTACACGAAACCAGTGAGTAAATGAATGTTTGAAGCTAAATGGTAGATTTGGTTTGAGCTTATTTATGGATCCACGAAATTGGAAGTAGGTTAGTTATGAGAGAATTTTCATTTATTTGTGTACTATTCCCTCAAATTTCTATTTGTTGTCCCTTGTAATATGGCAGACTATTCATAAACCACTTATGATAGTTATGTAGTAATTGATAGTAATAACTTTCGTTAAATTAACGAATTCGTCTTTTCATTGCTTTACATTGACAGGACACTAAAGAGAGACAGTAAACTATAGGATGAGGGAGGGGTACAGGAGCTGGGAAAGGACCACGAGCTGGGCCTCGAACCTGGGTCACCCAAAAAGTGCTGTTGCAAAACATGTCTTCTTTAAAAGTACTATTTAAAAAAACAACACTAAACTTACATTATGCAAACAACTCCATTTTCATTATAATGAACTAGTCCTTACATGTTTTAGGCTGTGACTGAGATAACATGAGGTCAATTTTAGTGAGGTAAACCCAACGGTCCAATTTGTAAAGAAAAAAGAAAACAAACATCATAAATAAGAGACAGCGTAAAGCTCCAACTTCTGATGAGGGAAGTGGTATGCCATCAATAAAGAAATGTACTTGGCAAAGTACACCAGAGCGTGTGAGAGCTGGGAAATGCTTTGATGGCGCATTAGCTACATAGATTTCCCGGTAGTATGAGGAAACCAGTCACTGCGCAATATATTTGTCTCCTGCTGGGTAACTTATCACTGCCTGTGAGCCTGCCCTGAACATTCTGTCCACAACACAAGAAAGCACTTCACAGAAATGAATCGTTTTTACATTATTTTACAGTCAAATCTGATAGAAAAGCAAATATTGTATATTATGAGCACGTCCTTTACAACTGTAATTGCAAACTCGCAATATTATTTTATGGGATTTGATTGTATTATTTGGTCGATTAGAAAATAATAAATTGATCCAACCAATTCAAAGTGTTTTTCTTAGCTAACATACCCGTATTATTATTTTTTTAAATCTGATAATACACAATACATTCATTTATTTCTTAATTTGCATACATTTTTATAACTTGAACAGTATCTAAAGATGTACCGTGATATCACAATGTTTTTTGGGGAATAGTACCATGGAAATACCATTGTTTTTCAATTGCTTGTTTTTAGGATCCCACACCTATTCCATGTAAGACATATCTGCAGTTAATTTAGTAATTTTTTTGTACTTCATAATTTAACAAATCTGACATCATTTATCAAAACAATCTGGGAACTTTTGTGAATAGCGTCATGCTGAGAGGCCCACAGCTTTAATCATGAGTGCAGATCTGAGAGAAACAGATCTGTTGTGACAGGGTGTTCCTACATGTTGCCTGGTCACTTCATTGGTGTGGGCTATGATCTTAAGATCTGAAGAACAGCAAGCTACAGTTCGATTTGGGTGGAATCTCATGTCCCCTCACCACTATTGTAAGTTAACTCTGCTCAAATTATCCATATGCTTTACAGGGATAGTTCGGCTAAAAATGAAAATTCTGTCATGATTTACTCACTCTCTAGTTGTTGTTTGGTTGAACACAGAGAAAGATATTTGAGCGAATGCTTGTAACTGTAACAGAACACATTCTGTTACAAAACCAAAAAAATCATAAAGTAATGTTTCCTACTATGGTGGTCAATTGGGTCCAAGAACTGTTTGGTCATAAATATTTTTTTCAAATATCTTTCTGTGTGTTCATCAGAACAAAGGCATTTATCTAGATTTAGATCTATTCCTTTAAAGATGACAAAGTAAAAAGCCATAAAAAGAACAATGAATGAATAACTACACTAACTGCACATATTTACATTGGGCCTAGCAACATCACAGTTGTTAGACTGCTCTGGATGATTCCTGGGGCGGGCTGAATGCAGTTAAACATTGCATGCCAGCCCAAGTCAAAAGAACCCACCCCCACGTCTCCACTATGTTCTGATGCTGTGATACGGTTAGGTTATGTTGCAAAACGGTTGCTAGGCTGCTCTGAATGGTTTCTAGGGCAGGCTAAGCAGTTGCCAGGGTGATATTTAAAGACTGCTTGCCAGCCCGAGTCAATAGACCAAATTCTCTATGATGTTCTAATCCTTTTTTTTTCAATGTAGGTCTACGGGATTGGTTCCAGGGTGCTCTTGCAGGTTGCAAGGGTGTGGCTGTAAAGTTAGTTACTTTTTTGCCAAGTCAAGAGTCAAATGAGGCCACCTCCAAATCTGACATTCTGACCCTCTGGGTCAATGTAATGTCTATGGGATTTTTCACTGGTCAGGTAAATATTGTCTAGCTGATTGCTTACAGCGGCCAACCAGTAAAACTACTATCAAACTTTTGGGGATAAAATACATAAAACATCAGTGATGAAAATTCCACAAGTCATAAAATGTACCATAGTCTGTGTTGATAAAGCAAACCGATGGGCGAGTTGCTTGTTGAGGAGAGGTGTGAGAAACCTAAACCATTTCTAGAGACCCAAATAAAGACATGGGGGTGGAATCTTTTGACTTGAGCCAGTAGGCAAATGCTTATCAACATGCTAAAAATTGTCACTCACTACACGTTAGCTCATTACACAACCTAGCTGTGTTGTGCTCACTCTCTTACTCTTCAAAGAATTATTATAAAAGTTTTACCATGAAACTCCAGCATTTATTCATACTATACTTTATATTGTGGACACTTTTTTCTTAGCGTGGAATTGTAAATAATTGGTTGGGTTGAGTGTGTGTATAACCAGGCCAGCTGGTGTATTATTCAAGTAAATGTTTCTCAGTGTGGAGTTCAGAGGCACATGACATGTGCATGCTTGGGGGCCAGGGTTTTTAGCAGGCAGTGTGTGTGTGCGTGCGTTTTTGTGTGTGTCCACCTGAACAGGCCCTGGCTGCACAGAGAGTGCTCTGGCTGGTGTGGCTGCAGGGTTTGCATCTATGTGCTGTGGCCAAGGTCAGCACATCACTGTGGGGCAGAGGCAGAGGAAGGGGCAAGAGTGGAGGCGGCAGCCTCAACACCTCATCTGTGTCCGATAGCAACTGCAATAGGAAGAAATGGGCAACTGCTAACACACACATATATGCAAATAAACTCTAAAACATTAAGTTTAATACTACTAATGCTAGGGATGGGCCACAACAGTCCAATAACAAGTCCAATAACCAGTTAATATGGTTTGTTGTGTACACCTTTTGGAGTTTCTGGTGACTTGTCTTGCTCAGTAAAGGATCTACAGTGTAGACAAAATTTGTATATACGGTACAGCCACAGAAACAAATTAAGAGACCAGTAGTAAGCATTTCTAGATGAATTGGCCATTCCAGCCCAGTGTCTTTTGAATTTCAACAAATCAAAACCTCAGGAGTCATTAAAACGGCAATAGCCGAAATACTTATAGCACGACACGACACATGCAAACTGTGATAAAAAAAGCACATAAAAAAAAGATTTTCCTAAATAAAGGTACAAGTAGTGCTTAAAGTAAATATGAATTTGCAGTAGCCTATTTAACAGAGCATCTTTTCTGTTATTTTGACCAGTTTCTACAGTTTTCATTTTCAGCAAATAAATGCAAACATAAATTATATTTGTATTTAAAATTTGGTATAAAGATTGTTAGTAGTTCATAGAATGAAACAAAAAACAGAAAAACTGAAAATGGTCTCTTTGTTTTTCCTGCGGCTGTATGTTTCTAATGGTTATACATTTTCCCACAAAATAAACCAAAATGTGTTGCACACCCTTTTATAAAACATAGGAATAATGGTGTTACACAATGTAAATGCTACAGAGAGTGGTCTCAGCTTTGTAAAGAACTGTTGTGAAAGTGTCAGTGAGAGAGATGTGTTGTCAGACTGGAGGATGGGTATTATGTGATCTTTGCTCAGATCTATTACCTGGATCATTTTCCTTCACAGAGTTTGACTTAGCAAAGGCGGGGCTGACACTTAACCCACAGCAAACCACACCAGCATCATCCGAGTATTTCCATGGCCATAGAGACGACAATCCAATTACATTAATTAATAATATACTTAAGTTATGTTCTCCTTTTTGAACATTTACATGATTGATGAATTTGGTTATTATCTAAAGCAGGGGATTGCAGAGGGGATTAACAACATATTTGTATTTGTAACTAGAGAAACACATGCACCAAGTGTAATAGAAAAAATATATAGTAACAGTGGACTAAACGTAGCAAAAAGCAGACATTCACAGCTTTACCTGTAGCACCTATGGTCTTACTACAACTCAGTTCAATTAATTCATATAGCGCTTTTCACAATGTGCATTGTTCCAAAGCAGCTTTACAGGAGAAAATAAGAAAAACAGAAAAGGTCAAACACAGCACAGTGCATGGTGTTTATAGAACAAGCAGGATCATTCTAGCAAATTATATCTAATAAGTGCTGTCTCCCGGTGAGCGAGCCAACAAGGCCCTGTGGCGAGGAACCCAAACTCCAATGATAAATAAATGGAGAAAAAAAACCTTGGGAAAAAACAGTCTCAGCCGGGAGGCTGTCACAACTACTGTATCCAAAGTTACTATGCAAGAATACTAGATAACTAAATGCTATTCCCCTAATCAACCTGTCATATAGACCAACAACAAGCGCTCAATACAAAGTGCGCACATCACCCAGCCACACGGACACAAGGGAGCATTGGGTTTGTGTTGAACCTTTTGTTGCTCTTTCCCCAGCCATCAGCCTTGGTTTAACAGAAGAGAGACCTCCCCTTGTTTCTAAGCAGCCCCACCCCTCCCACCCAGACTCAGGGTTGGGAACAGCCAGTGCTGTTCATTGTGGTGGCTTTCGGTACATGGAGGAGGCTGCCAGCAGGTAGCCATGGCAACAACACTGCTTTCACTCTCTACTTTTTTGTGCTTTAAAGGGGGACTGTGGAGAATTGGAGGGGCCCTCATCACAGGCCAAATTAAAGAGGTCACAGTCATTTGCTGGCACCAGTTGAAATAATCATAGAGACGGATGTGTTGCAAAGCAACAGTGAAACAGGGGGGGGAAAACGAGCATATTAGGCAGACAGCTCGCTCAATTGTAATATGATTAATTTATGTCGGGAGTGGGAAATTGGAAGAGAAACCACAAGAAATGCATTCATCATAAGAGTTAGAGGTAATTACGGACACAAATATCCTGCGTTAGCAAAAGAGAGAGGAGAAGTGAGATTCATGTAGACACGGTAAAGTATCCAGACACCTAACTTTAAAGAAAGCTGCAGTCAATGAGCTTTGTCACCCAATGAACTCCTCAAATCAATAGCCATGAGCAATGTTTACTTAAACGAAGCATATTTACAACCACGAGGGAATGACTGCTCACCCCGCGTGCTTACAGCGTTTAGCGCACATTCCTATTTTTATGAAATTTCTTGCATACTCTATGAGCTAACATGCACTATTCTTGCAAACCCTATAATCCAGACTGTGTATATTTACATTTTGGCAAGTTGGCAAGCGTTAGAAATCCACAAGCCATAAAGCCTCGACTCTGACTGTGTCTATTTCCTGTATTTTCATCAGCTTCAACGTCTTTAACTCAGCACGGGTGTAAAACAGGAAAAGTGATATCACTGTAAAGCACTGGAATGTCTCATAATGGTGAAGGTTTTTTCGACTTTATGATGCTGACCGGGGCAAATCAATCAAAACTGCTTATTTACCTTGGATTTTCTTGAATGTTGTCAGATCAGATTTAATGCCAATTTAAATCAAACAGTTGCAGAGGTGCAAACAGCCAAGCCTGCGGGGAAATATTTTTAAATAATTATACAATTTGATTACATCACAACCAAACCATTTCTGTTTACATGGTAATTAAAGGGAAAGCAAGGTGAAGTATCATGACATTTTTATTATAAAGTGAACTATTCCTTCATGCACAGTTTTTTTATCTCAGAAATGTCCATAAAGAGAAGTCGAAACTTGACATAGTTTTCCATTGGCCTAACAATCAGACTACGAGGAAAAGTACAGAACATTTTAACGTAAGCTTATAATTTTCCACTAGACCTTTTTCTGGCAAAAGTGTTTAAACTGGTAGGTCACTTTTTAATCATTACACATATAAATAAGCAACTATTATTTCTGCAAAACATTGTTTTGTCTTTTTAGCAGCCCAACACAGCAACACTGGCTCAACTAATATAGTGCTGCAAAGATGACACATTTTTTTATGCAAACCCTGGAAGTGAATTTGTATTTTAGCAATTCTGGTTCCATTGGCCCAAAGCCTATGGGTTTTTTTTGTGGATTTTTAGTAAATTGATTGAAATAAGAGCTGTGGTTAACAAAACCTCTAAAAATGTTTACGTTTTAATCTAACACAGAAGTTATAACCTGCTTGTATTTAAAAAACAATATTTATTGTCTCCTAAAAATGGCGGTTGCTAACAAGCCACAAAGTTTTATTTTCGGTTTGGTGGTGGTGACGTTGATATAAAGCGAAAGTAGTGTAGTCTGTCTGTAGTCTCATTTTTGCGTTTTACTTCTGGCAACTTTAGGCTTCAAAAGTAACAAATGTTAATTTGTAAAAATGATCTTGATGGACAAAACGTTTAAAACATCATAAACTTTTGTTAATCACAGATTTTTGCAATCTTCCAAAAGTCTATGGGAAAAATGCATAGGATTTGGTCAACAGAACCAGTGCAGCGCTAACTTCCGGACTGGTCTAAAAAAATTATGTCATCTTTGAGGTACTATTCCCATGAGTTTGGGCCAGACAATCCTATTGTTTTTCCTGACCAATGTAATGTAGCAATGGGTTCAGGAAACCTGTTTAAAATTAATATTTACAATTGCTGGAATGCTTAAGGCGCTAAGCTGATCCAAAACAAGTTCATTTTTACTTCTTGACGATCCTTAATGATCCTGTTTGGTCCCTACAATAACAATAACAGTCCATGACAACTTCAAATAACAAGCCACGATGGAATAATCTGCGGGAATAATGAAGGCTTCTTAAATCAAAAAGAACATTTTGGCATGGTTAATATCTTTTAAACCAGCAGACTTGAATGTTACACAATCACAAACATTTTTAATAAATTCATCCTGTGTATTATCTGTTATCAAAAAACGGGGATTCGTAGCAGCACTGGTATTGGATTCATAGTGTAAAAATGAAAGAAAAGCTTAAGCAACGCGTTTCATCAAGTCACAAATTTGATTTACGAGGCAAAAAAAACGTTATCACCTACAGGCCATAATATCACTCCTTTCTGTTTCACCCACCTCTAAGATTTACCATCTTTCAGAATTGTTGTGCATGTGTACACCTCAAATATGCAAAGTTTTCTCAAATGCCTATGAACGCTTTCTCTAAAACGAACTATTATGTAGCATTATGTAGCGAATTTGTGTAAGCACATTATGGCGGAGTCTTTCTTACACATGAATGTGGAAAGGGCTACAACTATTTGACTGACTTGTGCACACCTTACTCGCAAACTATACTCTCCTCTGTGACTCCCCTTTTTCTGTGTGATAACAGGAGACATCGCCCAACCTCGTGCTTGACTTCCCCCACATTTGCAGCAGATGGCCCTCACCATCAAGTCTGATGGAGGAATTCATCTGGCAGGACATCCTGACCAGGGCCACCCCTCCTCTACAACACTGACCTATTTGTATTCTCTGCACAGCAGATGAGGCACCCTGCCCTCTTCGCTCCAGGCATTTGGGGACTAGCTGTGGGAACCAAAGCCAGCCATTCCTGGCAGGAGCCGTAACCCTCAGAAGCAGTGCTCAAAGTCACCTGTGTATGCAGAGGAAAATGTAATTACTTAAAGGATGCTCTGTCACAGATCAAGAGAAATTATGGAGTTCTCAGCATCATCTTTTCTCAGAGAGCCCTCAACAATGAACCATATATTTCTCAGTTTTGACAAATGGTAGTGTCTGCAAATAATTACATATATGTAAACTCAGCTCTCACATAATTCTTTAAAGACCAAATTATCTGTGCTGTGTTCTCTTTACACTTGCTGTACTGTATGACAACGATTGTCCCATTTTGTCCTATATTAATTCCTCTAAAGCAATTTTTGTAAGAAACATCTGAGCCTCGCTTAAATAAAATATGTGAGAATTCCATTCATTTGCTAAAGCACCAAAGGAGCAACCCTTGAGCAGTAAAATCTTTCTCTGTGTTCTCCAGATGTGATACTGTTGATCCAAAATGGCACTATAAAGATAAACATGTCAAAGGGCAAACATAAACAAAGAACTCTTTGGCAACAATGGTCCTATACTGCCTAACAAAGGAGAATGAATTATGGGACCAGCGTGGCGGTTGGGTGGGAAAAGGCAGGAATATTACGCTCTGATGAAGTGGTAGCAGACTGCTGCTGGCCAGGGACCGAGGTGGTTAGGAGGTTCATTTGAAACCAGTCAGGCATTTCTGATAGACCTCCATTTCACTCTATCCATGTCCCTCTTTCTCCCTCCCCCTCTTCCTTAAGTGACTCCTTATTTCTCTCTCTTCCACGTTCTCACTCTCTTCTCTAACATACTGTGTAGCTGGGTTGGCTGTGTGATGGAGCAGAGGAATGCAGACCAGGGTAATCACAACATCATCAGCTCAGTGCATTGATGTGGACGACTCAATAATGCACCTCTAATTGAATGACTTATCTACTGCACATGTCCCATGGGAACACCCCGGGTGAAGAACGAACGGAGAGGCAGATGGCAGAATGAGCGGCCATTCATATTCTCACACACTTAACGTTTCTTCACTTTTCAGCTAAAGGAGAGCAGTTTGTGTTGCCTTTTTAGGTAGAGGATACTTGTGTGACAGAGAGAGAGAGAGAGAGAGAGAGAGAGAGAGCGTAATAAGACCCCTCATTATACTTTACTCTTGTTGAATCAAAGGGTTGAATTTTTTTTCTCTCTGAAGCCTTGTAAACCTTCTGTATACCAACCAATCCTCCCAATTATTGGTAAGCATACAAGTCAACATAACAAAAGATTTCTTTTAAGAAAATGATCCTATTTACACTGCTACATTTACCTTTTTATATTCTACATTCTGTAGGACAACACAATCTCACAGGAATTTGTAACACTTTCACGAGGTGGAAAATCTGTAAGAATTAGATTTTTTCATACGTTGAAGTACGATTGGCTTTCACAACAGTGACAAAAATGTTAGGGGTGGGGTTAGGGCTTCAGTATTGCGTTTTCTAAGAATCTTATGTTTTTTTGTACGTTTCCAAATCATATGGATTCACTACGAATTAGCCACCTCGTAAAATACAGTAACAAATTCCTGTGAGATCAGGTTGGCAGGTAGAACAAGATTTCAGTTTGAAACAAATGGTATGAAAGGCGACTCAAATGACGCAATTTACACATTAATGCGTGAAATTTCCCACATGCAACCAGTGCCGTTATGTTTCCAAAACTCAACAGAATTTTTTTTTACCTTGTTACTTAGTAAAGCGTAGGGATACAACAATATCATGTTATCGCAATAGCAAAATTGTCTCAATACGATCGTCGCCACATGACAATATGAAACAAGTCCTGTATTCTTTTAATGCACTTTAACACGTCTGACTTTGGATAAAACTTTCTGATAAATCCATAAAGATGCACGTAATGTCTTTACAGAACAATACCATGAATGTGATCCAATGGCAATCTCCACAGAGCAACCTAGGATTAAGTGTTTCTCAAGGGCGCAATGGTAATGGTTCATGCTTCGCTCTTTGCAGGAATCCAACCCTAAATCTTGTCGCCACCCCTTAGCTGTAGTAACCACTACACAATACAACCAGAGACCACATATTAGATTGGCAATGGTATGAACTCTATTTAAAATCACATCTATTTCCTCTTTCTTTGTTCCTTACATACCCTGAATATCGCAAGCACACTATTTCTTGCAAACATTCAAGGTGTGGCTCTCATAATCAATAGGACCCTTGTTAGGGCTCACAGTGGGCTCTGCAGTGTAGGGCATTGATTTATCCTTTATAGCTGAGCACACTACATTTACCCAGCATGCTCAAATTAGTGCCCTGCACCAATTAGTTTCCTTGCAACTCTAGTGTGAAGGCAGTCAAAAGGTCCATTACCTTTCAGTTCCAGCCTTACAGATGTAGCCTGATACTCTGTGCAGCACACACTAGCACTTTACAGAAGTATATTAAAAATGTCTTGGTATTGAATTGAGTGGGTTTGTAGTAATGAACTTTCTTTGACAGCAAGACCACATCCACTATAGGGGTGAACAAAGGCGTACCGTGTAGGGTTGAGTCACACTACACTCTCAGACATGCTTCACTATGTCTAGTAAAGCTTTTTAAACTCATGACAAAAAACCTACTAGTTTGCATTTTTATCACTATTCATTTCCATTTAAAAGTTCTTCTGAAGAGCTACTTTGCTTGTGAAACATTCTGCACAAATTATACCTAGCTGAAAATATAACATTTGATCCCTGCCAGCGTTAAGGCCATTCCAAATGCACATACAAACTTTAATATAAAAGACTCCTTCATTAAAAATGCCACCCAGTAATATTTTTAGAGCAATTATTGGATCCATTTACATGCTAATGTTAGCATGACTGGGAGGGTACTATAATGCTATGTGCATTAATTTAGACTAAAAGATCCTCAACTCTCTCTGTTGACCTTGACGTGGAACGCCTAATGTCCTTTGTCGAAAAATACCATCAGCCCTGCCCACACGGGGTGGGGGGCTGGCAAAGGGGTAGATGCATCTTGGAAGTGTAATGATTGTGCCTGGGGCCCTGGCAGTCCGTTGGGAGATCAGTGAGCTGTAAGACTGCAGGTAACCTGGTGGGGTAAGAGAATGCTGTGCGCAACAGGAGCCGGTATCCCATATTCTTTGTCACTCATCTCAAAGATACATTATCTCTAAAGTCTAAACCTTTTCATGGTCGCGCCCCTGTAGACCCATTTAAAGAACTCGTGCTGGTCCGATTAGAGAAGTGATGAGGTGAGTCGGTATTAGGTCAGTTTCAGTAGTCTAACTATAATGTAGATTTCGCCGACTAAAACTAAAATGATGGGGATGACTAAAATATAACTAAAATAAATAGCATTTTAGTCAAAAGGCTATGACTTAAACTAAATGAAATTTGCTTTCAAAATTGACACTGATCTTAATTTCATGTTAAATTTTTTCAGATCTACGTGTTTCTTAAGAAGATGTTAAGGTAACTGCGGCTGCTTCCTGAGTGGACGTTTGCCTGCTTTGAAGATATTAAGCTCCTGAGCGCAGCCTGAAATTGCTCACGTGGGCAGCTTCAGTCGGAACATTCCCCTTCGTCATTTTGCAATCGGGTTCCTCCGTGCATTCGCGATCGATTTCCAAAGGTTTGGGTTTCGGGCAACTGTTGTGCAGCACCTGCAGTCCTTCTGTACAAACCTATATAAAAGCTATATAGAGCTGCTTTAATGGGTAAAACAGCAAGGACTGCAAAGGAAGAAGTGATCCTGAGCATGTACATAGTCCCAGTGCTTGATTATACCACTTAAAAAAACAAATAAAACTGGAAGTGCTTTCGAACCTATGTTTACACCTCTAACACCGTGTCTACACCAAACGCGACATGACAAATGGCTTGTTCTTTGGGATGGTCAATACGCGACTGCCCCGCATCCAGTGTGTGAAAATTTATAATTACAATGGGTTCTAATGCGTTCTATAGTCTTTTGTCCTGTTGCGCTGTGCCGTGTCTATAAGTTCAATGAGGCCTATTATTAATAATTAACAAAAAGTAGAAAACTTGTCTAGTGTGGAGTTACAATATGTACTTAATAGAACAACAAACCCTATAACCTAACATCTAGAGATAGAATCGTATAAGCATTTTGAAAGTATTACAGACGTTGAACACAAACATACTGTAAAATATTACTTTGGTGAGCTTAACGCTACTGTTACATTTAACAATAACTGACATTTGATGTTTAAACCAGTTTAATAGACAGTAGTAGTATAAACAAACTGTAATAGACACATTGCAATTTGTAATATTGCAGTAATAAGAAAGTAATTATCATCTGAAGTGAAAACTTGTGAAATCTGTTGTGTATTTCAGCAATGCAGAACGTCTCAAGCTTTTAAATCCATGCAGCTCTTTCAATATATGGAGAACTTTGTTCAGGAATTTCTTTATACTTTCCACACCTACTGTACATACATAAATTGTGCTTTTCTTTAATGTAGCAATTACTTCTTCGTAGAATTTGTGTGATTTTTCGTGCTTTCATAAAAACAAGTCACCTGCAGAGCTGCAGCAGAGAGAGGCGGAACATTTTTATCGGTTTGGTCGGATTTCATCCTGTGATAATGCTAACCTTAGTTTGTTGCGTCTTTAAAATAAACTTCTGTGTTTTCTGAACTGCTATTTTATAGCTTGAAGCTTTCTGCTGTACATAAAACAGAGCGGGCCATTGTGTTCAATTCGGAAACAAATGACTTGTTTGAACCGGTTGGTTTTAATGAATTAAACTACGAGTTTACAAAACAAGCTGTTTGAATCAGGCAAACGGTCAATGAATCGTTTTGCATTACAGAGACTCATTTTACATTTAGTCTTTTATGTGGCTTACGTGATCAATTTGATTTAGTATTATAAAACCCACCAGTTCAAATAGTCAAGATGTTATTGTTATCATGTAGCATGACAGACAATCTGAATCCACATCATTTGAGGGATTATTCAGAAATATAGTAGGTGAGGTGACATGTTGCATTGCAAACAGTACCATATTAAAGGTGGCTTTCACCAGGATTAAGAACCGCTAGGCTATGTTTATCTTTGCTAAAACGGTGAAATATGCTGTAAAATATATGTGTACAATTTTGTAAAAACTAATGAAATGGCTATATACATATACATAAGTGCCCCCACATTTACAGACAGGCCCCGTCAAAAATAAAATTCTGGCTACGCCACGTGTATCTACATGCAGAATCATGGTAGATTATTTATATTATTAGACCGGTCACTTAATTCAAAACAATTAATCCTGTTTGTGATGTTCAAAAACATGCCAGATCTTAAAGGGGATGTGCAACAGTGTTTCATGCATTCTGACTTCTCTACAATGTAAAATGTGCTGTCTTCTCATGCTTGACTGGTCAACTTGTCAAAAAACGAGTTGGACGTATGATGTACCTAGTATTTCAGTGCTCGATATACCCCCCCCCCCAGCGTTCGTATGGTTTCCGAAAGTCCACGCGCCAACCAGGGAGAGCAAGAAACAACCAGCTGGAGCGAGAGAAAGGGAGCACTGCGTTCGAAAAGTTAAGCTGTGTTTGTTTGTTCACTGCATTGGATATATCTGTCACAATATGGCTTTGGACAGAACCCAGATGCAGGCAGACGAAGGTTTAACAAAAAACTTTATTAAATAAAACACCCGCAATGGGGAAAAACAAGAACAAAAACACACTAGAAAACAAACACTAGAAACAAAACACTTCACAAAACCGAAACAGGAAACAGGGTAGTCCAACAAGACGAGAAACAGGGGATACTACCGTGAGCGTTGATACAAACACCAACATCAGACAAAAGATAATAGATATAAGACAATGCACCAACACTGAACAGAGAGAAACTGAGACCATATAAAGGGAGACACTAACGAGGAGTGATTACATGGGGAGAGTGGTGACAGCTGATGGGAATGAAACCCTAACGAGGTGAATTACAAAACAGACGATGGGAATGAAACCCTAATAAAATTACAGGAGATAGGAGGGTGGGGCTGAGAGACATAACAGGAAGACACGTGGCATTAAGTAACAACATAAAGCCACATGTCTCCACACATAACACAACAGAAACCCGAAAGACGTGGCAATGTCATGACTCTGCCCAGGGAGCTAGAAAGCTCGAGACAGGAAGGACAGAGTCCTAACATTACCCCCGCCCCCAGAAACGCCCCATGGCGTCTCAAGGGAGGAACTTCAGCGGGCCAAAACACCAAAGCACAAAGACAAACACCACAAGCACAACACAGAACAAACTAAGGGGAACATAAGGGAGGCTATGAAGGGGTTCGGGTGGGTCAACAAAAACAACAAACATGGGAGGGGGGGTGGGGGAATGGGAGGCCAAACCTTGGGGACACCAGAAAAGGGTGGGGCAGGTTGAGGAGACTTGAAGCAACCGGACGAGACCGGCGGGGACTTGAAGCAACCGGACGAGACCGGCGGGGACTTGAAGCAACCGGACGAGACCGGCGGGGACTTGAAGCAACCGGACGAGACCGGCGGGGACTTGAAGCAACCGGACGAGACCGGCGGGGACTTGAAGCAACCGGACGAGACCGGCGGGGACTTGAAGCAACCGGACGAGACCGGCGGGGACTTGAAGCAACCGGACGAGACCGGCGGGGACTTGAAGCAACCGGACGAGACCGGCGGGGACTTGAAGCAACCGGACGAGACCGGCGGGGACTTGAAGGGGCTAGGGAGAGGTGTGTGTCCAAGGGGAAAAAAAGTTTGAGGTGATGCCGGCCGGAGGACTGGCTGAGGCACCGGCTGGAAGGCCGGCTGAGGCACCGGCTGGAAGGCCGCCTGCGGAAGGGCAGGTCCGGCCGCCTGCGGAGGGGCAGGTCCTGATGCTTGCGGAAAGGCAGGTCCTGATGCCTGCGGAAAGGCAGGTCCTGATGCCTGCGGAAAGGCAGGTCCTGATGCCTGCGGAAAGGCAGGTCCTGACGCCTGCGGAAAGGCAGGTCCTGACGCCTGCGGAAAGGCAGGTCCTGACGCCTGCGGAAAGGCAGGTCCTGACGCCTGCAGAAAGGCAGGTCCTGACGCCTGCAGAAAGGCAGGTCCTGACGCCTGCGGAAAGGCAGGTCCTGACGCCTGCGGAAAGGCAGGTCCTGACGCCTGCGGAGAGGCAGGTCCTGACGCCTGCGGAGAGGCAGGTCCTGACGCCTGCGGAGAGGCAGGTCCTGACTCCTGCGGAGAGGCAGGTCTGGAAACCTGCGGAGAGGCAGGTCTGGACGCCTGCTGGATCGCTGGCTGTGAACCCGGCTGGAGAACCGGCAGGAGCGCCGGCTGGGCTAGGTTACGTGCCCCCCTCCGTTGCCTCTTCCTCTTCTGCCGAGCCAATCTCCTGGTAGTCGGCTGGAGGAAGGAGGTGAAGGACGGGGCTGGCTCCGCGTTGGAGGCCTCCGAAGAGGACCCCCAGGACTCTCTCCTTCCACGCTTGCCCTGAAGACTGGTAGGTGGTGAAGAGGTTGCAGGGTCCGAGGCTGATGGTGCGGTGGTGGTCACCACCCCAAGCTCCAGGGTGTGATCCTCGGGGATGGGGCCCAACGGAGAAGACAACCTCGGACAGACGGAGACACTGGGCTCCGGTCGGCTCATGGCGAACTGGAGCACACCCTCGAAGCCAAGCGGTCTCAGCCTCATCATCTCCGCAGGCGATAGGGGGACCCTCAGTCCGCTGTTGAACGCCGCCGTCACCTCTTCCTCCCCGAAGAGCTCCTCCACTGCGGCTTCCAGGAACCTGTCCAGGTACTCGTCCCGGTCCAAGTTCCCCTGGCGAATGCTGGAAAGGGGACCAGGCTGGCGAGGGCTTGCAGGGAAAATCGCCGCCTGCTGGGTTCTTATGGGTTGGTGCATTCTGTCACAATATGGCTTTGGACAGAACCCAGATGCAGGCAGACGAAGGTTTAACAAAAAACTTTATTAAATAAAACACCCGCAATGGGGAAAAACAAGAACAAAAACACACTAGAAAACAAACACTAGAAACAAAACACTTCACAAAACCGAAACAGGAAACAGGGTAGTCCAACAAGACGAGAAACAGGGGATACTACCGTGAGCGTTGATACAAACACCAACATCAGACAAAAGATAATAGATATAAGACAATGCACCAACACTGAACAGAGAGAAACTGAGACCATATAAAGGGAGACACTAACGAGGAGTGATTACATGGGGAGAGTGGTGACAGCTGATGGGAATGAAACCCTAACGAGGTGAATTACAAAACAGACGATGGGAATGAAACCCTAATAAAATTACAGGAGATAGGAGGGTGGGGCTGAGAGACATAACAGGAAGACACGTGGCATTAAGTAACAACATAAAGCCACATGTCTCCACACATAACACAACAGAAACCCGAAAGACGTGGCAATGTCATGACTCTGCCCAGGGAGCTAGAAAGCTCGAGACAGGAAGGACAGAGTCCTAACAATATCGCTGGATTTGCATATCGTTTCAATTTTGCGGTCCCAGCGCTATAAAATATCTACATAAGATATCGACATGAACCGCACACATAAGTCATATGTCTGTGTTTTGTAGGCACACGTGTTTTCGGCAATAACCATACAGCTGTATCTGTCTTTTATAAACGTGATCAAACTAAATACTCCTTGAATATTTATAGGGTGCGGTACTATTGTGTAAGTACTCAAGATCAACATGAGATATGCAGAAACTCTCTGAGTAACAGCCACCATAAATAAGCAGAAGTTCTCCAAAATAAATGTAACGTTCATTCACATTGGAAAGTATTTAAAAATATGAGTATTTAAAAATAGCAATATGCAGATAAAGCAGATTTAATACCAAATAAATACATTAACTGTGTAAAATGTGTGTAGCATTTATCGTTAAACGTTAGAACTACACCTTTTAAATAGGTAGCTATTGACAAAAAATAGCACTTAGCCTACTTACAGCTTTACATTTGTCAATAAAAAACGGCACAACATAATGATCAAAACATTTTATAAAAACGTGTTGAAACACTGTAGTATGTGAAGTCTGTAGTTATTTAATCCAAACAGTGCTGCTATGATTCTCATTATCTCTTTTTGGAACCAAACTCTTCATCTATTCTGTGCCACTATTTGTGCAAAGTCTGCAAATAAACAGAATCAGGATTGGAAAACTAAGGAAAACACATAGCAAAGTAAATGCAGAGCTAAATGGGAATGAAACTGAAAAATACTCTACACATTAATCTAAAAGATGTATTTTGTCAATATTTCCCCCACCCTGTTTGCATGCCCTTTACACTCTGTCTCTGATGGTTAACTTTGGGCCCCTAACACGAATGTTTGTGTTGTTTTAACACTGCTTTATCCCAATGTTTAAATAACATGATGTTAAACAAAATTTGTCTGACAAAAAATGACAATCTGACTCTTACGCCTCTGTGAAGACATTACCAAGGTTATCCTCTTTGTTCTCCTTTTAACCCCCAGAAAAGCAAACACCTTTCCTTTCACTCCCTGACAACCCAAACCACAGTTGAGCAAATCCGTTCGAGCTGTATTTCACTGGATTCAGTCTTAGTAAATAAAGCTGCCCTGTCCGCTCCATCCCCAGATGTTTCGTATTGATCTCCCTGTGGTTTTGGCAGGGTGGAACGGCTGGGATTGTTACTCCCCATTTCTCTCTTTTTTTGTTGCAGACAGAATTAGAAAACAAAGACGAAAAAGTGTGAGGGTGTGTTTGGCTCCTCGGTGCAGTGTCCCATTTCAGGGTGAAGTAAGACTGGCCCTTCTTTATCTCACTCTCTCTCTCTTTCCCTATCTCTCCCTACATACACTGATTAATAATGCAAAGTGTTTCTTTATCTAATGTTCTGCTGTAGGTGAGTATGGATGGCCAGGTCAGGCTTTGGCTGTTGGCCTAATGCTGGGAGCCATGAGTATGTTTGGAAAGGGACAATAGAGATGTTTGGCACCCTTTGTACAATACAGTTTGTGGACACTAATCTAGGTGAAACAAAGCTGCCCAGAGGAGAAATTTCTAAAAAATTCCTTAAAAGGAATAAAAGGAAACATGTGAAAGTAATTTTGATATGCAGTAAGCTGTAAAAATATTATGAGTAGCAAAGCTCAGATATTTCTCCCACTATTGGATGAATGTTTAAGGAAATCTGTTGCAGAAAGGACTAAAATTACATTTTCAACTTTAAAGGAGCAATGTGGAGATTAGCAACATCTAAGGTTCCAAATTGAAACCAATGGCTCCCTCCCTCTCCTCCACAGACCCCCCTCCCCGAAGCTTACAGTGGCTGCACAGAACTAAGATGTCCTCGCTTTTTTGCCCCTTTTGATTTTTTCGAAACACGCTTTGTAGAGCAGTCTGTCAAGGGCTACTGTAGAAACAATAATATGTCATGCAAGTGGACCCGTGATATATTTAGATAGAAATAGCTCAATCTAAGGTAATAAAAACATAACATGAAAACTATATTTACACAGCTCTGGAGACATAGTTATGTATACTATATTGCATTTCTGTCAAACCTCCAAAAAACTACACACTTTTGGTGGGTTTTTTTATTTCTAGGAATGTGCAGTAGTTCTTAGTCCATGACAAAGGGCACTTAGACTCTGACCACTATGGAATGTTAATGGCATTTGTCTTGTACAGGGTGTTGTGAAGCAAACACACACCCAATGACTCATCCCATATCAGTTAATAAGTTTCATTCTATCTGCTGAACTCGCAGAAAAGTACAGAAAGAAACAGCTCAAGTGTAGCAGAGTGGAACCGTGGTAAGTGCTCGAACAGTGGAACGCAGATTTACAGTTGTATATGCATGACCCCGAACTCACGCCTTTACCAACCTCATGTTTCAATAACCCATGACGAAAACGTTCTGTAAATGGGTCTTAGCAACACATTCTCATTCCAACAAATGGCGCTGACATAAAATACCTGTGCTTAAAGTAAACATCACCAAATCTACGATAGAGATGACTAGAATTGTTTTGCCGTGCCCAGTGAACAGGGTTTTCCGATTAATTTCAGACAGTGCTAATATTCAGAGCTAAAGAGAAGCTCGTCATTTCCCCTCTCTGCGTCAATGTGATTTTCTTTATCTGTCAGTGTGCAGCTTGCACACAGAATCTGCCCCGAGTACACGGCTGCTCCAGTGTGGGTGGAGAGTGGGCGAAGGTGCGTGGCATCTGCCACAGTCCACTGCCTAAGGAGAAATAGCAACACTTCATATTCAAACTCACTTCCACTGCAGCCTTCACATTGTTAGACTCTGGATAGATTGAAAGTGAATAGCGTGTTTCAATTAATCGTTTTCTTTGGCCAGGCTTTACTCTCCACCTTCGACATTTCCTCGCAGCACGCATTGAGAACGGTGAAGAGGAGGAGAAAGGATGGTGAAAGCTTCTCACAGACTGCCGTATTCTGTTTAGCTGAAATATTGCATCTGTATGCATTCATTGATAAATTACAGTTTTATGACAGATTGATGCATTTGTTTAACCACAACTTTTTATTTCTGTTACATATTTAAGGAGGATTTACTGACAAAAAAATGCTAAATGTTATGTATCTTCAGAGGTGTATTAAGACCTTACATAGTGAAGCACTAGCTGTGTGTCAAATGACATACTATGCACTTAAAGGGTTACTCCAGCCAAAAAGGAAAATTCTGTCATGAATTACTCACCCTGTAATTGTTCCAGACATGTATACATTTCTATGTTTGGTTGAACACAAAGAGAGATATTTTGGAATAATGTTAGCAGCCAACAGTTCTGAAGAACCATTGTGCTGACCACAGTAGGAAAAACTAACTTTTAAAAATGTTCATACTATGGCAGTCAACAATGCTTCAGAACTTTTTGTTGCTAACATTATTCCAAAAAATCTCGGCACTTTCCCAAAATATATCTCCCAGAATTTTCATTTTTGGGTAGAGTATCCCTTTAAACTATGCAGTATGCACTCAAGTGTATGAATTCTAGAAGGGTAATATCGTCCCAAATGGTATACTAAACGGTTTTATACTAACTGGAAAAATTGGTTTCCCAGACAAGCGCAAATGACGTCAATCGCACGGCACGAGTGTGAATAAAAATAAACTTTAATTTTGTTTTCATCTGTTTTGCCCAGCATTACTTTAGTCATCATCAGATTGATGCGATATCACTCTGCAGGAGAGTTTTTCTTAACCCCGCCTCCCTTTCGCCTACGTAAGCGAAACTGCGACCGCTGCGTGCGTGAAGTGTCCACAGTTCCACACCTCAATGTCAACACACAGCTCACACTATTCATACTACAAAATGGCGTAGAATAGGGCATACGTGCGCAATTTGGGACGCAGCTATTATGTTTTTATTACCTTAGAATGAGCTATTACTATCTACATTCAGCGCGGGTCTCCTTGTATGGAATTCGCCATGTTGTTTTACAGTATCTCCTTCAGCAATGAAGTGAAAACGTGACTATATCTTAGTCCTGTGTCAGCATCTGTAGTGCTTCAAATGGGAGGGGTGGAGGGAGAAGTTGGTAGCATTTCGCATTTGTCTGAAATGTTTCCAAAAAATTAAGGTGATGCATAAATACTAATTTGTTGTAAAATTAAAAGGTTTAAATACTACATTTTTAAACATCGTTCTTTTCTAAAATTGACAGAAATTTTAAACTGTTGTTTACAAATTATACTTCACATTTAAATCATTAATGTAAATCTTTATGTTTCTTCAACTAACTTGTTAACTAATAATTCCAATGGAGTTTGTTAACTGGGTCTTTTCCATTAGCATATACAAACTTTAAGATAAATTAACTTGTTTTGAAGTGAATTTACAGACTTTATAAGCTATGGAATTACAATATGAGCCCTGTGATATTTTGATCATAAGCCAATGCTGCTATTGAATCTTGTGTGTTGTGTTGTTGAACATGAAGTTTTACACCTAAAACACAAACTAATAATCAATTTTGTCTGTAAGACATCAAGGATAAACTGAAATATGAAATGCATCGGACACGTATCTGGCCCAAAGTAAACTTCCAGTCTGTTTAGTTGACATTCTGACTAGTGGCTATAGTAATATAACAATTTATTTTATATTTTATTTATATTCATATTCCTTTATATACACTTGTATATTGACAGATATTCGATCTATGAAAAGTTAAGTTTGGGTACATAACATTTGTTTATGTTGTTGCCACTGAAACCATTACCTTATCCAGTCTATTTCATTGTCACCACCAAAATGTACATTCAGACTCCCAGTTGAAAATCTAGTGACTCTATACTGTGAAATATTTGAATTGGGATACTCCCAGCAGTCTCGTAAATTGCTGTTTTATTCCTGTTCTGGGCCAGCCTTTGGCTTCATCCTGCCAAAACTCTCCAATAAACACACTTCCATTCTGACATCCAGCCAGTGTCCTATTTCATAACGTTCCCTTCCTCCCAACAGTCATACAAATATCTGTTAATTTGTTTCAAAATATGCTAAATTTACACTCGACCACTGTCACCAACTTATACAAACCACAGAATGTATTGCCCAAAGTACGTCATTCTATGCCGGAGTACATTGAGTTAGAACAAGTGTTTAAATATCACGACATTGGAGATGTTTTTGTAGTTAATAGTCAAACATGACAAGAAAGGTCTTCACTAAACAAAGAATTCTTTGTATGAAATCAAAACAGGTTTTGGCCTTGTTTCTTAAACATTTGTGTCGAGAGGGTTGTAATTCTGATCCACCATCATAAACACCAAACTAAGTTATCCTTACATAAGCAGATCTATGTTTGTGCAGACTGCAGATTAGGTCCAATGTTACTTTCTTATTACACTATTACACTGAACACTTTTACAGTAGAACGGACTGCATAAGATGAGTCTGAATCTTTAACTCTCAAGGGCATTGCTGTTATAGTTCATTAGCACGGTCCGGCGAGAAATCTAGTTTGCATAAATTTTACCATCAAATTGATGCAGTCTGTATCTCCACAAGAACACAGTTTATGTCTGAATATGTTGATTTGAAGTAATACGAGCCCTTGCTAGAACATTTACATGCAATTTATTAAATCCCTAACCGCGGCAAGCTTCCTGTTTAATGCTGTCCACTTCCGTTTTGTATTTGTTACCACGTTAGAGGACATTTCTGTTAATGGTTAAAAAGTTTCTCGAAGAATTTTTGCGGTGAAAGGCTGTCACAACAGCCAGAGAGCTCAGAAAACCTTATGAACGAGTGTTACCACGTGACACAACAAGGTCGTAAAGTAAATAACATTTAAAGACAGCTCGGTCTCTGCACTCTCAGAAAAATCACAACATAGTGTTTACTACGTTATTTACATTATTGTTATTGCATAGTACATACTACACATGAAGCATACATCCAGGGCTAAGTGGCCTTTTAATAATTTATTAATTATTTAGTTTAATATTACAGTTGCGCAGTATTCGAGTAAATGTATTCACATTGGATGACACAGAAAATACACACAATTTAAAAGAATTTTGTATGTAATGTTTGTATTTAGGTGTATGCTTGGCCAAGGCAGCATTGTAGCAGCAAGTTTAACCGTTTAACAACACAGCAGCTATATCGCTACAAAACATGCCAGAACCAGTCACACTGAAGCATCCAGATATCTCCAATACTGCGTTATTTTATAAAAGATCCAACGCGATGTGATCAGGTTTATTTATATCTGGTCCCAGATAGCACAATCCATCTGACTTACGTCTATTTGACGTCTGCATTTACATCTGCAATACATAGTTTGCTCATCTCCAATACGTCTCGGAGACGTCTGAACGTCTTTAATATGTCTGCTAAAGATCTGGAGATCTGGAAACATTTGCTGCGTAGCCTAAAAACATCTGCTAAACATCTTAGATAGAGCAGCTTTACATCCATTCTAAATCATAAACATCTTATAGACATCTTCTACATGTCTATATGACGTCTGACAGCAGACATCTACGAGACGTATTGCAGATGAGCAAACTATGTATTATAGATGTCTTGCAGATGTAAATGCAGACGTCAAATAATTAAGACACTGCTCTTTGACAATATGCTGTTTTAAATGACATAAAAGAATTAAAAAGTCTGTCTAAAAGCTTAGACATTGCAATGCCTAACTAATGAGATCAAGCGGCGAACCGGAAGTAAAAGCATTAGCCCTAAGCGCATACGCAAGGCATTATGGGTATTTTTCGCGCATTGCAAAAAAGGTGGCTTGAGACTATACGATGGTCTCCCGACAAATAGTTCTGTTGTCTGGTGCGCCATTCCAGCAATTTACCTCAAAAGAATGAAATAAATAAAATTAGGTGAAAACTGATTCGAGCGCCAGTCTCGCTTCCACCGATCACGCACACAATTTCACGTAAAGTATGCCACTGGATAAATGGACTTCACACTTGTCAAGGCATCAATTATTCAGCGGACGAGCTTTTCAGCATCGCCATCATGTCCCTCTCATTTGATTTGGAGGAGAGGGGAGGCGAGCGATGCCGAAAAGCGGCTGACGGAGCGCGGCGGAGAGTAGCAGAGACGCCTGTCTGATTGGAGCGCGAGGACTGCCCGAGTGTTCATTAAACCACGAAAAGTACATGCAGGCAAAGAGGACGATAACAAGACCCTTGAGCCGCTCCTAGCCGGCACTCTCCCACTACTGGAAGCCAATAAATATTGTCCCGCTCTCCCACATGCACGAACTAGCTTGTCAAATGCACCTAACGAGTCAGCTAAATATGCGATCGCTGTCCCCTCGGTGAGAGCCGGCTACTTTCATTTGTTCTGTAATTTGGTGCTCCTGCAAAGGATTAATAAACTGTAAAGGTTTCTCCGTATCCAAGAATGAGATCACAGACTCTTGCAAGTAGTCGTTCATTGCCGTATACTGGAACGCGAGATGTCTTGAATCACACTACGTCTTGATTTAAGGTAGAGTGAGGTCAGCCTGTTGCTCAGTCAAGAAAACTATGAAGTGAACTATGAATAATGGATTTCTCCCCTGAGCCCCTAATATGACCCCAGGGCTGCGATCCAAACAGTTTGCCTCAGTGTTTGGGTGAAGTCGATCCCATGTACGCTTCAGACCAGGTTGCGGTTTGTAAAATAGTTGGACAATTACAGCATGTGGTGGCCGTGACTCAAGGCGGTCTGGGTGAGGGATAGAACTGCTGAGCTGTGGAGGACAAAGGAAATAATATCAGCAAGAAAACACAGGCTGACCTGGTTTAAATCTACAAGGAAGGATTTTGGGAAATGGATAAAATGGTTTCCAGTGACAACAAATTGGTTTGCTGAAGGTTTGTTGAAAACATATATAAACAGTGGGGTGTTGTTTTATATCTGCTACTAATCTAATGTATTATTAAATGTGATTATGCATTACTTTTTATGTTTCCGTGGTGTAATGTATATATAAATAATTGTTAGAAATCAGAACACAAGTGATGCCCAAGACAGTTACAGTCATATTGTCATCAGCTTCAAATGTTTCGAGAATAGCTGGCAGTCTCAGTTATCTGATCTGTCATGATACAGTCAGTAGTCTTTACTGGATTACATAACTCCTCTGGCAAAGTTTGGAAGTACAAGAAAGTGGAATAATAGCCTGAGCCCTCTGATTGGTTAGTGGATCTTACATCCCCACCCACATTCCACGGTGACTGCTCACTTAGAGAGCTTCATGTTTTTGTTGGCCAATTACACCGCAAGTTAATTCCAGTATCAATATCACGATACGCTCTACATCAATAAAATATACGATTTCTGTCCGTCTTTACCTGCTCCGGGTCTATTTTCATTTCCATTTTCTCCTTTGTCCTTTTCATTTTAGGGAAAGGAATTTCAGGGCGGTAGCAGGCAAAGTCTGAAATCATTCTTTTGTCTTTACTTACCGGAGGATAGAACTTTGTCTGAGTTGGAAAACAAAAGTTCCTCGTATTTTTAAAACTGTGCTGGCTTCACGCTGGGAATGGGATGGGTTTCATAAATCTCAGAGCCAAGTTCCTTTGAGTCCATGGGGGGCCAGGCATCAGCTATGACTCAGTCTTTCAAGTGTAACTCAAGCCAAGACATCTGCATCTTCCGAGAGGAGGGCACTGAGGCACACATTTGGAAACCCTCAGCGTTGGGAATTTTGGGTAGCAGCGATGCCTATCAATGACCCACTTTGATACCGAAATGCTAATTTGTTCTTTGTTGCCACAAGATGTTTATGCGTTACCTCTTGTCAGAGAGCCACTGGTTTTAACAGAAAAGACTGTGAGTAGTGATACAAATAAGCCATTTGTCACTGTTTTTCTCAGGTACTTCAATAGCCTGTGCAAATGTCCACAGCCAGAGGGAAAGTATATGGCTGCATCTGAGTTTCTCTAACGGATATCATTATTGCAACGCTTTTGTAAAAGTGAAGAATTATTACATCACTATACTATTATATTTTCCATTTGTGTTGCAGGATTATAAATGTATGGCTGTTTATTGGATATGCTAAAGTTTTGTGACCATTTAGACAAACCACAGTTTGCTGAAATTATTTGAAAAAAATCCCAGTCACATAACACTCAGCAAATCGAACGAAAAATAAATGTAAACAGTGCTTGTCTGTACAAAATTATGCTGGGATATTATGAACTTGTTTGCGTTTTCTGGGTGTTTTAGTCCATTTTAGACCTATGAGTTTCATCATTAAATATGATGTATAATAGGGCATCTTGATTATGACAAAAATTATGACAACAGTTATTTGTGCAATACTTACGATTGTTTAATACGATTACTCATTGACGTATTGAGTTGCATAATGAATAAATTTTTTTTTTTAAATATATCAAATAAATGATGAATGTACATATTTAAATAATATTATAACAATAATAAATAAAAATGTATTACATTAAGATACGTTATGAAATAGGCTGTGCAACGCTGGAACCTTCAAAAAAATCTAATCACACAAATTCAACATGAAAGGAAAGAGGTGTGCTGTGGATCCATAACACAATAAGTAATGACAAAAGTGGCACAATAAGCATTTGTCCTCAATTATTTTGTTTTCATAATTGTTGGAAGACAAAATTGAAATTGAAAATCGATTAAGAATAATTGCACAGCACAAAAGTATAATCACAAATGCATGAAGTGCACGGTTGCCATTGTCTTTATACAGTATACTGTGTGTGTGTGTGTGTGTGTGTGTGTGTGTGTGTGTAACTAGACATGTTAGATTTGTCAAAGATGGTTCTTGGTTTTCCCAAACCAGACTTTCCAACTGAAGCAAATGTGGACAGGAAGTCGCACTAGCACAATCGTACACATTTTGTGTCTTATTGCTGCTTAGAGAGACAGTCATCATGTGCCTTTGTGCAATTCTGTCAGTGTGTGACCTCCCATGTCCTAGAGCCCTGCCACCACACCCCCCAGCTCTCAGTACGTCTATTCCAACCTAGACAGGAGCCAGGTTGCCAGAGCTACGCTACTCCCACCCATTAGCTGCAGGAATCCAACATAACCATGGTAACAAGTCTCTCACCCCAGGGGAGATGAGCAACAGAACTGAAAGACTCCATTCAATTTCCACATCCCTGGTCCACTAGGGCTGACAGCCTCTCATCGTTTGTGTTGCAGTGGGCAGGGGTATGTGCTCATTAAAAAAGCCAACACACACTCGCTGGCTCTCAATTCACAAGTGCACAGATACACACTCCCGCACATGCACTTCACATTATCTTCGCATTAGACCGCATCCTTGCTTAACATTTGAATGCATAAATTGCATCTGCCCACTTAGCCTGACAGAAGATAATCTGTGGGTTATAGACGTGTGCTAACTACCTCCGTAGTATTTTGTTTGGCTGCGTGTTCCTCTGTTCGATGCTTGGTAATGAAGTTACCAAGACACTGAATCAATATTTTGATTCACCTCTTTGAAACCCTTCTAATGCCATGTTAAAATAAATAAAAGGTGAGAGTCAGAAAGAAATCCTAATAGTTTAATTAAAAATGATGTGTAGTACATACTGCAAAAATATACATTATATAATGAAAAAATATTTTGATGAAAGATATTACCTTTTTGAGGTATCAGCTTTATTAATGAAAATGGATGTGGGATATTTAATTATTCATTAATCATTTTATGATATATTAGGGCAAGGTTTACCAAGATCTCATCCTCATTCATTAAAAACAATGCAGCGTTTTATCTTTATTCTGGGATTTTTTATTTAATTCTTAAAATATTATATATTTAATTTAATGATACTTTTATAATAATTCAACTTTATTCTAAAAATATGACTTCTTTCATCTTGTATTGCTTTGAAATTATTCTAAAAAACTACGATTTTATTTTATTGACAGGCACGTGCCTTATTGACAATAGTTGCATGTGTCAGTCCCACTTACATGGTGTATATTAACCAAAGCATCACATTTGTGCTATTTTTGTAAACAAACCTACAAGCCTTTAAACTGCCGATTAAATTGCGCCCAGAATCCAAGCAAACACACTTCCGTCAAAAAAACATTCCCGTCTGAAGTTTATGTTTATGCATTTTAGTCACCGCAACATCTAGAGACACCATCTACTCCATAATGCGACAATGCCATGAGAGCAATGTACCTCGATGAATCCGTGCTGATGAGCTCCAGGAAAGGTTAATGAAGCACAATGGGAAATCAGCCCACCTCCACCAGTGCTATGAAGAGGCTAAAGGAGTTCTCTCTAGGTGAGGTGGGAGAGAGCAGCTTCAGGTTTTCTCCAGTGAGCAATGAAGCAGCAGTGCCCACACTGCCTGAATCAAAACCCAGCCCCAGTGTGCCGGAAAACCACGCAGGTTTTCAATTATTAGTTAGGCTGGGGACTGAAGGCTGAAAACAGGAGGAAAGAAACTTGGAAGACTATATCTCAGTTACTCAACATTTGACTTTTATCTGTTTGTAATGTTAAGAATGGTAAGTGATAAAACCTAAACATGTTAGACTGTGGTTTTTAAATATTTTTAAAACTGCGATGATGTGAAAACCCCAAGACATCCTTCTCATGTTTATGTATTTTAAATTGGAATTTTTAAAATGGGTTCTTTTTAAATAACCAATTGACTTTCCAGTGTTTGCATGCTCATTAAATCTTTAAGCAGTAACGGTTAGTAAATTTGATTTGCTGTCTGCTAAGTATAGGATAGAGCAATGAAAAACAATAAAATGAAAAACTGAAAAGTCGCAGTTAACATAGATATGATAATGGAAATCGTTTCCAAAAGCTTGCACATTGAGACCCATTTTCAAAACTTTTTCAATTCCCCAAATTGCTATATTTTAGTGGGAAACATTGCTGTGTAAAAAACCTTGCACCATCCTATGGACTTTTAAACAATAATATAAGTATGAATCTATTTTTTTGTCAGTTATCCCAGAAGAAAGATGTTTAAAATGCGTTTTTCTTGATTTGTATCACAGTTTTCATGTGTATTGTCATGCTGTCAGTCTTTAACATTGCTATTAGGTGACTTTGTCACTCCTGAGGTTTAGTTTTGTTGAGATTCAACAAGCACTGGACTGGAATGTAGGGCTGGGAATCGATTCCCAAAATAATAGATTCCAAGGTGTGAAGAATTGAGAGTCAATACCAATGGTTGGAATCGATTCCATAAAAGGAATCGACTCCTCTTTAAGAGCCTTCATAAGCACAAGCCCCGCCCTTTAGCTGATGTCATCGGTTAAATAAATGACATTAGTTTCCTGTCTAAAACAGACTTCAGAAAAAACTAATGGTTGAAGTCTAGAGCTGTGGATGGAATGACATAAAATATTCTGCACGCATAAAAGCAAAAGCTTTGTCTGCACAGACAATGCAGATATGTTTTGCATGTATCCACGCATTTGACAAATCACATAAGTATGTTTTCTTTTCAGACGGACTGTACTTTCTACAGATGAGCTCAGTGTGTGTGTGAAGATAATTACATCCAAAGCACAGCCTCACCACATATTTATGTTTATTTAAAGCTGTTAAAGCTGGACAGAGCTTTGTCAACACCTGTCTGCACTACTTGCATTTAACATTAAATGAGAAGATTAGAAAGAGGAATTGCAAAAAAACGTGTGAGTCTATTAGTCAGTAAAGAGAAAATAGCTACTTAGTACCTGATCTCTAGAGGAACATTTTGCTAAGGTTTGCTAAGAACGGTACGTTTCCTGGAAACCGTGTGCAATAGAGTTTGAGATACGTCTTCTCATGTTAGGTGGGTGTGTCAAGAATGTCAGCCCAATGAGCAGCATCATGTATATAACCCAGACGGTATTAGAGACAGCTCGCACAATGGGTCCAAGTAAAGTCGTTTACAAATGTGTATATGCAACAGTTGAAGATATTAGAAGACATATATTTTGCAGTATTCAACATGTTTTTATACCAATTTCATCAGGATCCAAAAATTCTTCAAAAAGAAGACAAAGACTTCTTTGCAGCTGCCATAGTTCAACTCTTGCAACATTACAACAGGGTGTTCAACTGCACCACCGTTTCCGTTGAAAAAAACGTTTTGCAACGTTTCCTCGGGCCTGAGCGCAGCCCTGGGGTGCGTTTTCCAAACGCATCGTCAGCCAACTATGGTCGCAAGTTCTGTCATTCCAGCATACTTCAACATAGAAGTTACTGGTTAGGATGTGAGTAAGAAAACGATAAAGAGAGAGAGAGAGAGAGAGAGAGAGGGGGGGGGAGAGAGGAAACAGAGCAAGTGCATGAGGCTCTCAGCCAGATACCTGAAACCTAAGTGAGCCCAACCATTATGCCTCAGTGCCTTCTCAAGAAACCTCATCTGGAGAACAGAGTTCTGCATATCAACATGCAATATCAACATGGCTTGAAACCCCAGTGACCTCAAAAGTGTGATGTATGAGGTGTGTGTGTGTGTGAGGGAGAGAAAAGGCATCAAATACTGTAGAATAGGACACGAGTCACAGATGGTAGAGATGGTGTTGTGGTCAGAGGGTGGAGGCTGTTTGTTATTAGTTGGAAGGGTGTGGTGTCAGGGCTATGTGATGTAGGTGGGTTGTGAAATTAACCGAAGGCGTGCCCATGGTTGCACTCGTTTCAAATTAACTTTGTGTGTGTCCACACAAGTACAGATGCACCTTGCTTTTAAACAGATGTGCACTGTAAAAACAAGTTTCCATGCTGCTCCTCCCAAGACAAAGGTCAATCCCAGACATGCAACGTGGGAGATGAGCTACACTATCAGCGGTGGCTAGGCCCACAAAGATAGCAACAGGGCAGAACAACAAATATTTGACAGCACCCATTTGTTCATCCAAAGGCACATGAGCAGCCCCCAGTTGAATGTTTGTTTTGTCGGTGGAGAGTGTTCCTCATCTCATCATATTGTTTTTTCTGAGGTAATCACAGACGTCAGAAGATTGTGCTTTTGGATATTTTGGTTTCTGCTCACCGTGGCACCACTGAGGATGTGTCTGTGATGTCAGTCTTTGGCTTCACACCCATAACGCCCCTCACTGACAGCCCAACAAGTCCCCATGCCGGCCTCCTCCCTGCAAAGTTTGTTGAAGCAGTGGCCTCTAAAAAAGAAATGGCCTTGCTTTAACTCTGTTGTTTTGCGACTGTGTAAACAGAGGGGCTAATGATTCGGTTGGGAGAAGGAATAATTTAATTAAAAGGGGAGTAGATAGAATATTCCACGGGATCAGGTCACATTTGTCATGATAACTTACCTCATCTAGGAAAATTATTTTCATTAAATTGGAGTCATTAGGTTAATGTTGATGTCAGTCTAAATAAACATTTGTTGCCAAGGCAGTGTGTTTCAGAAGTTTCTACCCAAATAAACAATACGGTTTCTTACTGGAGGAAAACTCTTTTTTACAATAAGGCCCATATGAAATATAAATATTGTTGCTGTCAGGTCTATATTTCAAAATTTATTTTCATACAGTAAATCGTTCACACGTTATTTAGGGTTTACAAATATTAAGCAAATAAAAAGTATTAAAAACAGCTTGTCAACTGTGGCAACATCATTTTTTATTATTTTGAAATTGTGTTTTTCGATTTCCTTAAAGGAACAGTTCACAAAAAGTTTAAAATGCTGTCATCATTTACTCACCCTTAACTTGTTCCAAATCTGCAGACATTTATTTTCTCCCTAGTCTATGGTGGCCAAGAGATGTAATACTTTTTCTGTGTTCATCTGTGTGATCTGGAACAACTCAAGGGTGAGTAAATGAAGACAGAATTTAAATTTTTGTGGGAACTGTGCCTTTAAAATGGCTTTGGCGGTTTCTCCCCAAAAGCAAAAACATGATAAAATGGTTCAACTAAGGCCTTGTTTACACTGCAGGTCTTGATGCCCGATTCCGATTTTGTGACTATATCAGATTTATTTGAGGACCTGCTTAAGTTTTCTTTTGAAAGTGAACCATATTTGATATACACAGCGGAACAACCCAAGGTGTAATTGGAAAAGGAAGTGAAAACAGCAGTGTTGGTTATTCTTCTTTAGGGTTTTGCGCTAGCTGATATCCAACTTGTTGCATTACTGCCACCTTCTGTTGCGTCGTTGTTAACCATCTGAGTTGAGGTCACTCGCCATGGTTGCTTATTGGGGCACATTTAACTTACAGTGTAAATGAGGCGCAAGTGTAAAATCTGGAACAAACAAACGTTCTGTCAAATAATAAAACATTTGTCTGCGTTAACAGTGCGGAAAAAACGAATGTTATACTGAAGATATTTCGAAGTCGGCTCTCCAAAAATAATACATCTATAAAGTAAGATTATAAAACTGGAAAATAGAGATTATTATTATTACTCTAAACTTGCTGTGGTTCTCTTTTGCTTCACAGAGTTTTCCGATTCTGATGAATGAGGATGGCCAGAAATGTAGTTCTGATCCTAAATCCAACTATCTTTACAGATACTTTAAATGTCTATTGAAATGTAAATGTATTTGTAATGAACTTCTCTCAACTTCATTCACCATTTACTGAAATGGTTGCAATGTATTCTGGCAATGGGATTAATGAACCATAGAGATAAATGCCTTACAATTCATCCGAAACAAGGTATTTCAGAAGAAAGCATGTTAAAGGGATATTTCACCCAAAAATAAAATGACATTTTATGACATTTACATTTTCCCTTTTGGTTCCTGTCTGAGTGGCTTTTGTATAGAACAATGTGATATGAGCAAAATGGCTAAAAGCAGCATTTTTGGAGATGTGATACTTGGTGGCACAGTCAACACCAGCTGGATGGGGGGTGACAGTTGTGCTGTGTTGGGGATGTGCACGGAACCTCCCTCCTCCCTCTCACTTTCCTCCTGGACCAAGCTGTGCTTTGTTCTCCTCCCTAAGGGGAAGAAGATTAATTCAGTACTGGATCAGGTAAACCCAGTGATTTTCCTGGGGACGAGGCAGCCGGTCTTTTGGGATTAGCTGAATGCTGGCCCGGCAGCTGGGGATGAAAGTGGAAGTGTGGCTTGCAAATGGCCTCCAGGCAGGAAAGAAACTGTGACAGGTATACGAGGACGAATGCTGATTGCATTAAAGAAATACATGGTCTGCTGTGATATATATCAAGTTGGATTTGACTTTGCGTTGGAGCATCTGTCGCCTGCCTTTGAAATGTGCTGTGAAATGCATTGGTTGCTGATTCTCTTATGAGCTGCCAGATATTGAGTATGGATTAAAAGAAACTATATTACTTAAAATAGACACGTTAGCATTGAGTGACTACATTTTTCATTAGCATGTCTTTGCACTGGTGAAAATATAGGCTCTGTGCATCAGGAGACATCTTCGTGTAGACTACATAAGGACGCCGGAATCAGTGTAGATTAAATGAGGGACGGGGGAAGGGCCCTTCTGGGATACGGTCAGACTCTTATGGCCAGACGCTGTACACCTGCGTCTCCATAGCGCCAGCCGCCTGCAGCTGTCTGAAGTACACTTCTGTCACCTGGTCTCTGTACACAGTTCCCAAACACAGCACATGATTCCTCAAGGTTTTAATACATTTATGTAAATGTTGAGATATCAATTTTGAAGATTTACTGTTTATCTTCATACAATCAATAAAGGATTATTAGTATTATCAAAAAATAATGAATGCAGTTTTGAATACTGGGATCATAAGTTTTATACAATGTAAGAATAACTCATTTATAGCCACAAGAAATCAACAAACAGGCCTTACAGTAACTATTTCACACTTAGTATTTCAAATGAAGAAAGGCTATTTAAATTGCAGAACATGTTTACACAAATGTCAACACAACGAAATGTATTGAATAACTTGACAGTTTCTCACAATCTAATCTAAACCTAATGATTTTTAGTAGTGCCAGTGCAACAGTACCCATCATGAGATGTGGTGTTGCTAAGACACACTGTATGTTGTTGCTAGAGTTCTGCTACTGGTGAATGTTTGGCTTTGTGCCAGGCGAAAATCCGAAGAAGTCTGACTGCTTAGAAAACTATTGGCACAGCTCTTTGCAAAAGGTTGCATGAACGAAACAGGGTACAATATCTGCAATAAGAAGAATTGTTGTCTGTGCAGACTGATCCATCCCAGAAAAGGTATGTATCTTGGAATCCCACGACTAGTGTTAGTACTGCATGTCCAATATGCAGCACAAAATCTGCATGTTATCAGTTAAAGAAACAATGTGGAGGTTTTAGCGGCATCTAGCGGTAAGGTTGCAAATTGCAACCAACTGCTCACTCCACCCCTTCCCTTTCAAATGAATGCTTCATTATGGAAGGTCTTTATATAGCTTCTGAAGACATAGTTAGGCTACGTATATTATATTGCATTTCTGTCAATAGATCCTCAAAAAAACTACACACTGAACCTTTAAGCAGTGACTCACATTATAGCTCACATACCAGGTTGTGTACCACTGTACACACTTTATTTTCTGCCGTTTTTTACTTTATGCCCCAGATCCTTTTATACTTCACCACAAATCATGCAATGCGAATCACCTTATAAGGCTGGGGGACACTGCCTCCTTCCGTGGGTCTAATCTGCAAGTACTGCTTGTCAACTTTCCTACGGCACTTTGACCCCGACTAAGAATTACTGTACTGCAGAAACTGCATCGGGACAAAACCATGTAAAGTGTTTTTTTTGTGCGCAACATTTGATAGGTCGATTCGTATTTTTCACCCCATCTGTGAAAATCAGGCTTAAACCGAATAATTTTAATCAAGAGATTAGCAATATCAAAGTAGTTATAATAATCTTCAAAACAGGTAACAAGGTTATATTTTCACAGAAAGATCTTTACATGATGTCTTTTTGTGCAGAAAACAGTGAATCCGTATAGAAACTGTGAAAATGGTTCATGGTTCAGGTGTTTAGCATTGGCAGTTAGATGCCTTAAATATACATTTATGCAAACAAGAGCTTTATTCTCTGACAGCCATAATTCCTTTTGTATTCTGATGCAAGTAACCAACTGACAGTGTATAGAACCCCTAGAATGTTCTGACTCAAAAACCTCATCTGAACATCTGAAAACACACACAAGGAGCTATAAACCATGCATCACACAAAGTAAATTGATGCCACAGTATTCTGTACCACTCCATCACCCAGACATACTGTAAGCAACTTTATTGTGCATCTCTACAGCAGTGAGGACAGATGTTGTATTAAACAAAAAGCACTGATAAGATTGTGCAGAGGAAGTGCAGTGTGCGGCAATCCCCTGCTGACTTCCAAGATCAGTACAGGCATTTCCCCTCCACAGGAAACACCCTCAACAGGGAATACGCACGGAATGCTGCCTTTTGTGAGGGAGTGATAAGCCCTGTGACAATGCTCCAAGAGCGGTATTTTTGCATCCTTCACCATCCGAAGGGGGTTTATCAACGCAAAGGGTGGGTAATGCGCTGTCTCCATCTCTCAGCTGGTCTTACGTCTGGACCAGTGACTCATTGTTCACTCCCTGCAGGAAAATTGGGCTTAACTTCCCATCTATCTTTAAAACTACATATCACCATTATCTGTGCCAAGAATTGCAATTCGTCTGTCTTAATAAAAGAAAAGACGGATACTCTTGCATGAGGATAGAGATTTATGAGGAGGCACATGATCAGATCAAACTGTCATTACACAGATGAACTTTCTCAGGTCATCTCGGGGAAAGTAGGGTAGGCTGTGCTATTCTTTACTTACGTTGGCAAGGAAAAATGAGAGGTGAAATTTATATTTCAGGATGTCTGTTATCAGTTGACATTAGATGAAAGCATCTCAGTATAGAGGCATAGAAATATGATGATATCTTAAGGGTAAAGATGAGCCGTTAAAGGCTGAGCTGAATCAGACATTTTTGCTATCCACTTTCAACATTTTTAATTTAAAGCGTATGACTACTCTCTGTTATTTTAGTTTTACCTCACAGTCCACTACTGTATGTTCTCTTCAGGATATGCATTAATAATAACAGGTCACACACGATCAATATGAAATATGTGGCTCAATTGACTTCATCCAGAGGCAAAAGCACATTATGAAAGAGTAATATTTACATGATGAAATACTGGTGTTATCCAAATGAACGCTGGCCTTGGGATAAAGGATTGTTGAGGCAGTAATCCACGAGTCTCAGACCTGATGTTTAACAGCCTCAGGTTAAGTGAACAACCTCAGGGTTCAATTTAATATTCAGCCACAGTGCTGTACGGTTTTGTTTACAGGAAAGGATGATGGGAGTGAATAAAATACCGCAAACTGGCAATAGTACACTTGTGACTGTGTACAATAGCTGAGTTTCATACAATAACACGATAAATGCACAATATGACCATGCTTGATCAAAAGCATTTCAACACGCACTCGGGGATCAAACAATGTATTATGAAGCTGGAAGTACACATTTTGAAGGATTTTTTGTTAGAGTTTATAGTTTAAGTCACTCTAGCGTACCTTCTCTGGATCTGTTCCACATTTGTGGAATGATCTGCCCGTTGCTACAAGATCAGCAGATTCTGTAACCATCTTTAAGAATCGTCCGATAACACATCTCTTCCGTCAGCACCTGACCGATTAGTTTGGATTTCTCTTTTTTCTACTCTTTCTATAAATGAAAAAAAACCTTAGCTCTGTATACCTCGGGCTAAATGAGACCAATTTTACTGCGCTTATGCTTTTTGTTGTCCTTACTTTGGTTCAATTTCTCCCATTGCTTACCTCATTTGTATGTCGCTTAGGATAAAAGCGTCTGCTAAATGAATAAATGGAAATGTAAACAGGCAACATAAGAAATACATATAAGTGAAATTTGTGTCATCATTTAGGCTACTTCACCCTCATGTCATTTCAAACCAGTATTGCTTATACTTTCTTCTGCAAAACACAAAACAAGATATTGGTATGAAGAATGTTTGTACAGCGAACAACGGCGGTACACATTCACTTGCACTAGTTTGGGGTCTATACAATAAGTAAGGAATAAGTACTGTACTGTCACTGTTCGGTTACCAAATTTCTTCAAAATATCTTCTTCTGTGTTCTGCGAAAGGAAGTTCTGATGTTATTCGTTTATCGTATCTTTTATTATTGCTGATCAACTTGCATGAAACTGTTATAATTAGGTTCATGTACTACAAAAAATGTGATACTTGCTTACTGGCCAAACAGTTGAAAAAGCCCGCCCCATGCCTGTATGACATTCTGATGCCATATAACAAACATAACTAATAATACCAGATGCCCAGTGAGGTATAAAAAGTTCATTTTAATAGAGTATGGAGGACTGAGAGACTAGTCCAAATCAAGTCCAGTACATCTCAGAAAAAACATGAGATATCTGTACACAGCACACACACATCTTCACTGGTGATTTAACAAAATGCAACAATGTCTTTGTGTCTAGTGTTACAACTTGATACCGTCATTGTATGTGCCATGGCAGGAGATGATCATGGGGAAACAAAGGAATAAAGATGAACAAGTTTTGGCACATTCAATGTAAAATGAAGAAAGTCTAATATGTATTAAATGCTTAAATGTAATTTTCTGGATGAAAAACCCATTCTTCCAAATATCGTTCACGGTGTTCATCTGAACAGGAAATGTATACAGATTTGGAACAACTCGAGGGTGAGTAAATAATGACAGAATCTTTATTTTTGGGTGAACTGTTCCTTTTAAGTTAGACAATGTGACCTTGTTCTTAATTCTGCATTGTTTTACTATAAATCCGTTCACTCTGTCCTTCACATTGTTCTCAGATGTTTTTCAATGCAGGGTTATTGCTAAAATGTACCTCTCTGTACAGATGGAACTATGGGAACTCAGGGATGTATCTGAAAAAGAGCCCTTGACTAACCGTAACATCCTCACATTCTTTTGTTGTTTCACATTTTTCTAAGATATGCTAACCTTTTAAAACGTATATGCATTTCTGACAAGAAATTAGAAAACAATGGAAACAGAAAACACATCAGAAGCACCACCTAGAAAATGTAAATCAGGAAGCCTATACGCCAAACTGGTAACCATTGATCAGCAAAGCAGCAATACTGCAGTTAAACCGAAGTAAAAACACACTTAACTTTGATATATTAGTGTAAATGAACAAGAACCACGAAAAGAAGAAATATAGCAACACTGCCATATGAGTTACAAAAGCTTGATTCTTTCATTAAACTGTCATAAGAGTCAAGCTGCGATCCGCATAAACAAACTACTTTAAGACAAAGTGTTCAAGTAGATTTTCCTGCTTTGAGTGAACAATAAATGCTGAACATTCACGTGATTCGATGATGACTGATACAATGTGATTCTTGTCATATGTACAATCTGATCTGGTCACCTTCCAAATCCGGTCAACCCAACGCCTCACCCATCATTTGTAGAAACAGCTTCTCATTGGTGGAGCGCATTTTGTTGTATTAGACTCGTGTGTCTAATTTAAATGACATCAAATTTGTACAAAACCATTTATGAAGAAATTATGCTTTTAGATGTCTTTAAAGATGCTCTTTATCAAATCTTTCAGACCGTTTCAGATATAACAGTCTTCTCTTCTGTACGAAACTCTCCAAGACACTGAGTAATATTATGACCTCTCCACTCTTATACAACTCTACAAAAATATTTGCACAGATGTCAAGTGGAGTTTTTGGTGGGACACGAAAAAACATCCAGAAAGGAAATCAAAAATGGGATTTATGTCCATCTTAGATTGAACAATGATCAGCATTGCACACATAAATGTATTATACATCAGGCACACAGAATACTGTGCAATGACAGTGTAGAGACACATTCATCTTTGTCTTCAGACAGCCATTTGTCTGAAGCCCAAACATGTCAACCAGAGCTCAGCGGAGTCTGGGCAGCAGGATCATGTTTGTAAGTTGCAGAAGAAACCCAGCATCACGTGGATTCACTTTCTGCCTGCACTTTAGGTGAAGCACTTCAAGCAAAAGATCAACCTGGTAAATATTTGGTTTTTTCTCAAATGAGTCAGTGTTTAACCCCTATGGAGTGTCAAAAAACCTTCACAGGTGGGACCTTCTCATTCTCCACAACAAACATTTGACACAGATGCTCTTTGGAAACAAAACCCTTTTTGTATTGTTTTCAAGTATTTTCAACAGAGGTGTTTTCTCATTTGTCCTCGCTTTCCAGCGTATGTAAAAAGATTGAATTGGAGTGAAGCACTTTGGGAAACAAGAGGAAGAAGTAGATGTTCTTATTTGGAAACGTTGCTCTGCATACATGTAGTGAAGCGTAAGAGGCAACAGCACATCTTTAAAAGCCGTCGACACAATCTCTCTAACAATCATTTTGTGGTATATCAGTCAGTGGGTTGTGCCTTTAAGCCAACTCAAGGCTTTTTACCGTCGGCTTTAGCTTTTCCGTTGGTGCTGGACTTGAGTCGTGTCATCTCTACATCAGCCATGGCTTCTGGGGGTAAATTGGTTCGCATACGCTCGATGATTTTCTGATAGGAGGACTTCTCCTGCTCCAGAGAACGGATCAGGTGCTTCATCTTGCTCTCGCGTGACAGGAAGCTTTCCATGCTCGTCTCCAACGTTTGAATCTTCACACGAGCCGCCTGTTAAGATAAAAGCCCAAAATAATCATAGGGTAAAGAACATGAATCAGTTTAATTACGCAGTGAGGGTGGAGTAAGAAATGTCAGTCGGTATGATGTGTCGCACCTTTATTCTAAGAAACCATGTTATGGTCACATGTCAATTATCATGCCATCATCGGTACAAAGGGCCATAAACATCTGCTCTGATATAAAATAAATTGTTTGTGTGTTTCTTTCTGTTTTATATTTTATGAATGTTCACGCTCCACAACCTTTTGATTTTAGGGAAAAAGTTATTTAAGGAAAATTTTGAAGAAGTGTACAAAGTGACATTACTTCTTTACAAATGGAGTTTCAAGATTAGAACATTCTTGGAAAAAAACGTGAAACACAATATATAAATATATTTTCACGTTTATTTTATATGTGAATGAAAAAGTACCAGAGTAATATAGGTACCAGAGTAATATCAGCAGTTTTAAATTTCTAGACTTTTTAAAGGACAAAAACAAGCAAATTTGTACTGTGCTGCCCCCTATTGGCAAATTTTGCATTACACATTCTTTTTCACAACCTTGACTGGCTTTTCCTATTTAATATAAAAATTACAGACCTGTAATTTCTCGAGTAATTCCATGTTTTGTTTCTTGAGCTGAACATTGGCTTTCTCCAGTTTATCTAGTCTATCAGACTCTTCTGATGGTGGAGGAGCCTCCGAGAGCTCATCCTGCAGAACGTGGTACTCCACTTCATACGCGTGCAGCTGTTTGGAGATGTCCATCTCTATAGCCTAAACAACATTTCACACTGACAGTTGTTATCAGGGAATATGGCACAGGATTGTGCTTTCAAATGAAAGGTTCTTGGATTTTTTTTAAAGATAAATATACAGCAGCCATCTATGTGTTGATGTTTTTATTAGTTTTTAAGAAAAACTAACCAATATACACATTAAAAATGAATATAGTCTTACTTTGGGAAAATGAATCATAAATATTCATGACCTAACATCAATTAAAGACCCAGTGAAATCAAAATAAAAGTTTTTCCTTTTATTAAAAATGAGTGAGCCTTAAGGACGTCAATAAACTGATATGCTATCAAGCGCTGACAAAATTCTCATTTAGGAGATATAACCGTTCAAAACTGACAGTCTGGCGCGTGCGTAAAAAATATCTAGAAATTCCATGACATCACGCAACACTTCAGCCTCTCGTCAAAGTTCTTGCCCAATCAAATCCGCTTTAGAATCCGAAGAGTCCCGCCCCGCTCACTAGCATGAAGTGGCGCCTCAAATCAGCGCTTTTTTGCACATTTATTATGTCCTACATGGTGAATGACGCATAGTACACTAGATGGGAGATGATCCAGACAGTGTAAACATTAACATTAAAGCCTTCGTTTTGCATTAGTGTCACACGAACAGTTGAAGAGCTGTTAAATGCACCTTTTCAGGATGAGGCTGACTGTGCTGTAAAAGAAATGCTATTGGTCATTTTAAAAGGTGGAGGGGCCATTCGATATGCCTTGCGCTCTCAGCATTTCCCATTTAATATTACGTCAACACATTAAATAATGCTGCGCCTTCCAAGGCGATTCAGTGCATCTTTAAGAGTTGATAACCGATACCCCATCCATCCAAATGCTAAGTGCTTACAGAAGTTAACAAGTGTGTGTTCAAAATAAACAGGATTGCAGCAATTGTATTTTTTTTTAAAAACGATTTGCAATTAGAAAAGAGATGAGCCTTTTAAATGAATATGTCCTGCCCAAACTTCCCATTTTAGTTGAGAATGTCAACACAGAAAAAGGAACTGAAATATTAAGGGGGTCAAAAGGTTTAGTGCTGCCATTCGTATCTATTGTAAACATGGTCAAATTTAAAATAAGAAAAACTAACATCGCTTGCTACTTAATGAAGTATGTACAACAGTATTACAGCAGGAAGTTTTATAAAACTTACCTTGGTGACGATCTCTTCCATTTGGCTGTCAGTGAGGGTGGGGATGGTGGATTTAAGGTAGTCCACAATACTTTCAAAACCGTCGCACTCCAGTATCTCTCCCTCGTGACTACTCAGCAAACAGAGGGCCACCTTAAAAATCACCTCTGTGCCTTGGACAAACAGAAGATCTGACAAACGCCACGCCACACACACACATACAAGAGTCAACAGCCGTGCACAATAACATTTCCAACACACTTTATAAAAGTAAATACAAATATGTGGATTGTAAACAGGCTCAACCAAATCTTACAAGATCAATTTACCCCTAACTCTCAGGTCTACAATATTCACATGATACAAACACTATTGCTCGGTGAGTAGATAAATAGGAATTGGAAAATACCAAATATACGGGAAACAAAGCCGAGAGGGAACTGAGAGGCGAAGAGAGTAAGAAACCAGGGCGCGGCGTACAAGCTGGGGCAGATCTCCTGCTCCTCCAGGTGAGTGTACAGGTGACGATGATAGTCGTGCAGCAGTCGGGACAGCTGGTACATCTGAATCTACAGCCAGAGGAAAAGAGAGTGAACTTTAATCAAACTGAAATGAGACTGAACCAGACTCTCCCTCTCTCTCTCTCGCCCTCTCTGAGGGATTAAACATTGGCATATCAGATGATGAATAACCACTAGCAGCTGAGGAGGAAAGACTAACTGAACAATGTACAAGAGGTGGAGAGAACTGTGTGTTTGCTTTCCACTTGTGATAATGGGAATGTGTGACAGATTCAAGTGAGGGCATATAGATTCATTCCTTCATGACAATTTTCACCCAAACAAATTCTGCTACTACTCTGTTCATGTTGTTCCATACTTACAGAATTCTGAACGCTGTATCTATAATGATAGCTTGTGTATAAAGCTAATGTATAGCTTCAGAATTTGGTTTTAGGTGTGGTTGCCATAAACAGTGAAGAAAAGCATGTTTGATATAACATGAGAGTGAGCAAATAATGACAGAATTTTTATTTGTGTATGAATTCTTACTATAAATCCGCACTAAGCAGCTTTCCGGCTATGCTTTACTGGCCAGTACATTGTATCTATTAGCGAGCCAGAAGCCCCACAGTAAACCCCCCCACAAAAAATGCTATTTCTACAAACTAGAATACATATTCTGGAGTTTTCAACTCTTTCTTAAATGTGTTATTTAAGAAGTGTAGTTTTCTTTACCAATAATGTTTTAGCAGTAAGCAATAAGTTCTACAAACAAGCAAACATTGTGTTCCTTTGTCAGTCTGTTATAATTCACAAAAAACGGTTTTGCAACATTCATCAACATGCACATTAAACAAAGCAAACATACCAGTTCTGACCCAATGACGACAGACACGCTCAAACACATGCACACACACACACCTGCAAAGAGATCATGTCAGGGCGGTACTGCCGTCGGATGCCCAGGTCGTACATGAGGAACTTGAGCGTGTCGAAAGCCTGCTCCTCGCTCATGTGCAATAACAGCAAACCAGCCACAAAACTGATTCCCTGGCAGTAGCCCACCTCCGTGTCCAGCAGGGAGTAGGCCTTCAGTAGATTATACAGAGACAGCTGCCCGGCACCCAGTTGAGTGCTGAAATACTGATGTGTTGGGAACGTCCGACCTGGAAAAAAACAGGAACATTATTTCATAGACATACAGTGCTCTGGAAAAGTATTTTGCCCTTCGGGTTTTGCCCTTTGTCATATGTAAATAATTCAGATCAAACTAATTTAAGTTACTCCAAGAGCACAACGACGACTCGTCCAGGAGGTCATAAAAGATCCCAGAGCAACATCTAAAGAACAATAAGAAACAATAAGACAACTCTTTCTACAATAAGAAAGAGACTAATAAATGGCATCCATGGGAGAGTTCCAAGGCTGAAAACACTGCTGACCAAAAAGAACACAAAGGCTCGTTTTACAATTTCTACAAAACATCTTGATCCCCAAAACTTTTGGGCAAATATTCTGTGGACTGATGAGAAAAAAGGTTGAACTTTTTGGAAGATGTGTGTCCCATTACATCTGTCGTAAAACTAACACCGAATTTCGTAAAAAGAACATCATGCCAACAGTCAAACATGGTGGAGGTAGTATGATGGTCTGGGGCTGCTTTGCAGCTTCAGGACCTGGACAACTGGCCATAATTGATGAAACCAGGAATTCTGCGCTCTACCAGAAAATCCTAAAAGAGAATGTCTGGCCATTGGCTTGTGACCTCCAGTTTAAAGGCACTTGGGTTCTGCAGCAGGACAATGATCCAAAACACACCAGCAAGTCCACCTCTGAATGGCTTAAAATAAATAAAGGTTTTCAAAGTCCGGACTTAAATCCAATTGAATTGCAGTGCCATGACCTTAAAAAGGCTCTTCATGTTCGAAGACCCTCCAATGTGGCTGAATTAAAACAATTCTGCGAAGAAGAGTGGGCCATAATTCCTCCAGAGCAATGTGAAAGACTCATTGCGTGTTATCGCAAATGCTTGATTGCAGTTGTTGCATTAAATAAAGCCATCATTTAAAAACTGCATATTGTATTGACTCGTGTTTTCTTTGTGTAGTAATAAAATTAGTTTGATGATCTGGATCATTTAAGCATGACAAATATGCAAAAAACTAAAAATCAAGAATGGGGCAAATACTTTTAACAGCATGTTAAATTCTTGTATTTACAGTCTGTGTGTGTGTTATACATTGCATTAATGCTCTCCTGTGATAAACCTTATATCATGTGTGTCTTCAATGGGAATCTAACCAGTGAACTTAGCATTGCTATGACACTGGATGTTTTACCCTAACGAACTATAGCAGTGGTTCTCAAAGTGAGGGGTACACCCCAAGGGGTTTAAAGGGGGGCACGAAACGAAAACTATAGGAAAATGAGAAAAGTTTTTAGGATTGATCCATACCCAGGTCGACCAGGATGGAGTGTTGTTGTGCTGTCAGCTGCTTGAGAAGATCCTGATAAGATGTATCAGGGGGCTGTTGCCGCTGTGGCAGGCGGTTATGCAGACGATACTGCTGGTAGAGCAGGAGCCACACCTCACCTCGCCTGCTTTTAGGGACCCCTGCAGTGTACACATAAACACAAAAAGACGGAGTGAGAAACATCTGACGTGCAAAGCAGAAATTCAGTGACTCCTAAACAGAATCACTCCAACACCCAACTATGATTTAACAGCAGTATCCTAGAATATAATAGACACTGACCTGATGTACTGTAAGCAGAAATAAGCAGGGTAAATAAATGACAGAATATTTATTTTGGGATGAACTGTCTCTTTAATTGCCTCAATGACACAATGCCAACATATTTTTAGATAAGCCGAAAGCTAACTCTTATTGTAATATCTTCTACTGATTCCCAAAATGTCTCAAATGTCCCAAACATGGTACACCATCTAATAGCTTACAGTATCCTTGTTCTAAGATTCAGATATTGTTAAGCAAAAGTCACTACTTAAGAAAAAATCTCTTGGTTTAATGCCTGAAGTTAACAGATTGTTAAATTGTTTACCCTGACAGACAGCACTGTGGATCTCCTCCTTGTCCCACTGTACTTTAGTGCGACACGGGCTGCTCAACTTCCTGTCCCACAGGGCCTGTACCTCCTTTGAGCACTGACACACTTCCTGGTAGTCCAGCTTCATCTTACGAATGTGCAGTTCATCACGGCTGGCTGTGTGGGAACAGAAAAATATTGATGCTAAAGAGCAGTGCTGCATCCCATTTTGCATACCATCCGTGCTAAATAGTATTCGAAAATAGTCCCAAACGTAGTATGTCGAAAAGGGTATTCCAAAGATTCCCGGATGGTCTACTACTTCCGTTCGAAATTTTAAGTGCCGAAAGATGCACACTAACAGCTGATATTACCCACAACTACCGCGAGTAGACAGAGTTTAGTGACGCTCCATTGCAGTAATACAATTTGATAACTAATGCGTCACTCAACTTATAAATACAACAATAGAGGTATATACAATATACAATAGAGATATAACTAATTTATATATGAAGAGTTTAGTTCCAAAATCAGATAACTCTGTTGAAATGTTTTTCATGCGTTTTATTGTGTTAGTTAGCTGAATTATTTTTATATTAAAACAAATCAACTGCAGTTTGCTGGCTAAATTTGGAATGCACAATAAAAAACTTTTTTAAACTGAGTTCTCATTTTGGAACCAAACTCTTTAAATTCTTAAATGGAAAGAAGAGCTGTATTTTGATGTTTGTAACAGTTAATGTTGTCTATGCAACAATGTCCACTTCCGGTTACTGTTAGTATTACCAAATTCAGGACAATGAACAGATCTTAGATGTAACGTGACAGAATACGATAGCGATCAGAATAGCACAATCATTACCTAGTTTAGAGAGAAAATCTGTGGCAAGTTGCAGATTGCTTCATGGCATAAATCTGATTCATCTCTCAGCTTGTAAAAAGGTTTACAGTAAAGCATTTACAAAGTAAGCCTAGCAGTTAAGAGTGCAGCGACGTGAGTAAAAACTTGTAGAACAATGCTGACAGTATATAATATATACACCGATTAGACATAAAAACCTCATCTTGCTTGTTGGTGCATATGAAGATTGTAAAATCAAAGTAGATTAAGTCTCATGCTGATTTATTAAAGCCACATTTAAGTCAAACACTGAAATCATTCCAACTTTTTGATTGCAGCCAGCACAGTAGCCAACACCAGGTGCTTGTCTTTTCTTACCTTCTACTCAAACAAGTTTATTCAGTTCGAACCATCAAATGGGACACAAAAGCAGACAGAAAAACGAAAAGAATTAAAGGAAACACACAGAGGAAAGTGGCTTATATGATTTGGCCAACAGAGGGCACCGTTTTACAAAGCTTTGCTGTTCCAGCACAAAGTCCAAACATATTCACTTTACCAGTTTTTCAAGCTCTGCAACAAAGCATTTTTCAAGCCTTTCTGAAAGACTAGAGATAAAGAAGTAGCCCAGAGGTCACAGAAATAATAGGAACAGGAACGTCATCTAGACATTCTGAACTAAATTTAACTTTGGCCTAGAATGTTAAAGAGGAGCAAAGGTTCTTGCCCCTCTAAAAATAAGGCCAGGGCAAGAACAACAATCCAATCAGATTGATGGTATCTGGAAATACCTCTCTCTCTCACTCCATAATGTTGCGTATTTAGGGCCAGCGCACCCAAAAACTGCTTTTATTTCTTTTGCAATTTTCTTACAGGTTGTTCCAAATCAATAAGGTTCTTATCTACTAATGTCTACTTACACAATATGGATCAAGCAGAGGGAAAGCTTTGCAATGATAAAATTTTACACAAAGTTAAAGACGTAAGTCAAATGTGAGTGAGGTTGTACATAAAAAAAAAAGAGAGGACAGGGTTATGTTTTGTGCCACCAACCTTCCAGGCGCTGGTTCTCCTTCTCCATGCGGATGAGCAGAATCTGTTGGTGGATGGCTTTTTTCCACAGGGCCCTGTAATCGGCTGGGCTGCGCTGGCCTTTTTCTCCACCGAAGGTCTGCTCTGTGGAAAAGGGGCTGACCAGAGGGTACTGACCCTGAGACCGAGGAGAGAGAGGCAACAGCTCCCGGCCATCCATGTGGTCTGGAAAACAGTAAATATGAACCAAAATGTATCCATGACTAATGTTTAGATTGAATGGAGAGAATGGTTTTGTGAATGTAGAATTGTGGTGGCATGGAACAGAGAGGGTATCAAAGAGCAATAACACGCTGCTACCATGACGACCATATTTATATGTCATTTTACATGGTACTCCAAAGTAATTCAATGCATTCCATTGTACTACAAGGTACATGATATGTAATGTGTTTAATTTAATGTATTATTTTAGGGCTTACATAATGCACACATCAAACTAACAAACTAAAATTTGCAAGTAAACACATTTCTATGGCATGTCCCCATTAATGCTTGCATGAAAGTGTGCGCTTGTACCCACCCATTTTCTGCATAGTTGCTGTGGGTTTGTTCATGGGTGTCGCCACCCTCAGAAAAATCTTCTGACGCCAAGAAACTCTCCGTGGAGGCACCAGAGTCAAGGAATCGATACTACAGCCTGACAGAGATCTCTTCCTGCCTTCTTCATTAGCACTATCAAACAAAACACAGTCATTCAAATAACAGCAGCATTTCAAGACAATATACATATTGTGCCTTTAGCACATGTGGTCAAACCTTTAATAAACAACACTACCAGTCAAAAGTAAGGAAACACAATTGCAACCGTGGGAAGAATGTTGTGACTAAAAACATCCTAAAAAAATGCTTCAAAGTTGTCACCCTTTGATCGTACTCTTGCATTTTATCAGCCAGCTTTACAATTTATGCTGGACTCTTGTTGGCTGCTTTTTGTTCATTACTTGGTTCAAGTTATCTATTTCAATGAAAGTAATATGTTGGAACAATCTTATTTGAATGTCTACCAAAGACCTCAAGAGGAATTCTTTGGAGGAAATACAATATATTAAAGATAACGTTACGTTTTTGTGACCTTAGAATGAGCTATTTCTATCTACATACAGGTTGGTTGCAATTCACAACCCCATCGCTACATGCCGCAAAAAAAACTTAAAAAGATTTTTAAGATAAAGAAAAACATTTTTGTCAAGTGTGTCTAAACTTTTGACTGGTACTGTACATACAATATATGCATCTGTCAATGTGTTACATGTTCATTCAGTAATGCATTGAAGCAGAAGCTCAAAAAGCGTGCATTCAGAGAGTTGTAATAGATGTTAACTGGATTCATGCATGGTTTTAACTACAGACAACACAAATTACCTTTTTAATACAAGAAAAGGATTAGAAATTGGACAGAAGCAAACGACTTTAAAATAAGGAACAGCTGAGTAACCCACACAATAACTTTAAACACAGATTATATTTCACTGACAATCAATACAGAAAATTAATGCACAATGATAAAATAAAGGCCTGTATTTAGACATAAACATAACATGTAAAACCAAAGAGCTCTCAAGAGTAAAATAGACTACATTTAAATGCAAGTGTATGGGATTGAGTTCTACTTTTTAAGGTTTACCCGGCAACATCTACTAGACAAATGCATCTTTCAAGACCCCCAAATCAAAAGAGCAGGAACAACAGATGTTCACATGATGAGCAAAAAGACTAAACAAATCTCATTTTTATCCTGCTAGTCTCTGCCTACTTCTCTTTATCTGGCACTATCCTCAGTTACTACAACAAACCACAGGCAACCGCAAGGACACTTGAGGGAAAGTTAATGAAAGCCTCAAACAGGTTTAAATGTTATGCATTAGACACTGTAGAAATACACCAACCCTGACCGTCGCTCGACAGACAGGTGTGCTGCACCTAACACTGCACATTCAATTACAGAGACATCTGTTGACATTCAGAATGCAGAGAAAAAGACCTCTCTCCAATTACTAGAAAAACGCTGGGCCAAGGATGTGTCATTTTAAATGTTATCTCCTCCTTTTCACTCCCAAAGTACAGGATCACTATAGCCCCTGGTGTCAAGCAAAAAAGGGAGAATGCACATGAAGGCATTAGTCATTACATCCACGGTGGCTTTTTGTTCAGGCGAACGAGAGCTCATAGTTCAAGCCCACAGCACACAAAGGCCTATCAAACAGCGCTATTCTGAAAAGAAGCTTTTGGGATTGAGTAAATATTCCACATTGGGCTTCACTGTGGGCTCTCTATCTTAATACATTTATCCTTGACAACTGCTGCTATAAATTCTTTACAGGCGTGGGAGGGCATGTCATGGCAACATGAATGACAGACGCTGCTTAAGATTACTCCTAAAACCTGTTAAAAGGGTCATACCATTACATTCTCCAGTTTAAATCAATGTTAACCTTAACATACCAGAAATCAAAGAATATCAGAAGTAGCATACATCTGTTAAACAGCAAAACCTAAAACCAACTCTAACAAGCAACTGTTTAAAATGAGGAAACCTGTGTGACGTCACTAAACGTCATGATGTCATACGCAAATTTGCATATTCATTACGCAATTGAGTCGTACTAGCATTGTGTCTAGTGTTGGCACTTAAATATTAGGAAAGTTGCAGAAAGGATGTTATGCTCGCATCCTGTGTACTCTGTGTTATCTAATAAAGCGCTTCTTATTTCGTATATCCTGTTTTGAGATAATGAATGAAAAAAGCAAAGGTTTTCGCAAAAGGTTGTTACCTTTATATCGCAAGTTGCTGTATTCAACTAAATCAAATGCAAGCAGTGTTGATTCTAAATTTTGTGACTTCACATATGCTTTAAGGAAGCTGTTTGTTTCTTAACAATTCACTAGTAAAAAAGTCAAGTAAAAAATGTTTCACAATGTTTGACAAGTCAAGATTATTTTCAATAAAGCACAATAAGCATAACAGAATCCATATTAGTAGAAAGTTTTGCGGCAGTTGTTTGCTACAGTATACAGTAGATGCTTCTGAAAGCTTCTGTTTACAATTACTACACTTATTTAGTAAAAATAGCAACATGCAATTTGGAAGCATCCCTCCATTCCACTGAACACAGTCCAACAATGTTGACAGGAAAAGAGACAGGAAGTTAGAGAATGGTTTCTTCTTATGTACAGTACGACACATAGCCTGAAGCCTTTGGGTTAAGAAACAGACAGACGGAGAGAAGACGGCTGCCAACAGCTCGAACCTCAGGCTGCATTGAGCCCTGAGGTAACGGACACCAAACAGTCAGAGATCATGGCCCCCTCCTACCTCTTAACAATCCCGCTGTCCGACAGGGAGGCCAGGGAGCCCTGGTAAAATGATTTCAGGAAAGTGGGGGTGTGGAAAGATGAGGAGAGGCTGAAGGTTGACTCGCCCTCAGAAACACTGCGTACTCTTGAGATACCAACAGGACTGAGAGAGCCGGAACATCAAGGGCCCACAACAAATACACACTTTTAAATGTGAGATAAAAACACTGTGGAACTGCAATCTAAACAAATTTGTGCTCCTGAGTGAGATGAAATCTACAGGTTTTCCTGGGGAATAAGACATTTGTTGTTTTACACAGGAAAAAGAACGTGTCAAAAAGAATGGAGCAGAACAGTTTTATCTATAAATAAACTCGGAGTTAAGCACAATAGCAAAACACAAACTATAAAATATCATAATTTTAAACAATTTAAAGAACAAATAGTAAAAAGAAATATTTTCAAACAAATCATAAAAAGTGTGTACATACATGTGAATACACTGTATATGTTAAAATAGTAATGACAGCCGAAGGAATGTACATATTACGGATAATAAATTAACTTATTACAGAATTAACTCAAAATTCAAACATTAGACCTTGGAAGAGGTGGAAAAGGTGACAACCATACACCGGGGTTCAAGTTTTTCAAGTACACCACATGACACCTACTGAGCAGCAGCTAATCACATGACAAAAACATTTTAATTGAAAAATATGGATTTGTTGAATTAAAATTTCCTTTGAAAATAAATACATTGCCCTTGTCTCACGATCTCAATGCTCAAAGTCATAATTGAGAGTAGACGCCTATGACCATCATCATACATCAGTAAATTGTAGTTTTAGCTTTTTCAGTTCTAAACTGTTTTATGAATTAGTGCAAAACACAATGTTAGCATTTTAGTTAGCAACGTTTTACAGGCGGTTTTAATGCAACAACATAAACAATAGTTACTGCGCATGCACGCTTTTGTGGCTCAAAAAAATATCCTGTCCCTGTATAAAAAGTAAATGACATTAGCAAGCAAGTTAAAAGTATGTCTAGCCAGTATTATTTTGGGTTTCCAGTAGAAGAACCGTTACTTCGCTTAAAATAAAATTTGAAAAATTCAACAGATTGTTTATTTAATACAATTATTATACAATACAATAGTTAGATAAATTAATATAAAAGTTATACTGCTAGCCACTAGTCAGACCGAAGAAAAAGCTTCAGGCAAGTTATCTTCAGGCCAGGCACGTGCGTCTGATGAAACTATCTATATACATAATGAACCATATTTATGATTTCTGTAAATAAACTAGCCACCAAGATATTTCAGCAAAAATCAGCACATTTTCCGACTGTGTGCAGAGGCATCACATGATCACATGCTGGAAACAGATGGAAAGATAAATGGCTTCATCACATGGGGGCAAACAGGAAGTGATGCATTACCTGCTCTGCAGCAGCTCCGGTGCCAAAGACTGCTGCCTGCGCAGCGGAGCCTTGTATGAGACCTGAGATGAGACCTCAGTGAAAGAGATCTTTTTTTTAAGGGGCGGGTGGCTAAAGGTGTGAGCCCGCCGACGGAACTGCGGGGCATCTGGGTCGTCGTCAATGTAACTGGGTGGAGTTCCAGGTGGGGAGTCACCGGGAGAGTCGCCCTGCTGGGTGAGCAAAGATAAACGGGAATAGATCAGTAAAGAGCTATTTTTTTTTTAAATGCAGCACAAACCTTGAAATCCTCAAAACAACCCTAATGTAATCTCACTCAGTTTATCAACCACAAACAACTGAAGTCAATTTGTAACACTCCTACACCGAGCAATCTACGGAGACAAACATGCTCAACCTTCAAAATTCAGACAGACAAAACACTTGACCTGATGCCAACTACATCAAACTGGTAATTCTCAACTCACCCATTATTTCCCCTCACCCCGTCCAGCCAGTCTCTCAAACCGCTTCTCCACAAGCAAGTAGCAGGGATGGAGGTTAGCGTGACTACACACGCTTTGTGATCTATTGTTTGGTAAGATCTTGTGTCTTGTGACACATTAGACACACATTAGCCGTTGGAGGTAGACCTGACCACAATGGAAAGGTTTTTGGCTGGTGTTTACTGTGCAGGCTTTAGAAAGGGTCTTTCTCTAGCTCTCTTCCTGACTCTGTTTCCTGTCCCTTTGCTACGGAGGTTCCTGAACCCATGCCCTCCTGTTAGTCAGTCTACAGCAGGGCCAGGAAACCAGTAACGGCTGCACAACGCTCTCTTGAAATCACAAACCAAGTTCACTTCCCCCAGCTGCCAACTGCTAAATTTAGGAAAAACATTGTTCCATAATAGGGTTAAATAACAAGTTGATGCTTCTATTGGCCGAGTAAAAGACAATAAATGGGGAATTGGAGCTGCTGTCAAAATATATTACATATGCGAAAACGTTACATTGTACTGTAAATATACAGCGGGTAAAATAAATACGGAACAAATCACCATTTTTCTCAATATATTTCTCAAGGTGCTGTTGACATGAAATTTGCACCACATGTCGTTTACATTCCAAATAATCTATACATACAAACAAAACAAACAAACAAATTCTCAAATTAAGTTTTATGTAATAAAATAGACACAGGGGAAAAGTATTGAACACGCTTACTGAAATGTATTTAATACTTTGTTCAAAGGCCTTTGTTGGTAATGACAGCTTCAAGACGTCTCCTGCATGGAGAAATTAGTAGCATGCATTGCTCAGGTTTGCTTTTGGCCCATTCTTCCACACAACAGTCTTTAAATCTTTAAGGCGGGCCTCTTCTATGAACTCTAATCCAATAGAAAATCTATGGAAAGCACTAAAGATCAAAGTCAGGTGATTGGCAGGCCATTCTAGCAGCTTTATTCCCTTTCTCTGAAACCAATTGAGAGTTCCTCGGTTTGGGGTCATTGTCTTGCTGAAATGTCCACCCTCGTTTCAGCTTCATCAATCTGGTAGATGGCAGCAGATTTTTATTAAGAATGTCTCTGTATATTTTCCCATCATACTTCAATTATATAAAGTTTACCAGTGCCGTATGCTGAAACACAGCCCCACACCACGATGTTCCAAACTTCACTGTTGGTATGGTGTTTTTTGGGTGATGTTCAGTGCCATTTGACATCCAAACATGCTGGGTATTATGGCATCCAAAGAATTTAATTTTGGTCTCATCTGAGCAGACTATATTCTCCCAGTATTTCACATTACAGTGAAATTCCATTTTATATACCATCAGTTGGAGCTGAACCAGCTGATGTTAATTTCAATTGACAAGGGGCAGGGTTGCTTTATAATTACGGATAGATTACTGCAGGTGTCTTGGTTTTCCATGCATTTTGGCAACTCCCATTCTTCATGTGTTCAATACTTTATCCCTGCCTCATTCCGTTTATTATACATAACTTAATTTGTGGCCTTATTTTTTTGTATGTATTGATTATTTGGATTGTTACCGACGTCAAGTGAAAATTTCATATAATTTCATATATATATATAATATTATTACTGAGAAATGGTGATGGGTTCAATACTTATTTTACCCACTGTACAATGCTATGTACAACTCTATGAAAAAACTACCATCAGTCACTAAAGTTTTCTATAGGTATGCGTTTTATTTTTCACAGCCAAGTGAATTTTTTAAGTCCCAGGGTACCAATGTTTTTTTGGGTACCTGTTTCAAAATGTTGCTGCTGTCCTTCTAAAACCTTTTAGAATTTTTTTGTTATAAATCATTATAACTAGTCACCCTTTATGTTTTTCACTGGGTTTAGCAAAATATCTAACCCATAAAAAGTATTAAGAACTGTTCGTCAACTTTGACAACACGGTATTTCATTTACAAAAGTAAAAAATAACAGCTAATTTGGATATCTGAGGTTTCGAATGACAGCGACAATATCTTCTGTGTTCAACAGAAGAAAGTCATACCGGTTTGTAAAGACTCAAGGGTGTGTAAACTAGGAAATATATTTTTTTTATGTGATTGCATTAGAAAATGTAAGTTATTTGAAAGCTAGCACTTTAAGTAAAACACTTCACAAAGAGAAGTTTTTTATGCGAAACTTTGTTTAAAATGAAGAGAAAAAATGTTATATGTGGTGCAAACTGACTCCACAAATCCAAAAGAATGACCTCAGAAAAACATGGGTTAATGCAATTGCAAAAATGGCAAAAAAAGTGTTTTATGCAAGTTATCTGTGACAAATGTCTAGCATAATTTTTTCCACTGCATTTTTTATTCAATGGCCTTCATAAAATGCGTGTTACAGATTACCACATAAATGTTCTAAAACTTTTAGGATTCAAATTTTTTTTATTTGCAGCACATACTGATCATGGAAGGCAGCCATGAGCAAGGAATTGTGAGATTGTAACTGAGTAGCGCTTCAGCATGAAAAGCAGCGTGACAGGATCACATTGAGAGAGCCGATGAGGCCATGTGAGGGCCCTGCAGGAAAGCAGAGCTGAGCGACTTGTTTTCGTCTCCAGAGGCCTGAGCGTACAATCACACACCTCACATTTCACACCCCACCGAGACAGTGAGAGAGAGAGGGGCGATCTGGGTCAAAACATGCCACCCCCAACCAGAGACCCCCTGACCTGACTGACAGCACAGTGTCAGTGGAATTACTCACACTTATGCTGAAACACACTTACTGTACTTTATAGCATATATAGTGTGTACTAGTATAATCATGACGCAGCATTGGTATTCTTTTTAGGCATGCAGTGAAAAATGACACCGCAGAGACATGCTAACAGCTAGCAGCCTAAAAGAGACATGTTTTATGGCACGGCAAAAGGGACAGATCCTGGTATTCATGTGTGTTGTGAAGTGGAGGAGATACTCACGCGGTCAAAACTTCCCATGCTGCCAAGACGCATCCGCATACGACTGGCACCCTGGGGAAGGGAGAGTTTATGTTAAACTTATAAACAAAACAAAAGTCTGTGTGAATGTCAGGATTATAGGAACATTTTTAATGGGACAGTTCACCCAAAAATTGAAATTCTGTCATAATTTACTCACCAAATCTGTATAAATGTCTTGGTTGTGATGAACATAGAGAAATATATTTGGAAGAATGCTTGTAACCAAATACTGTAAACAGTTCTTGGCCACCAATCACTACCATAGTAGGAAAAATGTTAACGGTTGTCAAAAGAACTGTTTGCTTTATACATTCTTCAATTATCTTTGTCTGTGTTCAACAGAAAGAAATTTACAACTTAATTTTCCAAATATGGTAATCACTGGTGGCCAAGAACTGTTTAGTTACGTGCATTCTTCCAAATATATTTTTCTGTGTCTTGAGAAGGCTTGAGAATCTTCAGTAACTATTGGCTTTTTTGCACGAAGAACAACTACAGTATCAAATCCTCACTATATGTTTCACAACAAAGTGGTTTGGAAGCCATGAAAGTAAATAATGACAGAATCATCATTACATAACATTTAGAGTAGGATCCATGTTTAGCTTTATCCTCCTTATACATATAGTTGATATCACTTTGAGAGTAAACAGCACATGCAGATTGTTAAGTATGCTATACACCTAAGCATTATTCACATTTAAGAGGGGGTTAAATGGGTCGGATGCTCATTGACAGACCAATACAGGACAAACGGACAACGTGCACAGACACAGACCCGTGAGAAGATGTTCTCCAGGGAGCTTGTCAGAGAACTCCGGGCTTTGTTTTTCAACAAGTCCAGTTTATTGCGTCCTGAGTTATCAGAGATCGTGGTGTTCTGTTGAAATACACAAATATGAAGGAACACAATTAGTCAAAAGGAACGGTTCATGAGAAAAGACACTATTTGCGAGAAATCTATGTGGTGATATTTTACACAGTCAAAAGACTTTACACTAAAAACATTAACATGAATGCATTTGGCAGACGCTTTGAAGCAATACATTGTATAAAAGATAGAGGATGATAATGAGGTTTGCCAGAACAAGAAATCAGAAATCATGGACAAAAACGCAAATTCAACATTCAATTGAGCAGTTCTGCCCCAATCTATAACTGTTTTCAGCTTATGCTTACAATATTGTTTCATCCATATACAAGGTATATATCCCAGCTAGTGCTGTGAGTCTTGCTATACACAAGTTGTGCATACAAATTTTGTGCGTTTTTCTACCTGTGGGGCCTCTCCGATATGAACGTGAGATTTCTGCTTGGTCTCACTCAACTGACGGAGGTGAAGAATCACAAGCTCGTTTTCTTCCTGGTCGGATGTCGGCTTCATTTTCTAGTGCATAAAAAAATACACACTAAATAAATAATTCTAATTATAATTATAATTGTTATTTCATTTAAAAAAATATGTTCTTTGTATGCCTACCTGCACCCGCTCAAATATGTTGACCTGTTCATTGTCGCTTAGTTGGGACAGGTACTTCTGAATAGCTAATTTTGCTCTGGGAGGATACAAGCCTGGAACATTGAGAAAGAGATTGAAATGTTTTGTTAAATTGGGGTGAGAACCGTGAGTGAGCCTGGCGGATATTGTACCTTCAATCCTCTCACAAAGCTTGTGTAGGTCGTGCATTGGACAAGCCTCGCAAAGTTTGATTTGGTTCTTGGAGCTCTGGAGGGCTGCTGCTGTGCTAAACGCTTGCTTCATGGTAAGCATAACTTCATCTACCTGAGAAAAGCATTTTCAGACAAATAATCTTCTAATTTTAAAATCAAGCTAAATTAACCTACTTCATGTTGCAAAGAACAAATGAAAACTATGGGTACAGCAAACTCTTCTAATAAAAGCTTATTGGATAATAGTGTGAATGTGAAATGTGAATGTAAAAATAACTATTTAGCATAGCAAATATGAAGTAAAAAGGTTTATTATTTAATCGGTGAAGCCTAAATCTATTTAATCATAATCAAAATGGACCTTCTATTAAATATGACAATGCTTTTTGAAAAAAGTGATTTTGTATTTTTAGCATTTATTCTTTATATATTTCAGACCATAGCTTCACTGTAAATACATCATGGTGTCATTTCTTTTTTTAGAAACAAAGCAACAAATAAAAAATGATTTGCAATGATAATCAACAGCAAGCTTGTCTATAAAAACAAAAGCAAGGAAATCCGCCACATTTGCATATGAGTATGTTGAATCTTTTCTGTATATCATGTGCAAAAACACCAGTATGGTTTTATTCATCATCTGTGTGGATTCGATGGGTAGGGAATCAGTACTAGGGTGAATGATATGCAGAAGGCCATTGTTTCCACTGTAGCTTACAATAAATAATTGAACAGTGTTGTGTGAATAGGTGCTGCATGAAGTCAGACTCACCAGAGACTCGCTAGCGCACTGGAATACATAACACACATACTGGCTTGTGCCAGACTCCAGTGCATCCCGAGAAATAAAGCCAAGGTGATCCGTCTGTTTCACCCCCTGTAGGCACAAACAACATCACAAAAAACCATACAGAAATTCAACAATACTATATTACAGTACTGTAAATGCAAATAAAGCCGTTTCTAAAAAGAAACCCGACCTTCAAAAAATGTCTGTGGGTTGGCACAAAAGATGTTTTGGAAAAGCACGATTTATTAACATATGGTGTGACATTGAATATGAGATGGTGAGGGAGATTATCCCTAACACCACATAAACCTAAATTACTAATCCCTGCACATACAGACCTGTGAACAGAATGAGATATCTTTGAAATTCTTCTCCAGAACCACAGATTTGGTGTCGGGGCTGATGAGGTTAACTTCAAACCGTCCAACCTGCACAATTGAACTTTGATTGCACATTTTTCTTATTGAGAAAGAAGCAGCAGAAATAAGAAATACAGTTCAGGAATTAAATCTAAACAACTATACAAACTTTTATAAACAGAGGCGGCAAGTGATTTCTTCATCAAATGACCTTAGAGACACCTCTTGCTGGAAAGTATTTAAGGAAAATGACCCATGCTTGAGTGCGTAACTGGCATGTTTCTGCTCTCCAAGAAAATACATTTGCATACAAAACCTATTTGCACATAAAGCGGTTTCCTACTAAAAATTAAAGGAAAAAAATATTACTAAAGAAGTTATTCCTTTTAAGTAGATCACAGCCTTAGAGGCCGTTTACACAAGATAGTTTTCAACAAAATTGGGTTTTTTGACGGACACTGCGTTTTGGGAGACTTGAAAATGCAAACTTCTGAAAACGGGTCTCAAAGTGCAACATTATGAAAACGTTTTGGATTTGCTGCACCAAAAAGACGGAGACACACTATTTACATTCACCAAACTTTAAACACACATACTATACATGTCGACCAACGACATTAAAAAGCACTTTCGGCTTATAACTTAGCATATGTATGTGCCAAGGCATGTCCTTTTTCTTTACACAACAACATCACCATCCACTGGCCTAGCGTGCATACTACAGCGTTTTTATCTGTTTTCCTGGATCCGTGTAAATGCAGAGTGTTTTGATAACGATGTCTTGTGTACGTGAAACTTTTCAAAAAAACTTTTCTGTTTTTCATCCTGTAAACCTGGCTTTAAACTAATGCCACTAATGAGTATAAATGCAAAGGACCCGAAATAAGTACCTGGAATAGCATCGTACGATTCTTATCAGAGTCTGACGGCTGCACGTTATTGGGCGCGCTGGCATGCCTCCTACGTGTTGACCCCTTGCCCGCAGTCTCTCTGGGATTCTTCTGCAGGCTACCGGCCAGGCTGCTACAGCGTGTCCGGAACTCCTGTGGCTCCCCAAACCCTGAGTCCTCCAGGATGCATTCGGGAAAAGCTCCACGCAGGTTGCCCGCACTGGGGCCGCTCGCCAGGTCCAGTTTCCCGTTGCCCACCTCAGACAGCCTCTCCTCAAACGAGCCGGGCTCCGGTTCAGGTTCCTCGGCTTCACAGAGAGAAGCACCGAGAGGGTCATCTCCCATAATGAATTCCACGGGGGTCTCGGTAGAGCTGCGCTGGCCGTTGAGAAGGCGCAGTCGCTTGCGTTCGATCTCGTGCTGACGGAATTTATCTATGCAATCGTCGATCAGAGTGGACGGGGCTTTCTTTTGGTTGACTGTTACTTTTCCACAGTAAAGCACCTCAAACTTTTGCGAGTTGTAGAAAGATTCGTCATTATCTTGCTTGGGCTTGCTTTCCTCCTTAAGAGCAGCTTTGGACACCTGTCTGATGCTGCTTATAACCTCAGGCACCTGGTGAAGAGGGCAAAGAATTAAAAACTCTGCTTAAAGTCAAAACCTGATAGCAATCATTAAGTAATTGAGCGGCCTAAATATATTTATATAAATCTAATACCTCCTGCTGAAGGAGCAGGACCGTGAAATGTTCATCCAATCATTGCATTCGGTCTGAATGCAATGACAGGATGTCCCACTTTTCTGTCAAACTATGTATTTGAATGCCGCTGTGCACCTTGCTTGCACAGAAAATCTTCCGCCACAGTGCATTTGAGTGTTTTGGAGGAGGCGTGGCTTTAGAGAGCGCTCTGAAGGGGAGGTGGGATCTTATGCTCAATGCTAGCTTGCTAGGGCAAACAAGGACACAACATCCATAAAGGACTCCGTTGTTCCATTAAACTTTTAAAGGGATAAATGCAACCTGCATGACTAACTAGGTCCAGCAATTTGAATAAAAGTGAATAAAAACACAATGGCTAAGCCAGATTTGACAGTGTCAGACAAAAGAAATGGCGAGCGAACATTAAAGAAAGAACACCCAAATGGCTATAATCCATCCAAAGTGCTTCAGTAAGGCCTACACTCAGCCATATGAAATTACAATATCGACCATTTAGAAGGAAACCTGACCAGCTCTGAAAAGGAAAATCCAGTGATAACGCCTGCACGTACGTCTGAACATTAGCAAGACACGTGTAATCCATACGCTTGGAAACGATCAATAAAACAGATTTACATTCGCGATACCAAATTGGGCCAAGTGCCAGGAAGACTCGAGGTGATACCAAATGAGGGGGTGGGCGACAGCCATTTAACAAACCCCAGACCAGCACATACTAGACTGGAAAAGCATGTTTGGCTGGCCTGTTGTACATGACTTCCATAAACCTTGTGCTACAGTTCCGAGGTGTCTCTAAATACATGATAAAAGCAGAGCTTTGTTTCAATAAAGGTAAGACACATCATGCACTGTGATACATTACTGTGTACGCAAAGTGGAAAACCAGTGGTGCGAAAAATAATCCAGTCAATACAAACAAATCTGCCAGGAACAAATGCTTCGTAATAGCCCAGAGTGCACGTTGCATAAAAACACAAGGCGCCATAGCAAGGTCAAATGGATTACTTGTTCAAGGCAGTAATAGAGAGACACTAAACAAAACTCCACGCTGTGCAAACTTATCTGTGTTTTCCAAAGATAATGTCTGTCTGCCAAATGAGCTGAAACGTATGAAAACGTTCAAATGAAAGACAAAAATCAAGACTGCGACATGGCTTTCAATAGCTCTATACTCTAAAGGCTTTTTTGTGTACAAATTGTGTCCAGTGACTTTATTAGTGGTAGTTTGAGGCGATCGTCATTTTCATTCTAACAAATCCCTAACTTATGTGATGCTTTTTTCCAAGTGATGATTTCAACATGGTGAATGAAGGAGTCTATACTAATCACATTCACTTATATTGAAAGAGGTTCGCAAGTCATAACTAGGGACCAGAACATCACCTACACAGAGACAGTTAACCCAATAATACAAATTCTGTCATTTTTGGAAAAATGCCGGTAACCGAAGGACAGTTGTACCCATTGACTACTTGCATTGGTTTTGCATCCGTACAATAGAGGTGAATAGGTATGCGCCGTTTGGTTACAAAGAAGAAAGAATGTCAAGGCAACCATTCAGCCAAAATGGTTATTTGACTTATAGCAATGCCTTGGCAACAACTCTTGCATCATAGCATTACAATTCGTACAGACAAATAGCACTCACAATTCTTCAGAAAATGTGTACATCTATTTTTCTACTCATGCAATAACTGCAAACTGCAAACAGAGAAAACATATATAGTTTTCATGCCCTGCACGTTTCTCCTTGACTGTGGTTTCAGTTTAATAAACATTACATTTAAGGCTCAACGCTAACTTGGGGGAAATCACAAGGCGCTGAGAGAAAGGGCTCCTTGAGATCTGGAGGAAAAGCAAACACAATCATTCATACTAGTTTCTCCTGAAAAGGGCTGAATTTGTAGAAGCATCAGAAAGGGTGTGGCTGTGTTTTTAACTGACACATGATTGCCTATTTCCCAGGAATACACAGTTTTCCAGCTACTCGAACAACCTAGTTTAACCAGCCTGAATAATCCTTTTATGTGATAGTTCTCCCAAAAATAAAAATGCTGTCATTTACTCACCCTCAGGTTGTTCCAAACCTGTATACATTTCTTTGTCCCGTTGAACATAAAGGAAGATATTTGAAAAAATGTCCGAATGCCCGATCCCCCATTTACTGCCACAGTAGGGAAAACAATGGGGGTTGAGATCGGTTACCGGCATTCTTCCAAAAACCTTTCTTTGTGTTCAGCAGCAATTTATACAGGTCTGGATCAACCTGGGGGTGAGTAAATTATGACACAATTCTCTTTTTTGGGTGAACTTTCCCTTTAAAGGCAGATATTTTTTAAACTGATAGTCCAAAGGCACAGTAGTTCTATGATAAAAACACACTGCAAGCTAAAACATGAAACTAAGAAATTACCTCCACAGTCTAAAAGGAAAGCATGACATCGATCATTTTAATCAGTGGTGTCATAATGGAAAGACCAACTACAAGGTATTCAGGACAGCCAGACAAAGTGGCACAGACACTGTACCATATTCGAAATCATCTGAGGTAAGTGGGTTATATCCTGTGCCTTTATTTAAAGGACAGTATAGAATAGACAGGAAAGTAGGGTGTGGGAGGCATTTGGGACATGACTTAATTTAAACCACCACACCAACGGTTCTAACATATCATTAAGATTGGCAAAATGCATTACACCACAGCTCAAACACAAGATCTTTATATTATAATAGTTTTCCACAGCAGAAACACACATTGCAGATCACAGATAATGGTTTTCATTTCGAACACTAAAATAACAGTGCATTCATCCGAATATGTGATTATGAAGATAAACATAACATAAAGATAAACATAACAAGGCTGATAAAGTTATCAGCCTTGCACTGAATGGGCTGAACTAGGGACCAGTGGTTCCTTCCACACCATTAAAAGTTGACCCCTGTCACTCGCTCCAAATGCATCTGGAAAATTTTTATTCGAGGGAATTAAGACCACAATATGCCAAAATGCAGGTTTTATTGCACAGTAGCAGTAACAAATGAGATAGCAGCCATCTTAAGAGGAGTGAGAATTCTTCTTGCACATGTTACTATCCACCCAGTTTCTTCTTGCATAACACATGTCAGCAATTGATGTATTTTGCCTGTGGAGCTCAACATCCACTCCTTTTCCGCACGTTCACTGACTACTGGAATTGAAAAACCCTTGAGAAAGTTCAACAATGTCGCCAGAGACGGTGAACTAAATGGAATCTGAACAACTCGACATGTGAACATGGTACTTTTCAACTTATGTGCTTAAATAAACAGGAAAAGAATGCATTGCAGACCACTGCCTATATGCAAACATACAGTCTCACTCTGTGTTGTGCATTTTTATTACTAGGTTGGCCTATCCAGAGCAATACAGTGAAATCAAGTTGCATCTCAAATGTACAGTAGCTCGGTGACACACTAACATTAGGCTAACCTTTCACTCAATGCCAAATCAATAGGACCAAATAGCATGTGCATATAAAGCTGCAGTGCATTACAGTTATTGTGTCAGTGCATCAGAAAAGCTCAGAGTGAGAGGATTTTAATATTGTGTATTGTCTAACCGATTTGATTAATGCTTTCTCTGTGTGCCGACGAGATCGGACCCATCTTTACATGATGCCCTGTAAATCTAATTCCCCTGCCGTATTGATGCCCTAAATACTGGCATATACCCAACAGACAAAGACCTGTCAATCATAAAGCAGACCAGACAGCATGATGCATTGACATTGACTGTAAAATTTCACTATGATGCATTATGAGAGAAAAAAGGGACGCGAGAAGGCAAATTTCCTGTGTGTATAAAGCACAGCTTGTATATAAAAGTATAGGCACGTTCTTTAAGCTTATAAACATTATGCAAATGTTATAACGTACCCCCATAATGAAAATAACAAAACAAAAACAGTTAAACAAAACAATGGGTAACATTTAAAAGATCTTACGCTTCCTATACTTATATGAGAGATTCAATATCTAAACATATCTCTGCAAGTCTATTTATTTAAGGGGAGCCATTCAACTTCGATGTCATAGCGTAGCAGTTAAAGATCTGATAACTGTAGCATAAATAAAGACCCTTAACCCAAAGTTACTTCCCAAAATTAGCAACACAACGTACAACTGAACTCTAGTGTCCATGCATACCTGGTTTGGATCGCACGCCTTGAACACATGGCATGCCATCTCAGACTCTGGGTTTTCAGGTTGACTTCTGATAAGATAGGCAAAATAACACAAGTCATGGCTGTTGTGGATAAACCTCGAAATAAACTGTGCCTTGTGCTCGAATATGAACACGGACGGGTTGCTGCTGTTTGCGGGCACGCATCGAATCAGTAGAGGTGAAAGGAACAGTTGCACTTCTCTGGCCTGTGCAGGTCCCGACTCGTTTTTCTCACTTTTCCTCCGGATCTCAGCCAACAGCCACGGTAGCATGGGCAACGTGGTCCTCATATCCAGAGAAGACCAGCCCATGTACCAGAGGGCAAATTTCTTCTCCGCTTTTAAATTATGGTCGTTATTGTTCCCTTTTCCATCCTGTCCCTCCATATCGCCAAGGGCTCTGAGGACAAAGACTTTAGATTCAATGTTGTTGTGTGCAACAACTCTATTCCTTCATTCCTCTTCCTAAAGTAATACATACAATGTTCAGTATTATTAAAAAACAAATGATAACATATCCTGGTGCGTTAAAGGTGCATTTATCTCTCACGAAAAGTAGCCAAGGCTTTGGAGATATGCGTATGAGCTAATATGAATGATAATAGCTTTTAAAAGTAAGCGACAATATGAGTATTCCGATCCCATCGATCTTTCCTCAAAGACAACACGTCCATTTAAAGGGTCCCGTGACTTAAATAATCAGCAGATGAAGTTGAACGCGTGGAAAGGGAGCGGATAAATACACAACAGCCCGAAGGAAGTGCGTTTCAGTCCTGCAGATCTCTCCCAAATATCCTCGCGTTGTAGACGACGCTGCCGACTGACGGGCGGGGACCTTGCGTGAGGCTATAAACCAGCTGGAGTCCTTCAAAAAGTCGTTTAATGTAACTTTTCAGTCGTTAATGTGTCATTCAAACAGCGTTGGAGAACAGGGTGCTGTTGTCCAAGGGAGGAGTGGCCGCAGCAGCCATACGAAAGGCGTTCACTCGATCTCCTGGCCTGCGTGCGTGCGCGCGCGTTTCTCTGGCTCCCTTCGTTCGCTGTGTCTTCTGGAAACACGGCACTTGGGAGATGAGACCACCTCGTGGTTTTTAAGCTATTATTACAGGCTCAGCATAACATGTATTTGTGTCTAGGGTTTAAATTGTTGAAACACCTCACGCTTTAATGTTTATAGCTACATTATAATCAATTCAATACAATTTTATTTATATAGCGCTTTTCACAATTAGCATTGTTCCAAAGCAGGTTTACAGGGGAAAAACGAAAAGCACACACACAAAAAAGGGTAAAACACAGAACATGAATAGTTGAACTTGTTATAAAAAAATAACATCCTAGTAAATAACATCTAATGTCAGCATCTCATGGTGGTTTATTTAGCATATTTTGCATTAAGTGAATGCTTGGCTGAAAAGATGCGTTTTATATAGATTATTTGAGATGTAATCACATAAAATCACAAACAAATTCCACAAAGCTGAAAGACAACGACATAAAAAACATCCTTTATTGACGACAAAGCTATTCTGCATATTCAAATAATAGTAAACAAATGTGTTACAGGGTGTGATAATGAAAAGCATGCTTTAAGATTCGTAAATTTAATTGAGAGCTGTGATATTAAACACTTGGCATATAATAAAATAGCAAAACGATAGCCTACTGAAGTCTGTGTATGCAAGTCTAGATAATGCCTTGAATACACTACAAGACAAGACTGAAAATCTGAGAGAAAGTCTTATTAAGTGTATTTTAGACTGTTAGGCTTTGAGGGATTACTGTTATTACTGATATTTTGAGTAATTATGGAACTGTCCCATTACAACAAAAAAAGGCACAACAGCGCCCACTGCTGTCTCCGTAAGCGTTTTGTGACCTACTAAAACTTCTATAGTCGCAGGTTTGGGGACACTATTCACAGGATGGAAGCTGAGAAAGCTTGAGATGACGCTCAGCGCGGTATGTACCTAACTAAAAAAACACGTTATTACTAGCACATTGATTCAGAACAGATTTAGATAATAATACGGTATTATTGTTTATCATTTAATAGACTTATGATAATAGGTCTACATGTTAACAAAAAACGTAGGCTAGTTAAATAGGAAATTGTTGTCAAGGTAGAAAGGTTATATGTGTTTTTTATTATAAAATATAGAGTTCATAGAGTATGACCTAAGTCAACGGTAGCGTTATTAATTTCTTTAAAGAAATAGAGGCTGGATTTCTTTCTCAAACACAATTGATAATGTGTTTTATTTACTTTTGTGTGAATGTGGCCTACTTTATGAATATAAACGAATTGTTTAAGATTCTTGATGTGTTGATCCTCTAACTAGAACGCTTACAAGTGCAGTTTTACTTTCAGTTTTGTTTACCTGAAAACAGGGTTTCGTTATGAATTAAAATGACCTCAAGCCAATTTAAACATCTGTTGCATTGTCTGTGAATGTACAACAGACATATATACAATGGTATATGCCGAACATTCCCCATTTTTTAGAAAGAGAGAACTAAAATTATGAGACGATGTTTAATATCTGTGGCTGTCAGTTTTTTATCAGTCAGAATGTAGTCTGAACATAGTCGTGTTGACTTTGTTAGAATTAGCCTACTACAGCATATACGTCGATCAGGAATTGTTGATAATATCCATGCGGATACTGTAATACAGTATCCTCGGTGTATAGTCACAATAAACTACCGTGTTTAATAAAACTCATGAATTGCTATAGTTATGAAAGGTGGGCTATTTATTTAAATCACATTAGGGAGTTGAAAACAAGCAGGGAAGATAGTATCGCATTGCTTTTCTACTGTTAGTTTTTAAGGCATGTCTTGGGAAACATTTGAAACAATGTGTATTGCAAAAATACTACACAAATACATTGAATTGACTGTAAGCTCTTTCTAAAGACATTACATTTTCTTAAATATATTGACATATAATTCCCTGAATCAATTTCAGGCTGTATAGTGGATCTAAAATGTCTACACATCGTTAACATGTTATTTTAGCTTGTAAAAAATGAAATCAAGATTAATCATGTCTGAACCCGTTCCACCTTAATTGTAAAATTAAGACCTCTACATTTTAAAAACCTCAAAATGTTATCACAGCATGCAGTTTTTGTGGGTAAGAGTCAACTATTAGCAACTTATAATTGTCAATAGTCAACTGTCAGGACCCAGGCTTGAACTTGGGTCTCTGGTGTGGGAGTCTGCCTCTTTGCCAGATATGAAACCCAAAAGGTGAAGCAGACACAGCAGATTTCAGAAGACAATTTATTTCTGAAAGTTCGCAGGGCATCTTTGTCGTATCCAATACAACTGAGGGAAAAAGTGCTTCAAAGGTCCAAAAAAATTATGATTAAATAAAACAAAATATACAATTAACTCAAAAAGACTCAGTCGGAGTCCATCAACATGGAAAGTCCAACATGTTCACCTCATACATCCATCACGGTTGACTCACCAGAATAAACAGCAAGGATGGGTCACACACACTTCAAACACCAAGCACAAAAGAACGGCAACAGAGAGCTTAAATACAATCTGCATAAACAAGACACAGGTGAAACTGATGCCATTAATGAAACAGATGAATGGCAAATAATCACTCAACGGGACAACTAGTGGCCAAAAAGGGAACAATGAGTAAACCCTGACAGTCAACAAATGATCAAATTATGAGCAAAAGCACATATAAATGTAATAAAGCAAAACTGCAGGTGTAACTTAGTTTTCATTTTGTGCAAGTTTCAATGTTTCCGTTCCGTGCAACAGAAACATACGGTGTATTAACCAATGCGATTTATGAATGGTTTTGTGGTCCAGGGTCACACACACACACACACACACACACATAAAACGTTCTAGTTTTTTTATTGACATATGGTATAATGCATTTTTGTAACCCTGTATTATTTTCAAAGGTCAATCTTCACACCAATTCCACCAGCCACTTGGCCCTTCAGTGCTATTGCTGAGCTTATAGGTGAGTGGATAGTTCTTAACATTTTTATAATATAGTATATCATTTTGTCAAATATTATATTGGAATTATGTTGCTATAGTAATTCTTGTAAAAAATAACACTTAAGAGTATAATGTTTAATTTCTTTTGAATTTATACAGTAGAATTAGTCACAGAAATAAATCTGCAATCCACTGTAAATAAATTGTATTGGATTATATCACTGTAACAAGATCCATAAAAGGGAGGGAAGGAAGGAAGGAAGGAGGCGGGAACCGGCGAACGTTTTAACAAACTTTAATCAAAATAAACAAACACGGAAGTAAAAGACCATAAAACACAAACACATGTCTGGGCCCGGTCCTCTCTCGTCAACAGTCCTGCAGGTCATCCTTTTAAGCTCCCGATCTCCCCTCGTAAAATATGCGGGACCGGTGCGCGCACAGCTGATTCCAACTATCACTCACGGCTCTCGTCCGGCCTTCATCACTACAATCACATTACTGCATTTGGCAGAATCTTTTATGCAAAGATACAGTGAATTTGAGAAACACATGTGTCTTCCACATTAATAAGAGTCGAAGCCATGAAGTCGGTTTATTAGGTTTAGCTAAGGTCAGGATGAAGCAAGGTACAATTAAAGTCTCATTGATGTTTCAAAGATCCAACATTCACTTGAGGATAGTATGGTGATGCTTCAAAGCTGATTAAGTAGATTTTGGCGTACATCTGCATACTTTGATTATAATTTATATATAATTTCCTACTGACATAGTAGACAATGCCTATGACCCAGATGCTAGAGCCAAATAGTTCTGGATTGATAAAACAAGGATTGGAGGGCAAGACTGCCTTACTTTCACGGATAATGGGGCTGGAATGGATTATGCCAAGATGTTCAAAATGCTTAGGTGAGTCCAAACCAATGCAGTGGATAGATATACTGTATACATGATTAATTCACAATAAAGGTCTAGATTCTTTATTGGTTTTATAAAACAGTTACACATACAAATATTAAAGGCAAAAGATATGTAACAATGCAACTTTCATGAAGTAAAACCACTTAAAAGCTTCCTTGCACTGTGCGTACATGTGTGTGTGTATATCACTGCTGTGCATATGTTGCCACTACATGTATATACAATCCTTGCAAATACACATAATGCACAGTCAAATACTTATTTCATTTGCCAAATTGAACAGTTATTGAATGCTATAAAATTAATCTTGGTCAATATATCAATATAAAACTACTTACTAGCTTTGTTTGTTTCCTGTTAGTTTTGGCTTCAGTGAAAAAACTGCAAAAAATAACCATGTTCCTATCGGCTTTTATGGCAATGGATTTAAGTCCAGCTCCATGCGTTTGGGAAAAGACGCCATTGTGTTTTCAAAAAGGGAGAGTCTATGTATGTGGGCATGCTGTCCCAGATGTACTACATCTATTACAAGCCCATAATTACTTATCACACGTTTGCTATAACATGTGTATCTAAATATTGTGAGAAATCACTTGCTTTGTTTATTCTTGTTTTCAATATAGGCTAATAAAAAGGGAGCGGGAGTTATTGTGGTGATCGAATGCAACTTCCTCAAGCCAACACATAACAAGCAAGACTTTGACTTTACGGAAATCAAGTCAAGTCAGCTTTATTTATATAGCGCTTTTTACAATTTTCATTGTTACAAAGCAGCTGTACAAGAAAACATTGACTATAAGTACATAAGTCAAAACACAGGTCAAATATCAGACACACAATAAATTCCTATATGCAGTGTTAATTAAATAAGACTATCAAATTCTAGCAGCCCCCTGGCCAGGCAAACAGTGCAAAACAGTATGCAAACGGTGGCGAGGAACCCAAAACTTCATTGGAGGAGAAAAAAACCTCAGAGGGAAACCAGGCCTAACCAGGGGATTCCAGATCCCCTCTTGCAAAAACTGCTGCCTCTGCACAAGCTCGACAGTGCTTGCACAACAAGGCAAAATAAAAAAAGTTAGATTTAAAAATATCATTAATAATCTAATAGCGGCTGATGTTTTGTAGAGTCGCCATGTCCTTCGTCCAGCATTTGTCAGGTCTGGGAATGGATTGCGCCCTGCCCGCTCCGGTTACCTTGGACTGCATCCTGCCCGCTCTAGTAACCTTGGAACAATGAGACAAGACTGGCTGAGAGTAGAGTACTGTTCTGCACTCTTTGATGCAACAAATGCATCAGTTGTTATTGGAAGTGTCCCTGGTTCCGGTTGATCTAACTAGTGCAGCCTAGATCTTTGATATATATATAATATGATAGTGTAGTGTATGCAAGATTAAAAAGATGCGTCTTTAGTCTAGATTTAAACTGACAGAGTGTGTCTGCCTCCCGGACAGTGCAGGGAAGACTGTTCCAAAGTTTATGCGCTAGATTAGAAGAGTACAGGTCTGTGTGATCCATCATTCCACATGAATTGCAATATGGTGTCTGGTATTCACTATCTGTAATTTCTACTTAGAATGTGGTCATGTACAATATGCAAGTATCCACTGCATAACAAGATCTGGGTGTTTACACTGAAGATGAGCAAATAGTTTTCATTTATTATTAATTATTTGGTCACAACATTTTCCCGTAGTTTCATTTTGCCATATATTGTGTTTTGATGAGTTATTGTTCTAGCTATTATTTAATGAAGTATTATTCTAAAATGTGGGGAAAATAAGTAACCCCAAACTTTTGACATGTAGTTTTAAAATCAGTGTTGTTCATTGTTGGTCTACACAGAAAAACCATGAAAGTGTTGGGTACGAAGCTAGACGTCTAAACAAAATTGAAGAGCTGAAAAACAGTTCCCATGGAAGAGACCCCGTTAGTATATGCTTAAACACATTTAGTGTTGCTTTCAACCAGTTTTGTCACAACCTTCACATCATATAAAGCTGGTTTCTTTCTGTATGTGAAGAGATTTTCCTGACCAGAACTGGGTTCAGTGTGATGATTGTATGAAGTGGCGGAAACTCCCAGATGGCATCAATCCCGAGACGCTCCCTGAAAAATGGCTCTGTCTAATGAACCCGGACACTGAGTACAGGTTTGTTTAATTTAGCTTTCTGCTGCATGTTTTTTAACAATCCAGCAAGATTCAATCAGCAAAAGATCATCAGAGGTTTAAAGAAACATGTTATACCGTATGTATTACTTATTTTATATGGATAGATGGTAGTTTCTTTAATTTGGTGACAATTATATCATCAGTTTTTTGGTCAGTTTACCTAGACGTGAATAATTGTAAATTTTCAATTGAATTCAGGAATTGTGAAACACTAGAGGAATCTGAAGATGATGGAGATGAAACAGCAACCTACGTGAAATTCAAAGAGCTGTGAGTTTGAAAGGCGGGGGATTTCTGAGAAACGATGTTCGTATTTGAAATCCACATCTAAACAAACATCATTTGAGCTTTTGGTTTATTTACATAAATATTTTATTTGCATACATATTATCCTAATATCTTATTGTAAACCTATATAAATCATTATAATTCAGTTGATTCTGTATTGATGTAGTCAGTAGCTGCCTTCTCAAACTTTCACTGCAGCAGTGTTTATTCCTGTCTTGTATTAATTATTTTTTAATTAATTGTATTTCTTCGTAATGATCTCTCTCATCTTCAACACTTTCAGGTTCACACGCCTCAAAAACTCTTATGCAAACCAGAGTTGTCAGAGAATGTTTATACCTAGTACTACAGCTGAATCTGACCTAAACCAGCTTGGGTTTGTCTGATTTTGTCAACTCAAAACTTACTCTGCAACTCAGTGTTTGTTCACCTCGCTTTGTGATACAGGCCACTGGTTCTGTGACTTCAATACAGTACATTCTGCCTTTATTCTATTCTGCCTTTGACGCACTCAAGGGAACTAGCAAGCAGTTGTGAATGCCATTGAGCTTCCTGATGTAACATAAACACAGCAAGTGATGTCATTAGGTGCCATGGTGGTTGTCACAAATTCTGTAAAATTAAAGTGGTAACTTATCACCAAGTGTATGATCATTTCACAAAACAAATCTGCACCATGGTGTCAGAAGGTAATGTAATATAACATAACTGTTTGTTTTTTGATACAGAAAGAGAAACCAGAAAGAACAGCAGGATCCGAAAAATCGGCAGGTATCTGCACATTTTGCCGTTGGATGGTCAAAGTGTTAGGTTTCATATCACTCATACTTAAATTGAATTCCTTTGTTTGTCATTTGTTTTTTGATGTCTCTGTGGATTAGCTGGAAGAACAGAAAAGACGGTCAGAGTTACCTAAAGAAGAGAATGAATATCAAAGAACACAAGAAAACCTTTTGGATGGCGCAGTAGGTTTTTATCAAAGCATTATTAACAAAAGGGTTTTAATTCCAGACGATTTTATGGAGGTAAATGATAACAAATGGCAACTGTGCAGGATGCTGATATATCTAATGTGAATTTCTGTAATCAATAAAATGTAGCTGTATTGTTTTTGGTTCACAATATGCATTACATGACAACATGTAACTAAACAATCATCAGCCTTATATATATATACCTTAACTTGCTGTCTCTTTGTTTTCATAGGTCCCTTCTCCATCCAGGTCATCAACAGCTGCAGAGTCTGATTCCAGACCCCTCCCACAATCCGGTGAAGCCCAGTTTTGTCAGCTTTTGTTTTTGCAGCAATAAGCCTGTATTATTCATATTACTATTTTATTTGTATTTGCAGCATCTCGCCCCTCAGACAACATGTCTGCCTCCACTTCAAGGTGCAACATTTTCTTCTCCTCTCAACTTATTACTTCATTTTATTTTGAATATGTAGTCACGCCATTCTTACATTTGGCTTGCTCACTGGATTGTTTCTTCTACAGGAGAAAGAGAAATCTTGAACAAACCGATCCTGAACAAGCTCTAAAAAAAGCAAGAGCACTCAGAGAGGACTGGAACATCGCTCCAAACAGCCCATCAACTTTTAAAGTTCTATCAGATGTCCCAACCTCACAGATTGAGATTTCTGACAATGACAGTGTTGATAAAGAGGGCGTGAAGTGCAACACTGATGATGACGATGATGATGATGTTATTATTGATGTGACCGAAAGTATGCCAGGACCCAAACCTTTAACCTTTAGCCTTGCTAAGGTAAAGTTAGAAAGAAATGATGTGCAGATAAGTGATCCTGTTTCCATGGAAACACCTACCACTGAGGCTTCCACAAGTAAAATGACACACTCGTCGTTTTCAAATGGTCAAGTCAGCATGACAACCCAGACAGAATGTTGTATTGTTGTGAAGGTGGAAGAGGACGAACAGAGAAAAGGAGAAGCGAAGATGAAAAGAGAAGAGACAGAGAATGATGATACAACAATGGAACAGAGCAGCAGTGAGGTTGAATGTGATAAGGATAAAGATAACGAAATGAACAGGTCGATCAAAGACTCCATGGAGACTGAAAGATGTAATAGCGCAGATAAAGAGAGTAAAGCCAGTCTTTCAGAAAGAAGTGATAGAGAAAAAGATGGTCCAAGTATAATGCCTGAACAAACATCTGTCAGCTCTTTTCTGAACATACACCATGTCCCAACCCTTGATGCCCAGAAACAGCGAGATGGTTTTCTGGAACTCATTAATGCCACAGCCCAGGAGAGAGATGAGTTCAAGAGGCAAGCAGAGTCTCTCGCCTTGGAGCTGGAGAAGAAAACAATAATTGTCAACTTACTATTAAAGGAACTCACGGATAAAAAAGAGTTCAGACATCAAAGCATTCAGACCGATCCATTAGATGAGAAAGACTACAAGACTCTGTACTTACAGGCGACAATGAACAGCTCACACAAACCATAAATGAGCTGAAGAAGAAGCAAGAGGAGAATCCCCAAATTCTTGTAAGTAAAAAGAAATGGCAGTAATGGCAGCTGAAAATGTTGGAAGAGTGCAGGAACGAAACGGCTAGTTCTGCAAACCATGTCAGTCAAATCAAAGAGGATAGAGAGACCATTGAAAGACGAATGGAGGAAGAGAATATACATTGGTCACCAATGAAAAGTTAGTTTCCATAAGTCACCATCGAGAATTATGTGGAGAGAAACATATTATTGTCAATCAAGACATAATATGCGTTCTTTCCAGTCTAGTCATTTGGCCCCGCACCTCTCGGTCCTAGTATAGCCTTCCTCCTGTGTCATTACCCACACCTGCCTATCGTTATCTCCTTTGATAGTCTCCCTATATAATGCCCTCTTGTCTATGGTCTTGTGCTCGTCCGTTGTACATGTTTCCTGCCCTGTACGTAAGAGTTCCTAGTTCCCTTGGTCTTTGTTTTGATAGTCTCTGTGATAAGTTAGTAGTTTGTTTTTGCCCCCCACGTGGGAAGTATTTGTTTTCAATTTTGTTTTTTAGTTTTGGTAAGTGTTTTCCCCCATTGTGGGTGTTTGTTTTGTGTTTTGTATTTATTAAAGTCCTGGTGTTAACCCCTTCGTCCCCGCTGCCTGCACTTGGATTCTTCCTCCACACACATTCCACGTTCATGACAAAACCAGGTTTTACAGGACATTTCTCCATATGAAACCACTTCAAGTTAAAGGAACTTTGTCATCAAGGTGTTTTCAAAGTATGTTAGGAAAAATGAGACCAAATATGTTATTGCATTCTGAAAATATTTCTTAAGTATAATTTTGTGAGCGAATTTATTCATCGTTTGGGTTAGGTTTTAGACTGCATCTAAGGAAATAAGATGTTTTGTAGCATATTTAATCCAATTTTGTTAACAAGTCTTTAGGGTCTTATAAAACAAAGTTTAAAAGGTAGTATCAAAGTTAATTTTTTTTATTCCACATTACTTTCAGTTTGTTCTGTTCTGTTTGTGTATTTTGTAGTTTTTTGAAGAAGTGCCCAGGTGCTTTATAAATTGAAGCTCCACTCTCAGAAATAGATTAATTTGATATGTATACGTAACACATGACTCATTGTATGACAGGTATGGGTTCGGATATTGTTGGTTTCTTAAGGTGCTGAAGACAAAATTACAATTATGACAGCCCACAGGGGGAAAACCTTATTTTATTAAAATGTAAAAAACACAATTATTCGTTTGAATAATACAAGAATTTTAACCATTTAGTTACTGTGACGGTGAAAGATTTTAATAAGGTTATGTTTCTTAACAGCAACTTGACTGTGAGTTTTGTTTATGCCTTTTGTGAGTTTACATAGATGATAACTTTCTAGCATTGTAATGCAGTGCGTGTCCTGTTTGAACTATGGATACGTCAGATGTTTTTATTAATAGTGCACGTAAAACTAAACAATCCCCTTGTGCAAAGTTCATTAAAGAATTTATGAAGTGCATTGCTAAAAAAGTACAGAATGTGAATGTCTGGTGAGTGACACACATGTAGGAAATATATTAAACAGTCTCTAAAACTGAGGCCATTTCCTTGAACTGTCTGTAGAAGTTCTGCAAAAAAAGAGAATTATAAATTGCAGTAGCACACACATCAGGAACTCGCAATAAATTTGCAAATGAACAGACCTGGAACTGCTGAACTGTCATCTCAAAGGATTTATATGACATCTCCCCTGACGTAGCCATATATTTCAGCAATACAGAGATAAAGGGGGAGTTAAGGGACCGGCAGCTATCTGAGCTTACCGCCATTCCAAGTTTCCACTGCATATCTACAAGCTAATAGAGAACATTTTGTTATCAACACTTTTACTTCCTTATATAAACAGAATGGCTTACTTATTGTTGTCACTGCATTAGGCTGGAATATCGGCAAAAATTTCATCTTTTTAACTGCACATATTTTGGAAAAATCACAAGAGGAAGCTAACACAGGCTACGACTAAATATTGATGCTTTCTCACAAATCCAGAACTACAATGTGTTGTTGAGTTATACATTTGCACCAAAAACAAGAATCGTGCGACAAACCTGTCCAATACTAGCCATACTCAACATCTCCTGATGTGCATGTAAAAGAGCTCCATGCTCAGTCCAGAACCGGTGCACTAGCTGAAGCATTGGTTTGGACCATTTACTGCTGCTGTCATTCAGTTTACTGATCAAGACATCTGCACTGAGATTGCTCTTAGCAGCTAACCTGTTCATATAAATATATAAAAAGCCACAACAATTGTTATAACAATAAAAAAACAAAAATATGTATATTTTAGTCTTTAAACTATACAATTAAATTATAAATAATTAGTTGTCTTAACAAACACAGATTGAAGATGAAGTGCTTAATGTCTGTGCTGTACCTAAAATGAAATGACATCAGTCTTCCTATATCTTGAACAGCTTGTTGATCGAGGTTTATCCCAGATCTCTGAAATTTCTGTAAGGACATAAAAGCAGGTGGTTAACTACATTCATGCTCGTTTTACAATAATTTAAATAGAGATTAACATGTGCTTACATCCCAGGTTTCAATGAAATCCACTACTGTCTGTTCCTGAAGATGAACCAGAATTTCCTGAAGCTGGAAATTTTGAAGAATAAAATCAGATCCGCTGTCTAAATATATTTAAAACAACATTTAATATTAAGACATTCTGAAAATGCCCAAAAGATAAAATTTTTATGTCGAGTGTTGTACTTTTTTTACACAGAAATGACAGATCTTACTGTTTCTGCAAACAGATCTAGAGGCAGATTTCTAATGTTGTCAACCACACCATCCACACCTGCAAAGAAAATATGCAACCCGAGGTCAATAAGACAATTAATCAATGACAAACATCCAATACAACTGACATCCAACAGTTACATTTGCTGTATTATAGCAAATTAACTTACTAGATGATAGCTCCATTCCTAACATTTTTATATTAATTAGTTAGGCTGTATATTAGAAATAGAGTTTTGGATTGTTATTTAATGCCTCATTAAATATTTTTTGGTCCAGTTTTGTTTGTTATTTCCAACCCTTCTGTAAAGCGCAGTTCCCGATCGGAAGTCAAGAACTGCGGCGTACGTTTTTCAAAATAACAGTATGGCGGTGAGTAGCCCTTTGAATAAATAATTCAAATAAATGTATACATTAAAAAATAACAAAAGGCATAGAAACATCAAACCATTCCTCAATATATACTATCATCCAAAGCCTTTTTGATAATAAAACATTATTAATACATGTATGACTTTACTGATAAGAATTTATCATGATTCTTCTACATTGGCTTTTAATTTTAAATGAAAAAAATGATAATTTAAATTTAGAATAAGAAACAATACAATTTGTCTAATGTTTCTTATCTTACAATAAGAAACATTAGGCAAATGTGTCCCAAAACGACAGAGTTAATGCATTATGGTCGACTTTTATTTACAGTCATTTTCTCGGTCCTTTATTTTGAAAATCAGACAATTGTAGGTCAGGTCACACCCCCGGATGTCAGAAATCACCTCTTGAAACTTTCGTATGATCGCGGGTTTTGTTAAAACTAGGATGGCGGTTCAGACCGAGAAAGGAATCCCCCTTAGCTCGGTACGTACAGTAACTTTAACCTGCCATGAGTAATGATAACACATTATTATAGGCACAAATATTTAAATGGACTGCATGTCAAGTTGCATTATGACTTTCCTCACTATTAGCACATCGGTGGTTAAGATTTTGATGTTTATGTCAACACATGTACGATATTTGCACGTAAAAACGACTACCAAATAGTAATTGATACCGAGTTTATTGTAAGTAACGTTAGCATGAATGTGTCATGAATGTTATCGTGTCTCATGCATGTGTTTAGATTTCGTGACGTATGTGTTGATCTTCCAATCAGAAAGGCTAATGCGTTTTTACTTTCATTTTTGTTTCTCAGTAAAAAGGATTTAGCCCAGGCAGGAATACATATAGACATGCATTATTTAATAAACCCATTATATTACATGAAATAAATGCCACTGAACACTTTGTTTTTAGTATTGAACGAACAGTTGCATGAATTCATTATAAAAATTCAATCCAATAATACTATGTATTAGTTAAGCACATAGGTAAATGTATATTGTAAACATTAAAGTTCTTTTATATTGTTTAATATCCTAATGCAATGTAAAACGTGATCTAGTATCTTTTCCCTTTTAAAGCTCAGTCCGAAGTTCCTACACACCAACTCTACCAGCCACACCTGGCCCTTCAGTGCCATTGCTGAGCTGATAGGTGAATACTGTTGACTTGCTTGTTATATGATTTAAAGTCTCAGACATAAATTGATTGTATACTATCATTTAATTGCAATTAAGTCAGTAAAAGTGCAAGAAAGGTGTAATAAAATATGAATGATGATGTTTCCATGATGCAAAATTCACATGAAGATGCCAGTAGCTGAAAGTAAAGTATAACAGAGTCTCACATTTGTTCAGTGAAATATAAGTGCTACTGTAGTAGATTCTATAGTAGCCATTTGCTATACGAAGTCTGCAATAGTTTACTTAAATTCCGGTTGGCTTTTAGACAATGCCTACGACCCAGATGTTAGTGCAAGGCAGTTCTGGATTGATAAAACAAGGATTCAAGATCAGGATTGTCTTACTTTTATGGATAATGGAGCAGGAATGGATTATGACAAAATGTACAAAATGCTGAGGTGAGTGAAAGTACAAACCAATATGTTGTCATATATGTCCTTTTTTGGAAATTAAATTGGTCAAAAGGCAGTTATCCACATGTATTTGTGTACTAATAGGCTTTTATTTATCTCCTTGTTAGTTTCGGCTTCAGTGATAAGGAGACAAAGAATAATCATGTTCCTATCGGCCTCTATGGCAATGGATTTAAATCCGGCTCCATGCGCTTAGGAAAAGACGCCATTGTATTTTCAAAGATGGGAGAGTCTATGTGTGTGGGCATGCTGTCCCAGACATACCTTCAAGAGGTTCAAGCTGAAAACATCATCGTACCAATTGTGACGTTTAAACGCTTTGGAGGGTCAAATATCCTTAACCAAAGAAATGCATGAAAAGACGAACAGTAAAATATTGCACAATATGAAAAGAGGAAAGTGCAATAGCAGTTAGACATATTTGAATATATATTAGAGTTACTTCAGTTTTTATACAGTATTCTCGATTTGACATCCTGATCCTTGACTTTTCCTCTCACTCCGCCCTGAGTCACAGCACGCACCAAGTCTCCAAGATATCCTGCGATACTCTCTGTTCAATACAGAACAAAAGCTGATCGCAGAGCTCAATGCCATCAACACACACGATTCCAAAGACTCCACAGGAACAAGAATTATTATTTGGAACATCCGCAAGTAAGTATATGCTGTCCAGAAAGTGCTACTTAAATGTGCTATGCTAAGCAAGATTGAGAAAGCCTGGTTTGCTAATTGAATGAGATTATTAAAGTACTTTTATAAACGAGGAATCTTTTTCTTCTACAGAACATCAGCCGGTAAATCAGAGTTTGACTTTGAGACGGACCGTTACAACATCCAGATACCAGCTGATGTATATGAGAGTGAAAAAGAGATATACAAGCAATCCTATCGAGTATTTCAGTCAAGCCCAGAAAGTGACTTCTCCTTGCGGGTGAATACTTGATTTTTGTTCTAACCATGTTAAATTAAAATTACAGTAAAGTGTACTGCAATCTCTATGAGGATATTCTGATGGTAACTTCACTACAATCTGACAGTTTGGACATAAATAAAATAGCATTGTGTGTCTGTATGCATGTTATTTTTTTCAGGCATACTGTAGTGTCCTCTACTTGAAGCCCAGAATGCAGATTAACATTCGTGGACAGAAAGTAAAAACTCAGCTGATTGCAAAAAGCCTGGCACACGTTGTCAAAAATAAATACCAACCCAACTTTCTTAATGTATCCAGACACATGCAAAACTCTTATAGCTACTTAACTGTCTTTCAAAGCAGAAAATTTGTTTCAACATGACAACAACAACTTGGCATAGACATATTTAGTGACTTATTTTATATGATGTTTAGGTTATTTAAGTTATTCATCATATTAAGTAATAGGCTGCCAGTATTTATGTAGCGTTCACAATTCATATTGTTTCAAAGCATTATAAATGTATAACGTCGTCATATAGTAGTTACATTACAGTAACACGATCAAAATAAAAGCTTTATACTACAAAAGTAGTGTGAGAGAAATTTAGTTGATAATACAATACTTCTTTGAATGAATGAATATTTATTGACATTGTTTGACACAGTGGTGCAACAACAAGATTTCAAAGACTCTCAGATCATTTAATGTGATTTACAATCCTCTATGGTCTACAAATATATACATAGTAATTTTTTCCTTAAGTAAGTTTCCAGAAAAAAATCCCAATCACATTTGGCTACAACACCAAGAGCAAGGAACATTATGGAGTCATGATGTACCATAGAAACAGGCTCATCAAAGCCTATGAGCGTGTGGGATGCCAAAACAGGGTGAGTGCTTTATGAAATTCAATATAAACTAATTATTATGTATGCCCATTCTTGGGGTTGTTTTCTATTTTGAGTTATTACATGCAATCTTGTCTTCACAATAGGCAAATATAAAGGGAGTGGGGGTTATTGCAGTGATCGAATGCAACTTTCTCAAGCCGACACATAACAAGCAGGACTTTGACAACACCGATGAGTACAGGTGAGGATAATCACTACAGATGGATTGCAGATTGAGTTTGGATTTATAGGTTAACACCAATTCTACAAAGAATCCGATCAAACACAATTAGCAGGTATCTACTGCCTGATACAGTTATCACTGATTGAATTTGTCTACGTAGGATTGACCTCTTTGTCGCCATCGGAAGTTGTCATTGCTACTGAAGGGTGATGTGCCGAGGTATTATCTTTATGTGAGTTGTGATTCGCCACTACTCAACTGCACGGCTTAATCTGATATTTTGAGTCGTGAGAAGCTTAGTAATCAGTAGCGCATAATAAACATATATAACATGGCAGATGATATAACTAGACCCAATAAATAGACCCAAATAGCGCAAATGGAGTCTGTGTTTTGATATTATTTCGGATGCTGGGTCATTTTCAAACCTGCCTTTTTGTTATCTTTCTTGGAAACTCCGGTAATGCGAACCGAACAGAAGATCCTTGAACACGGGTCTTAAATGCTGACAGTCATAATTCATTGTACATCATACAACTGTATTTACTATATGCAAAGCCTTGCCATCATATATGAAATAAAAGTAAAGTTAGTGAAATCACTGGCTTCACTTATCCGTGCTAATGGCGTCACATGTGGGGAGGTATCTTCTAAATCACACGAGGTCCCCAGATAATACTAACCCCATGCAAATAGGGCCTAAATTACATTTATCATAATGAACATAAAGAGAGAAAGAGCAACCGATGAAGCTGTACCCATCTATATTAACTCAACATGGGAGCTATGTTGTGTTATCTATTAAAATATTGAAATGTCTAACTTGTTCGAAGGAAATAAAGTCATGCCTGCATCCTTTCAAATCCTTTCAGATCAGAGAGTTCACGCCACCTTTTAAATGCCTTGCCAATATTCATTCATGTTTTCTTTCATTCTTGAGTCCAATCACATTCACTTTTTCTTTGTAAACTGTCATCAGTTCGTACTTTCTTGTTTTTCACTGATGAATCCCAGATGTCAACGCTGCTTGCCGTTTAAAAGTAAAGGTACTAAATACAGGCATAAATAATACAAAAAGTTGTATAAAATCCTACCCAACGCTACAAATCACTCGCAGCCTCCAAGCACTGGCTAGCAGCAGGATCTGACGAAATGACGCAAATTACAAACCATTTTTACAAGTTTTCCGGGGTGAATCCCGCAAGGCTAGTGACCATTTTAAACATCACTCTTGGCATGTACTTGACCTTTTCAACATAATTAGGATTATGCGAAGTCGTAAGTGTGCTTTGTAGAACAGAGCAAGGCGAGCATTTGAGTGTGCAAAGTTTATACGTTTTTTTTTTTAAATGACCGAACATTTTGCTAGATAAGACCTTGATTCATCGTCTGGTATCGTTTAAAGCTCTTTGAGGCTGCACTGAAACGGTAATTTTGACCTTCAACCGTTTGGAGTCCATTGAGGTCCACTATATGGAGAACAATCCTGAATTGTTTTCATCAAAAAACTTCAATTTCTTTTCGACTAAAGACAATTCCTTCAATCGACAAACATGTAAATCATAAAAAGTGTATTAATTAACCCATTATAACGTTTTTAAGCCATGGTCTCATTGGCAGGTGGGGTAAACCTACTTTTGGGGCTCATTTGTGATCTGTTTGATGGTGGCACAAGTTTTGTGTTATGTTTCTCAGAGTAACATCTCAGTGCCTATTTTGTGCAGCTCTGCAATGCAGTATAAATTAAAGAATAAAGCAAGTCTGAAATACATGTAAAATGTCAAACACATTCTTCAAAATGGTCTATATAAAGAAAATACATACAACTATGCACATGTTAAAATCTGTGTTGTTGATTGTTTGTCCCCACAGAAGAACAATACAAGCTTTGGGTGTGAAGCTAGAAGAGTATTGGAAAGCTATTCGTCTTGAAAATGGTCTCAACAGTAAAGTACCTGTAGAGGATATCCCGTTAGTTTACATTTGATCAACATCCAAAGCAAAAAAAGTATAGTTTTAAACCGGTTTATTCACTACATTCACATATAACCATTGTTTTCTTCTTGAATGTGAAGGAAGCGTCCAGACCAAAACTGGGTTCAATGTGATGATTGTCAGAAGTGGCGAAAACTCCCAGATGGCATCGATACAGATAAGCTCCCTGAGAAATGGTTCTGTCGAATGAACCCAGATACAGAGCACAGGTTTGTTTCATACACATTTATACTGTATGTGTATTAACATCCAGCAGCTAGCATCTAAAAGTCATGTAAGATACATTTTATTTGAAAAATACATTTAATTTATTCAGGGGATGTGGAAACCCAGAGGAACCTGAAGATTCTGAAGATGAAACATCTGCCTGCCTGATCAAGTACAAGCTGCAGTGAGTTTATATTTAATTCATAATTAGTTTTTTCTAAATGTGAATGTGTATCTTCAGTTTTGCCAAAATGATTTGCAATAATTCTTCATACAAAACAATTTATTTTCCAAACAGACCACAATGTTCATTGAATTTTCAATGAAACTTTTTTATTTGAAACATATTTTTGCATTTGTTCAATACAGTGAGAAAAACCTAAAGAAACAGCAGGAACAGAAAATAATTCAGGTATTTTTTTTAAATGCATCCGGTTATTGGTTAGTTTGCATTGTGTTGTATCTACTCGGTTTTGTTGTCTTTGTATGTAATGTGATTGTTTATATCTATGTGGATTAGATGGAAGAAACCAGGAAGCAGGAACAGCAGAGAAATGCAGAGCTAGCACAACAGAATGAAGATCTGAAAAGAAGACAGAATGACCTTATGCGTAAACTCCAGCAAACAGTATGTCATTAATCAATCCTAAAAAATAAATTAGTTCAGGAAGAACCAGGGAACATATTAGTCTCATATGGTCTTCTCTATGTCTGCTGTCCATTTTTTTTCCATAGGGCTCTTCCCCATCTAGGTCCCCCACAGCTTCTACTTATGGGACAGCCAGGAGCCCTGTCACTTTCAGCCCTTTTCTACAATCTGGTAAAACTAAGCATTTGCTTGTGCCATAATGAGCCTAAAATGTGCACATTAATATTCTCTTTGTACTTGTGTAGCCTCTACGCCCTCAGAAAACATGCCAGTCATTACAGAAGTCAAGTCCCTCTCCCCTTTTGCAAGGTGGGACCTTCTTTTTTTCTTTGACTTCTCACTGGAGCTCTGTAATGTGATGTCATAATATAAAGCCCACTCACATTTTTTACAAAAAACATGATTTTCTTCCTTCAGAAGAAAGAGAAGTCTAGAGGAGCGAACCGAGAGCCGAGCTCTTAAGAAAGGAAGACTACTTAAAATGAACTGTAACAACATAGAAGACAGGCCATCAACATCCAAAAATCTATCAGATTCCCCAACCTCACAGATGGAGATATCTGATGACAGTGTTGAGACAGAGGATGTGAAGAGCAAGGCTGATGATGATGATGATGTTGTTATTGATGAAAACAAAAGCACACCAAGACCCAAAGCGCCGACCTTTAACCTTCTTAACGTGAAGCTAGAAAGAAGTACATCTGCCACTGAGGCTTCCACAAGTGAAATGACAGGCCCACCAATTTCGAAAGATCAAGTCAGCATGACAACCCAGACAGAATGTGTTATGGCTGTAAAGATGGAAGAGGACCAACAGAGAAAAGAAGATGTGGAGATGAAAAGAGAAGAGACAGAAAATAATATGACACCAATGGAGCAGAGCAGTACTGAGGAAGAATGCAAGAAGAAAAGAGATACTGAAATGTCAGTCAAAAATTCTGTGGAGACTGAAAGTCTCTCGGGTGGAAGTGATAGAAGAACAGGTGGTCTGAGTACCATTTCTGAAGAAATATTTTCTGTGAATTCGCCTCTAAATATATACCATGTTCCAACCCTGGAAGCCCAGGAACAGCAGGACAGTCTTCTGCAACTCATGGATACCACAGCCCAGGAAAGAGATGAGTTCAAATTGAAAGCTCAGTCGCTCGCTTTGGAACTGGAGGAGAAAAAACTTAAAGTGCTAGAACTCACTGTTAAGAAAGATTTCAGCCATCAAAACATCCAAACCGATCCAGTAGATGAGAAAGACTATAAAACGCTGTACTTACAGGTAACACAGCACAACGAAAAACTCACACAAACCATAAATGAGCTGAGGAGGAAGCAAGAGGGGATGTTGCTAGTGATGAAAGTTGAGAAAGATGCACAAGACAGGATGAAAGCTCAGGGTGCAGGTCCCTCAACAGTGGTAGATGTGGAGGATGAAATGGCTCTTCAGACGGAGTTTCTTCTCAGTGAGCTAGACCAGCGGAATGCAGAATGTCATGAATTAAAAAGCAAGGTTAGTGTCTAATACTAAACTTTTGTCTACTATGAGAAACAACAGTATTTCCTGTTACCGTAGCAGGAACTTTATTAAGGCTGGGGAGCATGAAGCATTGGATTGTTATGGCGATCCTGTTTACCATATGATGATTGGTGGTTTAAGGGATTCTTCACCCAAAAATGAAAATTCTGTCATCATTTAATCACCCTCAAGTTGTTCCTAATCTGTATACATTTATTTGTTCTGATGAACACAGGGAAAAACATTTGTAGAAATGTTAGCATCTGACATTTCTGGGGCATCATTGACCACCATAGTAGAACAAAATTGTTTTGTTCTGTTGGACACAAAATTAGATCTTTTTAAGAATTTAGGAAAGCAAACAGTTCTAGGGCACCATTGACAACCGTTTAAAATGTTTCTAGGGTAGTCAATGACGTCCCAGAAATCACAGTTGCTAACATTTTTCCAAATATTTGTGATCAGCAGAACAAAGAAATGTATACAGATTAGTTCATTTTCACAGGTAAATTTTTAGGTGGAGTATCCCTAGTTATAGTTAGTTATGTATGAGTAAAGTATCATTTAATGGAGGCCAAATGACCTGAACCAGTGGTGGCCAACAATTGGAAAACTTGACGCCTTTATTGACGCTTTTTGTTTTTTATCTCTGTTTTTCATTCATTTTTCAATAACTACAAAAAGTTGGACTGCGTGGAACGGGAGAAAGCTCGCTTTGAACAGATGCAGAAAGACTTGGACCAACTGAGAAAAAATCTGGAAGAGTGCAAGAATGCAACAGCTAGTTCTGCAAGCCATTTGAATCAGATCAAAGAGGAAGAAGATATTGTAGTCACCAAAGCAAAGTAAGTTTCCTAATTCCACAAAAAATAAATTGATAGTTTAATAAGAAAACATTTCATTTAAATGTTCAATTTCCATATACAGTACTTTTGTTGTTATGTAGAAGATCTTTTTAGAAGATGTAATAAAATGTATTGGCCTAATTGTCTGTTCATTTGACTGTGTTTTCTTGTGTAATAAATGTAATTGTACATTTATCAATGTTTATTTGGGTTTATTTTGCAACTATGATCAGCTAACTGAACATTAACCTCTACATTTAGATATATGTGATTATATATTGTCATGACATAAGTATATATTCTGTTCTGTTGCTTAGGTTAAGGGAGCTGAGGAGCAGTGTTGCTCGTCTGTTGGTCACATTTGTTCCTGCGTTGGACCCTGACCAAGTCAACTATGACTGTGAAGTTATAGATGAGATTTTGAACCAGGTTTTACAGGAGATTTCTCCATCTGGAAATACTTCCTCTTAAAGCTACTTTGTCACCAAATCTTTTATCCAAAGTTTGTGTTCAGTTAAAGGAATTTTATCGTATTCTGAAAATATTTATATCGTTTTATATAATTATGACAGCGCATGTGATAATTTCTACTGATACAAATGAAAATGGTCAGCATTTTGATCATTTGTTTTATGTTTTCACCTGCAGTTTGTGTGCAATGTTTGCATTCTTGGGGGTGGAACTGAGTTGAATAATATATTTGTATAATAATAACAATATTATGTTTTACTCAGAATTACCTAATATATGTAATGTCGTGCTATGAATGCCCCATAATTAGCTAATTTTATGCTGCAAAATGGTACGGTTAATAGCAGAGCTGTGGTATTTTATTGCCATCTATTCTGGGACTTAAAGAAGATGTTGCGTTTATATCATTGTACATGGTGTAAATTAAATGTTAAATAAAATGTGTATTTCCTTACAAAAATCTTGTTTACCAGATTTGAGATTTTGTGATGTACGTATTCGCCGAAGTGGTTGCCAATTATTCGCAAACCACCCTGCAATACACGTTTTAAATTATTATATTTTTTTAATTAGTTAATTAATTAGTTTATAATTATTTTCATACATTTGATTTCATAAAGAAGTAAATGAGATGATACATGTTTGTTGTATCCAACTAGTTGCTATCATTGTTTAAATGCTAACATGTAATTTAAGCGTTTAAAATATGTGAGACCCAACGTTGAGTTGTAGGAGTGAAATCTGGCAACCCTCTGTACCGGAAGCGCTCGGTCGCAGACAGCAGCGCGGGAAAAGCGCCTGTTTGGAAGAAAGCGGGAAGTGACACCTAGATCTGTGCGGAACAATTGTTACAGATATTGCAACCTAAATTGTCCAGGTAACCTTTGCCTGAACTTCACACATTTCATCGTCGTTTATGATTACCTTAACTGTTATAAAATTACTTTTCTTAGCGGACCCTTTTGTCAGTCGGTCCAGATGTAATGTTTGTTTATAGTGCAGAAGATGCGTCGTGTCACTAATATTGCTACGTTACATCTGTACGATAGTTTGTTATATAAAGTTTTTCAGTGGTTTGCAACAGGTTTCTCTTCATGTCCATTGGTTATGAACTTTGACTGTTGAAATATCGTACGTGTGAAATGTAGCAAATTAGCATTGTTATATTACTGCTTTCCAAAGCAGGATAGCAGGTATTATTGTTTAAAGAATTGCACTTTTAGTCTGTGTGGGGGTTTTCTTTAAACAACCACCGTTTCTTTAATATCGCAATTCCCCACTCTTGGATTACTCCACACTCTCAGCTGTTGTACTAGGATGATAGCGTCATAATACGGTATTTTTCTTATATTATTTGTAGGCCAACAGTTTCAGGATGAAGGTGGTAACTTGTGAGATCGCCTGGCACAATAAGGAGCCAGTATACAGTATGGATTTCCAGCAGAAGGGGGAGGGACGAATACAGCGCCTGGCTACAGCCGGTGTAGACACCACCGTTCGGGTGAGATAATGTATACCATGATGTAATATACCGCAGGTATGTTTCTCCAACACTGTTACTAGGGTGTCCATTTCCATAACACCCAAAAGGAGGACACTTTGCGGCATTTAGTGACGCAAGAATAACTGCATCTGGTGTACTCGCAAATACAATACAATTTTGTCTATCGTATCTATGGTATCATGATACAGTGATCCCAATAAAGGCTTTAGAGCGCGTTTTTTAAGGCCGGATAGTGGGCTTAAAATCCGGACTGTCCGGCCAAAAGCCGGACGTATGGCCACCCTAACTGTTACTGGAGTCTTTAGATGACACCTGTTCTTTTCCAGATGTGGCGTGTGGATAGAGGCCCTGATGGGAAGGCGGTCGTTGATTTTTTGTCTAACTTGGCACGACATACTAAAGCAGTGAATGTGGTGCGTTTTTCACCGGCAGCTGAACTCCTGGCTTCTGGAGGGGATGGTAAATTTAGTCTTCATTGTCTGGTGGTTATTTTCTTAAAGGTTCACCTAAGGTCGGGCAGTGCTCTTTGCACGCTTGTAATAGAACAGAAATGTAATTGTGTAGTTCGACGGCTGGGATTATTTTTGGCACATTTGTTTATTTCTGTTTCAGATGCAGCTATCCTGCTTTGGAAACTAAATGACAGTAAGGAACCTGAACAAGCCCCGACCTTCCAGGAAGATGAAGATTCTCAACTTAATAAAGAGAGTTGGAGTGTGGTGAAGACTTTAAGGTAAGCGTTTAGTTTCCACTGGCCTACATTCGGCTTCACTTTTCTTTTGTTCTTTTCGAATTTGTCATCTTTTGGGGTATTTTCAAGGTCATGTTGTCATTTGTGTTTGTAAAGGGGACACATTGAGGATGTGTATGATATCTCGTGGACCAGCGATGGAAATAATTTGGTTTCTGGCTCTGTAGACAATACTGCCATCATGTGGGACATCAACAAAGGTCAGAAAACTGAAGCAGGACCAAATATCCTTAATACATATACTTGATTTGGTGTCTATGTAATTATCAAAATAAATAGGTGTATTTTTTCTTTGTAAATGGTAACTGATCTTTTGCAAATAAATTGCTGAAAACTGTCATTTTGTGCTTGCAGGTCAAAAGATGTGTATCTTTAATGAACACAAGAGTTATGTGCAGGGAGTGTCATGGGACCCTCTTGGACAGTACATTGGCACCCTGAGCTGTGACAGGTGAGACAATTTTGAAGTCTCACCCTCCTGGGGATTTGCAAATTTGGCATATTTGCAAACCCAGTTGTTTACATGGCTTTGCATATACAGCATGTCAAGTCTTTGTGTCTTAGGGTAATGCGTGTGTACAGTGCTCACACCAGGAAGAAAGCTTGCAGCGTGAGTAAGATGACATCAGCTGCTGCTGCAGATGGAGAGGTCAGTGTCATGAGAGTCCTTAGCAATTGCATTATTTATAGAAAGTACAGTGTCATAAAGGTAATCATTTTATTTAGAGTGAAATAATATTGGCAATATTAATATTTGACATTGTTGTATTGGTAAAGAATCCTGCTTGCTTGGCCTTAGAGGACAGTCTTGGCATTGGTCAATAAACATAAAAAAATTATCATTATTATAAAAGATTTTTGTCATTTATTTGTAATGTAATTTTTGCCAAACTATATATTGTGTGGGGGATTTATTTTCTCTGTGTGTGTGCTGTAGTAGCATCTGACCAAAAGTTCTTCAAAACGTTTGTGCAGGTTAAGAACTACAAAATGTTCCATGATGACAGCATGAGATCATTCTTCAGACGTCTCACCTTCACACCAGATGGGTCATTCCTCCTTGCACCAGGTGCACAACATTTTTTTTGTAGATGCAATTGAGATTGAGGCTACATCTGAAAAAATGTTAAGACATACATGTTTATTAGAGTTGGATTATAGAATGTATATTTTTTGTTGAAGCTGGGTGTGTTGAAGCTGGGGAGAATGTCACAAACACCACATTCGTGTTTTCAAGGAAAAGCTTCAAACGGTTTGTATTTTTTTTTAATTGCTTTTGTTTTCCACATATATCTGTGTTTTTTCATTAATGTCATCTGGTATAGAATCCGTTTAAAACAAATATCTAATAATATCTGTTAAGAGTCATTTTTTACTTTTTGATGCTAAAGTAGAATCATTCATTGTCTGTTTCTTGTACACATCACAACTGAACAAATGAAAGATGTATTTCAGATGTTTTATAGAACTCTCTTGAATTAGGATTAGTTTCAATTCCCACCCTTAAAGTTGGCACAATAAATAATCTAGATGTGTGTAGCCATTTTTTTTGAGTGTTTTGAACTGTTTATTTGTGTGTCAGGCCCATAGCTCATCTGCCCTGTCCATCTAAAGCAACCCTGGCTGTGCGCTGCTGCCCAGTTTTCTTTGAGCTCAGGACCAAAAGAGATGAAGGTTGAATTTAATGTTTAATATGTTTCTTTTATTTCACTGATTTGTTTTGAGATGGCAAGACTGATTTTTCTCTGTGGATTACAGATGGTTCAATGAAGCCTGTGTCAAACACATTCAATTTACCATATCGACTAGTGTTTGCAGTTGCATCAGAAGACTCCATCTTCTTTTATGACACACAACAGATGCTACCATTCGGATACGTTTCTAATATCCACTACCACACTCTCAGTGATCTCAGCTGGTAAGACCTGGAATATAGAATATAGGAATTAGGTCTTTAATGACTAGTTGTGGATCACATGATTTATGCTGTGGATTTTTCTATCCACAAACTGCATCTCATTGTATGGGTATGTTTTTAATTTATGAAAGTCAAACAGTAGTTTGTGTTGATTTAAATATGTTTGGATCACACTTTGTGAAAGTCTCTAATTCAAAATAACATAATTGAACTAAAGGGATTGTTCACCCAAAAATGGATTGTTCTAAACCTGTATACATTTCTTTGTTCTTCTAAACACAAAGGAAGATATTTGGAAGCAAAACAAATACATTTATACAGGTTTAAAACAATCCAAGAGGGAGTTTTCCTAGGTGAACTATGCCTTTAAGTAGTTAACTACCTGTCTAGATGACTAATGAGAATTGAGTATTTGTGCAAAAATTTTGTGGTCTAAGCATGAACCTCCTTGTCTTGTTTTGCAGGTCTCGAGATGGCTCCTTCTTGGCCGTGTCCTCCACAGATGGCTACTGTTCCTTCGTGTCTTTTGAGGAAGGAGAGCTTGGCACCCCATTAAAGGAACCACCTCAGTTAGAGATGGTTATCCCATCCTCAACCAATGAGAAGAAAGGCAAGAGACTTTCAGCCAATGGCAGGACCGCTTCTCCAGTGCCTCGCCCTACCAACACACCAGCTAACAAGGAAAAGACCAAAGAGGTATCTGCTGGGCCTGCCACCTCAAAGACCACCAGCGTACCTGGACCAGAAGAAAAGCGCACACCACAAGCGCCACAAAACAAACCTCAGCCCAGACGGATTACACTTAGCACTCTGGAGGGGTGGGGCAAGCTCAGCACCCCCAAATCACCAGCAATTACCTCTAATACAGACCCCAGCACCCCTAAATCTGCTCCCTCTACACCTGCCTCCAGCAAAGGACCCCTTACACCCCATACAACCCCCAGTACTCCTCTCGGGGCCCTCAACTGTAAAGGTAGCAATACGCCAAAGGGACCCACGCCCAGGTAGGGAATACAGCCGTGGCATAATCTAATGTCACACATTCTGTCTTTACCACCTATAACATGCTGAAAAATGCTTTGCATAGTGTCTATTAAGACACATCCTTTGTTGCTTCTCTTACAGACGAATTTCACTGACTCCAATTGTATCAAAGTCCCCCTCTCAGGGATTTGTAACTCCATCTTCTACTGAGAAAGCCAAACGTGGTTAGTAAAGCCAATTATTGTTTCCGTTTCTTTTTAATATTGTGTTTTATATCCTTCTATAACCATAAGAAGTGTGTGAACTATACTTAGTACTAGGGATGCACGATAAATTATCGGCCGATAATTAAATTTAGGTCTATATATATATATACACAAAATTTTGAACCACTTCAGCTGCATGCTGCTCACAGTTCAAATCCAGTACTGTACTGTCATTCTGTCATGATCATTCACTTACTGCTATGTACATTGTTGATGTAGTACGTAGATATTTATGAATTGTTCCTATAATTTAATCAAAGCATATTGTTTGAAACCGACTACTGTCTGAATGCTTTCTTTTTGAGACCTGTTAGACTTGTGGCTATTGAGAACACCTTTCTGGTTGCTCAGGAGGAAACATCTTAAATTTGTTTATTAACTAAATATTATACCAGAAAAGTTTAAAAGAAGAATTAAAGAACCTTTAATTAGTTAGGCTTGGTACATGATTTTCAGGAAACAATAATAATTTTCAGTCCCAGACAATGTTATATTATATCGGCCAATATATATATATATCAGATATCGGCTTCCAATGTAAAACAAATGATCCGTTATCGGCCAATATTTACATATCGGTGCATCCCTATTTAGTATACTTGTATTTGCACAATCTATCTCCTAGGTCATTGATTTGTTTGTGCATATAAATGTTTTACCATAGAAAGACCATCTCCACCCAACGATCCATCATGCAATCCTCCAGAATCTAAAAGGTCCAAGACTGCTGATCCAAATGGCTCTGCCAAGGGCAGTGAGCAAAGTGTGAGCACAGAACAAAGTGTCAAATCCCAACAACCATAGACACTCAACATTCATCATTGTGCCTTATTAGCACTTACATTCTCAGAAATGAAGTATTATATTCATTCATTATACCTGGAACATAATCCAGGGTTGCAGATGTAAACCAGTGTACAAATGGAGTCAGACATGGACATGCATGATATGCATTTACTTTTTGCTGTAATATTTTTGTAATTACTCTTATAAATATAAGAGTGTACCTGTTTTTCAGAAGAAAAAAACATATTATTATTCTCCAAAACAACCTTTTGTTTTTCTTCAGTTATTAAAATGTATTTGTTTGATCTTATGGACATTTTTACTATTGTGTTGTCTGTTTAGATTTTGTCATAAAAAGTTTTGAGTACTAAAAATTTTTGAAAACTAGTCTGTCTTTCGAAATATTTGTTTCGATCAAATGGATTTGCTCAATTGCTTTCTTAGTGAGGTTCTTAAGAAAAAGGGTTAAATGGTTTGGTCATTTCAGTGTCCAGTTATTAACTGCGTTTAAAATGGCCCAGACTGAATTTTACAATGGAGTAATTTCACAAAACATGTCGTGATTGTCATGTTGTGACTAAAGATTTCAAAATATATGATTAAATATATAGCTTCAATATAGTAACTCTTAGCCTAGAATTTGCAGAATCTACTTTTGACATGTTATCAAGCAGCTTCTTGAGCTCCCACTATGTGACGCTATTTAAATCGTATTGAGTTCTATCTAATCAGGGCCCTTTTGTTTTTTTCGTCTTTATTATTCAGGTATTTTAATTGATATTTTGTGCAAGAATTGGCATAATAAACTATACGGTTCATTACATAACTAATGTTAAACTTGTGTATATGCCTTTAGATTAGGAGTTTCCAAACCTGTCCTGTAGCACTCAAAGCTTTTGCACATTTTCTATGTCCTCATCTAACACACCTGATCCAACTCTTCAGCTTGGTTGTAGATTACAAGACCTGGATATAAGATATAAGAAGCAGAAAATAAGTATTTCTTATTTTGCATGCACAAACAAAATGTGTAGAACGTGCGTTTAAACTCCGGGTGTAAAAACAGTTTGTGTTTTTCACTGAAATCATATTTCCCTTTTACTTAATTATTGTTTAGTGTTTATGCTAATATTATCAACCACCGAAGAGCTATAGCCAGATGAACAATGTTGTGATTAGTTGAGTCATTCTGCACCCTCTTATCAACAACAGAAGAGTCCACATAAACATTATGGCAAAAAGAGGTAGTATTGAATGTTTTTTTATGTGTTCCAGTGACCCGGTGTTATACAGTGAATGTTTTTTCCACATATAGGATATCTCACCGCTCCGGGTCTACATCTCCCATCATCTTTGGTCTGAAAATGAGAGACCCCTGGTTGTTTCATCACAGCGAGGCACCAAATCGCTTGCAAAAACCTTTATTAATTCGGTTTCCCTGGAATGAACTGCCAGCCTCCACCCCCCAACTGCAGCATCATTCACAACTTTCAAAAAACAGCTCAAAACATACCTGTTCCGCATTTATTTGACTATCCAATAATTGTGTCTGAAATGTCTTGTGTCTAAAAAATAATAATCTTGTTCGTTCTCTCCCTTGCTTACTCCAGTTTGAATCCCCCTAGTAGCATGGCCTTGTAAACTAACGGTACTGTCTATCGTGTTGACGACATGTTTATATGCTCTCCTACTTGTATGTCGCTTTGGATAAAAGCATCTGCCAAATTAATAACTGCTAATGTAATGTATCTCAGATATCTATTTAACTAAAGTTTTTTTGTATGTTTCTTTATACACTTGTGTTCCAAACCATGTATTCACAGTCAAATGCATAAAAAACTTTATTGTGGACACATCTTCACTGATGATGTGAGGTTTTATCAATGTACAGTACCTTATCACATTACACCCCAGTCAAACATTTTTACCCCTATTCTTCAATAGTGTTCACTGAGAAACACTTCTGTTTGTTTTTTCAAATGTTTTGAATTCCTGTATACTTGTGAACATTTAGTAAAATAGAATGTTCAAACACTCCAGCAGTTCTTAGGAGTTCAATTTGGTTATGTGTGTACGAAAACCAATCTGTAAAACTCCATGGACATGCCTTTGCAATTGTGTTTGGTCTCATGTGTTTTATTAATCTCTATATCAGTACTGAGGAAACCTTGCAGAGCATTCTTCAAATCCATTCTTCAAATTCTGTAAATCCAGCTATAAAGACAGTATTAATTTAATCTCAAAGCTTTGAAGGTAAGTAGGTGAAAAAGACTTTAGTCTGAATAGTGTTTGTGTATTAAATCCTTTAAAAATGAGTTAAGTGCAACATCAGTATACGCTATGGTGAAAACATCCTATTTCACATACTTATTTCTGTGTTTGCCCAGATCACTATTTATGTCATTTTCAAATAGCATTTGAAGTCAATAAAGTGTGTCTGCCTTCTTTAGTTATCTGAGCATTTTAATCAAAAGACAAACTTGTATGTTTCTGAAAACATTACAATTATGTAAAGACAGGCTCAAAGCTTTTAATGACTACATGTCTTTTCAAGACATATATTAGACATAGACTAAACAATCATTTAGTTAGTTAGCAAACAAAAGAGTCATTATATATATAATATACAGTTGAGCTAAAATTATTCCTCCCCTGGGTAAATCAAGGAAGGCCGTTTTTATGTCATTGTCTCATTGAAAGATTCAGCCCTCACCCCTTTTATGACTTCTTCCAGGGACAGTCTAGTTTTGAGTTTTCTATCTGTTGTTATTTGCTAGAATGACGTCATCTATCTGAACAAGATGTCCAGGATCTCTAGCAGGGAATTAGGCCCAAAACATTAAAGATACGGCAGTTCATATTATGTTACAGTACAAATGGGGTGCTTTTTATCCCTGCGTTCATCAAACCCATCCTGAGTGTTTGCTGCTAAAAAGCTATTTTTTTTGTTTTATCAGACATGAGCTTTGCTGGTAAATGGATCTGTTGATATTTGCTAGAATCCACGATGCCATCTATCTGAAAAAGATATCCAGGATCTCCAACAGAGAATTAGGCCCAAAACATCTAAGAAACAGCGGCGTATATAATTTTACAGATCATATGGGGTACTTTTTATCCCTGTGTGCACCAAACCCATCCCAAGCTGCTAAAAAGCAAAACAAAATTGTTTTATCAGACATAAGCATTATAGGTAAACACTCAGAGCTATCTTGGCAAAAATAAAAGGTTATATAAGATGTTGAATAATTATGAACAATGTGTATTGGATTAAAAATATTTATTTAATAATGACAACCCACTGTTTAGAATTCTTGATCTCCAATGAAAGCTGGATTTTCAAGAAAAGATCGAAAGGATTAACGATGCAGATTTATTTGCAAAGCCTTTCTTGATCATATTCATCTAGGCTTTAGGTTTGAAATATTTCTTTAGCCTAGCCTATATATAATGAAGTTTTAAATGGCAGGAGTGCGAAAATTGTGTTGGTTTCCTTCTAGAATTAACATTTGCAATCCTTTTTCTTTATACATTTAGTTAAAGATACGACATTTGTGCATATGTTGCACAATTACTGCATAAATGTTAACACAGAAGATACTCTGTCAACACCCAAAACATTTAGACAAACACTAGAATATTTTGCATCATATCAGTAAATATGGACGGCAGAAATGAAAATCTGTCTAAACGCGACAATAATTTTCGGGTTATTGTCCGTATAATTTTAATAAACTTGACACTAAGTAAGGTACAGCTGACGTCAGCAACCTATCATCGTAGGGGAAAAGTAGGGAAAACAAACCAATGAGTGGCAGCCGAAAGGACCAATGGCAGCGTTCGCAGTCGCCGTTCTTTAAAGAGTTCACCAATAGGTGTTGCCGAGGGGAGGGGGTGAGGCAATTTGGCGTCGAGGCGAAGTTAGGTTGACGAATGGCAACCAACAGAGGGCTACGAGTTAAAAATTGGATTATTTGATCATCTGACTGGCTTTAACGTTACACGAACGGACACGGAGCGATTGAAGGGCAAACCGTGGACGATATTGTTGATTTTAGAGGCCGTTACGCATTTGGATGGGTTTCAGGAAGACCCCCTCGTCTCGCGCGACAGATTAGCTGCGGCGTGCTGAGACCCGAGTTCAAGATATCACAAGTTGCACGCGCGAGAGGAAGACCCTCGCGAGCGATCGTTACTGGATATATTAAGATCGTTTCAATGGATCTGATATGACGTAGTTGGCGTTTCGGCGTCACGTGCTTGCCTCAAGTGTTGTTAAATTTGACAAAAGAGGCCCCTGAAGTACCTGGATAGATCATATTTTAATATTTATGATTGGCAGCCGCGCCACTGCGTATTTGACAGCGAGGGGATGCAAGCCGTTTGACACACCGACCGTTGAATTTTGTGTGATCGGTTTCACAGGACGGACAGCCGGGCACTACTATGGAAAAACTTTGAAATAGCCAGCATTTTAGCAGTCAGTTTATGTGAATTTTGTAAGTGTTCTGGATCGACTTATGGCTTTTGATAGTGGAGATTGTTCTTCGGTGTTGAACTCCCAGTCACATGGATTAGTCGCCGTTCTTGGCGTTTGGTAGGATGTGATAAAAATGTCTGGCACCAAAGATGATGGACTTGCAAAGTACTTCAGCTGCTACTCCAGTGCTTCTTATTAATAACAAAACCCATCCTGATATCTTATTTATTGTCGATTGTCGTTAATTTATTAATATTAATTACGGTTGATACTTAAACATCTAAATTGAGGATTGATGTGTCTGCTTGTACTAGAATTGATAGACTTATTTAGAGCATCCTTGATTCATAATCGTCTCAATGTCGGTGGATGAACCCAGTCTGAACGGTTCTGCTTTTTAAACTTGGAGCAAATAAGCAGCACTGAAAGTGAAACTGTCAAGGGAAAACATTCCGGTAAAAATGTCTAGCGAGTGGACCTATAACGCGCCCTGTAGTACCGATGACACCTTTCGTAATAAACTGTCAGTGCACGAGCAGCGGGAACGCGCGGGGTTTGCGAACGGTGGCGGCGCACCAGTAAAGTCTTCTGCTTTCTTCGAGATCATCGGCGGCTCTCTTTACCGCAAAAAGTTGGAGAAAGGTTTCATCCAGTACCGCGAGGTGCTGGCTGAAGATAAGCGACTTCAGTCCATAGCCACCTTTCACGAGAAGAGACAGGGAAAGTCGCACCACACCCTGGAGGACACGTACAGACTGGTGGCCGAGCACTATTGGTGGGAAGGTTTGTCATTTTCTGTATTACAATTTATTTGATTAATTTCTTTAGAAATAATTTACACACCAATTTATTTTATGTCTTGTAACGTTAGTAACTTCAACAGAAGTTGTTCGTGTTCTGGTTAAAACGTTTATCCTGCTGTATGCATCTTATCGACCTCAAAATCTGATGACTATGTTTGTTGCTTACTATCCGGTCTTTAGTTGTCTTATACTCAAAATGTGGCGCAAAGAGGACATAGAAATAACAGTAGTGGAGAAAATCGTTGGGCTCTGCATAGTCCAAATTTTGTCAAAACATTGTCTTGTGTATCGATCTACAAAGACACGTAGAAAAAGTTGAATGCAGCTGTGTCGTTGCTTGATATGTAGATTGACTCTGAGTGTCGCCTTTTACAATCTTATGCAAATTTTAAAATAAATTATAAATGTAGGAAATACAATTATTAAACTATTTGTAGAAAACGTTGCGCGATGAATCTCCATAGAACTGCTCATGTTGAAATATTTTTATTTCGTATAGGGGCATCAACTTTAAATCTGTCCATCTATTCAAATGAAACTAAGCATTTTAGGTGTTTTATGATGGTAAAGTTTAGTGCTTGCCTTAAGGTTTGTTTATTTTTAACACAATCATTGGTGTAGTAAATTGCATAAGTTTAGTAGTGTAGTATTAAACTATAACTTGGGTTATGTCCTTCATAGTTGTTCTCTATTAAGATGCTATAGGGTTCGTAGATGCAAAGTAGCATACTTTATAATCCATAAAATACAATCGCTTTACAATCAGTTCCGAAAATACGCCTTTGCATTTTACCTATGAAAGAAGCTCCTACATTTCCTCCGACATTCTACTTTGTACTGTGGTGTATGTCATTGAATTGGTGAGAGCTTTGTTTGTAAAAGTCCTGGGCTGTTAACTAATTTAGGCTATTGAACAGTCAGATTGTAGGCTCCGATGGGGTCATCGATGAACTATCACCATTGTGTAGGACACCTTATCTAAGATTAGGATAAATGAAGCTTTATTGATTATCATTACAATTATTAGAGGTGCAAAGGACATAAACCATCTTTGCAAGCATTTGGCTGCTCAGATGATTGATTCATTTTCAGATAAAAAGAAACTAACCTGCAGGTTTCTTGACATTGCAACAATTAATCTTCATCCAGATGTTTGTAGGTGGCAGTAATGATTCCAGCTCATTGTGCTCTTCATACAGTAACAACAGTCAACAGTCTCCCTGTTGTCATCTGTCTGTAAGGACTACTTCTGAATGATGTTTGACCCTGTAACCTTTCAATTATAAGCTTTAACCACTAAGCTACACCAATCCACAGACATCTGAGAGCTGATTAAAAGGTCATAAATAAGAACTTTATTATTTTAAATGACATACTTATGACAACAGGTGACGTGAAGATGCTTTACTTTCCATGTTTTTTTCTACTTAAAAAAGCCAAGGCATGCTATATTAAACCAAATAATACACAAGAACAGTTGTTGTTTTTTTGTCTCATTCACCTGAAATCTTCCAAATTTGATAACCAAGGTACTACACAGGGCATAGTAGAATGGAGCTTGTAATCTTAAAGCAAGATTATGAATAAGAGAATGATTGATATACACTGATGTTACACATTAGGATTTTTGATTTAATGTCAAATAAACAAAATCCCTATCATTTTAAAGTTTGTGAAGGTTGTTGGTTTTCTTTTCCTTTCAGGAATGTATTTTCAGGTTAGAGACTTTGTTCTCAATTGTGAAGAATGTCATTCCAAGAGGTCAGAGGTAAGAACTTCAGACAGGATTATTAGTCCTTGAATGTTTTCGATTGTTTTTCTCACACATCTATCATTTGTGTATATATCTAAAGTGTTCAGATGTGGGACTCGTTTCCAGGATGGTGGAATCGCATAGTCATGAAATTTTAAGTAAGCTAAATAGTCAACGGGAAGCAGGGCTCTTTTGTGACATTACACTGAAAACCGGTGGTGGCCACTCCTTCGTCGCTCACAAAGCCGTTCTTGCAGCAGTAAGCGAGTACTTCCAGGAGTTATTTACTGAAATGGACTCCGCCACTGACCCCCAGTCACATGTTGACCTCACAGGTATGGCTACAATGAAATCTCAAGACAAAGTTTATATCTTTTTTCAAAATCAGATCTAAGAAAAACCCTCTAAACTAGATTTATCAGTTTTTAAGGTTGATTCAAGTCATTAACCAGTTTTTCATTCTTGAATCATAATGATTTTTATTTGTATTTTAGGTTTCAGTGAGCAAAGCTTGCTTGCTTTACTAGAGTTCTCTTACACTTCTACTCTAAACCTGAATCTGGACAGTTTAACAGAGGTTTGTGCCATGGCCCATCATTTACGCATGTGGCCTGCCCTTGAGGCCTGCTCTGCTATCAAAAAAGAGCGAGAGACCTATCAGCCATGTTCCAAAATGCACTGTACTGCTGGTGATCCAAATTCAATGCCTGGGCCTTTCAGGAGAGACCTGTCTTTGACTCCACAAAGAAAGGTAGGACTGAAGAAAAGGAGAGAGGATGAACAAGAATGTGTGTCTGGGTCTTCCTGGAACACCCAAGTGCAATACAGAGAGCATATTGTTGATAAGATGTCAGAGAAATCTGGAACAGAAATATTTAATCCTCAATTGCAATGCCAAGCATCATCCAGTTTTCATGTTGAGGAAAATGGCTTTCCATGTAGTCCAAATCGCAGAATGAAGCTCATGGACTTCAAATCTCCATCCTGCAAGAAAAAGTTGTCCTCTCGACATATACTTTCAGTCATCTCATCCTCTCCATGCACCTCAACTCGTTCTTCTTCTCCATCACGCCGCCTACTTCGTTCCTCACCTGGCGCTGCCCTTGCTTTGCGCAGACTCCTGCCTAAAATTGACCTCACTAACAAGAGAAAAAGAAAGTCCTCTTCCTACCGAACATACAAGTCCCGATCTGAATTCTCAGTGACTCAGTCCCGATCTCAGGCAAGCCATGTAACCTCTGTAATGGTGAAAGAGGAGGATCTGGAGGAAGACGTATGCAACACAATCCCTCAGGATGAAGTACACAGCCCCCGTGCACAGGAGAAATACAAACTTCTCAGTTTCCTAGGCTTGCAGAGGAAGTCTCTAGTGCCTGGTCCTGAGGAACTGTCTGGTTGGGGGCAGAAGAAACGGCTTAGGAAGTTAAAAGTCAGCAATTATTCCCTCACAGCTAGACGTAAACCTCGTTCACAGGGTGTCACATTGGGACTTGGGCCCAGTTTAGGGGCATTTGCAGCAGTAAGTCCATCTTTGTCCCTCTGTGACATGAGCAGAATGGACTTATTGAACAGACCACTGAAAGCAGAGCCCCAAGACTCATGGAGCCATGAAAGTTCAAGAAAGAAGAGACGTGCTGCAGGGCAAGTTGTTCAACCAAGTACAAGGACTACACGTAGCAGGTCAATGCTCCAGACAGATTCCAGCGGAACTGATAGAATGCTCAGACGTCACAATAGAAATCATGACCAAAAGCAGCCTGCAAGAAGAGGTAGGCTACCCGTCCATGATGCTTATTCCACTTCAAAGAGGATGCTCAGGATAAAACAGGAACCTGCCGATAGTGCTATTCTACAACCTATTCAGCGGCGAAACACTGCCTGCCACCACCAGGCAGCTGTAAACCCCCCTGATGCAAGAGGTCCAGCACGTAGGGGTCGGCCACCAGCGGATCGGACTGTTAGAGCCACAACAAACTTGCAGCAAACAAAGCAGTACAAACTCGGGCGTCCCACAGTAGAAAAACCAAAAAGTTCAAAACAAATTGAAAGCAAAACAAAATGCAACTATGCTACAGGAATGGCACAAGCAAAGCACAGCAGAACTAAAAAAGGAACCCAGGTGAAAGAGAACAAAAAGTCTAAAGCACTTACCAATAGAAAAGAGAACTCTGAAGTTCAATATGGTGTTATGAACTGGGACATTTCCAATACAAACCATCAGCATCTTCAGAGCCATCCCCTTTATAAAACCATAAAGGAGGAGCCAGCAGACCCCCTGCCACTAACCCAACCATTCCCGACCTCAGATTCCTCTGATCTAGGTAAGCGTCAAAGCAAACCACCTGTCAAACTGCTGGATCAAGGGTTCCTCTTCGGTTTCTGTCGGCCAGCAAGTGGCATCAAACAGGAGGAGGAGAGTGTGGACATCTACCTAACTCGGTCAGTCTCTCATGCAAGCTGTTCCCATCGGGATTCGTCACCCAGTCTGGTGAGAAAAGAGAGGGTGAAGGCCAGGATTAAGCCTGATCGAACAGGTCTCAATGGGCCTCACTGGGCTGGACTTGGCAACAGGTCGACGCCGTTTTCTCAAAGGCTTGCTATTCAAGTGAAAAATGAGAGAGATGAAACAAATGTGTCCCAAAGATCAAGTGGTGTTCGAGTTAATAAAAACCCCAAAGTCAGCAAGAGTTCTAAGGTCAAGAAAGAACCTACAAAGACAAAGGTAATGTACATCTTTGTGTTGCACTTAGGGAAAACTAGTGGAATCGCATTTGAAGTCTTTGATCTTTTTTGTCTTTTTAGAATGTAAACAAGCTGCTTCCTCTGAGCAGTCGTCGTTCCGTCCTACTGGAATCCATCCGACGGGCACGTCTCAAACAGCTACAGGACCCTAAAGGTCAGGAGTTAAGTGGAGCACATGCTTGTCTGCAGTGCAGGGCCTCCTACAGGGACTGTGATGCTCTCATCATGCATCGTATGAGGCACATTGAAGGCAAACACTGGCCTTGTCCGGTATGTATCTCTATGAATTTTCCTTATGTTGGAACTGTGGCCTAGCAGTAGTTCTTCATTTGACACATTTTCTTGTGGTGTTATGCTTCTGTATGGGAGTTTTGGCCCAGATCGTGACATCTCCTGAACCGTTATTCTGTCTCATAATTTTTTGTTTTCCGTTTACTGTTAAGTAATAACGGCGGAAGTAATAAACAAAATCACCGCAGTAAACTAACTCGCTTTTTGCCTTTACCACTCTGGCTTTCTACTCCCATATCTTGTTTCTTCGTGTTTAATTATTTCGATTTCTCTTGCAGTTGTGCAGTAAGACTTTCTTCAGACAGAGAAATGTAAGGAATCATATAAGGACACATAATCCCAAACTTTACAAATGTTGCCAGTGTATTGCTGCTCACTGAGGTAACGTACACACATTTATACAGCCTGTAATGCACATCAATACAATATTATATAATTGACAACTTGTTTTACATTTTAGGGTAAAATCCACATGGTGTAATGAAGAGGCGCAAACCTTTTTGTTTCTTTAATTGTTAACGCTGTAAATACCAAGAATCTGTGATGTATGATAATGAGGGTCAATTTAAAAATGTAAATAATATTTTGTTTTAAATGGTCTTTTTCCCTTACAAAATAATTATTGTTATTTAAGTAACTAAGCTAAAGTTGCTTTGCAATGTGGTGAACCAGAACTTGAACCCATGGTGTTTTTCTCAGGGGGCGGAAGCTTGTTGGTCAAGGTGATATATGTATAAGGAGATTTGTGTAGAATGCTTTAAATTTGTAACTACTAATGTAATTACTACAATTGTTATTACTATTGTTATGATCATTTTTCAAAATGGCATAATCTTGAGTGCACTTAATGTTAGCTTTGTTTTGAAACCTAAGAAAGATGCGATGTACTGGGATGTACTTGAATGGAGTGGAGTTGGTGAACTGCCCTCAACGTGTGGCTGTCTGGCAATGTTTTAGAAAAAACAGTAACAGAAATGAAGTCACAGGAATTTTAAATGAAGGTTAGGTATATGGGTTAGTTATCCTAGGGATTATGAAATGGTTAACCTGCATTGGTGCAATGCCATAGGAGCCATTTTATGAGAACATCTCTTTTTGACTTCAGCTTTTCAAAATGAAACGGTGACTGTCGTTCAGATAAGGGAATCCCAAAATGTTTAATGTGATTTTCTTTTCTCCTCCTTTGGATAATTCCTTGTCAAATTTGTATGCATATCTTTCTTTAATATAAAATGCAATGAAATTATATGAAGTTTTAAATGTTGAAGTGTGTCTGAAAAGACAGTTTAAAATGTAGAACGACCAAATAGCCATATAAATAAATTTTGCATTTTAAAATTTAAACCGTGTGTGTGCTTTTTGGACTTCACAACCAAATTAAGAACAGGTCTTTTAAAACATCTCAGGAGGGAAGTTTTTATTGTATCATGATTTATTAGCATATTGTACTAAATATAAAAGATTCAAAGGCTTTAAGTTCCACTTTCTATTATAACAGCAATTTAATGTTAACATCTGATGCTGTTCAATTTCGAGAGCTTTAAGAGCTCACACTGATGGACAATATCTGTGTTTTCTGGAGGAAAATATCACTGCTTGAGCTGGTCCACAGTACTGTTGCAGAGGGCCTGGTACCTCTCATCAGGTAGAGCATGAACAGCCAGTGCCTCCTTAAACTCATTCAGCGGGCAGTACACGTCACTGCAACCTGGGATTTTTTTATCCTAGAGGTACAAACAAGAACAGCTACGAATTACGACGTCATAAAAATGGAATACATTAATGACATGACCCTAAACATACTATGCCACAAGCAGGTCTATTCTTATCAACATACTAAAGAAAACAGCATCTGCTAACTGCTACATACAGTACAACAGATTTACAGGTATTTGTAACGTGCCTTTAAATGAATGATTTCTGTGTGAACCACCTCACCTCGCCAATGTAGGAAACTTTAACATAGTGGTGTTTAGTTTGCCGGTGCTGATGCAACTCCAGTGTGATGTCAGCAGCATAAGGAGGCCATTGCATGTCAAAAACTCCCATAGCCATGAGACACGGCATCAATGTGGTGTCATGCACAGAGTACAGGAACAACTTTCTGTATCCGTAAAAAAATGAACACACACAGCATATTTAAAGATCTTTGTTCAAGTTCTTGATTTATATATCTGACCACTGTGGGGCAGCACCTCTCAAAGGTGAGTGTGTTTGCATTACAAAAGCAATACATTTTAATAAAAGGACTAAAATATTGTTGTTGATGGCTTTAAAATATAAAGCAATACTGTTAAAATTAATGACAAAGTTTAGTTTTCATAAGTCTATAATTAATGTAATAAATTGCATATGTGTTTACTCTGCTAGGACATCTTTGTGAACTTGGGAGGAATTATTAACCCAGAAGTGAGGGAAACTCAGGGTTTTCCGTTTCAGAATGTAAGGTATGTCAAACCCGAGAAAGAGGGGTAACTCAAGCCCGTTTCTGAAAGAGAGGTAACTTATACCCAATCAGTAACTATGGTAACTTACTCTGTGAACCTAACCAGGTCTGGAGCAGTTTTTCTTTGGTAAACCCAGAGTTTATTTCGATCTCCTCACCATTTAAAGCGCAATTGGTGTACATTCATTAATATAGTCATTCATGGCACACATTTCTCAATGACTAAAATGTCATATTTGCTTTTATAGAGGATTCAGTACATGAAGAGGCTGCATTAATTCATAGGAAAGTACTTTTGTCATTTCCCTGTGCATTTTCATTAAAACTGTACCGTTTTTCTTTAAATGCATTACATCAGAGCATAATTTTCTATGGACGATGAGAAATGACTAAATACAGAAATACACGCAGAAATGAAGCGATAAAGGTAATAAACAGCCGCCATGTTCTTTATTTTGGGGCAGTTTCCATGGTGAAACGTAATATCGGAGCTCTATTGATAAACCTACCCAGAGTAAATTTAACTAACTCAAATACTTGTTCTGAAACTCAAAGTTTCTCATTTCCAAGTAAACCAACTCTGAGTTCAAGGTTTAATCTAGAGTTGGTTGTACCTCCTTATTGAAACTGGCATCATTTGTTTCCAGATGATAAAACATTTGATGTTATTCATGACAATGAGACTCAGATGTCCAGTTAGCAATGTTGATGATGCTCTTGTGTTGCTCTTGCCGTTTGAGATGGTTTCTTATGTGTGTGCGATCTGTGATTTCTAGGGTGTAAGGACTTTAACTCACCTGTCTGGGTAAGAGGTAGTTCCCTGTACTTTGTCATCAATGTTGGCCAGTAGTATGTTAAAAAAAGGACCCACACACATCTGGACAATCTGCCTGAAGACAAACACATCTTAAAGCCTCCAAACATGAGCTTCTGTACATTCTTCCGCCGACATTTCAATAGCAGGATCACATATTCCTTCACCTCTTACTGGGCTCATAGATGTGACAGATCATATCTACTGCTCTCTTTTCGACTGTATTTCTCCAATGCTCAAGAGCCGTAGGAACCGGCAGGCCATGAGTCTAGGATTAATAATAAACAAAACACTACTCAACAAACCCAACAGTGCTATATCTGTACAATGCTTCCTATCACCAGAGGGCTGCTTTACCTCTCTTGCCACCATGTCATCTCTAATGAGGATGAAGTCGAGGTGTTGATGAGGATCGACCCCCAACGCGCTCTGGATGCTTCGCAGGTCTTCGGCGATGTCTGGAAGAGTGGATGATTCTTTCCAGCGAGGACTACGTGTCATGCGCCACAGCCAATCACAGAGACATGGTGTTAACCAATCACAAATCAAATTACAAATATTGATCATTTACATCACCATGGTAACAAGCAAGTTTACCCAGATAGCAACTTCAGCAGTTTGCATCCATAATAGTTGGGGTAGAGGACCTCTTTCTCTGCCTTATCAGTGAGAATGGGCACAACACCTTAAAGGGAGAAATATTAACATTTTATTGACTATTCTACCACGCTACACAGAATAATTGAGTTGCCGTTTTACCTGCTTGTTCCTGTTGGAACAGTCCTGCCACCAAACATTTAGCAGACTCAATAGTCCGTACGATGTTGGTTGAGCGAATGCTATAAAAAATAACAGAGCATCCATTTTACCGGTTCACTTTGATGATGCACGTTCATTAAGATTATTGTTATTATCAAATTTATTATATAATAATTCTATTTATTATCATTATAGTTTAGGGTGATTTATAAAAAATATGAATAAGAGAAATGTTGATCCGGATTGGTTTTACTGATGGTTTAATACTATTCTTACGTAAACTTGTTTTTACTTCTTCTGAAGAAAATGCAATTAGTTCTTGTCCTTGTAAAATGTACTATCATTAAGCTGCAGGTGGTTGCCAGGATTTTTCAAGTGTTCAGTTTGGTTTCTAGGATGTTGCTTGTTTACTGAAACTAAGAGTCCAACTATCTGGATATTGCAAGATATTGTTAGGGTTCCTTTATCAATGTTAGTCTATAGGACATTTTTGATACATTTATTATCTGAATTAGTCTGAACCTGTACACTTTTCCTCAATATTTCATAGTTTTATGATATGATTCATGCAAAAGTGATGCACGACTCCACACAGTTGAGTTTATAGTTAGAGCTAGGGGTCTATTCAAATCCCGGAGGAAAGTCATTGTGATGCTATCCAAAGTCTTGTTGTCCACTCACTAAACTTCTTTGGGACTGAAAGAAGATGTGAGGAACGGCACGTCCTCTATGTATCTTTTTCGCAGCTTCACTCCAAGATCGTACAGCTGTTGCATGCCCAGTGTGGTCAGCTGACCTGGATAAGTTCCACCCTGTAGGAGGAGTCAGAATAAGTGCCATTATTTATCTTAATATGACTGCCTGTCACTATATTCAGATAAACACAGCTAAACATGTTAATGTTTACATTATGGTATGACATTCTAATATTTACTATCAATTTACTGCATTCCAATAATGCACTCAAGAATAAAGCTGTATATATAAATGGAAACTATAAATCTACACACAGTAAAGTTAGTTAATGCCACGGAATCCTTAAAGCCAAAGTTGCCTGTCAAAAGCCAAGGATCAGACTGAAACATATTTTAACCTCATTTCACTATGGAGAATACTATCAGCAATAAAACAAACTTCCCATAGTTTAATAATGTAGCACAAATGTATGAACACAGACGCTTGCTCACTGTCAAGATTTTGGCTCTGTAGCTTTCCTCCACTGGAGATGGGGGTCTGGGTCCTCCTTGTAGGTCTGTAACCTTATAGTCTATTTCAGTGTGAGCAGGAGCTTCGAGTAGCTCAGGGACCCATTGTGCCTGGAGATGAAGAGACCATGCCGGTCAACATGATGATGCTGGTCAATTTCCATTAACTGGCAGACAGTTAATAACATAACAGTGTCTCTCTGTCAATTAATTAAAGAGTATGCGGGTAGGGTTGGGCCCCAGATGACTCTAAAATGTCTAAACAATAAAGAATTAATGTCAGATTTGTGTCACCAGCCCTCTTACCTCCAACACATCCGGAATAGATTTCAGCGGGGTTCTCGCCCCATGTCTGAATACAACCTGGATTAATTTAAGCTCGTATGGAGATACTTCGGTCTTATTCTTTTGAGACCAAAACATCGAGCCAAGGCCCACTGAACCTAAAAGACCCACACGTGCCCACATGATGCACCTGATAAGAGAAAAACACTTTAATCCCATACATATCAGACATTCACGATTTTTATAGTATTTATGAAATTAAGTACTTAAAGCATGACATTGTAATTTATTAAATTTGATTCTAGATTACAACAGAATAGAAGTCTCTCTCTCTCTATCTCTATCTCTCTCTCTCTATCTCTCTCTCTCTCTATCTCTCTCTCTCCTCTCTCTCGTTGGTATATATACGTAAACATACCTTTATATCTACATATCATCTATTAGAATTCAGAAGTTAAAAGATCTCACTTCAACATGAAAACGAGTCAGTATGTTTCCATTACTCAAGCTCAACTCCACGCAACAACTGTCACATCATCCCCTATGTCCGGTATGTCCGCCTCTCGTTTCAGCAAGTTTTTACACACTCGTGAAAAGATCAACTATTACGGAGTAAGCATGACTCAGTTGCGTAAAAATAAATGTGCTTTACATATGAGGATCTCTGCAAATGTCACCGACCTGAAGGTTTCAGCGGCGAAGTCAAATCCACTGGTTTTGAATTGCACTCATTCCGGTCGGGTAGAGTGACATTACGCCGGCTGATGGCGAGGTGCGTTGTGTGACATGTAGTTTAGTAGACTGCCAGCACAATATGCGATTCAAAGAGTAAAACTACATTTCCCGTCGTATATAGTGGCTGAACACGTTTGTAGGTCGAACTATCGCTTTTTATCAAAGTGCCGTAATGTTTCTATTTAAACGAATTCGATATATTACGGTAAATACCATTTATAGACAGGGGCTCGGTTGGCCTCTTTTGTCTAGTATGTTTTGTCGAATCTATTTGTATGCACTTCATGTTGTTACTTATGTATTTAATGTTGGTTCCACGAAAGACTGAGCATTACGCAGATGCCACGTGGTTTGGTGGTGGGGGGATTAAGTAAATAAGCATCACATGTAGTATTAGTTTTGGTATATTTTATTTAATACTCCCAGCAGATCAAAGGCAATTAGACTGTGGCTGTGCAATCATATGTGATAAATTAAGTGAAACGAAGGGCAGATGTAATCCTTTGCAAGGATAACAGTTTCAGACAAAGATTGCCCAGACCTACTTCACACTGATGGAAGGTTATATTTGACAAAACATAACCACCATTAGTAATAAAGGTGATAACACGAGCAGATCAAAATAAAGACAAACAGAAATCGTTAAGGTTTAAATGACCAGTCTTTTACCTGAACAATTAAATAGTTCTATGTTTCTTATGAGACCAGATATTGAAATATTTGCCATGACACAATATCATTTAAAACAGAAATCTATGAAAGTGCTTTGGTGAAAACCAACCTTGCTTTCCATGAATCAGAAGAATGATGTAATAAAATTGCATATTTAATGTTTGCTCTTGCCATCTGTGCTTCTGAGAACAAGATCATTCAGATATTTTACCGTCACATGCACAAAGATGTAGTATGTGTTTTGATCAACTCTCTCAAAAGGCACTTTCAGAAGTCATAATCGTCAACATCATGACAATAGCTCTAATGTTATTCACAGTTATCTGAAAGCATCTATACAGTAATATATATATATATATTTTTTTTTTTCCTACTATGTTAGTGAATGATGTTCCAGAACTAAACATTTTTTAACATTCTTCCAAATATCTTTCCTTTCGTTCAACTGAACAAAGAAATGTATACAGATGACGAACATCTTGAGGGTGAGTGACAGAATTTTTGGTTGAACTATCCCTGCTCAAAGAAGGACTTTGAGCAGGACATATATGCAGGCTTTTCTTTTTCTAAAAAGCCAATTGTCTTAAATATCTGTCTCTGCTTGGTGTCATAAGGTTATTAAAATACCAACTTTATTAGTTAGATCCATTATCCCAAACTATTTTATGCATGAAATCAACATTATATCAGTAGTTTTCTCATGTTTAATACATTCATCTACTACTGTATGTCATATCGAAAACCTTTTATTTTTAGATGACTATCTCATCCTGTAAAAATCTACATTCAATAACAATTATAACAACAGTTTCAAGGAAACCAGATTAAATGCTCTGATACAGATTCTCTCTCTCTTCTGCCAACTCTCATTATATCATCCTCTGTTTGTGGCCACTGAAATGCTCCAAACCACGACTAAAACCAAAAGGCAAGCAAACACAAGCATCTTTCCTCTATGGACTTCTCTTCCTCCGAGAACGTTCTGCTTTAACCCAGCCTAAACAGCCAGATCACCAGGTCTGACCCTGCTACTACTAGTGCCACTTGTCTTGCTAAGGCGACGCTTGTCTCTGAAAATGTCCGGGTGGGACGATGGTGTTGAGGGGGCGCTGGGCAGAGGGCTCCCACCGCTCATCTGCAGGAAGTCTTCGTGAGGCTCCAGGTTGTCATGACTGTGATGGTGCCGTTCTGTGGCCATATTGACAGAGTTCTGCTGGTGGGCTAGGCGGTTATTGAAGGGCTGGCAGCTTTGGTGGATATGATAAGGATGGTGGTGATAAGGATGCGGGGGTGATGTTGGTCCTTGACTTGACGCCAGGCACTGGTTAAAATCTGGAGGTGGGGTACAGGTTTGGCTAGGAGTTGGTACTTTAGACGTATCAGGGATTTCTATTGGAATAGTTGCTCTTCTAGGTTTGACAGGTTTGTCAGTTTTGTTCCTGACATCATTGGCCCGGTTAGCCGCATACTTTTTAATGCACTGTCTGCATTGTTTCCAGCCGATGTGGTACAGCTCCAGCACACTGAGAAAGAGCGAAACAGCAGCCACCACTAGCATAAACACTATAAAGACGTTTTTCTCAGTCGGCCGGGACATGTAACAATTCACAGGGTTTGGGCATGGTGATGTGTCACAGTGGTACAGTGCATCAAGAAAGATTCCATACAGCATGTATTGGATCACAACGAAGGTCACTTCCATGACTGAACGTATCAAAATGCTTATGATGTACGTATGAAGCAGCGCCCCACGTAGGCGGATCTTTGGCGGCGACTGTTCGTTTTTTTCTTTCTGTTCCAAATACGCCTTCTCTCCTCGTGCCTCTTCGTTTCCTGCTGTAACTTTCTCCTCGAATTCTCTCTGCCTCCGCTTCTCCTCCATGTGGACCGTGTGCATGGCATGGCCCATGTAGATGAGGGATGGAGTCGAGACGAAGACGATCTGTAGCACCCAGTAGCGTATATGAGCGATGGGGAAGGCTCGGTCATAACAGACATTGGTGCAACCAGGTTGTCGTGTGTCACACATGAAGTCAGACTGCTCGTCACCCCATGATGACTCCGCAGCCGTGCCCAGGACCAGGATGCGGAAGATGAACAGCACGGTCAACCAGACCTTCCCCACGGTCGTGGAATGCTCCTGAACTTCTTCCAGAACATTACCCAGGAGACTCCAGTCCCCCATTGCTACACAACAGCACTAGACAGACAGAGACAGATGCAGATAGACAGAAGAGAGATAGAAAGAGAGCAAATTTAATTTTTTCCCAAGAAATGTATGTTGTCTACACTTGAAGCTAATTTTAAATAGAGATCATTTGCAGGCAATATATTCAATTTTAATACAGTATTTAATTCACATTATTGTGTGCACTAACAAAATATGCTAATAGCATGCAACATCATCAAGAAAAGCACATGAGGTTTATAAAAAAGGAATAATGCAACATAATGAATATAAATGCACTATAGTGCAAATTATTTATGTTGGTAAACAACAATGAAACCTTTTGAATAATAGTTTTACTGAAGGGGGCACTCTTTCACCATTCATATGACTACACATCAAGATTAGCAAAAACTAAATCTCACTGTTTACACATCCTAACCTTGAATTCATATAGTAATAAAGAGGCCACAAAAAGTATTTGAACATCTAGAAGAAGCTGCAAGAAAACCCTTGCAAGAAGCTGAGAGTGCTATGAGAATCCTTCTTAAAACAAAAAATAAGTATACTTGCATTTATCTTTTAATTCTTAATGTTACACTTAAGAGCACTTGACTTGGACTGATGTGGAACTTACACCAAGTATTTGTACACAGTGATAATTCAACTCGAATTAAAGTAAAGTATAAGGTTTATCCAGTTCAAGTATAATTATTAATACCTAAATAAAGGCACACAGTAGTATACAGTAGCCTACTTACAGTGCACAAAAATATGTCAAAGAAAAATACGTTCACGCTGGCCGAAAGTTAATTTCCGGTCTGTGTTTGGTTAAAATATTACAATTTATTAATATATAGTAATATTTTTTTGTACTTTAATTACACAAAATTAGATTTAAATTACTCAACAGTTATTGATTCTTTGCAGAGATCAACTGGGAGTTAAGTTTGGGCCACTGAAAACTACTGGTAACATTTTATTTTAATATTCTGATGCTATATGTTTACAGTACTAAATGCATTAACAAATATGAAATATGAACAATATAATTGTTTAGTATTAACCCTTTGTTCATGTCAATACAGCAATTCATGTTAGTTCATGGTGCATTTACTCATGTTAACAGTGACGATGTTTGATTTGAATAATATGAGGGGCCGTTTAGGCCATAATTATTGAAATGACGCTTACAAACACTAGTGAAATAAAAACATCGATCGAACTTAGTGAAATTCATTCATACATATTAATGAAATGACTCTTACAAACACTAGTGAAATAAAATCATCGATCGAACTTAGTGAAATTCATTCATACATATTAATGAAATGACTCTTACAAACACTAGTGAAATAAAAACATTGATCGAACTTAGTGAAATTCATTCATACATATTAATGAAATGACTCTTACAAACACTAGTGAAATAAAAACATCGATCGAACTTAGTGAAATTCATTCATACATATTAATGAAATGACTCTTACAAACACTAGTGAAATAAAAACATCGATCGAACTTAGTGAAATTCATTCATACATATTAATGAAATGACTCTTACAAACACTAGTGAAACCATACATATGTATTACTGTAATCTTTTACAGACACATTTCAGTGTAGTTGATGAAACATTTCAGTGTAGTCGATGAAAGATTTCAGTGTAGTTGATGAGAGCATATTTCACTGGAAAAGGAAGCTGTATCCTCACTTCCGTTTAGTTTGGCGCGCGTTGATGACGTGCAGATATGCCGCGAACAGGAACCTGTCAGCTGCAATTAATTTACTGAGCAATATTTTACAATCGCCCGCGCTACCTTCGGTTTTTCCTTATACAGTTTCGTTGTCAATGCAATTTTTTTATTGTCTAAAAATATATTTTGGCTATAAAACTATAAAACTGTCCCAAAAAGCTGAAGCGTGCGGTTCCGTAATTCTTGGCGTCTGCAATTCCAATAGGAACTACACATTCGAATGAAACTTTACTCCCACTTTACCAGGATTTAAAGAGTATGTCGAGGAAATAAAACTCTGGTTTTAAGATTTCAAAATGACGCCACGGCGATGTTTTTTGGTTTAGCAAGTGTTTTGCGTTATTTTCATACACGAGTAACAATGAAGATGATATTACAGCTTTTCTAAGAAGTGCACTTAAGTGTTTAGAGGACATTCAAACAGCGAATGGTGCTACGAATATGTTGAGCCTTCACAGAGAGCTAGAGGACCAAACGAGAACCTTGCATTCATTGTTGCAAAGCTGTAAGAGCTGTGGATGAGGAGAACCCTTGTTTACTAGAACTGCAGTCCTTACGTTTTGTAATGTTGTTTTGTATACAAATAATTATTTTTTTAAATTTTATTTAACAATTATTTGTATACAAAACAACATGGCATTTCAAACGTTGTAATAGAAAATACAGTCCATGTGCATGACATAAATACAATTATAATAAAAACATAACAAAATGATAATAATAATAATATATATTTTTTAATACAAATAAAATTAACAAATAATAAATAATTAAAGGGGCTATGGTTTTTCTTGTAAGTCATATTCTAGAATGTGTCATACCATATATAAAAGGCCATATTCCATTTCCGGATCCAAATGATCTGATTGCATAGGCAAACAACAAAATAATGGGAATATAGATTTATTGTTAGCTGCAAAAGTACGATCATAACCTTTATCACCATAACGAAATGTCCAGACAGTGGTTACTTTTCACAATTCGACTTTTCAAGATGATCGCTACCGTACAACCCTGTGTAGATGCGCAATTAAGCGTAGATAGCGTGACCGCACTTATCTCAACCGCAGATTGCGTGACTCCAGCGAGACGTTGTCTGTGTCTATACTATATAGTAGACTCTATAGTGTGCGGCGGCTTATGCCCAAGCAGCTTAAAGTTCGCTGCCAGTTCATACCTAAGCCAAGGCAGTATGAGATCTGTGCATGTGAGATCTTCCTGGCAAGTGGGTCGGAGTTGTTGGAGGAACTAATAAGTAATTAATTCAGTAAATTAATTGCATCTGACAGGTTCCTGTTCGCGGCATATCTGCACGTCATCAACGCGCGCCAAACTAAACGGAAGTGAGGATACAGCTTCCTTTTCCAGTGAAATATGCTCTCATCAACTACACTGAAATCTTTCATCGACTACACTGAAATGTGTCTGTAAAAGATTACAGTAATACATATGTATGGTTTCACTAGTGTTTGTAAGAGTCATTTCATTAATATGTATGAATGAATTTCACTAAGTTCGATCGATGATTTTATTTCACTAGTGTTTGTAAGAGTCATTTCATTAATATGTGTGAATGAATTTCACTAAGTTCGATCGATGATTTTATTTCACTAGTGTTTGTAAGAGTCATTTCATTAATATGTATGAATGAATTTCACTAAGTTCGATCGATGTTTTTATTTCACTAGTGTTTGTAAGAGTCATTTCATTAATATGTGTGAATGAATTTCACTAAGTTCGATCGATGTTTTTATTTCACTAGTGTTTGTAAGAGTCATTTCATTAATATGTGTGAATGAATTTCACTAAGTTCGATCGATGTTTTTATTTCACTAGTGTTTGTAAGAGTCATTTCATTAATATGTGTGAATGAATTTCACTAAGTTCGATCGATGATTTTATTTCACTAGTGTTTATAAGAGTCATTTCAATAATTATGGCCTAAACGGCCCCTCATAGAATAATGTTTTTAGTAAATGCTGAAATAAACCAGAACCAAGATTAATAAATGCTCTAGAAGTATTGTTCACTGTTAGTTCATGTTAGCTAATTAACTAACTGTTAACAAATAGCACCTTATTGTAAAGTGTTACCAAACTACTAACCTCAGTTTTATTGATAGTACACTTTTAAGTGTACTTTCACAAATTAAAAATGTGCTACAGATATTAAACTAGTTAAACAAACGACAATTTTTAGTTGTAAATAGTTGTATACTTAAAGTAAAAAGTGGGCCAATTTAGTCCCAAGTATAGTATATAGTAAATTAACACTATAGAACATTGATTTCAGAGACTTAAATAATTGCATGATGTAAACTTGAAATATACGTGTACTTTACTGAAGTAAACTTAATAAAGTGAACTTTAAAAATTTTCTTTGTAATGGAACCCAGAATTTATTTCTTCAAAATTAATTATGTCTTCCAGCCATTGCATTTAGTTTATTAAGGTAGCCTATTGAATACATTGGCACTGTGTTTACTGTAAAAACACTTGATATATCGTTCTAAAGAAGATAAAACTTCTATAAGGTGTATTTACAGTAGAGCCGTGGAGCAGAGCACTATGAACTTGAATAACGTGGTGACTGTTCTAATTTTGGTGTGGCCTGCCCCAGTTTTTGGGGCGGGGTTAGTGACAGTGGCCTTGGCAGGGCAGAGCGGGGCCAGGGGATGCCAGGGGCCCTTTTTGTATGACCCAGTAGAGCCTAGATCATATTAAACCACAATGCAGAATGTCCACAACATCTCTCTACTACATCACGTGTACTCTGTGGGTGTATTCTTGATCCTGTATTTGTGATTTAGTGGATAGGGCACTGCATAAACTTCTCATGCAAAAAAATAGAAGGGGTCAGATAAAGTTCCTTTATGTGTAAAATAGAATTATCAAATAAACAACAAGTCTTTGAATTGCGATTTATGTGTACTTTGTGTTTTGACTGCGCCCTTTTGCCATCCTGCATCCTGTAATAGGTCTTGCTGATGTCTGGAATGGCCAAATATGGAATCTTACCAGCAGACAATTTGAACTGATGCCCTCAGTCTTTCTGAACAGATGTAGAATAGTCAAAATGTGTCATCCATCACTAGTAAAGAGTATTTATTGAAAGTTAAAGAAAATACATTTAAGATTTGAGTACTGATGAAATAAATGATTGGGACCTTTGATTGAATTGTCTTCTAAAGACATTTTCTATCCAACCCTTAGAAGATGTTTATTAAACCATTAGGCCTATTTAATATGTTTATTAGGTCCCATTCCTTACTGAGACTGTTGAAATCAGTGATTTCAGGTTGGTGCAATCCATGGCATTTTTGGGATTCATGCATTTATTAGTTTTAAGTTTCTGACAACAGATGTTCTGGAAATGGCTGTCAATCAATGATGTGAACCCAGTAAACCAGTGTGAGCGTATTAATGTCGGTAAAAGTCATTTGGACTGGCATCGGTGGGAACGGAATCTTAAACATTTAACAAAACAGAAGGAGGACGGAAATATCCATCTGATTCACTGACTGAGCAATCTCAGTCGCCAGTGCTCTCTCTCTCCTTCTGTATCTCTGCCTTTTCCTTTTCTTCTTCTCTTAGGAAGCAATTTTAAACAATATGATTTCCTCCATTCTTGCCACTTTAAAGGAAACAAGTCTCTGAAGGTCTTCAAGTCCCAGGGTGTTTTCTTTCCCAAAAGAGAGAAAGAGAACCACAGGAGAATAGAATTTACCTGCACACTGTAAGTGCCCCTTAAAACCCTAAAAGCCCTTATCATGAGATATTATAAGAGGTCAAAGTCAAACTACAGACTGCAGTATTTCTTAAAGATACTGAAACAATAGGACTGCAGTGCACACACAAATTTTGCCGAGATGAATGACAGACAGGAAGAACTTTCACCTGCTCTTATATGATTTTCTGCTTGTTATAGGAAAGACTTAACATTACATGCTGACCCCAAAGGACATCTAATATGAATGATAGTACAGTATTGTTACTGGGTTAAATATAGGCATGTTTTTCTCCCAACACACAATGTATTACATTATGTATTATGCAACCATATAAGCAAATCATTTGCAAGAAGTAACTAAACAACTTGAAACTGTGCGTAGATTGGCCAAGATGCCAAAGTGTGCCACCAAGTAAAAAGTAGAATTTATATGTGAAATCTATATATGCTAAAACATTAAACGAAAAAAGAAAATAAACAATTTCAATTGATTTACTAATCCTTTTTGAAATTGCTTGTTAGATATTATGACAGCTTCCCTCAACCTTCATGGTTGCTTATTTGTAGGAATACAGTGGATGTTCTTTATGACTCTAAGCCACTGTCAAACTTTCAATAACAAAATAAACTTTAGAATAACATAGAACCTCGCACTCTCATCCGCACTAGTTTAACAAGCCGGGAACATTGCCACAGCACCTTTGAAACATTCTAGTTGCACTTCACATACTAGGTGCCAGGCAGTGTTGGCAAGCAATGGCATGCTGGTTTTTCTCACAGTGATCATGTCGCTGCTGGCACCCTGATACCCACACCATAAGAGGCTCTGCAATGGCCGTGCATGAGCCCTACCCCCTACCTTTTAATAAATATTTATTTAAGCCCTTTCCCCTCAACCTGATGTCAGGGACTACCAGAATTATCATGACACCGAGTAGTCCGATCTGTGTCCCAACATAACCACAAATGTATCTAGGTAGAATGCAAAGACAAACATAGAGGCATATTTAAGCAATGTCAAATAAGCAAGAGCGTTGTTGTCATTAATCTCAGCCTGATTTGGTATCACAGGTAATCGCAGTTGTGCTGATATTGTGTACAACGGCACGACTTCAAGTAGGGCTCTCAAACGATTAATCTAAAGCAGAATAAAAGTTTGTGTTTACGTAATATATGTCTGTGTACTGTGCATATTCATTTTGTATTTCTAAACACATACACATATGGTACATGCATATATACGTAAGAAAAATATGAAATATAAAAACGTATAAGTGTTTATATCATTTGTATTATGGTAACCATAAATAAATAAATTTAGATTTTTCTTAAATATATATGCATGTATGTGTATGTTTATACATAAAAAATGTATATGCACAGTAGACATATATTATGTAAACACAAACTTTTATTCGCATTACTCATTAGTCACAAATAGTAAAATCAACATAGAAAACCATTTAGAAATGTACTGGTAACCTTTGCCTGTGCATTTTCTATTCATTTTAATGCCATTTGCATTTACCGTATACAATGTAAATGCAGGGCTCAAGTCGAAATACAGATGAATCGGCTGTAAAAAATAAATATGGAAAATTCCTTCATATTATTATAGTACATTGTGCCCTTTTTTATGAATGTTTTCATATTTTGTTCATAATGAGGCCATTAAGTATCCAACAAAAGTTGTAATTCAGTTTTTAGTTCAAGTATATTTATATTTTAATAGGCCTACTGATTGCAGCAATGTAGCTTTAATTAAACATATTAAATAATTATACATGACATAAATAGATTCTAAGAGACTTAAGTTTCTTGAGAAACTAAGAGGGGGAAATATAAATTAACCTTCAATTTGAACAAAAAAGCTTCCCAATAACTGGACAAAGCAAAGTATGACCTCTTCTAGTTTAAAGGGATAGTTCACCCGAAAGGACTCTCTAGTTTTCCAAACTGTATGAATTCCTTTGTTTGGTTGAACACAGAGAAAGATATTGGACGAATGCTTGTATTACCAAACAGTCCTTGGACCCCATTGACTACCATAGTAGGAAAAAAGCAATGTTAGTCAAAAGTGCCCCAGAACTGCTTTACTACATTTCTTCAAAATATCTTCTTTTGTGTTCAATAAAACAAAAAATATATAAAGTAATTTTCCTACTTTGGTAGTCAATGGGGTCCAATAACTGGTTATAAGCATTCTTCCAAATATCTTTGTTCATCAGAATGAAGAAATTGATACAGATTTGGAACAACTCGAGTAAATGGAGACAGAATTTGTATCTCTTTAAGCCTAAACATGAGCTTGCACATGTTTTGAACTTGCATGCCATGCTAACCACATACTTTAAAAACAAAGGACAGAACAGCTGTTTAAGCCAAACATTCCTGGACTAACACAGGCAAGCCTGAATGTTTAATTCAATGTAAAGGTCATGTATCTTTGATTATTTGGAGTGAGTATGAACACCCCACACTCTGTAGAACCCCATAATAAGCACACAGACACCTGCACATATCAACATTCACCAAAGAGTGTAATTCCCATTAAAGTAAAACATGGAGACAATGCCTCTGTTAAGATGATGTTGTGTTACCTTACATGGCGGTCCTATTTCTCTCTTCACTGTCACAACAACTGCAATAATCTGTGCGTCAAAGTCATTTTAAGACAGGACAGGCGCCACTTGACATTACATATAGGGCTTTTGCCTTCTGGAAATATGTTATGAGCTCATCTTATGAGATATGTTAAAACCTCAACATTACAAGGTTCAAATACATTTAAATGTTATAATTTATAATCATTTATAATTATTGTGCTATATCTAAATGTAAAATATTTGTTTAAGCACGAGAGACTGATTTCATACATCCACGAAATTACTTTAAACCCGTTAGTTAAAAGCAATAGCTAAAAATGGCAGAAGAAAATAAATGCATTTTGTTAATGATATTGAAACAATGGAGTGTTTAAACGTCTGAATGCTTTTTATATACTGTATTTCTTGGTCTTTTGCAGATCAACCAAAACTCAGATGAACTAGCATACACTTTTGTTCTAATAATTGTGCCATAAAGTCAGAGTCCTTTGTAATGACAAAACCATGCGTAACGTTATTCGGAAGATGTCATGCCATCGGAGAGGCTGCATATTCTCCAGAAACAATGATGTCATGATGAAATGAACGGTGAACGTATCTTCAAAATGTACACATTTTATCATATTACTATTTATGTCAAATATAAAATCCGTATATCACCCTTGAAACAAATTAAAATTTAAAATCAAGTTTTATGTCATTAATATGACCTAAATATTTTCTCAGAAAAAAATCTCAATGAAACATTTATCTAATTTAATGTAAAAAGAAACACTTTTGGATATTATACATATTTTGAAAATATTCATCCTCCTTTAGAAATAGCATAATAACTCTTTTAATCTCTAACCCCTTTATTTGGGACAATAGTATTATATTATTTTTTCATATTCAGTCATGAAAGCAGAGCTTGCTCTCTGAGTTACCTAAATACAATTAGAGTGTATGAAAATGAATCACCTGTCTTACTGCAGACTTGTCTCACGGTGTCTCTGAGTCTTCTGAGATCCTCTTCAGATGAATAAATAGGCTCTTATTCTGCGGCCGGGGGGTCCTGTAGATGTTTGACAGTGGGGATACACTGAGCAGCAGGGACGTATGGCAGCGTATCTCTATAGATGAGATTCTGTCGAGACATTCATGTATAGCACATGCCCCCTCGTGCCTGTCCCACTTTTGGAATTGAGCACAAGTGTGGGACACTTTGAGAAACACCGGCCCATCTCAGGGAGTGTACCAATCCTCCCTGCCACACTTCCTCCCCCCCCCCTTTCCTTCTTCACTCCCTCTCTCTTTTTGCCCCTCCGACCCAGTACACACACATAGCCACCACATGCACTTGGTAACACTCTATTTCGGTGGGAAGAATACCACAGTGTAAAGAGAGGAAGTTAGATTGTAATACAACACAATGGGTGTTCTTCCCAGGTTGTGCACTGGTGCTGTGTGATGGGTTGCGCTCGTGTCACATTATGTGTTTTAGCCAAAAAAGTGGGTTTTACCGCCTACGCTGATCAATAAACCTTTTCATGCACTTTCACACGTACACAAACAACCTCAATATGGTGGGCAGATTAGATCATAATATGATATTTGATTTTGTTATTCATGTTTTGTTTCAACATATGACTTTTTTTCAGACTGACTGTATACCACGTCTAACTATATCCATGGTTTAGAATATCATAGAAACAAAAATGATGCAAATTGCAAATTTGCCAAAAATATCATATTAGTATTGATTACAACAAATAAATAAAATTACCTGGTCGCATGGTTCCTTTCATCCTTTTTTAAGTTTTCTATTATTTTCTTCAATCCACAGCTCTTGCTTTCCTGTATCTCAGTGAGGATGAAACTATAAGAAATCTCTCCAACATTACGGTCATTATTTTTATGCTGTTCATTCGCTGAGAGCTGGAAGATGTATGTCAGCTTTATATAATGAAAATCTTTTAGATTTAATTCCTCCTTGCTCATGGGTCTGTGTGTGTTTGGCTGTGTGAATGTAACTCTATGTCTGTGGAGAATCCTTTAGATTTGATTCCTCCTTGCTGCAGGGTGCATGTGTGTATGTATATAACAAGTCTTTTTTAGAATGGGTTGCTCTTGCTGGGTGTGTGTATTCCCAAAGAAAGTAATTTACTGTTAATTGGGTGCAAGGGAGAGTTAATATGAATCATTGCTCTCTACAGTCTTTTGAAAGTCTCTGGTTTAAAAAATGAATAACAATTAAGTGTGCTACTAAGGTTTTTTTACTGCCACATACACTAATAAATGCATGATTTGATTTCCATCACAATAATCTGTGTCATTTCAAAACACTTTCCATATTTTAAATTGAACCCTAAATGACATCGACCTCTTAACTGGATAGTTTTCATCACCCTCTATTCCAAGCAATTCAAGCAAAGATTTACAGACGTTTTAAAAAGCTCCACCCCAACACCCAACAGAAACATCAATACTTTCCAAACTGCCAGTGAAGAAAGACGATTGGCAGACGTTGTTCCAAAAGAAAATATGAAGTAGATATTCTGTTTATCTTCAGTGGAGCTGAAATAAAAGTTTCATTATTTAATTTGTCAGCGACAAATACTTGTACAAATACAGGAAAGGGCTTATGTGTGCTGTGAGAAGTCATCCTTAACACCAACTACCCTAGATATGATGACATGCGTATAAAGCATGTGGGTCTATGTATGGCTATAGGGTTATATATGTGTGCTTTAGTTAATTTGATTAGCGGTTGCACTGATTTCATTATGGAGTCGGAGATCACTCAGCATCTGTGGCAGGCCCTGCAGTTTAATGTGACCTGATAATTGACCTTATGGGCTAGGATATGGGGTTTTACCTGATAAAAAAACAGTGGGGTGTGGTAGATTGTTGAAAAGGGATCAAACCATTCTTGTTCATTTTGGTTTGAACTGTAAAATGCAGGAAGGCTGTGAAATTTGCCTGTGAAATTACACTGCATAAATGATAAAACAAGACTACAAAAAGTGGATGTGTTTCACCTAAAGTAAAACTGACACAGAAAATCTACTTTCTACAAAAATTCTGTTTCCGAACATTTGAAATGGTCTTAATTCTTGAGAATTTTTTTAGAGACAATACTCTTCACGACGCTATAGAACCATTTATGGCAAAATTGTTCTATAAGGACCCTTTAACATGTGATAATCTTTGTTTCACCAAAAAATCTTTGTAGTGGAAAAAAGTTTTCTAGACCATAAAATTAAGAAATAAGTATTTTTTTATAAATCCTTCACGTAAATAGTACTCTGGGAAGCCAAAAATGGTTATTTTATGGCATTGCTGTGAAGAACATTATAGCACCTTAAATTTAAGAATGCACTTTATATGGATTATACAGTATACAGCATGTATAGATTATAAATGAAATTATAAAGAGTGAAGAAGACAAAAAGTGGGTGGGAAAAAGCGTTTTTCATTGTGTAACAGTCACTCTTACATTCTTTATACTCTTGGCAAACATCATCTTATCATTTGACCTTATTTCTTACACCTCTCACATTTTCTTTAAAGAAAATGAATACTCTCTCTGCTCTCTGCTCTCTGCTCTCTGCTCTCTCTCTCTGCTCTCTGCTCTCTGCTCTCTGCTCTCTGCTCTCTCTCTTATGGTCTCATATATATTGTGTTTTGATTGACAGTTTTTCTGTCTTTTCCCACAGTCTAACTCATTGTCACCATTCACAACTTTCTCCGGTTTATTCTGTTTCTCATTCTCCCTCCTCTCGCTTTTTCTTAATATTCTGCTTCATCCATTGTTTTAGCATCATCTGAGCATTGGCACCAGTGTAAACTTCCTGTCAGGTTAAAGAGAACAATTAATCATTTCCTTCTTTGACCTTAACAAATATGTTTTGCCTGTATATGTCCTTGTTTATTCATAGTAGGTTTTACAATATACGAGGTGAGAGAACATTTACACATGTGAAGAAGGGGTCTTAAATGTTTACAGTTGGCTCTTATTGTTTTGACTGACCATTTTTGAAGCATTTCTCTCAGTCACAAAACAGTTTCATGTTTTTCGGTTCATTCTAACTGATAATTAGGTGATGCGGTTAATTATTACAAACCAACTAAGAAATATAAAAAAACATAAAATATGAATAAGAGTGGAAGCAATAGCATTTTTACAAATTCTTGGATTTGTAGATCATTAAAATCATTATCAAAATGGATGGTTTGATAGGTTTGGGGTATTTATTTGTTAATTTATTTGTAATAAAAACTACAATTATAGGTTTCAATTTCAGAAGAGAATAAGAGAATTTAGAGAATAACTTTTAAATTTCTTCCCTTCATAATTGTAATCTGTTCTACATTTGGATTGGATTGGATTCAATCTATTGTCATTACACACATACAAGTACAGTGCAACAAAATGTATTGAGTTCTGTATTGAATGCATCTGTTTTAATGTAACAGTAATGATTCAGCAATGACTCAAACAATGCACCAGCACACTGGATTTGAAATACAGCTCCCACCCATATCGGCATCTTACTTTTGAACCCTTTGTGCCACTGAACTTCCATAGGAAATCACTCTGCGTTCAATAGACGTTTCAAATTTCAATTTGAGGAAACGGAAGCTTGTATCTGCCGGGTACGTTTGCCTGCTGTCGCTCATGTCTCCTGTCCCACTTTCTTGTAAGTTCCCAGCACAACTTTCTCACCTCTTTCATATACAGTATAGTGTTTCTCATCTAGTTGTCTCATCTGTCATCATTTACTCACCCTCTTGTCATTTAAAGCCTTTATGAATTTCTTTCTTCTGCAGAACACAAAAGAAGATATTTGGAAGAATTTTGATAACCGAACAACGGCGGTACCCATTTACGTCTAATGTATGGACAAAACACCAATGCAAGTCAATGGGGACCGCTGTTGTTTGTTTACCAACATTCTTCAAAATATCTTCTTCATCTTCTTCTGTGTAAAGCAGAAGAAAGAATATCATACAGTTTAAAAAGACAAGAGAGTTATTACAGAATTTTCATTTTTGGGTAAACTATCCTTTGTCAGTGAAATAATTTGCCACACAAAACACATTGTGGTCAGCACAAACCCATTACATCATGCAAGTTCAGGGCCACTTATATTGTATATAGTCCCAATAGAACTTATGATAAGTCTTGTATATTCTTATGATTTTTTTTTGTGCTTTTGAATTGAATTCTTGCCAGCCAAATAAAAAGCTATTGTTGTTACATCTTCACATATTCAAGAAGGTCAGTAAAGTACATAGGTTAGACAGACTTCTGTATCCGCAGTGGTGAGGGTGTGTCAGTTCAGTTTGGAGAAATAATGGAGAAGGCCACGTCTTTAACCACCATCCAAAATCAATATTTATTCCTCTCCCAAACACAATTGCTGCTGGGCAGTGCAAGCCCTCACACCCATCGATGTGTTCTTTTCGACCACCGCCAGTCGCCTGACACAATGACCCCATGGCCCAGTTACCTGCTATACACCCATAAACTTTAAGAGCTTTCTAATCTCAACATGGCGCACATAATCATTCAAACACATACTGATTCAGAATCAATGTTGGCGTAGGCTAATGTCCGCTTGGGGTGAGTGAAAAAAAAGCAAATAAACAGCCCAGGTTGGTGTTTTAGGTGGGGACAGTGTGTGTGTGTGTGTGGATGGGTGGGAAGTGAAGAGAATGCTGTTGTATATTCTGGTAAAATAATTAAACAATCTTTGGAAAGCGCAAAAAAACGGTTCCCACAGGATGTGAGATTAATTTTGGCAATAATAGGGAGAAATTTAGAAACACAGCAGAGGTGTGAACAGGGTTGAGGGGTTCATAGGAAGGAAGGGTTGTTGGGTTTCATAATGTCAGAGTTTAACAGTTTACAAAATACATCACAGGCAGACTTATTTCCTTAATGTCCCGACACAGGACAAATATGACTTGTGTCTGAACCCTTGTACACTTGTGTGGTTGCTTTCTTTTATCTGTCCATGTCTTTACCCTTTACTTTATTTGAATCACCAAGTTTTAGTGTCCTCATATAGTCTTTTTAGTGATGAAGACCCAATGAAGGCTATTAATTTTGTTGAAGGGGATTAATCATTTTAGACAGAGTGAAAAAGCTGTTTGTCTGTATAATGATGTGTTGCTAGAGAATGTTTTGGAAATGTAGATTTTAAACTTAATTTTAAGCATACTTTTCCTCAGGGCTGGATAGCATGAGCATTGACATTCACTGAAATATATAAACTAGTCTACACTGCTTTTGAATGGATACTTAACCTAATAATTATTTTACAGATTTGTTTGGTTTTGAATGTTTACTCAAGCAATTTCAAACTCTTTCTGTGGAACAACCCAAAACATTTTATAGATATGTCATGACAGGGATTAGGGCAGAACCTACAGGCAAGCAGACGAAGGGTTAAATAAACATATTAACACAAAACAAAAACCCACGATGGGGAAAAATAGGACAAATCAAGACAAGAACTAAAACCAAAAACCTCCCTCAAGGGGGACAAAACAAAACAAGGTCTTTAGAATGATAAATAACAAGTCCACAGCAAACAGGAACAAGGTATCCGGAACACAAGAGCAAGGTAAGGCGCGGCGAAGTAAACATACACTGGAGAAACAAGAAACAATGAACCAACAAGGCACAGAGAACTGGAGCTAAATAAAGGGAAACCCTAATGAGGGAAAGATTACACAGGGAGAGTGACGGGCAGGTGACTCGGATGACACACTAAAGGGAAGGTAACGGGAGGATTACACAGGGCAGGTGACGGGAATGAAACACCAATGACTCCTAAAACCAAGACAAGGAGAAGCAGGATCATGACAGGACCAGCCTTTAAACAACGCCCCAGGTGTTCTCCAAGGGAGAACACTAACATGACAAGACCGACAGACATGAGGACAGACACAATAAACAAAGAACAGAACAGACTGGGACAGAGCTGACATGATGACGAAGGGGTTGGACAACAATATAAATATTAACGGGAGGGTGAAAGGGCAGGTAAAACTTGGGAACATTACACTTGGGCGGGACAGGAGGCGGGATTTAGGAGGAATGGGAACATGCTTCCTTGAGCGGGGCGGAGGGGTGGGGCAGGGCGGGAAGAGTTGGGCGAGGTATTGGGCCTTTCCTGGAGCTGTGAGGACTGGCAGGACAGGAAGGGAAAGACATGGCTGGGGAAGCTGGGCTGCCGACTGGACTGCCGGCTACACAAGGCTGGGCGCCGGCTGGAACACCGGCTGGACTGGGCTGAGCGTCGGCTGGGAGGCCGGGTAGGATGCCGGTGGCTGGGCAGCGCTCTCTGGCGGCTGGGCAGTGCACTGGGAACCCCACTGGATCGACGGCGGGACACGACTGGTTACCGGTTAAAACACCAGCTGGATAGGGTTGGGTACTGGCTGGATGGCCGGCTGGACAGGACTGGGTACCAGCTGGAATGCCGGCTGCTGGGCAGGACTGGGCGCCTGCTGGAATGTCAGCTTGATCGCCAGCTGGACTGCGGGCTGGACTTCGGACTGGATTACCAGCTGCTGGACAAGATGATGCAACCCCTCCTCGGCTTCTTCTTAGACCGGCCCACTGGACGTGTGGCCTGCTGCAGAGAAGCAGTAGGGGGCATGCCTGCCACGGAGGCTAGCTGGTGGTGGAGAAACTGCAGGGCGTGTGGGCGATGACCACAAACCCGATCTGCAGGCACGACCCTCCGGGATCGCGGTCAGCAGAGATGGAGAGCTGGACTGGACTGAGACCCTGGGCTCCGGCCGGTTCATGATGCATCTTACCTTGTCCTCGAAGCCCAGCGGTCTCAGCATTCTCATCTCCGCCCACGAAAATGAGCCTGTTGGCTCTGCCTCCCCCAGGACCATCTCCTCTGCAGCATCCAGGAACTTGCTGGCAAACCAAATGACATCGGAGTCACCCTGGCAAAGTCCACAAAGGAGGTGAGCCTGGCAGCACAGATGAAAGAAAGTCATTCAGCTTTGAAACAACAGAAGAATATTCAAAGTAATAACAGAATTAAAAAAGAAAGTTATTTTACTTTTGGACCAACTACTTACCCTATTCTAAATAAATATTAAAACTTTGTCCGATGCAGCATTACAAAGTTCTCCAAAGCAAAATAATTTGTTGTACAATACGCGTATGAGACTGCTCTACAATTCATTCAAGAATTCTGTCTTCATTTACTCACCCTCAAATTGTTCCAAATTTGTATAAATGTCATTGTTTTGATTAACACAGACAAAGATATTTGGAAGAATGCTTGTAACTAAACAGTTTATGGCCACCGTTGAATACCATAGTAGGAAAAATGTATTTGGGCTATACATTTCTTTGTTCTGTTGAACACAAAAGAAAACATTTTGAAGGATGTAGGAAAGCAAACACTTCTGGCACACTTTTGACTACCATTGTAATTTTTCCTACTATGGTAGTCAATGGGGGCCAAGAACTGTTTGGTTACAGACATTCTTCAAAATATCAGAACATCAGAACAAAGAACTTTATACAGATTTGGAATGACGACAGAATTTTTATTTTAAGATGAACTGTCCCTTTAATATAGTTGGGCCTACTTTTAAAGTTTGTGTGCTTAAATGCCCCATCTCATGTTTGATAGAGTTCATTTTGCTAACTTAAAGTAAGCCGATTTCAGCTAATCTAGTCTTTTTAAAGTGAGCAGGAAATGTATTGCGGACAGATTAGCGTTTGAAAATTGTCTTATAGCTTCATGAGTGTCTGCTGCATTGGCACAATGTGAGCTCACGCCTGACTTCACATTCTCCATAGACTCAGTGCTCTAGAATGACATCATGTCTTTCTGTATCATCCTACCACTATTCAACGGCAGCCCGATGCGGCTTATCCGGCTGGTGTCCACTGTATCAACACACAAACTCCCACGATCTACCAGATTCTAACTTTATTAGTAGTAGAATTTATGAATCATTCAAAAAAGGGTGTCAGTATCACCTTTTAATGGTTGAAAATGTGTATTTGTTCTGTGATTGCTAATGTATTTTTATCATATGGCCTCAAAGTTGACTATAGGGACTGCAGCTAAAAGTCTCAAACTGACTGCAAAACATGATCGTTGGATGTCGTTGGATGTTAAAAACACACAGGCTATTATGATTTCATTTCTAGACTGTGTCCAATGGAATGTTAATTTAGATTTTTATATTGCCCAAATAAATAAATAAGGACAACATGAAGCTGTTCAGTCTTCCATAAAGTGGCTCGCCGTTAATTGTACCGTTCCCTCTATCTTGATGTTTGCTCCCAATGTACACAGCAGCCAGTCAAATGTGTATGAGAGAGATATTGTGCAGAATAGGGAAATGAATTGCGTAACTTGGAATAAACGCTCTGTCTGTTTTGCATAAAACATTGGCCATTGACTGTCAGTCATGTTTTTTTCCTTACTGAAGAAAAGCGTAGCACAAACTGTTTCCCCTGACAACAATAATTCAACAGTTTAGATAAGTGCTAAACAATCCTGAACTTTAAATAAACAGCTCCCAAGTCTGATAGGACTTTGCCAACTTTTTCATGTGCTCTTTTCGTCAGTGCTGCCTTTAAGAGCATAAGCTTCAATGGTAGACTATTGCATAGAAACATTAAAAGCATGTAAAATGTGCAAATGTTCATTGTTTATATTTTACTATTTTTAAGACCTTGCTGTATACTGTTCATAAGATTTGACAAATTGTTAGCCCTTAAACTAACTGCGTCACAAGCTTTTATCACATTATACCTAGACTCCCTATATTCACTTTCCTGGCCTTAAATTGTTTGCCCTTGCATATTAAAAGAATTCTAGGTGTGAACCAACATTGACAAGAATGTGTCTGGCCAATGATTCAGCGGTACAGGAAGCTTTTTAACAGGGTATTGTTGGAGTTTATCCATGTGTGTATGTGTGTACGAGCTTCCTGCTCGAAATCATAAATATGCCATTACACTACACTTTTACCCCTTTATCACAAAACCATTAAACTTACGTCCAACACCCAGCTTTCCTGCATGGTTGCGTTTGACCACATATTTTATTATCACCATTTCCTAAAGCTGTCTGCATCTCGAAGTATCACTGTTGTCACCCATAACTAATTATTTTGGTTTAAAGGCACAACACTTACGAAACTTAAAACAGACAACGTGACTAGAGTGACTGTAGATTGTGACATACTGTATGTATAGCAGAACTAATTACTGATTTATAATGAAAAAATACATTTATTGACTTTCATATGTTTCTTCATACAGTATGTGTCATGTAGAGCAGGTCATTGCTGTGGACCTCAAGCCACAGTTTTTCCCCATGTTCTCTGGGTTGAGGCCTGTGGATGGTGTCCTGTGGCCCCTCTGGCTCCGGGTCTGTTGATCCTATTGTATTCTGCATCAACACTCGTGGTCTGGTGCATAAAGGGCATCTGGTTAGCAGCTTATACTCTACGGCAGGCATGAAAAGCAGCCATCATAGCCCATCTGCTCACATCTGCTCAGTGGTGCGTCAAGGACGAGGACTGAGTCTGACTGACTCGGGGAGAGAAGTTCAATTTGGCCCGCAGGGCACCAGGAGCAGGGGACTGCAGTGACCGATCCGTACTGCACTGGACCCGCCACTGTAAAGGTGACTGTTCGGGGTCAGATCACCTTGGCTCTGCCCTTTAATTGAAATATATTCTTTCAGCATCTTATGATAGCTTATATCCTCGGAATGATGTAAGTGAGCGGTATTTTTTAATGGTCACACTGAAGATATGTTTTTGGAAATTATATAACTGAGCTATACAGATATTTTTTGGTCAGTTCTGTCACTGTCTATTTTCTTATTGTTTAATGTTTGGTGAGTAGAGTAGATTAGGTTAGATTTGATAAGCAACTAATAAGCAACACTACTGGTCAAAAGTTTTAAAACACTTGTGTGAAATGTTTCTCATTATCTTACAAAGAGTTTAATCTTATAGTGAATGATTAAATGTATGAAATTGGGTTTGTAGACTATGTAGATATAAACTTTTTACATTTCAAACTGAAAGCTAATTGAATAAAAAATGTGTTTGAAATGGATGAATTTGACTGAATATTTGTATAAAGTAATATTGTTGAAAAAGCATCAAGTAAGAAGATGCTTGATAAAATGCCAAGAAAACAATTCTGCAAATTTTTGTCACAAAGGATCTTTTAATTGCAACATATTCTCATAGTTCCCTTTGATGTGCTTCCTATGGTATTTCTAAAATGTGGAAAGAAATGAATAAATAAGCGAGTAAGTGTTCTTAAACTTTTGACCAGTAGTGTATATTCACAAAGTATTATCATATCGCTAAAATATTCATATCGCTTATTGCTCCCTGAATTCTTTGTCCCTGAAGTCGCTTTGGGTAAAAGCGTCTGCTAAATGACTAAATGTAATATGCAAAGTCCAAATAATGTTTAAATTAATTTGCAGATGCTTTTATCTAATAAATAATTTCAATTGGCACATTTGCACATTATCACTTGGGGCAACAGTCTGTTTTTTAATTTACAAAACTTTTACATAGCCGATTGAAAAAATTGTATCTAACTAAAAGGTTTTGAGTGAAATCCTGTTTTGAGTAAGAGTTTAAGATTTTTACAGTGGATTCAAAGGCTAAATTTATTTAAAAGTGTGTGTTCCCTGGAGAAAAACTTTTGTTTTTTCTTTACAATAATTTTAAAGAACAGTTAGACAAGCTTTTCTGTAAAATACAGATTTATGCTAAATGAAATTTTTTACATATACTGTAATTTTTTACAAATTCCCATTTCTCTTTCCTGTACACAGCTAATACATAACCATGGGAGACTGGAGCTTCTTGGGTAATATTTTAGAGGAAGTGAATGAACACTCTACTGTGATTGGTCGCGTCTGGCTCACGGTGCTATTTATTTTCCGCATTTTGATTCTGGGCACAGCAGCCGAATTCGTCTGGGGAGATGAGCAATCCGATTACGTCTGTAACACTCAACAGCCAGGCTGTGAAAATGTGTGTTATGACGAGGCCTTTCCAATTTCCCACATTCGTCTCTGGGTGTTACAGATCATTTTTGTATCCACCCCTTCGCTTGTATATGTTGGCCACGCTGTCCATTACATTCACATGTTAGAAAAACGCAAGGAACGTGAAGAAGCTGAGATTAGCCATCAACAGGAATTATCTGAGGAGCATCTCCCACTAGCAGCTGATCAGGGAAGCGTCCGCACCACCAAGGAGACCAACACGAAGAGTAGCAAGAAGTTCAGGCTTGAGGGCACTCTGCTTTGCACCTACATATGCCATATCATCTTTAAAGCTCTGTTTGAAGTAGGCTTCGTGGTTGGACAATATTTTTTGTACGGTTTTCGCATTCTACCCCTGTACAAATGCAGTCGCTGGCCGTGCCCCAATACGGTGGACTGCTACGTCTCCAGGCCAACCGAGAAGACCATCTTTATAATCTTCATGCTTGCTGTGGCTTGCGTGTCACTGGTTCTCAACTTTGTGGAGATCAGCCACCTTGGCTTGAAGAAGATCCGATTTGCATTTCGTCAGTCAGCTCCAACACACCTGGAGTCTCTTGGCCCACCTGAGAGGAGTCTACCATTTCTCTTAACTCCATCTTTACAAAAATCCAAAGGCTATAAGCATCTTGAAGAAGAGAAGAGAGATGAGGTTGCGCATGTATATCCACTAGCTGAAGTTGGTATGGAGAAAGGCCAGTTCTTCTCACCTCAAGTGGAGAAAGAACAGAAAAGGAGTCAACAGGGAGTTATGCCAACAGCGCCCCCTGTTGATGAGACGGTGATATGTGATGAAACCCAGCCATCCTTCTTTCAACTCACAGAGCTGACACATGAGGATCCACGGGAGGGAGATGAGGTTGACAGCTTGAAGACTACGACTGCATTACATGAACTATTGGAGGAACGATCAGAAGAGGAGAGCATGGAGGAAACATATTTAATATCACTTGAAGATAGTTTGGATGTAGGAGAATCGTTGAGCGGAGAGGTGAAAGAGAAAAGGTTCGTGAGACAGAGTAGTTTAGTTGAGAAGGATCTTACATGGGAGGAAAACTCTTTAAAAGCTAAAGAGATGGAGATTTTACAGGAAATTGAAAAAACAGGGGAGAGGGTTTTACCTGTTTTAGAGGAGGTAGGACCTGGTGCACTTTGTGCGATAGAGCCGTTTTTAAATGAAGAAAATTTGAAGGAGATGCAATCTGTAGAAAATGAAAAGGCCGCTAATCTTGATGTGTCAGATATACATGAAAGCACACAAGAACCACAGGCTTTAGGGGAGGTTGTCGGGTCAGAGGAATTAGGAAATATATGTGAAATAGATAAAGATAACGCACATAAGGATGTAGATAATGAAGATGGGGTAGACACAAAAGTGGAAGGAGATGATGTGAATACAGGTAAGGAATCAGATATTTTAATTAATACAGATGAGGTTAAAACTCTTGAGATTGCAGGCTACACGGGTGAAACGAAAGCTTTAGATGAAGTGGACTTAGAACAGGTGAAAATTTTGGGAAAGAATGAGATGGAGGATCCAGAAGAAGTCAAAGATTCTAGTGTGTGGGACAGATCAATGAAAGATGGTTTTGTTAAAATCTCTGGGAAGGAGGAGAGTTCACAGAGTTCAAAAGCTTTAGAGGCAATAGATGAGATGATGGAGGTTCCACTTGTAGCTCTGGAACTCGACACAACAGAGAGGCTTGAAGAAGCAAGATCTTTAAGTCGTCTTAGCAAAGGGAGCAGTAGAGCCAGATCAGATGATCTAACAATATGACTGACCAAACTTAACCAAAGAATGAATGGAGGACGTTCTTTGGATTCCAATATTTCCCAAGTGCCACATCATCAAAACATCCCACTGTTTTTTTCTAGATAACATATTTTACAGTTCAAGTAAATTAACATAATTTGAAAAATTCCCCTCAAATTTCATTTAATAACGATTTAATGCAGGATGGTTATTCTTGTTTGTTGTTTTAATTATTATGTTTAATTATAAGTTTGCTATTTATTGTTATATACAGATGTTATGATCATGGGCCGTATAAGTTATTGTTTTATTGTTAAAAATATTTTGTTACTGCTATCAATGAAACATTCAACTTTATACTATATAATTCTTGGTTAATGCAAACCCAAAGCATTATCGAAATGGAGCAGACTCTGTATTTACATGGGATGTATCATTAAATGTGGAAAAACATACAAATATATTTTATTCTGTGTGTAAATTCTCACCTTCTTGACAGCTAAAATGATCGTTTACTGGATTATGTCTTAATTTATCCGAAGTGTCCAAATAAAAAACAACCAATGACCTTCTCTTCGTCTTAATTTTTTTTTAAATTACAATAGATGAGGTTTGAATTGTTTTACCTTTACAGTAACAAATCTGACCACAAATTGATTATTAAAGTGGCCATAACACACAGTGCTTCCGCATATCTCATGTAAATCTTGAGTACTTACAGAACAGTATCCTACCCTCAAATAGACGTAGAGTCTTTAGTTTGATCACATTTATAAAAGACAGATACAGCTATACGTTTATTTCCGATTATTATAAACACGCTACGAGTGTGGGGGGACCTAAAGCACGTGCGCATCGTTTAGGGTTGGGAACGCTGCTCCATCTATCAGTTCGCAACGATGTCCAAATCCAGCGTTATATCTACCGTTTATATTACATTTATCACCCAAATACAGTGGACAGACAAACACACGTAGGGCGTTAAATGTGATCAAATGAACAAGTGAAAGTGACTTGTGCGCATCCTTCTTCTCCCGCTCTCCTTGGTTGATGCGTGGGCGTGCTGCGTGCTTTTCCGGGAAAATAGTCCAATAAGGGACTAAGAAAAGTTGTTACTTAACAATTTTTCATGTTCTAGAAAAGCTTTCCGAAACCTGTACGAACGCTGGGGGGTGTATCGAGCAGAGAAATACTACATTATACGTCAGACTCGTTTTTTGAAAAGTTAACCATGTCAAGCATGACAAGACAACACGTTAAACATTGTAAGTCAGAATGCATGAAACACCGTTGCAGGGCCACTTTAAATAAACCATGACCTCTAGTGGTCAACAGTACAATTAAACAAGTGAATAGGTGTAAAGTGAAAGTGAAACGTGAAGTTTCCCAAATATGTAGTAAACAAGTCTGTGCATATATTAAGCCAGTGGTTTATAACTATATGACAGATTGATCTCAATAGACCAGTTATAAATGTAACAAACCTGCTAATAAAAAAAACTAAAGAAATTAAAGGTTTCAATTAAAATATCACTGTGAACCATTAGCTTTTGGCATTAAAAACATTACAAAATTGTAGTGTTTTGGGCATTATTCCAAAAGGATTAATATGCCAGATCAGGAGAACTGTGTGCGTTTCAATGATTTTAACACAAGCGTGAGTTTATTCGCAGTTTATAATTCAGACGCACTTTAATACCTGTCAACAACCGTCCAAGTTCAGAAATATTTGAAAAGGCACTTCAATTTACAGCCACTCCCTTCACGTGATCTCTGAACTCATCGAGAGAGAGAGAGAGAGAGAGAGAGAGAGAGAGATTTGTACTTAGATGATGAAGAGGTAATTGCTCCTGAGTTGCCTACTTTGAAAGCTTTTGTGAGCAGCAGAAACTTGCACTGCGCAGGACCTACAAAGAGTCTGCTCTGTCAATTTGCAATCGTGTTCCTCCGTGCATTCATGATCGAGTTCCAAAGGTTAGGGTTTCGAGCAACCGTCGCGTCCCCCGTGCAATACCACTGAGATGAGATTATGATAAAGTAAAATCTCTTTGCTGACATAATTCAGTAAACATGTAAGGGTTAGTTTGTGTGAATTGGGCTTTACTGTAAACATTTGACAGTTAGTCAGACTAGTCACACAGCATACGCCCTAAAATAAGTTTTACGCACTTATGTTTTCTACTGCAGTTAATCGGCCCTTTAAAACTATGAGCATTTTCAAGACAGTGTGTTTTCAGGTGTCAATTGAAGGAAGATCAAATTATTTCAAAGCTTTTATTGATTTCTTACAATTGAATGATAGAATGATAAAAAATTCAGATTAAAATCAAGAAAACATCAAACAGCAACAAGGTAAAAGTGTACTAAACACTTTATTTTGTGTACAAAAGTGCTCTATTTTCTTTAGTACATCTACTTATGGTGTTTAAAAATAGCACAGTTGAGTATGCCTATATTAAGTTTATACTAAAAAGTACTACAATCAAATTTTTGTATATTAAGTATGAATAAGTGTGAAAATAAAGCACTTTAAATAGATTTAAGTGTATTTTGGTGCACCTTTTTACCTTGGCTTCCAAAAACGTTGCTGTCCTTTTCGGGGAAACATAACTTGTTTTTCTTGTTCCATCAACAGCTACACGGTTCAGATATAATCAGGAATTCTCTGTTTGGCTTTACTCTTTATGTTATTGACAGATAGATAATGTGTCAGTAGCAAAGTCCTATACAGTAGGGCATGTTAAGACCCATAACAAGAAAACAGTCAAATAAATCCCACCTGTTTCCAGGTCTGTGACAACATCTGTTGAAGGTTCAAAATTGAAACCTAAAATGACAAGAAGCAAATAAAAGTTAAATAGGGGAATGAACAAGCAAAAAAAGGCATGCTACAAATAAAAAGACAGTATATCATACCTTTTCCGTACGTAGTGCTCTCATGATAAATTCTAAATAGGAAACACATTAATCAGCTGCCCTTTCTTCCACTGACAGTAGAGATTCAGCAGCTCAACTCTAGAACATCCATCTTGACAAACTGAGGACTAAACAAAAAATCTATTCAATTAACGTAGATATTCAAATTATTACTTTATATATAAATTAAGCACAGTTCAGGAGGGATGCACCGATATGTACATTTTGGCGGATAAAGATAAATAACTGATCGTTCTTGAACATTGAAAGCCAATAATATATTGGCCAAGATGTAGAACCTATATTTTATGAGACTAAAAACAATTTTTCCCCCTGAAAATCATGTACCAAGCCTACAATAGTTAAAGATTCTTTAACTTGTAAACTTTCCTGGTATAATGTGTCCTTAATAAACAAAATAAAGATGCTCTTCCAGAGCAACCCAGAAAGGTGTTCTCAATTGCCATAAGTCTAACAGGTCTCAAGAAAGAAAGCATTCAGACAGCTGTCGATTTAAACAATATGTATTTGTTCCAATCATTTACACATTCACAAATATCTTTAAATACTATATCAACAATGTTTTGCTAATAGAAGTGTATCATCATGACCAAAATACTGTATTGGATTTTATCTGTGAGCAGCGTCCAGCTGAAGTGGTTCAACCAGAGGAAATGATTAATAATTTATCAGCTATAGATATCAGCCTAAATGTTATTATTGCAGATACCGATAACATTCTGACCTTAGGAAATGACTGCAAAACATGAATCCACCACAATAGTAAGGTGATGTCCCAATACTTTTGTCCATTTGTGTGTGTGATTCATTCTGTTAAAGCAGTCTCTAGTGAATCTGCACCTATCCTCAGTGTAGATGTTGTAAATTTTTAGCTCTTATTTTTTAGTTTGATGGTGGTCAGGTTTCCATTGAGGTAAAAACAAAACGCATGATGTGATCCTATTAGAATATTTTGGTCTTTCATTTCACTTATAACAGTAAGGGTGGTTGGATATAAAATGTAACCATGCTACAACTCCTATTAAATCTGTCACCGCTTATTTGCAATGATTTTTATTGCCATGTGCCACAACATGAATTTGAATTGTGAGTGTAGTTTCCACTTCATATTTGACTTGATCCTATGTCTATCATACATTGTCTTTGTTTTTCGGCTTTAAACATCTCAGCTCCTTGGACCACATTGAGATAAAATATTGGACAATCCACAAAAGACAAATCTTTAACCAAAAGGTGCTGTAGGGATAGTCCAGAGACCTACGAAACATAATCTAGAGTTATTTATATAGTGTCCAGAAAAGTTTGATGATTCATGTGAATATCTTATGTCCAAAGTAAGTCTGGATCTGATCTAGTCATTGTAACATCAGCTCCGTCATCGTCGACAACAACTGCTCTGATCCAATTACCTGGACAATATCACATAATCATCAGTTTTCTGTGTGACATCGTTCCTTCTCAGATGTAGTGTTACAGTCATAAGTATTTTTTTACATTTAAAAACACACACTAAATGGGTTTAATCTCCTACCGGCTTGATCTATTTTTGGGACAAAGTAAAACTAGTAAAAAATGTACATCTGTTGCTGTGATTCTTTCCAACTGTGCTGCTAGGACTATTGAAATTTGTTAACTGGTGTCCTAGGTGATACACTCCTGTGTAGACACATATATATATATCTGTAAAACTGTTCTTTGATTTCACACCAATAACATTTCTTACAATGTTTCTTTTCATATAGACTCAACTTCTAGACATATTTAGGAATTTGAAACACATACTTTATTGTTGCAATTTATTCTTTGAGCCCATTTTAAGCCTTTTCATCCTATTCCCCTTTTAAAAAGAAGACAAATGTGACATAGGCAATATAGCTCGACTACGCCACCCAATTGAAGAGCTGGGACTCGATTAAATAAGTAACTGCAAGTTATTTTAGTTTGGTGGGAGCAACACAACAGATTCACCAAGACAACAAATTCAGTAAAAATATATATTTATTATAAACTAATTCAATAAAAAATATAGCTGCAAGCAGCAATTATCGGCTTTCGAGAAGTTTAGGCAAGTAAACGTCGACCAGTCTCAGGGATGGCAAACTAACATGTCCACAATCGACAATACAACCCCACACCCAGAAAAATGAGTCAGAGGGTCAGCATTGGCTCATACAGACCCAGGCATGCTCAAACACACATGCACATATAGGACATACATTACATTTTCTCATATCAAGTCATTCGGACAATTCAGTAGCGAGACTCACATTATCAGGATAAATTAGTCAAATCCATTTCAGAAATGGCCCTAACACACATCCTCAATGAATGATAAGCCTTAAGACCCAGAATTTTGATTTAGGTGATCAGTAACGGTCTATGCAGACTACGCATGCTTACAAAGACATGTATGAAAAGCCCATTTGAATGAATATTTCACCTTTTGGACTTTTATGAAGGCATGCCTCTTCCGATGAGCATCAGATGTTGCATGCTTGTTTTGAGTCATAATATGTATAATACTACTTAATTGCAAGTCAGTTGGATTATTTATTAAGGAGTAGCAACCTTTAACATACATTATTCATGTTAATATAATAAAGGACCCTGTAATGGTCACACAACAAAAAAAACTCAACATGTTTTTGATCATTATTGACCTAGAGAGTCCAGAGAATTGTACTATGGTGGAAATTTTGAAATTGCTTGAAAATCAAAGAACTAGTTTGCAAAAAGTACGTTTTTAACATCATCAGCAATAACTTCTGAACCGTTTGATTGACATCAATAGATCAAGAGGCAAATTTGTTCATAATGAGAAGAGCTATCATATGATATCAATAGTTTGTATGTATGTCAAATGTCACGTGAAACAAAATTGTTTAAGTAATGAAATACGCGTCAATTTTGCCATTTCTACTGGTCTAGCGCCACCTAGTGTCCAAACGCCACCTTCTTTTGTAGGTGACCTCGGAGTGATGGTCTACACATATGTTCCAAGCCCCATGATGATGTGTTAATCCGTTCTGGATTTATGGCCATTTTAATGTTATAGGCTCCGCCCAGTTCAGTTTTTGGCCTTCCCTACCGTGTATGAATACAAATTACAACTTTTTTTCAATGATTATTTACATTCACACTCCACAGAAGTCATCTGCATTGGTTTGGTTCCAATCGGTTGAAAAACCAAGGACTAGTTCGCGAAAGTAGGTTTTTGACATCATCAGCGATAACTTACGAACCGTTTCATCGACAGAAGTGTGTCCAAAGGCAAAGTTGTTCAGAATGAGAGGAGCTATCATATGATGTAAATAGTTTGAGTATATGTCAAATGTCACGTGATACACAATTGTTTAAGCACTGCAAAAACGTTTTTTCGCCCCCCAGTGGCCGAATGAGTTCATATTTCTTAAAGACCTTCGGGACCACGAGTCGAACAAGCCCAGCGGGTGTCGTTTCGATCGGCCCCCGTTAACCCTGTCTAATGAGTGCTCCAATTTCATTGGCCGATGGCCGCCATGTTTTTTGAGAAACACCAAAGTCCTTTTATACAGTCAGGGTGCATGACACAAAGACACACCATACCAAATAATAAGTCGATCGGGCCAACGGTTGCGTAGTTATAGCCCTTTTCAAGTTCTTTGCTATTATAGCGCCACCAGTGGCCAAACACAGAGTCTTTTTTATTGTGACCCCGGACTGAGGGTCTTCACATGTGGTCTAAGCCCTGTGAAGATATCTCAAACCGTTCTCTAGGTATAGCCATTTTAGTGAAATAGGCAACTTTCGGTTCAGACGTTTTAGAGCCCCCTAGCGACCCTGAGTCGATTTCAACGAATATTTACATTCACACTCAACAGAATTCATCAGCGTTGGTTTGGTTCCGATCAGGCAAAAATCCAGGGACTAGTTCATTTTTGTTTTTTTAATAAAATGCAAATTAGCGGGGAAATTTGCATACCGGAAATGAAATCAGAGATTTGGCTGGGTCACTGTATCGGAGTAACCTGCACAGATACAACCAACTGACAAAGTCTCGAGTTTCTAAGACTTGCGGTTTGGGCGACGCGTTTTATGGCGGAATAATAATAATATCCTTACAAAAACAATAGGTTTTCAGCCCTTCGGGCTCGTAACCCTAATAAAAATCACTATAAAAACAATAGGTTTTTAGCACTTCGTGCTCGTGCCCATGCACACACACAAACTCTCAATCAGGCTCTTAAAACTATTAATCAAAGTAAAAGCTGGACATCAGTGTTATGTCCTCATAGTAACAATGAGGAGGCGTATGGACAAACAAGAATACTTTATTTAAAACAAAGAAAGTAGCAGAATAGTATAGCGCATGTAGTCGCAGGTGTAACACTTCTCAATCTCCATCTCCATCTCATACTCATAGAAGCAACCTCTACTGCCACCTACAGGTCAACATGCACATAAGAACACAACATATTCCCTCATTACTTAAAGCAAACTGTCTACACAGTTTTTAACGAACAACAACACAAAAATCCAATAACAAAGTTACTAAAGTACCAAGTATACACTTTGAAATAACACAATTACTTGCAATTAGACTAGGAAAATTAAGCATCATAAGTATTATTAGAATGTAGCATTCATATGAAAATCTATTATAAACTTTATAAACATGTAATGCAAGATGATTACGTAATGTAATCTTCCATCCAACGAGGATGTCGGTTTACACGTGTAGAAACCCTTTGCAAAACTTCAGGAGCTTGAGGCTCTGGAGGAGGAAGAAACTGAAAGGACAAGTCCACAGCATCTGTGTCAGTAGCCTCCAAAACAGGTGCAACAGTACGAGCCAGATGAGAAGCATGCCATTTCTTCCCGTCGGATAATAGGTAAGTACACACCCCCAGTTTACGCACAATTTGGAGAGGCTTACCAAATTTCTGATGTGCTTTCGGAACATAAGTAGGAATGCGCACACGCACCCAATCCCCCACTTTAAAATCAGGAGCACGAGCTGCACGTTTAGAATCAGTGTATGCTTTCATTTTCTGTTGTTTCAAAGAGACTCGCTGAAAAAGAGCAGGAGGATCCGTCTGCGGCAGGGAAGGAGGAAGAACATTAAGACGCGTTCGCATCTTTCGACCATGAAGCAACTCAAACGGGGATAACCCCGTAGCAGAATGAGGTGTAGCACGATCGACTTGGAGAAATTCCATGACTGTAGGTTTCCACGGCTTTAATTCCAGAACAGCAGACTGAATGCAGCTTTTCAACACGCGATGAAACCGTTTCACAGCTCCATTCACAGCTGGGTGGTACAATGAAGTACGTACGTGGTGAATATCTCTCTCTTTCAGAAATGTTGAAAAGTCAACAGAGGTGAACTGAGTCCCGTTATCCGATACGACAGTAAGTGGATTGCCATATCTGCTAAACACAGAAGACAGCAAGGGGATAACATTCTGAGTAGTGACGGAAGCGGTGAAAGCCTTTGAATGAGAAAAGCACAGTTAAAGCCTGGTGATCTGTGCGCAGGAGAAATTTACGATCCCACAAGTAAGTTCGCCACTTTTCAACGGCCCAAACACAAGCAAGTGCTTCCCTTTCAATGGTCGAGTACTTGCGTTCAGTTGATGACAATGTCCGGGACGCAAAAGCAACAATGCGCTCTGTTTTATCCTCGTGAACCTGAGCAAGAACAGCTCCCAGGCCATAGGCAGAGGCATCCGTAGATAATACCGTAGGCAAATCTGGGTCTAATAATGCGAGAGCAGGGCTGTGAACAAGCAATTTTTTAACAGCCTCAAAGCATTTCTGCGCCTCCTCCGACCAGGCGAAATCGGAGCCCTGTCTGATGCAAGCCCGCAGAGGCTCCACGAACGTGGCGAAATTTGGAATGAACTTACTATATCAGGATAGTAGACCGAGGAAAGAGCGGAGTTGTGTTGCATCTGTTGGTGCAGGTGCATTAAGAATGGCAGAAAGATGATCCTCATCAGGTTGAATTCCTTGCGCATTCACCGTATGACCAAGGAAACGCAGACTGGATATGTTGAACTGACACTTCGATTGATTCAATTTCAGTCCAGCATTCTGCAAGCGTTGAACAACAGCTTTGAGTGTGTGGTCATGTTCGTTTTGTGTACGTCCCCAGACAACGATATCGTCAAGGTAATTGGCAACATTCGGAACCCCTTGTAAAACTGTTCCCAACATTTTTTGAAAGGCTGAGGGTGCTGAAGCGAGGCCATATGGTACAAGACAAAATCTGAAAAGTCCTTTGTGAGTAATAAAGGCAGTCAGATCTCGGCTGTTGTCATACAAATGGCAACTGAAAATAGGCACTCTCCAAATCGATAGTGGAAAATACACTCGCTCCCCGTAACAAAGACAATAGTTTATCAATGTGAGGTAAAGGGTAACTATCCGTAACCACAGCCTTATTGGGTTCTCGCAAATCCACACACATACGAATGGCACCCGATTTCTTTTGTACCACTACTATAGGAGAGACCCACGGCGAAGCATCCACACTCTCGATGACGCCTAACTCAAGAAGGCGATGGATTTCCTCAGTGACGGCATCTCTAACTGAAAAAGGTAAGCGGCAGAGTTTCTGGCGCACAGGGGCAACAGCTGAAGAAATTTTAACTCTGTGCACAAAGCCTTTTGCACAACCGACATCTGCTGAAGGCGTCAAAGCAGACAATCGCAGGACAGGAGTAGAAATCTGCTTGGGCAGCACAGAATTGCCTTCGAAACGGAGATGTAAGCCATTAATAAGATCCATACCCAGCAAAGCCGTACCTGATTCAACCACAAAGAATGAAGTAGAGCAGGTGATGTCATCCCTAGAGACAGTGACAGGTAAACATCCAAGTACAGGAATCGGATCACAAGAGTACGTCACCAGTTTCAATGACGGAGGCAGAAGGGCGTCTTTCTTGAAGTGAGTTTCATACAAAATTTTCGGTAAGGTAGAAACAGACGATCCAGTATCCACAGTAAGCTCGACTGGCACAGAAGTAGTCGCAGTCGTAATGACAGCAGTGCACCGAATTTTATCCGTCAACGAATCAAGCATATAAAGAATCTGCACTTCAGGCAAGTCAATTTCACACACTGAGCGAGCTTGTCCCGAACGACACACCCGCGAATAATGTCCCGTCTTTTGACAGTGATTACACTGTGCTGATGCAGCAGGAAAACTACGATCGTTCGTGAGGTGTTTCGTAGACCCACATCGATAACACTCACGTGCCGACGAACCAGGTGCAGAAGATGAAGACTTTGAAGAACGCGCTGTAGACGGCGGTTTTGGAGGCGGTCTACGGTGATAACGCACAGCTGCAGACGGAGACTTGGCATGTATCACTTGCACAGGTACTGAACGATGACTTGATAACGCTTTGGCTTGTTCACCAGCAGCTTCTGTTTGCGAAGACATAGTAATGGCTTTTTCAAGAGTCAAGTCCGTTTCCAATAGCAACCTCTCACGAATCCGATGACTGTTCACATTCTCCACTAGCTGATCACGCAACATGTCATCCAGCGTAACTGAAAAGTCACAAGTAACCGCTAAATCCCGTAGAGCTGCTACGTACTGAATAATGGATTCTCCCGGTGCTTGAAATCATTTCCTGAAAGCATGGCGCTCAGCCACGATGTTCCGTCGGGGAGTAAAGTGAAGTTTCAAGGCCGCAATCGCATCTTCCATAGAATCCCCTTGATTCGGCAAAGTATAAAACAATCGCTGACCTTCAGTCCCCAAACAATGTAGAAGCAATGCTCGCCTGCGTGCAACCGGCCATCCGTCTCCAGAAGAATCAACCACCAGTAAATAATTCTGGAACATCAGGAGCCATGTGTCAAAAGGGATAGCTGGATCTCCAGGACATGGCAAAAACGGCGTGGGAAACGAAGAAACAGAAGCCATCCTCATCACAAAAAAATAATCCTCGTCGCCAATTTGTTATGTCCTTAGTAAGTAACAATGAGGAGGCGTATGGACAAACTGGAATACTTTATTTAAAACAGAGAAGTAGCAGAATAGTATAGCGCATGTAGTCGCAGGTGTAACACTTCTCACTCTCCGTCTCATACTCATAGAAGCAACCTCTACTGCCACCTACAGGTCAACATGCACATAAGAACACAGCAATCAGGCAACACGTTCAAGTCCACTGGAAGTCCATAGATACACAGTCCATAAGTGGTCCGTCTCTCTCTCTCAAGTCCGTCTCACGCTAGGCAGTGACGTATACGCAGCAGGCCACCTGTCAATCACCGCAGTGACCAACACTCACACAACAGGAAGAAAGCCGCCAGTATCTCCACCACAGTAGATATCAAACACAGCATAAGCACAGCACCACTAAAAGCTATCAATCGTTCAATAATCAAGTAAAGCACTACAATCCGTGAATAAGTTATATGTAATGGTAAGACTACAGTGGACAGCCTGACGCTCTCCAATTTAGATGAGACCGTGACGTGGATCTTAACTTCGGACGAGGCAAGACAGCATAACTTAGCTAGAACGTCACTCAAACATTAAACTGGGAGCAGACGAATCTAACTCCCAGTCTCGTTGAACAGCGCTCCACAAACCACAGGACCAGAACGGACAAGGCGGGGCTCGGGCAGCACAGCGCAACCGAGGACGGCAGAATTTCCATCACAGCAGAGGGTGACAGTAAGCTTAGCACAGCAGCGGACGACAGCAATGCAACAGAGGAGGAGACGAACCCACACAGAGTCGACAGCGCAACCGGCACATCAGCAAAACTTCAGGCTTCGACACAAGCAGACAATTATCCGTGCGATGATCGTGGTAACAACATAAACAATCCAGCAATGACGTGGGGACAGAGTTGCAACAACAGAGTTCGCGGGGCCACAGACACACACCGCCTCAGTTCCTTCGCTTTTTTAAGTATTATTTTTTTTTATTTAGTATTAGTCTAAAAAACGAAATATAATATCGAAAACACTCGAAATGTCAACTAAACAATAACAGAAAATCTTCCCAAACACATATCAAGCTTATTTAAAAACCTCAAAAGCATAAAAACTCATTCATTTGTGCAGAACTGCGGAAAAACTGCAGAAAAAGTGTCGGTGTTGAACCCTCTCACCGGGAAAAGTGTGGTTGTTAAAACACCCCATCCCCCACGGGTGCGACACCCCCGCGAGAACATGCGTCAGTTACTTATCTCTATTTGAAGATTCTGAAATAAAATCTTTATGGTTATGAACGTAACCAGAGACCTGAAACAGAAACTGAAACCATAGTCTACTGGTTTTTATATGTCACGTGATTTACAAGAAGAGGAGCTTTTGCAACCCAGGCTCATTGGAAGAGTCAATGGAATTATGCAAGATTTTCAATTCCTTTTTTTTCTCATTTGTTTGCTCTAAACAACGTAAAATGAAGTATTTCAATGTAGTTTTCCCCAGACAAATAGGCATTGTTTTTATGTTTTATTTAGTCAGTAAATAATCAAAACTAAACCCACAACACAGTTTTTATATGAAAGAGTTTAATGAATTAACAGAAGAATAAAACAACTCTTTTCGTCAATGTATATTGCTATCAACAGCTTTACAGGAAACGATTTAGCACAAACTACTACGTCAATGGTTATTTACAGCACTAGAAAGTGGGGTACTGAGTCAAGAGACTGAATTTATATTTGAATAAAATATAAATTATATGAATTTATAGAAGATGCAGAGTTCCAATCTAAAATGGGATGTGTTTGGATGTATTCCTATAAAATCACCAACTCTCTGTCTGTCTCAATGGTGCCAAACATTGGGTAAATGTTTTCAGTCCCACTAAAATCTGTGATAAATGTGTAAATATGTCTTCGTTTTTCTGCATCATAGAAGGAGACCTGACCCTCATCTATGTCCAGGAAAACTCCTAGTTTAGAGGGTGTTGGCAGGTATAGTTTAGTGGCTGGTTCAGTCAGAGCTATTACAGTCCCCAGTTGCAGACGCAGATTCCAGTACCCCATTTTTGTGGTCATAGTGACATATCCATTCCGGAGGGCTGACTGTTTCACAACTCCCACCCGCCACTCATGTTTCTTCCTTACATCCACCTCCCAGTAATGACGACCTGTGTTATAACCCTCTTTGGCTTGAACACAAGTCCAGCCATCATATTTAGAAAGCTGCCGTTCAAACCCGTTCCAGTTATTGTTTTGTTTGCTGAATTTACGTGCTATCACAGATTTTCGGTTTTCAGAGACCTGGAGATCTGGGTTGGCTGTGTTTGGATCCAGAACTACAGAAGCTATAAAAAATATATAAAGGGAAATGTTTTTAAGAAAAAGAACAACTTGACGCTGTATTGTACAAAGGTATGATTTGATGTTGAAAGTCTTATATCCATCAATTATATTAATTATATCAAGTTGAGATATACCTGTTGACTTTGTGATCCAATCCCAAACTGTAAAAATGAAAAGTCACATTGAATTAACCTGTGATGGCAAATTGACGTTATATATCAAAATTTAGGAAAAATTTAAGTAAATGCTTGACTAGTAAAATAACCTGAGTTGGGAACGGGTAGTCCAACTGCAGCTGGAAAAAAACTAACTTTTTAACACAACCTTTGAAAGCAAATAATATTTAAGTATAAAATATTATAACATCTCAAAAATGAAACACTGTTGTTACATAGAAGTCTCACCTGTATTTTTGGATATTTGTTTTTTCTTCATCCACAGCCTTGGGGAGGAATCCTTCAATTCAAAGGAGAAACTTTTAGCATATACTTAAAATGTCAAATTGCCCAATTTATTTTTTAACTAAAATAGTGTGAATGAAAATAGAATATGACTTGAAATCTCATGGGAAAATTATTTCTACCGTAGCAGTGGATGAGAATGATTGCCAACCCATGAGCTGTCTCTGTCATATAGTTATACATATCCTTTTGAATGCTTTAAAAAATATGAACCTTTACAGCCTTTTACCTCAGAGCTTTGTGACTGTAGTACAGTCCATATCATCCAGTCCATTACAGGAAGTATACTGGACTCTCCCTTCTTGCACTGTTTGTAGAGATCCTTCAGTGTTTCTTGATATTCCTTTGTTGGACATACTGAGTTCTAGATAAAACAAACAGAAACATTTTGATAAAATATTTTAAATTAAACGTAACATTGTGACTATGACAGGAATCTAAAACATGATCACAGTGCATGGTACAAATACCTCTTTTGCTTCTTTTAGTTTCTGAGCCCAGTCAGATAATAGTTTTTTAGCTTTGGTCAATTTCATTTCACTCTCCAGCCTGCTCTTCTCAGAAGGTGAATGTTTCTACATCAAATTAAAAACAGAACTAAACAAAGTAGATCCAAACATAGATTAAAACAACTACTTGTGAATATGCAGAACCACACCTCTAACAGTTTAACTTTCTCTTCATTTGTCTGTGTAGTCTCAAGCTCATCAGCCCAATGTAAAATATAATAATGCTGTTCTTCCTCTGTTCCTTTATTTTTCATCTTTCCAAACATCTGGGAGGACTTCTTAAACTGTGGAAGTTGCAAGATTTCAATTAAGATTTGAAACATTATTTAATAACTTATTTCAAACTTTAGAATAATTAAAAGGCCTTGTTTACTTGTAGGACTCTGTTTAGTTCAACAGCCAGTTCTCTTATGATGTCCTTTGCCTCGTCAAGAGACAGAATGTCTTTCTCATTGCTACTTGCACATTTGTTAAATTCCTGCAAAAGGAGTTTTACTTCCTTGATCAGTAAGTAGTTGCTCAGCTATTGTTAATAATCCTTCACATGTATTAAATGCACAATATTTTATATAACGTACATTCACCTGGGGACAGACTTCATCAAATTTTGCCAATAGTTTAGCAAACCCCTGTGTTGAAAGAAAAAACGGTGAATGCAAAGCAGTAAAAACTCCTACTGAACGCTTTTAGTTTGGAGAAAATGAAACTACTGTCTACAGTTTGTTTATTACCTGAAAGATCTGATCTCCCAGAGACGGTTTGATAAGTGGGCATGAACTACAAACATTTTGACATTTTTTTCTGTGTGTTTTCCTCACACTTCTTTCACTTAAAGTAATACCAGAGTTTTGAGCTCCTGCAAAAATGATAGAATAAAACATTTACACATTACAAGAGATAATGCTGCTATGGATTTAAGCATTTAAAAGAGTAAGGCTAAGATTAAAAAAGAAAAAATGTACTACCGGCTGCACATGCCATATTTCTTGATTATTTCTATAATCCAAAGAGGGCACTTGCGATCTTTGACCATCACTGCAGTCGAAAGAACTGATGTTGTTGTTATTCGAGAAGGAAATTGTTATACTAGACACACTCCCTACTGGGAGGAGCTTGAGTATTCACTTCGGTTCTCTTCAGCAAATTACCAGAAAAAGTCAAATATCACCAATCAAACCGGACCAAAGTAAAACAAGTGTTTATATAAATTTAGCCTTGAACTTTTTTACATAAATGATTAATAATACTCTTCACTACATGTCACACACACGGAATGCAGTCAGAAAGAGAAAGTGAAAATAGCTCAAAACAGTCAGAAACTGATGTTGGCAGGATAAAAGGCTACAGACAGACACAGTATCTCAAAAATAAAATAAACAAAAATCAATATAAAATGACAATAAACATTTATTTTTATACAATACTCAAAGTACGTATATATAAAAGCACATATGCAAATGTGATATATATATAGCAAGTGTGTGTAAAATCGTAACTAACAATAAAGATATTTTGCTTTCTGTAATGTTCTGCACATTAATTTATTTCATGACAGGAAGCGTGGTTTTAACTCTTCATAAGGTAGATGGCCTGTGAGAAGAAAGTTGTCTTTTGCTTCATTGATCTGGTGCTCATTAGACCCAACGGCAACAGTTCAAAAGTCTAACTGTGATGTATGCAAAAAAAATCCTGTTGAGTTTTTAATACAATTGAGCTTTCTAAAATATAATGCAACGAATACACTCACGTTAGCGTTTCATTCCCATCACCTGTCGCCACTTTCCCCATGTAATTACTCCTCGTTAGTGTCTGGCTTTATATAGCCCCAGTTTCCCTCTGTTCAGTGTTCAGTGCATTACTTAATACTTGCATATGCTTAGGATGTTCCTGTACACTTGTTCCTGTACACTTGTTCCTGTACACTTGTTCCTGTACACTTGTTCCTGTACACTTGTTCCTGTACACTTGTTCCTGTACACTTGTTCCTGTACACTTGTTCCTGTACACTTGTTCCTGTACACTTGTTCCTGTACACTTGTTCCTGTACACTTGTTCCTGTACACTTGTTCCTGTACACTTGTTCCTGTACACTTGTTCTAAGCAATTATAAGCAAGACAAGTTATTGTCAACTTAAAAGGTTTAAAAGAATAGTTCACATAAAAATATAAATTCTTTACTCCCTTATTTAAATGCATGAATAAAGTTTTGTATAAAAATGTATACAAAATGCATAATGAACTAAAATGTTGAAACTTGCACTTTGATCATGTTTGTAAGTTCTCACGTAATCTTTTTGTAATATTCCCCAAAAATTTTGTAATTCTGTAGCATAAAATCAAACACTAACACTTTTCTTCTCCACCTCCACTTCATCCTCTACATTTATTGATGCAGCTTTTGTCCTGTCCTCTGCTTCTTTCTCAGCTTGCATCTGTAGTAGCATATCTTCTTTCTCCTTCAGCTCATTTATGGTTTGTATAAGCTTGTTTTTGTCTCGTGGGCTGTGGTTTTCAGAAGATTCAGAAGTATATCCTGTTGTTTCTGGGATTCTAGGATTGGGATATGGTCAGTGTTCAGACCAGAGGACAGTAAGTTTATTGAAGTTGCTTCCTTATGAACTTACTTTCATGCTCTGTTTTTCTAATACTTGCTTTTGCAAGACTTGGTTTGCTCTCTATGTCCATAGAGTCTTTGCGCGATCTGCATTCTAGCTCGGTACTGCTATATTCTAATCCTAATTCACCATTCTCAGTCTCTTCTCTCTTTATCTTTACTTATTTTCTTTGTCCTTCTACCACCTTTAAATTCACATCACATTCTCTCACGGAAGTCATGCTAACTCGATCATATTTAGAGGTTAGCATTAAAACATGAGCACTGTCCTGTACATCATTACTTGTTTAGGTTTTTAACATAACCAGCAAGGATAACGGTTGGGGTTTTGGGTCTTGGTATGTTGGTAGTCTCATCAATCCTATAAACATCATCATTAGCAGCAGCAGCATTGCCTTCCACATTCTCTTTATCAATACTGTCATTAGTGTCAGGGATAACTGTGGATGTTGACGGGCTGTCTGCTGTGGTGTTACTGTCTTCATTGCGTTTTTTTTGCTTTCTTCAAAGTTAGGTTATCTGTCTGTTCTAGGCTTATTTTCCTCCTGTAGGAGAGAGGTTCAAATTATGTATGCAAAAATGTTATAGCTATTTGACGCCATTAAAGCTTTACAAAACAAATACAGTTAGCAACCAAAGGAAAGCAAAGAGAAGCAAGGCAAAGCAGGAGATTGGCATTTGAGAGAATGAAAAGAAGAATGATAAAGAGATAATGGTTTACCTTGTAAAATGGGAGAGGGACATGACGTCTGTAATGACTGGCATCTCTGGGGCGGTTAGAGGCTATGAAAATCAGATGACTGAAATAAACTATGTTAATATCAAACATAACTTTGTGATTTATGACAGGAATGTTCTTCTATATTACATAATTTATGTTTCAAATCTTTATTGAATTCTTGCAATTTCCACAGTTTAAGAAGTCCTCCCAGATGTTTGGAAAGATGAAAAATAAAGGAAAGGAGGAAGAACAGCATTACTATATTTTACATTGGGCTGATGAGCTAGAGACTAAGCAGAAAAATGAAGAGTAAGTTAAACTGTGAGAGGTGTGGTTCTGCATTTTAACAAGTAGTTGTTTGACTGGGCTCGAAAAACTAAAAGAAGTAAAAGAGGTATTTGTACCATACACTGTGATCATATTTTAGATAAGCACATTCCTGTCATGAGTCACAAAGATATGATTGATATTAAAATAGTTGATTTCGGTCCTCTTCCACAATCTGGTAAAGCCCAGTTTTGTGATCATATTGGTTTTGCCATAATAAACCTGTATTATTTATACTCGTACTGTATTTGTATGTGCAGCACAAGGAAGTAAAATATCTTTATTGTTATTTTACACACAATTGCTATATATATCACATTTGCATATGTGCTTTTATATATATGTACCTTGTGTATTGTGTACAAATAAATGTTTATTGTCATTTTATATTGATTTTTGTTTATTTTATTTTTGAGATACTGTGTCTGTCTGTAGCCTTTTATCCTGCCAACATCCGTTTCTGACTGTTTTGAGCTATTTTCACTTTCTCTTTCTGACTGCATTCCGTGTGTGTGACATGTAGTGAAGAGTATTATTAATCATTTATGTAAAAAAGTTCAAAGCTAAATTTATATAAAAGCATGTTGTTTATATACATTTGACAGCTAGATGTAATTGTTTTACTCTGGTCCGGTTTGATTGGTGATATTTGACTTTTTCTGGTAATTTGCTGAAGAGAACCGAAGTGAATACTCAAGCTCCTCCCAGTAGGGAGTGTGTCTAGTATAACAATTCCCTTCTCGAATAACAACAACATCAGTTCTTTCGAATGCAGTGATGGTCAAAGATCGCAAGTGCCCTCTTTGGATTATAGAAATAATCAAGAAATATGGCATGTGCAGCCGGTAGTACATATTTTTCTTTTTTAATCTTAGCCTTACTCTTTTAAATGCTTAAATCCATAGCAGCATTATCTCTTGTAATGTGTAAATGTTTTATTCTATAATTTTTGCAGGAGCTCAAAACCCTGGTATTACTTTAAGTGAAAGAAGTGTGAGGAAAACACACACAAAAATATTTCAAAATGTTTGTCGTTCATGCCCTCTTGACAAACCGTCTCTGGGAGATCAGATCTTTCAGGTAATAAACAAACTGTAGACAGTAGTTTCATTTTCTCCAAACTAAAAGCGTTCAGTAGGAGTTTTTACTGCTTTGCATTCACCGTTTTTCTTTCAACACAGGGGTTTGCTAAACTATTGGCAAAATTTGATGAAGTCTGTCCCCAGGTGAATGTACGTTATATAAAATATTGTGCATTTAATACATGTGAAGGATTATTAACAATATCTGAGCAACTACTTACTGATCAAGGAAGTAAAACTCCTTTTGCAGGAATTTAACAAATGTGCAAGTAGCAATGAGAAAGACATTCTGTCTCTTGACGAGGCAAAGGACATCATAAGAGAACTGGCTGTTGAACTAAACAGAGTCCTACAAGTAAACAAGGCCTTTTAATTATTCTAAAGTTTGAAATAAGTTATTAAATAATGTTTCAAATCTTAATTGAAATCTTGCAACTTCCACAGTTTAAGAAGTCCTCCCAGATGTTTGGAAAGATGAAAAATAAAGGAACAGAGGAAGAACAGCATTATTATATTTTACATTGGGCTGATGAGCTTGAGACTACACAGACAAATGAAGAGAAAGTTAAACTGTTAGAGGTGTGGTTCTGCATATTCACAAGTAGTTGTTTTAATCTATGTTTGGATCTACTTTGTTTAGTTCTGTTTTTAATTTGATGTAGAAACATTCACCTTCTGAGAAGAGCAGGCTGGAGAGTGAAATGAAATGGACCAAAGCTAAAAAACTATTATCTGACTGGGCTCAGAAACTAAAAGAAGCAAAAGAGGTATTTGTACCATGCACTGTGATCATATTTTAGATTCCTGTCATAGTCACAACGTTACGTTTGATTTAAAATATTTTATCAAAATTTTTCTGTTTGTTTTATCTAGAACTCAGTATGTCCAACAAAGGAATATCAAGAAACACTGAAGGATCTCTACAAACAGTGCAAGAAGGGAGAGTCCAGTATACTTCCTGTAATGGACTGGATGATATGGACTGTACTACAGTCACAAAGCTCTGAGGTAAAAGGCTGTAAAGGTTCATATTTATTAAAGCATTCAAAAGTATATGTATAACTATATGACAGAGACAGCTCATGGGTTGGCAACCTTTCTCATCCACTGCTATGGTAGAAATATTTTTCCAATGAGATTTCAAGTAATATTCTATTTTCATTCGTATATATTTTAGATAAAAAATAAATTGGGGGGGCTTTGACGTTGTAAGTATATGCTAAAAGTTTCTCCTTTGAATGGAAGGATTCCTCCCCAAGGCTGTGGATGAAGAAAAAACTGATATCCAAAAATACAGGTGAGATTTAACAACAGTGTTTCATTTTTGAGATGTTATAATATTTTATACTTAAATATAATTTGCTTTCAAAGGTTGTGTTAAAAAGTTTGTTTTTTTCCAGCTGCAGTTGGACTACCCGTTCCCAACTCAGGTTATTTTACTAGTCAAGCAAAATAGTTTTTTTTACTATTTTGATAGATAACGTCAATTTGCCATCACTGTTAGGGTTAATTCAATGTGACTTTTTATTTTTGCAGTTTGGGATTGGATCACAAAGTCAACAGGTATATCTCAACTTGATATAATTAATATAATTGATGGATATAAGACTTTCAACATCAAATCATATATATGTACAATACAGCGTCAAGTTTTTCTGTTTCTAAAATCCAGAGTTCCTGACATTTTCCTTTTTATATTTTCTTATAGCTTCTGTAGTTCTGGATCCAAACACAGCCAACCCAGATCTCCAGGTCTCTGAAACCCGAAAATCTGTGAAAGTACATAAATACAGCTATCAAAACAACTGGAACGGGTTTGAACGGAAGCTTTCTAAATTTGATGGCTGGACTTGTGTTCAAGCCAAAGAGGGTTATAACACAGGTCGTCATTACTGGGAGGTGGATGTAAGGAAGAAACATGAGTGGCGGGTGGGAGTTGTGACACAGTCAGCCCTCCGGAATGGATATGTCAAAATGAACACAAAAATGGGGTACTGGAATCTGCGTCTGCAACTGGGGACTGTAATAGCTCTGACTGAACCAGTCACTAAACTTTACCTGCCAACACCCTCTAAACTAGGAGTTTTCCTGGACATAGATGAGGGTCAGGTCTCCTTCTATGATGCAAAAAAACGAAGACATATTTACACATTTATCACAGATTTTAGTGGAACTGAAGACATTTACCCAATGTTTGGCACCATTGAGACAAACAGAGAGTTGGTGATTTTATAGGAATACATCCAAACACATCCCATTTTAGATTGGAACTCTGCATCTTCTTTAAATTCAGTCTCTTGACTCAGTACCCCAGTTTCTAGTGCTGTAAATAACCATTGACGTTTGTACTAAAACGTTTTCCCTGTAAAGCTGTTGATAGCAATATACATTGTCGAAAAGAGTTGTATTATTCTTCTGTTCATTTATTAAACTTCACAAAACCATTGTTGTCACTGGTTACTATATCGCTTTGTCGCATACAGTTTTTACATTTATATTTGTTATATGCTCTTTGAACCTATTTGTATGTCTTCTTTTTAAAAGGGGAATAGGATGAAAAGGCTTAAAATGGGCTCAAAGAATAAATTGCAACAGGTGAAGTATGTGTTTCAAATTCCTAAATATGTCTAGAAGTTGAGACTATATGAAAACATACATGGTAAGAAATGTTATTGGTGTGAAAATTATCAAAGAACACTTTTACAGACATTATATATATATATATATATATATATATATATATATATATATATGTCTACACAGAAGGAGTGTATCACCTTGGAAACCATTTTCAATAGTCCTAGCAACACACTTGGAAAGAATCACAGCAAAGATAGGTTACATTTTGCAACGATGTCACACAGAAAACTGATGTTTATGTGATATTGTCCAGGTAATTGGATCAGAGCAGTTGTGGTCGACGATGACGGAGCTGATGTTACAATGACTAGATCAGATCAAGACATACTTTGAACATAAGATATTCACATGAATCATCAAACTTTTCTAGACACTATATAAATAACTCTAGATTATGTTTCTTACTGTAGGTCCCTGGACTATCCAAAGATATTTTATCTCAAAGTGGTCCAAGGAGCTGAGATGTTTAAAGCCGAAAAACAAAGACAATGTATGATAGACATAGGATCAAGTTAAATATGCAGTGGAAACTACACTCACAATTCAAGTTCATGTTGGCAAGTGGCACATGCCAATAAAAATCATTGCAAATAAGCAGTGGCAGATTCAATAGGAGCTGTAGAATTGTTACATTTCATATCCAACCCTTACTGTTATAAGTGAAATGAAAGACCAAAATTGTCTAATTTGTGGGATGCACATCCAGGGCACGAAGCTCCCATTCCACCACATCCCAGAGATGCCCTATTGGGTTGAGATCTGGTGACTGTCGGGACCATTTTAGTACAGTGAACTCATTGTCATATTCAAGAAACCTTTTTGAAATGATTCGAGCTTTGTAACATGATGCATTATCCTGCTGGAAGTAGCCATCAGAGGATGGGTACATGGTGGTCAAAAAGGGATGGACATGGTCAGAAACAATGCTCAGGTAGGCCGTGGCACTTAATTGGTACTAAAGAGCCTAAAGTGTGCCAAGAAAACATCCCCCACACCATTACACCACCACCACCAGCCTGCACATTGGTAACAAGACATGATGGATCCATGTTCTCATTCTGTTTACGCCAAATTCTGACTCTACCATTTGAATGTCTCAACAGAAATCGAGACTCATCAGACCAGCCAACATTTTTCCAGTCTTCAACTGTCCAATTTTGGTGAGCTCGTGCAAATTGTAGCCTCTTTTTCCTATTTGTAGTGGAGATGAGTGGTACTCAGTGGGGGCTTCTGCTGTTGTAGCCCATCCGCCTCAAGGTTGTGCGTGTTGTGGCTTCACAAATGCTTTGCTGCATACCTCGGTTGTAACGAGTGGATATTTCAGTCAAAGTTGCTCTTCTATCAGCTTGAATAAGTCGGCCCATTCTCCTCTGACCTCTAGCAACAACAAGGCATTTTCGCCCACAGGACTGCGCCTGTAGATTAGTTCTGATAACAAGCCAAAGAAACCAAGAAAAACCTTGTCTCTCCGATATTTTTAATTTAGATTGCGATACCAACCTCAGCCGCTAGATGTCAATGTACCATGTGGTTTGTTTAAATGCGAACGAACTACAGGACCCATTAAACAAATTGTTTATTCAATACACATATTAGACAGTAACATTACAATACAAATTAATATAAACATCAATTAATTAAAATATAAATAGTTATATATTGACATAATTCTATTGCTAGTGCTTGTACCGTGTGTTTTGGTGAGTTAGTCTAGTCTTGTCCTTAGTATTTATTTTCCCAGTCTAGTTAGTCCGTGTCCTGGTTGTCACTATCATTTATCTTGTCCTGTTTTACTCCCTCGTGGGTTTTTGTTTTGTGTTTATTGTTAAATAAACTTGTTAACCCCTTCATCCCCTTGTCTGCCTGCACTTGGGTTCTTCCACCCCCCCCCCCCCCCCGATTCTTGACACTCGTGAATTCATGCATCAAATGTATGGACGTGGTCATTTCTCATTAATAAAAAGTATTTCAGATTTACACTGTAGCTGGGGGTTAGCATTGAGCTCATACCTTAAGCTACATAAGTATTTAACTACAGTACATACATAAATAGCTAATTACAGTTACAATATAATTAAAGTTACAATATATGTGTTGCTGACGCGGAAAAGCTTATTCATGCATTTATGACCTCAAGACTTGACTGGTGTAATGCGCTACTTAGTGGTTGTCCTATATCATCAATAAACAAACTACAGTTAGTTCAGAACGCAGCTGCCAGAGTTCTAACCAGGTCCAGAAAATACGATCACATAACCCCAATTTTATCAACCCTTCACTGGCTACCCATTACGTATCGTATTGATTTTAAAGTTATTTTACTCACCTATAAAGCCTTAAAGGGTTTAGCCCCTACCTACATAACAGAGCTTCTATCACACTACAACCCATCATGCTCTCTAAGATCTCAAAACTCAGGACTTTTGATAATACCTAGAACAACTAAATCCACCAAAGGGGGTCGAGCTTTCTCATAGGTAGCACCAAAACTCTAGAATAACCTTCCTGATATTATTCGAGGATCAGAAACAATTGCCCAATTTAAATCTAGATTAAAGACGCATCTTTTCAGCCAAGCATTCACTTAATGCAAAATATGCTAAATAAACCACCAGGAGATGCTGACATTAGATATTATTTACTAGGTGTTTTTTATAACAAGTTCAACTTTTCATTTCTGTGTTTTACCCTTTTTTGGGGGGTTTTCGTTTTCCCCTTGTAAAGCTGCTTTGGAACAATGCATATTGAATTGAATATTCAAAAACACGTCAAAAGTAATTAACGTTAACGTTACCTGTCCAAAAGAAAAAGTGCAACCATAACGTCATCTTTTGGACCATTTGTCTCTCGCAGTTGTGTCCACTGTCCAGCATAAAAAAGCAACGTCAATGTTATTTATGGTTTTGGCTTTGTATTGAACCAGATGTTTTCTTGTCGTAGAAACAAGAACAGTTTATGAAAATGTCGTTCTATCTTTTCTTATGTCAAGTTGTTTTAGTTCATGAGGAAGAGGTGGCTGCTGTAGGCCTATAGCTGCCATTTGTCTCGTAAACAAGCAAAGTTATTAACAAGACAACACAGTTCAATTGTTTTGAATGGGGAAAAGTGCATCCGCCTTCAAGAGTCCAATCGATTAAACCTCTTCACCGTTACTCACTGGGAGACTGCTGATTTATTGAAACAACTTGCGTTTAACAACACACTTGAACGTTAACATATTTTAACAAAAAAAAAATGTTTTGTATTTCTGTTTTTGTATTATTGTAAATTGTTCTGGTATATGGTTATTTAAGGCTCCCAGTCCTGATAACAATATTTAAAAGAATAATATACCTACATTAAATATACTTTCTGAAAATTCACTATTATCAGTGTACATTGCATGGAGAAAAAATAATACCATGTATATTCTTGTTTATTTTCCCCCAATAATGTTTTTTATTATGATTTATTTAAAGCTGCTTTGCAACAATGAAAATTGTAAAAAGCTATATGAATAAAATTAAAATTAAATGAAGTTAACATCAGGTTTTATCGTTGGTAGTTTTATTGTATAGCAGTCTTGCCCATTCAAGTGGCTAGGACTTGGTCTACTATGACAAAAAAACGTGCTGTGTGGATGATGTCTATTGTGGAGACATCTTAAAATAATGTAAATGAATGTACATGAAATGAGCATACATTTGACATTTTAAGCTCCATTTCAGAAGAGCAGCTCACACAAATCAATGGCTGGAGGAGTGTCATCCGGTACGGAGCAACCTCTTCAAATGCATTAAACTAATTTACACCATGAAGAAAAGCAACTGTCATATTCAGAAAAGCCTCACTGGTTATTTAGATCATCAATCATCAATTAACTTACAAATTCAAGAAGAATTAATAGACAAAATGATACAATTGGCTGTATAGGTTGGTTAAAAATGTTATGGAAAGGAAATATACAACGGAATTAAAGATGTTTACAAATGGTTAAAAAAATCATGAGAATTGGAATACATGAGCTGTAGTATATATTCCTTATCCTAAATACGACAATAACATTTAAAAAATGACAACAGATCATTTTCTGTATATACAGTAGAACTGGTTACAATAATGACAGGATTAAAGTGGATTGAAGAAAAGAAGGAAAATAATGTTTCAATTTCATCAGACAGTATGTCAGCATTATCCAGTATTAAAACAGGAAAATCATGTAGAATATATGTATTGAATGAAATAGATTAAAATTAAATAAAAAGAGATTACATAATATGGGTTTGAAGGCATCTTTCAGTGGGGTTCCTACACTTGTTGGGGTGAAGTAAGACAAATTATCCATTATGTCACTGTTAGATTTATTTTTCCCATAGATTATTAAATCCACATAAATGAATGACTAAGTGTAGCCTATGTGGGGTTTTCCTGTTCACAGCGGATAGCTGGCTAAATGTGGAGGAAGGGGATCTATTCTAAACTAAACATTCTTTGTTTGACATCCGGTTTTCTATAACTTATTTGGTATAACAGGTGTCTTAGTGTGCACTATATAAAGATGTTTCTTTCATATAGTTTCTATACCTTACTTGGTATAACAGGTGTCTTAGTGTGCACTATATAAAGATGTTTCTTCCATATAGTTTCTATACCTTATTTGGTATAACAGGTAATACTGTGCAGTATATGAAGACGTGTCTTCCCTGACATAAATGAGTTCAAAAGCTTGTTGCCTCTCTGTGTCTTGTTTTTGTGCTCCCAGATCTGCAGAAGAATTCTCTCACAACATCCAACCTATTTACGATTTGAGATTTTAATGGTGATCCAAAACACAGAAAGTGTTAATGAGATTTAGTGTTCGAAAGGAACCTGACATTTAACACTCACAAATAATATAAATTATAGTTTTATTAAGTAAAGGTGAGGCAATAACTATTTAAAAAAGCTATTATAAAAAAATGGCAGAATTATTGGGATACAAATAGTACAGGAAGACATTTGTATAATATTAAGAGGTATATTGGTATTGGAAATTTCATGGGGGGAATTGAAGGGGAGTAGTGCTCTCATTTCTGAGAATAAAACTCAACACGACACTTTATTAAATAAATAAACATCCAAATGGAATATGTCAAAAGTATAATCAACAAGAATCTGTAGAACCTGTGTCAATATAGAATGTAAAGGATATGAAAAAGATAGGGAAATTAAAAGAAGCAGTTGTGCAATTGGATTTATAATTTACATTAAAGTATATTCTAAGTGGGGAGTTGAAGGAAGTAAATGAGCGATTAAATATATTCTTAAAAGAAACAGGATTGCAGGATTTATATATACATATATATATGTGTGTGTGTGTGTATATAAAGAATAACTGAGGTAATTTGCCAAGAATTAGAACGGCTACACACTCCAGTTCAGAAGGTGGCGGTAATGCACCTACAAGCTGGTTTGCCAGCTGTCCGTAAAACTCAAGAAGAAGAAGACGGAAGTAGACATTGCTGCGGCGGGGTTTTGTTTAGGGTACAGAAACCTCAGATTGAGACCGTTTCACTAAACCGTAAATGTCAAACTTAACAAATTAAAGATGCGTTTCAATCGTGCTAAATATATACACAACTCACGTACATATTTAGAGTCTGACCTCATTTGTCTGTTCAGAATTCACTCTCACCAGCCAGGGATTGACTGGGTAGGTAAGTGCGTTTAGCTTCTTGATTTATGGAAAATAACATGAACGCGATATTAAATATATTCCTTAATACATCGTTAGTTATTTCGCCGGGACATAAAAAACACATCCTACTGTAGTTGAATTTGATAAATGAATTCACGTAATTATGTCATCAGGTAAACCAGACGCATTGTAATACTGAAATGTTATTTTGACAGGTGCGTTTCTATTGTGTGAGAAGGCACTGATGATTTGTCATTACCATGGGACACAAGAGGAGAAGTCACACTCTTAAAACTTCTCCATCTCTGGACGCAGACAGGCAGACTGATGATGACGGCAGTTTAAAGCACAGAATATGTATGGTGTCAGACTTTTTCTACCCAAATATGGGAGGTGTGGAGAGTCACATCTACCAGCTCTCGCAGTGCCTCATAGAGAAGGGCCACAAGGTTGTCATAGCGACACATGCCTATGGAGACCGCCGTGGTATTCGCTACCTGACCAATGGACTGAAGGTTTATTACCTACCGTTGCAGGTGTGTTTAGTATTGTGCTATACTTAGTTTAAGTGTCTCCCTCAGTTAAAAGTATATCATATTTACCATTCCTCTTTTGTAACTTTCTTCAAAAACTGATCATGTGATGTCATATCTTCTCAGGTCATGTATAACCAGTCTACAGCCACCTCCTGCTTCCACAGTTTTCCACTACTTAGGTGCGTGTTTGTGCGTGAAGGCATCACTATCGTGCATGCTCACAGCTCCTTCTCTGCAATGGCCCATGATGCGCTTTTCCACGCCAAGACCATGGGACTCAATACGGTGTTTACAGATCACTCTCTCTTCGGATTTGCAGATCTGAGCTCCATATTGACTAATAAATTGCTGACTGTCTCATTATGTGACACGAATCACATTGTGTGTGTATCATACACTAGTAAAGAGAACACTGTACTGCGGGCCACACTTGACCCTGAGATTGTCTCTGTTATCCCGAATGCTGTCGACCCAACTGACTTCACCCCTGACCCCTGTCGCCGTGACGACAGCAAGATCACTATTGTGGTCGTTAGTCGACTGGTTTACAGGAAAGGTAGGTAGTGTGTAGTGCTTACACAGCTACTTGTTACCTTTCTGGATAGTAGTTGACTTGTTGATTTTGTTTATTATATGATAGACCTATTTAACAGCGTGAAGTGTACAAACCGGAAGTAGGGTCAACGCTTGTCTGGTCAATGCTCTTGCTTTTTGTTAATAAAATGAATGCCTGTGAGAAAACAAGCTGAATGAATGTCAATTGCAGCAGTGCGGCTGGAAAAGGTGTTTCTCTGCTTCCGGTCTCTGTCCGTTAGAATGTGAGGTACTTATTTATTCATTGTTAAATGTATGCCTAGTTCTGTCAGTCCCCCACAACTTCATCTGAGTTTCCCCAGATACTTTTTATCAGTAAAATTCACTTTATTTGTATTTCAGAATGAAATAATGTTGCATGTGTTTTGTTGGCTGGTTGTTTTAAGGGATTGATTTACTAAGTGGAATCATTCCTGAACTATGTGGAAAGTACCCAGATCTCTGCTTTCTGATTGGTGGAGAGGGACCCAAAAGAATTGTTCTCGAAGAAGTTCGAGAGAAGTATCAGCTTCATGACCGGTAAGACAGCCAGCAGGCCACATAAAGCTTTTCTATATAAGTTTGTATCATTGTTAATACGGTACTTGATTTTCATGTATATACAGTGTTCGTCTACTGGGGGCTCTGGATCATAAAGATGTGAGAGATGTTCTTGTTCAGGGTCATATCTTTCTCAACACTTCTCTAACTGAAGCCTTTTGTATGGCCATAGTAGAAGGAGCTAGTTGTGGGCTGCAGGTAGGTTTTGATTATTTCGATTTTCAGTAGACACTAAGTTACCTTAGTGTAATGGTATTCTTTTCTGTGTTTAGGTGGTAAGCACTCGGGTTGGAGGTATACCTGAGGTCCTGCCTAATGAGTTGGTGACACTCTGTGAACCAACAGTTCGATCCATCTGTGATGGATTAGAAACTGTAATTGCAAGAATACGCACAGGAAATGTTTCGTCTCCTGCTGTTATCCACAGCAAGGTCCAAACTCTCTACACCTGGAGAAACGTTGCAGAGCGAACGGAGAAGGTACGTTTTAATAATGTCACATTCATATGCAAAGGTAAACGCTTTATCAGAATCGTAACTATATGTATGTTATATATCCTCTCTTTCTGTGTTTGCTGCAGGTGTATAACCGTGTATGCAAGGAGCCTGTTTTGTCACTGTCCGATCGATTGCATAGACTACAGAATCACTGCGGTGCTGTGGCAGGATCCATTTTCTCCTTTATGGCTGTTCTTGACTTTCTCTTCCTGCTGTTTCTGCATTGGCTCCGCCCAGATCACCTTATTGATGTTGCTGTAGATGCATCTGGCCCCCACAGGCGTTTGGGGCAGAGCTTTAGTAAGAAGAAACATAAAATTGCAAATCCAACTTTAAGCTCTGTGTCCTGATATTACTTCCAACCCAGATAAGGTTTTTCATTTTGTGAAACAAAAAAGATGCCGGTATGGAATGAAACGTTATGTGAAGTCTTACGTTTTGAAACTTGTAAATTATATTGTTTCACAAAATAAAGAAAATGTAGGTTAAAAACCACATGAGAGAGTAGATAATGACATGTTCTTTTTTTGTAGAAAACTTACTTGAAATTAAGAATATAATAAGTATTGTTGAAATATTAAAATGGAATAGTTCATCTACAAAATGAAAATTCTGTCATTATTTACATGCCTTCTGTCTTTCTTCTGAACACAAATGAAGATATTTTTAACAATGTTGGTAACAAAACCATTGGTCCCTGTTGTGTCCATACAATAAAAGTCTATGGGAACCAATGGTTTTCTGTTACCAACATTTTTCAAAATATTTTATTTGTCTTCTGCAGAAGAAAGCAAATCACAATGGTTTAAAATGACAACAGGGTGAGTAAATCATTTTGAAGGTGAACTATTTCTTTAATGTAACTTTTTTGGTGGAGGAAAAGATGTAAAGGAACTTGGGATGTGCACAACTGACCTGTTTACACTTCTGTATAAAACAATAACCTCAGGTGTACAGTATATAAAGCTTTTAATATCTGTCATCAGCGACCCGCTTTGTCTTTGTCCCTCTGCACATCAGATTTTTTCCTCTGTTTGATTTCTATTTTAGTGCAGATGCAGCACACTTGTTTTTACTCTTGTATGGTGTTATTTTATATTCACCTTCTATGTTAATATTTATAACTGTGATTATGATGTACAAGCCTTCCTGCTGCCTGCCTTTTTACACAATCTTTAATAAACTTAAATAACATGCCGTATATGTGTTTGTGTTTTTTAGTAGCTCACCACACAAATAAGAAAATGTCTAAAATAAACTAACTTAACTAAAGACTGTATAAAAGGTTCATCCATAAGTTAAATTCATCTTGAGTTTAAATGGGGCATGCTGTGGAAAAGCTGATATCAGTCAGGGTCTCTCTAGCTCAGTAATCTCATTGTAACACCCAAACAGAGCAGATAATTCACACCCTCGCCTATTCAAGGTTAAAACCGTGAGCCATTTGCAAACACTTATCACCCTTTTGGGCTTCTTTTGCACATGCATATACTGTACATACATATTCAACAGCATGTCTATCCCGCAGTACCTGTTCCTGCATAACACTGCATGCAAATTATGTTTAGCTGGAGATGCAGATACTGTGTCCTCAATTTCATTTGCAGTTTTAATTACTTTGATTCATGGCTCATTGACTTTGAAAAAGGCAGCTTATATACAGTTTTAGTTCTGCACATATGCGATTATTAAATGCGCACCTCTAATTTTAAATTTTAGATTGAAGTTTGTGTTTAAGAGTGTTTTTTAACATATTGTTATAGGATTTCTATAATCAAAGTTTAATTTACGCTATGAATAGTTGATCTGTAAGTCTGTCTATATGTAGATGCTTTTTCAATGTGTGTTGGGTATTTCCCTTTGCTGACTTAGTGAACCTTATTTGTTTATGTGGGGGACACTCACTTCTTAGGTGGGGTGTATCCCTGATAATGGTGGGAGGTGCATTCTTACACACCCAGGGGGTGTGTGTTTCCTTGAAGGCCATATACACTTACTGCGCTCCACAATTACAGCAATGATCTTCCTGTGAGTTGTATCAGTTGTTTTACAGTGAGTTTTAAATAATGGCTGTGGTTCATGCTGAAATGAGTGTGTGGAGTAAACCATGGGATCACAGATTTCACATGTACGGAGGACAAGTGTGTAATACACTAATGGCAGGTGAGCTCTCTAATTCTGATTAATTTCTTCTTGAATGTGTTGATGTACAAAAAAATGGTAACATGAAACATCATGCAGCTTTCCATATACTGCAATTAATATTACAGAGATGATAGTACCTTTAAAGTTAGAGTTTCTGTATGTATTATGTGTGTTATGTAGCCTATTATTATGTCATATAGTCAGTATTATGTCTACTAGATAGTAAATGTAATGTTTCGTTAGGTTCCTGGGATGATAGAACACCTTTGCATGATGCTGCATTGCAAGGAAGATTGCTGCCACTGCGAAGACTTCTTTCACAGGTACTATTGTAACAAAAAATGTTGTGTTAAGTTCAATTTAATTTCATATAATTTTTTTGAGTAAATGTTAGTGGGTAAATTAATGAAAGCTTAAAAAGGCCATTGTATTATAACAAGGGGCATTTTTTTAAGAAATAATACGAGCATACTTCTCAAGGAAACGTTTTATCCGAAGATATTTGTTAGCCTTTTAATGATACAACTATGAATTTGTCCTTGGAATGATGTGTTTTTGTTTGATGTGTTATCTAATTCAATAATGAAAGCGGTTAAAATGTTGCAAATACTCCCTGGATTCACTCTGGCTTCTTTTAAAGATTTTTTATGTTTTTTTTCAACGCTACCTATTATGAATGAATGAAGTTAACAACCCATGTTTGCATGTACACAGGGGTATTGTGTGGGCATGGCTACACTAGATGGAATTACACCACTCCATGAAGCATGTCTTGGAGGCCATTTTACCTGTGCTAAACTTCTGCTCGAGCATGGAGCTGATGTACGTAAAGTAGCCATCTTTTACTGTATTTTCTGTCATTCAGATAAAGTTTTAACACGGACTCAACATAATTGCTGCATTAATAAACAAACACATTTATTATGTTTCAGGCAAATGTTGTTACTATTGATGGAGCCACTCCTCTCTTTAGTGCGTGCTGTGGTGGAAACCCCGCCCTCGTCAGTCTTATTTTAATGTACAGCTCACCCCACCATCCAGCTCACCTGCGATGCTCACCTCTTCACGAAGCTGCAAAGAGAGGTGTGTGTCTGTGTGAGATATGTTCATAGCAATTTTACGCTGCTGTAAATACAATTAATAAATGGGGTGTTTTATGTTTGTTTTAGGTCACACGGCATGTGTTGAACTGCTTTTATCACATGGTGTGAATGTTGACATGGAGATGCCCAGCATAGGAACGCCGCTGTATTGTGGATGCGAATCCAAAAGCACAGAATGTGTACAGAGACTGCTGATCTCAGGTCAGAATCACACATATTACTGCAATACTGCAATTTAATTTATTAAAATCTATACAGTGATACATTCATAATGCAAAACATCGACTTTTGCATACAATTATTTATTAAAAACTGTGTTTTCAGGTGCTGATGTTCAATGTGGGTGTGGTCTTGACACACCTTTACACGCAGCTGCCAGAGTCAGTGGGGCAAAGGAGGTGGAGCTTCTGTTAGAATATGGTGCTGATAGGACATCAAGAAACTCTGGGGGAAATAAACCACTGGACTTGACTACAGATCAGAACATTAAACAGCTCCTGCAAGTTCCAGGTAAATACAACCATATATACGCACTCCATATGCCCATGTGCACTGTGATACTGATTTTGTCTCGTATTTGGTTCTATAGGTCCCAGCTCCCTGTCTCAGCTGTGCAGATGGTGTATTCGCCGTTCCCTGGGCCAAAAAAGATTAAATAAAACCAAGATGCTTTGCTTACCACATAGCCTACAAAATTATCTTCTCTATCATTAAACACAAAAATGCATTCACATTCACAACCGTTTTTGTGTTGTCTCAGCAACTCAATTCAACTTTCTTGTCTGCTTATCACAATATCATCTTTTATCTGTAAATAAGTGTAAAAGTTGGACCAAAGTATAATAAATATTTTCTACATTCAAAAGCATGTTGCTTATTTTGGTGTATTATGGTCACACAGAAAAACACCCGCACAATCATTTAATCCAGACAAAACAAGTAATTCACTATAACATGCGTCTACGTTACATTTTTATTTTAATTCTCATAATTTATGTTTGTTGTAATAGTACATCTAGACTATATTGCGTTATTTTTTATAATAATTATAATGTACAATAAAACTTACTTACACATCAGTTCAACTTACTATTTGGAATTCTATCAACTAGTGAGCTTCCCTATAAAGTGATTTATGAAATGGCGAATAACTTATAAAAACAGGTTAAAATTGCCAAACGTGTAAAGCCAATTAGATTAAAAAATCTCAGGGAGCTAAATAAATACATAAATGTCAGTGTGCAGCTCAGCGCTACCTAAACAGCACAGCAGATGGCACCTTTGTAACGTAAGGGAGACATTGAAAATGAGCTTAATTGACTAAGTCCAATAGTCCATTGGACCATAATAAATTATAATATATATTATAATAAAATAAAACATTCAAGTTACAAAATGAGAGAAAATCTGTCTCTCTATCTATGTAACAAATACGCGTGCGTGTGTGTCTATGTGTGTGTGTGTAGTGTACACGGTCACGGGGAATCCGTGAGAGCACAGACTCCGCCCACGCCATGCTCATCTCCAGGGGCGAGTGCGTGGGGGGGTTTGCCTCGCTCGCGTTGTGTTCATATCATCGCAGCACAGTCATGAGCACACACACACTATAGCGCTGCTCCTGACCATACTGCAACATACGGGATACACATGAACGAGCTCTGCGGCAGGTAGGATGTCAGTTTTTATATGGTGTTGCGTGCTCGTCAATGCTCTCTCTCTCTGTTTGTTGTGGCATACACAGGTTGAAGGTGACGTGTTTCAATGGGTTAAGCACGAACTTCAATGTCCCCATTTTATTTAACATGATGTGTTTGTGTAAATGTTTAAAGTCCGCATTTTCTTTATACATGATCTTAATAGAGACTAATCCCTGACAAAGTCAGTATTCCTTTAACAACCTGCCTGCTGTTTTGTGACACAACGTTGTCGTCTCGTCTCAGCAGGTGTATGAACAGGTGCAATGCAGTAGAGGTTTTTTATTTTCCCAACTAGCCTGAATTCAATTCTATTGTATAGACATTTTAATTAAAGTAAGTTAAAGTTTTACACTGATTATTTGCTTTAGCGTGAGAGAACGTGTGTTCAACAGATATCAGTGTTTATACAGCGTATAGGGAAACCGGGGCTAGTTGTCCCACTTTTGATGCTCCAGTGAATATTTATTTTTATTTTCTATTTTATTTAAAGATGTACATACACTCGGTGAAAAGAAAGCTGTAAAACATTTTCACTTAATGATATTAAATACGTTTCAATAATTCTGTTCCGTGGTAATATTTGCGGTCAGATAGTTTGTGACGTTCTCATTCATTTCATTTCAGTCCCTGCCAGTCATGGGAATGATCAGTGTGGCATCCAGCAGAAAGCTGTCTAGAGCTATTGTGACGTAATGTGTGACAAACTCGCATAGTATGTAACCTTTGAAGTGTTATCTCTCATTTCGTTTACCCCCTGCTCTTTAAAGGCGATGTGCTCCTGACATGTTTTATTTTTGCTGTGTAATGTGTTGATGACATTGAGTATCCTAGTCCGTACTGTGCGAAGAACTGACCTATTTGCCTACTCACACGGGTGGAAGAAGGCAAGTTACAGTATACACCCAGATTCAAGCTCTTATTGTTTGCTTATCACAGAGGTGACTTAAACAGTGAAACCCAAAAAGCTACTTATTTATTGCATGCTGCTAGTTAACTGTTGAACTGATGTCTTGAATCCTTTTTTCTGTGCTTTGAGCACCAAAATGCAAGTGTATGGTTTCTAAGCACTTGCTATTTATACCCAAGCGATGATATCAAGAGAGCAGGAAGTTGGAGCAAATCATTTTGATCGCCCCGAGGAGAATTTTGTTGCTCTTTCATTATTCAGGACACTTAATGAACGTGCTCAGCTACCGTATGTTGAATTGGTTTTGTTTTGGATGTTTCTCTTAGTCCAAAGGAGAAATAAATGTTGAAACATTGAAATACAGTAGATTACAGAGCCATACATGGATGCATATTCATCCATGAATAGCATTCAGATAATTGGTTCTCAGGGGAATTTGATGAGTAAAGTTCATATCTTTATATTAGGTAAGGGAAACCACGCTTTTATTAATGAATAAAGCGAACTGAGATGTTTATTAGGCATCACAGAAAGACCGGATCTGACTCTTGTATAACTCAATATAAAGGGCTTGTCCCTGATGATTGACTGTACAGATCCGCAGCCTACTGCTGTCTTTCTAAACACGTGTGTTACTGTCCCATAACTGACATTTTCAATTGATTTGTGTGTGTATGTGAGTTTACATTAAAGATTCAAAAGGGCACAGCTGGAAACAAAATCTACATCACATTAAGAGGAATGGAACTAGGTACTATGCATAAAGGATATTTGCAACCCTGGTCGCTCTATACAAATAGCCTTTAAAAAATATATGAACCTGTTATTCAAGACTTAGTTGTGGCTAATCTACACTTTATAGCACTGTGTTTTTTGTCATGTTAATGCAGCCTTTCTGAAAGGCATAAAACAGTCCATTACGTCAGGTGATGTTGATGAATGCGTCTTCGTCATTTCTGTGAGCACTGTGAGTCGTCCAGACTTGGCAGCTTGTTGATTCGACTCTTGAGTTTTTCCACTGCACTACATTTCCCATGAGTCCTTCTAGTCCTGTTTGAAGTCTACATGTTCGGGTCATTGGAGCCTGGGGTACCAATGGATTGATAGTGGGCAATTCCATGCAAATGTCAACCTTAAGATTAAAAACTCAAGTTTTTCGCACATGGTTTTCACCATACTTGTATGTCAGATGTCAATGTTTGGCTTAAATACCCAAGTGGAGTCTCTCTTAAAGTTTTTAAAGATCCAGTTCTAGCGTCTAGGGAATGGCAACCAATGGCTCACTCCACCGCTCACCCCTTCCTTTTCGAAGCACTACGGTGGCTGACACAGGACAAAAATATCGTCACGTTTTCGCTTCTTTGCCAAACGTGCTCTGTAGAGCAGTTTGACTGTTTAGAGATACTGTACATTTACATTTATTCATTTGGCAGACGCTATTATCCTGATCACGAACCCAACGCTCTAACCATTAGGCCACAGCTGACCCCTGTAGAAACAACATGGCGAATAAGGGGACACACGGTACATGTAGATAGAAATAGCTCATTCTAAGGTAATAAAAACACAATGCTTCATTATGTAAGTTCTTTATACACTTCTGAAGTCATAGAAGTCATAGTTTACAGATACGTGAATTGTGACCATAACAGTCAATAGTCTTCAGAAATGGGCACATAAAAATATCCATAACACATTAATTTCCCCCTCTTTTAAAGCAGAAAATTCACACATAGACTGGAATTGTCTGATGTCAGGACTCATCAGGGTTTTAGTAAAATAAAAACCGATTGTTCAGTACATTCTCTGAGAATTTACAATTCAAGTTTTGGCATCCATAACTTCAGGGTTGCCCAGTGTTTGTTGCTGTTGTGTCTTTTACGTAGTTTAGGAATGTGGACTGAAGATGACTTCATAAGAGAACTGTGTGTTGACACAGGGCAGTGTGCACACTGCAATGTGTATACTTAGGGTGGGATCTAAGAAGATGCCACACCTTCTGTAACCTTGGAAGTTTTTTTTTTTTAATTTTTAAAGCATATCAGCAGTAGATCATTTGTTTCCACTGTTTTTTTTCTGCTTCAGGAGTATAACATACCGTTTTCATACCTTCTCTACCAGATTTCAGACACACACACTAGCAACCGCCTGAAGGCAGTGACAGTAAAGAGAAAAGGTTGTTGTTAATTAGTGGCAGATATTACTGGTCATGCTGTCTTTCCCTCACCAGAGACACGGAAGATACTCCAATGATGTTTGCGTTTGCGTGTCCCTGTAAACAGTGCTTGCGTGGAAAATTTGAATTAAAATTCACATCCTCCTGGTGAGTCAGACACTAATGTGAAAGCAACCTCAAATGGACACAAAGATAAGACATTATGTTAAATACACTGACATCCACATACATATGCCCAACAAAGACAGATGTTCATATCCATGTAGACAGAAACGCATATAGATATTTTTATTTTGAAAGAAAATAATTGTTCACCTGTTTGAGTGTATGTGTGTGCATTGTGTCACCAAATGCAAACACTTTTCTAAGTGTAACTGGTGGTGCGAAAAACAGCTTTCGAAGGTTCTGATTATGTGTCCTGGCCTATCAGACTGTGTACCAGATTTAGTGTGGTAGAGGTAGTGTGCCACACACACACACACACACACACACACACACACACACACACACACACACACACACACACATTTTACACTATCAGTTTTGAACTTTTCTCTATCAAAGCTGAGATATACACAGCATCATATACAAATGGTTAAATGCATGTACATGCAAAGCATACTGCATATTAACCAGATCATAAAAACATTACTTTTTTGTGGCATATAAATAAACATGTTAAGGAAGTAAAATAATTTGGACCCTTGCTCATTTCATTCAGTTTCATTTAAATTGATCCCTGTTGCCAAGGCATTAGGATTATCTTTCTTTAAGGTTTCGAAAACACATTACCCCCTAACAACGTTATGACTTAATTTTGGTTCAATATGCAATGCAACACCCATTCCGGTAAATGTTTATTATTAGAACGCTTATCTAGGATTTCATTAAATGTTCCTTAAATTAACTTTATTTTAATGGTTTCAATCCCTTCGTTTTTGCCTATTTGCTATTAACGCAGAGGTTGATGGTTCAGTCCCACGTATGCATGATGTACACTGATTACTGTCTAAATCTATTACTCGTGTGCTCTTGAGCAAGGCAATTCACCCCAGATTGCCGCTGGCAGTCTGCCACTACAGTTAGTCTATTGTCACTTTAAATAAAGCTAAATGGGGACTTATTAGTGGCTGTTTGGCTCAGCTGTCATATTAACACCTGGAATGTCGGTCTATTCACCAAGCTAATAACTGATAATCCATAATATTCACGTGTTTTCACCAGTTAAAGGGATAGTTCAACCAAAAAAGAAAATTACTTCATCCATCACTTACCCTCGTGTCATTCCAAACCTGTAGTCATGCGGAACACAAAAGAAAATATTTTGAAGAATGTTGGTAACCAAACAACATTGGCCGCATAGTCTTCCATTTTATGGACACAAAACCACTAATTCATTTCTCAAAATATCCCCTTTTGTGACCCACAGAAGAATCAAAGACATGATACAGATTTTTTAAAATAAATGATGACAGAATTTTTATTTTTGGGTGAACTATCCTTTTAAGACTTTTGGATTTTAACTAAACTTAAACTGTTGAATTTAAACTCTATGTTATCTCCTGTTAAGGTATTGTTTTGTGGTTATGCAACCATGTGATATTAGGGGTTTCAGGGAGCACTAAGTACAAAACTGGGATAATCATTTCTAAAGGTCATACAATCCTCATACATTTACACTTAAAGTAGTCATTCTCAGGTTTGCTGTCAGGACTCGGGTCCATTTTAGTTGGTACTGTTTTATCCTTCAAAATACCACTGCATAACTGTGGCTTTGCATAACATGAAGTTTAATGTAAATGTAAAACGTTCTGCCTAAAGTTATAGGTGACCCAAAAATGAACATTCTGTCATTATTTGCTAATCTTCATCTTCTTAAACCTTTATGACTTTATTTCGGAGAACACAAAAGAAGATATTTTGATAAAAGCTGGTAACCGAACTGCGCCGGCCAGTGTTGTAGTCGAGACCAGCTCATTCGAGTCTGAGTCCAGAGAGGGTCGAGTCAGAGTCCTAGGACAAGAGGTCGAAGACAAGACCTATAGAAATCTTCCAAGAATACGTTAAATGTTTGATGGAAACAATAAAACTGGCCCCAAACACATGGCATGTACACTGTGTTTTATTTACTTAGACTGATATTAGTTTAAAAATATTATTAGTTGAGGGTAAAAAATGCCACATAAGTCTTGTGAAGGTTATTTAATTACAATTATGACTTCCTCCTGACCAAAGATATGTCCAAAAGACGTATTTTCTGCATCTTTCGATGTTGAAAAGACGTCCCTTTATTGACACTTTATTATGTTTTCTAAATGTCTGATATTGACGTTCGGGGACCTTTGTACAACGTAAAAACTGGCTTAAATCTGGAGTTTAACACCATTGTTGAGTTTCATATGCAGATTCATGATGTCTTAAGTGGTTTAACAAATTGTGAATATGTATATTACGAAATCACAATATATCAAACTACAGATCCGCAGTGCTGACACATTTACAAAACAAACCCAAATATTTAGAGTGATCTAAACAATTTCAAAATGTATACATTACCATTCAGAAGTTATCATCTCTTTGCCACAACTATTTATTTTAACACACAGTTATGGTTGAAGGAAACCAAATTTTACATTAAACTAGAAGAGCTCAACTAAAGCTAAAAACATTTTTGCAGGTATAAAATACTGATTCAATGCAATGAACATTGACAAATCATAAATTTTTAACCTTGATTCAATGGTCGCTTGCTGTCTTACTGCATTCAAATCATCAAACTCAGTTTATTTCCAAGAGTCTCACTTAATTTATTTCCATATGTAAATAGAAACTAGTCTGATAAACTAAAAAATTCAACCAGTTTTTACTTTGCACAGATTGGACATCAATATTAGACAATCTGGAGATGCCTTGAAAATCCGTAGAAACAACTTTCATTTTTGTACCATAAAGGGATGTCTTTTCAATGCATTTCATATTTTTGATGGGACTTGAGTGGACTCCGGCATACGTCCAATTCCAAACATGTTCAAGTACAAGTCGAGACAGAGTCAAAATGCACACAAGACCAAGACCAGTAAAATAGGGTCTCGGGACCGAGTTCAAGACCTAGTCCGAGTCTCGAGACTTCAACACTGGCGCCGGCACCCATTCACTTCTATTGTATAGACATAAAACCAGTGCAAGTGAATGGGGGCTGGTTAACAACATTCTTCAGAATATCTTCTAGGAAAGAAAAACATTATGCTTAAGGTTTTATTGTTCAATCAATTCTTCAAACATTAATGAAAAAGAAATCTTTATTAGTATGACTCTGTTAGTTGGTCACACGGAGTTGTGATTCATTCAATGAAACTTAATCGATTTTTAATTGTTCTGGATTTCTGTCTGGATTTTATGCTTGCAGTCCTTCAACAAGTTAAACACGTCAACGATGAACTGACCAAGACCTGCCACAATCCCATGATCACTGAGAGATGTATGGTATGTGAAAGATCAAGCAGATGACCTTTTTGGGAATATGTAGGTGAACTACAGCAATCCTTCATTCTGACCGAAGATATCAAGCTCCGTTCATGAAGGATTCTTCTGATTGGTCGGAGGCCAATTTGATTGGCTGACTGTTGACCTGTGGTCATGGCGAAGACAACAGACTCCTTAAATCTGTCCTTTCTCCTGGAGAACGAAAGACAGATGATCCTGAGTGTCCTCCAGAAAGACGAGAAGCTCCGTAAGCGTGAGGAGAAACGCATCAGGTATCAGGTCTCTTTCTTTTTCATTATCTGCTGCTTACGTGGATTCTTATTAATATGTGACAATGCCGTTCAAGACAAACACACCGGCAAGGTAAATACATTAGGAATCATTAGTGCTAAAGCGAACATAAATATTCTCATCCTGAGGGTTTGGCATCTAATCAGATTCAGAAATACAAATTCATTGTTACTGTTGTAAGTAGCGCGTTGTTAAAATTTTCAAAGCAGTTACTGTTTTATTTATGCTAGTCTTTGTGTCTCAACAGGAAGTTGAAAAATGAACTTTTGGATCTAAAGCGAGTCGGGCGGCGCAGTTCTGCAGATCAGCGTGAGTGTGCCGTGTGTCTGCGGGCTCTGGGTCTCATCCTGCAGAGGGGTAATGTGTGCACCAACTGTCATCGACGTGTCTGCAACTTCTGCACTGCTACGCCTCCGGACAGCAAACACTGCAAATGCACTGTGTGTGCAAAGACTGCGTGAGTCATAGACAACATCCAAACACACTCTGGCATGTGATGGAAAAAAGATACTCCAAATTTTGTGTCATACCACCTACCATGGACCGCCAATAGCATGTAGCTTTTTTAACTAAAGGCAGCTAGGTTTTTTGTTTCTGCCCTGACTTTCTGTATAGGTTATATGTCAACATAACACACTCATGAAGTCTTTATTTGAAGAACCAATTAAGCTGTGTGGCACTTCTGTAAATGGTGCTTAAACCTTGTTGTCTATGTGTGACTGGATTCTTTAGGGAGCTGAAGGTGGTTACTGGCGAATGGTTTCTGGAAGAAAGAGCCAAAAGGTTTCAACATGCTAGCAGTGATGTAGTCAAACAGTCTATCCTTTGCAGTCCTCCAGTAGGTGAGAGAATTTCAAAAGGAAGCTTAATATAATCGTTAATTCGTAAAATAATAAAAGTTAATAAAGTTTTAAAGGGACAGTTCACCCTAATATAAAAATTCTATCTTCATTTACTGACCTTTGAGTTGTCCAAATATTCTCATGAACGCAAAGACATTTGGAAGAATGCTTGTAACCAAAGAGCTTGGCCGCCATGACTAGTTGGAAAAAGGACAATGGTGTCAAAATTCCCTCAGAACTGTTTGCTTTCCTACATTTGTGTTCAACCAAATAAATAAATTTTTCGTAATATGGTTGTCGATGGGGCCAAGAACTGTTTGGTTACAAGCATTCTTCCAAATATCTTTCTCTGGGTTCACCAGAATAAAGAAATGTATACAGATTTGGAATAACTTTTTCATTTTTGGTTGAGCTTCTCCTTTAAGTATTTAATAGTTCTTCTTTGTAAGGAGTAAAACAACTAAATCGGCTACATTTAGAATGCAAAATAAATATATGGATCACTGTTTGCTGCATAAGGGTACATTAGTAAGGATTGCAGTGATCAATATTCAGATTTTACTAAATACTAGAATTGAATTGATTTGAATGAATTACAAATGTCTAATTTATTTGAAGATGAAGCCCCTACCGACAGGCATCCCACTCCATCGGAGTTGGGGAGATCGGCCACGCCCAAATCTGAGAGATCGGCCACGCCCCAGTCACACAAAAGCGCAGGAAAAATCCGAAATAGGTGAGAGACATCATTTACAGTCCATTAAACATACTGTATGTGTTAAACGGTGTCTTGGTTTGAAACGGCATATAACACACAACTGTTTCTGCAGTATATACTGAATTCAGTATTACATTTTTGATAAATCTAATTAATATCAACTGTGATTCTTAACATCCTTTCTGGACTCATGATCAGACTGCAAAAATTAAGAAGGAATATCACGATTAAATTGCTTTTGTTAATGATATTGTCATTGCATCATGTTCCATTACAAAACAGTAGGAGGTTTGTAATGTGCAGTAAGCTGTAAGCTAGTCAAGGCTTCCTCATTACGCCCATGTGTGTCCATTAGGAAGAGAGCGGTTGCAGTGGAATCCTCAGGTTTGCCAACAATACCCAATAACATGCGAGCGCAAACGCCCAGAACAACTAACCACATTGAGGGAAGAAACAGGGTAACGCATGGCACATTTGCATTCCTGTGTATACGGACATACACATGTGCATGACAAGTAGTATTTAATACCTACTGTGTGTTTTGTTCAGCCGGACGGGGCAGAGAGCGTGACTAGTATACAAAATAGCGACAGCGTTTCTGAAAAGATGGCAGGTGGGCGCAGCACACCTTCCATTGCCGTGTCCAGAGCCTCCCTCTCATCAGGTATCACCATAGCAATATTTTGACATATGTACTGATGCTCTTAATATGATTACAGGTCACAGATATAAAATAGTTACAACGTAAAACGCTGGTTATTGTTTCTCTCTCTCTCTCTGTGATCACAGATCGCAGTCGCTCAGAAGTTGACCTCAGTATTTCCGGGGAAGGGTTCAGTGAAGACCCGCTGGTTAATCGTTGCCGTTCAGTACCAGGGCTGAACGATGGGGTAGATGTTATCTCTTAAACCATTTCTGCATGCAGCGTATTCCTGTTTGTAAGATATGATATCGACCAGTCAGGGCTAATGTGAAAATAAACTCTAACATTGATCTTTTCTGGATATATAGTGACACTTGGTGCATCCCCACTTTTATCAGTTGTGTTGAATTTATATTGACACATCAAATTAAAGCATTTAAACATGGAGCACTGACCACTTTGTAACATGTTAACATGTTTTAAATGTTCTGTTGGTTGTATTCTGTTTTTGTAGTGTTAAAAAAATGGGTAACACTTTACAATAAGGTGCTATCAGTTAACATTAGTAAATGCATTAGCGAACATTAGTTTACAAGGAACAATACAATGTTTCATTAAATGTATTCCTTGTTGATGTTAGTTCATTTCAATACAGTTATTCATGTTAGTTAATGGTGCATTAACTAATGTTAACAGTGACTGTGTGATTGTAATAATGTATCAGTAAACACTGAAATTAACACAAATTAGTAATAATACATTCTTTAGAAGTATTGTTAGTTGTTAGCACCTTATGGTAAAGTGGTACCAAAAAATTAAACAGGAACCTTTTTACGTTATCCAAAGTGGTCTGTAGACGGTTGGATCTTAACAACATAAACAAACGTTGCTGCGCATTTGCACTTTTGTGAACCCAAGTTAACTTCCGGTACACACTCACAAACAATAGAGTGCCTGTAGATTATTTTTGATAACAAGCGAAAGAGACTGAGAAGAACTGTTACTTGGCTAAACGTGTCTCTCCGATATTTTGAACTTAGACCAAGCTCAACTGCTAAACGTCAATGTTCCATATGGTTGCTTAAATGTGACCGAATACAGGACCCATTCAACAAATAGTTTAAGTCAAATGAACATACAGCAAAATTCAACAAATTGTTTATTTAATACAGTTATTTAACAGTAAAATAATGATACAAATGAATATTAACATAAATAAAATAAATAATGAAAAGTTATATTATTAGACGCATGCCAAACACAAACCGGAAGTTAACGCGCGTGCGTCCGACGAAACGGGTTGTTGCTAGAAGGGATACAGCTACGGCTGGAAGTACACGGTCTATATACAGTACATAATGTTTAGTTAACGCAGTCTTGTAGAATTATTGGTAAGGGTCAAAAGTAATCAGATATGGATTGTTTGGTAACTAAATCACTTCTTAAACGCTCATGCTAAACAAATGCACTAAAATACACTTTTGAGAGCTCTGTTTTCACGCACTAATATTTTATTTTGATACACCATGAATAAATGTACTTTAGACTGTTTTATATTAAGTACACAATTAATGTGTGAAAATTGAGCACTTTAACTCCACTTACTACTAATTTATTTTTGTAAATAATTTTTTATTTGTTTAATCCGGGTGGTTACAAATGGCTTATAATGCATTATGGTTTAATGAAGCTTGAATTGTTGCGTGTGGGCTTTCCTCTGTGTGATTTTCATTGAATTTGTTTTGTGCTGTAGGACTCGGATGAGGACATCGATGCTTTGTTATCAGCACACTACAAAACAAACAGGAGCGTCAGCAGCGCACAATCAATGGTATAATAGTTTACACCGACAAAAACACATTTACACCACGATCACAAGCACAGCTCCATCATGCGCTCCAATGTGTGTCATCCAGCTCTGCGCAAATTTGCGTGCCTGTGTGTGTGTTGCATGTGTGTAATGTGTGTAATGTGTTTAGTTGTATGTTTTATGGATATTATCTTTTCCCCCTGGCTAAAGCTCCAGTTACACTTAATTTGTTGACTCACCTGGCAGACCCACACATTCACTTATTGTGCACACTCACACACATTAAAAAGGCAATAAATGCATTGCTGTCTTATTCCGCTTTTGCCTTCCCACACGTACAGACACCGGTGGTGCATTAAGACACAACAAAGAAAGATTATTCAGCCAAATGCGAATACAAGTGGCCTCTTTGGAAACGGATGAGATAGCTCGTAGCACACACACAGAATCTAAAAGCCTGATGAGTCATTACGGCACACCGGCAGATGTGAAGAGTGCTGAATGAAGGGGAAATGAGGGAGAAACAAACACGGCGAATGAAAGATGCTGAGATCTTAGAGTAGTTACAGAAAAATGACAATTCTGTCATTTGCTCCATTTGTTCTTCAAAACCTCTATTTGCTTTCTTCTGTCTGCGGAACACAAAGGAAGATGTCAGGCAAGAGGACTGGGCCTAGCAAGATCAATGAAGCAACAAGTCTCTGATGTTCACATTGTTTTTTGTGAGACAATCTTTCCTTGTGACATATCTTGCAAATCTTATTGATATATGAACACATTCAGATCATAATCCATTTTGTGTTTCTGAAAACATTGATTTCAACATGATATAAGGCTGAGCAAATAATGACAGAATTTCCATTATAAGCTGAACTTTTCACCACTTCAAGTAATCGCTGATTTGCTTCGAGCAATCTCTGCTCATTCATAGAATCCCCACTTTTCTCATTATTTCTGCTCTGTGCTTTCTCAAACATGTTTCCTCACTTGCCTTCTCGCTATCAATCTTCTCTTTTCTCTTTCTTTTTTCCTGTCGTCTTTATTCCAGTCTTCCACACCTGCGTCCGAGAGAAAGTGGGGTTTCCTAAATGTCCCTGACTCAGACGCTGACACTGTGAGTGTTCTGTGAGTGTGCGTTTGTCTGTCTGCTGATGTGTGTCTGTCTTGCTCCGGTGGCTTTGATTCTTCTGTACCACTGAAAGAGACGGTCATACCCACACTCTACATAACACAAGCGTAGAAGATTGGCCTCTTAAACACTCTTTTTGTCTTCCAGACCAGTATCAACAGTATGATGAGTGTGTACAGTGAAACGGGAGACTATGGAAACGTAAGGGTTTCCGGGGAGATCCTGCTTAACATCTCATACAGCTTTAAAACAGGGGCACTCAACGTGCTCGTCCGCGAGTGCCGCTGCCTAGCAACCGGGGATGAGAGGAAACAGCGCACGGATCCGTAAGACCACACACACACACACATCTGTATGCTCCGCTGTACATTTTACTTCACCCTGGCAGAGCATCCTTTAACACTTCATGTATAATTATTAGGGTTGACAGTAGATTACAACCACTTATTGGATTTAATATGATGCTTTTCTGTATTTAAAGAAATAAGATCATCTAAAGTCTAGTCACAGTTTGTCTATAACGAACACCATGTTCAAGCATAAGGGTGTCCATCAGTGCACGTGGCACCAGGACACCCTAGGCCGCATGTCGATGATCGACTTTGTGGTCGTTTCATCTGACCTGCGACCATATGTTTTGGACACTCGGGTTAAGAGAGGGGCGGAGCTGTCAACTGATCACCGCCTGGTGGTGAGTTGGATCCGATGGCGAGAGAGAAAGCTGGACAGACTCGGCAGACCCAAACGTACTGTAAGGGTCTGCTGGGAACGCCTGGCCGAGTCTCCTGTCAGAGAGATCTTTAACTCCCACCTCCGGCAGAGCTTCAACCAGATCCCGAGGGAGACTGGAGACATTGAGTCCGAGTGGACCATGTTCTCCACCTCCATTGTCGAAGCGGCCGCTCAGAGCTGTGGCCGTAAGGTCTCCGGTGCCTGTCGAGGCAGGAATCCCCGAACCCGGTGGTGGACACCGGAAGTAAGGGAAACCGTCAAGCTGAAGAAGGAGTCCTATCGGGCCTGGTTGGCTTGTGGGACTCCTGAGGCAGCTGACGGGTACCGGTAGGCCAAGCGGACTGCTGCCCGGGTGGTTGTGGAGGCAAAAACTCGGGCCTGGGAGGAGTTTGGTGAGGCCATGGAGAAGGACTATCGACTGGCCTCAAAGAGATTCTGGCAAACCGTCCGGCACCTCAGGAGAGGGAAACAGTGCCCTACCAACGCTGTTTACAGTGGAGGTGGGAAGCTGTTGACCTCAACTGGGGATGTCGTCGGACGGTGGAAGGAGTACTTCGAGGATCTCCTCAATCCCACCGTCACGTCTTCCATTGAGGAAGCAGAGGCTGAGGGCTCAGAGGTGGACTCGTCCATCACCCAAGCCTAAGTCACTGAGGTAGTCAAGAAACTCCTCGGTGGCAAGGCTCTGGGGGTGGATGAGATTCGCCCTGAGTACCTCAAGTCATTGGATGTTGTGGGGCTGTCCGGGCTGACACGCCTCTGCAGCATCGCGTGGCGGTCGGGGACAGTGCCTCTGGGATGGCAGACCGGGGTGGTGGTCCCTCTTTTTAAGAAGGGGGACCGGAGGGTGTGTTCCAAATATAGGGGATCACACTTCTCAGCCTTCCCGGGAAAGTCTATGCCAGGATACTGGAGAAGAGAATACGGCCGATAGTAGAACCTCGGATTCAGGAGGAACAGTGTGGTTTTCGTCCGGGCCGTGGAACGCTGGACCAGCTCTATACCCTCTACAGAGTGCTGGAGGGTTCATGGGAGTTTGCACCAACCAATCCACATGTGTTTTGTGGATTTGGAGAAGGCATTCGACTGTGTCCCTCGCAGCATCCTGTGGAGGGTGCTTCGGGAGTATAGGGTCTGTGGTCCTTTGCTAAGGGCTGTCAGGTCCCTGTACGACCGAAGCAGGAGCTTGGTTGGCATTGCCGGCAGTAAGTCGGGCTTGTTCCCAGTGCATGCTTGTCCCCCGTGACCCGGCCCCGAATAAGTGGAAGAAAATGGATGCATGGAGATCATCTAAACAAATGTTGTTTTCATTGTTGTTATTTGTTGAAGAATTTTAAGAGATTTAAAGATGAGTTGTTTGGAATTGCAGTTTGTTTGGGCAGGACGACTGGGTTGAAAAGAGCAATAATGGCTTAACCTTTTCCATGAGTTTAGGACAAACCGTATTTAGTTATATAAGTTATGGTAGACAGAGGAAGCGTTTAAAACAATGGAAATGACCATTATTTTCACAACAGTGGTGCCAGTAATCACACACTTTACCATTAAATATATTTATAGTCAAAACTTAGGGGTGTCACAACATACTGTTAATAAATATAACCATGATATTAATGACAGTCTATTGATATTGTGTTAATACTACAGATATGATTATATCGTATATAATTCAGCACCAATATCTGGTCCACAATCCAAGAACCATAATGGTTACAAACTCTCTTTGTCATCATTGTAAAAAAAAGCCCCAGGTTTGAAAGCCCTAAAATATAATTGAATAAAAATATTTATTTGAATAATAAAAACACTGAATTGTGTGTGTGTTTTGCAGGTATGTTAAAACGTATCTCTTGCCAGACAAGTCCCGTCAAAGTAAGAGGAAAACCAGCATAAAAAGCAACACCACTAACCCAGTGTTCAATGAGAACCTGAGGGTAAGAGCTTCCTGTCGGCATTGTATCAGGGAGGATCTGCAAATAAGATATTGATTTTAAGGCTTCTGTCTTCCGTATGTCGGTGTAGTACGTGGTCAGTCACTCTCAGCTGGAAACGCGCACGCTGCAGCTGTCTGTGTGGCATCACGATCGCTTTGGACACAACAGCTTCCTGGGGGAGACAGAGGTGACCTTTGATTCCTGGGAGTTTGACAGTCATTTAGAGGAATGGTTCGCTCTGCAGCCCAGGGTGAGCTAAACACAGGCACAGAAACAAACGATAACGGATTATTGATTAATGTGGTTATGGTGTGTAAACAGTGATATTGTGTTGTGTGTATCAGAATGAGTCTTATGTAGACTCAGTGATGCAGTATAAAGGCGAACTGACAGTGGTTTTGAAGTACATCCCTGCAGAGAGAAATATCTCACCGCCACTGGATCAAGTGCAAGGTATGATTAAGAAGTTTCACATTTCAAAAGCTAAATTTCTTTTCATTTTTTGGAAAGAAATACTATGGTATGTGTGGATGATCTCTCACTGCTCTGTATTGCAAAAAGCAATAAAACTGCAGTTATTATGTTAGGGACTTTAACATTGCATTTTTATTGTGTAAAGTCACTGTGCTGTGTTGTTTGTGCTCACCCGAGCTCTTGTTTCTGCTCACTGTCTGTGTTAATAGAGTCCACGTTCAATCTCACTCTCTGTATTTCTCTCTGCCTCAGTGAAAAAGGGATTTCTGAAAGGAAAGAAAATTATCCCCCTTCCTAAAGGTGGAATGGTGGAGCTGCTGGTTAAGGAGGCCAAGAACTTGATGGCCGTAAAAGGAGGTTCTTCTGATCCGTTCGTCAAAGGGTAAGTAAGGGATTGCTGCGCTTGCTCGCTGATAAACGCATGACAAACTTACGCTTCTGGTTTGCGTGTTAGATACCTGCTGCCCGATGACAAAAAAAGCACAAAGCACAAGACGTCCGTGGTGAAGCGCACGGTGAATCCACGTTGGAATCACACCTTCACGTATTGCGGTCTGCAGCACAGCGATCTGGACAGCGTTTGTCTGGAGCTCACCGTTTGGGACAGAGAACCGCTCGCCAGCAACATCTTCCTGGGTGGGGTGCGACTCGGGGCAGGAACAGGTGACTGGTTCTGTTTCTTTTTGTCCTTCGAATTAACTTATTTTTTTGCTCTTATATTAGGTTATTTGTTAACATTCTGTCATTATTTGGAAAGACTCAAGTCTGACAGTCATTCGGATAATTGTATTGTCCCAATACAAATTTTAAATATTATAGTGTTGATTGATAATGTGGCAACATATTTTACATTTATGGTATAATAATGTTTATTAATGGAGCATTTTGTCACTGTCCTGTGCTGTCTTTCAGGAAATCGAAAAAACAATGTGCTTTTTCAATTATTAAATACAGTGTTGTCAAAATTGACAAGCACTTTTTAATACTTTTTATTGGTTGGATATTTTTAAAGATATTTGTAAAACCCAGTGACAAACATAAAGGTTTATAATAATGATTTATACAAATCACAAAATATCGAGATACAAGGTCTCAGAAGGACAGCAGCGATAAAAATGTGTTTTTAATAATCTAACTTCACCTGTATTGTTTGTCTAGTAGTGAAACATTTACTGTAGAAACAACATGGGGGTTTCCATGCAAGGGGATCAGCGGTGAATGTATATAGAAATAGCTCATTGTAAGGTACTAAAAAAATAAAGCTTCATTATGTAAGGTCTTAAGACATAGTTATGTATATTATATTGCATTTCTGTCAATAGATCCGCCAAAAAAACCCACACTGGGCCTTTACGGTATCTATAAATAACTACCTCGGTTATGACTGGCTAACCACTTGCATGTGAAATTAGTAAAAATACCCCTGCCAAGTTCCTGAGAAGCCATTGATAAGTAAATGTGCACAGTTCAATGTGTATGTGTAAAAGTTCACATGGACTGATGACCTATTTTTGCAGCTTGTTTTCCAGAAATTGTCTGAACTGCTTTGCTTTATGCCAGACTATGTATTCATAGTACTTTTTTTAAACAAGGCAAATCAATGGTATGGCCTGTATCTCTAACACACAAGTAGTTAACTGAACTATTTGTGACCTGCAGGTCTGAGTTACGGGAAGGAAGTGGACTGGAACGATGCTTACGGGGAGGAGCAGCGGCTATGGCAACGCATGATTGAGAACCCAGAAGTCCCGCAGGAGTGCACGCTGATGCTGCGATCAAGCATGGCCAAAAGAAAGACTTAGAGAGGAAGAGACAAAAATAAGAGGGTGTTTTCCTGGCAATACACATCATGTCCGATCATCACTAGACCATTTAAAGTGTTTGTAATGGCATTAGCCACATTCTTATTCCATTAGTGTGCATGTGCATACTACATTTTCAAATGCATACGTAAGTATAGGTGCATAGACCTCTAAGGCCATTTTTATGGTATAAACATTCCTTTGGGTGATTTAGCGCTATCCATCTGAAATTAGATTGCTGAAAAGGTATGTTAATACCGGTATGAATGGGGTCTAAGCCTGGACTACAACCCAGGTGAGGACTGTTTAAGAAGAGCACAGTAAATGTCAGCAATCCAAGGTCACATAATATTCACACAAACTTCACACAAATCAAATTTGCACAAATAGCATCTGCACACAACCCAAGCACATAGAAAAAAACACAAACTGGTTAAAACCAAGATTGTAGAGAATTGTTTGATTTCAAAGGTATGGATGACATGTATAGCTTAAATGCACTGAATATTGCTGTGGATTAAAGGCACAGTTCACCCAAAATACAAATTCTGTCATCATTTACTCATCTTCGAGTTGTTCCAAATCTGTATGAATTTCTTTGTTTAGATGAACACAGAGAAATATTTTTGGAAGAATACTTGGCCACCATTGACCAGCTTTGTAGAAACAATTACAATGTTAGTCAAAAGTGCCCCAGAACTGTTTGCTTTTAACATTCTTCCAAATATCTTCTTTTGTGTTAAATAGAACAAAGACGTATATAATGCAACTTTTCCTACCGTAGTCAATGGTGGCCAAGAACTGTTCGGTTACAAACATTCTTCCTCTGTTCATCAGAACAAAGACATTTATACAGATTTGAAACAACTTGAGGGTCAGTAAATGAAGACAGAATTTTTATTTTTGGGTGAACTGTTCCTTTAAAGTCTTTGCCAAATGCATAAATGAAAATGGGATTTGGGGGAAAACATATTTTGATAGTTTACTTCTTAATACTGTATCAATATCTCATAGCAGAATCGATTATTATTAGTTCAGTTTTCACATGTTTTTTTGATAAATGTAGATAAATGTCTGTGAGAAGGCAAAACTGTAGCACACACTTAATAATTTATCTTCAACCAAAATCTAAGCTCAGAATGAGCTAAAAATAGAATTGTGCAAGTCCAGTGCTGATGAAAGTGAAAAAAAACTACTTCTTAAACAAAAATGCAATATTATGGTATTGTGACCTAGATATTAGTATTTTTATAGCTGGTTTCCATGATAAGATATCACTAATAACAGTCATTTCCTGGAGCCCATGTAAACAGACATGCACAAATGTAAACATCCTGATGTTTGTTACCTCAGATCTGTCCTGACTGTGTTGCAAGCTAATTTGCCTGAAAATGATTCTTGGCTGTTAAATGTTTTGCTTTAGTGAAAAATAGAACTGAAGACTTTTTTGAGGACACTATTTCATCATGTTTAAGTAGATTTGCAATTTTCTAGAAAATGAAGATGGAAAAGTTGTATAGAAGATAGAAGGGTGCAAGAAATTGAAACTTAACCATGTAATAATCAAATCACAATTCAGCATGCACTTATTAGATTTGGTAGATACACAAAGGTACATTCGATCAGACACAACATTATTGTTCTATTTTTAAATATGTAAAACAAAAACAGAGAGGCTTAAATTACAAACAACGTTGTTATTAAACCTATAATTTATTTAAATGGTTGAAAGAAAAAAAACACCAATAGTCCCAATATTGAGTTTTGTGGTGACTCATCTTGTCACTGTGAATTCCCCATGAATAATGTGTACTTGTTTTGTATTGTTTCAACCCATTACTCTTGTTAGCATTCAAAATAAGAATAGACTTTATATAACAACCAATAACCAAGTAATAGCTGGTGTTATACCAGATTTTGTGGCATGTATAAGGCTTTGTCAATGTCAAAGTGTGACTGGTCCGCCATTGTTACATGTACAGTATAAACAATGTCCAAAATTGTTCAAAGCTGTTAGATTTACAGCATGTTTACTGTGTGTGTGCAGTTTCCACATCAGGAAGACGTTAGAAGTCTCAGACATGTACCGGTCTCTACTGTATTGTTCTTTATCACTTTCAGAAAGATTAAGAATAAACTATTAAGCAGCTGTTGTTCTTTTTTATTATTCTAAGCAGATATCTAAAATTTTTTCTGTGTGTGTGTGTGTGGCTGCAATAGTCCTGCTGACAATGTGATGACCTAGGACATATTTTGCAATGGGTAGTTAAAAACCTCTTTCACTTCACAATATTTTAAGCATATTTATTTTACAAACCAAAGAATATAGATAAACATGTCATTTTAAGAAAGCCGACTCCCATACTCTCAATCGTCAGTCAAGAAAAAAAGGGCTTTATTACTTTAACATAGCTTTGGTAGCATTTTATGAGAAAGGTAGACTGTCCATTTTGACATAAATAGAGACATAAGACAAATAAAATAAAGTAGAGTTTCATAAAAAAGACAAACAACATTAAGACTCACTCATGCATTCGATTTTACGAGACATGTGTATATGTGTGTTTTCAATGGATGTGTAGCAGCTCTAGCCAGACATTTGTAGTTTGGTTAGATTTATACCCAGTAGAAAAGAATGAGGAACCGTTTGTGTTTCTAGCAGCTCTGTCCAGCCTCTTTCTGTAGCAAGGCCTCCTCTGTGCGCATTGGAAAGGTGTCAATGGTGGTAAAGAGCTCGGCTGCTGTGATTGGGAAGGTGTAGCGCTGCTTATCCACACCCTGTTTATCCAGCAGTACCATGGTAAATGAGTTCAGAGAGAGCTGCAGTAGCAACCTGACCAAATAGAAACAAAGCATGCACACTTCATGAGTTCAGATTCAGTTACACATAAGGAGTGGTTTTATGTTCAGCAATTTACTAAACATCTTCCTCCTGAGAGAAAGAATGACTAGTATTTGATAATCTCCAGCATCAAGTCCATCCAGTAAAAATTTGCATTCCCTTAAGAAAGTAGTGGTTGAATGCTAAAGAAAATGTTAAGTTTTGGTTTAAAGTGTTTGTTCTGTATTGGTCAAATGCTGCATCAGATGTGCCTTAAAAATGTAATGTTGACTGAGAAACTTAAACAATAGAAACCATTAAAGAAGTTAAAATGGGTTTAAAGGGGTTTGTATTGCTCCCTGAACTCTTATTAAGTCGTTTTGGATAAAAGCATCTGCTAAATGACTAAATATAAATGTATTGGTTTTAATGGAAACTGTAATGGTTCTAATGGATTCTATTGTTGGGATGTCCTACTGGAATAATGCCCAAAACACACTACAAAAGGACTTTTGTAATGGTTTTAATCAAAAAAGCTAATTCCTGCAATGGTTTCTATTGGAGTATTTTTCAGGAAACCCTCCCTTTTGAAACAAAAACATAGAACCCCAATAGAAACCATTACAGACATTCTGATGGTTTGCATTAGAATACCCAAACAAACAAATATCCATTTATATGCTAGTCCACCTAAACGTTCCAAATATCTTTCTCCGTGTTCATCAGAACAAAGACATTTATACAGAGTTGTAATAACTTGAGGGTGTTGACAGCTTTTTTTATTTTTGGATTCAGTATCCCTTTAACTTATCCCACCAATATCAATCCATCAAATGCCAGCCGAACCATTACAGTTTCCATTAAAGCCAGTACAAATCCCCTTAAAACCACTATTACATCTTTAATGGTTTCTATTGTGTTTTTCAGCAGGGCCTAAACACAATAGAAAATGTAATGGATTTAAAGGGTATATTTGGAATTATATTGGTTTTAATGGAAACTATAATGGTGTCTACTGGTGTTTGATGGATTCTATTGGTGGGGTGTTCTCTGGCAGATGGGAACCATTATCATCCTATTGGAATGATGCCCAAAACACACTACAAAAAGGAATGGAACAGTTTTAATAGAAAAAGCAATGCCATTTTAATGAAAACCGTTTTCTGTGATGGTTTCTACTGGGTTTCTTGTTTTCTGTGGGCTGTGCATGCATATCAACTCATAATGCAACACCATATTTTCAGTGTCAAACTGGCTATAGCCGGCTGAACAGGACAACTACAACACACAATTCTGTATGAAAATATAATGTTGTGGAGGATTTTTTATTATAATTATAACGTTTTCAATTATATTCGTTTTATAGACCAAACATTAACAGCGCACTTATGGCTAAAATGATTTTAAGAAGAAAGATTGTATTATTGAATTGAATGCTTAAATAAAATTGTAAAAAGAAAAATTATATTTTAATAAATTTCAATACAGTGCTGTTTTATGAGTATTGATATCAAGCGTCTTAAAAGCAGTACCTGAGTTGAAGAGCCAGTCCTGGAGGAATGAGTCTGTGTCTGATACGGCCAAGCTGAGCTGGATACACCCCCACCAGCTCAATCACTGTCACATGCCTCAGGTCCAGACCGCACTGTGCATGCTGAACCACACATCCAACACAGATCATTCCATGTTCACTCATTTATGGTACAAGCTGAATTCTATATGACTTGGAGCATGATTCTTACTCTATTTCTGTTCCTTGAAGATGAAATTAAAATGGTAATTTAGTGCGTGTTAGTCTGTAACTGTTTTGAATCCATTTGTATGCTAGTGCACCTAAACGTTAACCTAATAAACCTTTATCAGACATATAAGCGCATTCTAAATAATAGTGTTTCTGTTGAAGAGAATGGATCAAAGAAGTTGTTACAATCAGTGTGATTTTAGGGATACTACAAGTTTACAAAGCAAATGTCCTACTACGGTAGTCAATGGTGGCCAAGATCATTCTTCCAAATATCTTTCTCCGTGTTCGTCAGAACAAAGACATTTATACAGATTTGTAATAACTTGAGGGTGTTGACAGCTTTTTTTATTTTTGGATTCAGTATCCCTTTAACTTATACCTGTAAATTTGTCATCTGGAATCTGTAGTAGTGATTGGCAGCCGAGGGGGCAGAGATGATCAAAAGTCGCCGTTTCTCATAGAACTGGTCCAGTAGCGCAGCAGCTGACCGCACTCCGACGTTAACATTCATGTCTGTTGATAATATCAACGTTCAGAGAGTCAGACAGCAGCAGTCAGATCAAACTCAAGTTTAAACTGATCCACTTTGTATGGATTGTGGGGTTCCCCCTTAATAAGATGATGTTTCTTTACCATATTATGCTATTAAATCTTACATAGGGACATATAAGAAATAAAGCATTGTTCTCTAGCTTAGCCGATGTATTTGTTTATCAGATGTTTATGCGGTTCCGTACCAACACAAGAGGTCTCCAAGCCGGACCACTCCATGTTAAACTGGCAGACCCTGGCAGCGCTTCCCTTCAGCTCGTAGCCACCCAGACAGCGGAATTCACATGTGGCCCCGTAATTATCACCCGCGCTGTCACATTTCACCCAGCCGTTGTCAGGGACAGAAAGAGGAGTACAGCGACGTACTGCAACAGGCGTAACAAACACTCATGACATTCCACACGGTAAGGTGCATTTTCAGTATTGTATGAGTAAAGTTTGTTGTTCTTGCCCCTTAGAAGCAGTGATGTACTTAATGACGCGTTCATGACTCACCTTTCACTCGAACGTTGAACCTGCAGGAAGCTTTGTTCCCAGCCCGATCAAGAACAGTGTATGATAATTTATGATTCCCTTCCGGAAAGTGAGTGCCTGAAGGCTTTCCTTTCAATAGAACACTAAAACACAGATAAAAAACTAATGGACATCTACCACGTGCATAATAGACATAAATATAAATGCAGCATGATAAACTGATGTGTGTGTGATACACTCACTCTGTTAAGATGCCGTCTGCCGTGTCTTTACCCTCTGGTGTATCCCATGTGAATTTAGCTGTCAGTTTCCCAGGTTCAGCTGTCTTCTCCTTTACATTAGGACACTTAATAACAGGAGGATCCACATCTGAGAAAGAAAACACCGGCAGCAGCAAGTCAATTGCAGCAGCATCGATTGATTTGTGGATGTGAGATTAAATTTGCAAGTGATGAATGGCTCTTTCACCCACCCAGACACGCATAGTTGCCCCCGCTCCACGTTCTGCTGCTCTGGCAGGTGGCACTGCGGTCTCCTTGCAGCGTGTAGCCCGGCGAGCAGAAGAATTGACAGCGGGAATTAAAGTACGACCCGTCTGAACACTTGAAACCTCCATTAGATGGCATGGCCAGTTTAGGACAGCGGACCTCTGAGAAAATTATTCATTCATGCATTGGTTCAAAATGGATTTTCAGTGGACTATGACTTGACAATGCAACTGATATATGTTTTTTGATTGATATTGGGTTTGCAGGTCTGTTTTTACAGATCCCGTGAAGAAGGTTTGAGCTATTGAAAACCAATGTGAACAAATGTATGATATTCTTTTGCACAGCTAGAAATTAATTTGTATCATTTTGACATAGTTTTGTTTAAAAGTGATTTCCAACTTAAATATGTTTTAGCTTTTAATTGAAATATGATTCTAAAGATGTAAAAAACGTTGTATTAACGTTGCATAGTTGTACAGTGAGTGTTGTTTTAACAACGTTAGAATGAGCTGTTTCTATTTACACACACCACAGGTCCCCCTGCATGGAATTCGTCATGTTGTTTCTACAGTATCCCTAAATGGACAAACTGCTCTGCAAAGAAGCAATAACGTGACCGCATCTTTGTCCTGTGTCCGCCATCTTAGAGCTTCGAAAGGGGTGGAGTGAAATTACAAAGTGCAATTTGTAATCTCACCGCTGGATGCCGCTAAATTTCAGTGGACCATTAAAAGTGAATATTGTAAAGATATGCCCCAACATAATTCATTTTTGGCCACTAATGGACATCCATACCATTAAAGGGAAACCTTTAAATTCCTTTAAAAAAACACTTTCCCTTTAACTTCTCTTTTATCTCCTTTTAGACTTAACTTGTATATTATACAATACAATCCATTTGTGACTATGCAGTATTACTTATTTAGAGATTTTTATCCCAAGGAAACATGATTTTATAATCAAATTGCATGAATGGTAAAGTCAGACCTCTGCAGGCGTAATTTCCGGACCACTGCTTGCTGGCCATGCAGAGGATCTCGCTGCTTCCGTGCATCTCATAGCCCGTCTTACACCGGATCTTGCACCGAGCTCCCATGACGTTCTTGTAACGCTCCCCACGCGGTGTCTGGCAGCTGATGTGGCCGTGTTTGACTTTCACCGGAGCACACCATGGCACACCTAGAAAAGAGATATACATAATCATTTTAAGCAAGTATAAACTAGATCAGAAGTAATACACAACAAGTTTTTAATCCTTATATATACACGTGACCTTATATCCAGTACTCACCTTGACAACTGCCATCATTCAACCACACGTGGATGTAATGTGAACAAAGATACACAGGTAAAGAATAAGAGGAAGCAGTAATAGAGAGATCTGAGCAGGTAGTCAGAGGCATAGAGGTGTATATACATTCTGACAGCAGCGCTCATGTCTTCAGTTGTGATACGAGTGGTTATGGAGGTGAACATTGGCTTAATGTTGTGGGAAAAAGGATTGTGTGGAGTAGAGTGGGAATGAATAATGTACGCTTGTGTTTTTATGTGTGTGTTCACCTGTGTATCGCACATCTTCATCATCAGTTTGTGGCCAGTATCCAGAGCCTGTAAAATAGTCGAGGACAGCACAAGCAAGAGACGGTTGGAATCACCACAGAATCTTAGATTCAGTCGATTAGAATCTAAGCATTCTGAGTGACTCTGTTAGAAAACAACTTATAATATATAAAATATATGACTCAGTTTGAACAATAATATAAATATAAAACACAATCCAGAATGTAATGCATTGTTGTTATATTTATGTCTGATATGTTCAGCTTGAGAGCAGATGAACAAGGGCTTGTTGCATTTCTGACTGCAACACGGCACAAATGCAACAATGCCTCCTGGAGTTAGAGCAGTGAATTACAGTGTGTCATGCAGATATGCAGTGAAAATGGCATGCCACACAAGAACATCTATCATTATATTATGAAACTGGCACTGTGAAATAGATGGAATAGATACTGGCACGGCTTCATTCGGAGGCTAAATTAGTAGTTTTGTGTTGCTTATTTACGCTGAATGTCAAAGTCTCTATATAATTTCTTTTCCAGACACCATGCTGTGGAAAAGCATAAACGTCCTCCAACAGAAACACATTTCTGCGCTCTATTCAATCCAATTCAGTGCCTCCCACTTACCGTAATCTCAAAACGCAATATCAGTACTCTATTGAAACTGAATATGGGGCTTTTTGCGCCCATTTCAAATAAACATGGAAACTTTATTACCCAGCAACACTCCTAGACATAGATCAAACACGATATAAAAGCAAGATTCGGCATTCCGTGCATATAAAAATGCTTCTTCCTAGTCTCTTTGGTTCTCCTTTTCTCTCGTGCATGTATAAGTGGATGGCAGATCACACGGCAAGCTAGATCAAAGCTCTTTCCGATGCACTAACAAGAACTCAAGAGACTGCAGATTTACAGCAAAAATGATAATTGTGTCACTTAATCACTCTCATATCGCTCCAAAGCTATCTATGTTTTTGTATTTGGAAACAGAAAATTCTGATGAACATACCGGAGCATCCTTAAAGGAATAGTTCACCTTCAAAATGATAATTCTGTCATTATTGACATGCCCTCTTGTCATTTTAAACCTGTATGACTTTCTTTCTTCAGCCGAACACCAAATTATATATTTAGAAAAATTTTGGTAACAGAAAAATGTTGGTCCCCATTGACTTGCATTGGTTTTGTGTCCATACAATAAAAGTCAATACCAACCGGGACCAACAGTTTTGGGTTACCACCATTTTTCTAAATATCTTCTTTTTCAGAAGAAAGAAAATCACACAGGTTTGTTTAAAATGACAACAGGGTGAGTAAATGATGACAGAATTGTCATTTTGAATGTGAACTATTCCTTTAAGCCTCATGAAACTGATATAATGAACATGTGCTGTACAGACTATTCTGAATCCCTAAGAAGAACGCCCTACGACGAGTGAGAAACAGAACACAATTTGTGTCTTTACTTACATTTATACATTTGGCAGATGCTTTTATCCAAAGTGACTTTGCGTTATACTACATATTTGTTTCTGAGTATCTGCAATCCTTGGGATGGAACCCATGACCTTGTGTTGCTATCTCCATGCTCTAAACACTGAGCTACGGGAAATCCAGATACTGATGAAGATACTTGTTGAAAAGGTTATTCAAAATAATAATATTTGAAGCTCAAAAGCTTAAAAATTTCCTAAAAAACAACTCCTTGTGTATATTCTTCTGAATCTTTATGTTTCACAGTAGAGAGAAAATCACATGGGTCTGGAACAAACTAAGAGACAGTAACTGAAAACAACATTTGGGGATCTATTCCTTTAAAACAAAGACACACACATGCAATGCTGACACAATTTTCCAGCTTTTATCATGGAAAGCACTCCATGGAGACCATGTATGTGTGCGTCTGTGTGTATGTGTGTGTGTGTGTGTTTGTGTGTGTGTGTGTGTGTGTGTGTGTGTGTGTGTGTGTGTGTGTGTGTGTGTGTGTGTGTGTGTGCGTGTGTGTGTGATTGCTCCAGTTGGCGGATGAGTTTTCCTGTTCCATTCTGTTAAGCTCAGCAGAACGTTGTGTAACCCAGAATACTCACTGACTTGGCATAGATTCACACATACATATACACTTTGAAGGAGGGATTTTCCACTTACAGAAAACTTTCTAGCAAGATTTATACATTCTCTATCTAAATCAAGGGGGAACACGAAACGTTTTGCAACCTCTCCCGGCTGGAAGAGTGCAGTTATTAGTCATCAGTGCTGAACACAAAAGATCCCTCAGGCTCCCCATGTTCATCATCTGAAACAGTTCTACCCTTCCAGGGGTGCAAGGCTTGACAAAGCCAACGCGCTATAATTGTGCACACTCGGGACGGCGTTTTTACAAATGCAAGAAATCCCGTGAATTTACACAGAATGACTGTTTAAAGATCAAGACCTCCTCAATCACCCTTGCAACTTTATATCTTTCAATCTCAAATCTCTATTTGAATCACAAAACCATTTACTCAGGCTGTTTAGTTACTATTGTTAAATGATCCACAGATGTCTAAGCACTTGAACATTTCGCAAATGCCTGTAAGCAAACGCACACACTGGTTCAAGTCAGGACAGTGCTAGGTGGACAGACTGTGTTTATTCTCTCACGTGTGTACATCATAGGAAAAGCCTGTGTTTGTGTTCAGAAAGTTATAAACCACACAAACACTAATAGCCACCCAGCCTTTGTGAATAAACAACGCACAACGATTGAGGTAAATCAATATGCACAATTTCTTTAACTGGCGCTTAGTTTATATATGAGCATAAACACAATATCGGACTGCGGGGGTCTGTTGTACTTGTAAATACACCATTGACTGAAGCCCCCACGCCACAACCGAATGGTTTGAGCCACAACCCCACACAGGCAACAATTTCCAGCGCTGCCATTGGTATACAAAATATGTGCGGTTTGATTCTACAATGACAGCGTTCTATGTCAAAATATACCACAACACCGCAATACAATAGGCATCTTTAGTGTGGTCCTGGTAATCTGATTGGATTGCGTGTTTCCAGAAGCACAGGAAATACAGAAAGTCTAAACGTGTTCTAGCAAGTCCAAGCAAGACCATTTGCTTTATGAATTAATACGGAAAAAAACCTCTTTGGCACAGAAACAGTGAAGGCTCGAAGGTGCTGTGGTGCATATGGTGAATGTGAGTGAAAGTGAAAAGCAAACTGTAGAAACAAATCGTGTAACAATGTTTAATTCAAAAATAAATAAACACTAAATATGTATATAACTATTACTATCATGTACGTTACTAAATGTTTCGAATAATTTTCACACTGCTGTAATATTACACACGATAGTCTCATAGACAACTTTTATTGCACTGTTTGTCTTTTTGTCTGAGGTTTTTGACTGATCCGTTTTTTTTCTAAGAAAATAAGATTCATATTTCTCAAAGGTGCATCTTTAAGTGTATCTCATCCTGGTTTGAAACGACATAAAAGTGACTGAAAGACGACAGAATTTATCCATGAAAACAAAATGTGCCTTTGTGCATACAATTTTTTTTACCCAGTTCAAGTGCAGCCAAAAAGAGCTCACATCTCAGCACTGCTGACCCACGTCCAGGGACGTTATTGATCTGCCTTTAATCGCAGACACTTTCAAAGTTTTGTATTTATTTTGAGCTTATTTGCCATGTCCACAATATGTCAGTGGCAATCTGCTTGACATTCAATAACAGTTTAATACACAAAGTAAAACAATCTAACACTAAACAGTTCTTTAAAACAATATGCATGCACACTATACAATGGACATGCAGCCTGCTTTGAGCAGAGGTGCGCAGTGTCCCACTGGTAGCCTAACACATTATTTATATGAAAGAGTCCAGTGTCTTATTTTCCCCTTTGGAAACCCGTCTCTCCCCCTAACTCCAGCCCCAAAAGCGTCCACGTAAACACTCTGAGCTCTGTTTAAATAGCATGTGCCTTACACACTACAGACACTAGAAACAAAACGACAAACTTGAAATGCCCTATTTGGCACTCGATGTATAGGCTATTACGAGTTTGCAGGACTTCGCATTAGTTTCATAAATATTGCTTTAAAATTTAAAGGGCGCGACTCAAGGTGGTGATTCTGCATGGATGTCTTACCATCGTACGCGAAACTCCCGGACAGCTGAAGTAACACTATCATATACACACGCGTCCAGGTATCCATCTTTAGGAAGTACAGGAGCTGCTAGGAGACCTCCGGTGCATTCCTGCGCTAAAGCCAGAGAGAGCACAGACCCGCCTCCTCTCTACACAAACACGAGAGCGCGGGCGCGCGCGCGATACCCGTGGACTGTCGGATCCAGTCCAGCAGTGTCAACTTATTACATTCGCCCCAAACGTTTTAGAAATTAAAATGTATGTAGGCCTACGTCATAACCAAACATCAAAGTGACTTAAATAAAAGAGAGATTTTTAAATAAAACACGCACTCAACCAAAAACCTGTAAATGTCAGTGTGTAAGTCGGCACTTTTGAACTTTGCTTTGAATAAAAAAGCCAAGATCAGGTGATGTATTCGTTTGAGTGAAAGAGCTTTGTATGTCATTAGATCTTAACATGTTTATTAAAACACATGTGAACAACACACACGCGCGCGAGCACAGACACACACATCACACGTACGCACGAACACACCACACACACACACACACACACACTTTGTTACATCCATAAGCAAAATTGTAGTAAAACAATGAGCCATATTACAGTACAACTGAATTGGAGACAGTCTGTTTTCTCAACAACAACAAAAACACAGTAATCTGACATTGCATTTGGTCTGGTGTGCTGGTAATGACCAGTTTGAAGAAAAGATAATCTCGGTCTTTTCTCGTTTCGTTCTCTCTAAAATCCTACTTTTCCAGTATGTAATAACATATAAGCCTACAATATAAGGAAATAAATTCCTTACACTGTGATCTAAAGTGCTCATGAAAATAAACAGCATTCTCGTGATCAATAGAGAGCTTATGTAAATGCATGTGTATAATTTCCGTCAAGGCACTTTAGTGAATACAATCCATCCCACAAAATAAAACCATGATTTAATCAAAACATAAACTGAATTGAGATTTGGCCTATAGCGTGAAAACATCACAAATTTCTTCTTGAGAGGTATTACTTGGCTTGTTTGGTCCACCGGTCCAGCATTCTTGTGAGTGGATTTGCTAAGATTTTATAAGCAGGTACAAACATGGCTTTTAAGATTATTTAAGATTTAAATACTGTGGTAAGACATTGTTCCAGAACTGCGGGTCCTTAGCAGCACTAGTTGTTTGCTTCTTTCCTTTAAGATTATTTTGATCTCTCTTAACAGTCTTCTGTCCGCCTCTCTGTGCAGATGTCTGTTTGGTGTCTTGTTTACACACAGGTATAGTTGATGTGGTTCTGGTGGACGGTTCTGTTTAAGTGCTTTCCCCAGGTTTCCTTTTTTTCTTGCTCTTCCTCTTCCTCGCCTTCTTACTCTTCCTCAGCTTCTTTCTCTGCCTCATTGTCCACAGATTCTTCCTCCAACTCAGCTTCTTTCTCTTCTCCAACCTCACCATCATCCTCTTTTTCCACTCTCTTCTTTCTGTGTGGCTTCTTCCTAACTTTCTATTTCTTCTTCATTTTCCTCTCTTTCCTGTGTCTCTGACATGTCCATATTTTGTTCTTCTCCAAACGTCTCTTCACTTGTTCCCATTTTGTGTCCTGCTCATTTTCATTCTCATCACCTTCACGTTCTTCTTTCTCCTCTTTCTCACATCCCTCACTCCTACCTTCAACCTTGCTGTCAGATTCTTCACCTTCCTCCGTTTTTTCCTCCTACTCCTGTCTCGACCAATCATTACAACTCTTCCTGCTCTTCTTTGCTTTTGTGTTCTCGTAGGTCTTCTCGTCATCTGCCTCCTTCTCACACCTTCATCCCAGCTCTCTTTCTCGTCCTGCTCTTCTTTTTCCTCTTCATAACCACTTTCCTCATTTTCATCCATGTTACTCTTACTGTCCCCTTCCTCCACTTCACTATCAATCTCCTCATCTTTGTCCTCTTTACTATTTGTTTTATCTTCCTCCCTATTTTCCTCTAGATTCTTGATTCCCACTTTCTTGTTCCTCTTTCTCTTCTCCTTCAACTCCTTCTCTATTTCCATTCTTGTTCTCTTTTCTTTCAACCTCGTCTCCACAACCCTCTCCTTCACCTTTTCTTCCTCATTTTTATTCCTCTGACCTCTACTTTCTTGGTCTTCACTACCTCCATCTTTTTTTCATCTCGCCTTCCTCTTCCTCTTTTTCAAAAGGACTGTTCTCCTATTTCTCCCCAATCTTCTACCTTTGATGTTCCTCACCGAGATTCTCTTCTGCACCTTCCTCTTCATTTTATTTCCATCGAATCTTCCTCATCTTCTCTTTCTTCATTACTACCCCTCCACTCCTTTTCATCTAAAAGTAGCTTGTCTTCTACATCTTCATTTGTGCTTTTCGCTTTGCTGTTTAGAGTTGCTCTCATCTGTTTCTTGATTCTCAGTGATTGCTGAAATGTCTTGAACTGTACTGATCCGATCCACTTCCTGTCCTGTTTCGTCAAGCAATAAAGCAGGTGAGGATAATGACATCTCAGGCCTTTCTTCTGGTGCAGGACTGACGTATGAAGTCTCAGAAAGCACCTCAGCTGCTTTTATCAGTAGGGATGCAGCACTAACCAGGATTGGTAGTAGCACTACCCATAATTCTCTGCTCAGCCTTTGTGTCTCAATGTGAGGTATCCATTGCCAACACTGGCTCAATTTTGTCTCATTTCTGAAGTGTTGATGACTGTAGTGGCGAATAACCTGTTTGGTTCATATTTCCACTGATAAAGCAGACAAATAGGCGATGTTTTCTTTTCTGGTGGTCTTTTGCAAGTTGCTGATGGTCTGCTCTCAAGTGTTTTATTACTGTTTTGTCTTTCAATACCTGTTGTTTCCTGTCCCAGCTTTTCAGGTCCAACCCGGATGTTCTCAGCTGCAACAATTTTCTTTTACTTCCATTAGACATTCCAGAAGACCCCTCTTTCCAGGTGTGTATCGAATCTGACGTAGGGCTGGATGCTTTCATTGCTGGTTTTTCTGTCCCAGTGGTGTTTTTCTCAACTGTAAATCATACCTCTCTAACCTCTTTTCTTTGAACTAGTGGCTGAGAACCTGTGTCTTGAATACTAACTGGACTTGACTTGGCTTCTTGTGTTAACTCTCAAGAGTTGTGACAACTTGGTCTTTTACTCTTAAAGAATCTGCACCTTGAACTTTCCATATTTATTTTGCTTTTGCACTTTGGCCCCTTGAGTCAATATTAGTGCTGAGTGTTTCATTGCTTTCCTGTCATTCTTTAGCGGACTTTCTATTGGGGAATATTGGACATCCACAGGTTGACTGGACCTGGCCTTTCTCCGTTTCACATTGCTTGTTAGTAAAGATATAGTGTTAGTGAAGAATACGCTGCTTTCAGCTGCTTCAACATCCTGAAAGTTCTCAGCCCTCTTAGTTACAGGTGTGTTTGTTTTTAATATAAAAGAAACAGTCTGACCGTGAACTGTAGGAGTTAATATAGTTTTTAAAACTATATCAAAAACTAAAGACAGCGTTTTGGGGTCATTAAGTGATTATTTCAGAAATTATGCCAGAAAAAAATTTAAAAGAATAAATATGAAAATATGTACTTGGTCTCACAGATGGACTGCTGATTCAAAGTTGTGAGGCGTTGTGACTAAGGTAGATAAATGATCTACAGGAGCATCAGTTTTGATTTTAGTTGATTTTAACTTTATAACAGCGATTTTGCACTTATCATTGGCTGAAATACAAGTCTACACATATTTTAAGCCCATTGAGCTAATCGGACCAACCCACTTTTAGACAATTTTATGATAGTAAATAACAGGTTTGCTCTAACGTTGACTTGCGCGTTTGTTTATCAAAATTAATATTTGCAGGTTCTCTTAAGATTTAGAATAATACCGACAAGACTTTAAACATTTTCTGCTAGGCTACGTTTATTGAAGAAAATGGAGTTACCGTATTAAAGTAATTTCTTTTCCGTTTTCCTCGTTACAGATTTTGGAATGCAGTTGCTTTATTTTACCACAAGAGAGCTCTGTTACCCACTTTGTTAAAACAGGGCAAAGGAAACCTGACGATTTTCTGTAACGGAAATTTACTGAGAAGAAGGCGTCAAAAGAAAAATAATATATCACAACATTTTATTTTATCTTAATCACTATCATTAACATTGGAGAACACATCTGACAGCAGAGAAAATTGCTATCCTTAACTTGTTCCCCTTCTTAAATAAAGTAAATCAACAACAAGAAATGACTTTACTGAATGGTTATTGGTTAACAGAATAAAAGTGTGCCCGCACCTGATTGGAGTGGACACCTCACAAGGTGTGTGTGTAGGACAATAATAAAGCACATCTACTTCCTCTATCATAAAATATTTGATTGTCATATTGACATGTTTGTTATTAGTTTAATGCAAAAATAATGTGAACTGAACTGGATGTTTGAAAATTCCTTTTTATTAAGACATTTTAGTCTAAGCTGGTGAAGACTGCTGAGAAGATCAGGGCCCGTATCCCTAAAGAATTTTTGTGCAAAAAGTGGCTCCTAAGCGGCCAAATTCTAAGAAAATTCTCAGAGTCATGACGTTTTCTTAGAATTTCCCCTAAAAGTGACACGAAAATCCCAGTTAATATAAAAGCTATTCCTCAAGATTCCTAGCGCTTAAAAGGGCTCCTAAGGCGAGATCTGCTAAGAGCAGGGAAGAGGACTTTTAGTGGCTTAGGAGTTCCCCTAAGCTGCTGCACAAAATGGCCAACAGAGGAGGCAGGAGAGATGTCCTGCAAACACTGGATGACAGGGAATTATTGAGACGCTACAGATTGGATCGTGCAGGAATCATGTTTGTGGTGGATCTCCTTAGAGATGCAATTACTTCACCAACTCGACGCCACAACGCTATTACACCGGAGAAGAAAGTAATCACAGACATTGATAAAAGCTGAGCCGTGTTACCCTCGTTAAGACCACACTGAGTTGTAACGTTGCAATTTCTACTTCATTAAGGACAGCCCCTTGAGATAGGCCATCTTGTTTTCAATGGGGTCCATATGGGAGTGAAAGTACAAAATATGCCAGCTAGGATATTAATCTGAGCAAATAAGACACGAATCATTATTTGAACAGGGTGTAATGAGCTTAAGTTTTCACATATTTTAGATTCTAATGTTAGGCTATAACCCCTACAGCTTACTATTCATTTTCCAGATATTTTCTTGAATGTGAAATATTATTTACAATAACAGTCTGCATAAGATTAGAGTGTATAATTATGTTTATTGATTTGAGGGTACATCCTTTGCTCATTATCACCAAAACTTCATTTTCATCAAACTTGTAGGATCAACCAATCACGGCTTTTGAAATTATGACTCATACTTAGCAACGGGGTCAACCACACCTCTTCACTAAGATAGGATTTTCCATCCATTCCTTGCTCAAAGTTCACTGAAAATGCAATTTGCAAATCTGTTACTATTACTGCTGCTATTGATATCATGTTTAGTGTTTCACTAAGTTAATACTGTACATTCGCAGATATCATATTCTGTACATAGTCTATGTTTAGTTTTTATGATTATGTTTCAGCATAGTTTTTATTATTATGGTTTTAACATTGTATGTATGTGTGTATAGTTTATGTATATGTGTATTGCTTTGCACTGTCTGGGCATTCATTGTGGACAGCACAATAAGAATTTCATTGCTCAGGGATACTTGTTTCCTGGGCATATGACAATAAACACTTTGAATCTTGAATCTTGAATACTGCCCAATCCCTACATTAAGGTTGGGAATACATTTTAGGTAACACACAAAAATGTTATGTATTCCATCACCTTGAATATATCCAAGTAACTTGCTATAAAAAAATTGATGTCCAATAAATAGGGCTATAAAACAGGATGTTTGCATTATTTACTACAGGTAGATTGTATTTATTTCCTTGCATTGAATTGGAAATACACTGTTTGTCTGTGAAAAAGGCCACAAAATGCACAAAATCAAAGATAACAAAGATGTGTCATTGTGTCCCTCAGGTTTTCCAATTATGTGTTGTGAATGAGATTTGTTTACCCCCTTAAAGCACTATAAACATTTAACATAAAAATAAATATCTCTAGCATGTCAACTTTACCCAAGACAAAAAAAGCACAAAATTACAGCATAATATAGACCAATTCACTACATTTAAGAGAGTGGTGCATTTAAAAAAGGTTGTTGTGAAAAGTTTAATGTTCAAGTTATGGTTGCCGATCTTTTAAATAAAGGGTGTTTGTGTCTGCATGAATGTGTGGCGTTCATTTTTTTCTGATTTATTGTGATTTTTCACAACCGCTTTCCCTGTGAGTGGTACCAGATTATAGAGAGAGCAGACTGACCAGCACCAGTTTCAAAGGTTTAGGATTTAAGTAAAGTTTACATTGTAAATAAAACAATAAAACTAAATAGGTAACACAATTATGAAACTAAATCTAGGTGCAATAAATAAAGGCTTAAATGTTTTGAAATAAACAAAATTCTTGCAAAAATATAGAAAAATTTTAATAATAAAATATATACATTTCAAATGGAGACAAAGAGCAAGAGGTTGGGTGAGGCTGTGACGATCCGAGAATAAGGGTGGAGATGAGAGACAGAGCAGAAGAACAGGTTTGTAAAAATTTCAAGACATTCTACCCATTCCAAAAGCTTCTCGGCTTTCCTTTCTATGGCTTAGTGGATTTACAATTATTTAAACTGAAACCTCACTTGTGACCTTATCTCATCTAAACAATGTTTGATCTGTCGTTTTTACCTTTAACCCATGTGTGTGTGTTGTGGAAAAATCTTGAAACACTTGTGATACAATGGCAGATATCAAGTAAAACCTTGAAAAATTCTTTAAAAAAAATCTGAACACTGTGTATGTGGGTTGGAAAGAAACTTCCGCAGGTTTCACACTGTGGGTCATTTGCACCTGAAAACTGATTTGGGCTCTCTCGTGTTAATTTGTTAAACGTGACAACAAACTATAGTAAATCCCTTCTGGGCATTCAGATTAATTCTACAGGACATAATAGGTATAGTTTCAGGCACTTTAAAAGATTTGAAAGTCTATAGAAGTGAGAACAGAAACATGCCCCCAAAACCTATTTTTAAGGAGATATCATTGAACCTCATAATGTGTTTCAGTAATGATTCAGTCATCTTATTACAGATTAAGGCTTCCGACAAATAAAACAAATATCTTAGACATGTGGACTTGGGTCTGACTTTGACTCATCAGACTATAGTTAATGCTATTTTAAAAAGGCTATTTTATGAATCCTAAACTTTATATTATCTTCACCTATTATGTGTCATTAAATTAGCCTTGAGCCTACATGTAGGCTTATTGGCCATGCCTATAAAATAAGTCAGTGGAACATCTTCAATGCATATTACAATTTATTACGTTTGTCAGTATCGTAACTAATTATGAAATCAGTTTATTTTAATTCTCTTTTGTGCCTCTCCCTGTGCTGAGGTTTGTGTCCCACTAATGGAATCTGGTTGTGGGCGACCTAACATACCAAACTGGACCTGTCCTGCAGGTTTCGGTCACGCCCAGTCTATTATGAACCATATATTAAGAGTCAAAGAATGTAACACTCCAGAAAGAAGTTAAGTCCACGGGAGAGAATCATACAACTCCCCAAGAAAATAGTACTCTGGAGTTAACCCCCTCTCAAGAATCACGATGCAGATGTCCGAGCCCCTCAGCAGAAAGAATGCGCTTTTCACGGCTATGAATCGATTTATCGGCGCCGTCAACAACATGGACGACACGGTTATGGTACCGAGCTTGCTGAGAGATGTGCCGTTGGACCAGGAAATCGAGCTGCAGAAGTTAACCGCAGAGCCAGACAGCTATATGAGGGATGTTGAGGCTGACATGTACAGCTACTACAGCCAGCTCAAGTCCATCCGAAACAACATCGAATGGGGCGTAATGCGCGCAGAGGAGCAGAGGCGCAAAATGGACAATTCTATGCCGGAGCCAGCGCGCACCGAGCCCGAGGGCGACATGGACCTGGAGCAACTCCTACAGTACCACCTGAGGGGGTTGCATGGGGTGCTGTCTAAGCTTACAAGTCAAGCCAACAACCTGACTAACAGATACAAGCAGGAAATTGGCATCGCTGGCTGGGGACAGTGAACTGCATCGTGAAGTACATGAATCTATTAGGATATGATGATTTGTTCTGACCTAATATACGAAGAACGTTGTACTTGTAAAAATTATTTTAAATTCATACTGTCAATAGGTTAAAATGAAAGATATGCCAAGATGGAAAGTGGTTTTGTTTTAGTGTTTTCTATAGTGTTGATCACTGATGTGTTATAAGAGGACTGCTTCCTATATCATGGCATTGAATTTGAACTGACAGTCTTTTAAAATCTCCGTTCAAGTGGCTGGATGCCATACCGTACCTTGCTATTTATCCTATTTATGTATTATGTATAATTGAATGCTTTTATTTTTTCATTCTTTATGAGAGGAAAATTGTTTTATTATGATGTTCCTGTACATTCACAAACTTGTGATCTGGTAGCCTTAGGAACTGAGAGTATGATCATTTTTGTGAGGATTTTAGAGGAAGTTATAGAGAACTCATGGAAATGTTCCCTGCTAACTATAGACTGTAAACTATCTGTGAATCATCTTGTGAATCAATGACATGGACAGCTCGGAGAATCACTGTGTGTGCATCATGATGAGCTTCATGAGGTTCTGTCATATTGTGCCATTAGGCCTGTATGTTTGTTTACAGCCAATTTCGTATTTTGTACTGAGTTGGTTGCCTGAGAAAATAAACTTTTGTACTTGAATTCATCTTATTCATTGTCATGCTGTTTACTGTTTTCATGCCCAGCAATTCATGATCACTTGCATATATGCCGTACTGATCATACACACCATCTGGTACTTACGAAGGTGTCAATCTATAACAATGTCTAATGTCTACAATCATTATTGTCTACAAGTAAGTCATTATTTTGTGTGATGTCATTTTGCGTAAAAATGAACTAAAATAATAATCTCTTAGATCAGCTGGTTCTTAAAGATTCTTTTTAATAATTTTGTAAATCTGCATCCCTCCCACACACAAATTCAAAAACAGTCATTTTTAAAATATACTGTATTTATTTTAGTTAGATTTTTATAGTTATATTAAGACATAATTTACAAATAATAATTATAACTAAAAACCTTTCATACCAGCGCATACCTATTCCAAATCTTATTTAATAACAACACTATTTAATTTATTTATAATAAAAAGATACAATCTTGTCCATTCAATTCTACTAAAATAAAATCAGTATTAAATATTCTAGTAGCTGTAATATGTATTTCTTTATGTCAGAACAGTATACTTTCTTTATTATCACTCATGTACGTTTTTAATATATAATCATCTTGCTCTCTCTCTCTCTTGATATTAGACTTGAATTAGACTAACACCAATTCACAAAAATGTCAAACGCTGATACCGTAGCCCGTGTTTTGCGTTGCAACATTTGTGGTCTTTTGCGCTTGCCGTACGTGCCAACATGGCTGTTGGGTGATCATGTGTACAGTTAACACAAAACAGTGCTTTGTGAAAAGATTGAATAAAAATGGAAGAGGAGCACCTGGTCCAGGTTAAAAACAATAGCAGCCCCCACTGCACCTTTTTCAACGTAGAGCCGAACGACTATCGATGTGTGAGTAAATATATTTTTTAAAACTGCTTATGCTTTATGTTGTTAGCCCCAATGCTAACCAAAATATGACATCATCCTTTCCAGGCTTGATGATAAACTGTAGGCCTACTTAAGACTTTTAAGTCTGAGCAATATAATTGAATCAATCACTAATTATTTTAGAAATAAAACATAGGAAATTAAATAGTTCATGCGGGGCAGGAGAAAGTAACTTACTGATGCGAGTGGTTAAAGTGTCAAAAACGTAACGAGGGTGAGCAGACCATAGACTGTGATCTGGTTAATTCTCTTTCCCCCCCTGAGTTACACTAGTTACATTTTTTTAAATGTTTTAAACCTTACTGATATGTTTATTTAATAAACATATTAGAGATGTTCTTCCCGAGCGACCCAGAAAAGTGTTCTTAATAGCCTTAAGAGTCTAACAGGTCTCAAGACAGAACGCATTCAGACAGCAATATGCTGATTGATCCTATAATTTAAGCATTGATATATAAAATCTACATACTGTACCTACATTAACAATGTTTTGCTAATAGCAGTAAGTGAATGGTCATGATAGAAAGACAGTACTGTACTGGATTTTAACTCTGAGCAGCGTGCAGCTGAACTGCTTTAACCAGAGGAAATGATTAATAATTTATCGGCCGATATGATAACATTGAAAATGACCATTTATCGTCCGATACCGATATGTTCGATAAGTTATTGTGCATCCCTAATACATTATATTTCACACATTAGCTATGTCCATCTTTCTTAAAGCATAATTATCAGTATAGTGTTGAAAGGTAGCTAGAAGCAAGTATAGTTCAGAGAAGGATAAATATATCAAATCAATAATAATTTAATATTGCCTGACTAAAGACATAAAAAAACTTTAACACATGGTTTGTTGAACAGCATGACAGATTTGTAACATGGTTATAGTGAACATTTGGTGAATGCAGTTGGTGTTGCAAGTGGTCTGTTAATCACAGATAACAACCTCTCAAGACCGGTAACCCGGATGCAGGAAATCATTTGGACAAATTAAATATAAATATATTTTTAATAACATATATGATATTTACAAATGATTAAACCAAATAGCCTGTTCGTGACATCTGAGCGTCGTTTCTTACCTCATAACCGAAAGTAAACAGGTTTTCCTTGCGGAAGGTCTGCATTCGGTAAAAACAAGTATTAATATTTCAAACTCACATTACATGTCCAGTTTTTTTTCATGTGGCAAGTAGCAATGTAATAAGCGGGATAATATACTAGTAGCCAGCTGTTATCTAAAAATAAGCCCCAATGTGATTCGGGGCTCTGTGCTTCGCCTCGGGTCCTGATCAAACTGTCAGGGCTTATTTCTGTAAAAAAAAACTGTCTGCCTGTACATTATCTCTTACATAACGAACCTACATGTGTCGCAACTGACCAATCAGAATCAAGCATTCCAATAAGTCAGGTAATAATAGATAACATGAACTATTGTTTGAATTTATTTCATTTGTCAGGACATTTAAGTTGTTTTTCACAACATTAAATCCATAGTTTAATCACTATCATGTCATCTGTGTGACTTTTTTAAAACAAACACAATTTTAGGAATATTCTATCTAGTGGTCATTAGACACGTCAAGTGACAACCAATGTGATTCAAAATGAGATTCAAGCCTGTGTGTGGCTATTTTGTGTGTTGTCGCAGCTGAAAAAACAATAGAAGCCATCACAGAAATTCGAATGGTTTCCATTAAATAAAATGTCGTTATAAACTATTAGCTTTTTCCATTAAAACCATTTCCAAACAAAATGTTGTAGTGTGCTTTCTGCATTATTCATGTCTCCCACCAGTTCAATCCATACTATACACCTTTAGTTTCCAATAAATCCAATACAATTCTCATTGTATACATGAAATCCGGTGAGATTTTGAATTGCGACCAACAGGCGATTTCAATGTTAGGGGACCTGTGCTGTATGTAGATAGAAATAGCTCATTCTGAGATGAAAAAACATAACGCTTCATTATATAAGGTCTTTATACACCTCTGAAGACATAGTTACGTATAATACGTTGCATTTATGTCAAAAAATTATCCCAAAAATTACACATTGGACATTTAACATAAGAATTATGTTGAATAAATTATGTTGAAGTTTGACAATTTTCTATGATGTATTTATATTTTCAGGATGTGATTCTTAAAGTTAAAAGAGCCACAGGGACATTTTCGCTAGTGGCATGGTAAGTTATTGTATATCTAAATGATATTATATGCTGCATCTTTGTTTTAAAGGGATTTTTTAAGCTTAACTATCTTAAACTTCTCTGTCCGTAGCTTTTTTATGCTCTTTGCGATATGGCTGCTGCGGCGATATAACTCTTTGGCTCAGGTACAGTGAGTACCAAAATAAACAGTTGGAGCATGTCAATCAGTAATTATTATATTCATTCACACTGATGTTTTATTCACACAGACAAATGTATTTAATTCTCTTTTTCCTTTTGTTTTGTGTATTTCAGAAAATGATAGCCAGTCTGACAGTAGCTGCCTTTTTTGACAGTGTTGCATATGTTATGGTGAGTTGCAATAATTAAGAGATGTGAAATGTAGTAATGTTACGCAAATGTTGTGAAATGTGGGAGAATTTCACTCCTCCTTTATTTCATAGATTACACATTTTATTTTCTTGCATCTGCAGGGAGAGTCTCATCCAGAGGGTTCTCTTTGTAATTTTCAGGCGTGGTGGCTCACATATTTTGGTAACTGATTAGGAGTCTGTACAGATATAGAAAATATTTAATACTTTAATGTATTTTGTATTGTTCTGTGATTTGAATTTTGGTTGGTTGTTTTAGACTGGAGTGCTCTGGCCTGGGTGTGTCTTATTACTCTCAATCTCTACTTGAACCTGGTGAGAGAAATTAGAACCGAACATTACGAAATGTGAGTCAACACACACAAACAGACACACAGACCAACAAAACACGTCTTTAACTATGTATACATACAGACACAGTTTTCCTAAGATCTAAATGTGTTTCTCAGACCATACCATGTGGTGGCATGGGGGGTTCCTCTGCTAATGTCTATCCTCCCTCTGTTTTCTGGATACTATGGTCCTGCTGGAGCCTGGTGGTAAATTATTTTTGGCTTTTAATACTATGTTTTTATTGTAAACTTATCTCCATCCCCGTCTCAGTGTTTTCTTTTGTTATTTTCCGCAGTTGGATCACAGATGACCATGTTGCCTGGAGGTTTGGCATGTAAGTGCATGAATGTGTGCAGAAGTCCATGTTGTTTTCGTGAATGATTCTGTGTTTTGCTGACTGATGATTGAAACTATGTTTTGACTTGCGTAACTTCTGAAACATCCATGGAATTTCCGTTCTGGTTGAGAGTTTATTGTACTTGTATTTCTTGTAAATACTGATTTACATGCGTATGTTGTTCAGAGATGATTAATCACGCCTGCTTTAATGGCCCCAGAAATATTTTTGACAATGTTTGAATGGCATTGTATTAGATAACAAATTATCTGACAGTTTTTTGAGCTGTTCAATTTTTAATTGTAAAACAATTTTGCTAAACAATTCACACTTGTTTTGTTAAGCAATGGACACTTTATGGCTGTCTATGTGATGGAGCACACATGTGATTACTTTGCTTGAACAGCAGTGTGAAGTGTAAAATGTGCAAAAGGGAGCTGACTTGCATACATGACTTATTGGTTTAAAAATGGCAAGCGAACTTCGATCTGAGGTCTAAATGTGTCTAGCATTATTTGTTTGTGGATACGTCTTCGTTTAATATTTTGTGCAATTACATTCATATATTTATGTCTATTGCCAAATGCTTTTTGGGGCCAAGTTAAATGTATGTTGGTGTTCGCTTGCAGATGGTACATCCCTCTGTTAACTCTGATAATGCTCATGATCTGCTGTTATGCTCGAATCATCTGTGTGGCCAATGAGAGGGTAAGGGAATCGCGTAAACCTACACCACTTAAAAACCATCCTACAACTTGATTGTGAAACTAGTCTAACATTGTTCTCAAATTCATCATGAACAAGGCCCCTGTCTCTTTATCGTTTCACTGTCTGCTGTTTTTATCACTTACCAACCACGATAAGGCAAAAGACCACATTCCAGAACATTTTCGTACGATTTGCAGTTTATGAGACACGTTCACCTGATAAATCAGAATATACATGCTTGTAAGTGTGCTCACACCGGAAAAAATATGTACCTGGTTTTGTGTCTACTGCTGTGTTAAATAGTTGAAATAATTGAAATACATATTGTGTACTTATCTTAAGGTGGTACGCAGTGTACATTCAAATAATATATAAGTATAAATTCACACCTGAAATTTAAAGTTCAGAACTGTCTTAATTTCAGATGCATTCCTGGTTGGGCACCTTTAACCCAGAAAGAGAAAGGAGGAAGGTACGTGTTTGTGTTTGCGTAGAAGAATACAGATCTACCTGTAACAACGATGTTGAATTCACATCCTGTATCAAAACGTATTGCAGATGTCTTTAGCTGAAGAGATCAGACCGTTGAAGTGGTATCCCTCTGTCTATCTGCTCGTATCTATCTTCCCCCTTATAAATCGGTAACTCAGATTCTAGTCACGTCTTAGATTTTTGTGGATGCAACTTTGGGTGTGGATCTGATTTATGTTTGTATTTTTCAGAGTTCATAACGCTGCCTACCCAGAGGACCCTGTGTTTTCTCTGACTTTACTGCACGTGCTCAGTGCTCCCTTACATGGTCTTGCCAATGCTCTCGTTTTTGGTAGGGACACCTGGAGTCAACTGAGTACCACAGGAATAAAGGTACTGTTCACACTGGTCTCGTTTGAACTACTAATGCCTAATTCACACGTAATAAACAAGTTGTAAATTGATTCTCTGGTTTTATTGCTGTCAGATGTATGTCTTTTATTCAGTCTCTCATTCATGTTTTAGATGGCGCTTCAGTCTCGGCTCTGTGATCGCACAAGGATTGGAGAGTACCATCCAGCGACTATAAGATACACACACGACCTCGACACACACTCCGGCTCAGATGATGAGGACAGTAATGTTCTCTTTTATAGTCCAGACATGACTCTGAAAGACAGAGGACCCTGGGAGAGTGTTTAGGAAGTAGTGTGTGTGTTGTTGGGATATGTTTATTTACACTCCTTGCCTTTAAAAACTTAATTCAGTGTTAAAATATTGCTGTTTTGTTAAAAACAGTGACTGTCTGTCCTTCAGTGACGGGTAAGGTTATTTGTACTGTAGTATTTGGAAAAAGCTTGTAAAACACCTCAGAATAAGATGTCTTGTATATAATGAAAGACTTGCTTTTATTTCATTCTATTGCACATTTCAGACATGCTATACTTACAGAGATTTAACCGGTTGGCCTACGATTTCTGCATGTATCATTGTTATATTTATGAAAGAAAATGCTATATTTTTGTATTTGCTGCAGAATCAAACTAATTTTAAATAAAAACATACGACTTTTATTTGGTCTTTATGCGTTTTTGGGAGAAAAAAACAAGCACAATGAGCTTTAGTATCTTAGGTTGATTTATGAAAATGTTTTTAACCTGTTACGAAAGATTCAAATCAGTTATAAACTTTGAATTGCCAGAGGTGTCCTCAACATTTTTCTTAATCAAGTTGCCGTTGCAAAGAGACGTAAATACAATATACGACAATACTGCTTCCTACTGGAGGATATTTATAGGTCAGAATTTTGTTTTTGTAATCTGCGGGGTTGCGTTTCGTCCTCAAAGCGCGTTTAACAGCGATTGGTGAACAGCTCACCAAGTCTATTAAGACAACCAATCACTGACGAGTGCGACCTAAAGGTTGATGAGAAATGCGACACGTAACCATACGTAATTGTTCGTTTCGTAACAGCAGGGCGCTTCCGGATTCACGCTATACAACAACATCACGATCGTTCACAACGTAGCCTACAGACGCGTTTGTTTCAGGACAAATCTTTCGTGTAAAGACACGTTAAAAACTGTGCTTTCTGTACATAATGGTTTGACTTCTGATTAAAGGTACGAATTTCATAACTTTTAATGTAAAGACTAGAATACTATAGGATTCGATGCATACTGCTTTTTAAGAGATGAACGTAACAACTAACGCAGTTATATGTACTAAATATTATATTAAAATGACTAATTTCTCCCTTTTCAACAAGTATCGTGTGAATGATTGATAAATTAGAATTTCTTGTTAAAATTAACACTAATACAATGCACGCAATAGGCCTAAATTAAGACATTTTAAGTAACGTATGGTCATTTCAAGTAGGTAATGTGCAAGTGCAATAATATTGAATACATTATTATTAATAGACGGTAATCTTCATATTTAAATGTACATTAATCATAGTTTTCTGTTTGACTTTATGATATATGACTGACTTATAATGCTCTCCCCTACAGCCGGCTGCTATGTGGTGCGCAAAATCAGTGCAGCCCTTAAACAGGGAGAACAGCTTGAACAACCTGTGCGCACAACATGTAGTCTGGCTAAAGGTGAACTATCATTATATATTTCACACTCATAAATCAAGAACAGATTTTTATCATTCACGTTAAACATCAGCACAGCTTATTATCAGTCAGGAAAAACCCACTATGTTTAAACAGACACATACGTTATGTGATTGTTCAGCACAGCAGATTCAAGAATTTCCTCAGGACTTAAAGTGATACTTGACCCAAAAATAAAAAATTCTGTCATCATTTACTCACCTTCAAATTAAATGTAGGTTAACACCGAGAAAGATATTTGGAAGAATGCTTATAAGCAGACAGATTTTGCCCCCCGTTGACTCCCGTCGTAGATGTTCTGTCAGAGGAAATACTTCTGTTTGACACAAAAGAAGACATTTGTAGGAATGTAGGACAGCAAACAAGTTTGGGGCACTTTTGACTACCGTTGTATTTTTTCCTACTATGGTAGTAAATGGGGGCATAGCGTGTCTGGTTATAAGCTTTCTTCCAAATATATTTCTCTGTGTTCATCAGAACAAAGAAATGTATACAAATGTGGAACAATTTGTGGAGTAAATGATGACAGAATTTTTGGGTGCAGTATCACTTTAGGTATGTGACAGTATGTCAGGTTTTTTAGCCTCAGGACGAATGAGTCAAAGAACATCAGTGTTTATGGAATGTATAGACTGCATGTACAAATTAATCTAATGTTGTCTGACGTGTTTGTGTGTTTCTAGGTCAAAAAGAGCTCTATGCAGAGGATGCATCATTAATGTCAAATCCAGAACCTGAGGGGGCTGCTGGCTCATCTGCATCTGCGCCTGCAGTGACAGCTGTACAGAAATGTGGTTCCTGAGGTTAAAAGTCATGCAGAAGCAAATCTGGGCACACAAGGGGTCAACATTGCTGAAAAACTCTGCATTTATCCTAAAGCAGACTTAACCAACTAGCAATGCCAAAAAACTGATCAATCAGAGTTGCTGGTTGAACAGCACAAAACAAGCAGTAACGTTTTCAGCAAAGATTTGATATCAGCATTGTGACACCAAACCAGTTTAGCTCTGCATGACCTTTTATTTTTAGTTGCCAACACTAGTGGTCTTTATCACTCTCTCTCTCTCTGTATGTTTTCATTCAGCTGTAATATGTGAAGAACTGTTCATCAACCTCTGTTTCAGGGGAGGTTCAGATCTGATGTTTACTTGCAGCTGTTAAATTATATGAGTGCATTACGACTAGACTTATATCACCTGCATGACAAAAACAACCAATAAATTCGTGAGCTCTTATTATATTGTTGTCCTTTTGGTTTTTTTCTCAAACGAGTCAACAACAAATTACGATGTTGAACTGGATGTTATGTATTACATTATATTGCATTTTTAGGGAGGGGCTAAATAGTTTAGATGGTAAATGTTCATTGGGTGTGGTGTTTTGGTGTCGAAATACTTTTAGCATTAGTGTTTATACTGTGAGCAAAACAACAACCATCACTTTCAATTGTGGCGAAACTGCAGAATATGAGGTAATGTTGGTTTTATTTAAATATATATAAGAAATGCTTAGAAAAACAAACTTCTACCCAATATTAAGCAAACTTGCCTACAATGTAATCTATTATTATTATTATTAAAATGTGTTTGTCTTTTAGCAATATTTTGTAGCCGTTCTCCTGCCTAGGGCTACACCTTTGCTTTATAAACTGTTTATGTGTTATGTGTAATTTCTTAGTCTTATCAAATCTGATATTCAGTTTATACCCCAAATACAACTGTTCCTGAATAATAATATTCCACTTTAAAAATATATTAGAATAAAAAGCAAAAAAGTCAACTGACCAAATATAGACCTCACCTTTCTCCGGGACAGAAGTGTGCTCTTTGTACCACTAGATGGCGCACTAAATCTTATTTTTACATTGCCACTTCTCAAAGAAGAAGAACATCTGACTTCCGGTGACTAGCGGAAGTTTTTAGTCGAGGGCTGTAATCTAAGTACACATGCACTCACTTTCAGTTTATCTGTGAAATTATCTTCTTTCACCATGATCTACAGTTTACACTGACTCTGGATTTGAAAAGTAAGTGGAATTTATAAACATTAAACCAATATGAGGGCAGGTTTAGGCGTTGTTTTATCTAGGAACTTTTGTTTTATTAACTTATGATTGTTTTATACGGCATGTGTTTATAGGCATCCCCTAATACACGTAAGAAGATAAATCTCACAAATTATGCGTTTTTGATTCAGGTTGAAGATGAGCTTTTAGCACATGTTGCATTGATGAAGCATTGCTGATTCAGCTGTCCTAGTTACAATAGTAAACACAGGTTCTAATCTCATGTGTTGTGTCTGTTCGCTTCTGTGCTGTCTCTGCGATCTCAATTGAACCTTTGTTGGGAGAATGCCACATGAAAAAACCCGCAGCAGCCTCTTGTCTGACACCCTGGACCGGAGAAGAGCTCTGACCCTCTCCCCAGGTGGCAGACATGACAGCTGTCAGGTAAATCCATACATAAAACAACATCTGGCATAGCGATGTTTATTATGTTAAAGCTTTAACAAAAGATTTAGAATAATCCTTTCGACATGTGTCCCAGATTGAAAGTCCACTCAAGATTCCCAGGAGAAGTTACACAGCTAAGGATGAGGATATAGAGACATCTAAAGATAGGCAAAAGAGCAGCACCAAGGTGACTATAAGATGAACAGAAAGTGTTGCATGTCAATATAGCATTAACATTATACAAATAGGGTGTGTACTGACACTTAAAGGGACAGTTCACCAAAAAATAAAAATGTTATCAGTATTATTCACCCTTGAGTTGTTCCAAATCTGTATGAATATTTATTTATTCTGATGAACACAGAGAAGAATATTTGGAAGAAGGCTTAAAACCAAACAGTTCTTGGCCACCATTGACTATCATAGCTGGAAAAAAGACAACGGTAGACAAAAGTGCCCCACAACTGTTTGCTTTCCTACATTCTTTAAATAATTATTTTTTGTTTAACAGAACAAAGAAATTTATAAAGCATATTTTTCTACTGTGGTAGTCAAGTAAATAGTTGCAAAGAACTGCTTGGTTACAAACATTATTCCAAATTTGTTTCTATGCGTTTATCAGAACAAATAAATGTATAAAGATTTGGAACAAATTCAGAGTGAGTAAATAAAATAATAATAATTTTCCTTTTTTATGTTCCTTCAAAGTTTAAATGTAAAATCAGTTGTAAAGGTAGAAAATAAAAGACTGTAATGAATGAAATGTAGCATTTGCAGTTTTTGCTCACTGTGTATAATGGCAAATAAAAATGTGGTTTTACATACCAATTGTAAAATAATAATTTGACCATATTTTATCAACAAAAATAATGAAAACGTTTTAAATTTGAAAAAATTTATGATTTTTTCCCTACATTAGTATGTTTTGAAATTTAAACATACAAACCTATAACCTGTATATATATAATATAAATAACCTGTGATCTCAAATATGTTTTGATAGAGTCCTATGTATTTTCTTTGTTTATGTGTTTGTATTAGATCCATTGGACACAGCTGGCATTAAATGGAACGTCCCCCCAGTTAGATCCCAGATTAACCAGTGATCGAGGACAAATAACATGGCAGGAAATTGAAAGGTAAACTGCTTGCTGGGCTCTGGTACAATGCTGTAATTCTGATTGTCTTATTCTTTAATATGATGCCATCAGAGCTATAATCTATTGAATTCTGCTAAATTCTGAGGATTTAACCTGAATGTTTAACGTTCTTTATTTCCCACCTGTTTCCTGTCAGAGGAAATTATGCTAGTCTCATTAAGCAGTGAGCACATCTGCATGCATTCTGCATTTGGTTTGAGTTGAGTTGTTTTAGGGAACAGTAAGATTGTACTGCTGCCTGTAATGAAGTTGTAAGCGATGCATTTGTCTTATCTGCCTTTAACACATCTACCATTACTCTTTTGCTTATCATTCATCCACCATCTGTTAATGTTGGCTTGTGAACAAAAATAGAAAATGTGTGTGCCACTGTGCCGGTAAACAAATTAGTATACAAATGAAGCACATAAGTAATCCACAGGTCTATGGAGTTTTTGCCTGCTTTTATTGTTTGTTGGGTTAAAAATAGAAAACTAATAGATAGAACAAGTCACATTATTTTGGGTGCAATTAAAATCTGTAGCACAAACTGTGAAGTACAAGTTGTCCTCTCAAAGGGACAGTTCACACAAAAGTAAATATTCTGGCATCATTCCAAATCTGTATCAATTTCTTTATTCCTGTTCATCAGAACAGGAAATGTATACATATTTAGAACAACCTGAGAGTAAGTATATGAAGACAGAATTTTTGGTTAAACTCTTCCTTTAAGTGTTATATATAGGGTTTGTTCCCTAATAATTCTAAAAAATAATGTACATGTTGCTGATCAAATTTTGTATTATTCTTACAGACGTCAGGTTAAGGTTGTCTTAGAAGATGTCCTCCAGACAGAGATCGGACAAAGCTTTCTAAGAAGTTTCCAACTGAAAAACCAATCTGAGCTCAAAAGAACAGCTAGAGAGAGTCGAAGTGATCAGACATCAACAAGTGAGCTCAAAGACACGAGAAGAAGCAGTTTGACAGTGAGAGGTAGAAAAGACTCTGCTGAAGATAAATATACTTCACCATGCCCAAAACAGATTGAATCAACCCCTTGTACTGAAAATGAATCATGTTGGTCCAAAGATAAAGAAAAGATTAAGAAATCACGAGTCAAACAAACAAACTCTTCACTGAAACTATCAGAGCTGTCTGAAGAATCAAATAACACTTATTCACCTAGAGAAAGTGACTCTCCAGAGTGTGTTGATATTAGCGATCAGATCAAGCCATCTACATTTACAGAGACGGAATCAACATCTCTTGAAGGATCTCTACAAAATGATGTAGTTTTGTCTAAATTTGAAGTGGGACTCAGCCCCTTATCATCAATAGAAGACCCTGATAGTGAGGTAAGGTTCATGTTTAGAAATAAAATGACTACACGCTGAAACAACAGAAGTTGAGTAATCAATATCATTTTAATTTAATTGAAACCTGCTGAATATAAGTCAATAGAAGCTACTAGTCATGGACTAGAAGCCACAAAAATAAAATTTCTTGCTGTGCTACCAGAACTCCTTACTCTTTACTGGTCAACTTTGCAGCATCAAACCAATCAGAATGAAAATGAAGAAACACAAGAATGCTCTGAGTATACAGAGGAAGATAAGAAGGAAACCCACAAACGCATGAATGGAGAGGTGGTGCGGGAGTTAAAGGGGTTAAGGGGTAGTGTGTTACGCATCTCAGTTGGGGCTGATGGGGAGGTCCCGCTAAAAAGATGTCGTTTGGACAGCCTCTCAAATGAACAGGTTCCCGGCTCAGACTCCGCCTCTGGGAGTGCAGAGGGACAGTCCTGTCAGCCCCGCCCAACTGAAACCAGTAAGTGATTAGTGATGTTAAAAGAACATTCTGGTATGATTTTATCATCACTTTATGTCAGCATCAGTGATTCGACTAAAGCAACATGTATTTAGCGTTAATTTGTGTTGGTTATTTGGTGACAATCACTCCCTCTTTACCTCCAGTTGTTGTCTCAAGTGAAGAGGAGGAAGAGGAGGATGTGGTAAAAGACAAAGAGGAAGAGGTCGTAAACATTCAGCCACCAGACAGCATTAAAGAAATGGATAGACTAGAGACACCAGAAAGTATTTGTGAGCAGATGCCTATGCCGGAGTTTCACTCGCAACTGTACACACAGGTTGGTTCGATGATCCACATACTGCTTATAAGTAAAAGACTATTGTTCACTATTGCTCAGAAATGATTTGGACGTTTAAAGCAATAGTTCGCCCAAAAGTGAAAAACATGTCATCGTTTACTTACCCTATTGTAATTTAAACCTGAATGACTTTCTTCCTTTTGCCGAACACCAAAGAATATATTTGAAAGAATGTCGGTAACAGAAAACTGTTAGTCCCCACTGAATTGCATTGATTTTGTCTCCAAATAATAGAAGTCAATGGGACCAGCAGTTTTTGGAAACCAACATTGTTAAAATATATATTTTTATATTCTGCAAAAGAAACAAAGCCATACAGGTTTATTTATTTTTCTTTGTAATTGTTTGTTTCTTTTTTTTTTAAATGTGAAAAAGCATTTAGTTGGATATTTGGGAGTTTTTGTCAAACCATGTAATTTTGTACAGATTATACAGATATAGTGTAATTCACTGAAATCCTATAGTCTCAACCATGAATGTTTATTTTCATTGCCATCACAGAAGTGTTCAGTGCTTATTTGTGTTAAAACCCATTTTCAGAGTCGTAGCATGGTGCATTTGCGACTGTCTTCGCTTCACATGGGTGGAGTTAGTGCCATATCCAATGAGAACATGAAGGTAAGGACAATATTTAAACAAAAATTAGTGTTTTGTGGTGCTTTGTCCATTTTAAAGTATCAGGAGGTTATTATATTATTCAACAGATTACAACACAGAAGATCATCATTTCATTAAAAGGTAAATATGCTGCTGTTATTGAACAAAAATCAACATTTCTTATTAACTTGTAAAACTTCTGTTGAAAACTTCTGTTTATAAACTGTGTCACTTATAGATTCTTCAGTGAAAGTTTCTATATCGATGGCAAGTGTGCGTAAATACAGTGTGTGGAAGGGGACCATGTTGAAGGGGTGTGAACTGGTTAAGGATGATGACACCCTGCCCCCTTCTTTGCTGCTCCTATGGCTGTCAAACACTCAGGCCCGCCAATTGCACAAGGATCTTTGCGTTATCCAATCAGAGACATGTCCAGGTATATATATACATATACATATATCTACATCTTTCTCTATGCTGTTCTTGTATAGTTGAAATTAAGTTTTCTCTATGTTTTGCTGTGTGTTCAGATGAAGGCAGCACGTGTGTGGTGCTGTGTTTGGCAGAGCCTGTTGAGGGCATTGAGAGTGCCATCTTGGCCTCATTAATGGACATGGTGGCTCTAGACCAGGGCAGTCCAGAGCTCCTCTCCCCTCTCACACATTCAGACTCCCTCAAACTGCTGCAGAGCTCCCAGGAAACACATCTGCTCAAGATACTGATGTCCAAATCTGACGTGCAGACCAGTACTGCTGCACAGGCAACTGTATCTGCCATAAAGGTGTGTTTTGTGTGGTCTTTTGTAATGTTGCATGTTTGTTTTCTTTGCGATTTGCATGTACTAATCTGCTGCTTATCTTGCCTTTATGTTCTTCAATCCTGTACATTTTTGTTGTCTCAGGACGCTGATGTTCAACTTAATCCAGTCTACACGCTGTGCCACAGAAGATCTCAAGGTTCCTACAGTGTTTCAATGGAACCTGCGCTCGGGTCAGAATGGACACCGTACCGCCACCAGGGTCCTACACGCAGGTACACAAACTCCAGTGAACTTATATTATTGAATAGATAATTAAGGCTGAAAAAAGTAAAATTTGATTCTTTGCGTATATTTCTCTGCATTTCAGTTCTGATTTGCCTCCATTAATCTCTTTAGGTTGATTCAGTTCCCTCCTCCGCCCTCTAAAGGAGCCCTCTCTGTGACAACAGAAGACTTGGAGTGTTTAGACAGTGGCGAGTTTCTTAATGATGTCATCATCGACTTCTACCTCAAGTAAGGCTGGTATTGAGAAGCTGTACATCAGTGGGAGGAGTTTAATTTGATCCAGCCATTCCCTTAAGGGTTGGGGAGATTTAGGGTGGAATTAAACAAATAGTTCACTTAGTTGATTTTGGCTATAGTCAATTTAGCTTATTCTGACCGAGAATCACCCACAGAAAGAGTTTGTAGTCTGTAAATGTTGAAAAAAAATTTTTTTTAGGTATCTTTTGGTGCAGAAGGCTCCACCGTCATCTGTTGAAAGATCACACGTTTTCAGCAGTTTTTTCTATAAACAGCTCACTCGCAGAGATAATGCGAATGAAGACATCACAAGCACACCGTGAGTGTATGATCTCGTACTATGGAAATTTAAGATTGTCTGCAGTAAAAGAGTAAAAAAGGAAGCTGTTTCACTGTACATTTTTATATTTATGATGGGTTTTTGCTTTTAGAGCTCAGGTCAGAAGGCATCAGCGTGTAAAGACATGGACCCGTCATGTAGACATCTTTGATAAAGACTTCCTGTTTGTACCTGTCAATCAAGAGTAAGTAGTTGTTTGATTTTGCCACATGAAGCGGCTCATGGTAGTTTTTGTACACTTATGAATAATTAATTCATGTGCCCTCTGTACTTTTGCTCATGAGCTATCTATCAGCAGATTATTGTCAGTAATTTCAGATTTATGCTCATATTTGAATGGGGCTATTTTAATAGTCTGTTTTGTTCATATCAGATCTCACTGGTATCTGGTGGTAATATGTTTCCCCGGGTTGGAAGAACCGCAGTGTGTGAACAGGGAAGGCTTTGGTGAGGAGGATCTGTGTAAGAATGAGACCAAGATCCAGTCCGACAACAGGTCCAACAGTGATTGCGCAGGTAAAGCAACAGTTTTTAATTCTTCAATGTGTTCAGTTGGAAATAGGGAATACCGTCTCATGATTCTGAGCCCCTTTTTTCTAAATCTAGATGACAGCCACAAAAAAGCCAGTAATTCTCATGAAGCCGTGGTAAGTCACCATAAACATTAACATCCGGCAGGGCTCTTCAGTCAGAAATATTTAGGATTTACTCGACTTCATCTAAAAAGATACCACATTTTCTGCCTCTTTCTCTGTAGAACTGCACAGAAAGTACCTATAAGAGACAAACTATCTGCAAAAGGTGTGTGGGTTTCTTAAAATTCTCAGCACCGTAGCCCAGCATGACGTAGCAAGCGCCTTGCCTGCCAGGCCACATCTCAGTCTAAACTTTGTTAAGCAATGTCTCTTTATGCTTTCCAGGCCGTGTATTCTTGTCATGGACTCTCTGAAGTTATCTCTCCATGAGCGTATCTTCAAACTCTTGCGAGAGTGAGTGTTTGCACTGTTTAGTTGAAGTCTTGGATTTGAATAGCAGTTGTTGTGATTTAGGCATTAATGTACTTATAAGTATAATATCTCTATTGAATATTGTACATATGTTGTTATTAAGTATGAGTGTCTTTTAGATACCTTCAGGTGGAGTGGGAGGTAAAGAGAGGTGGTTATCGTGAATTTTCTGTTGAAAACATGGTAGGTTCCCATTGTAAAGTCCCTCTGCAGGACAACAGCAGCGACTGTGGCCTCTACCTGCTACAATATGCCGAAAGCTTTTTACAGGTAGACACATCTGTACACCACATAAACAAATACAAAATGTGTGCAACTGTCTGTTTCAAACAGCAAATGCTCTTTTCCTTCCAGGACCCATTTGTACATTTTGACTTGCCGCTGAGATTAGAACGCTGGTTTCCTCGGCAACAGGTTCGAGGGAAACGGGAGGAGATTCGAGACCTCATACTACACCTATACCGATTTCAGCAAGGCTCTCTGGGAAATGAAGCATTAATAGATAGAATAGATCATAGAAATGTGATTTAGTAGTGTTAAGTTTTTAGATGTGCATTATTTAACACTAAATGTATTTATATTTGATCTCTTTAAAAACATTTTTAAGTTGGATTTTATAATTAAATCATTTTATGCCTTTGTATATGTTGTTGCAAATATTTCAGAAGGAAATAAATTTTTTGAACTTTTGCACAGTCAGCAAGTACTTTTTACCACATGCCATTGTATATTTCTCTGCGCTCCATCTCATCAGTGTTTTGGTTAACATGAATTAATGTGGGAATGAGCCAAAGGCCTGGAGCGCACGATTGCACAAGCAGTTGGGTGTAGCCTAAATTGGTGCTGTGATTGGTCGACTCATTTGGGGTGGACGGGAAGATTGAAAGAAGTAATGCATGTGCTTTAATGCTTACCAGACAGACTGAGATTAAATGGATTAAGAGACCACCCACCTTCCAGTAATCTCAGTATTCCGGTCGGTGTACCATGTTTCTCTGTTTGTTTATTTTGAAAGAGGCTTAATTTGATACAGACAGGGATTTCTTATCAGTTAGTCATGTAAGGAATTCAGAAGACTAAAAATAGGTGAATGGTTTCCTTTTTTTGTGTGTATTCATACTTTGTATGAAAGTACATTATCAGTTTATATTTAGTCAATTATTATTCTGTTCTGTGCGGAATTGGCAATGTTTTTACTGCATTCTGGAAATTTCTAAGCAAACTTTTCACTGTTCTGGAACAATAATAATACAGGTCTATAAATGGCTCTCACACACCATGTGGTGTACTTTCTGCCAAACTACTTTTAAAGAAGCAAAATGGCTAACATTACCGAGCAATTACCTAGTATCTTTGCACTTAGGCAAAACAATTTTAGACAATTTTACAGATTTTAATTCAATGTATGTACATTTGTAAACTAATTTACGTTTAAAGATTTGGCAGATGCTTTTATCCAAAGCGAGTTACAAAAGAGAATGTTGGAGCGATCCCTGCAACATTAAAGGAACAGTTCATCCAAAAATGAAAATTCAGTCTTCATTTACTCACCCTCAAGTTCTGCAGAACACAAAAGAAGATATTTTGAAGATTGTAGCATAAAGCAAACGGTTCTGGGGCACCATTGTATTTTTTCACTATGGTCAATGGTGGCAAAGAACTATTTGGTTACAAGCAGTCTTCCAAATATCTTTCTTTGTATTCATTAGAACAAAGAAATGTAAACAGATCAATGTAAACTTGAGAGTAAGTTATGACATCATTTAAGTTTTTGGTGAACCGTCCCTTTAAAGCAAATGCAATTGATATCATATAAACGTATTTGTTGGCAGAAGAATCATTTTTAAAAGAGTGTATCATGCTAAAGATGTTGTTCCTCTTGATTCCAGTTCATTAACAGTTTACTGCGGTCTTAAGGGGTCAAACCAATAATACATGTCCTTACCCAGTCCTGAACTGAGAAGTGGTTGTGGAATCACCGCTGTATCACGTTTTCAATTGAAAACTATTGAAATCCTATATGTGTTTTTTTTCTTTTGACGGGGGCCTACAGTCACCATAACCTTTCTCTTCCACCTACACTACCTACCCCCTGAAATTTTTGTTTATGCAGTCTTGGTTACATCCAATTCCTCCAGTTACTTCTTGATGAGCTTCTCTACAGGATTACTAAACAAGATTAAAGAGAGAAAAAAATCCCTTTCCATCTGTTTACCTGCGTTAACAGTAGCGGCAGCGGTACCTGTGCGTGACTGAAGATCTGGCTGCATAGCTCTTAATCCTTGACAATACTATACCTAGGATATATACATGTACTCTGGATATCATGTAACATGCACAGGTATGTGAAGGTCTGGGGTCCCAAGTGAAGTAGCGGCTATCGCTCGACAGCTCGATTTTCAAGCCACGCGAGACAACCGAACCTCGCTATGTTGCAGCTCATGTGGTCGTACAGCCTTTGTTCTTTGGTCTGCATATTTGCAATATCCAAACTGGATGTTACTGCAGGTAAGGGTCTTTGTGCAAGTATGTATTATCTGGGAATCCAAGGGAGGGTATGATGGTAATATGTGTATTGCTGTTTCAGAGGAGCTTGATTGGAGTTGGTTTTCTACACTTAGAAATTCAGATAAGCACTCGCAAAATGATGATATTTCACGGTTGTTGCAAATGCTTGTGGAGAAGCCCGGAGCTGTCTTGCCAAGAAGGAAGCGTAATGTTCTTCTCTCCAGTGGAGTATGGCTCTGCAGTCAAGAAACAGTACAGCAAGTCATCAGCCATCATCTCAAATATTTCCAACTCAGAGGTGAGAGCATGTTGCAATATTATTACATTTATAACATAGTTATAACATATTTATAACAGGACACTTCAAGAAATAGACGAAAGAGATGTCTTTGCTTATGGTGTAAAGCCATGAGGTAAATTCTCTGTGTGAACATGATGTTCTTTGGTAAGAATAAAAACATTCTAAACCACCTTCAGTGAACTATTTTAATGCAAGGCTAAAATGTATGTGCATTTTAAGATTTATACGATGACGCAGATGCTTTAAAATGAATTGTTAAATGTCATTTTAATGCTGATCTGGCAGCTGTAAGGATTGAACCGAGTTACTAATCAAGAAATCAAGTCAAAACATTTACAACATATTTTTGTATGTGCAAACATTTATTTTTGTCCCTGTGGCTTGAGCATATATGCCACTTGCCATACCAAGGTTATAGGTTTCTATATAGGGAATGCACATAATGACAAATTATATACATTGTATGCATTGTAAATGCACATATGTAATGCTAAATAGACTAGTAGCATAATACACATTATGGGATGGTTTCCCGGACAGGGATTAATTTAAAACAGGACTAGGCCTTAGTTAAATTAGGATATTTAGGTAGTTTTTACATTTTTACATTCCTTGCGAACAAACATTATTCGTGTGCATCTTGAGAAAGCAATGGCACTGATATATTTTAAGATCTGTCATTGCAAGCATTTTTCAGTTAAGACGGCTCTAAAATGTATTTTAGTCTGAGACTAGTCTAAACCCTGTCCGGGAAACCCCCCTATATACAGTAATTTAATCAACAGCATAATCTGAAAAGCTTTTGCATCCACCCCTTTTGTGAACTGCTTTTGTTGTCAACATCCCTTAGTACTCAGTAGTACAGTGAGAGAATAGTGCCTAGCATAGATAATCAGAATTTGGCAGAATTTGATGAGAATTTAATCAATCTCAGGCTGTGGAATTTCATTTGTTATATTTTTTAAGAGATCAGAATAGCAGTAGGGACATTTTTAGTATCTGCAACACATTGTCCTGTATAAATCAGTGAGGTTTTAGATGGTAAACAACCCCCTAAGTCCCAGACCAGACCTGACCAAAATGAATGTGACCTCTCAGACCTGAAGCCAGAATGTCCATTTTAATGAACTGAAATGAGAAAATGTTGACTTTATTACATCATTATTTCCAGCTGAAACTGTGCCTGACACAATTATTACTTTTAACAAATTGGAAGAGACTGTGTTTTTCTCTGAGACAATAAACCAACATCCAAAACAACATACTAACATTACCCATAATAACTCTGTGCTCCTGAAAAGTCGAAATTCGCCAAGTATAGTGTGAACAGTTTTCCAATGTGGACAGCTGAGTAACAACAGTATTTGACTCACATTCATCCAATCCATTCAGACATCTCGGTTAGACAACCTTTCACAGCTCACGTGTGATTTCTCCCTCAGCAAATTAGAAGGCAGCCTATGCAGTTAAAAGTCAGTTAACATATTGGATTGTAGCCAATGAGGTCAAAGCTATTATATCCACATGGCTGAGATAAAGGGTGTGAGCACAAGCAAGCTGTCATTCATGTCTATGTGTGTCACTGAGATGCTGCGTGCTAATACCAGCTCAGAATGAAACCATTACGTCATCTGGGCAATTTACAAAATCTAATTTCAATGTTTGATATGTAAACAGCACTTAACATTTTTGCAACAAGTTATGATCAAAATGTTTTTAAAAGTTTGTTTTAGTCTTTTAATATGTTGATTCCATAATACTGTATTGCTATGAATGTCTTTCTTTTGCTTTGTGCTTTTCAAATATTTGTAAATTGTTTTTGTAATTGGTAACAAATCCAATATTTTTTATGCATGTCAGTGTGTCAGGAAACTGTGTGGGAAGCCTTTAAAATCTTCCTGGACCGCATCCCTAACCAGACAGAGTACCAGAGCTGGTTTAGTCAATGCCAGGCCGGAACAGTCACCATGCATGACATTGGCTCCGCTTTCAGCAAATCAGAGGAACACCTACAACTTGTCCTCAAAGTTTGTAGCACAAGACCCTTTATTGTTAATATTTGTTATAATTACGTCACCTGGTAATTTGTTTTGAATACATTATTATGAACATACAAAAAGTCTGATAGACTGTGGTTTATATCTCTGATTTATTTTCCTTTCTCTGCAGAGACTTTCTCAGACAAGATTGAAAAGGTACAACAAACACTTGAACACCGGATCCTTTTATTTCACACACACCCACTTTCCTCAGTTTATTCCTCATGTATACTCTACATTGGACGAGTATCTGTCGTAACTCTTTCCATTTGTCCGCTTCTTTTTTCTTCTCAGTGAAACACCTTCAACGTTATTATGCAGCCCTGAGGATTCTTCCCAAGACCAAAATAATCCACCAGGTGTGTCTGTCATCATTGCGTGTTTGTGACTTCTATTAACTGCATGAAACCCTCCAAAAATCTTTGTAGTACTAGACGTACAGAAGAAATTAACATTTGAAAAGCAATAAAATGTTAAATGAAAATGAGATTTTTTTCTCAGTTACTGAAAGCTAGACAAACAAGACATTCAGCTGATGAACACAATAACATTGACAGGAAAACAATCCAATTCCATTCATATTGAAAGACATTTAAAATGTAAAGCATACATAGAAAAATAACAAACAAATTATATCATTTGTTGTGGATGAAAAAATAAATATAGTTCTACAGTTTCTAGAAATGGTTCCTGGCATGAGTAAAATAGGTTGTTCGACGATTTCACTTCAACAAAACATTATCTTTTATAATGTGCCAGGTGATGGGGTTCCAACAGAGGTCACTGACTTGGTGACTGCACCTGTTCCAGATGAGGTCTTCTCTCAGAGTGTGATGGAAGTTACCGTAGAAACATCCCCTGTTGTCATGAAGACTTTGCCTGCACGTCCTCTGATTGAACAGAAGGTAGAACGGACGTTATTACTGATGGGAGAGCCGTGGAGTAAACATCTGTCTGACCCCACCAGCAGTGAGCGCCGCAATCTCACCCAACAGTTCACAGAAAAGGTACCACACACATATGTGTACTTTTAGGCTACATTATTTAATGTGTACATACAGTATGTACAGTATCTACAGTATATATCTATTAATATGTTTACAGATTTCTACGGCTTTGAAAAAACTTACTGAATTCAAGAGTGTATCAGTACTGGATGTCAGGTATGTTTGTGCATTTTTAACTGTTTTTTGAGTAGTTTTACTACACAGTGACCTAATAATTGGACATGTAAAATGTATTTAATCTTTCTTCTATGTAGGCCACAGATGGATCCCTCAAGGTAAGTTACTCCCTTAGTGAGATAATGTGCGAGTTACAGTTAGTATTTTATTTCATGAAGTGGGATCCGGTATGAAAGTGTTGTTTTTCCTCTCCAGTCATGAAGAAGCATTGCTGGTGGAATATATTGTGTTCCTTCAGACCAGCAGCGAAGAGATCAGCAGTGACACACTTGGTTTTATTAATCTCCAGTCAGAAATGGTAGGAGGCACCTACAGTGACTCCCTGCGACCCACCATCACTGAAGACTTGAATGGTGAAGTACTGCAACATTATGGTTGTGACTTTTTATGGTCAAAACTTGAGATATAAACTCTCAGAAAATGTATTTAGAATCATTATATGGAACCATCCATTTATGTTAATTTTTTTTAAACTAGACGTTATAAAAGATCAGTCTATACACATGTTCTTTGTTAAAAACATGCATTGTGAATGTGATTAAAAAGGACACAACATGCCGATTCTGAAGATTAAATTATCTTTCTTAACTTTCCGAAGGTTATTCGTTCATATAATTACTATTGATATTAAACATCAAACTGGTGATATTTAATTAATATTTTATCGACAGGATATATATTGGCCCTGATCATCGGCTGTTTTTAAAATATCGGCTGATAGCCGTTAGTGTGAAAAATTGCTTTATCTACTGATACCACCCAATTCCTGGCCGTAAAACAGCTTAAGTAAAACAGTAAACGTATACATGTACGGTAAATGGACAATTCTGAAAGCAGAACTTATCTCACTAGGAAAAATCATGGTTTCTAAAATAAAATAAAATAAAATACTTTACTTTTAAAACACTTAAAATTCTAGTGTATTTAAACCCCTTAATAAAAACCTTTTGTAAAAGTTTATATTTTTATATTGACATTTACATATAATTGCCCTACTATGGCACATCTCGGACTGTTGCAGTCTAATGTATTCCTATTTTCAGTGGAAGCCTCTCCAGAAGAAATTCCTGAAGCAACAGAATCTCCAGACCCCTACCTCACGGTGAATTCATATTTCTGTCAACGTGACATTGAAAATTGCATTATATCTAGAATCAACTAATATCTTTTTACATTGATTATTTAGGATGAAATTCAAAGTGTAGAAAACACACCTACTTTGCCTGGTGAGAAGGACAAGGAGGTCCTATCCATTGATCCAACGATAGGATTACAAAAGGAATTCATGCGAGAACATGATGTTATAAATCTAGAAGGGAACACACCACCCATCACTGATGATCCGAACAGCAATTTCTCTGTTGGTCAAGACTGTGACATCACAACTGATGACTTTGATCCTGCCTCTGGATCTGGTGCTCCAATGGACCCAGCTGACGAGACAGGAGGAGCTGTAGAGGTTTTGACTGATGTAGACATATCCCTTTTAGAGGACTTTGAATTCTCCACCATTACCGCATTTACAGAAGTGATAGAGGACCACGTTTCAACCGTGGAAATAGATGGACTGATAACTGTTGAAGATGGAGAGGATGGAGACATTCAAGTTGATACTAATACACCAAGAATGCCAGTTATGGAAGAGACAAAAACTACATCCATACCTGAGGAAGATCACATAAAACCAAATGAAGATGAAAGGCCGGAGAAGGACAAGAAAGAAATTGCTCCCAAAGAAACACAAACGGATGAAGAATCTGAAGTTGTTGTGATTACAGAAAACGAATCAGGGGAAGTTGAAGATAATGGGGAAGTTATTGATAGTACCACAATGGCAAAGGAAGGAATTGGTTTTGTACTAAAACCTTCTCAATGTTTAGTGGAAGATCTAACAGAGAGTGAGGTCCTATTGGTCACTTTACCAACAATCCGACAACCAACAAGCCCAGTCCAACAAACATCTACTTCACCAGAGAAAGAATCACCCTTCACTCTCATGACTCCTCAATCTCTGACCCCAGTAAATGATGAGTTAAATCCTACCACTATTTCAGAAACCATGAGTACATCCTACGATTATAATGTGATCTTTTATGGGGCGGAAGATGGTAGTGGCGTCAAAGGTGATGATGTTTCCAGCATTACCATGCCAACGAACCCTGGCCGGGCTTTGATGGTGTTCTTCAGTCTTCGTGTAACTAACATGATGTTCTCAGAAGATCTGTTCAATAAGAGCTCTCCAGAATACAAAGCCTTGGAACAACGTTTTCTTGAACTGGTAATGTGCTGCTGCTTTTTTATTTGTCTTCCTCAATTCGTTTAAAGGGAGAGTTATTCACCCAAAAATAAAAATAATTTATTTAATAATTAGATACGATTTGATCTACAGCGAAATATGAATCACCCCTAAGACTTTCTTTCTTTTGCATATGTTGGTAACAGAAAACCTTTGGTCCCCATAGACTTGCATTGGTGAAGTGAATGGGGACCAAAGTTTTATGGTTACCAACAATTATCCAAATATTTTCTTTAAGAAAGTCATGCAGGTTTGCAGGTTTAAATTGAAAAGAGAGTGTGAAAATTATGAAAGGATTTTATTATTTTCCCCATTATTTTTCTCCCCTTTAAATCAGAATGTCTTATTGAAAAAATAGATCAAATTTATTGATTTAGAAAATTTAAATATTATTTCTATAATATGTTAATTCTATGTTATTATTGTATGTTCTTGTATATTCCTCAGCTGGTACCATATCTCCAATCAAACCTTAGCAACTTTGAGAATCTGGAGATCCTGAACTTCAGGAATGGAAGCATCGTGGTGAACAGCCGGATGAAGTTTGCAAAACCTGTTCCTCGCGGAGTCACCACTGCTGTTTATCTCATTCTGGAGGACTTCTGCAACACAGTGTACCAGACCATGAATCTCGCCATCGACAAATATTCCCTGGATGTGGAATCAGGTAAGTCCTTAGTCTTAGAAAGCTTTCGTCAATGGACTATTGAACATTTATTAAAGGGACAGTTTAACCAAAAATGATAATTCTGTTATCATTTACTCACCTTCAAGTTGTTTCAAACCTGTATAGATTTCATTCCCCTGCTGAACCAAAAAATATATGTTTTGAAACCAAACAGTTCTGGGCACTATTGACTACCATAGTAAGAAAAGAAAACTATGTTAGCCAATAGTGCCCCAGTAAGGTTTGGTGTATGAATTATTCAAAATATCTTCTTTTGTGTTCAATACAACAGTGGTTCTCAAATCTTTCAGATCAAGTACTACCTTTAATAAAAATTCGTTGTTCCAAGTACCACCTAATGACCTCCACAGAAAATCACACAAATAAACATTCAAATTAATAGTAGAGCTGTGGATCTTTATCTTTAAACCTCGTCCTCCAACAAACTGTTTTATTTACCACTAATAAACACGTTTTTTTTCCATGTTTTCAAATTAGTCAGCAGTAATAAAAGCAGTAAAAACACTTTTCTCTAGTGCACAGTAAAATAGCTCTGTAAAAATAACTTTTATGGGGTATTTATTGACTTTGTGGGGACTTTTTGTAGGGAAAACAAACCTATATTGTGGACAATGTGGAAAGAATATTTAACAGAAGATACACATATATGCCATATGAGATGTATTCCGTATTTATCGATCATCTATTAAACATTTGACATTGTATTTAAAACACAAAATTTATATACAGTTTTTAATTTCCTGTCGTGTCACGTACCACCGGGGTCTCTTCAAGTACCACTAGTTGTACGCGTATAAATCCTAGTGGCACGCCACAAAGACATTTATACAGGTTTGAAACAAATTGAAGGTGGGTAAATGATGACAAATTCCTTTGTCAACACAACAAAGCAGCAATATATTTGCCTTTATGTGTTTAATATACAGTATACATGCGTATTGACGTTTGGTTTAGGTGTTCAGGCAGACGCATGTAAGTTCCAGGCATGTAATGAGTTTGCGGAATGTACTGTGAACCGCTGGTCGGGTGAGGCAGAATGTGTGTGTAATGCTGGGTACTTCAGTGTCGATGGACTTCCCTGCCAGAGCATCTGTGAGCTTCAGCCTGACTTCTGCTTGAACGATGGGAAATGTGACATCATTACAGACCAAGGAGCTATCTGTAGGTGTGTATACATGTTTTATTAGACCATGTAATCATGTTTTCTAGACACAAACCATGACAAGTTCAAAATCTCTGTAGATGTCGTGTGGGGGAGAACTGGTGGTACAGAGGGGAGCATTGTGAAGAATATGTATCTGAGCCACTCGTAGTTGGCATTGCCATCGCGTCTGTTGCTGGGTTTCTGCTGGTGGCATCAGGAGTAATCTTCTTCTTAGCAAGAACCCTGAGAGATCAGTATGACAAAGATGAGCTGGATGACCCAATACGGTAAGACAGAGAATGTGGCACAGTCAATATGGTGCACCTAAACTATGGACTTTGCCACACTTGTATGTATTCATTCAGTGTATTTTGTAAAAGCACAAAAGGTCACTGGCAGTTGTAACCTTGTTTGTGTGTGTGTTTGTATGTAGAAGAGAGGATAGTTTTCCATTTTTAGACAGGGCCACTAAGTACAACCCTATGTTCGAGAGTGATTTGACGACAGGTTACAGCCATTACTACCGGCGGTACCCTGACCCCCCGATCCACAGCAGTGGTAGTGCTGAGGCCTCCACTGACTTCAGCAGTGAAGAAATTCGCCACATTTATGAGAACAGTGAGCTCACCAAGGAGGTACGAGTACAAAACGACAGAAATTTGTTAACAGTTCATACAATGTCATTTGTATGTTTTAGTTAGATTTGCTTTTGTGCCCATGGAGGTTAAGTTTAGGTGGTGATTTAGCTTTTTCTACTAATTGTATGGTTTTGTATAAATCATATTGTACTTATTCGTATAAATTAACGCTGTGTAAAAGTCCCATTTTTCCCCCCTGGATGTTCCCATTACGTATGACTATTTAGTAATTTGAGTTTAGTATACAGGAATACATACAGGTACTCATACAGTACTTGTGAAAGTGTATATATGTTTTGTAAGCAAATAATATATCTTAATATAAGAAAACACTTTTCAGTGGACTCAAATGAAAGCTAAGCACTGTAGAAAATACAAGACTTTGCCATACAGTTTTAAACAGTAAAGCTGTATTTTCCATGGACGTTTTCTGGCAATCTGATTTTTCCTGTAAAAACCCTTGAATTTCACTGTTCATTTTGTACACTATATTATTTCATTTTCTTCCAATTCCACAGGAGATTCAAGATCGCATCCGTATCCTTGAACTCTACGCGAGAGATCGTCAGTTTGCAGACTTAATGCGGCAACATCAAACGTGAGTGCTACTGATGGTGATCATGTACATTAGCTGTACCTGTTTTATCACCTCATGTTATCTTGCTTTTGTTTGATCAGAACGATAGATAATCAGAGAGAAAGTTCCTCTTCATCGACAACACGCGTCCAACTGAGTGCAACAAGCTGAAGGTGTTAAAACAATATTATGGAAACTGCATGTTATAGTGTGACATGTTTTGTGTTTTTAATGTTGCAATGACTTAAAGAATGACAGAAGAGCACATTTTAATGTTTTATTATGATCACTTATTTGTATTATTTTTTATGCTTGTTGTGTTTTAAGTTATCTAAATATAATGTGCTTGACGTGTGATGAACTTTTTTGACCTCTTTCAGAAACTTGCCTTGTCTTCGAGTTATGGCACGAAATCAGTGTTTTCTAAACGCTTTCTGTCATCAGCCTCCCTTCTTTTCTCATATTCTTTCACAAGTTAAAATGGTTATCTTAACTTTATAGGTTTTAGATAAAAAAGAGCTATATTCCTTTAATTTTTTCTTACATACATATACAATTTTCCTGTCATAGATCAAGATTATGGTCATTTACAGTATTCTTCTTTTTGGTTGAAGTTGTGCCTTCTAATCTGTGTTCTGGGTGCTGTAGCCCATGAGCTCTCATCCAACCATTATTTGGTGTTTGATAAAGGTCTCCACTGACACAGGGTCTGCCCACTTTTTGGAAGTTACCTGAATCACTGTTACTGTTGTAGTTCTGTTAGTTTGACTGCTTTAAAAGTATCACTGTTTCTTGCAATTAAACCTTCCCTTTAGGAGTAGGTCTTGCTTGCCAAAGTTCCTATATAGACAAGTTAGTTCATTCGGAAATTCCCCCGGCAGCTATTTTCTAGGCAGTGACAAAAATAAATATGTAAAATAAAGATTATTTTTTAAATATGTATAGTAAACACTTAGACCACAATGTTTTGCATAAATGAAAGCTATAGATTTAATGTCTGTGAGATTAAATCTCATTGTTTTTTCTTTGCAAGGTCCATGACTGATCACCATTAATGCAAACACGAATTGCTTTGAAAAGAATATCCTTGAGGGGTTGAAATGGTTTTGGAATAAGTTTGAATAATTGTTATTATGTATGTCACTTCATATATGATTGTGTTAAATTCATATTAAATAAAACCATTTGATACTGAACACCTACAGAATAGTTCAATTTTTATTTGAGGTGCGGAGTAATTGTGTTTGTGTGCTTTTTGGAAGTAATGTCTGTGATGTCAGGCTTTTTACTATGAGTTGGGCTGGCTGGGTTTCCGTGTATCAGAGCTAAATAAGAATTACAATGAGATCACTTCAATTAGTCAAAGCAGAGATTACAGCTGAGATTATAAGGCACAACACACTTAACCTTGAGTTCTTCTAAGGCTACTGTTCCAGTTCTCTGTAAGTCACTCTAAGTAAAAGCATCAGCTAAAGTATGTCATTATCAGCATCACCATAAAAAGAAAAAGTAATAACTCCGTTGGCAGAATTTTAACCGTTCAAATAAACGTAATTGTCTGGTGGAAGTATTGCAACATATGAAAACGATTTACATTAATTGTGCTTTTTCGGAGCTCAACAACACCACTATTCAGTGAATAAAAAAGAACAGAGGACGTATTTTCTAGTTAGAATTTTTGTGGGAACTGTTTTATTTATGCGAACATATTTCATTATATAACTTTTATGTGAAACAAATGGAAGCCCCTTTACGCATTACATCATTATTCGTGGTTAATTTGTTAGCAGACAGAAAGCAACAGATCCACGAGTCCAAGTGTTTTTTTTCATTCTTTGAGTTCAGAACTTGTTACAGAACTTGTTAACCTCTAGGGGCAGCGTGTGTTTTTAACAACGTATGGAGTGTACTCAAAGCATCACACTATTTTAAAATGCTTGGTGTGAATTTCCCATGTTGATCTATTTTTTATCTTTATGCATGAGCTCATGTGTAGTGGTGATGTCACTGATTTAATATTTCTCAAATATTCTGGTTCCTTACCCTCTGACTCTAGAGTGCAGACTATTATTTTTTAGACAGTTTCTGTCTTGTGAGCTAGATACACTTCGTTTTTTTGTTTTTTTGTGGAATGTATAGCCCTGCTTGTATTTAATATAAAAAAGTATGACATTTATTGGCATGAATGTTACGTAACCAACAATTTAATGCATTGTGGTATTCTTTCTTGTATCTATTTGCAGCCTAAAATGTGTTTTTTCTTACACACACATCTGCTTAACTACCTAAAGCCAAGGGTGAGATGCTTGGCTGGTCAATCTGGCTTTTCATCTGATAACTATTTGCTGACTGGTGCGAGAAATTCCACTCTGATCAATCATGCAGTAAAGAGAGAAAAAACTAAAGAGAAAAAAAATATTGTTTGACTCTTGTTGACACCAAAGGGGGAAATTCGTGTCAGTAAACACGAATTAATAGATTACAGTTTGTGACAATGTCGCAAATTCCTATGAGACTGTGTTGTTCAGTTATATCAGAAAACATGTCAATTATATTGGTTATTATAACATACTGTATGGGCGAGTGCTGTATCTGATGCAGACACAGAGAAAGATAACTTGGACTATAGGTCCGTATCTAGTGATATATTTGACAAACGTTCTGCTCGTGCATGTTTTGCATGTTTGTATATTTCAGCCCTAATGACTGTGCTGTTCCACTTTTCTGGCATGCTTAGTAATGAATTACTCCCATGAGCAGAATTACTCAGCCTCCTCACACAAGCACATTGCCAACAGCTGCTTTTAGTCACTTTTCCTTCCTCTGAAGAAACATTCACACAAAAACACTCGCAACATTTCACACCACTGATAACAGATGGAGCCACACATCAGAACTAAGGCCATAAGGACCAGATCAATTTAGTTCCCTCTGTGTCCCGACACAGCGTGTGTGTTCTTCCTGACGCAGTTTGTCAACACCTTTGTCTTTTTAGTTTGATCTGTATGTTTTGATTGTTATTATTAACATGCATGTGTGTTTCTGCGATTTGTGCCTCGAACAAATTTTTCAGCAGAAACACATGCTCGGAGCTCGTGGTTCAACGCGACTCCCCCTTGAACCAATCACAGATGGAGAACAAATCACATGCAGACATCAGCACTAATCCATCACACAAGTGATCTGTGATCTAATCTCTTTCATGATGTCATGTGCTAATATGTAACATACGGTACTGACCGGCTGACTCTCATTTTTTTTTTTGCTTGACTGGATTTGACTGACATGTACCAGACTTCAAGAAATCCAACAAATATCTTGGACATTTATAACATCTTGACTTTTTTGGCACGCTGTTTCTTACCGTGCCCAGGAAAAGTAGCCATCAGTATGATTGATTAATAGAAAGCCTTGTCTCGCTTCCAGGGGTCCCGTTATTGGGTCTTTCCTGGCCAAAATGGATTAATGGAATCAGGCAAATCTTCATTTCAGGTCTTTCTGGAGTCTTGCATATCGCCCTAAGAGACTGGCACATAAAACAAAGACAGGAAGAATATAGAAAACAGAAAGAGAGATGAGAAGAGGAGATCCTTGTTTCTTTGACATGAGATTGATTCTTAAATGTGGCCTCTGCCAACCGCAGATTTACCCCAGCCCTGAAAACAGTCTGTGGAGGTTTTGATTAATTTATATCATTCAGATCCAGAAACAGTTTTTCAACAGTTGGAAAGTGCTTGGCTCCCTGTTATTGTGCACACTGGACGGACAGATCACAGCTAAGACTGTATTAATATAATTTCAGAATAATATTAAAACAAGTGTCATATGCAGGCAAATAATGCAGAGCTTTTCCCTGGCTTAACCCACTTTGTTGCCAGCAAGGTTGTTTCTAGAACACGTGTAGTCACTTACCCTCGAGTCACTTGCCTGATTTAATGAGGCTGTGTTAAAAGTGTGAACTTGTTAACACCTGCAAAACATTTCTGTGTTGATCTAACAGGGTCTACTGAGGATGGCATGTGATTTTCTCTCGATAAAGTATATAATTGCTTTATTTCTGCATATACACATTGTCAACGCTTCTGCCCTACTTTATCTGCTTGTTGTTAATCCAGCCTTTTGCTATTGGCATGTGTGTCTGTTTTTAATTACATTTGTGTACAAAATACAGGAATTTTTTATTGCAAATATAGTCATTTTGCACAATGATTTAGAATGTTCAGAAATTGTAAATTCATTATAATGCTTACTAAAATAAGTGATTTTTGGTCTGTTGATTTGTTTAGGATCGTGGCATGTGGTAATAATAATTGTGTTGATGCTTTACTAATTTAATTTGACACGTACAAAGAAATTGGTGCTGGTGTTTATTACATGATTCCACCTCAATAAACTTCACAACAAATCAGCATTTTGTTTGTTTATCTACAGCACATTTATACTGTTTATTTATGGAATAAACTAATGCCTAATGGAAGACAGTGCTGTGATAATGTCAAGCTTTCACGTTAAAATGACCACATATACAAACAAATGGTAACACTTTACAATAAGGGTGTATTTGTTAACAACTAACAATGACCAATACTTCTATAGCATTTATTAATATTAGTTCATGATATAATGTCACAGGGAAGCGTATACAGTGACATTATTTACAACACTGGTAACAGACTGCGCTTATCAACCACATGGGGGAACTGTGAGCAAAAGTTTTGTAGCGTTAATTTAAAACCAAATGTTATGTCTTTTAGTGTTAACATTAGTTAATACACCATTAAGTAACATAAATAACTGTACTGACATTAACTAAAATTGATGAGGACTAATAAATGCTGAAAAACTAATTCGTTCATTGTTAGTAAATGTCAGCAAATGCATTTACCAGGCTGTTAACAAATAAAACCTTACTGTAAATTGTTACCGCAAATGTTTTACATTCATTACGTTAAAAAATTATATGGAATCAATTTTATAAACTCTGAAGTGACAGAAAACTCTGAATGATCTGTTCATTGTAGATCTTCAATCACTATTCAAACATTCGGGGGAGTTTCAGCTGAGCCTCAAAATCCACATATGGCGTGACCGTGACATGTTTTTCTCCTTTAGTTTTGTTTAATAAAAGTTACTAGGGCAGATTTGACCCTTTAAGCATTGGTACAATCAAAAAAAGAGAAAAAAAGATGTTTGGATTTTCTGGGTATGATTTATTACAGGAACTTGAATAGGTGATCTCACAAGTTAAACACGAAAAAAGATGATACCGCTTAAGCAGAAAAACAGAGATGGCTGAAATGTCAGACACTGAATGAGAGAGGGAGAGAAGTTTAACAATAACAGTGTGACATCATAGGGTCCCTCCCTCCTGTTAATAATCCAGTATTTAGATGGTGCAGTCATACAAAAATCTCTCACAATTACATCAACAGAAGTATTTTCAAACATACAAACGTACTTTCTCTCAATCGCACTGTGGATTGACATGAACTTCTCTGGGGTCATTTAAAAGGACAAGAAGAGAACATATGATTTAAGAAGGACTAGACAAGTTTAGAGAGGAGAGCTGTGTGAACTATTGGAACTCTGTATTGGCTTTTCTCTGAGAAAACAGGACAACATGAAAGTCTTTCTCTTACTCTTGCTGCTGAGAGTGATTTCTGCAACAAAAGGTACAAAGCGTTTGATGACAGGATCATAAATATTTCTAATATGTATGACTAATTAATGCATTATATAATATGATCATATATTTCAAGAATATATCTTATTATTAGTTTATTTTAGTTTTTTCTGTAAAAACAAGCAAGAACGTTTTAATGCACACCTATGGCTATTGGTTGACAAAACAAATGTATGATATGAAATGCATGGAAATATGTACGCATACATGTGCCTGTTGTAATGTGATCTGATTGAAGTCATAATTCTTGTATGCATGGTTCTATTTAGAGGATGCAAGCTCAGCTGTTGTCAATATTTCGCTTTTCTTTTTTTTACTAAACTGTGCAATAATTTGCTGTATTGAGAGCACCAAAAAATCATGTTCATAATCTATTTAAGATGAAAGTTTATTTTAAAGTGTGTGACCCTGTCTTTAAAATCGAATTATGAGATGATAAGAATGAAAGTTTGATTTCAACCATTAATTTGACTACAATTTATTGACATGGCCTTACTCAGTCACATTAAAAGATAAAAAAGTTAATCAATGTTCTTTGTATTTTGTAGGATGATTTTATATACAGTTGAAAACAGCAAATCCCCAAAAAATTACTTCCAATGGGTTTTCACAGGCAGAATAACAAATAAAAAAATCATTAGATATCAAATGTCTATTCTGCAAAAATGTCAATGTTTTTGTCTCGATTTGTCCAAGCTAATATCAAGTCATGAGCACACTGATTTGTGTTTTCTGTTCGTGTTGACGATATACTGCATTTATAATGAATAAATGGAGCGCATGAAAGTCTTTAGTACATGGATGTTAGCCAGATGTTGGATCTGGACTATTTTCATTTAGATTGAGTTGACTTTAAGTGTGTAACATCCAAAATGACTTCACACCCTGTTCAATGTTCCAGTGACTGGATTCATTTTTTAATGCGTATCATGTGTAAGAACAGAACTGATAATTGACAATTACAAATTCTGTTAACAGAAATAAAGCCAGTAATATTATGTATAGAATATTAAATATTCCATGCGTTTATTGTTGCAGGCTTTTCAGAGTTTACAACAATAATTAACTGTGACACCCTTTACAGTACAAGAGATGATATTAAGTAATGACCTCTTCCTTATGTGTATAAATATCTTGACTTGACTAATTTGCTCAAGGCAATTTATCTGTTACGTGACCAGTTCGATTATGTCCAAATTTGCCGTTGCCAATCGAAATGCTTGTGTTTTCCAGTCATCATCGTCTTGTGTTGTACACACTTTATTTGATGAATACATTTAAATTTTTTACGCATTTGGCAGACGCTTTTATCCAAAGCGACTTACATTGCATTATCTTATACATTTGTTTCTAAGTACTGTATATGCAATCCCCTGGGATCGAACCCACGACCTTGGCGTTGTCAACACCATGCTCTGAGCTACAGGAAAAATACACTATTTTTCATTCACCAGTAATGACTTTCCTGTTTATTAGTGTCAGTTATGAGATGAAATGCTGATGCTGAGGGGTGAATCTGATCTTTCAGCAGTCTAATGATGAAAGTCCTTATGAACATCAGCATTCATTTTCTGTTCTCTTAGAAATATGTCATATTATACAGAAGCAAACTGGGTAGTGTATTGCATTTTACATTCACTTGAATTATCAAAAAATCTAGTGAAAAAAAGAGAAACACATGTGCAGTTATTGACATGCACAAAACATTAGTATAAAGTAATGGTAACAACTTAGATTTGTTTTTGATTATATTTTTAGTTTTCTTGGCATTTAAAGTTTATTGTAATATTGCTGAAACCATTCAATAAGAAAATACTTTATTTTTTATGACATCCATTTCCACACAATTGATTTGATTTATCTGAACTTAAACTGTGGGAATTGTACAGAAGTACATTCAGAAAATTCATCAACTTTTATTTAATTTAAGATGAAGGTCATTCATTTGTGTTAAACCAAATAAATGTGAATGCTTCAGTGTGACACCTTTTTTTATATAAACTTTTTTATCACATGTACGGTATGGTGCTAGCAGGGAGCACCAAAGAGTTTGCTTACTAACTGAGCAGAGCTGGATACATTATATAGATATAGCAATAAAGGTATAAATGTGCTCTTCCCCAATCTAAGTAAAACCTTTACTCTTCACCATATTCTAACCGCCCAAAAAATCACAGACAACAGAAAATCTTCAGAATTTTAACAACATCACAGAACAGTACACAACAAGTCTCCTTATCAGCACAAAAACACACATACAATAGCACTTTAACTATTTTAAAATCTAAATACAGTCATAAGAGCAAAGCATGCAAACTCAATCCTCTGTGTAGTTGGTTAATGGTTATTTATGTGTTTGAAACCCCAGAAAAGAGAAACAAATATGTTACTGGAGCTTTCTCTCAAGAGAAAAATCTAAGAAACGGGAGATGTCTCCATTTGTCTTATTAAATCACAATTGAGGAAATGAAGATAAATATGCTAATCGTTTATTTTCTTGACCTCCAGGTTCAGATCCTATGTGGTCTTTCTTACCGTAAACACACGCATGCAACAACAAAATGCCTGTTTTCTCACATTGTAACCTGGAGTCACACACCCCTGCCCCAGATGATTTCTGACGTATCTCTGCAGCGTGGCAGTTTATCCGCAGACCCCTGTGGGAATGACACAGAGAGCAGCTCTGATGTAAGGAAGAGGCTGTTTGTGTGCTGTAGAGCTCTGTGTTCAATGCCAGGGGTTTCCCTCACAGCGGTAACAACTTATTCTGGCACAGGACACTGTTTCACCAGATATTTTTTAGAAGGGCCAAGCACACCATTTACAAGAAACAAACCACTGGTGCTGGGCTTCTTTCATGTGTTTGTGTTTTGTTGTCATAGTTAGCGAAAAAAAATATCATTATAAGAACCGTATTAAATCATTGTGTGGGAGGCAGCTCGCTGGCAGGCACATAGGTTCACGATTACATGGACTGTAATTGTAGATGTTTAGCTTTTTTGAAAGAGAAAATGTGACATCAGAATGTAATTCCGAATCTCTTGGCAAAAGCCTTCAAGATACATATCACATAGCCTATCTGGTAATAGTTCTAGCTGAAGTAATAATTGAATGTGAAAGCTTGAACTGTACTTGACATCTCTTCTCTGTTTGTGTGAATACAGGTTTGGCTAACCTGTGAGGACGTAATATTCAAACACATCCTACAAATAGAGTAAAACATGTTAAAAGGCTCACCAGTTGACCAAATCTTTTTGATTTGCATCTAATGATGTCGATAGGTTTGAACATGGCTTTAGCGAAGTAAAGTTTCATGCAATTTCAGGGCTGCATGTTCTAATGTATTAAACTTATTGCTTGAATGCACTGAATTGCTTTGGATTAAACTGTCAACCAGGATTATGTAAATGGTTAGGTTTAGAGTATTGCATAAAACACCTTGTGTGTGTTTTTGTGTTGTCCTAGGGCAGAACATGAGAGTGCGTATCAGTGCTTTTGGAGACACCATCACATTCAAGTTCTTGCAACCTCATGTGGACAACAGACTGGAGGGATACATCCTTGGATATGGCAGCAGTATGGTCTCCAAACAGTTGATCCAACTACCTGAAGATGGACAACCCTTTGAAACTGAGAGAGGTATGAACGTGATCTTTTCTAGCGTTTCATAAAGTTTGTAATGTATTAAAATCATCATCCCCTCTGCTGTATAGATGCTGAACCCAAATATCTAATTGCGGTGCAGTCAATGAATGACAAAGAACCAGTTAGAAAAAAATGTGCAGGTGAGCAACGCTGCACCACCACTTTATTAAAAAAAGAAATTATATAATTTAAAACATACAGTGGCCTTATAATGAATTAACCTTTAAGTATCATTTGATGATGATCTCTAAGAAATGTTCCACAAACATAGTTTTCATTTACAAATTTGTAAATTAAATTTGGCTGTTTGTCTGGAGCATAATGCATTTTAGGGGATTTCTCAACTCTGACCTCTAGGAAAAGTGGATCTGGAGAAACCATTACACATTGTGATCGGCTCGGTAACAGACTCTTCAGTGTTTCTGTCTTGGGGGACTCTACTGACAACCCCCTTCACGGATTCCATTGTGGAAGATTGTATTGAAGATGGGTATGTGTTTAACTGTGTTTATGTGCATGTCATTGTATTGTGCATTTGGGTTTGATCAGTTTGTTGTTGACGTTCTGTGAAATGTTCATTTATTTTACTGACAAAAGACCCACAGCAGTTGCAGGAACATGTGGAGATGCCTACAGAGTCCTGAGAACAAAAAACAGACACCCTGATAAAACACAGTGAAGGACAACAGGCTTTTAACGATATAAAAACCGAGGAAAAGTTAATGCAAAACACAGTCATAAAATAAGCAGATGTTTAAAAAAAACATAGTACATCTTGCACATGTACTACTGCACATCACATCATGACTTTTCTCATATTTTTATGCCAAGAGAATCATATTTTTGAACCCAATCGCAGCCCCTAAAGAAACCTTCACACTAAGCTTTTTATGTTTTTATTAAAACATTATTTGCTTTTTGATTTCATCTGTTATTTTTATGAGGACTGTTGGCTTGTTCCTATAATGTTGGTCACTGCATGGGGACATTTGGTCATACAAACACATTGGAAAGGCTAGTGGAAAGCTTAACCTCAGTACTCTATTAAACAAACAACGTGATCCTTCTACTCTATAAAACCCCTTGCCAGAGACACTGGCAAAAACTGAAAAAAAACAACAGACTGGATCCTTATTGGTAATGTATTTGGTGAAATCTGGGTTGCTTACGGGCCCCAATCCATTATGATTTATCCTTGGGTCTCTCCTTCAGTGTGCCAATGTGTTTATTGGTGTGTGTGATTGCTTAGAAAAGTTACGTAAGTTAAACTATAATTTTACAGATAGCCTACTGCAAAGTTAAATCCTAATTTTGCATAAAACTTTAATGCTATTCTTTTGCTTCCTTCTTGCACTGGTGTTTCCATCAGAATTCTGGTTTTGGTTTCTAGAATCGGCTTTTGTTTTGTGTATACTCAGACATTTCACAGTGCGCTACAAAGAGAAGGAACCAACCAATAACTGGATCTACCAAACCTGTCCGACCACCAGCACGGTCATAGACCACCTTAAACCAGATGCTCTGTATGAGTTTGAGGTCCGAGCAGACACTGAAACCAAAAGTGGAGACTGGAGCCCTCCAGTTATCCATAACACAGCAGGTGTGTCCCATCACAAATCCTGTTTCAAAGTGGTGTGTCAGTTCTATTTTTTTATTTAATGCAATTAAATTATAATCTCATTGTATTATTTTGCTTCAATAATATACGGGCTGGAGAGAGCTTTGGTTAAGTTCCACAGGACATTCAGGACATCTTCTCACCCATTGCAAGAACCTACTGTATTATTCTTAAAAGTTTCAAAAGAGATTTCAGCAATGTCTTGATCCCATTTGTCAAAATATCAAAGTCTGCAGTCAAAAGCCTATAATTAACCTCTGCTATCCACGTAGATTTTTACACTCTTGCTGTACTGTACAGATACAGTACTGTATCTGACATAAAATTACACACTTTTGTTAGCTATTGTTAGCCACTCTATGAGTCTTTTTTTAGTTTGACCGATGTTTTATTTGCTTATTTCTCTTCCAGATCAAATAATTATTGAACCATTCAAAGAATTGAAACAACCAAAGGTGAGTAGATACTGTAGCTGTGCCCTAGTGAAACTCTCTCTCTCTAATCTTGGATGTTCTTTTCAAAGCAGAAGCCAGATCAACCATTAATCTTCCCAGCAGTTCCAGGTAAAATACCTTAGTTTTCTTCCTGAACACAGACAGTGATATTAGTAATGTATATGAAGTATATCCTGACTTTTCCTGCCACTTCTCAGTCCTGAAGAACATCACCCAGGTCAAACCAGCTCCCCTTATCAGACAAACTGTTCCACCAGATCACTGGATAACTTCAGGTAACCCCACACCTTATATTCATTGAATTCAAGCATAATAACGCACAAGGGAAATTGTATTTAAGCATGCTGTACTGCTTACTGCACATTAATAACCACTAGAGTAATATTTTATTTCAAATAGCATGTTAAACAATGTGGAGGTTCAAGCAGTAGTCTGTACATTGTTTCCATATGACCTCACTGTGTAGCATGTGTAGTTATCATCTGGAAAATAAATATTGTTATTTTGGCGTATATTTCAACAATCACATGCACCTGTTTTTCCTTTATTAAGTTTTTGTCTCAAATAATACATCCCTGATCCTGCACAGTGAGCCATATGTTTTTTTTGTCTCTAGTATGTTTAAAGGTCCCCTGCCACTGAGGTTTTCAGGATAAATTCCAAATGAATGTTCTTCTTGTGTATTGAAATTCCATATGTAGGCTAGATAACTTTCCAAGAGGCGGACTGTCAAACTGGAAAAACTTTGTTGAAATTGTCTCACTCTTTATTTTTATAGACTTGGCATGAAGCAACTCAAAAAAATAAAATAATCTAATTATAACATTATAACATTTGGGATTTCATCTAAATGACGAAATCAACCAATGATTATAATCATCATTCTTACAATTTTTTTTAATTTAATATAAATAGAATGAAATCTGTATTTTATTGATATCAAAGTCTCTCTTTTATTCATGTGAATCAAATGAGTTTGAGTTTCACACCGTCTCTCACCATAACCAAATTGAAATTAATTTCCCTCTATTTTCAGTTTTTTTCACTCCAGCTGTTTCACTGAATGTCTATAATACAAAAAGCATATGTCCTCTGTTTTCTATTTTCAATTTTCTTCACAGAAGCAGACAAAGTCACAACAGCCTTTATATCTCCCGAAGATCTGATCCCCTCCACACAGCCCCCTGCATTCCCTGAGGCACCTATTCTTCTTCCCACACCAAAGGCCACAAGCACAATGCAACAGAAAAAGTACACCACTCAAGCCAGTACAACCAAACCAGTTCCAGATAATAGTGTAACTCCACAACAACCACTGACAACCCATCAACCTAGTTTTACCCAACCACAAACAAGCACACTTCACAGCAAAACCCATCCACAAACAAGTACACAGGTTTCAACCGAACATCAATATACAACCAAGCAGCAACTGATCACAGTTCAACAGCAACTAAGTAAAACAACATCCAACCCCATTCCAACACAAACCAATCCACCACCTCCCCAAAGCACTGTGCAGGAGCACCCCAACCCTCCTAAGGAACAAGACACCATTACCCAGGACAATCGCCACACGGGAGAAACTCAGCCCAGTACCAAACTGCAACGATTGAGAACGACCCTTCGTTCACGAGGCACGTCCACACACCAAACCACTGACTCTTATTACTTCCATAGAACCACCTCTTTCAATCCGTCAAGCACAATAACACTTTTTGAACAAAAGCTGAACACAAAATCACCAACAACAAACGCATATATGTCCACCAATGGCTTTTCTCTATCAAGTAGATTTTTGACACCACCCACGACCCTAGCATCCATGCAGGATAACGTAGTGTCAGGGCAGACAACTGATACTAACAAGCATTCAATCTTTAGTACCAAGTCGTTCATTTACAAAGAAGAATCTACATTTCCTATTCACACAAATATAGAATCAGAACCAACTTTACACCTCATACAGCCACCCACCACCTTATGGTACCAGCCCCATAGCCCCAGCACCACGACACGGAGTTCCAGCTCTTCTAAACACCACCCAAGTTCTACCCTAGCTGCTCAACACTTTCCGAATATTTTGAAAACTGATAAACATTCCCCCAAAAATGAAACCAAGTTTGCAAATCTACCTCCTAACCATAAAGAACAGTTACCAGGTACCTCCAGAAACCTGGAACTGAAGCCTACAAGGTCAAAGCCAGCCAAATCTGATGATATTCAGGATTCACCAGTGCCAAATGAGGTGGCCAGTAGGAACCGGGGTAATGATGTCAGTTTTTTTATTTCTCAGCTATGCTGTTTGTCACCTCTCCGTGTTAACCACATAAACCCCTCATATAAACAATAAACATCAACATCACGTTTCCAGGCTGGATTGTCACCAAGTATCACCCACCAGCTCTGACATCACAACATGCCATGCATTTACCTGCCCAACTGTTTCCTTCGCCATTAATAGCCACTGTTGTCACTGTCTTGATGCTACGCACATTACTGTATGTTCTGCACCTTCTCTTTTAGATCTGTTGGCCTCTGTCTCTGAATATGTTACCATTGGAAAATCTAGCTTAAACTGGTAGTTGTATTCTGGAACACGGAGCTACTTTTTACAATAAATACAATAACTACAACCATGTATGAGAGAGTCCAGTAGCTTGGGCCAGTAAAGACAACCTTAAAGAAATATTTCACCTTCAAAAAAAAATCGGTCATCATTTACCCAACTTGTTGTCATTTTAAACCTGTGTGATTTTCTTTCTTCTGCAAAACACAAACGAATATATTTTTAAAATATTATATTTAATAAAGGACCAGCTTTGTTCCACAGCTACCGCTTTAAACTAGATCTAAGCAGATTTTAAGCTCATTTAGCCTTTAACCCTGAATCACATCCTCTTCTCCATGGCTGACTGTGATTTGGTTTATTTAGGCAGAGGTATCTTCCGCAACTCTTCTTCTGTGTCCCGACCCTTGGCACGAAATGTGACACACAGACTGAGGCCGAACGGCCGTGTCTCTCTGCCTACAAATACCGTAATGCACAAGAAAGGGGGTATACAAACTTTGCAGTCTCACACTGACACAAACACTAGTTTTTAAGTGAGACATTAAACTATCAGCTTTTGCTTTTATTATTTCAAATCACAAATTTGTTTGTTCATTTATTTTTTGTCTATAAGCAGGGTCCAAATTTAGCACGCCAAGCTCAAATAAATAAAGCAGTTTAAGACAAGTTGAATAACAATTTTTCTTTTCTGTCTGACATAAGTGAAGTAAACAGTTACCTCACCTACCTTAGAGAGAACTTGACCATCAGATTTTAATGGCAATAATAACTTTAGAACATCATGTGATGATGCATTCCCGCTGCTGAGCGGGAAACATTTTTTGGGAGAGGTGCCATTCATTAAACGACCGACTAATGAATGGCGTTAAAATGTTTCTGCAAAAATGTTATAAATAGTTTAAAACGGAAAGAAAAACTAATACTATATATAGAAGCAATAGCTAAATATTCAATTTACTGCTATTTATAGGCATGGAAAACAGTTTAATTTGGTACATAAGTTTATTATAAAGAAGTATCTGGGTCACTGTTTATTTCACATGCTTTTTTTGGGTGCGTTTTGTATTTAATTCTTTTAGGAGCTCTCAGGACCTGTTGACATGATTCATGTGTTATCTGCAGGGAAAAGACACACAATTTCTCTCTTTCCGCCAGACGTCTGTTACTCATCATTTCCTCCGCACGCTGCCATTTAATTCTGCACAACTGCGGACCCCCCACGACACTAATTATTACAACTGCAACTCTTCAATTGAATGTTTTTCTCATTTAAGTCCATCTTCCTTTCACATCTGACTCCTGATTTCTTACTGTATGTCAAATATTATCAAGGACAAATTTTAAATATTTTTGTCAGTATTTCTACAGTATTGTTGTTATGCCTTTTGAATGATCACATGTGGTTTGGATGGATTTCAATAGTGATTTGTTATAGTTTTGCCTTAACAGCCTTTATTTTCTGACAGTACCCAGCGGTGAGCGCATTATAGGCCTTGGGGGGACCAAACCTCAGAAGGAACCCAGAAAGAATCGTGGTAAATTAATCTCACCTTTTAATAGAGATGTTAGGTTCACAAACATCTGCTATTAATTTGTTGTTGAAATGTGTCCAGTCACTGATTAGATAAGTAAAAAAAACTCTGCACTGCTGTCCTGTCTGTCCAATGTAAGCATTGTTCTTTTCAATCTCAGTACTGTTGGACACACGCAACTCCTTCATGAATGTAGATGTAAACATTATAGATGCCGTCCCTTATTATTGATGTAAAGAATCAATGTTAAATTGGTTATTTTCAACCTCGAATCAACATTAAATCAATTATCAATCAATCATTTCTATCTGGGATTAGTTTTATCTTGTAATGTGGCCATATCCGTCACAGTTCATGTAATTTGAGAGTTAAAGAAAATAAGTTGTAAGCTTGATGGTGTTTTGATGCTTGAGTTGATAGACCACTTATGTCATCCTAAAGAACTGTGAACCCAATAGCTTGGATACAGTTTTAACGTGTTTTTGAAGATATACTGTATGTCCCTGTTTGGTAGAAAAGATGATTCCCTCGCAGCTGTATTTTACGATTATTCTAGGCCAAAAAAAATATTTATGTGCTGTTCATGTCAAAGGGGATTTTAAGGGCTTAATATTCTGTGCAAAAGCATGAAAGTCAGTCATTGATAAAATCAAGCCAAGCAATGATGAAGCTCTTTATATTCTCTCCCTCACTCACCTACTACATCACTCTGCCCCAATCAATGACAACATTAAGACTATACAATAAAGAGCCAAATCCCTCTGTCCTGACTCGATTGCTCATCCGATGAGACTTTTATTAGGACTAATTCCCTCAAAACATCTGGCAGAAGTGCGATTACTTGATGGGCTAAAAAGAAAATCTAAAATTGTTTTCCAACTTTTCTTGAAAACCTTCTATTCATCCTAAATTGAGTGCCTGGTAAAAATTAGAGAATTGAAATATTTTGGAAATTGCATATTGGAATAATGTGCCTCCGGAGAGTCGGAATGTTGGGGAGTAATTATGTTTGGGATTGATTTATTGGTGTGCTTTGATGCATATTGTCCTACGCTTCAATTTTGACTGAGTACCCAGCATTTTGGTCATGTAGTTCTGTACTCCGTCAAAGCGTTGGTCCCTCAGAGCCCATCTTGGATAACTTACAGTCCTGACAGTTTGGCCAACATTATTTCATCCCATTTGGCTCACACGGGATCCTGACTGCGCGGACGTTGGCCTCACATGCAGTGTTTTTGTAATTCCATCCATGTGAATGTTGTGCAGAGCTTTACTTTCACTTCTGTTCTATGTGTTTTGGGCCTTGTATAGTCATAATGTGTGGTTAGCCCCATTCAGGCTGTTGGGATTTTTAAAGTGAAAATGTTGAAACGAAAAAGAACACAGTGTCAAAAAGTCACTGCATAGTTTCGTTTGTGGTTTCTCTTCATGTCACTGGGCCTGCAAACTGGTTCTTTATGCTTAACCAAAAGGTCAATTTAAGAAGATCTTCTAGTAACCCGCCTTTCTCCTTTACAGGGAAGACGAAGACAAATCAGGTGTCAGAGGGTAAAGAAAAGGGTGAGGATACCACTCCATGGCAAACTGTTCCATTGCAGAGAACAGACTTGGCGCGACTTTCTGCAGGGGTTCAGTTTGAAAATCTGCAGTAGTTTTACACCCGAAATCCGACAGCAGCACTAATTCAATTCCTTACCTTACACTACCAGTTTTACAAAAATGCAGCGAACCGAACTGAACCGCACCTGCATCACATCTACATGATGTAGACAAAAGCATTTATTTTCTCACGCAATAAGTAACAAAATATTTGGAATTCCTTGTTCATGCATTTTAAATGTCTAGTTACTCAATTTGGCAGAGTTTCTGGAGAGACAACCAAGAGTGAATCCACTAAAATATTTGTCAGCTAATAGTAGCTATTCTACATTTGATTAGTGATTTATGAAATGTGTTTTGATTTATGCTAAATTTGTTAAAAACAGTCTAAATTAGTAATGTGATATTAACAATAGTTTCCCTTCCCTTTTTCTGTAAAATTGTACCAAAGCCACTAAAGGCTAAGCTGCCATCAAGGCTAAACAAAGCTTAATGCAGAAAAGGGACCAGGAGAATGATGAGCTAAAACATTTATTCAAATTGTTATAATGTATTGAGTCCTCACTTTAGCTGGCTGCTGTCCATTCGTTTGTAAAAAGTTTGTTTATAGTAAATAGCTTGGGGCATCACTTGGCCCACCTTTCATCTCATATCTGGAGCCAGCCCTGGAGGACAGGTTGCACAATGAGACATACCATAAAAATGAGGGTACATGGACACTAACATAGTCGTTTTCCCGTTCTCCTTCAGAAAATGTCATTGATCTGAAGCAGATGGAACCAGTGCCACTGAAACCTGTAGCTCCACCCACTACTGAGAAACCAGACTATCGGGAGACTACACTGACGCCACTGCAATTGACTTTTGGTATGCACAAATGTCCATGTGATTTGTAGATTTACAGTATTTATAGTGAACCGCAATAAAGTATTGCCATGGAAAGATGCAAGAATTTATTCGTAATTGAAGGAGTATTGACGTTTCTGTCCTTGAATCTTAGTGAGTCCTTTTTACACAGGTGATAACTCCTCGGTGTTCAGTCCTCATCCTGTCTCTGAAATAGATGCGATGGGTAGAAAACGCTTTGTAGGTGAGAACTTCAGCAACAGTATTTAAATTCTACACCAACTGCACTTTGAAACATGACATCAGATCTTTGACCTGAATTTACGGGGTTGTTTGATAAATCACAGTTTTTTAAGAAAGTCTTTGTGATTGTCTATGTAATAGGGAGATCACATGACTGTTGGGCCTCTGATTCTCTTTGCAGCTCCTCATGTGATCTATAAAACTGACAAACGTCCGGAGGAGCCCTGCTCCGTCACACACTCTCTCAGCTACTTCCCTAATGAGGAGGTGGAAAACCTGAACGTCACTGGCCCACCCAAGACTCCTCCTTCCAATGTAACCGTGGTTACGGTGGAGGGATGCCCTTCTTTTGTTATCATTGACTGGGAAAAAACTGACAACGAGACCAAAGGTAGATGGAGCGTTTTATTGCTGTGATTACTGGCTTGAATGAGAGAGTATATCAAAAGAGGAAAGTTATCACATGCAGGAAACTGAAAAAGTGTAATTGCATTGCTCGATATTACAGTTAAAACAGTAATCCCATAACACACTGGAACAGCCTGTAAAATATAGTTTTATGATATAATTGCTGACAGATTTTATTGCTGATTTGATACATCCTATTAAAATCATGACAAGCAGCTGTGGAGATTTTGGTCTTTCCTCATTCAGCTCACTTAAGGTCTGTTTGTATGTGGTTGACTTTAAACAACGGTGTGTAGTTTTATTGGAGGATCTATTTACAGAAGTGCATAACTATGTGTTCAGAGGTGTATAAAGACCGTAGCGTATTAAAGTGTTCTGTTTTTATTACCTAAGAATGAGCCATTTCTATCTTCATACAACGCGGGTCCCCTTGCATGGAATGTTGTTGACATGCCTCCATATTGTTTCTACAGTAGCCCTAAATAAAAGAACTGCTCTACAGAATGTGTTTCGTAAATACTGTATGTTATCTCCGAAAGCTTCGAAAAGGAGGGGGAGAGACGGTAACATCAATTTGCAACCTCACCCCTAGGTGCCGCTAAAAAATGACACACAGCACCTTTAAAGAAACTAACTGCCTGGATGCATTGCCAAGATGGCCACAGAGTATTTTTTATCAATGAAAAATTAAAAAACCTTTTTCTTTTGTGTCGTCTTGAAAGAATATGAGGTTGAATCCACCACCAAGGGTCCACATGGAAAGGAGGTGTCCATTGTGACAACAAATCAAACGCATACAGCTGTGGAGAACCTGAAACCAGAGAGCAGGTATGAACACACAAACATGATGATGGGAACCTTTCATTGTGTAACTCTAATCTAAATAATATAAAATAACTATTTCATCACTCTATAATGTAGTCTCTTCAGGTTTAATACCTGCCCACAAACATAAAATTCTAAAAGTGACTTTTTGATAAATAATTTTACATATTAACTATATTTGATTTTTACTGCAGCAACTTTAATTATTGTTGTTGTACGTGTCAAATTCCTAACTAAGCTACAAGAGCATCAAAACACCATGTTGAATCTGAAAAGTTGTTCACTTGCAGCTATGAATTCAAAGTGACACCCAAGAATGAGCTCGGTTCAGGACCAGCCAGTGACCCCGTCACATTTAGCACGGAGTCAGGTAAGAAGAGCAGAAATATTAAATTCCACTTTATGGTCTACGGCTCTTTCTGTTCTAGATGTTTACTGATTCTTGCAGATTTTCAATTAAGATTTTGTTTCTGCTTCGTTCTATCATATACCTGTATTGTTTGCTTTCTTCCATGCACAAAAAGCAAATGTTAAGCTGAAGCCATACAAATTTGGAAGGACTTACTGAAGTGATATTGAACTGTAATGCGTACTATCAACACACCTGGAACTACAGTACAGTTGTTGTTATTCACTCATGCGAAAAGAAAATCAGGCAGTGTAACTTACGAATGAAAGATCAAGTTCACAGTTTCATGAAATAGGCAATGAACTGTTTTTGAATGGAATGGATAATTACCATTTAAGCATTACTGTCAGGAAGTAATGTGCTGGAGAGTAATGTGCCTAGTATTAAAATAATAGGTTCAATATGTTTACCTCTCTGTGTGCATTGCAGTCATTCAGGTATAAGTACCAAATGGGCCAGGTTTCCAAAAAATAATGAAAACCACAAGGATGCTGACACAGAATCTGGAAACTCAGACAGCTTTGGAATTTAGTAACTTTGTTAAGTTGACTTTGTCTTGAGTATGTGTCTGACTTATATTTGATGCATAGCCTAATCTACGTGGCCACATAAAAATGTTTGTATCAAATCAATAGAAAAAACTTTTTCGTCAGTTTTTAGAACACTAAGCAAAATCAAAACCAACAGGCATAAGGTCTGTAACAGATATCATCTATGAATGACATGTTTTTCTGTATCGCAGCTGATCCTCGTGTGAGTGAGATTCCCACTGGTAAGTGCTCATATGTGCTCATGCTTATCCCTAATGAAGTCCTACTGTACATGTGTGTTCAATTTAGATGTGCTCTACAGGTAAAAATGCTATTTGGTCATCGTTTCCATTCAAGGCGGACTCATACTCCGAGTGCAACGGGAGGCAGTACATAAAGCGAACCTGGTACCGCAAATTTGTAGGTATCCAGTTGTGCAACTCTCTTAGATACAAGATCTACCTAAGTGACTCTCTCAAAGGTCAGTACTTTACCCTTCACTGACCCACCAGGGATTTTTACGCAAACTTCTGTCACTAAATCATTGTTTCGTATTGTCCATCACTAGGAAAGTTCTACAGCATAGGAGATCAGGCAGGGAATGGAGAAGACCACTGTCAGTTTGTTGACTCGTTCCTGGATGGACGAACCGGAGGTCCTCTTGCGCCCGACCAGTTACCACCCAGACAAGGTTTTATCAGAGGCAATTCAAAACATAAACATACAATCTTTCACCAAGACAATAGATTTGATAAGTTCTCCTCTCCTGTCAAGGCTTTTTTCGGGCTGTGCGTCAAGAGCCTGTGCAGTTTGGCGAGATCGGAGGAAATTCGCTTATCAAATACATGGCCTGGTATGAGTGTGGGATACCCATTCCTGGAAAGTGGTAGGACTCGGATGACCAACTGATGAAAAACATCAGGACAAAAAGAACCGGTTTTGTTACATAATGAATGTGTACAGATATGTAGTATGTATCTTTTTACCAGGCACATATCAAATTATTTATAATCACACGCAGTGCATAAAATACAGAGAAATAAACGTTACTATTAAGAGTATAAAGTTTTTGAGAATATAGGGTAGCAGGCTCCCTGAAAGGCTAAAGCAAATGTGTATATTATTTATCATAATGTTGAATATACCCTACAATGGTGTCCCAACCACTAAAAACGAATGATGAAGGATAAATATTTTCTTAAATATGCCAGGCCAAATGACATTGTTTCAGGTTAAAAACAAGTTAATCTATGTGAGAAGCATGTGTAGCATACTGTCAATTACCATCTTTTTTAATGTTATTATGTTATATATATGTATATATACATATATAATATGCATCTATATAAGGAACACATAGATTTGGAAGATCTGTTGTTTTGTACAGAAGTTGAATGACTCATTAAATAATTTCCAGAGAAAGCTTTAAAATGTAAATTTTCATAAAACGTTTTACATTGAATGTTTTGCTTTTTATAAGATTAAATGACTCTGCTTTTACCAATAAACGCACAAGCAGCTACTTTATGATTTTTCTCTGGCTACTGTTAAAAAACAAATTTTCATTCAATGTAAATATCTGATAATGGTTTTTACTTAGGTTTCTGTATATTTTATCCTTGCTCTGCAAAACAAACCATTAAAATGTTTTAACAAAAGATTAACAAACAGCAGATAAACAATCATTCCGTCAATAAACAAGCTTCTCATCAATTAACTCAAGTCTTTATTCACCTCCTGAAAACAATGTTACAGTTTATACAGATATGATGGGCTTCACTGCAGAAGGCCAGTCAGGGTTAGTAAAAACCAGGACATTTGAAAAAGGGGTAAAAAAAAAAAGAGTAGGCTAAAGAAAGCTAAATAAACATCACTTTGTTTGATTATGATCATTTTCTAGTGTTTAAACAGACTCACGGTTTATAACAAAATAACACCAACAAGGAGACAGGTGACGAAATAAAATGCACACAAAATGCATGTCCTCTCCCACACAACACACAACCAGCTGTCCAACTACCATGCTGTTTGGTCTCCCATGTGTCCAAACACACACATAAACATCTCACTAGCTCATTCCTGCACTTACGAACATTCATCAACATACACCCAAAGCACAAACAAACACAATATTAGGTTGTCAAACACAGATATTCGGGGGCTGATGTGTAGGAGACAAAGAAAACTAGCAAGGTCGAACTACCACAGGTGCTGTGGGGATGTTAAAGAGCCTTTACCGATACCCAGGACCTGGCTGGGTGTAGCCCTGGCCATAAGTTGGGCGGTTTCGGGCATAGGGGTTGGCACCCCCGGGGGGAGGGGTTGCACCAGGCGGTGGGGTGTATCCAGGGCGGGGCTGATAACCCCCTGCAGGCTGGGATGTGTAGTTTTGAGGTGGAAATGCTCCGGGTGGGTACTGGGTTGGTCCTTGGGGAGCAGGAGGTTGTGATTGACCAGAAAATCCAGGGGCGGAGCCCGGAGCACCAGTAGCCTGAGAGGTAGGGGTGGGGTAATTCTGGAACTGTTGTTGAGGGGGAGCAGCCTGAGGAGCACCAGGCTGAGGGGTATAACCAGCTGGAAGAAAGGGTAAACAACGAATATCAAATTTGCAAAAACAAAGCAAACTGTTGTTTATCATGAGGTATCATTTTGTTTTGAAAGAAATTTACCAGGGTACTGCATCCCATACTGCTGCTGGTGTCCAGCTTGTGGAGGGTATCCACCTGGAGCCTGATACTGCTGATACATCTGACCTGTTAAAGGCAGAGAACACGGTATTGGTTTAGGACAAAAATATTATTTTATGCCCAAGGATAAAGAATCATAGTGTGAAGAACAACATGGGAGGAATTTTTCCCTAATAAACCTGCACATCTAAGGGCCCACGCACAGCTGTTGGATTCCAGAGAGGACATCCCACTGTTCTTTATCAAACGTTTGAGGAGAAAGCTGGGGCACCACAGGGCCATAAATATCAGGAACTGATCTCTTTTTTATACATGCATTTAGAAAGAAATAAAGGGCTCAACGCCCGGTTGGGCAAGTGATTCAAATTTTCACAGGCCCTGCCAAAGTTTTCACAGGCCCCACCACAAAAAAAGTAATAAATACATATTATTGTCTAGTTACTTGTGTGTTGTTTTTTACAAACAACAATTTATAAATAAGGTTATGATACCAAAAAACTATTGGCATAACTCACAGTAATGTCAAATATTGTTAAAGACATGAAACCAATAAGTGATAAAATAAGAACCAAATAAGTAATCAGAATAAATGCAAAAGCACTAATAAATGTAATAAAGCAGTGTTTTTCCGGTGTTTCAGGTTGGTCATCAGATACATAAATTAAATAATGTCACTAATTTATAGTCTTCACATGAAATCCAGGGATGGATTATGATATTAATGTGCCCTGGGCATGGACGTTTCAAAGGTCCCCTAGCATCACATATTTTACAAGAACAGTGTTGCACCTATGCCCAAATACACAGGACTTAGGAGTGGTTCGCACAGAACGCATCTTTGTGTCTAAAATCGCAGTGCTCAGGAATGGTTTGGAAAAGCACAGCGCAAACCGCGGGGTCTAGTGGCACTCTTTTGATAACAGAAATTGCACATTTAAATTGAGCAGAGCATCTACAAACAGTAACTGAGATTACCACATCAAGGGCACTCATTTGTGTTGATTATATTTTGCCGCTGTATCTTTTAATATCTTTAATAAGCGGCAATTGTGTTCATTTGAACCCTTTCTGCGAGCGCTGCTTCTCCCGCCAAAGACGTGTCACATATCAAGACCTGCAGACAGGCAGGTAAACGATAATGCAGCAGTAGCCTAATAAAGTATTTTTAGCTGTAAGTGAGTTTACTGCTTGCTATGCAGGTTTGTGACAGATTATAAACCATAAAGTCTTGTATCTACAATAGCATTAATGAAATTAATAATATAAATAGCATTAATAATCAGCATGAACATTTCATAATAAATCATGTTTTAATCAGATATTATTTAGAATCAGTTCTAGTATGAATGGCATGGAAAGGCTATTGTTAGTTACTTTGTCAGTACTTTTGCTCATGATGAATTCATTTCAGTTGTTACATTTTGTTGTCAGAAGTTTAAAATATTAAATAGGCCACTAGGAGTTCGCTTTAGCAACAGAGCCTACAGTACATTTTGTCAGTTACCAGACCGTTCTATGTTTCATACCCACTGTGGGTATCAGAATATAAAATAAATGACCTGATAAAAACATTACAGAGACCCCCCCCAAAGCCGTAAATCTGGAGGGAAACACTGCCAAGGGTCTTTGAGTGCTTTTCCACCATCGCCCCGAACCGTTCTAAGCACAGTCTAAAACGGTTACAGTTATGTTTCCACGTGAGCCTGGTTCGACACGGCATGATTACAAACTGTTCTTGGCTCAGAATTTTCGGCATGGTTTTCTAACCATGCTGAATCGTGCTAATGAATGCGCATAGAGGGGTTATAGCTCAGTCTCTTGTGTTACCAAGGCAGTGCGTGACGAGTTTGTGTTTACATTCTAAAAATTTCCATTATCAGCCCTGAGTTGGAAACTAAAACCATTTATGTACCGGCTGGCATGGATCGGCACGGAATGGACGATTAAGCAACGAGAACCAGTCGGTGCGATGATGGTAAAGAGATCTTTAATTATGGTCCCGGGGCATCGGCAAGTCCTTATTGTTGAGCCCTGAAATATCCGGCAATAATCCCTGTTCATGGACTTATAATTTTGTTGATTATGTAAAGATGCTGCCTTTAGCCACATCAAGACCAAACAAACAAACAAGCCGAAGGCGAGGAGAAACGTTTGACCATAATCCAACAGTCTCAAACACAACCCCACTATCCAATGTCCACATAATGTTTGTGTGTTTCGCACCAAGAAACTAATAAGAAAAGTGTGTTTGTCATTGTGCAAGGCAACACAGCTCCACAAGTTTGCAACCATGGCAACTATCTTCACAACCTGCCAAACACAAAACAGTTCTGCACAATTTCTCATGTGATCTGGGCTGATGTTGGAGTTATTTGGGAAGATCAAATCCAAAAGGATGAGCGTAGAATAACATTACACTGAACCTGTTACAAAGCTACGAAGGCTATTTGATTTTTTGCAGGACGCTTTACCATGAACCTCAGTCAGAAGACACGTGTACGATACTTTCATACTGCAAACACACAACCGGCGGAAATATCCTGTGGCACTTCGTGTCAGCATGAGAGAATGTGCATGACTTCAGGTGTGCAACACTTCTGCCAAACTGCATGACCTGCCAAATCCAAAAAAGTCCTGCACAAGTTCTCATGTCCACTGGGATGATGTGGAAGTTCTTTGGAAAGAAAAGTGGGGGTTGAACAAATCCAATGGATTTTCGCCAAGAGGAGAAAACATTATGCTCTGAATTTACTACAAAGACTTGCCATTTGGTCTTTTGTTAATTTTTCTTTTGCATGCTTCAGTTTGAAGACATCTGCACTTGGGATGTGCACAAGACGACATATTTTTAAAATCAATTAGTCTGTGGGTTTGAACAAATGGTCAGAAGCTCTCCATAATCACGCTAGTTTCATGTCCTTATGACATTAAGCAGACGCTTTTCTTGTTGAGGGTTGTTTGTGTAAGATGTGTTTTTAGGTGCAACAAAGTAGACAAAATTGTATTTATCTACCGGTATGGCAACGTTAAAAAATTTTTTTTGTATAAACCTAAACCTCAGAGAAGTCGAGTTTTCCACTACAGCATAACTACTGGCTCCAAGAAACAACTACCGGTATACATTTTCCATTTAGATTTTTTATTCTATTCCCTCCTTCCAAATCACAGTCCATCGGCGACCACCGCTGATAAGATATTAGGTACAATCAATACACATGGTTGGGATGGGCATGAGTACCCCAGTGCGACGATAAGTCATGGAAACGATGACAGGGCAGAAGAGATGACGCATTGTGCTGATATTTCTTTTAAACTTATTTTTAAAAGCATTGATGTTTTAATAATCTGATAGTGTTAAATAATTAAATAAACTTGCAATGTTTTGTCAACATAAATATTCGTATCAGTGTTGTAATTAAAATCTTTAGATCTTGCAATGTCCTGCCCCATGCTCATGCCCAGCCCCCAATAAATCGAGGGAATTGTTTTTCAAACCTGTCCAGAACTCTAAAATAAATATTGTCAAAATTTCCATCCCTAACACACGGTAGACTTACCATCCATAGTAGTGGAGGAAGGTTGTTGGACCCCTGAGTAAGGTGGGGGAGCCTGGGGAGCCACACCAGAGGGGGGCGCTGCTGAAGATGATGAAGCAATACTGTCTGGAGTAGCAGAACGCTCTTCTGCAGCGGCAGCAGCGGCGGCTACAGCTTGAACTAAAAAGAGAGAATTCATTATAATTATGTATCTATACTATATATAACTAAACAGCTATAATTGGTTGTAATTCAAGAGAATCCAGCTCTAAAATGGGCATGGTACCATGGGAATGTTCCTCAGACAGGCCGAATGCTGAGATGACATTCTTGTTGACCTCCTCCTGGTTCTTCAATGGGTCAAACGCTGACATGCTAGCAGCACTCACTGGAGGGGCCTGCCTTAGTGTTGAATCTACTGCTTCAGTCAAACATTCTGTTGCACAAGCACACATCAAAACAGGACAACTTTAGCCTAGGCATACATCACCAGACACATGGAGCAAGTAAACAAGTTTGAAATTATGGGCTGAATGGTTTCTTTTATGTTGACCTACTTTCAAAAACTAAATGAGCTTCTAGTGCGACACTTTATAACACTTGGTTTTATGTGTTTCAGATGCTTTAAATTTAGTATTGGCTATGAAGAACACTAGAATCACTCAAGGCGAGTGGGTGTCTATACCAGTTACTGGATTGGTGCTCTCTGGGACACACTCTGAGGGCGGCTCCAGGCTGTCCAGAAGGCTGTTGACTTTATTCCTCAAATGGATCAGTTCTCGACGCAGGTGCTTCACCTGAGACGACTCCAGTGGCCGAGGCTGTCCATTCACTGCAAACACACAACAGTGATTTGTTAACCACACTTTATCTGAGAGACCATAAATCACATCTCCTCCATGTTAACCATGAGTTGTCCAATTGTATCAGTCCCTTGGTTTCAATTTTTGTCACATCCCTCTATATTGCTCTCAAACCCATCTAAAGCAAATGAATCATGAAGAATGTTCTGATTTACTCAGATTTTGTCAACAAATGAATTACGATAATGTCAATAACCCGGCTTGGTCTATATGATGAGGTAATCCAGAATTTTGGCTTTGTGTCTGACCTCAGACTGTTCTTTCCAAAGTCCATATGTCTGAGACCAGCTGCTGCTTGAACTATTCCAGACTGTTCAGACATCACACAAGCACTAGAAGGCGTCCACCCCAGCCCCTGGGCGCCAGTCACACGTCTGGGACGCATACATGCACGTGAAATTATACAGCCATAAACCATTATACAGCCTTAAAATATTCCTGAAAATCGCATCACATTTCTTTATTTCTTCCTTCAATTTCCTTTCTGACAAAAAAAGGCATGGCTTCATCCTGTATGCAGACATTATCTATCTGGAGTATAAATCCTTTAAACAGTTAAAGACATTGCAGAGCACACCAAAAGTAATAACTTTTGTTTCCCACTGCTACCAACTAAAGCATGCCTTTTATTCAGCATGTGAACTTTATTAGTATTTGTCTAGATTATATTTTAAATCATAAATAACTGGGGTTTGTTCCACGGACACACATTGCAACCTTTAGGTTTGGTTCACTTTGCAAAATATCGCATAAATCACCAAATCCAAAACACAGCATTTATGGCACATTTGAAGAGTAATGGGCACACACTGAGCACTGGCTCTGACGCTGCAGTGCAGATGTACTTGTACGAGCCAAACACTGGTAAATCACAAAGAGCCTGACGTTAACGGGAAAGAAACTGTGGTCGATTCTCTTCTTTGGAATACATGTTGAGTGGCCTTTTTGCTCACCATATGATTAATAACATACAAGCAGCCAAATAAATAAAAATTATTAAACCTGCCTTTCGTGCTGTGGACTTGTGAAGGTTTGTTTGCATGCTAATCTTACCAGTTGGTACCACTACATTAAAATCTACTAGTGCTGCCTGCGCCCTTGCAGTAAACTATTTGTTATTCGTCTAGAAGGCACTTCTTCGAACAAATTTTAATAAGTCGATTGTCTGCTTAGCATTTTAAAAGTGTATACGCACCACGTTAGTCGCTTTACATAGCTGTACGCTCTACCACCACTGAACTTGGAAAAAGGGATGCTATTATAAGCATGTTTAAATGTTTACCTTTCCGGGGTGTAAGAGTAGAAAGTGGCAAAAAAATTTGGAAATGCCATCCTATGTTTGCCAGATCTGTTAAGCACATGCGCTGTATCCCTTCCATCAGTGCACTTCTAAAGGCAGCCGAATAAGCTTTATTGTGTACGGGACACAGAGCTCAGTTTTCCTGACAATGCGGACAAACTTGGGTTCCTGTAACAATCCAAAACGCTAAATGTGGCTTAATCCATTAAGACCAAATTCAGTTTATATCTTAATAAAGCGTTTTATGTAAAGAAATGCCGAAGAGCCTAGAACGTGAACAGAAAGCACATCAATGAAGGACCACAGGAAAAAGTGTAAGCGCTTTCCATTCATGTTCTGGGGTTCTACATCTCTTTGCATATAATACGCTTTATTATATGGTGTATACCGAACATGAAGTGTTTTGGAATGTCGCATGAACATAAGCTTGGCAGCATTGTTGGTAAAACTGATCTCAGAGTCCTCCATGAAACTTGTGCGCCCATCTTTAGGAAAAATAGCACTGATGGCAGAGGCATGGAAATCGGAGGAAAAAGTGAGTTGAGTCAAGTTAATGGTCTATATTGTTGTAGTGTTAAGTAACTGCTTTAAAATTATTCATTCGTTTATACAATGTATTTGAATATATTTATTTATACCTATTTTTTGCATTCTGACCATTCTTTCGGTTTTAAAGTCGTCGGCTAGATTATATCCACTGAATTGTTTTCTGTTAAGTGCTTTAGTTTGCTGTATTTTTATTTACTTGTTTATTTACAATTCATTTTATATTCTAAATTTAAAATATTACTACAATTTCGTTTTTGAAGAAAATACTCACATTATTGCAGTCTGATTCAGCAAAAAAAGGTTTTATTATTTGTCCATAGGCTTTTTTATTTTTTGCCCTAAAATTTATCTTTAGTTCATCTTTTTTCCATTTTCACTAGTTCACTTGTGAAATATTATTTTGAGACGTATAATCATAACTTCTGGCAGTGTCACAGCGGATAGTATTATCTGTGCGCTTGAGCACTTAATTTATATTGTAAATTGTTTTGTATATCTCTGTTATCTAGAACAATCTTTTCAATGTTACATGAAACATCTTTTTCATACATGAAGCTTAAACCGTCATCTGATGGCAACTAATGGCCTAAATGAAAGACGACTAGTCGACTAAACATATCTCTAGTCGAGGGCAGCCCAAGCATCTTCTAAGAATGATGCCAGACCTTTGCTCAGAACTAACTTTTCTGACCTACTGTTCTTAAGGTAATTTTTATGAATGTAATAAATTAGTTCTCCTTAAATGTACAAAATGTAAATATGATTAATCTTAAATATGTTTCTAGTTTATCTAGGCCTTTTTTGTCTTTAAAGTGTTCTTTTGGTAAGGTGTTTTGCTTGGAAAGTGTGCATAACAATTTTTCTTAACAAAATAAAGGCAACTTGATTGAACACAAAATATTGCCTATATAACATAATCATTACTTATAATAAAATATGTGGATTGATGGTACAGTGACCCTACAAATCCAGACCCAGTGTTATTTGTTCTGCTATGCCATCTGCTGGACATCAAAATCCTCAGCTGATATATCCCACTACAAAACAATGACCTCTCCTGGCTGGATAAAATACTACCAGATTCAATCTTTTTAAGATTAAAAGAGCTTAACTCAACAATCTGTGCTGATGTTAATGAAGAAAGGGATTATCTTCTTAACCAAGAGTCCATTTGAACCTAATGGTTAAAGCTCAGTACAACACACTCTGCTTTCTGGGTCACAAAGAGACTTGGAATCGAGCTTAACTTGATATGTCTTATCCTAATTTATATTTATATTATTTTAGCAAGTTTAAGCATCAAGTGCATAATGACTATGGGCTGCTTAGTTCCTTTTGTCCTGTTTCTCTTTTCTGTTATTCTTTCCAGGGACACCCTGACCGCTGTAGAGTTTTTGGAATATGATCCCCTACAGGTAATGTAAACCTTCAGATGCTCAATGACCTTAACTCGGAGCATGAGTTACCCACAACAGGTGCTTTATAGCACATTCATCTTACAACTTTAAATAGCATTAGAATAGGCACCTGCAGACAAACTGTAATATATAAAATCAGAACATTTCATAATCTTTCCTGGTATCCTTGTTCCAACGTAACTATATTTTACTTTTTTAGCTGGCCATGAGAGATAAGCCAAAATGAATTAACTAAAAGTTATGAATGCAAACGTTAGAGCTAAACTTGTATTTAGCCTGTATTTCCTTTGCTGGCAGGGTTTCCCAACCCCCACAGCATTTCTGGTTTCTTACCAAATAGAGTGAGTTTCAATATTCTACTGCACTGGATGGCAAAGGACAAATCAGAACTGTCAAAGATGGTGATATGGTCATCGTCTGTAAGAGAACAGACAATAAATTAAGAAATTATTACAAACCTTTTTGCAGGTCTTTTTAATTCTAACATGCATGCTTTGAAGTCTACAACTGACCTTCATCCTTATACTTGATGGTAACCTCGTCACTGCTCTGTAGCTGCCCGCGAAAGACACGCTGCATCATCAGCAGGAGCTCATCGTAAGTGATGTCTTCATTGTGAATGGGGATCCGGCGAATATCATCCCCCAACTGAGCTTTGATGATCAGCTTCCCACTCAGGTCCAGCTGGCCATTCATACTGCTGAAATAAAAAGTGCATTTGCTATTAATGCTAGTAGAAGTCTGTTTTGTTTTTAATACAACAGCAAATTAAACATACACATATAATTGTGCTGAAATTAAAACGACTGACAATAGCCATACAGCTGATAAAATATAAAGCCATCACTACTTAATCCTACGGCTCTAGTTGTTTATTGAGGAAGAGGCTGCTCAACTCATCACTTTTTAATGCATCACATTCACTTTAGGACGTCATCTGATGCATCAGTGTAGCAACAAACTGAAACGAACTACAGGGCAGGCAGCATCAGTGATAACAATATGAAATGTACACATACATGTGATGATCGAGATAACAGCCTCTCCAAGTAAAAACAATCACATAATATATGTCTTAATCATTCATTATCTTCCGTTGGAAACAGAACCTATGCCCAGACCACACGTCACACAACAGTTAATCATGAAATGTGATCGCTGTAACTCAATGAGCGTCTTACAGCTTGCTCTCCTGCTTTTGTTGTCGATATTAACACGTCAAGGCCACGAATCACTTATGTCATTCACTAAGGGTTCCATAGTCTAGTGAGAGATGGATCTTATGACTTGAATAATACAAGCAAGCAGCAAATGTTAACATTCTAAATATTTTATGAGAAAACTTGTTCGCCTTAATGTAGACATTTTACTAAATTTTACAGTACACAAGGAAGAAAAAGCCTTACATATAGTTTCAGTATATTTGCTAAATGCTACTGTACAGTACTGTGCTGGGTAAAAAATGAAAGTCTAAGGTTCATAAGACAGTAGATGATTTGGCAGACCAACAGTCCTTCCCAACACAGACTTTGGCCTTGTTGAAACACAGCCTATGAGTGAAAAGACCCATTTGGGGGTTTTGATCACAATTAGAAGGTGTTTCTAATCGTTCAGGGACAAACTTATCAGAACAATTTACTCCTTTCCTCTGACAATCTTATCCATCATTTCAGCCTAAAACTGCATTGCATTGTAGACAGAGACAGACATGTATTTAACCCATACCAATAAAAACACAAAATGTAATCATAATCGTGATATAATCAGTGCTTTTTAAATTCTTGTAGGCTGTATTATAGAAATGATAACGTATGCTTGTCAATCAAATGAAAGAGCGAGCTACATGATGTGATTATATATATATAGAATTGTTTTGCTTGTCAGGATCGCATGTATATTGTGTTGGAATAATAATGAATGAATAGGAGAGGTTTCTCTGGTTGGACGTGTTGTTGGAAAACAACTTGCAACGTCATTTTTTCCGCTAACTTGTCAAATGTCACGTGTTGTTTAAAACGGAATGAAAAAAAACTGAAGCTAGCATTAGCTTAATACTAAACGTTTAAGTTGTGGTTGTAGAAAAATCACCAGGCCATGTCTCAATCAAACAATCATGACGTTCAACAGTACTGCCAAAAAGTGATCCATTTAAACCATACCACCAGGCCTTATTAACCTGATGATGCAGCAACTTCCTGTCAAATAATGCTCTAGCATAACAACCGGCGTGCTATGATAGAAAATGTACAAGAATCAAACAGAAAAGATTAAAACGATGTAAGAATTTCTTTTGTTTTACGCAACATTAATATAACGTACGTTTTTTAATCATTTTAAACACTGACATTTGTAGAGAACGCCTCTTTTTGCATTGTCCCAGTTTCCCACAGGCTAAGCTAACGCTAGCTAGTTAGCTTGACAGCAGGCTAATTGCCGATGGGTCGTTTTGAAAAGCGACCACATAAGTGTATATTAATGTTTACACAAATAAAACGTATTAATTTTACCTGGTGGTTTGGAGGTACTGATACCAGCCTGTGTGTCCGGACTTGAGCTGAGCGTCGCCTGACTGACTAGTCGGAAACGCCTCACAGCGACCTGTACGTGGCAAAACCACAAACGCGCATGCGCGTTGTGTCTACCCTCCTTGGTATGTCTTTTGGCCTCTGAATGAATTTCTTTCATAAACCAACACGATATAAGGTAAGCATAATATTTTATTAATATGAATGTTATATCTTTGTTTGTGGTCACACCTTGACCCCTGGCCCTGAAGGCGTTCCCATAGGCCTATATATAAAACATGACAGAGATTTATTTGTATTGTAAAGAAATCATATATTTATAAATAATTTTTAAAAATGTGGATTGTATGGGGGAAACGACCTCTAGAAGAAACAATTGTTAAATTAAACCAAATTAAATAAATCAAATGTTACATTTTTAATAATATGTGAAAAATATTATTTGAAAAAGGTATATGTAAGGGGCAAGATCATTTAAACATGTAAAAGTAAATATGAACATTAAGGTATGCTTTGTTGGATTAAAAATATATTTCACTTGTAAATATACTCATGCAATTTACAGTATAAACTGAGGCAGAATAGAAGCTGATATGTAAAGCAAGTCCTCCTCAATCACATGTTCATTTCTTCTTCTTCTCTTGTGTTGAATTAAACCACGCATCCAGTAGCTTCTTGCAGTAGTAGATTTGCCACGCGTGTACCTGAATAGCGATTACCATGAGCAGATACATCACAGAAACAGCCGAGAAGCCAAAGATAAAACGGTAGGCCTTGCCATGCCTGTACAGCTGTTGGGCCAGTGGAAACATTTCCATTGCACCAAAAATCAAGGGTGCCACTGAGAACAAACCGGCACTGATCATTGAGATCACCAGGTAGCTGATGTTGTTCTTTGGCATGGCGAGTGCTCCGATGAGCGTAGGCAGAAGACTCAAAAGGTATGGATACTCCCATTGATAGGGCAAGGCCACCAGGTCGTGTGATACCAGATTGAGGTGACTGACAGCTACCTGAGCTGCCACAAGCAACCATACGAAGAGATGGATGACGGTGAGCTTCTTTATCTCTGATTTTAGTGAGCCACTGCAAGACAGTCATATTTCAAATATGAAACAATCTGATACATAATGCATTATTTGTAGAAGTATTATAGCAAATCATAGTTACCTCATCTGATAGCTGGATGCTTTCTCTCTGTGTTTATAGTCACTTCCATCAGTGCCTGCAGCTCTTGGTCCTGCACGTGATACCATGGCAATTTCTAGATGAATGCTAATACCATACAAAGATGAGTTTTGAAATCACTTTTTTAACAATACTGATTGAAACCGAAACATTTCCAAAATTCACGATTAATGTAAACATAAATCAGCTAAAACGAATGATTATAGACAGCTTTGACGAACTTCTTACATTGCAAATGCTCATAGATATGCAACGTGAATCAAACGGTTAATAAAGATATATTTATTTTGGTCCAGTTCCGAAAATAAGAATCGTAAAAAACATATACAGATCTTGCGAGCCGGCTTCGTGATGGATACATTTACTAGCGCTGGCAGGCGGATCATTGAACATGCGTAAGTGGTTATTTCATGAGATATCCCTTTCAAAAACCTTACCGTGCTGTCGATTGTAGAAATATGGAAGAAAACGGCTAAATATTGATGTAGAAACAAAAAGCCCCTTCGATGTAGCGACATATGCTGCTCATGCGCAAAACAAAGAGAAGCAATTTCCCCGCCCCTTCGCGAGGTGTGGTTTGTCAGCATCCCTTTCTGCGCATCCTCAGCATCACTGAGCAAAGGCTTGGCGTATGCATATTTGTAAAATAATGTAGCCCATAATTTTCCCAAAATATCTTTATCTCCTTAGTTGTCAAACAAAAAAACTGAACTCGGTCACTAACCTTTATATTTCAAACTTTCATTGTAAAATGCATTTCCTGCTTTAATTTGGATTCATAGATGGGATGAAAATGTAGTGAACAAAAGTATTGTTGTGGAGACCGTTACTTGCCACTGTTTTATTAACATTATTGTGTTGTTTTATTGACAGTCATTTTGGTTAACTAAGTTTTTTTATAAAACTGTTTTTGTAAAACCCCTACATTACAGTTTTTATGCATTATGCATTATTATGCAGCAATTAAAATAACATAAGGACAGCAATCACTTGTTTTTAAGACATATTATAGTAGTTAGCAATAATATTTAGCATCAATCAGTAATTCTCAACATTATAGCTGATTTCTGAAATGAAATTCATTTAATTTATGTGAATATTGAACATGGCATGTACTTAGGTATTGGAGAACAGTAATTTGACAAACTTATAGATGTAAACCACTTTTATTAAAAAAAATACACAAAAGAGTCAAAAATGTTGTCGGAAAAGTGACCAACATAAAACAAAGATTTATTTACTAGACAATCAGCGGTGACACATAAAGAATAAAATAAAAAATGACATTAAATTGTATTTGAAGTTGCTGCTAAGGATAGGGTGAAGGTGAGGCAAGTGGGGGTGGGATATTTTCCATAATCAAATGATTCTTCAAGCATTCTTAAATCAAAATAAGGCTTCTTTTTCCTTTTGTCTATCATTTATAAAAAATTTGGTGTTTATTTATTAATTATTATAGGTTATGCTGCATGTTTACTGTGAACTGTAATTATTACTTTGGAAAAAATTGTTTAAATAACTATTGTAAAATTTCACAGATTATTACAGACACACGCGCACACACACGGACACATGCTCACAAACATAAAAACACATAAAACCTCTTTCTCTTATTGCAATGTGGTTGCTGTTCAAGCAGCGTGTTACAACAGTACAGATGTAAAACCTTTAGCATTTAAAAAATTGTTGATAAAGAAAAAACAACAAACTTTGGTGTGATATCTTTGACAACTAGTCTTTCAAAGACTTTACAAAGTCTTCTTACTTCATTCTACACATATACAGTATATTAGTTTAGTTATGTAAATGTCACAACGGCATAAAAATGTTTAAACAGTCTGATGCATTTATAGTCATGTTGGATGCCATTGATTAAATACAAACATAAATACATTACAAATACAATCATTTCAAAAATCTCTCTTTAAATGTGATGTTCAGATGAGTACTCTTGTAACAATTTGTGAAAGTCTTTGTGCAGGTAGTCAAAATAAACACAGTACTCTGTTATTTATCATTGCATATACACAGCCTATACATGGATATGGCTGGGTAGACATTTAAAGATGTTTTTATGTCTTCCTTTTTCCATGTAAGAATGTACTTACAAATACTGACATTTTTAAAAAGTCAAATATTTTAATGTCACTTTTCTCTTTTGCTCTTTTAATTTCTTACTGTTGCTTTCTACATCGGATATAGTAAAAATCCAGAGAAGGAGGAATGGACATATTGTCCTGCATAAAATCCAGCTGCCTGCTCGGATGGTAACTGTAAGTAAACTGTGTCTCCTGGTTGTAATGGAATCACAGCACTTCCGGATGCTTGATCAAGAAATCCTTTTGTGTACTCATCATATGTATACATGACTGGCTCTCCATTCCGGTAGAGACCCACCCAGACATTGGCACCTTTGCAGTGCACATGATAGGCAAAGTAGTAGATGCCTGGAAGGTCACAAGTGAACACACCGGTTTGAGGATTGTAATTTTGACGTCCATTATACAGTAATTTGTCAAGCACTATTGGTGTGCCTACTGGAGGGAATGGTGTGGTCAGCTGGGCAGTGAAAGCAGGCATCTCCATACCACTAGCTCCTATCGTATCACCTCCAGCTGCATACTTCCCTTTCTTGTACCCACCAGCTTTTATACCATCAAGGGCTGGGCCCATCTCAGGAAGAACACCCATCAGGTCAGGGGGAAGAGAAGGGCCTGGAGGTCCAGGTGGCCCTGGGGGACCTGCACTTCCTGGCTGACCTGGGGGGCCACTTGGGCCAGGTGGACCTTGAGGACCAGAAATACCAGGAGAACCAGTGTTGCCCATTCCAGGTGGACCAGTTTGACCCGGTGGACCAATATCTCCCTTTGTCCCAGTAAGTCCTGGAGGTCCAATTGGTCCTCCTGGCCCTATAAGTCCTGGAATGCCTTTTGGACCTTGTGGTCCTTCTGGACCAGGCTGACCTTGTTCTCCCTTTAGACCAGGTAGACCAGATGGACCTGGGACACCAGGTTGACCATTGATACCCCCCTCTCCTTTGGGACCAATAGGTCCTGGGAGCCCTCCTGGACCAGGTTCTCCATCCTCACCTTGGGGGCCAGGTTGGCCGGAAAATCCTGGAGGACCTTGTTGCCCCATAGGTCCTTGATCTCCCTTGGCTCCGTCTGCACCCCCATCTCCTTTTTCACCTGGGGTGCCAGGTTCACCTGAAGGCCCAATGGGTCCTGGGACACCTGGGGGACCAGTTTTACCTGGTGGACCAGTCATGCCTTGTTGACCATCATTACCTTTGTCACCTTTGGGTCCTGGTGCACCTGGTAGTCCTCCCATCCCTTTGTCACCCTTCGGGCCAGGGTATCCAGGTTTACCAAGTCCTGGTAATCCAGGTTTCCCAGGTAATCCTGGTAGTCCTGTTAATCCTTTGTGACCAGCTGGACCTGGCTGACCTGGTAATCCACTTTCTCCTGGCTTTCCAATACCAGGGATTCCTTGTAGTCCTTGTGGACCCTTTTCGCCAGGTTGACCTGCTGGACCTGGCTCCCCAGACTGACCTGGTCTTCCTGGCGCACCAGGTGGACCTGAAACACCAGGCAAACCAGGCCTACCCACTCCTGCTAATCCTGCTTTACCTGGGGGCCCTGGGGGCCCAGCTGGCCCTTTAGGCCCTTGTGGACCTGGTAGTCCAATTCCTCTATCACCTTTATGTCCAGGTAACCCTGGGAGACCTGGTAAGCCTTTATGTCCTGGCTCTCCTTTAAATCCTGGCTGTCCTGGCAATCCTTGTCCACCGGGCTTTCCTATTCCTGGTAGGCCTGGGGGTCCAGGAGAACCAGGTGGCCCGGCCAAACCTGGTTGTCCATCATCACATCTGGGACCTTGTTCACCTTGTTGTCCAGGCTGCCCAATACCTCCTGGCTTTCCTGGCATACCTGGCATTCCTGGTTTACCAAGTCCAGGAAGTCCCGGAGCACCTGGAGGTCCTTGCTTTCCAGGGGTGCCTGCTATGCCATTTCCTTGAGGCCCAGGTGGGCCAGGGGGTCCCTGAGGTCCAACCTCTCCTGGAACACCCTGCTCACCTCTGGGAATGGTCTCACCTGTTTTTAAAAGAACAATCAAGGTCAGGACCAGGACAAAAGGTTAAGAAGTATTGCATATTTTTGCATAGTTGTTTAATTAAAATTTTGTTTTCGTTTGATGTTTTTTACTTAAATGTTTCATGTAAAGCTACTTTGCAACAAAATATATTGTAAAATTCCTATAGAAATAAAATCAACTGTATACATTTAAAAATAATCAAAGTGCATACATTTAAGTGTATAAATCATCAGTTTTGCTTACCTTTGTTGTCCTTTCCTTTGTTTAGGTGCATAGGTGGATAGTGTGGATAAGCCTTGTGTGGTATATCCTTTCCCATGCCCATGTGATGCATCTGTGGCATAGGTTGGTGTTGCTGAGGATGCATTTGTGGTATAGGTTGGTGTTGCTGAGTATGCATTTGTGGCATAGGTTGGTGTTGTTTAGGATGTGGCTTGTGCCCATAATATGCGCCTCCGAAAGCTGATGGCAATAAAGCCATTTGCACAACAGCTACAAGGAAAGCAGCCATGGCCATGGCTTGTAAAAAGAAAAATAGTGAATTAATGACTGGACATATTGTTGCTCAGAATATATATTATTTGTGATATTAGACAACTGATCAGTAATGTAAATCAGTCAGTCAACATGGTAAAATGTTAAACAAACACATCAATTTGAGCAATAACAGATATCAATTGAATTGTAGGCAATTGAAACAGTTAACTATTTAGTTATCTGGTTGGGTAAAATAACCCAATATGTTTATTTGTTATAGTGTCAGTAAATTATAATTATGATTATATTACATTTACATTCAAATTAAATCAAGCAAATATTAAACAATAATAACAATGAAACAATAAATGCTGTCATTTTAAACAATTACACTGCCACTGATTTAGTGCACAAAGGAAAGTATAAATCTGACTATGCACTCTTAAATTAAAGGTGCTTTAATAGAAGAAACATTTATGTCTAGATGTTTCCATAAAGAACCTTTAACATGCGAAGAACCTTTCTGTTTTCTTTGTGGTGAAGAAAGGTTCCTCAGATAATAAAAAGGTAAGAAAGAGATGGTTCTTTAAAGTTCTTTAAATGGTTCTATGGCATCGCTGTGAAGAACCTTTCAAGCAACTTTATTCTTAAGAATGTAGATTTATATCTTGTCATTGTTTAATTAATTATTTTAAATTTGTTTTCAGAGAAAGTGTTCTTACTATCAAAACAAAAGTAGTGGCAGCAAAGAAGAATAAAAAATGATCAAGAAGCTGAACTCATTAACATGAGATCCACTTGTTAAAACATTTTACCATACAAAGTCAATGAGTGTTGCTAAAACAGCAGGGCACTAAGAAAGTGTTGGTGGGAATAAAGCTGCTCAGAAAAAATAACCTATATAGCAGTGGGACACAATTCATGTTCATCGAGCAGGTGCAATCATTTAATAATGTAAATAATGAGCATCAGAGTTGAAGGGAATCTAAGATCCTAACATTTGTGTGTGGTTATGCTTGCTATGCCAGGATCAGTACCATCATCATTTGATAAATTATTTAAACCAGGACTAGGCCTTAGTTTAATCAGCAAATTAAAGTAATTTTAGCAAAACATTACTTCATAAAGCATTACTTATGTGCTTTTTTAGACAAGGCAAAGGCACTGATGCACTGATGTATTTTAAGATATGTCAGTGCAAATTGTTTTCAGTTTGGATAGCTCTTACATTAATTCAAGTCTAGGACTAGTCTAATCTCTGACTTGGAGACCAGCACTTGATCGACAGTAAAACCATGTTGGTAAGAGAGTACAAGCCCGGGCACATTTTGTGTTTAAAGTAATGGGGTGGACTGGAGATATTTAGAGAATGTGCGTTATTCCCAACCGGAAGAAATTTACACCAATGCCCCTTTCACACAACTGAGCTATGTTGTAACCCCAGACTATGTTTATGTGTACATTTGTGTGTTTCAGTTTTTACGCTTTTAAATGTGCAGATCAAAATGTATTTAGCTGATTCTCCATAATTTTTCTCAGAACACAGTCTGTTGGATGTGGATCAGTCAAAAATGGCATCATATTGAAGGAAGTGATGGTGTTGACCTTTGGCCTTTTCTCAGGCTGCTGGAGATTTTCACACAGATATGCTAGACCATCTAGATTTTCCGCTCTTTTGATGTGTGTACAGGCACTGTATGGTTTTTCAGCCCTGTTAGTTAGGTTATATGAAATACACAGTATAGTTTCAAATGAAATGTTTGTAGGTCATGTAGGATGTCATTTTGAGCCGAGGAATGTTTCTGAGATCATCCCAATAACATTGGAACAATGTGAAACTACCCAAAATGCAAATGTAACTCCCTTCAAATGTGACTGATGTAACTTACTCCCCTAAAACTGTGAGTGAGAAAAATAAAGATAAAACAGAAGATGAAGATTATACAGCAAATGTAAGTGATAAAGAAGAACAGAGCTAAATATAGAATAGGTCTAAAAATAGCATAGCTCTCACACCTGCCTTACGCAACTCTTTTTCAGAAGGTTGTATTTTTAAGAAGGTTGTGACTTTCATCACAGAGTGTTTACCCATTCACAAACTTCCGCAGACAATTGTGTCACCTCTTTTTCAAGTCTGTACTACTCAAACAATCACATTAGTTCACACAGACCGACACCAAAAAATTGAGTTATTGAATTTTTGTTATACCAAATAGACATGAATAGACACAGGCCTCACAATAATGAAAAAAAAGATTTATAATATATAGTAGATTTCTTTTAAGGAACAGTACTTTGCAGAACAGTTTATTGGACAGAACAGTGTGTAAGATGACATGAAAGTACAGGGTGAAAAGAGAGGAACTGGGTCAGCAAAGGACCTCGAGCTGCCATATGTGCATTGGCTCCACATGTTGGAACACAGCCCACTAGGCCAACACAACTTAAATAATGAAACATTACACTTTGTTGCTTATTAATATGCAATTTTTCATTATTTATATTAAGTTAAAAAAAGTTCATCCTATGCACACTGTGATCCCAAATGCAACCAGTGCAATGCAAATCATTGTTTTCGGCCCTAAATGGGTACACTGTCATCTTCGTGGAATTTAAAATGTGTAATTCATTGCATCCTTCAATTTAAAAATCTTTTTATTTCTCATGTTTTTTTCAAACATCCAGTTTAAGATTAGCCTAAATTTAGCCTGCTTCTCTGGCCTCTGACCCTAGTAAACAGTCTTCTGTGCTATTTGAGAAATGTGCATCTGGAATCTCAAGCATTGCTTATACAATTAACACCTCAGCAAATAAGTCGAGTTAAACACTGACTCTTGCAATGCTGGCCGAGGAACAGTGTTTACAGAAACCCCATTCCTTACTCTTTGTATGCATGTTCCCTCGTCTATCTCATAGTGTGCACAGTTCCTCTCTTCAGTCTTTCAGTTGATTCTGTTTCACACGGCCCTTTCCTTTGTATTTCTCACAAATCAACAATGACAATACTTTCTTTTTACCTCTTTATGGGATGAGAAGGAACTTTAAACAGATTTTTAAGTTTGATGTCTGTTAGAAAATGTTCTTTCTTACAGATCTTACAGGTGTCCCAAAGATCAGCCGTTTCTGAATCATAACCAAAATATATTTTAGGGAGACTATATGCTCGTGTTCAGACTATAGGGATGTCACAATATTGTTAATATCCATGATATAGATACTTTTAATCGTTGATATTTTGTGCTAACACTACACAAAAACTATTGTAAATTATTCAGTGCGAATATCTTGTTGAGGTTCCAAAGTAGGTAATCATTTTTCAACCATTTAAAATGTTGCCTTAAGAGCCATATTGGTTCCAATGGGAGAGCTGGGATTCATAGCTGCAAACAAGCACTCCATTTAAGATACAACAGGGCCCTTATTCTCCCGGTCCAAATGTTGGGTCACTTAGAAGCATTTTAACAGCTAAGTGTTAATAAGAGTGAGAAACACAACATAGGCATGCTACTCTCACTATACGAGATGAAGAATGTCTCTGAGAATCATCCTATTGTTGTTTTTGCATTTTTTATGCATTTAGCAGATGCTTTAATATAAAACAACTTACAGTGCGTTTGAGCTATTCGTTTTTTATTAGTATGCGTGTTCTCTGGGAATCAAACCCATGACCTTTTGCGCTGCTAGCCAAATGCTCTACCACTGAGCCACAAGAAATCCTGTTGGCCTCAAACGCCCTTTCAAAGACACATTTCGACAGTGAGTATAGGTGGCCAATAATTTTTATATTGTACAGTAATGTATATATATATATATATATATATATATACACTCATGCATGCATGCATACATACATACATCCACGCATACATGTGTATAGTGTCTAATTCTGAAAAATCTCAAAATATCACAAACTAAATATCAGTCAATTAAGTAATTGTTCTGGCTGATGTATTGCTGGTCTATAGATAATTTCTCACTAATAAACCTGTATAATGTATTTTCCGAAGTGCCATACGCCAAATTAATATCAACCAATGAATGAAAGAATGGTACAATGTTAAAACATTTATTAGATTAACAGTTTAATATAAAATGTGTTCTTCCTATATCTTTTCCCAAATAACTGACTGTCTTTTATAAGCCATATACCATTGTGTCTCTAATTGATACATTTAAACTAACAATACCAGGTATACACTATCACAATCACACATGCTAAGACCGAGTAAGTATCTACCAACACAGGGTTGAGTTAGCAAATTGTTCTAGACACTGCACACCTAAACTTTTAAAGTTACATTAAACTAACGCTCCTGTTAACACGACGTAAGGCCCAATATTTCTATAATACTGTAACATTGAAGAAAAGTGTACACACCTAGACCTTTAGTAAACTTCTAAAAGACACTTCTACTATATAAACTTATACTATATAAACACTCAGAAAGAATAAACAAAGACAAAGCAAGTTTGTTTTAATTTTACACATCACATTTTCAACTCTGTTTGAACCCTAAAAAAAGAGCCCTAAAAAAACCTGAAATTCATCACATATTCACTTCTCACTCTATAGAGTTAGACAGCTTTTTTACACAGTAGATTGACTGACACCTGCATACTACTAATAGGTGAAGGCCCATAAAATATTTTTCCCCTTCTCAGTAGTTTCCCAACAAAGTGCATCACTTAATCATCACACAAGCCATTATTAGACTAATGAAATGTACTTCAGCATAATTTCTTACCTTTCCTTGGTAAGTGGCCGTTACAGGGGTAATCTCAAGGATCCTCAAGCTTACACACAGAAAGACCCTAACACACACTTTAACCAATTGACCAGTGCTGACTGAACTAAAACAAGAAACTGCCTCCAGAAGACCACCTTTTATCCACGGCAGGGTGGAGCCAAATGGAAGGGAGGGAAAGCTCGAGACAGATAGAGATTGACACAGTATAGAGGAACATGTGACAGTATAAAGGTGTTTTCAGGGATTTGTTTGATTTTCCAAAAACTACACAAAATGGGGAGGATGTGTTCAATATTGAGTTTATTGTAGTGGCTCTTGTTATTTAATGAAATGAGACTAAAGTTTTCATTTTAATATGTATTGGGGTTCAAATTTACAGTTTTAGAAATTGTGACAAAAAATGAATAAGAAAGGATTCAGCACTATTTTCTTCGTAATTAAGTAATTTTTAAAGACCATATTAACTTGTTTTTACAAAAGTTGGATTCACTTGCTTCTATTGAAGCACACAAGACGCTTTATGAAACATCGTAATGTGATTGTGTGGATGTGCACAAATGTGTGAATTCCATGCCAGCAAGAATGCATTGAAAAAAAGGAACTGAAATACTTGAAAAATGTTTTTTTTAAGTTTCATATTTTTAACATTTGTTAAATTGTTAAAATTCTTGACAATACAGAAACAGGGGTTTATAGCATTTAGTCCAAATGTACACACTTTTAATCTCGGAAAAGGATTTGATTATTTACAAATAAAGGCTATTGCATTATGATGACATATTTAACCAAAATATACTTATTAGTCTATATACTCTACCTACTAATACCTCCTATTTTTCATATTGTTGTGATTCTAAAACTAATCAAAATGATTTGACAAATTACATTTTTATAAATTATAAAAAAAATTGAAATTGAAATTCAAGTGACTTGTAGAGGCAGACAATTTAAGGCAGTTTTTGAACTAAGGTTTTTAAGTTGAAGTTGTAGTGTATTTTGGCTTATGGAGTAGGAAATGATCCCATGCATATATCAAAGCTAAAGGTTTTGGACATACAACCACATCATCAAACATAATAAGAGAGTGATCACAGACTGATGAAATCTGTATCTTGAATGCACTGCGAGTCAATAAAAGGGCCTGGCTCCAAATGCGAAAAAATGTAATGTAAATCAGTGCGTGAAAGAGGGTGAGATTGCCCTCAACCCTGTGTTAATGAACAATGAAATAGGGTGCTGCAAGGAATAAGGCAGGTGTTGACTGTGTCCACCATGACACAACCATGTGAAACTGATTTTCTAAGCCATCCAGGCACTTCAGTCTGTTACCAAAATCAATTGAAATGACTCATTCACTAATTCATTCATGCCTCGCTTTTTCATGCATTCAGTACCTAGAAGAGGTTTAACCAACACTTACCATTGCAATGACAGCTGTATGAAGAAAGCATGCAGGAAATACATAATGAAGTGCTAAATTTGTGAAAAAATGCCAGTAAATCAGAAACACTCAAAACAGACATAGGTTTGGAATTTTTCCAGATTTCAAAACACACAGTACATTTCTGTAAAGCTGCTGACTTGGTTCTCTTAAGTGGGATGACTCCAAAATTCTTTAACCCTTGTGTTTACCCATGGTCTTTAAGTTTTATCACGATCACTTAGATAAAAAAGCCACAATGACTGTTTTTAAGGCAAGCACCCTCCTCTGCGCTGTGCGCATTCACACACTTTCTCACAAAGACACAAAACTCAATTAGCTGTAAGCTTGTTTGCTAATCGCACACCATGCCGGCATCTGTTTCACGGTTTGGTCCCAGAAAAAAAACTTTGAGAAAGAGGAGGAGCCTATTCTTTGTTTGCGGAATAACTGATTTAGGCTACAGCAGCTAGTATTATTAGATTTGAGTGCATAGCTTGATGGCATGTGTTTTTCTTGCCTATTTGTCAGATCTAACCTGGAGGTTAATGGCCCGTGTCAAATCAGATGCCTGCAGCACTGCATTGTAAGGCTCTTCACATGATGTGCTTAACACTGGGCTATCTTCTTCCTGAACCCTGCTTTTAAGCAATAAATTACACTTTTCCATGGTTAAAAAAGGAAGGATAGGACCTGTTAGGCCCAACAAACCAGATTATTCTAGTTTTAGATGTTTAAACAGATGGACTAAATTAATGAATGCTGACGTCCTTTCATGCATAATCTTACTTTGTATTAGACCTATTGTATTATTGCTCCTGTATGACATATCGCTTATTGCTCCCTGAACTCTTTGTATAAAAGCATCTGCTAAATGACTAAATGTTAAATGTAATCTGTAAGCATGTTGCCCAAAAGTTTATTAGTCAATTAGCAAAAATGTCACAAAAACTGTTGTTCACTATGGCGGTGCGGTTATGTAAATATTTGTTCAGTTTACGATTAGGTAAATGTGTTGGTAAGCCAGGTTGTCCAGGTGACAGGGTCTAGATTGTAGTCAACATTGGCTGTATGATTTCTACATTCCCACAGCTGTTGTTGTTGTGTATTGTGGCAATGGAATGCACAGTGCAATCATTACCACGGTAACACGTCACAGGACTTCAATGCACAGAGGACCAAACAGTCCCGTACCTTAAAATGTCATCGTTTTAAATGTACGCAACACAGCACAGCACACATCATTAAAATCTCTCTAGTGCAGGTGGGTCGGGTAAAAAATATGTAATGAACTACTAATCATCCATCGGCATGCATTCAGTGTGAGTGTGTTTGTGTGTGGAGTTGGGTTTTATGAATGAGTGTGTGTGAGGTCCGAGCCCCCCCTTAGTTCAATGATGCTGACGTGACCGGAGTCTGTTCTGGAAGTGGAGATTGGCTGATCCTTTTGGGACCCGTAAAACCATCGCCATGGAGAACTTAACCTGTCACCAGTGAGATTTAGGGGTCCCAGTGGTTATTTTAAAACTTTTGTTTCTGTGTTTTTATGAAAAATATGTTCATATCACACAGGTGCAGACACATACTTGAGTATACGTAGGCACTTTATCCTTATCAGTTGTGTATGTGAAATTGTTTTAATGGACTTTTCTTTTTGTCATTCTTTTTTAAGATACTATAACCATTTTTGAAGTTTATAAACTGTACGCAACAGTACAAAATATTTGACTTGACTTGTTTATAATTTGAAGTAATCTAAATTAGACACATCCTGTCAGAAATTAGCATTCGCAGCAACTTTCAGACTCCAGATGGTGGTGTGACAGCCCTATAATAGATGTATGTGTATATCTAGTTAATCTATATCATTAAAATCCCATTACCATCATTGTTTAAACCTGTAAAACATAACATACAGTATCTCACCCTTTCCTCCAAATAAATTAAAAAATACGGCAAAAATGATAAAAAAAACAATAATTCAACCAATATGATTGAAAAGTACAGTTTAGGCCTATTATTTAAATAAAATGTTTATCATCTGTTACTCTATATGAACCTAATAATGCAAAGAATTGAATTTACAACAATAATAAACACTGAGCTGGCATGCACAGTGATATATATTGTTGCTGTCCTTCAAAAATCCAGATTTCCAAATTCGATGTTTTCAGGAAATGGAAAAAAACTTTTTAAATGATTAAATAATGTGTTGTCATAGACAAGCCTTTTTCAATACATTTTATTGTTTAGATTTGTAAGGAATCATTCGCCTTCAAAATGAAAATTCTGTTCTCATTTTATACCTGCGTGATTTTCATTCTTCTGCAAAACAGAAAAGAATATATTTTGAAAAATAAAACCATTGGTCCGCATTCTATTGTATGGACACTATTCCTATGGGTCAGAAAGTTTTTTGTTACCAATATTTTTCAAAATAGCTTCTTTTGTGTTCTGCAGAAGACAGAAAATCACACAGTGGGTGCGTAAATGAAGACAGAATTTTGGAAGTTGAACCGTCAATTTGATAAACCCATCGACAAACATAAAGGGTCACTAAAAGAAATGATTTATTGAAAAAAGTTAATTCATGAAATATTGAAATACAAGAACAGCAGATACAAGAACAGCGACAATATCATCTTTGTTTATCATCTCTGTTTGTTTGTTGTGTCTGGTACAGCTATATTAAGACCTGACAGTAACACAATAATGGTGTACTTCATTATAATGTTTCATGTCATTGTTATGTTCCTGTCTCACAATCGTGTTACATAAGCTCACTGTCTGCTCATCTACAGACATACGGTAGCATTGTTGGTGCCGTCATGCTTTACTTGCTGTGTCTACTGCACACACAGGCTGTGTGCAGTGGGTGGTGGTTTTGTGTGTTTAGCTGTAAGAGTTTGACGTGAGCATGCAAGGCAGATGGCTCACCTGGGTAGTGTGTACGCTGTTCCGCCGTACACACTACCCAGAATCCTTTGCCTTGGTCAACAACATTCCAGTACTAGGCCTGTCGTGGGGAAGATGACATCGTCACTGTGGAAATCGAGAGTCTGAATCATCTAACTAAACAAGTGCCAGTGACAGAAATAGGTATGGCCTTATGATGGACTGAAAACTAGAAACCACCCAGTGGTCACTTTACTACAGTTTCCCATTGCTGTCTGTCAGGGCCTCTTGCTGTCTGTATGGTATGTGTCTATGTGTCTGCGCTCATACATGTGTGAAAATCTACCAGCAGTGCTGGAGCCATTTTGCTTGACACTAGACAAATAAATTTAAAAAAAGATTATAGTTTGACAAAGAAACTTAGAAAGGCAAATAAAATGTTTGTGTTAAGAGCAACACACACTTTAAGCTTGTGACTTTGTGTTTGCACGCATGTGTGGCCTTAAGGTTCTCAAGGAATCATGCATGGAAATGGTTGCCAAGCTTCATTTAGGGTGGACAGGCAGACCCTCCCTAAGGGCCCCAACCCAAAACCCCTCTCCAAACACTTTCACACATTCAGAAAAATTAGGACATGGAAAGGCTGAAACTTTCAAGACATTGAACTTCCTGTTGAAAAACTCTTTCAATATAGAAGTGAATAATAGAAGTGAACATGGAATAATACATTTCTTGGAAATCACAAGAAAGACAACCAAGGACAACTACCTCTAATTGTAAAGACAAACTGAATGTTGATACCTTTTCACCTTTTCACCTCAGACAGAAATTCAGTCATCGTGAAATATGACTCAGAATTACAGCTGCAAACTGCAAACGTAGTTTCACACCCTATAGTCATTCGTGATAACATAAATGACCTCTCCCACACAGAACCAGACGCCAGTACATCAGGAACTCCTCATGTCTGACTGCTTCTATGTGTATATGAAACTATGTCTGTGTTGGTGCATGTCATGTAGCCAACTCTGAATACACGGTTGACATTAGATTTAAAGTGTCATGTTTGCTCATCCCCACTGATTCAGTGCTTTGCTAACCACGTGACAGATCTGGCGTTTTGACGTGATGTGAGATTTCTAGCTGCATGAAATCTCAACCAATACTTTTGACCTCTTTATTATAAAGTGCTCACAATGTTGTCTCCTACATGTTACTGCAAGCCACAGTATATGTGACAAAACCAGAATTCTTTGTGACAAGCTTAAAACTACAGTTTAAACTTTTTTCAGATGACATGTTAGCATTAGCCAGGGCTGCCAACTCTCACTCATTTGCCGTGAGACTCTTGCAATTGGCTCTTTTCTCACGCAGGGTCGCACCCGTTTTTTTTCTATGGTTTATAATAAAATTTGTTAAATAAATCTGTATTTTGGTGCTGCATACTTTTTTGACATCTCAGCGGTCTAACAGTGGACCTAAATGTCAAAATAAGTTGGCCAATTAAATGTAAGAAGGCAGGAGTTACTGTTTAGAGAGCCGAGCAGTGACTAATCAAATCAAATAAGACTGTTAAAGGCATATTTCAGCAATCAAAATGTCCCGTGTTTTACTCACCCTCAAGGCATCCTAACTGAATATGGCTTTCTTCTTGAAGAATAACGCAGGCGAAGTTATAATATCACATATCATTTTACTTCTAAGTGGTATAATGGGAGTGAATGGGCATCGGTTTTTAGACATCAATGTTAATAGGGCTGTCAATATGGATAAGTCTCTTAAACAAATGCATTGATTCGCTTTAGAAGACCTTTCTTAAGACCACAGAGCCGTGTCGAGCAGTTCTTGGGATGCAGTTTTTGGAGCTTCAAAAAATCAATGCCCATTCAGTCCCATTCTACTGCTTGGGCGTTAAATGATACGTGGTATAACTTCAACTGCATTATTCTTCAAAAATAAGTCATATTCCGTTAGGATGCCTTGAGGGTTAGGAAATCATGGGGACTTTCTTTTGCTCTGAAATATACCTTTAAGATTCAGAGTGCAACGCACGGCATAAGTGGCTAAACATCCAATATTTTACAACTTTTTAACAATACAAATGCTGACCAACAGTGTCCACTGTTTTAGATTAATAACATGTCATTTATGCGATTGATGTAATGTAAAAGACCTTTAAAGCATTTAAAAGCATTTAATTGGGAATAAGATAAGGAATAAGTGTTTGCATATTGTGAATTAATTAAATTGAATTTAACACAGACCACCACTAAAACATGGTAAACTCTGTTTATAGATTTTGTTAAGCCTATAAAAAGTAAAAACGTACTTGCAAATGCATTATTAAGGCATGTTTCTAGAACCTTTATAAGATAAGTCCATGTCTGGTCTGTGCTCATAATTTTAAGGGACTGTTCACCTCAAATTAACTAAAGTAACGAAATTGTTACCAACTGTTTGACAATCACAATATTTTCAATGCAAGGTGTTTGTGCTTTTTTACAACTTCACGCCATCCTATACCTCATACTTTCGGTTACCCGGCCCCCCATGGGCCAAAAGACTCAATCCAATATGAACTGAAGACTTGGCAGCCCTGGGCCTAATTAGCATTAGTTTAGACATCACACATGTTAAACTGGTGGCAACACATTGTAAGACTGTGAATAAGTAAATGCTAATTGTGTATTTGGGTAAATTATATTTTCAACAACACATTACGACATTCGATGCACACATATACAAAACCATCCACTCACGTGCATACCAGCACACACACTGTGGATAATAAACGTGGTCACTTAGAAGAGAAGGAAGATTTTGAGTAACACTAAGGTGCAGAAATGTGGAGAATGTCTATCATGTTTACCTGGAACAAACACGCAGACAATCTCGCTATCCTTTGTGTGTATGTGCGTGTGCGCGCATGGTTGTGTTTGGATGCAGATCTCAACAGAATCTTCCATCATTATAACTCCTTTTTAAAATAAGGGATAGTGATGACCTAAGTAGAAAAATGTAACAACGATTTTAACAATATACTGGACAATCGTGATAAATCAAAAATTCTGCATAGTAGTCGTACACAGTAGTCAAGTGGTTGACAACTGCGTGTCTAAAGAATGTAAATGACAGAAGACAGCAGTGGCATGTGTTATCGCCCCTTTTCTTTGTTAGTGTGTTTATATGACTAGGTTAAGCATTATCTTCTGTTCTTTGAGAATGTTGCCCACCCAGTGCCTTTTGCTCAGATGTTGCTGAGAGCTAAGACTTAATAAATATCATGGTTAATGCCATTTACATATCAATTCTGTGTAAAAACTACTCAAATTCCTCAGGATAAGAAAACACTTGTAGAGTAAGAGTATAGCGATTCATGTATATCCAATAGCTCTAATAATTTGATAAGAATCCGATGAGGAACATTTCTCTGGTCTGCTAAGAGACTTTTATTTCAAGTGTAGTTGAGTATCACCATGCATCATGACCTTTTTATACATTTTACTTATTTTTTCAGCCGTTGGTTTAATTGCCCTGAAAATGTCTGTTAAATACACACACTTTCATGCATACACATCCCCATAACTGGTCAGACATAACCTCTGGGACACCATAAACCAAAGACCACCAGATGTGAACACTCACACTCAACCGGATTCATGTGTTAAACATGCCTTCAGAAAGACGCTTTAACAAATAAACTATAATAAAAAAAATTACAAATAGAATGTGTCTGTTCAGTTAAAATGATAAAACAAGAGTTGATGTTCATTGGGATATAATGTATGTGGACACTTTATGGATATCAGACATCAGTTTAACATGTTAATGTGATTAACTACATCATCTAGCATCATTTGTTTGTCATTCTTCATGATGTTTTTGACACAATTCATACATTTGTAAGTGTAACTTAGGTGGACACTACCAGTCAAATGTACATACCACTGTATACCAAACCTAAAATAATTCATCATAACTGAGACTATATAAAGTATAACATAACAACAACATATTTACCTACATTTGAAACAACATAGCATTTTTTGGCGAGTACTGATACTATATGACAAAACAAAACATATGCATTTCTTCATATGAAATGTTAAAACACTGATATACAGTAATGTCTGAAGTTCCTCTTGGGGTCTGTCCAGAAGAATTACTGCAATGTGGTCAAACACTCCACTGCAGCCCACCAGATCTGAATCCAGTCGAATCTTCCCACAAATGAAACAAATGCTTCCATGTTGAAAGATAGGTTGAGCGTTAAATGGACACAATGTTTATGGGAATGTGTGTGAATATATATGTTTGTGTGGGATAGCATATAAGGATAATGCGTGTCTTCGGACCGCTTCGTTTACAAAGAGAATCCATGCTGGCTGGAAAGGAAAATACACATGAAGCTCAAAAAAGAGAACGCGAGACAAACCAGATGGGCCAACAGAATACAGAGACATACCACAATTTACTATTGTCACATTTCAATCACGTTTAGTTAAATATGGCAGTTAAATAAGGTCGATATTTGATCATTTAAGTGCTTTACAGCAATTATGAGTCCTCCTCAAACCCATGCTCGAAAGTAATGATTATTAAGATTATATGCAATGTATTACTTGCATCATCTGGATTAGATTAATTATGCTTATTAAAAGTTTTAGAGTCTATCCTCTAGAACAGACAGAACCAATAAATCTTCTCCCCAAGAGCCGAGAAAATACTGACACGTGTGATCTCAAGAAATGGACCACATGTGTGCGAGTGACAGTTGCAGTGTCATTTTTAGAAGCGCAAACACACAACAGTGAGAGTGTATTCCGTTTCACACCTCACACATACAAAAAGAAAAAGTTAACGAAAGAGTGTTTATTTTTAAAGCTCCAGTGTGTAATTTTGGGATAATCTATTGATAGAAATGCAATATAATATACATAGCTACGTATGTATGCCTTCAGAGGTGTATAAAGAGCTTACACAATGAAGTGATATGTTTTTATTACCTTAGAATTAGATTTTTCTATCTACATACAAAGCGGATCCCTTGCATGTTATTTGCCATGTTCTGTCAGCCGTCGCAATTTGCAACCTTGCAGCTAGATTTCACTGACTGGAACTTTAATGTCATTTTTATAAACTCACATTTATTATGATATTCAGAGATGTGTGTATATTTCTTTTTCTATGTTTATGTTTATATGTTTTGGGTTTAGGCAAGGGGTAGCCGAGGGTGGCAGAAAAAATAAGGTCGGATTATTTTAGTCCTATAGTTCATTTCAGAACACTCTTACATTTTTAATACTATACATGAAGATTCTTACTTTTTTCTATATGGCATTCCTTTAGGGACAAAGTAATCTCCATGGAGATTACTTTAGCCCTACATTGTGCACAATGTAGGGCTTTTGTTAGATCTTAGGACCATATGACAAGAGAGGGCCCACTACCGTCCTCGGTTGTAAAGAGCCCTTTTCACACAGAGATCCTGGAAAATACACGGAAAATGTGTCCAGGAATTTGTCCCGGGATGGTTAGATTTTGTTCATTCGCACTGCCAGTGATTTTCTGGAATCTGTGCATGCGTTCACACACATCCGATGAAGATCCCATAAAGACACACGTGGCGTACTATACTGCTATGTACTGTTATGTGCACTTTTCTTTTTGCCGTAAGAAAATAGGGTTGATCATGGTGAAAGATATTTCAATGTGGTGTTTTTAAATGGCTAAATAGGGAAATTTGTACTACTTCCTTACTTTATTTAGTGCCAAATAGATCTCTTTTTTTATTATTCTGAAGCATATATGTTTGCCTTTTACAAATGACAAAAATGTCAAGACGTCTTTTGCTGAACACCCAAATAGAAGAATGTTTGTATCAAACAGTTCTTATGCACTATTGATGACTATTAAAGGGGAAAAATCCAGTAAATGGTGCCCCAGAACTGTGTAGTTTCCCACATCTTTTTAAATATCTAAGCCCCGCTGGTAAACAAATGTAAGCGAGCGTGTGCATTTGTGGCTGCGTGTGTATGTGTGTATATATGCAAGCATGCATGCAAAAGGTATTGATGGGCTTTAGGACACCCACCATGACTGGATTAATCTGTCAAAAAGTGTTTATTTTTTGAGAGGAATAAAATGTAGCATTGCACTTTCAGCACATGAGGGGCCACCCAAGTGACTGGAGATGTATACGAAACACAAGTGTCCGCCCTTATGTTCACAAGTGACCAGCAGACACCAACTGAATAGTCTTCCCCAATGCATGTTAATCTTTTCTAAGGTTAATTTGGGAACAAGAAAAGCGTGAACGTATTCTGAATCATGTAAATCCTACCAGTTTGGAATGACTTACACCTGAATAAATGACAACAGTTTCAGGTAAAATGACTCTTTAACGTAAAGAAACCAGACGTGATTGTTATTGCTGGCTTAATGTACTGCAACAACATGCCATATTATCATGTGTAAACCTATATTATTAATATACAGACCTGCATCTTTGTCCATTTTATTCTGAGTGGAATATGATTACGTGCAGCAATCTACTGTCTGTAATTGTCATCCGTTGTCTAAATCGTAGCACCAGCTGTCATGCAAAGAGCTTCAATTCTGGTTCACTGTGACAATCTGTCAATTACCATAAAAATGTATTTTGACTTGTCCGTCTGCTTGTAAAACGATGAAAAATCATGTTCACCCTAATGCAATGAAAGTATTGCGAATAATACCTCAATATTAAAAGGTGGGGAAATGCTATATAGCCATTTGACGCAGTGGGAGTCCATTAGACATTCAATGTGCTTCAGTTTGATGGAATGCTCAAAGCGGACTCTTTCAACTGAGGTTCTCCATGTCTCCCAGCTGTAGAGCAGCGCTGAAATACAGGCCTTGTGATCTACGTGTTCTGTGATGCTCCGCTGAGCTCTTTGTTTTGATAGACTGCATAAGTTGGCCACAGCGGTGCAGATGATCAATTCTGGCTCAGTGAGGTCAGAGAGGCAGTAGAGACTCATTCTGTCTTCTCTCAGCTAATGAGCTGGAATGCCTTAAAAAGATCAGAGAGCAGTTTATCAAAGGCTCCACCAACAAACAAGACCAAATAAGAAGTTTCAATTTTGGGGTTAGTTCTATTCTTGTGACTTTAGCACAGAGAACAATCCCAAGTACTTTGCAACCCTGTACAACCACTAAACTCGACACCTCACTTCACCTTCAAACTCTTACAATCTTTAGTTATGTTACGTGATTACAATTTAATAAATTGTAACTCCCTCTTAGCCTTCAGAATAAAAACATACTTTGATTGCATAAATGCATATAAATGTATTTTCTAAGATTTAACAAGTAATACAACATTTGGTCCACTAGAGGATGCCATTTCTCACGATTTTCTAAATTGAAGCTTTTTGCATGAGTGCAGGAAATGTGACTTCTGTGCCACGTAACATGCCTAAAACACAGTGGTATGTTTTGTTACTTTCTTCTTTGACAGAATTACTTCATTGATGTCCTGGGGCTACTGATGAGCTATATGATATGTTAGTTCATCTATATTACACACTCTGTAGCAGAGAGTAGAGTCTGTGCTGCACAAGAGCCACTGCTCATAACCCACATTTTTAACGTAAACGTATAAACAATGTTTTGTGTAAAGGAGCAAGGGTGTATTCTATTTGATGTCATGATAAAAAAAACTCTCACCTTTCCACTGTGTGGCAGTCGTGTCAATCCTATAATTTCACGAGACGAAGAACAGTTTTACACCGCTAGATGGCGTGTTAGAGTTTCAATTGATAATTTCGGGCGCACACAAATACACAGAGAGAGAGAGAGAGAGAGAGAGAGAGAGAGAGAGAGAGAGAATGTAAACGAGCAGAGTGCTGATAAGATAGAAGATAAGTGACTTGGCTGAAGGACTCTGATTTACCACAGAACTATCTCAAGGACAGAAAAGGGGGGTAATTAGTTATAGAGAGAAAGAATAAGTAGCCGAGGCATGCGAGAAAATGCTTGTCTTTCTTTGCTTCACAGTTCAAAAATCTGAATTTTTTCCTTTGCACAGCACGTACACCTTTTGTTACTGTGACTGTGGGGCATTTATAAGAGAACAAATGTATAATTTACACCAAACATAGCTTTTGTATTTCCATGAAGGACATAAAATAATGGATAAAATAAAATAATTTCCATAAAAGGAATTCAATAAATAATTTCCATACCTCACAATCAAACACACAGAAGAGATAAATTTTTTGAGAAAATGCGAGAATCCCTGAAATATCGTGAATTTACCATTTTAACAGCAAAATATATGTATTTGGGATGACACAAATATAGTTTTAAAACCAACCAATATTTGACAATGTTTAAAATTTGATTTCCACTTAGTTGAGTGAATCTATCTATCTATAGGCTACTTTTTACGTTTGTCTTTAGATAAATATTGTTTTTATATAAATGAAATCCCTGCAAAGATTCTAAATCTAAATATTGTTATATTAATTAATTATTGAATTAAACTTTTGTTTTTTATGAGATATTTTAATAATTTTTTACAATAATTTTATAAGATTGTGGTCACGTGAGAATATGCTTTGGAAAAACCCAAACAAATCTATTCCTCATCCACAACAATGCATGGAATACCACAGAATTCCCATCTAGGGGCCGCTGTGCGGTGGGAGGAGCGGAAGTTGAGGAAGTCGTGTAACAGATCGGGGGGATGAAGAGTCGCTGTTTGTTCTAACGGTGAGCCGCTGAAGAGTTCAGGAAGAGTCAATAAAACCATCCCGATAGAACGAACACACGCGCGCCTATAAGGATATTTACACGCCGGATAGGAACGAGTTTGCATTATGCATTCGGACTGCAGGCTGCTGGGATGGACGGGTCGGTAATGGTGGGCAGAGGGACCAGAGGGGCTGCGGTCTTCATCCTGATCGTCTTTATCCTCCTCCTCAGTGCCAGAAGCTCGCGGGCGCAGAAAGGTTCGTGATCTTTCGCCGAGGTTAAAGTTTTGCTTAGTTGATCCAACTTGCCTTAAAATATGCCGGTATTTCGCACATTTTAACCACCCCGACCTTTAGTCAAAACACTTTACAAGGGGGACTCATACGAAAATGTTTACCCTTACGTATAGTGAGTAACGCCATAGTAATAACAAATCACTAACGTATGCTCAGTTCAACAACGGAATTTGAAGTAACATTTAAATAACACAAATTATATTAATCTGCCAAAATATGGATACTACACTTGTGCTATTATAAAACCAGGGTTGATTTTTGAGGGAATGACTCTTGGGTGTTGTACACTATACGTGGCTTTGGGTAAAAACATCAATACACAGTTACATTGTTGCTCATTGCTACAGCTGGAGCAGCAGAATAACGTGATGACGCAACACCTTAAATGGCCTTACCGCAGCCCCCTCTCTTCTCCCAAATATGTAGAGAGATGTGCTGTCAGGACAGCGTCTGTCCAGTGTTACCAGTGACTCTTGCATTTAATCAAAGCAAGTATGTGCAGTCCCGAGGGTTCGGTGTACAGTTTAGGAACTGACTTAGTTTAAACTAGTTTCGATTTTTTGTTTAGTTACACCAACCTGATAAAATACTAGGCAAAAGACAGCAGAGTAAAATAAAACATAGGCGAAACATTGCCCAGGTAATAGGGGCCAGATGTGAAAGCATCTTATCGTATTATCGTGCCTGGTTATATGTAAGGTTATTCGTTGGTTGAGTGGTTTCAAACTAGTTCAAAACTGTTGAACGTTAAAAATGACCTTTAAATATACACCTACCCTGAGCAATGCTCACTTTAGTTACTGTATTAGAAACGGAGCTCCGAGCACTGTACTTTTTGTGCATAAAGAAACTTTGCAAGTGTGAAGTTTGTAGGAGTGCAGTAAAGCTTCAGGAAACATCTGAGGCTAGAGGTGTGTGCGGATAAGGCTGCTGTTTTTACTCCGTGGGTCTGAATATTGTCCAGCAAGATTACGTAACAACAGCGCAAGCAGAGATTCACTCGGTGCGTAAAGGCGTGACAGGCGGCGCAAGCAGCTGCTCAGCAATGCGATCTCATCTCTCTCGCTCTTAGTCCCTCTCTCTTATTCCCTCAGTCTTCCTGTTAAAGTGATAGTTCACCCAAAAAAAGAAAATTCTGTCATAATTTACTCACTTTCTTGTCATGTCTTGTCGTTGAATGAGTTTCTTTCTTCCACAGAACATAAAAGAAGATATTTTAAAAGATGTTGTTGACCGAACAGCGATGGCAGCCTTTCACTTGCATTGGTTTTGTGTATGGCTGCCACCGCTGTTCGGATATCAACATTCTTCAAAATATCTTTATATTTGCAGAATCAAGAAAGGCCTCAGGAAGGTGAAATTTATTCTCATTCTCATTTGTGTATTTATCGCATTCATTTCCATAACACCACCAAAAATGTGTACAAAAATATTATAGTATTACCAAGTTTATGGGGACATGTACTGTGGAAATGTCACAGCATTGAAAGTATCTTGGAAAACCTCCAGTATCGGTACATGAACCATGAGATATCTAAGTGAACCTTCCCTTTACTGTATCATAGTAATGCTACATTTGTTTTAGCAAGGAATGGTTAAGTCATGAGTGCTATACCAACCCATGCCGAGTGACTGAGGTTTCATGGATGTGTTTCAGGGGACGGCTGTGGACACACAGTGCTGGGTGTGGGCAGTGGAAGCCTGGCGTCTCTGGGTTACCCTCTGTCCTATCCATCGAACTCCGTGTGTGAGTGGGAGATCAGTGTGACCCCCGGACAAACTATCCGTGTGCACATCGCAGACCTTGACATCAATAAAAACAACTGTCAGGTGTCTTACCTGCGACTGTATAATGGCATCGGACCTGGACGAACAGAAATTGGTGAGAAAACCTTGTCAGTAATTTTGTGACTTAAGAGATTGTCATAGTGCTCTAAAGGGAATGAATTTAGAGACGCAGAGAGATGCTTTAGGCATGTTCAAAGTTCTCCACCAGCCATCAAAATAAAAAATAAAACATCTTCTGCAAAAACATTAATGGACCGTAGTCCTTTTGGTTGGGAGAAAGGTGTAAGTAACCAGCAACCGTTTGCAAGGCTTTTAGAATTCATGCGATAGCAACAAAATTAATTAAACTACTCCAAAGTGTATAGATACCAAGAGGCGAAACAAGTGCTTTTTGGGAAACAGCAGGGACGGCATTTTGGGGTGAAAATGCTTTATAACCGACATGGTCTCTAGCGAGCCAAGGCTTTTGTTATCATGTCAACATCATCATCCTTCAGGTCGAATTTAAGCTTTAATTTTTTTCAACAAAGCAGCTGATGTTGCCATCGCAACAGCAAAAAAGCAGAGTTGCTTTCACCCTAAAATGGCAAAAATCGCAGGGCACTGGTGTAACAATGGAACGTTCTATTGATTCTCGCCTCTTGGTATTCTATACACTTTGCTACTTCTTAGGAGATAGCTGATAGAAAGCAGAAAATGAATATGCTTGATGTCTTTGTAGTGAAGTTCTGTGGAGAGAGAGAATGGAGAGATGCTGTAGTGTCGGATGGACATCAGATCACAGTTCAGTTCATGAGTGGACCCCACAGCAGAGGGCGTGGCCTCTTCCTCTCCTACAGCACCAGCCAGCACACAGGTAACCACTTCATTCAGTGTGTAAATGTGCCAGCGTTGTTGATCTAATATTTATGTCAGTCTTACTCAGTATGCTGGTATCAAACTTGTTGAATTTACTATGTCGGTTTCAGGGGTGACTAGTTTTTCAATGCATACTCTGCACATTCACGTGTGGCCATGGTGCTCATTTGAGTCACGGGTTCAAGTTTTGCCTCCCACTATGCATTAGTTTCGTGGTATTGTCACTTAGTTTATTGTATAAATGTGTGTGCTTGGATCTCAGGACGCACAAAAGAGAAGCTATGACAACTCCCGTGTGTGTTTGTTCAGATGCAATTGTGTGAAACTGATTAGAGTTTTTCTACAATATGCTTCTTACACTAGGGGTGTTGGTGTTGAGTTATTCTCTCTGTTTTATGGTGCAGGGTGCGTCCAAAGTCTTTAGGCATGAATGACGGGCAGATGTTTAGCCGTAATGGAGAAAAGTTGCTGTTTAAATGATGAGAAATTTAGTCAAAGATGTTTGTATTGTAAAACTGTTCCAAGATGACAACGCCACAATGTCAGGGTATTAAAGGGACAGTACACCCAAACATGAAAATTATTTTATAAATTATTAAACCTGAAGTTGTATTAAAGTCTTTGTTCTGTTGAACACAGATACATATATTTTGAAGAATGTTTGCAACTGAGATTTATGGGCCACCATTAACTACCATTAAAATGGTTGTCAAAGGTGCCCCAGAACTGTTTGTTTTCCTAAATCCTTCAAAATATTTTAGTTTGTGTTCATCAGAACCAAAAAATATACAATAATTCTTTCTACTATGGTGCCCCAGAAATCTTGTTCGCTACATTCTTCCAAATATATTTCTTTGTGTTCAACCAAACAAAGACATTAATAAAGGTTTTTGGGTGACCTGTCCCTTTAAGGGTGGGCATTGCTAGGATTTTTTGTGTTGTTGCTTGGCTAACTTGTTCAAATCAAAAGAACCCAGCCTCCAAATCTGTATCGTATTCTGGTCCCCAGATATGGATCAGGTCATGTGTCGATGTAAGTTCAGGAACCTACTATATTAAGGCCCCGTTACACTACAGCAATAACTACAGCGGTAAGCCATTACTATATTTGTGACCATAGTAACAGACGTTAATGTTATATTATATCTAAGCTTGCATGCTCACAGGTGTTACTGTCACAAAAATGACAGACAACCTGCTGTTGTTGCTTTTGATCTGAAAGTGATCCCAACGATAATCTATGTATTTTTATTGTTCTTAATTTTAAATGTTCATCGTTATATTCCATAGCGTTAATGGCCCTTTAGTCTATATTTTTTCTGCTTGAATTGTCAAATCGGTGCATAGTCACCATACATGGAGTTAGCTGCTTAAATAAGTTGACTCAGCACTTAAAAAGCACCTCTGTGTTGCATGGTACAACAAATCTTTGGAATCACAGCTGTGAATTCTGTTTTGATGTCTGTAAGCAATGACTTTTGCCCTTTGACTTCTGTGGCTGTCTGAGGTCAGGGGTTCACAGTGCCATGTGGGAGCTTCACCTGTTTACTCCAGCACAGAGTCAGATAGAGTTAGATGGAATGTGTGTATGTCAGAGAATTAGAGATCATATTTCCCATGATTCAGGAAAGAGACGGATGAATCCATGCTGTGGCTATGAGTTATGGGTAGAATAACTCCACAAAATACCTTTGTTCTGAGCACACACACAAATACAGTACAGTGACGTACACTGGAAGGATTAGTGGTGTTTGTTGTGGCTAGAATCATAATATTATTGCTCAGAGTAAGCGATTTGAACATTACCTCGTACTGCACCGTTTGTTTTATGGGCATAATAAATATAGAGACCACTTCAGAATTATATTCATTACTATTCAAAGGTATGTGTTTGGGTAAATTTATAATTTTTGTTTCATTCTGTGAACTACTAACAATATTTCTACCAAATTTCAAATCAAAATATTGTTTTTATTTACGTTTATTTGCAGAAAATAAAAACTGGAGAGAAACGGGTCAAAATAACAGAAAACATGTATTTGAAAAGTTAAAAATATTTGTTATGTGATGATAACCTCACAATTTGCATGTGTCTCTTCGTGCTGTCAGTCTTGTAAACATTGCTGTTGGATGACTTTATGTCACTCCTAAAGTTTGATTTGTTGAAATTCAACAATCACCGACTGGACTTCAATGCACATCTAGAAATGCTGGTTAAATGAAAAATTTGGGATGGTTTCTTAAGTTTTTTTCACGGTTGTATATATTCTGTATCCCCACAAAACATCTCAACAGTACCCTGGTATCCACCCAGTACAGCCTATCATTGTCACAATGAGTTTAGTGCCACTGGGAGCTAGTACCACTTACTTTTTTTCTTCAAAAAATGCTTGCTATTGATCTGTTCATTCATATGGAGGCTTTTATCCACCAATATGAAATACAATACACCCAGAGTCACTCACTGAATGCCTAATGTGTGCACAACTCGCACACACATACACGCGTTTTCACCCCATTGCCAATCTGGGATTCAAATTTAAATATATATATATACTGATTTTAATCTGTATAAACAATGTTATTGGATATAAAAAAAACGAGAAGGAAACGTCTTATATGTATGCAAATTCGTGACATTGACCTTGCTAAAGCAAGTGCATGCTTGTCAAAAAGGGTGACAAAGTACATATTAGCAAATTCTGAAATTCATTTCAGTTTTGGAGTTACTTGTATTGGGATAATGTAGGTTGTAATAAAAACTGTGAAATAGAAACAATGCAAAAAGGAAGCGTTTCCAGTAGTGGTTTCAGACTGATGACATTAATCGATAGTGTCACCATGGCAACCATCTGGTGCGCTGCTTTATCTGTCAGAGGTAGACCCATTTTGAGAGGGTTCAAAGACACGAAAGACAGCGTCTCTGTTTTCTCATTCCCTCCAGATCTCATTACCTGCCTGGAGAAAGGAGAGCACTTCACTGAAGCAGAGTTCAGGTATCCTCTCACACAGCGTTTTTGGGATGCGTTTGCATGTTTTTCAGTGCGTCTCATTGTCCTGTCCTGCCTTCGCAGTAAATTCTGTCCTGCGGGATGCCTGACTGATTTCGGAGAGGTTTCGGGAACCATTCCGCACGGGTACAGAGACGTAAGTTTGGCATTATTGTGTGGGTGTTAAATGAACAAGTTTTCTCTGTCTTACTTTGTGTTTGACAGTATTGTTGGACTCTTAGAGAAGCTGTTTCATTCTCTTCCCTTTTCTCGCACCGCTTAACCACCTCGAGTCAATATATTCACACTTCCGTTTGGTGATTCGAGGGATACAGAAACTACCTTCAAATGTTTTAAGCTCTTTTGACGGAAAACTAATTTACACTAATGCACTCACGACGGAAGCCGGGCTTGCAAACACGCAGGGGGTTTAAAAGCAGATATGTGAAGCTTGTATTGAAGGCACTCACATTTAAGTGAGTTACGTCCTTCTAAACAGTGCTACTGATAGTCAGGCCTGAAACACTCAAGGCCTGAAACACTCAACTCACACGCAGAGCGTTCCAAGATGTGTATGTGTATTAAAGAAAAATCTGTATTTCTTTGTCCTGACGAACAGATTTTGCCCCCCATTGACTACCATAGTAGGAAAAAATCCAATGGTAGTCAAAGGTGCCCCAGAAATGTTTGCTCTCCTAAATTCTTCAAAATGTCATCTTTTGTGTTCAACACAAAAAGAAATGTAAGTAATTTTTCCCACTATGGTAGTTAATGGGGGGCAAAATCTGTCTGGTTAGAAGCATTCTTCTAAATATCTTTCCCTGTGTTTACCAGAATAAATACAATCTATACAGATTTGGAAAGTAATGATGACAGAATTTCCATTTTTGGGTGAAGTTTAACACTTAAGTGCTCCTTTAAGAGTCATGACCGCACACTGTCTTGACTGTACTCTTTATGTCATTGCTGATGACCTCATCACGGTTCAGTACTTCCTGCTTGCTTTAAACTGTTTGCATGATTCACAATGATCTTGTCAGTGTGAACAGAATAGGCAGTTATTTTGAGAGCACGCTTCAATCTCCAACATGATGTTTAGGGTGTAGGAACACGCAGACGTTCTTCTGAAGTTGAGTCATTGTAAATGATTCTGTGTGTTCGTTTTAGACCTTGTGGTCTCTTAGGGGCGTGTTGATATGAGTGTCTTGATTGTATGGATGTACGTGTACGCATATTTATGTGAGCATGACGCCGTGCTTCTCGGGGAGATGTTAGATCAGGTTTGGCTAAATGGTTTTCTAATGAAGTCCAGCTGACAACAGCTTTAAGTATTTTTCTCAGCTCAGATACACCCTTAGAATTAGTGTGGGGACTTAATGACTCCTTACAAATGTGTGGACGTGTGTATGTGGTGTGTGTTCAGGATTGTTTGTGGTCAGAGACTATTATATTTATTTTGCCAAGAGGAAGCGGTGTATGTTTGCGGCGTTTTCGTGTGGGTGTTGAGAGTTTGCCTAGCGTTTGTGGTCTTGCTTAGGCCTGGAGTCCCCACCGTGTGTGTGTATATCAGAACTGCCTTTTTTTAAGCTAGCAGTTTAACTTTTACTTTGATGCCAAGCAGCAAGTGGCTGTGCTTATGTTCACACTAAGCTCAAAACACTCGGAGTCTAGGGATAGTTCATCCAAAAAAAACATTCTGTCATTATTTATTCATTCTCATGACGTTGAAAACCTGTATATGACTCCTGTGATACCTGTAATATTTTTTAATGTGAAACACAAAGAAGATATTATGTAAATTGTGTCAATGGAAGTTAATGGGGGCCAATGTTGTTTGGTTATCAATATACTTCTAAAAGTAAAAAATGCATCAGTTTGACTTTTTGACTTTGCACAAAATGCATACAATACTAATGTGCTTCCTCTTAAATTAATTAATAGAAATTGTTGTTTATTATATTTACACAAATGTTATTGTGTCTCTAAAAGTTGCATTCCACAACTAAACTAACTTCCTAAAACTGTTAGCAACCAAATGTTTATTAGATTAGTAATAAACAAAACTATTTGTCAGTTTTATATTTTTGAAAACGTTTTATTTGTATTCGTGTGACTAAGGTCGGAAGTTCCACTCATGAATCATGAAGCATTCTTTATCAAAGTGGTAAAAATGATACCCCTGTGATATTCCTTCCAGGATGTGACCTCATCATGCTGTGTTACAGCTTGTGGGTTTTAGGTAAGTGAGTCAGCATCAGCTGTCTCATCATATCTCTCTTTCTCGCAGTCTTCTACGCTCTGCCTGGCCGGAATTCATGCGGGTGTGGTCTCCAACACTCTGGGGGGGCAGATCAGTGTAGTCAGCAGTAAAGGCATCCCACACTATGAAAGCTCACTGGCTAACAATGTGACATCTGTGCCGTGAGTAACCCATTTGCATTCTTGATTCCTTTCTTCATGGGAAAAGTAATTTCATTTGATTATAGTGCACTTCTGCACAAGTCAACTCCAATTGACTTACGAAGATACTTTTTTGTCTTAAAATTCAGCCTCAAATCTAAGTTACAAGTCTTCATCATTCAAATTGTAAGTGATGATAATATTTGCACATAAAATTGGTCATGCTTTTATTAGCGTAGTGTCTAAAAAAATGAATACAGCAAAAATGCTGTTATGCATCATTTCTTAAATACAGCCACAGAAAACTTGAAATGCATGTTTGGTTTTTCATTGGCTGTACAGAAAGCAAATGATACAGCATTGCATTGGTGCAGATACAAAGCCTCAAATTTTTGCTTAGTTAAAACTCTTTATCTTTAGCGTACAAACACAGGTGCCAAAAGTGCAGCCCTTATTTTTGGTCGATTATTTTGTTATGTCTGTATATTATTTGATGGTTTAGCCGATAGATCGATATCTTTGTGTCTTTCTCCCTCCTGCAGTGGAAATCTCTCCCCCAGCCTTTTTACCTTCAAGACGAGCGGTGAGTAAATCAGCTGTGAATTCAGTCAATAAAATCTATTTACAGTATTTGTTGGTAGTGCAGAACCTTTTAGAAAGCTCCTAATAATTATGGAAAAAGTGACAATATTATAAGTTCAAGATGTTGTCTATTCCTGTCACAGAAATGTTGTAGATTTTCATGCTTTATTAACAGAAACTGTGTTTTAAAAGGTTGCTATGGTACTTTGGGATTAGAGTCAGGGGTGGTCAGTGGCTCTCAGATCACAGCCTCCTCAGTGTGGGAGTGGGGCGGTCATGGAAAGGAACCCACCGTCTGGGGCCCAACAGGGGCCCGTCTTAAAACTCTGGGACGTCCGTGGGCAGCAGCCAACAGTGATATAAAAGAATGGATTCAAGTGGACCTAAAGAAGGAAAAGAGAATAACAGGTACTGATTGTGTTTATCGGGGTGTGTGTTTGTGTGCTTGTTTGTATCGTAATCTTAATTAATCTGTTTTCACAGGTATAACTACCACTGGCTCCACCCTCTCAGAATATCAGTTTTATGTTTCGGCCTACGAGGTGTTATATAGTCATGATGGACAGCAGTGGAATGGCTGTCAGGAAGTGGGATCGGACAAAAACAAGGTGTGTTCGAATCATATTACCTTGTTTTGTGGTCCTTTCTGCTCTTGTGTGTGTGTGTGTTGGTTGAAGTCAGACGGTGGGAAAGAAACTGCTGCAGAATGACATCATTGTTTGTCTGACTCTGTTTCCAACAAAAAAAGGTTTCGCATTCCTGAGGTTTAAGGATCCTGAAATTAAAGTGCACTCTTTGGTCATTAATAATGAATGTCCATCGATTGTAAGGGAACTTAACGAGAAGCACATTGATTGGTTGTAAATAAGACAGACCTTGGTCTATGGACAGATTCTCTTTGTTACCAAGGTGATGTGTCCTTGTGTCTCTGAAATAGATTTTCCAAGGCAACACCAACTATTTGCAGGAAGTGCGGAACAACTTTATTCCTCCAATAGAGGCGCGGTTTATTAGGATATGCCCCTCCGACTGGTACCAGAGGATTGCCCTTAAAATGGAGCTGCTGGGCTGCCAACCGCATGCGGGTAAGACTAATGAGAATACAATGACAAGTATACCATAATGTAAAGTTGATCAGTCAATCTATACATTTTTGGTTGTTATTCTGTTGTTCAGCAAGGCCAAGAATATTCCACCCAGCCCCTCCTCCGCCCCGTCGGAGAAGCACACTTCCCCCTCTTCAGGAGAGGACGACACGCACGCCCAACGTCCGAAATACCACCATGACTCCTCACTCTCATGATGGTGTGGACTTTCTGCAACATCACTGTTTATCCCAATAAAATGAATGCTTTTCGAAACAGCATTTCCGTTCCAGTTTTACAATAGTCCCAGAAACCTGTGTAGCCAGCTCTAGATTAATGTTATTAATGCACTGTGTTAATGTTTCAGAGGTGGCTTTGGTGGCAGTGTTGGTGCCGGTACTGGTGGTTGTCCTGATGACCCCCGTCCTGGTAATAGTGTGCTCGTGGCTGTGGAAGAACAGGTCAGTATGATGTAGGGCTCCTCCCGTTCTTGAGTTAATGGTTAGTTAACCGTGTATTTGCAGTTTTGTTAGTAGGCCATTTTAAGAAAAGTTATTTTGAGTCCATTTTCAGTATATTCACAATGTCCTAATAAAAATACTCACTTTCGTTTTTTTGACCGAAATTGTAATCATAGTTGCACATTCGTTGAAATAGTTTAAACCCTTATTATTAGCTCTTTGTTGAAGGGATAGTTCACCCAAAAATGAAACTTCTGTCATAATTTACTTACCCTCAAGTGGTTACAAACCTGTGTAAATGTTGTTGTGTTGCTGAAGACAAAGAAAGATATTTGGAAGAACGTGTTTAACTAAACATTCTGGGGCACTATAGACTTCCATACTAGAGAAAAAACTATAATGGTAGTTAATGGTGACCCAGAACGGTGTCGTTTCCAACATTCTTGAAAATTATGTCTTTACAGTTTTATAACAACTGGAGGCTTTGTAAATGATGACAGAGTTACAATTTTTAGGTGAACTATCTCTTTAATTGCTTTCTAATGTATTAGCCGCTTTGGATGAAAGCATTGACTAAATGAATAAATGTAAAGGAAATAAAAACATGTGAGAAAATGTGCATATGAAAGCTGCAACTTTTTTGTAAGGTTTGACTCTAAATCACCATCTTTGTATAAAAAATCTGTAAAATTGCAGGTTATTTTAAAGAAGTGTAAATGATGTAAAATCAACATTTTCCACAAAATTGTACATGACAGCTTATTTATTATTATAAATTATTATTATAAGCTTGGAGGCAATGTTGAACACTTGCTCAATCCCTTTTTTTAACCAAGAAAAGATTACGGATTGCAGTTTTAAACCTCAAAACCGCTTCTATTGTATATATTTAATCTGCTAATATGTTCATAATTTGTGTTCAAACCTACAGAAAAAGCCCAGAGGCAACTTATGACCTTCCGCACTGGGAGCGCACAGGTACGTCGTTACAGACATAATCTGTGTTTGTTTACTTGAAAGCATTTATACCAACATAAATTAATAATTTTTGTGTGCATGTTTCAGTATGGTGGAAGAGTATGAAACAGTTGTTGCCCTCTAAGCTGGATGGAGATGAATGTGTACGTTACAGTTCAACAGCACAAGTGGACCACCAGAGACCACGACTGGAGCCTGCAGGTACACAAATACGCAAACCTGTACAGTTAGAATTCTATTTCTATTTTTCGACAAATGCAAACATTTAAAGTTCTGCTTTTCTCTTTCACACCTGCGTAGAATATGCCCATCCACTTGTCAGTGGTGCCATGGCATCTCTTGGACAAAGGTCAACCTTTAAACCTGAGGAGTGTGATGACCCGGAGTATGATGCGCCTATTCCCCCTGAACATTACCATGCTTACGCTGAGCCCCTTCCTGCATCTGGAGTTGAATATGCTACTCCAATCATGATTGATAGAGCGAACCACCTATCAGGAGGCACACTGCCGTTCAGAGGGCGGGGACTACTGGCTCGGACAGACAGCAGCCAATCTGCGAATTCAGCGTACGATACACCCAAAAGCACATCTGATCAAGCCACACCCACAGAAGGACAGTTGTACCAGGTGCCTCAGAATACCCATAATGCACCATGTCAGAAAACAGACTGACCAATCACAGAACAGGGTGAATGGACCGTTGAGCCCTTTAGAAACCCTCATCTGAACACTACCTTAAGAAAAATGCAGATCAGTACGTGTGCGTTTGTGCACGCATGCCGCTCGAAGCCTTCTCAAATGGTACACCGTGCAAGTCCTATCACTGAAATAACACGCAGGAATGTCAGGAGAGAACAGCAGAGGTCTTGTTACACTACTGTGTTTTGTAGATGTTTTTATGTGTTCACATGTCTAAATGTGTGTGCGATGTGTTAGTGCATATATGTGACTCTGCTATCAAACTGTGAGTCCTTACAAATCTGTATATTTTTCTGAGAGCTGTTATGAATACGTTTCAGCAGCTCATCGCAAGGCACATTCTTCCCCTTAGACAGACATATTCAACACAGACTCCCACACGCAGAGTAACACACTTTACCAGAAAAGACCGTTACACTTGTGGTCATTTTGCACTTTTTTGTGTGTTCTGTTTTGATGTAATCATGCCACCTAAGCCGCAAAGTAGCACAGTGCTGGTGTTTTTAGCTCTGTTCCAAAACCATGGTGTCAACTGCCTGCTTACGCAACTGCCTTCTCAGGGCACATCCCGATTTAAAAGGATAGTTCATCTAAAAATAGAAAATCTGGTTTGATTTATTCACCCTCATGTCATTCAAGACCTAAATATGAGTCTTTCATCTGTGGAACACAAAATAATATATATTGAGAAATTACTGAATTTGGATTGATATGAATAATTTTTATTTTAAGTGTACTGTGCCTTTAAATGTGACCTTAATAACATTTGAAATGTTGTACATCAAGCAGTGCCACACAAATATGACTATTGACTCACAATTGATATTTTAAAGGTAGCATGTTGCCAAGCTAGCGATTCTTTAACACAAAATGGGGTATATGCATACGGGGCGATTGGCATACTTCTGCTAAAATATCACTTACGCTCTCATTGATAGCGCTGAGTTAATAACTGGCTAAGATTTTAGCGGACATATGTCATCCCACTCCGTGTGCATGTACCCCATTAGTGCAAACAAATGCTACATTTTTGGCAATACTTAAAAGAAAAAAAGAATTTTGTCTATACTGAAGTCCCCATTTCTCATCCTCCATATTGGATCATATAAGCACACCACAATGCATTCCGAGAGTTCATTAATATGAAATAGCCTATATAAATATACATTTAACTTTTATTATTTACATAATTCTTTGGCCAATCGTCATTTAAACAATCTTGCATCTTAAACCCCCCTATAATGTCTTAAATCATTTTCATGGTAGGCAGCTTACTAGGTTCTGGAACAGACTTTCTTGTGCTTTAGTCAAAATAGGTTAGGGTATTGTATAATGAAACCTGATGGACTTACAAATATTTATTCAGCATTGAAACCTTCTAAATAACGGTGCTGCATCATCTATTTCGCTGCGCATACACATTCATGCCAAGTGTTTCCAATTCATGCACGTCAAAGAGCCTCTGCCACGAAATCCATTTTTCCGGCTGATGTCTCTTATATTGAATACTTCCAAACCACTAACAGGTTGAGGTAAAGCTATCAACCCGCACTGCTTTCCATAGTTACACTGTCTTAATGGAAGCCTTGCCAAATATTACCCTTTGGTGGTCAAAGAGCAAAATACAGTATGCCAACATTCTTGCCTATGTTAAGATTCACTCAGTGCCAAGTGGTCTTTTAATATATTCTTTTTTTTAAAGATTTTTAACTTGAAGACCAAACAACCTTATGGATAGTTCAATCCAAATATATTCTCCTTTTAATTAAAATATCAGACCAAATGTTGCCTCACGGTAAGGATGAGGATGTTGCACAAGATGTTGCATGTTCCAAGTCAGATTTGTGAATGTACACTGTTTGCCCAATTCCACATGATGTGTCACAGAAGTGATCTTTCGGTACTTGCGTTTACTGTCTTACAGCTCTGAAACTCATAACATCCACAATAGTGTCTTATTAGTGTGCACACAGGCACTATAGATGTGTAAGTGCTGTGTGTGCTGGAGTGTCATTGTGAGTTATAAAGTGTACCAGATTCTATGTATGTGCATGTTTGCTAATCAGAGTTGTAATGTGTTTCTGTGCACTGTATCCACAAGTGTGTGTCTGCCTGTCACTGTACATCTGTCTCTAGGATGACTGGTACTGTAGATTGTATAGAAAAATGAAACATTAAATTGTTATTAAAAAATGTAATTACAAAAGTGAACAAAAAAATGTTGAATGAACATTCTGACCATGTGACTTATGCAGCAGTGTAATTATACTTGATCACATCAATATATTATACATACTGTACATTTCCTGAGAATGTTTCATTGCAAAACATGTCACTACAGTTGAACATCACTGCATCTTTGGATAGTTGACTAAACCTTTTTTAAACGACTATTTCAATATAGAATGTACATTTAAATCTAGAGTGCTATGTATGTTAGTTGATTATTTTTTCTCATTTTAATCACAGGTTTTTTCAGTTCATATAAATGATACAGTGACACTAAAAACATAGTACAAAACATAAATATTTCATGTAGCCTCCCAATTAATAAAAGGTCACAATAACTGCATTCATCTTAACACAAGTTAGAAAACTTAGACTGATAAAGTTTAGTTGTGAAGGCACAACAGATTTCTAGAGAGTATGTGCATGTGATTGAATGAGAATATTAACATACTGTTGGACAAAATATCTGCTTTGTAAACTAATACATTTTCAAACAACATTTAAATTCAACATGACATTGCATTGTATGCTGTAAAAGTAAACACATTGCTATATTGTCACAGATGCCTCCTGCTGGCAGAAAGTAGAATATAGTTCGTGTACATTTTATGTTTTTCATAATGTCCTCTCTTGCAAATGTAGAAGCATTTCATCATATGATTAGGTCATATTTTGCACACAATTAGAGGTTATCCAAACGTAATGGTTTAAGGCTTATATGTAAATAAAATAACATGCTCCCTACTGTATTTAATTCTAATGCAGGAGACTGATGCCAACATCTAAAATTAACATCTCAGATTGCTCCCTGAACTTTTTGTAATTTGCTTCGGATAAAAGCGTCTGCTAAATGTAAATGTAGAAAGTCTTTTATTACTTCACCCACTTTTTTGTCATTTATTCTTCCATGTTCTTGCCTTTTTTGCCTACTTTAACATACACTGTTGTGAGAACAATCGATGTCACTAGGATCAGTCCACTGGTCACCAGGTATGCTATGGGCAAGAAGTGATTCTGCCCCCCGAACCAGGACACGGTAGAGATCACCACTCCCTTCCGACCTCTGAAGTACTTAACAGGAAAATCTGGAGTAACTGTTAAAGGCAAAATAGGTTTCTAAAATAATCTGGAAATGATATGAATAGTTTCTGACACCATCTGGGGACACAAAAAAATGACTCAGCAGTGTAAATTTGGCATCTATGAAATGCGTGTGCGTATTTGCGTGTTGGTTCAAATAAACAGTTGCAAGTTAATCATATCCGGATTTTTCTACAAGTACCTGAATTCAATCTTATTTTACAATAACCTCACAATACACCAGTGACGCAAATTGTTTCTGCAGTTATTTATTAAATAATCTTGCGAGTTTAGATCTCTATGAAAGATTCATCACCCAAACCTTCCAATTCGTCCATCCACAGGTAAAGGATACTGTAATCGATGGAGATGCTGTAGTTGCCAGCAGGCAGGCCTTCAGTGAACGGCACCTGAGCACGACTGAGAACCCCATAAAGCTTTTTGAAATTAGGGAAGGCTGCCTCTCTCATCCAAACAATCAGGTCATCATTTATGAAGCCATTATTCAGGGGGTCACTCCGGTCCAGATCATAGACAGGACGCTGCCAATAAAAAGGTTGAGTCGTGCCTGAGAACAATGAGAGAGAGAGAGCGGTGACAAACAGAGAAGCACGCGAGATCATGCGCGTGATTTGAGCATCGCGTGTACCTTCAAAGGCCCGTTGAAGCGTCAATGTGTCGTTGGTTGGGGGGTTACGGAATTTCACGTTTTTGTCAGTGTACCACGCGATGCCCTTCCTGTAGAGTGGAACCTGCGCTGACGGTGCGTTAGTTGGATGATACTTCACGGTAAATGAGTCTAAGAGAGTGAAAAAAATAATAAACAAACACAAACAGCAAGTGAAAGGGCGTATTAGCATAATGCCAGCAGATGCATCTCACCATTGAACATGCTGTTGGCCACAGCGCCGCAGGGGGCAATGGGCACTCCGCGTGCATCGTAATCGAACGGGGGGGCGCAGTACGAACTCGGTGTCTGTAGGAAAAAGTTGCGACATCCTGAATGTGATAAAGGCGCTAATGTGAAGCACAGTGAGACATCAAATAGACAGACGTTGTTTTAATCAGCGAGTGGGAGGGAGAGCGACCGTAAAAACAGAAGGGCAGCGAAAGAGACGTCGAGCACCTTCAGGTTTTTTTTCCTCCCCACCATCTGTGCATCGTCACGGGAGTCCATGTACCTCCGCAGGTTCTGATGAAAGTTCCTCAGACCGTAGTAAAAGAATACATCACCCTGAGGGAGACAAGGCGCTGTCTGACATACACTACATCATTCTGAAACGGTACAAGCTGAGGACAAATTATGAGGACCACATGGTTTCTCTTGTAGTTGTCTATAAATGGAATAGGGGTCTTCGCCAACATGCAATAGGAAATGTAGCTACTGTAGCCCACTGGGAAAGGGGCACAGGATTAAAAAGACCGGTAAGGTAAGAGATATAGTCTTTATAGAAATAACATTATAAATATTATAATCGTTTAAGTTTAAAACAAGCTCTCGAGCAGATAAAATAATGCTGACTCATCTAATGTCAACAAATCGTGTAGTTCACTTACAATAGAAGGCATTACATTCAACAATATTATATTTAGACCTCACACACCAGAATTAGTTTAGGAACAATGAAGTTGACTGAGCACGCGCAGGGGATTTTGGCATTGGTGGCATTCTTCCGTAACTCAAAGCATCGCTCACACGACCCAGAATTTGTGTAGTCCACCTGCACGGCAGAAAGACCAACATAAATGTTATTGGTGCACATTCTATAGTATGCGTTGTGCTTATATCGGTGACATGAGTTCAAGGCCACACTCCTTCCTTTAGTGTAATGTCTGTTTAAACCCTGATTAAAAGACCAAAATGTTTGTTTTTTGTTTGCATTCGCTTGACCACAAAATATGAGCAGGGTATATTCATACAGCTATTAATGCAATTGCTTAAGGGAACATTTTTTGGAGTTTATAGCTTAAAAGCAGTGTAAGAAAAATGTATCGAAAAATGCATCTGGAAAACCAAAAATGAACATACATTTCAACACTACTCGATGAAACAGACTTACTTAATAGATGTCAAAAATATAGTTAGATTTTCTTGAAGTTTGTATAAAATGGAGGGAAGAGATTTGTCTTGAAAAAGGTTTGTCTTGTGTGTGGCACTCTCAACATATATATTTACCAAAAACATTGAAAGCAGACTATAAAATAGTGGATGAACTTACATTATTCACACACTCGTGACTAAATTCATTTTAATGCACCGATGGGTAGCATCTTTAAAATGTGATTAGATAAACGAAACGTAACCCAGACAAACAACCTCCTGGTGTTTCTTCACCTGTCTTGCACAAAGACATCTATGACAAAGAGCATGTCTAACCTTCAGTTGGTATGTGTTCTCAACTGTGATGATAAGCCATATTCCCAGTAACAAACAAACCAGAGACAGAATGTAGAACGTTGGCAGGACAGTCTGTGCTGTGAGAGACGGAGACCAGGCTGGTAACCTCTGCTGTTTAAACGCCGAATTATCCGGACGCCTCGACAACGGCTCTGTACCTGCCTGCTTCTTACCCATTTCAGATACTTACAACACAAATTCAGCTAAGAAACAACAGAAATGATAACCAGTGGGTCTTATTTTATTACTTCCACCGTGAAAGTTTTCCCAGCATCCCATGCGACTAAACCTTTGAACCTGAAGTGACTTGTTACTTATTAACTAAACGCACTACAGCTCAAACACACACACAAACAAACTGTTCTCCCAGCCTGTAGCTCTGACTGTTGAACCTCCCCAGTGCTCCACACATTTTTCTTCATTAGAACTCAGTATGTCCTCATTCCTGGACCCTGCTGTAATGTGTGGGCGCAACGTCTAAGTAAACGTGCATGTGCACGGTGCTTTAGTTTGTGTGTGTGGTGTAAATGGATAGTGCAATAAGCAGAGTTTCCCTGAATTAAGTCAAATCCGTGCATCATGCCTTCTGTGGGAGGGGTTCCTGGTGGACAAGACAAAGAAAAAGACCAATCGGTTGTCCAATCAAACAGGTTTATTTATAAACCTGAACAAAACTCTGAGGGGATCATATTCGCTCTTGCAGTTGACAACTGTATAACACTAAAAATGTTGCAATAGTTACATCAAATACATATCAAACAAGCACAGTGACATAAATATGCAAGCAGGCAGTATGCTCAAAAGAGTCCTATTTTAACGGCTCCTTCTCTGCAGCTTTGTACTACACCATAGTCCATTATCTTCAACAAGTCTGTTTTCACCTGAAATAACACAAAAATATATTCAGCATTGTTTAACATTATTTAGAAATCAGGAATGAAATCATAAAATGTGCTTTTGGTCTTTTAATGTTATGTTTTAGGCCAAAGATATACTAGTGTGCTTCTAAAAACCTGTTCCAGATAAATGGACAAAAATATTTACATGTATGATCTTTTTCACAGGGTATATACAAATTTAAATACATGGTCTCTAGAATGAGAAATTTCCCACCGCCAAATAGCCCCTGTCACCGACCAGCAACAGCAAGTACTAAATCATGGCTTTGCATGGACGTGGTGTAAATTAAAGTTTATTGGCCGTTTAAAAAAAAGGACAAGCCCTTCAATATGTACTGCCCCCAACTTCCCAGTTCGACAGGGAATATTTCAAGGCAGGAAAAACGGCATTCGTCAAACCCTTTTATGAGTCCCTTTAACAACGTCATTCTGGGGATGAATAAATGTGAACATTAAATTACCAAATGAGTTTTCGGTGTGTTATTATCACCAAAATATTTGGCAAAGGCTACATTAGATATTAATATTAGAAAATAACTTAACCAGCTTAATTTTATAATAAAGGTGACAGCCAACGAGGGCTGCACAATATGAGGAAAAGCTGCGATGTGCGATAACATTGTTTAATATTGCGATGACGATATGACTTGCAATAATATATTCAAATGTGAATGTTAGCTATACTGTTCCCATGTCTTATTGCTTTAACAGGTTCTTTGCTAACCTTAACATTGAATATCCTATTCCCACTGAATAAAGTATACTACAGTAATTTTATGAAGACAAAAATATTACTTAGGGATGCACCAGGGCTCCAGACAAAAAAAATCAATTAAGGAGCCATAGTCTACCATGGAGAAAAAACCAGGCGCCAAATTGTTTTTAAGAGCCACATAACATGAACTTGAAACTACTTTTAGTTATCCTGTTGAATGTAAATCTTCCCCCTCATAGGTTTTGCTCACATAAAGTTTGTTGTTTTTCCTCATGAGCGAGTTCATACGGAATCTGTAGACTTTTCATTTTAATTCTGCACTAATATTTGAATAAAAACCCACGTTTTTGGGTCTGTGAATGCTTTGCTATTGTATAACACCGTGTATACACCGGGCGTGGCGCGATGCGACACACGGCCTGTTCTAATGGGATAGTCGAGCCGCACTGCGCCATGTCTGGTGTGGACAAAATTTGAAATTATAATCTCTTGTTGCGCCGCATACAGTGTAACAGTGAAAACATTGACAGCTGAAGTCTTGTCACAAATGATGGAAAAACTTGTCAATGATGGGAAGAGTTACCCATGTGTTATAAAATATAAGCTATATATCAAACTTTCAGCATCAGTAAAGAGCATATATGTTAATGTCACCTCTGGTATATCCACCATTCTTCTTTTCTTCTGGTCTCTGTAGTTCCAGTCGAATATCAGATATCGCAATCCTTGTATGGTCAAACCCTCTAGAGCACAAGTTTAGAATTTTTTTAAATAAACTTTGCACTCAATATATTCAAAAATAAAATGTGCATCAAAGCTTACCTTTCTCCAACAGAGCGGCGATTCTCCCAGGGGTTCCAACACCAATATGCGTCACACCTTTGCCTAAGACTTTTATATGGTCATCCAACTTGATGTGCCTCGCGAACAACTTCTGCACTTTCGCTTGTCCTTTGAAAGCGACTAGCTGCCTTTAACACAAATAAGAAAAGAATTCAACAACTGAGAAAACAAACTCCTAAACGTGAGCCAAGAAAGGAAACTCACTTAATGAGATCAATGGTCCTGAGAGCAGATCCACAAACAATGAGCAATATGATTGACCGTGTCTCAGTGTGCTGCTTCTGTAGTTTAGCCCATTTTGGACAAACTGTAAAAAAATGATATATATAAAAGTGATATATCAATATATCTGAATAGTGATCACTGCTGACAGACTGTAGTGATATGAGAACAAAAGGTTATAAGGTTTCTTAGGTGAAAAGAGACACTGTCCTTATAAGGTTTTTTACCTTCTTTGAGGTAGGAGGACAAACTATGTGTGAGATCATTAATGTTCAGGAAAGAAGAGTCTAAAATAGAAAAGAACACGAAATCAGGCTCATTATCAAGACTCAAGACAAATCTAGATACAAACACACATTAATTGACTCACCCGGTAGCGTCAGTTCCTCCTGCTCGATAACAGAGCGTGTCTGGCTATAGTGAGTCTTCAGAAGTCTCCTCAGGTCAGCTGGAGAGCCAGGCACAGCCTCGGAGCTCGCCAGGACATCTGTGATAGTTTTCTTCTTCTAAACAGATGGGAGGTTGGTATGTTTTTAAAGGATGTACATCAAGAGTGGAGACAGTGAAAAGAAGGCAAGGATGGATTTTGGAGTTACTCCATCCTCTATTATAATTTAATCCAGGAAAACCTTCACAACATTATTTTTTGTCAAGTATAATTATATATATTTATATGACACGTACATGTATAGAAACACGATTAGACATGTAAAAGATCATTCTCCTTACCTTTCGTCTCTTCTTTTTTGTGTTGGATTCTTTATCACCCTTTTCCTCTGATGTCTCCTGTGTGATGAAACATTCTTTCTGCAGGGAAGTATGACACTCTTTACTTATAAATTCCCTACGTTTTTTGCTCGTAAGACATTCAAACCCACCGTTTTGAGGAACAAACTAGAGTTTGTATGTACGTTGGTGTACCCCTAATAATAAATAAATGAATTTTAAGTGGAAAAATTACATTAGAAAATCACACCAAAATATTGCTGTAATATTACTTTTAGATGTTACATACATAATGTTACTATATGGTGTAGTATCAACCTCAGTAAGTGTTACCTGATTAGTTTCCTTTCTTTTCTTTTTCTTGGTGTTCTCTTGTGTCGGTTTTTCACTTTTTCGTTTATTTGATGTAGATTTAATCTGTTGCTCTTCTGTAGAAGGCGGTGTGTCCTCTTCCACCTCTAACGACCCTATAAAACAGTGAGAAAAAGCAACACGCTCATCTCTTTACATTCATGCAAGTTTAAAAGACTGAATGGAAGAGGTCACTAAAATGTAATGATGTCCTTTACATCACCAGCGCTATATAAAACAAGCACTAATTTCGAGAGATGCAATTATTTACACCAAAAGACTGCATATCCCGTGATGCTCTTCGACTAGCACAAACACGTGTTGGTGCAGGATAAATTCTCAGTAACTGGTAGTTTTAGCAACAGATCAGTTAGCAAGGAACTGGTTACAAGTAAAAGCCAACGTTTCGTTTATGGGCAGGTACTTCATGTTAGTTAACCTGAACTTAAAGAAGATGACAATATGGAATGGTCTGCTGGACGTATTGCAGGTTCAGGATGAAGTGGCACAGAAAAACCGGAAGGTTTAAAACATTCATACACAACACAGCTAATTTCACTGTAAAACATGCTACCAGCAAAGTATAGTTGTAAATGATTATTAATGTTACCCGAATCGTCGCCCTGAGTCCACCACTCGTCTCCTAAATCATCAGCCATTTCTCAAACACCAATAACTTGCCCGTAGTTTCTGCACGGCAGATTCGCGTTGGTGAATCTGCGGGTGAAAAAACCCTCCACGAATATGAAATAACGCATGAGCTGTCAGATAGCACATTTTTCAGAACTCTTTCATTTAGTTTTAACCAGAAAAAAACAAACACTCTTTCATAATAAAAAATTAAACTTAACTTACTACTAAACCGTTTACCATGTATTCTTAATAAATTGTTTGCTCACAACAGGGAAACATGAGATTGTTTTAAATAAGATGTTTGCCTGGGAATTGATAATGAAATTGTTTTATTTAATGTGTTATTCTTATTTAATGTTCTGTTTAATGTTCGTATGAACTAACTTCAAACCACTAGGTGGCACTAAGTCCCGTAATATTATAATTAGCCTTATTATAACTAGGGTGTGTGTGTGCGTGCGTGCGTGCGTATTTATGTGTGTGCATGTGAAAAACGACAAAGAGGACCTTTACTAGTCCTTACTGGTTCACTGCTCGTATACCCGGCAAGTCACGTTGTACTTTAAATGTTTTATTAGGAACGTTAAACATCGATACCTTAGTATGAGAATCGTTAACTGGCAGCTGTATGTTTGAGTGTTTGTGTGCGTTCGATTATTTTCATTTATTTAGTGGTTCGTTCTACTTTTTAAGGCCTACTTGTTTAACAGAAATCGCTAACTATATATTTTTCCATCTCTTATCAACCCAGCGCGCGCACACACAGAAACACGCATGCAATTATTTATTCATTACTAACATGAATTAAAAATCTCTGTTTCCCTTCAGCATACAGCACTGAAAGCATCTTCACAGTCTGTTTTCCCTAGTTCTCCTAAAACACAGATCACTTGTGGTTGACAGAGAGAAACATTCTATAAAGCTATGTATCATTAGTAAGGTGTCAATGGCAAATGAGCAGATGCCTAGTTTGTTTCATTTACATGTACATTCACATTTAGTCATTTAGCAGACGCTTTTATCCAAAGTGACTTACAAAGAGTTCGGGGAGCCACAAGCGAGCAATACTTTTGTTCCAGTAAGAATTCACAGAATTTGACAAACTGGACCGAGTTGTTTCACAAACCTGAGTTTAAAGTGTGCAGATCTGTTCTGGGTTGACATTACGCAATTCCAGCTTGCTCCGTGAAACTAGAATAAGGAATATTTTGGATTCTTGCACTTTCAAGTCTAACCATCAAACATACATTTTCATGCACACGTATATACACGCCAGGGGAAAGAAAGACTCAGTGCTTTATTTTCCCCTTAATTATATATTTTTTTCTTATTGTATTCATTTACTCGTTTTGATCTTTTTCTTATTTCTTTCTCTTTCTCCCTGAGTGATCCTTAGTAACAAGCAGGTTCTCGTCATGGCAACATGCTCTGAAATAGACTGTGAAGCTGTGTTGGATTCAAGCCGTGGTGGTCAAAAGACTGATGGAGTGTGGAATGCATTCACTGCATTATGGGCTCCATTGCTGCTGTGGTTTTCTGTGTTATTGAAACACTCGGTTAAACCCAGGGGAACTCAACGTAGTAATCAAATATATTCTTTAAACTGAGCGCAAGTCGTAACTACATTGTAATTAGTATTTTAGCTAACGTTTGATCCATAGTGGCCATGAAGTCAACGTAAAGTAGGTTCAGTCCCTCTGAAGAGCTTCAAGGATCAGTGCTTTCATCAAGGGTACAATAGTGAAAATATGTGAATTGCCTCTTGTGTGGTTTCACGCAACCTGTACAACTTACGGCAATTTAAAACATTTAAGCAATATCACGCATTTAAAAAGATGATTAAAAAGTGATAACTAAAATAGTTCCAAAAGAAAGCGTAATTTGACAATACACAAAATCTGACTCCCTTTAAAGTGATAGTTCACTCAAAAACTAAAATTCTGTCATTATTTACTCCCCCTTTTGTCATTTCAAGCCTGTTTGACTTTGTTTCTTCCGCATATATTCTGAAGAATGTTGTTAAGCGGCACCCATTCACTTACATTTGTTATGTGCCCATACAATAGAAGTGAATGAGGCCCGGCACTGTTCGGATACCAATTTTCTTTAAAATGTATTTTGTGTTCTGTGGAAGAAAAAAATTCATACAGGTTACAATTGAAGGTGAGGGTGAGTAAATTACTTCAGAAATTTTCATTTTAGGGTAAACTATCCCTTTAAGTCTTGTTTAGATACCCTGGTATGGTACCAATCTGTTGTTGAATATGGGTTTGGTGGTTACACATTAGCCAATTTAATATCAGCATGGCATTATGTTTAATATATGTAACTTTATAAAAGACGCAACTAAGACATTGTCTGGAAGTCGTCAGACCGAAAGAATCTTGTGAAATAAATGGAATAGGTCGTTGAGTTTCTAACGGGGCTTTGAGAGCCCTAGTTTAAGCACATCACAAAAGGATGCGGTTTATGTTTAGAGCTGAGAGTCCTTACTCAAATGCAGAGCTGACAAATCCAGGTCAGAGCTTCTCACTTGGAAATGATCAGAGTTTATTGTGGCTGGAGATTTGAGCACTGCAGAAAAGTACGAAACAACAGCCATAATTCATTTCGAGATGCACTCCAAGACCCTCGACTGCATTTTTTTTGAGTCGTCGTTGTCACCGCTGGTCCTCTGCGGCACGATCATGACTCGAAGATTAGAGGGCAATTTGCCGGGTCCCCATCGGTAAGAGGGAAGGTGATTCAGCTGGGGTTTGAAAGGCAACAATCTAATCTCCCATCCTAATCATCTTCTGTTATTTTCCACTTCCTTTTTTCTGAGAATTCGACCTCTCTGTTATGTTTAGACGGGCACAGACTCAAACGCATCTGTAATATGGACTGTGTGGGAGCTCGAATGGTGGCAATTTGTGTGGCTATAAGCGATTGGTTGACACGGAGGTGCTGATTATGGGGTGTAAGTGTTGGGTTCCGATGGACGCATCCACACTGATGCCCTGATTATGGATAATTTACCCCTACTGTGGCAGCATGGGACTCTACCCACGCTTCCATTCTCTCTCTCTCTCTCCCTCCCTCCCTCTCCTTGTGAGTATCATCTGATATCAGAGAGCTTTGGAGAGGAAGGATGTCACCAGTTCTTCTGAGGCAGCTACCATGGCAGGCATTCCAACGGAAATGCGGAAACTCATAAAGTCACTATTAAATTGAATATCTGCAGCCTCATATTCTTTGACAGACGTGTGAGGTTTTCTCTATTCTTCCACCCTTATGACTACTGCGTAAGTGTAAATGATGATGGCCAAATCTCTGGGTACGCTAGACAGCATGACAGCTTGTTTTGAGTAAAATATAACAACAAATGCACCGTCTATAAATTACATATTTCTGTGTGTGTAATATGTAATGTTTTTTATGTAAGAAGGAGGCGGATCAAGCAGAATGTAGCGCTTTGCATTCAATTATTTATGAAGCCTGCATTCAAACAGGCAGAGTGGAGGAAACTGGCTTCAAGTGCATACATAATTTTGCAAAGGTTTGCGCATGCTGCACGTCGACGTGCGTTTAAGGCTATCTTGAACTGTAGTCAACGTATAGTATTTAGCCGGGAAATGCCAACGAATACACCCACATTGTCTTGCGTGTTACTCACGCAGGAGCGTTCCGCCCACAGTGACACATGCTGCTGTTTATGGTCACCGTGTTTCATTAACTCGAGGACACAGATTTTTGCCATATGGGCTGTGAGGGTGAAGCTACAATGCAGTGAAAGATTAATTTTGAACGATTATCCCCCCAAAAAAAATCATTTAATCATTTACTTACCATCAAGTCATTCCAAACATATATAATTTTTTTATTTTTGTAGAAGACAAAAGAAGATATTTTGAAGAATGTTGGCAACCAAACAACATTGGACCCAATCGACTTATATATATTGACACAAAACCACTAAAACATTTCTCACATATCATATTTTGCCTTCCGCAGAAGAAAGAGTCATACTCAGGTTTTAAACGACACAAAGGTTTAAAAACAATGAAAGAATTTTTATATTTGGGTGAACTCTCCCTTTAAGCTGTTCTGATCTCTTTCTTTTATCTCCCCCACTATCTTTTTTATATCTCTACTAAGCACTCCAAGCGTCATTCACTAAAATTTGTCAGTTCTGCATTCTTCCAGTCTTACTGCAACCATTCCTTTCCATTAGAGTGAATTCCTCTTTATCAATACTGCATTTAAGCGCCGCAATCAATAAACAAATTATTCACTGAGTGTGGCATCTCTCCCCTGCTGTCTCACGCTGAATAGTTCATTAGCCCATGCCAATGCACTCTGTGGTGTGGAAGTATACACACATACACACACTGTGTTTGTTTGATATTGACTAAACATAAGGCCAAATGTGCACTGCGAGATTTGACATTATTGCTGTATGCAATAATTGTGCAGGAATGGCGTGTGTAGTTCAATTAAATTTTATCACTCGAAAGGTACGATATCGCTGTAGGCATGTGCGAGTGATGACACGATAGGTCTGATTTAAATATCAGTGTAACATTTGGCCATGTTATGTTGATTTGATTTTACTTATGCATGTTTAACCAGTTTGAACATATAAAGGGCAGAAGAAAAAAATCCTTATGCGTTTCTATTGACTAAATGAGAAATCTTGGATTTGAAACCCCATAAGGAAAAATTATTGTTTTTAAACAGCTTCTCCAAACATGTTAAAGCAATAAGCCTGTCCTTACGCTTTGCGTCGTGCCACAACGCCCTTAGGCGTTATAAAATGCACTGTAACCCACTGCTTCGCAGGCTTATTGCTTTTATAAAACGGTTATTCCATACACGTGGCAAGGTTTCATAAAATAAAGTAAATAAAATGATATTTAGGCTATGTGGTGCGGTCAGCCGTTATAAATCGGGGTATTTTACAACGGCTTCAAACTCCGCTCAGCCAATCAGAATCAAGGACTAGAACTGACCGTTTTATAATCCCTATTTTCCAAGGGATGCACAGACGGTTAGCCCAATTCCAAAATTGGTTAAACTAACGTTGCTGTTACTCAGATAAATGGGTCGATGTTTTGGTAGCAGCCCAGGGTCGTAATGCTATAATATAAATGTTTTAAAAGAAAATGAAATCTACAAATGGTTCACTTATAGTCATCTCTACAGGAGAATTTGATCAAAAAGATTACCTTTTAGTATTTTTGGAGGTCTCGGTAATGTATAATTTAGTGAAAAGTATTAAAGGTTCAGTGTGTAATGTTTTGTAGGATCTAGGCCTATTGACAGACATGCAATATACATAACTATGTGTGTAAAGACCTTACATAATAAAGCGTTATGTTTTTATTACCTTTGAATGAGCTATTTCTATCTACATACACCTCTTGCATGGAATTTGCCATGTTGTTTCTACAGTAGCCCTAAACGGACAAACTTCTCTACTGAGCGTGTTTCGTAATTATATCATCTCCTTCGGCAAAGAAGCAAACGCGATGACATCTTTTCCCTGTGAGAGTCCCGTAGGCCTTGAAAGGGAGCGGTGGAGTGAGCCGTTGGTTGCAATTCGCAAACTCACTTCTTGATGCCGCTAGAATCTCCACATGGCCCCTTTAAGCTTTTTCACAGATATATTTCACTCTGATAAACATTAATGTGGATAGCTCTAATAATTTGATCTCTGAGATTCTTTTGGTGTGGAAATGTTTGGGTTTAAAAGAAATCCTACGATTAAAGTATCTTGGCAAATCTGTCTACAAATTATAACATTGTTGAGATCTTATTTGGAACTCTAAAGGAGGCATATGTGAGATTAACAAGGTCTTTTTTCAGGAAAGCTGGATTTCAGCAAATGTCTCCATTTGCTCTCTATTTGCTGCTCTATTTTTTCTTAATGCTGTCTAGGTGGAACATCTGTGATGTTAAAGATCTAATTTGCGATATTTCTTTCCTATGGGAATGTTGTTTTCTTACCCAGCGTATATAAATATCTTAATAGATGTACATACAGTTTTTGAACAGGTACTGGATACTGGCTGTAAAAAAATTGTCACAAAGATAGTAAGAGGCTGAAATGCTGTAAAATAGAGTGACAGTACGGTACATTTTTGTATTCCCAGGTGATGCCACTTTCTCGCCTGCATACGTTTGACATAGCCAACAGCTCAGCAGAACCCAGGCAGAGCATGAGTCAGAGAAGAGCTCATACTGCCAAATGAGGATGAAAGAGACACTGGTTTAATCCACCCAGTAGATATAAGGAGGGGCTGAGAGAGAGAGAGGTAAGTCCTCACAAACTGGGTCCTATTCTCCCTTAAAAGGCTGCAGGGTAATTTACTCTTCTGAATAGTGAACTGTCCACTCAAATAACTCAAGGCTCACAGTGATGTCCTGAGATCCTCTCTCCGGAGGATTATGGGCAATATGACGTGCATTTTTCTGTGAAGGTGGATTTGTGTGTGTGTGTAGGTGCGTGGTGCTGCGTTTAAGCACGTGTATGGCAGATCTGGTCTTAGTCTTGAGGCGAGCAGAGTGTGACCCACTTTCCCTCTGAGCTTCTCCACTAGAGATGCACTCTAAACGCCAACATCAGGGGAGACGTAGAGGAGGGAGATAGAGAAGGGGAAAGAGGTGGGGGATGATGATGCATAGCCACTGCTGTACTCTTCAATTCAAAAATCAATTCATGTTCCAAACCCCTTCCCTCTAGCACTCTGTCATGTACAAAAACACAGCACCCATTTTGCTGGAGGATTTTCAGCTGACAAGTAAGCACAGCTGCAGCCCTGTCTCTGCGTGTGTGTTTAAGCGCCTGTTTGCGTACACTGACGTGCGTGTGTGCGTATGCGTGCGAGGAGAGTCGTAAACCTTGGCTCGAGCCCAGCATGCGACATTTCCATGTTCAACATCTTGTGCATTAGTAGTTCATCTAATTTTAATGAGTCCCAAGAGTAATTGCACCACAGGGAGGATTACCCTTCAAACCTTAACCGCCAAGTACAACAAGCCAGTAAATGTGCTGTATTTAGTATCAGGTCAAGGCTCATACCATTACACACAATCAGTTCTGCCTAATACACCTATATGTGATCTGGATTACATTATCAGATTCTACAAATCAAGTACTTGCAATTAAATCATTTTTAAGGAGCTTTGTGTAATTTTTTAGTTTAAATGAAAGGGACAGAAATGCAATACAATATACATAACTCGGTCTTCAGAGGTGTATAAAGACCTCACATAATGAAGCGTTATGTTTGTATTACGTTTGTTATGAGCAATTTGAATCTACATACACTGCGGATCCCCTTGCATGTAGGGCTTTTATTAAATTTGGCTAACGATTAATTCTAAAATAACTCGTTGCGATTATGTCGATTAATTGTCTGTTTTGGGGGGTTTGCAGTTATGACGATTAATTGTCTGTTTGTGGCTTTGCCGGTTATGGCGATTAATTGTCTGTTTTGTGGCTTTGTCGATTATGTCGATTGATTGTCTGTTTTGAGGTTTGCAATTATGACGATTAATTGTCTGTTTGTTGCTTTGCCAGTTGTGTCGATTAATTGCCTTTTTTTGGGCTTTGCCGATTATGGCGATTAATTGTCTGTTTTGGTGGTTTGACAATTGTGACGATTAATTGCCTGGGTGTTTTATTTTCCCGGTTATGCCGATTAATTGTCTGTTGTGGGGCTTTGGCGATTATGCTGATTAATTGTGTGTTTGGGGCTTTTGCGGATGTGGCGATTAATTGTCTGTTTTAGTGGTTTGACAATTATGACGGTTAATTGTCTGGTTGTTGTTTTTTTTTTTTTTTTTTGCGGTTATGCCGATTAATTGTCTGTTGTGGGGCTTTGGCGATTATGCTGATTAGTTGTTTGTTTGGGGCTTTTGCGATTGTGGCGATTAATTGTCTGTTTTGGGGCTCTGGCGGTTATGGCGATTATTAGTCTGTTTTGGTGCTTTGGCGATTGTGTCGATTAATTGTCTGTTTTTGGGCTTTGACAATTATGGCGATTAATTGTCTGTTTTTGGGGCTTTGACGACTGTGACGATTAATTGTCTGTTTTGGGGCTTTGACGATTTTGACTACTAATTGTGTGTTTTAGGGCTTCAATAGGCACGTCCGGTGTAGACACAGTGTTATATTCAGAACAATATGGTCGGTTCAAAGCCAAATAAAAAATTTATGAGAATTAAATGTCAAAGCCCTTAAACAGACAATCAATTGCGCCACAGCCAGTGTGGACAAAATAAAAAATATAATGGGTTCTAATGCGTTTCTGAGGTATTTTGTTGTGTCGCGCCGGTCGCGTCCGGTGTAGACACGGTGTAAGACTATGTTTTATTTTATTAAAAAAATTAGGGTCATCATATATTTAAGGTCTAGACTTTTACAAACCACCAAATACGTGTAAAATGAGTTTTTAATTGAAACAACCTTTAAAATGCTATCATTCATTGAAAAGCTTCTAGTCTGTTTTCTCTCACTTGCAGGACTACAATAAAGTTTTACTTCTATGTTAATGATGATCAGTAAAGTATGATTTTACTTTGACACAGGACATCATGTTTTCGCTAATTTGCCCAAGGAGATTAGTATTAGTATTAACGAAACATTTGTCTCGTGTTCGTACACAAAATTTGTAGGCTGGTTTTCACGTTGAGATTAGCTAAAATAATATAAAATTGTATTACAGGCTTTTAATGGTATAAGCTTTCAAGGTTTTTTAAGTAATTGTTGGTACATTTTACCAGTATTATCATACTTTACTTAAAATATATATACTCTAAAATATGCAATATGCAGGCACTGCAGCGCCCCCTTGTGTCTTTTATAAAGATATGCAATAATTGCGATGATCTGAAATCATGGTCAAACAATTGCAATGAGACGATTATTTAATCAGTGGGACAGTCCTAAAAACTACAGACAAATGTTTCGTGAATACATGATCTCCTTGGGCAAAGAAGCGAAAACATGACGACATCTTAGTCCTATGTCAGCCACCATAGTGCTTCAAACGGGAGGGTTGGAGTGAGCCGTTGGTTTCAATTCACAACCTCACCACTAGATGCGGCTAAATTTCCTAGTCTTTATCAATAGAATTATACCATTTCATTAATTATATAGTACATTCTATAGACCACTTTACAAGATGTAAACACTGGTCCAGAAGCACTTCCACATAATATAATTTTTAGTCTTAGATATATAATAAAATCTTAGATACTCATTTTCATTCGGTTATAAATGTTTTGTTGGTTGTATTTTGTTCAATCGTTTGTGTAGTGTTAAAAAACTAAAACAGGGAGTTCTTCTGAATCAGCCTAGTACAAAAAGTACAAATAATTTCCCTATTCGGTGTCTCTTACATAATCTTAACATTGTATTATTAATATAATACATGCATTTTTGAGGAGAGGGACGGGTTGTTCAATTGCTTTTCCGAAAGCTTCCCAACTGAGGAGACGGTATACTATTGGATCAAGACAGAAAATGCCCCGTTCGTCACCGGAACTTATGAAATGCCTGCGTCATTTTTTGCCGGAAAATCAAACTCAGGTTTATGCGCAGCCGAGGGATAATGGAAGCTAAACAGTAAATATGTCTCAATTTGGATATTTCTCTTTAACAAACGCATCGATACCTTCAGAAGCCTGGACATCAAATAAACATCGATCAAAGGTAGTCTAAGTAGTCAGATTACATTACAAAACATGGCCACTCTAATAGAGTATTACTGACTACAGTTTTATCATATAGTTTCAAATAAGCAACTTGTTACAATTCCTGTGTAATCTACTCAGGACTACACACAATATCAATACCTAAAGTGATACTTCTCTGCAAAATTAAACATTTTGTCACCATTTACTCACCCTCTTGTAATTTCTTTCTTCTGAAAAAAAACAAGAATATATTTTTAAGAATGGACAATAAAAGTAAATGGGCACTGCCATTGTTCGGTTACCAACATTCTTCAAAATATCTTCTTTTGTGTTCTGCAGAAACAACCTTGACCGAATGACAGGTTTTTTATTTTTGGGTAAACTTGCAAAAACGCATGGTAATCAAATCTCCTATATTATATATGCATGCTCAAACTTTAGCACTAAATTGCAGGTCTTCTAAAGCCATACATTAGCTCTGTGAAACCTCAAGTCCCATTTGCATGTCAGCATATTGAAAAGTGCAGCATAGACAATCTGTCTGACATCTTTTTTTGTATAAAAAAAAGAAGAAAATCCATAGTACATGTTCAGAATGACATGAGAGTAAATTATGAAAAAAAATGTTTTTATGTGAATGGGGCCAATATATAGTGTCATGGGATCATTTTGTAAACTCCAAGATGCTCTGGATTTTTAAGATTATTTGAGGATGGCACTGTCATAACAATCAGGTGAATGTTTTCCATGCATTTGCAGGATTTAAAATGATCACAGCTCAGAACTGACTGACTGGAGTTTTTTCATAGCTCCATATGTCTCTCCAATCTGTTGGGTTTGAGCAAGGAAGTCTATAATACCTGGAAAAAGCATTTCATTTGCTTTCCCATTCATCTCGATGGCAGTTTCTAGCCTCCCGGAAGCATGGAATTTGAATATTGCCATCTTAGCTGATGGGTATTTTTTGGGGGGGTATTTTGTCTCTTATATTATTAAGTACTCTGGGGTAATATAAAGAAACTACTTTGCAGTAATGCGAATTCTGAATTTAGGAAAGTGGCGCCCTCAATTCTGAGTGTAAAATTTCAATTTAATTGGTAACACCTCACAGGAAGTCGAATTTGAAAGTTCATAACTTTTAATCTTAATTCATTTTAGTACGGTTTACATTCAAACCTGAATTCATCAAAAATACATCAAATTCAAGAAATGTTAAAAGACAAGTCCATTTACTGTAAATCTGATTGGTACACAACTCTGCTGGGCACTATCCTGTCAGTCTGTAGACTGTGACGTTAAAGACTGTAGGCAGGGAGAAACATAAGTCAATTTCATGGCTTTAAAGTCATTTTAAAAGTCTGTCCACAACACAACTTCTAGTAAAATGTCACAAAATTCCTGGGATCTACCAGCAAGGTCCAACTGGTCATTTAAAATCTTGATGGCTTTTGAAGACTTTCATGGCCTGCCTTGATTTATTGCTTTTAACCGGCAGACAAAAGTTTTTACCCCTTTTATAAATTTATGAAAACTTGTTTTTTTTGTTTTAAGATTTCAACTTTTTCCCTGGATAAGCTCCTTATATTTGCACGACGTGAAGTGTTTTCACACATCCAGACATATCAAACAGTAGTTGTCAATGTACTCTTGGCATGAATTTCTCGCTCGAGTTGACATTTTTTTCAACTTGCACGGAAGACGAACGCACATCAACAGTGTTGCTCGGTGCGAGTTCGTGTCTGTTCAAGTCTCTGTATTGACTTTTTATGTAATTTTCATGTAATTTTCTCACGCAAATTGTTTAATTCGCTTAACTTTTTTTACTTTTTCCTTCAGATGTTTTTTGGTATCCCTGAAATTTTAAAGGTTGTGTTACACATAGTGACTTTAAAAAAGTCAATTTAGCCACTCACACAAAATATATAAATGTCATTGCAAGGAAATATCAAACCAAGTGACATTTATTTCAAAGAAAAAAAACACATTTCTCAGGCAAAACATTTGACAAAATTACATTTGAAAGGTTTTAAATGCTAAAACAACAGGTATACTGTAAAAAAAAAAATCTTACACTTTCTGGTTGTGAACATGTCTCCTGTGTTTAGAGTAGATATATGGTGGAAGGAAACCTGTGTGATCTTAAAGGAAACTTAACAACTTAAATGGCTAAAATGGAAAAGCATAGGTCTGAGAAAGTTGCAGATGCCACTTGGTTTGATTGTTTCCGGAAGCAATTAATTTAGTTTTTAAAAGGTACTGAATAGAAAGTACTATAGAAAAAAGATAGTCTGACAGGAGATGTGCTTTTTAATGTGCTCCGCATGCGATTAGTTTTCAGGTGCAGGTCTTTTTGAGCGACACCTCAATGTAAACATGGGTAATTAGCGAACAGGCAGATGTGCACTCGTGAAGAAAATGAGCAACTCGCCGCATGCTGTAAACTCATCGACTAAAGAGAGAGAGAGAACAGGAAGCCGTCTCTAAGCTCTTTTAGGAGCGCATTAGCGATACTTGATGAGTGGTAAAACGCTGCATTTGTCATTGTGACACACTTCTGGCCCCCACAGAGACAGACTGCAGTTAAAACTCAGCCCTGATAGATTACACAGACGACTACATTCATAACCCAGCTGTATACCTCCGTGCTGAGACATCACACGGATGTGTCCCGCCTGCGAATGTTCAGGTGTTTACTGATGGATGTGTTCAGATCTGCATGAAAATGGCCTGTTATTGCTTTGTTTGTTTATTTATTGTATCTGTCCTTTTGACAGCAATCAATCTTGGTCAGAGACCAAGGTCAGCGTGTGTGTGTGGGAAGAGAGGAGAAAAATAAATCATGCGTCTTTCCAAGTGTAGTTTGTCTTGTCACAGAGGAACAGATTTATCATAATGATGTGTCACTATACACAAAGCATTGTAACAAAAGCATAATGTCTGTAATGCATGTCAAACAAAACAAAAGAATGTGCACGCGCGTGCACACTCACACACACACACACACACTGTACTGTTTATTCGGCTATGCAAAGACTATCAATAACTGTATTCTCAGCTTTATTGCAGTCTTAGTCATAAACAAGCTTTTTATACCCTTCTCCCTTTCTCTCTTCCTCTCTCTCAGTATCAATGTGCTTAATGAAGGAGATTACAGGACGTGCATGCTAGATGTCCCAAATGATCTACTAGAGCTTATTTCCATTACAAACCCAAATGCATAGAAGTATTCAACAAGAGAAAATATGTAATGGAATAAAAAACAAGTTCTTGTTTATCAAGAAGCTTTATGGTGAAACATTTATTGTGATTCTGTGTACAGTAATACAGACAGCATCACTCGCTGGAAGTGCAATTTAGCTCTCTGGCTTTTATATTGCACCGTTATTTTTTGCTCTGGTGATGAAGTCGCTGTGGTTGAGTAATAAGAGATCGGATATTCATGTTCTGTGTGAATTCAATACGCATTTATTAAAACATGTATTCAGAAATGAAGTGACTCTTTTGCTCTGAGGTGTCTCTTTCGTAGCACAGAATACTTCATTAGGTTTATTGCCTCAGATGTTTCTCACAAAAGTCATTTAGGGAGAAACATAGAGACAAACATGAGACGTGGAGAGAGAGCATGATGCCGTCAACTGAATGTAAATAGCTTGGATGGTTTGGAAGAGTTTGACAAGGACTGTTTGAGGTCAGAGCGAAATCTGGCTTTTGATTGTAGGCTTTGGTGTCTTGTCAGATCTGATCAGTTTGTGATGTTGATGAGATCTCTTTCACTCTTGAGAAGATGTAAGATTAGCAGTGGTGGTGTTTACAGTTTGAAAAGCAAGAAAGGAAAACACTGTTCCCCTCTTTTTTTGAAATCAAAGGTCTGCAACTAGCTTAATGGTAACAACAAGTACATTTTCTAATTCCTGTCATGCTAACTTTAAGCATAACAACACAGTTAATATATAGGCCTACATATAAATAAAATACAGCCTGACTTGGCTCTCTTATTATCTACAGTAGGAAAATGCTGTCTATTAAAATATTAAAGAGCTCTCATCTTTGATTTTTCTTTCCTATGGGATCTACAGTAAGTCGTGCATGAGAAGATTCTTGCTTAAACGCTGTGCTGAATCTGTCTTGTGGAATGAAATGAGGTCTGCTCGCAAACATCTTGACATGTCAGTGTGGATCCAGACCGGGTACGTCTCGAGGTCACAAAATGTTGACGTTGATTTTGTATTTTTGTCCTCTGCCACCGTGCCACATTCAGGGCATCCATTTTTAGAACAAAAGCCATGATTTCATGTCCCGAAATAACAGTGACTGTACACAGGAGAAAACTGTCTCTGCGTGCACATCACAGAGCCGCTCAGCTGAGGAAATGCGGGTTATGACAATCTGCTTCATCATTATCTCTCTCTCTCTTATTATCTTTGCATGTCTCTCGCTCTTCTCGTTTTGAGGTCCCTGCTTCTCATCTTTATTTTTATTTCCCTCTCTTTCTTCGCCCCTCCCTGTACTTCTCTGTCAAAAAGTGGGCTTTGATTAAAATATATCCATTTTTGTCCCTGAAACCTGACTGCATGTGCACGTGCTCGCACTGTACCGGCTCACATCATTACGAGATGAGCACCAAACAAAATCTGCTCCTTTTTGTCTTCTACTCTGTGACGCATTCATTACCATGTGAAAGATCAAACTCGAGCACGATAGCTCATACAAAAGAGAACCAAGCTAAAGCGAGTTTTCCGAACCATATTTAAACAAACAAACAAGCGAGCAAAAAAACATCCTGCGCCGCAACACATCACGTCCTTGTTTAACTCTACATTTGTTTGATTCACGCCGCAGGCAGCTCGCGAGTTGCCTTATGAAACGCAGCTTATGTAGAGCATCTCGAAGCAAAAGCTGGAGGAGATTTTATGATTTTTTTCTCCCTAAATGAGTGGAGCCAATAAACCCAAGCAGGCCTGGTCCTCTCCAGATGGATAGTAGGCAGCCTCATCTTCTTCGACCATTATTGATGAGTGGGGCAAAGAGAAATGGGTCAAAAGAGAATGAACTACATTCTCTTTGTTCACTCAGCTTGTTACATAAATGATTGAGATTTATTGCTTCCACTGTCATATTTAGTCGCCGGCCTATGATCGCCTTGCATGCCTGCCCTCAGACGATTGTTTCCCATATTAATCCATACACTTCTCTGCTTACAATTGTTCCCGGGCGTAAATAACTCATTTTTTCATGTAAGTGAGAGGCAGACGTTGAATTATGTGTGGATGGTGAGTTAAGAGAGAAGACTGAGCTCAATACATCATTTGTGTTCACAAGTTGGTGGCAAGGACAGATTACGGGCCAGCTCAGTTGGGCCTTTGACTGCAATAGACTTGCGAAGCCTGCGGTGGCCCGACAGCTGGAAATGAGGCATACAGAATGTACATTTTATATAGAAAGACAAACAGCACTTAAATGTCAAAGTCTGGTAAAATACGTTGTTTCTTCCAGGCATCTCCACGGCGGTAATATTACTTTCTAAACGTCTCATTGCAGCTTTGAAATTTAAGTATTATATAAATGGTGTGTTAGGAATTCTTATTTCTGTATTTGGGATGTCATTTCTCTTTATTCGTTTTACTTTCTTTTGACTCGTAAATGCATCTCTAAATCAGGCTTGCATAATTACGGTTTCCAGTAGATTTTAACAGATGATCATAAATCAGACAATAAATACATTGTGTGTTTTGTGCAGACAACAAAGGCAGGAGAACAATTAATGATAGTGTTCGACACTGCAGCTCTCAGTCCCCTAGTGGGCCAACAAGAGGGCATCTCCGAAGAGGCTGGTGCCCGGAGGCCTTGCATGACCATAATCCATCTCTGGTTGACATTGTAGGTCATTGCTCAGCAGGATAAACCAAATTATGTCCTGCTGATCACCACTAGCTTGGACTGTCACATGATTGGCAGTGACTACTATAATAAACAAGCTTCCATTATATTGCGTATTTAGCAGATTTTTTCAGCAGGAAATTATAAGGGTTGGGAACATGCTTTAAAAAAACGTGGACATTTCTGCAAGTGATCAATGAGTATCCACATGACACCCTAGCACCCCACAGCTCAACAAAGAGTGTCAGCATGGATAATTGTTGGGAGAAATTCTACAAGGCCGTCCATTCATTTTTACGCTCCGAACCTTTCGGATATCACACTCATTTAGTACGTTATTGTCAGTATGAGGAATGGGACATTGTTCTGTATTGTGAAACAAAGTGCAATAATTCATCACAATGCAAATTCCACTGATGACCTTTCTGCGAGAACACTCGCCCGTTTACACGCCGAACACACACGCATTAATCTTCTTCCCTAAATTAACCTTTATTAGAACAGTGTTGGTGTTCAAAGGGCCTGGACATCAATAAATGAATTAGAATAAATGTAATTAGGAGTTGGTGATTATGATTAAGGGTTTGTTGGAGAAGTCTGTCACTGTTTGCTGTTGCACGTTGTTTCATAAGAGGCGCCTGGAGAAGGCTCGCAGCTGAAAATGCAACCGCACGATGACTTGATTTCCTACCAAATCCACTATCACAAAGCCACCTGAACCCAAAGTATTTGCTCTTAGGCTAAAAGCAAAACTTGTCAAATGTGTGAAGTCATTGTTTACAAGCACCAGGTTTCGTTCCAATTAACCGCAGTAGAAGTCAAGTGTGGCTTGCATAAATTACAATCTTGTTTTGTAAAGCAGGAAAGGATGCATTCAACAGAATATTAGCTTGTGTCTGTTTAAAGTAAATAAAATAATAACAAGAAATTCCATGCAAAGGGACCCGCTTTGTATGTTGATAGAAATACATAGCTCATTCTAAGGTAATAAAAACAGACACGCATCTACTCCTAATGCGAAATGAGTCCGTTTCAACTTTATTAACAAAATGTGGCTTTTGAACCTTAATCAATGAATATGCGCTGTATCACATATGCATGTCCTTTCACATAGTAACATTGAGCGTCATAAAATCTTGATTGACAGGAGTTCCGTCCAATCAGCAGTAACTATTCCATTCCAACAAAATTACCTACCTTTTCCGGTTTGACTTATTTCTTGTTGTGTTTTCTTACTTGTCGTTTTGTTTTCTGACTTGTCGATGTGGTTTCTGACTTGTTATTTTGTTTCCCGAATTGTTGTTGTGTTTTATGATTTGCTATTTTGCTTTTAGATTTGTTTACAGTTTTGCAATTTGTTGTTTTGTTTTGCACTTTCAGGCCACCGTAGCAAGCAGCACATTTGTGTTTTTATATGGCTAGAATAATAAAACAAAATGTCCCCGAAAATCTATTCCAGGGGCAAATGTTATCCCCTGGTTAAACAGTTAGATGTCTGACAGTGGACTGTCACATAATTTCTCACTCCATTCCACACGTTTTATTCTCAATCTGTTTAGTTCTGATGCACCTGAGCAGCTTTGATCAGGGCAAAGGTTAAAGTCAGGGGTCAAACTCAGGATCGGTAAAGTCAGGAGTTGTAACCCATGAGGTTTATTCTGACAGACATTCTCTTGCTATTTCTGCCCCAGTGATTCATGGGTAATTTAATGCAATCTGTCACACTCCAGCATCATTCTGAACTCTACACTGGCTGACACTTCAGAGTCAGCACTGATAAATGGGCCTGTAGTCTCCATGGAGGCCGTTTTGGATTCGAGTGCTGGCTAATCCTACAACAGCCGTTGTAATAATTATCTCTAAATGATCGGAGTTTACATACTTGATCTGTTGTTTACATGCCCTGTCAGGTATAGATTTATTAGTATTATCTCACAACTCCCTTGAAATCGTATTAAGTTGAGGATTTCTTTCTTCTTCGTGGATGAAGGAGGAATCAAAGTTATTTTAGCAATTCGGTTTGGTGAGGCTAACATGCATAAATAACACACTTCAGCTTTAGCTCTGCATCCCTTAACTCAAGTAATTATCATTTAATACTTTATATACTGTATGATTAAAAATGTTGATGGGAGAATCTGTTAGGAGATTTACGATTTTAATTAGGGCTGCTTAAAAATGAACAGCGCTGACTTTGTTGATTCTTATTGTGTAAACAAAGAGCGAAGGAAAATAATTATAGTAATGAAAATAATTGACTCCTAAGTAATAAAAAGCAGCAAATAAGCATCACATCATTTGGCTAATGCAGGCGACGGGTTTGTTGAGTTCTGCTCCGTTCTTGTCTCTGCCATTTTTAATCCACTTTAAGCTTAAGAGAGCTGTAGCCATGCAACTAATGTCGGCTGGATTTAAAATGCTTAGAAAATATATCCCAGTATACATTGCTGTAATAAGGTCCCCACCCCCTTTTCAGGGTCACAGCCTATGTACTGTAAATATACTTTGATAGTCATTGTATAATAATGTAGGATGTTCTCAGGGATTTAAATAATGTGGTTCCTTCTGCAGCTATTGTATATGCAAGCGCTGTCCCTGCCCTGCAGTGATGGAGAAGAGAGGAAGGTGAAAGGACAGACATACTGTATATTTTCTTGGATGAAGCCGGGTTTAAACTCACTGGGGCTTTGGTGAATTATATTCAAGCCAAAGTTAATTTAATTTCTATATTAATCTCATTCAAAGAAAGTCACCTGCTCTCGGATCACCAGCATTAAGATGTTTTAAGTCAAGGGTCCTAAAGGACGGCCACTCATTTCAACAAGAGTAAGGCAGAGCGTGCCCTTCAGATGAGTTATTTTAAAGTTGTCCACCTGGACTTTTTTTTGAGGGACGTGAGAGGAGAGACGAAAGCGAGATCAGGCCTCCCAGCGCTGTTTCTGGGACAGTTCCCCTGACCACGGTCGGCGGATAAAAGAATGACATGAGTGAGGGAACGTAGAGGTATAGAGGTAAAGAAAAATCAGCAGAATGGAAGAGCAGTCAGCCATGCTGATGTCACCTGGGGCCGAATCTTTTGGAGGGGATTTGTGAGTGTGGTCTTTGTAAGGACAGAGATTATTGAGATGAAGGCAGATGCCCTTTTCAGCATGCCACCCTCTGTGATCCAGCGGCGCGCACAGATAGCACAGTCATTACTGACTTTTTAAGGACATTGTGACACTATCAGAATTCTGCAGATGCTGTGACATCACTAGCGGTTACAGACGCTGTGATATCATCAAATCCGCCCAGTCTTGATGATATCGGTTACCGTCCACTGACTCTCCATCAGTGTTGGGGCGGCCTGAGCATTATTTCATCTTATTAAAGAAGTTAATATTTTTAAAGAATATTTTTTCACAAACATTGTACTGCAATGTTTAGCCGTAAAGCTGCTTAGAAACAGTATCCATTGGGTAAACTCAGTTTGGTTGAATTTGCAAAGTGCATTTGTGTTTTCGTTTTCGTATCCCCTTGTGGGCCAGGCCCCCCTGTTCAGAACCACTGATCTAAGGGCCTCTGCACCATTGCCCTGAAACTTGACAATTTTGGCCGGTGAGAGAGTAGAGTGAAGCTACCCAACATAAATCTACAGAAATATAAATAGGCAAAATCTTGAGAATCATAAAAATAAAGATAATATTGTTTAAACCCTGACCTTCAACCCTATGCATTTTTTCTGCTATTTTATTACCTGTTTGAATACATCTATGCCTCCTCTGCACTGCGTTTAAAACTATTTCACAGTAGACCTATATGTGTTATATGCCACTTCAGAAACCGTTTCTCTGCCAACTTTGCTGTGTAAAGGCTCTAGAGATATAGTCTACCCACACGCTTTTAATGCAAAAGAAATGCAACAATGTCCAACAAAAATTTCCATAAATCGTCATCATGTAACATAATTAGCCAGTTTTTACGAGGCGTAATGCAATAAATGTAACACATTACTTGTAATGCAATGTTCCCCAACAATGCCCTCCATTGACAAAATGAAATCGCTTACTCTTCGCAGATGCTGTGACATCTCAGGGTTTCCATGGATACGCTGTCACAGCCACATCATTAACTGCCCACTTCCACAACAGCAGTAATAACCCTCTCTTATGACCTCACTATTGCTCAACAGACACAACATCTTCATCTTGTAATGATTGTATAAGGGAAGCTATGAAATCATCATATAATTGGACATGATTATGTTTTTTCCTTTTATTCCTTTTATATAAAGTTATTTGTTTCAAATGGAATGCGCTATCGCCTCGCATCTCGCATGATTAATATTGCATAAATCATTCTGCTTTTCAATCGGCGACCATGACGTGCAGTTTATAATTCCTGCACCAAAATTATAGTGGGTCTGTAAAGAATCTGTCATTTTAGTGCTACAGTTTCTCAATTTTAAACAGAAATTCAGCTGAAACATGTGACTGGGTTATTCACCGAATGTCGCAGATGTGAAAAATGCCTTTTGATCTATTATTTAGTTTGCTATAACATTAACATTATTTGAATGTTAAAGATGCAGGAGTGCGTTCTCTGATTGAGGCTATCAAAGCTTCTAGAACCGTCTATGGAAATGAGTTTGAGAGCAACAGCTGATTTGTCACGCCTCTTCCCATGTCCCCCCTCTGTAAATCATGCCAATTAAACCCTCATGTGTCAATTATTGTGTTTATCTGGAGTTGGTTACTGATGAATTGTGGGTATATATGTGTGTGTGCGTACACGTGCAAGTAACCTCATCTGATTCCACATATAGGCACACTAACCAAAACAATAAAAAAAATCCTTTTTATATATATATATATATATATATATATTATTTACTATATCTTTTCGCTCCATAATGATATCATTGCAACAGGAAAGAAATGTCTCCAATTTAAATTCAATTTAAATAAAATAGCCAAGGAGTGCCGCTTTACTTCACTCTGTCTAAAGAAAAGTGCAAACTCTTGAATTTTCATACCTGGATAATTGAAGTTTTAAAATCAAGTGTTCAATATTTTTGCCACTACTAGCTTGGTGGAATCCAAAGCGAGAGGTATATATTCTAATCAGATTCTGTATTGTTAATATTCAATGGAAAGTGTAACAGTTCAGCTTTTTACAGAAGCAAAAGCTGTTTAAAAATTTATCAGATTTCCCAAATCTATTTCTTAGTCTGATTGTTTCATGCTCACATTGAACATTGTTTTCCTCAACATTTTTGAGGGGTTGTTGTCTACTTTTAACAGGTTTTCCCATTTTAAAATATGTTTCCCGTTATAGATGTAAATGTCATGTTAAAATAAACTTTGTTAGTCATACAGAAACATTCTCATTAAGCTGACCTTTGTCACCAGGTTCTGTATTAAACTCAGCATGATTCTCCACAGATTCGACCATTCTAGCAGAAAATTAAATTAACATAAAATCAATTAATACATTAATTAGTCTGCTTTAATTACATCATTCGGAGTCTACTTTGGGGACTAATTATTTATTTCATAATTAATGGAGGGTGATTAATTGTGAGGTTTAGACCGAGTATATGCCTTGCACCATTCCAGAGCTAAAGGGTCCCGCGCCTGCATAGTATACTTTCCCGATTTTTTGCATGCTCTCACCTTACACTTATTGTAGAATGGACAGAGTCCAGAGTCCGGAATTTGCCTGCCTGGGTGACATAATTAGCTTAATCCTAAATTGTTTTGCATTTTAGAATACATTTATTACAGAAACCGTTCCCCTGGAGTAAGGTTAAGCTCTTATCTTCAAGGATGCAACAGTAATACTTAATCAGAAAGCAGATGCTCTTTAATCTTCACATTATCTGAAATAATTCCTCCTAGATGGCAATTCAATTAAACGGAGATCCTTTCATACTTACAGTAAAAGGATAGTTCAAGCTCTCATGTTGTTTCTTGTCTGTAACTTGTCTGTTTCTTGACGTAGAACACAAAATGACAGCCTTGCTTGACATTCACTTTAATTTCAAGGAAACAATTAGCAGAATCATCATTATTAAAATTTGTAGTCTTTGTTACTCACTGTAGAAAATTCTTTAAAATATGGCACAATGTACAGTATCGTTACTTTTTTTACTGTTTCATCTGTAGTTTGACATTTTCACTCCATTGTGCTGTGTTTTCAATGTCCATGAAACTAATAGATAATGTCCTGGCAGAAAATAACAAGAACATTTTCCTTTTTTCTTTCATTGTCAACAGTGCATGGGTAAAATATGTCATTTTTTGGAGCTGGAACAACAAGAGGACATTTCTGGGTGATAGATTACAAAACGCGCTTCGTAAAGCAGTTTGTCCATTAAGGGCCATTGTAGAAACAACATGGCGATTTCCATGTTAGAGGACCCGTGAATGTAGATAGAAATAGCTTGTTATAAGATAATAAATACACAACGCTTCAGTATGTGAGGTCTTTATACACCTCTGAAGAAATAGTTATGTATGTTATATTGCATTTCTATCAATAGATCCAAGTTCTATATTTTACTTGAACAATTGTCTCGTTTGATTTTTATTTCTCTAACAGACTTTTAGCAAATATATTTGACATAAAGGTTAAATAGAACTTAAAGGGAACTCCATTAATTCTCCTGACCTATGAAAAAGCTATACGATTTTATGGGAATTCATCAATCAACCATAGTGGGGTTTAAACCTGATATACTTTTTTTTTAGCCCAAATGGTTGATACAGGAATTTTCCATTCTATGAACATAACACACCAGCATTGCAGTGGTCTCATAGTGTTTCAACGGTACATCCCAAGAAAACCTCCATCAGATGGTTTCTAGCAGTCAGACATCTGCTGGTTGTGCATGTGTGTGCTCCGGGTGATTTTCCTCCTAATTAGCTGTCATTGGTAATATGCCCATATCAGGGGTCATATTATCATTGGGGCTGATATATTCTCGGCGTAACCACACCACTCATCCAAAGGGTACGTTAGAGGGGGTGGAGGGAGGCAATGTGAACTTGGGGAGTTAATGAGGAATCCGACATAATTTAAATGTAGATGTGTGTCATTAATCTTAGGTGTCCTCCCTCACTCTTACACTGTTTAATTCACTCACTCCCTTTCGCTCCCTGAATCTTCCTCTTCGAACCTGAAATCAAGCTAGCTTGATATAATTTGGGATAAAGAAAACTATTACACAATACATGATGCGTTTATGATGCTCTTCAGACTGCGGGGACCACCGGGGCTCACGGCTCAAACGCGGCACGGTATACCGTTACTTCCTGTTTAGCTCCTGTGGAAACTTTTCATCAGCGCTGTTTCTCGTCCAAGCTTCAGAACTTCTCTCCGCCCACCTACACAGGCCTATATGGCTCGCAGATGAGAGTCGAGATAAATGTGCAGTCAGCTGGGCTCACATCCCAGAATAGACCGGTAACTACGGCGACTGTACGTTCGAGCGAGCGTACAGGAGTTAATGTAACCACCTCCTGCGCTCCACTCTTTCTTTCACACTCTCTCAGAGTAATTGCGCGTAATTGGTGGTCCGCTGAGACGCTCCATCCACTGCGTGTCCATCCCTTGTCTTTCTTTGATGATGTTTTGGATTGCTCGGGTTGTGTCACTGATAAGGCACGCGTGTAATCGATGTTGAGAGGTAGTCGTGGAGATGACACGACCCTCTCGACTGCGTAACCATAATTATGCCCACCCCCGTTATGCGGCACTTGATCGCAAACGATGTTTGAATTTTTTTCCCCCACCTCTTAATTATTTTTTAATTAGCAGACTCTGAGAGAGAGAGAGAGAGAGAGAGAGAGAGAGGGAGGGAGAGAGAGAGAGAGAGAGAGAGAGAGAGAGAGAGAGAGAGAGAGAGAGAGAGAGAGAGAGAGAGAGAGTTGGAAACACTAAGCACCAGAGATCATTCCCTAGTTAATTACTATAGGTACACACACATATAATATGGATTTTCAGTGTATTGTGTTAAATGTGATATGCATTATTTTCCATATGTCATCATGAGGGGGTTACTCATGCAAACAGCAAACCCTGATTCCTTTAGGAAAATGAATCGTGTTTTTTGTTATAGTAAAATTATCGTATATTTTTGTGTGTGTTTGAGTACCATTAGTACAACCATCGTTTAAAACCGATTAAGTTGTGGCTTTACTGCAAAAAATTTAAATAAAACTATAAATACTGCAAAACCATGTAAAGTTTTTAAAGTAAAATGAAAGCAATAAAAAAGGAAAGATTGTATACTATAAACATCTATACATTCCCCGCTCTCTTAGCTTTAGTGGGGTGATTGTTATAGTTTCTGTAGGTGTTTGTGCGGTGATTAAGATTACCATGACAACAGTGATCAGCTGTTCTAGAGGACGCCTGGATGCATTACCTTCTATTTTACATATTAAAACTCATTTATAATTCATAATATGTACTGTTTATACATATATGTATACATTGAGTGCCCTGTCACTTTGGATAAAAACATCTGCCAAATGCATATATGTAAATCTATTTTTCTCTATGGTCATACAGTAACAATTAAAGACCCCATGGGGAGAAAATCAAGTTTTTAAGGTTTTTTATATGTTCATGTTGTGTTTTTTTTTATTCTTTAAGACAATCCATGTGCTATTTTATAGTTTTAAACCATTGCTGAGTATTTTCTCCATAAAACTAAAGTTTCTCAAAGACAGTTTAAGAAATGCTGAGACTGCCCCGGTGTGTGATGTCATAAACCTGTAACCAATCACATCAACTCCTTGCCACATGCAAGGATAGTGAATAGATTAGGCTCTGAAATAATCAGCTGTCAGTTTCATTCATATAAGGTGGGGCTAATTTGCATATTCATGTATCTGCCTATACTGAATGAAGCTGGGGTGTAGAGTTACATTCAAGCTATATTAAGGCAGGAAAACAAATCACAGGAAAGAAATTCAAATATGCAATTTTTATGGTCAATGATTAGTTTTAATCATAGAGTAAAATGATCAACCACGGGGACTTTAATTAAGGTTGTATTTGTCTATCTTACTAAATGAATTAGATAAGGTGAACTTATAATGAACAATGATGTTTTTCAGCATTTAATAATCTTTGTAAATGTTCGGTAGTGTCATTCCAGTTGTTCATGTGAGTTCGCTCTTTTTTGTTGGTAAAAGTGTATTAACCATGTTTTTGGGTGCATTGATTTCTATGTTTTTGTAACTGTATTATTTATTTAGCTTTAAACCATAGTTATTAAGGGCTGTGCAATGTGTGCATCGACTGTAGAAGTATTGTTACTTCATAATAGCTAAGGTATTAACTAATGGTAACATATGACCTTGTTGTAAAGTGTTATTATTCATAAAATATTTATGTAATATCTAACATATGCAGCTTAAAATGTTTGCTAAATTACAGCATTCCAAAATGCACTTAGTTCACCCTTTCATATAACATCACTTTCATGACCTTTTATTTAACCCTTACCTTAATGTGTAAACAGTAATGCATCTCACCAGATTACTTGGGATCGGACCAACACATTAGGTATAGAGAACAGCTACGTGCCAACAACATTACTAAATTAAACATTCACACTGTGAGGTCATGTGACATCAAAGCTTTACTGTTGCATACTGCTGCATAGTAGGCAGGACATGCATTAATAAATATGCTATATTATTCAGCTGTGTTTGCTAGATTTGCTAGATTTAAGTCTGTGATCGGTGTCGTCAGTGCTCGGTCGGTTGTCATTCTGTTATTTTTCTCCTCGGGATCTGTTTTTCTTTAGAGCAGCTGTTGATTTTATTGTTTTAGCATTCACATATTTAAGTACATGAGCCAGGCCATATGGTGGCAATTCACTGAGCCAGGACTAGAGAAATAGATAAAGATAGAGAGAATGGAAAAAAAAACTTAATTTCCTCCCATTCCTCCCATTCTGTGTCGTTTCCTTCTTATCATTAGCACTATTATTAGTCACGCTGTTGTTATGCTTGTTTAAGGTGAAGGTTGATCGCTCTCGGAGTGTATTTATGCTTGATGTTGCTGAGGGTGTGGGCAGAATTGAGTGTGTGCAGACAGGCACATTTTCACCTGTTCACCTCCTCTCACTCGAGCTGCCGTTAAAGGTCTCCGGTCCTTACAACTGCACTGACACAAAACCAGCCACCGGCATTTTCAACATCCATCTCACTGCAAACATTCTTGAGAGAAGTATCTTCGTGGCAAAGCTATTTGTGCCCTTTGAAATCCAGGAAGTTTAACAATGGCCGTATTTGTACCGCAAAAAGACTGTTTTGTGAAATGATATAGGCAGCCTTGAGATATGATAGAAAAAGAGAGGTTGTAAAATAAATCAGCGTGTGTTTTTATGTGTGCACACGTATGTGTGTGCGGTTGCTGATTTATGGATATTAAATGAGAATGCAGTTCTATTTTTGATAGTGTGAAGAGTGGTGGACTTTGACAGAAGAGTAGCTATAGCAACCTACTCTTTGCTTCATTGACAGAGTGCCAGTTTTAATGTTTCTGGGTGAAATGTGGCCAATGAACTTTCTGAATGAAGCTGGCTACGAATTATGGCCCAAATCTGGGCTCGGGAAGGAGTTATGAAGCAGTAACCAAGGACATGGATCAGGGGTCATCTATCTCCAGCACCTGTTTTCCAAGGCGGGTTTTTGTGTTTATTATACCCCATATATTATCAGACACTGCGGATTCTACCTGCAGTCACTGAAAAACTTTATGGGCTCCTTTTATACAATAGAATATGTGGAGAAATTTGTGTCATGCTGTCGTCTAAAACTCTAACCCAAAGCAAGAACACAAGATACATCAACCATATGTTTTAAAAGGACAGCTCATCCAAAAATGAGTTTGCTGATCGTCATTTCAAACCTTAATGCATTTTATTTTTTTGCACAAAAGAAGATATTTTATAGAATGATGGTAACCAAACTACAGAATTGATTTGTGTCCATAGAGGAGAAGAGAATGGGTACCGTTTCTATTTGGTTAACAACATTCTATCTTCTATTGTGTTTATTTAGAAGAAAAAAGTAATACAGGTTTGAACTGACAAGAGGCTGAGTAAATGATGACAGCATTTTTGGATGAACTGTCCCTTTCAGTGCAATGCAATGTAAAATCTAGAAAATATTTATATTATATCAAAAAGGGATAGTACCACAAGGACTACAATTCTCATTGATCTTAAGATTAAAGTGCTTGTTGTATTATAAACACATACCAACTTTTAGAACTTCAATTTTGTTCCTCAGGCCAAAAGGAAATTTATTGAAACTTGACTCTTATCTTTCTGAAATCAGTCAGATGAACACATCAACACACAAAATGTGTATGCGGCTCATGTATCAATAATGCCTTTGGTGTCAGAAACTTGAGAAAACAAGTTTTCCTATACTTCTCTTTAATATAATGCAGTGTACATAAAATTTGTTCTTGGCTCTGCAAATCCTTCCGAATGATCTCAACCTTTGCAACAAAAGCTGCTGTTGAAGGATGCATCATTAAAAACTATATTAGACCCAAAGGCGAACTTGCACCCCATGTTATAACAGTAAATTCTGCTGCTTATTTCACAGAAGGAAAAAGAGAATTCTTAAAAACCCTGCTGAAAACTTTTTTTCATTTATAATGACTTGAGAGAAAATGATCATGAAAATATAAATGATGAAATGTAAAAATAGATATGATCTCTCATATTGGTTTAATTCAATGCACAAATTTCAATTTATGCGACTTAATCAACCTCATAGCATTAGAATATGTCAACGGAAATAATTTTTGAGAAGAAATCTCCATATTTAGCTTTACTGTTTGTAATAAAACGAAACGACCTATTCTCACAGCAATTCGTAACTATTTTACATGATGGCTAATTTGTATGAATTTTATGATGTAAATTGTAAACAATATATGCTTATTAGAAAAATGCAATAAAAATTCCCCTCCCCTAAACCAAACCATCACTGGCGTGAAAGCATATTGTACAAAAGCGCACTAATAAGATTGCTTGAGTTCATACAAAGTAGCCACCTTGTAAACTCTACAGGAGTAGACCTTGTTAGCTTAAAGTATGTGAAAATTATACTGTATAGTTGTGCTGGGCAAAGACTTTCAAAAATGAAATTATAAAATGGAAGCAGTGTTGGCCTACTTGTTGTTTAGTTTTGAAAGAAGGATCCCAATAGGCAGAGTCTCCAAGGTCTCTAGTTCTCTCTCTTTCTACCCATCCTATCTCCTCCCTGGTGTTGAATGCTTGTGAAGTGCTTATGGTAAAAGTTCCGCATATGTTCTGCATTGAAGTTGGGCTGCCGTGTAGATAGATGCTAATATAATCAACTGGCCCCACTTACACATTAAACACTTTATCCTGTACCACCGCTCTCTCTCTCTCTCTCTCTCTCTCTCTCTCTCTCTCTCTCTCTCTCTCTTTCTCTTTCTCTGTCTGTCCCACTTGGTTTTCCAATGTTCACAAATGTGACAGGATTTAAATAATTATAATAATGATAAAAAATACTTTAAAGTAGATAATAGTCATTTTTACAATACCAATACACTACACTGTGAGGTCAAATCAATTTTTCATACTGCTCACATTTAATTCTCTTTCATTATGAGAATCTTGTTTTCCATTTTGATTAGGACCCATCAATTATTGATGTATAGCTATTACAATGTATTATGTTATGTTATTAAGTGCTTTTATTTATTAATATTAAAGGTCAATCTGAAATTTAGCAACGAGCAGCTTTCCTGTAGCTCAGTGGTGCTTGTGGCCAGAGCATTGTGCTAGCAATTCCAAGGTCATGGGTTCGATCCCAGGGGATTGCACATAGTCAGAAATAAAAAGTAAATTTGGATAAAAGCGTCTTCAAAATGCATAAATGTAAATATAGTAGACAATATGTCACAGAGAAAAACTTATTGAATACATTAAATACGCCTTCTAACGTCAAACTTTAATCAAAATATGAATAAACGAAACGCGTTGGCTAATAGCTAGCTTGCAAAATAACATCCATGCAAGAAATTTCCTGATGACCGCCTCCTCTCTAAAAAACACGAACGCTCTCGCTCTCTCTTCTCTTAGGTGCCCACGACGACCTGCCCGCTCTGTCTGGAAGCTGATGTGTGCAAATTAAATGTTTTACGGAGTAAGAACTGGTCCACGCAAATCTGAGTACAAGTAGCATGTGATATTAATTTAAAACATACACCAGGTTGTACAGTCACAAAGTTTCCACACATGGTGCTTCACATGGTGAGAACCAAACATATTATTTATAATTGAATAAACAGAATTACGTTTTTTAAAGGGTTTGATCAAGTAGAAATGGATCCATGTCAAACATTGCACATGCATAGGTTGTAATACCGTTATCGATATCAGTTTTCAAATTCTGTAAATATATTGTTTGCTCATTATCAGATTGATGAAGTCTGGTTTGTTTGTTTTCTCTCTCTCTCTCTCTCTCTCTCCATCTCTCGTCAGCAGCAGTTATTTGTGTAAGTCTGGGTTTAAATGCTGTGTGTCAACAGGGCAGGTAGTATTATAGATTCTTGAATGATTGATTCCCCACCTTTCCTGAGAGATTTCTGCAAATGCTGATTTTAAAATAGCTCACCTTTCCGTATGGGATTTTTATGCTAGTTTCAAGCATGCGACACTACAGCATTATACTGTCTTCCCCTTGACTGAACAGGATAATGTATTGTTTTTATGGATTGCCATGACAGCTGTTGCAAGAGAGCAATGACAGAGCTGGCATTCATTAGTACCTTGAGGATGTGACAATCGAAATTAGGTCTCTGTGATGTACCGGTCCATATTTCATCTCAAAGCTGGAGGACTTTCACTGCTAACATTCTGTGTTAGGTAAGCCATGCTTCACGCAAAATACAACTGTCAGGCGTGTCGGCTCGCAGTGTGTTCTAGCATGGATTAATGTGATATTCCTCACATTTGGTTTGTGCTTGTGTTGCTTTCTTGGCTTCGTCCCAAACTCATACCTTGTGGTGTCCCTACTCTCCGTTCTGGGTCAGTGCGTGTGTGTCGGTGTGAAGGGAGGGCTTGTTCATTCGGTGTCACCCCGCTGTTAACCAGATACCATTACGGAGGTTAAACCTTTTCATCTATCAGGCTGTGATGATCAAACAGAGCCAAGCCTGCGGCTCGTGCACAGGAGTGCTGTTAAACTAAAGGACATGCCAAAACAAGCACACTCGCACACACTCGCACACGTGCAAGCGGGCGTACACGCTCACACACTGGGCATAGCTGGTAAAGACTCATCTGGAAGAAAAACAGTCTGTGTAACCAGCCAACCGATTCTGCACCAGCTGATCGGTGTGTTTGTGTTGGCGTTCTTGGAAGGCAAGAAACAGTCCATTTACTCATCGAGACAACACGTCGAATCTTTCAATTCTTTGTCCACTAACGTGACTCGAATCAATACGCTGTGTTTGGTGTCGATACGCCGAGAGCCCATTCTGAAACTCACCTCACAGCTTGCAGCTTCATTTCCAAACGCAGCGCTTAAAGCAGCCAATACTCAGGCGCTCGGGCATTCGTTTTTCTGTACATTGTAGTTGTACGTACACACGACTGTCTAAACCCCATCTGCGATTTTCAGTCGTAATTTACTCAGGACTGCAGAAATGACCTAGAGCAAATCCATAAATACCTCAGATTTCATTTTTCTTGTATTGATTGATACACTATCGAACAATACAGACAAGCGAGGTTTAAATATTTACCAACACATCATTTCCAGTCTGGTGAGTTTTGAGAAACCATTAAATATAGAAGCGAGCTGGTAAAATATGTTTGTGTGATATTGGTGTTGTTATGAAAAAGCATGATTATTGATTATTTTCATACAAAGACACTACGGAGAGTTATTACGGGGACTTTCAATTTCCAAACACGACTAAACATACATTATAATTTTCTATGTCTATAGGTTTTTGTGACCAATCAGCTTTGTTTAATGTTTGAGATTGTGAAATGGGTTTTATTCTACATTGTTCAGCCAACAAGGATGTTTTTTTGTGAATTTCTTTTTTCACTTTGTAATACAAACACAAATGTTGCAGTTAACACTTTGTAGTTCTACCCATGGCCCACAGAAACTTCTGGACACTCAACTCAAATTTGGCATGAGCTGAGGCGTTTTATATAGACTCACATTAATCTTCTGGCCTTCAGAAAAAAAACCTCTTATTAACCCACATAACCAGAATAAGATAATTACCTTTGTTACTGCTCTTCTGTGTTTAATTCTCGTTGGGTTGAGTGTGTGTTTGCGTGTGTGTGTGTGTCTATAGGAGGGATACTATAATCTGTGAATTAAGAATATTTTATTATCTCCTCATTAAGACTTATCATTTCCTGACGTTTTAATATTGCTGGTAACAAAGGTGTTTTTTTCAAAGACCTGACAAGTCAGCAAAAACAGAATGGTCACAAAATATCATCACATACTTCATAGTGGACACATGAGGAATAAAAAGGCTCCTCTAGTGCGCGTAAAGGAAGGGGAAGGTACCCTAGAAAACACTGAGACTAGCAATGCAGATCAAGGCAGTGAAGGGATGGTCTGAAATGATGACACACTCCACTTCAGGGGCCCACGTGCTACCATGTAACACACACATCAAAGTGACTTTGATCACTGCACACAAACACACTGTGCAGGTAAACAGGAGAGAGTGAGAGAATGGAATACTAACGTCGGTTACTACTTACTGCGTTCTATAAATGGTATGTAAAATAGTATGCAACGTGGGGATAATTTCAAATGGCAGTATGCTCGGTTGCTTGCCTGAGCTCTCTGTTTTGCATAAACAAATGGGGTTATTTTGCACTTCTAATCCTAAACCTAAAAAAACATCTGAGCTTCTGGCAGACACAGGGCAATGTTAAAAATCACATTCAAAATTACTTCTGGTTCATTTATCATGTTGGAAATAGTAGGTCAAGTCGAGTAAATTGCATTGTGGGAATGGCTCAGAATATTCCTTGTAGCTTGCTCTGTTCTATACTGCACATTTTGGCGATTGTAGTACTGTAGGTCATCTCTCATGCATGCAAAAAATTTGCATACTGTGCACTGTGCTGGAATAGCGCAAGTGGTACTGTATGGTAGGATGTTTTTCCAAACATAAGTCTTGTTTATTAGACAGAGTTCAGTGCGCTGTAAAAATCCCGCAACAGCTGTGTGTATTTTACAACAAACCTGTTATAATGACAAAGAGCCCTGGAAAAATCACCTTTGAAAAATGAGTTCTGTCCATTTGAGGATAAGCTTAAAATAGCAGATAAAACCTCTCGTGACATTCCCCTTTCCGCTCAAATTTCCGTTACAATTATGTTGAATGTAGTTGTACACCCAGACATTCTGACAGACTGATCCACAGACGGGCTGGCAAACTTGAATGGCGTGGAAACCCGATTTTGTCCAAAATGATAATGCTTCCGGTGCACTTGGATGTCTACTGTTCACATTTTGGAAGACTTACGTTGTTCCAAATAAAAAAACACAGATGTTTTTACTACATGAAAACATTTATTGTTTCCTGGTTATTTACTAGTATGTATTACAATATTTAAAAACCAGAATACTCAGAAATTGTGCAAGTTTTGGATGAATGACAGTAATGACACATTAAGCACATTTGAACAAAAAGACTAAGAGTGCATTAGTCAACGTTAAACACTGTGGGACGGTTTCCCAGACAAGGATTAGCTTAAGCCAGAACTAGGGCTTTGTTAAATTAGGACATTTAGTTTTTACAAACACACCGTAACTTACAACAAACATTAAACAATAATGGCACTGCTAACTGTTTTCAGTTTAGACAGCTCTAACATGTATTTTAGTCTAGGACTAGTGTAAAGCCCTGCCCCAGACTAACTTAAATGTTAGAGGTATCCTGATCAAAAACAACTTGCACTGGCATATCATAAAATCTACACAACAGCACAATTATTTTGTCTCAATGCACACAGTAATGTTTTTGTTGTTGTTTTTTTTTAACAACTTAAATATGCTACTTTAACTAAGATCTAGTCCTGGTTTAAGATAATCCTTGTCTGGGAAACTGACCCCAGATGTATCAAGATATGCAATTATTTGTCAACTTTTGTTCATACTCAGTGTATGTCTCTGAAAAATGTTTGGACACTTAAGTCTCACTTAAAATGAAGGCATGCCATTGCATTAGTTAACAAGAAATGAAACAAAGGCATTTTATAATAAAAGTAAGTTTCAAATAATGTATTTGTCAAACTAAGTGACACATGTTCATAATGTGATGCGTTACAGCTGTGTTTACTGAGTAGCTGTGTGAACTTGAGATACAAATGCAACCGAGATGATGATTTTTTATGAAACATTTTTAATTATTCTTCCTTTAAAAAGCGGAAGAAAGTCTAGCATCATTTGTTTGCCTACTGATATGATATTTGCATTCATTCTTCTTCAAAACCGGCTTACAGTAAGTGTTTAAATGTTTTTGGAGCCACTCTATAGGATTGTATAATTAGATTATCACTGCATCTGTTTCAGAGTTTGTGTGTGTGTTTTGGTGTGTGTTCAGATATAGCATCATAAGTTTTGTATTAGGATTGATGCTATTTTTAGCTGGTTTGCTAAGTTAATTTTAATATGTACTTAAATATTAACGCACACTTCTAGCAAATACCACTTTTAAAAATGCAGTTATATATAAATCCATGTCCTTCTAAAAACCTTAATTTCCATATTTCACATGAACCATTATTATTAGTCACCCTTCATGTGTGTCACTGGGCTTTAAATATTCCAACAAAATAAAGCATTACAAAGTGATTGTCAACTTTGAGAACACTGTATTTAATCATTTAAAAAGTCAAGTGTTTTTCAATTCCCTGAAAATTCCCTGAATTTATGCATCCAAGGATTCAAATATTTTTTTAATCATTCAATTTATACTGTTCATGATTGTCTAACAAATAAAACATTTGGGTTCTGTTGGTTGACCAGCCTAGCCGATATACAACTCTGTCTAACACAGTGACTGGAATCAGGTTTTACAGTGTGGTGTAGATATATAGCTGTAGATATATAGTTCAGAATCAGCCTTACAAGAGATTGAGCTGTATGACATCAGCGGAGTGGGCAGAAAATACTGGAAGTTATAAAAACACGTGGACAGTAACTGCAGGAGAGAACTCACTCCCTTGGGCAGGGGGAGAGGTGGTGAAATACACACAGAGAATGTTTGTGGTTTTATAGATGAGAGAGAGAGGTAAAGAAACAGGCGAAACCAGAGAAAGTGAGTGTGTTTGTGTGTTTGTGTTCTGAGTGGGCTTTTCTTCTGCTGTGAACCTCCTCATTGTTATGCAACTCACATAGCGAGAGACTCACCCTGGACAGGACAGCAAAGTGTTTTGGAAAAGACTCTCTCTCCCTCTTGCTTAGACACACACACTAATGCACACACCTGGGTCTCAAGGCTGTCTCTTTTCAGAGCTCACTTATAACATTTGCACACATACACACACATTTCGTCTCTAAGTTTAAAGTAATAGTTCACCAAAAAGGATAATTCTGTTTCTATTTACTCATGCTGTTCCAGACCTGTTTGACTGACTATCTTTCATCCGTCCAATACAAAGCGAAGTGTAGTCATATCTCTTTTTAAAACTGTAAAAGCACATTGAGACAGGGGTAATTAAGCTCCAAAAGTTGTAATAAACGTATACAAAATGTAGGTCATAAGTCTCATTAATAGCTTTTTTTGCCTAATATATATTCCAGTCCCCGATCTCAAGTATAAATCAGATGTGTATGCTTTCAAAAATGAATACGGTTCAGAGTGAATAAGGGCTTACATTTCAGGCTATTCCTCACACAAAACTGTAATATGGCTGCATGCAGTATGCAGAAAATATTGGACAAAACTTGTACGGTATGATGATTATGTTGGACACTAGTGAGATGCATTACAAGCATAGCGCAAAACATTTTCTTTTGAATTTCCCAAAAGAAAGGAAACCATATGGAAATGTAACGAAAAAAAGACGAGTAAATGATATCTGAGATTCGATTTAGTTGAGCGATTCCTTTAGCTGAAGGTGTTCCTTAAGCCACATAGCCATCCGCCGTCGTAGCGCACGTAGGTTTTCGGGGCGGACTTTAGGACCATGGAGAGTTCTCCCACAGTAGCGAGCGCACACAGTGCGTTTTGAAGAGGAAACCCCCACAGGAGCTCTTGCTGCCGGATACCTGAGACATCTCAAATCGTCCCTTTCCTCGCGCCGCAACCGATCGACGAGCGCACGGCGCGCCAAGGAATGCGCAGGACTGTCCGCTGGAAGAGGGCGCGCGGTCACGCCATGGGTCCCCCTTCATGATCTATGAGTTTCTATTGCGTTCTGATGCCGTAAAGTCACAGAGACCCTTGGAAACCTTTTGAATTCTCCTTCAAGCAGCGTCTGTATTGGAATAAACTCAGCTGGTGAATTTGTCTTCGGATGGATCATTTGGTCAGATTCCCCATTCACCGTGATGCGCGCTCGCTCCTTTTTCAAGTGTCTTATTGACTGACCGCGGATCAATTTTTGGACGTGGGTTGACGGTAAGCTCGTGCTCAGTGTTAGTTTACCATGCGAAGTTTGAAGTGTGTATGTGTGTGTGTGTGTGTGTGTGTGTGTGTGTGGTTTTGGAGAGGTTTCATGGCGATGCGGGGGTGGCGAGGTGATCTGCGCTAGCTCGTGAAGATGCCAGTGTACTCTAACCTTTACGAAATAACATCTAAATGTGGGGTTCAATGCACGGTTTATGACAACTCGTTTTTGGTGAAGGTATAATTCTAGGGAGAGACTCGCGAGTGCGTCAAGAACGTATCCCGGTTGTCTTTAAGAAAATCAAGAGGAAAAACAAATGATTTCCAATTATGGAAATGTGGCCGATATCGTCACTTGTGACATTTTTATGTCAGTCAAGAACAACCTTCCACTTCCCATTAACGTAATGCGAAAAATTGTATTATACGTTTTTTCTTTTTACATTATGCAAATTATTTAACGTTAAACATGGTTGCTGTACTTGACATTTTTGCTGATTTTTCTAAATCTTTGTGCATACATATTCGTATTACTGTAAACAGTATAAAATGAGAATCTTCCCTAATAATGACGAGAAATACAAACAAACTTAAAAGTAACGCTTCCGTCACACTGAGAATGAAAATGTCGTGTTCTTATCCTCTTTAATTTCGTGTTAAGTTGTCAGATTTTTCCTTCAGATTCTTTCATAAACAGAATTTCAGGTGAGATTCGTTAACATCTTGATATAAACCACGGACATTTTATACGCTCACAAAATGTAAGATTCTTTTTCAAATCGTCGTCTTTACATTATTGGCAAAACGACGGTAGAGTGTTTATTCCAATTGCGCTACTTTTGAAACCCCACTATCAGTATATTACATTTTAGCTTGATTGATTAAATGTAAAATAAAAACGCAATGTGCGGCACCGTTTGAGGTAGCTTGTTTAAAGGCGGTGTTTGCGGGAGTATTGCACCCTCCTGCGATGGTATGGACAGAACACACACACACACAAGCACTGCAGTGGCGTCTGATCACAGTCTGAGAGAGAGAGAGAGAGAGAGAGAGAGAGAGAGAGAGAGAGAGAGAGAGAGAGAGAGAGAGAGAGAGATCGCAACGAAGAGAACAACAATCTGCTCCTGAAACCGGCTGCTACAGTTTAAACCTCTTGTGAGCTTTTCACTCTTGAAGCTGTTAACTCTGGTTCGTTTTTTTACCCTGGGTAGATTTACAGTTATCTTGAGTTACATGTGTTCGCTGTTTCCTACAGTGCATAGTCCTCGTAGATAGATTTAACATCGCGTGTTTGTAAATCTTGGATTAACGTTCTTGTTTGCATATTTACAAGCTTACTAACTTGGGATACATTTTGGACCAAATGTTAAAGTGTCTCATTCTCAATTTATGTTTGCTGGTACTGTTTGATAGTAAACACTGAAACTAACACTATTGCACACTTATATTTAGGATTTACTTTAATTTCTGCTCAGTAAATGACCATTTGTCTGTTGCTTTGTCATTTGATATAGCAATTTCTGTCATTTATATGGTTATAAAATATGTATATTAACCAAGGGTTAAGCATAAGTGGCTGTTTCAAATCCCTCATATTTTCTTTGAGGAATTGTTGTTAGAAGGTAAATAAAATTGCTTCTGTTTTATTTATTTTGGAGTATCTTGGTTGTATAGACTAAAAGCATTGTTAATGCTGCAATTTACAGGGTGTGGGGGTGCACTAAACAATGCATAAGAATCAACAAACCCGAGGCATGGAAATTAAGACATGTCATGGAGGAAGAGCTACGATTCTGTTCCAATGAATTTTCATAAACACGCACAGCCCTCCCTTCCCTTGTGCCACCCACCAAATGTTTCAATCCAATGTGTAGCCTTACTGCATTTGTTATCAGATCAGTGTCAACTAGTCAATTTCTTAATACTAATAATTACTTTCGTTTTATCCCTCAGACCTGTTCCAAGAATCCATATATGAAAATTTGACAAAAATGACTTTGACAGTCCCATTGACTCCTCTTAAAGAAACTGTCACTCAGGTTTGGATGTGGCATCAGGCACAGCTCGTGTTTATTGTGTATGTGTGTGTGCACTTTTATAAAGAATGCATCTATTCCCATGGTGCGGCTCTTATTGCCTAGGGTCAGTTGGAAGGAGGACACACGCACACACTTTAAGCTATGGGGAGCAGAGGGGATCCAAGAAGATCTGGCTTCGGCGTGTGTCATCACCAGCAGCATTTGGATGCCCTATTAATAAGAAAGGCATGTTCTGTCGTGAGCTTATTTTTAGCCTGGAGCATTGGTTAGCCACTTGTCGATAAAATCTGTGAGGGAGATATCGCAGAAGCCAGCAGGAAACCAATAAGCGTTAAGATGCGGCCGTCTTTGATGTGATTGGCGCAATGATTGGTCATTTGACTGTGAGGCGTTCTGATAGGACAGCTCTGTCTATCTTGAGAAGCTAAGCGCGTCTGTCTGAACGTTTTTAGCCCTGATACATCAGCAGTTCAAATCAAGATCACATATCACTTCTGTGACAAAACCACTGTGATTGTTGCCCCTGATCCGTGGAAAGTCACGTCTGCCGGGTCTGATAAAAGCATGCATGTGTAATTTAAAGTCATGCGCCGCTATCAATTTTTCAAAAACCTGCTTTAGCACAATGCACACTCCGGTTGAACTCCAGATTAAAAAGCTTTTCCGGGTAAATTGGAGTAAACAGGTTGTGAGTTTGTTGCTCTTTTGATTTTGATGCGAAATGGCTCGTGTGGCAGAAACAGTCATTGTTATAAAATGGCTCAAAATCTTGGATGGTTTCAACTTGTAAAGCGGTATGTTGGTTTGTTTGTGTGCGCGAATGGAGCATGTACGGGAGATGGTTCTATTGTTTTCCCGGCAAACAAAACACACTCTCGAGAACCCCAGTTTCTATGGGACCACTTTGCCGGGCACAATATCAATAAGAAGCTTCTCGCTATCTGTGTGTGTGTGTTTGTGGGTATGTGTGCATAATGAGAAGAGTATGCTGTGGGAAAGCCCTCATTATAAAACAGTTTGAGCTCTCAGGCCATTAAAGTCAAGTAGATAGAGAGTGAGGGAGAGTGTGGAGGATACTCGGGTGGATTGCTGATGATTGAAACAATAAGTTTGTTCTCTATTGTCTTGTCAGTAATGACTGCTATTGGAATCCTTTGGGATGAAACATGTTGTCAGCTCTTGTCCAGGTGATGCTTGTGACCTGCGGTTCATTGATTGGTTTTCTCAAAAGAACAGTAATCGATTGGTAATAAGAGAAGAGATAGCATTGATCTTGGGTTGGCGAGAAGTTGCGGGGTCTTTTGGGAAAGTCAAAGCCGATTTCACGTGAAAACATGAAGCGGCCTTATTTGAAGCGTGGATGGGTGAGAATCATCATCACCCATTGGACCTCATGGGGGTGGGGTTAAAATTTGAAGGATGACACATCCACATGAATAAATTTGAAGATGATGGTGCCGCATATACAGTATATTTGTACACAAGTGTGCGGTGCAAAATATGCAACTCAAATTGATGCACGCACGCATAAACTCATTTACTGCTGGATTTCCTGTGGCTGATGAAGTCTGACATGCAATCTTTTCTTGAGTTTTTTTCAAGCTCTCTTTCTCTCTATTACCGTCACTTTCTATCTCCCTTAAGACTGTCAAGCTGTCAGAACCCTCGCTGATTCCCACCGAACGGTATTGAAACCTGCCGTGTGTATGGTGGCGTATGCACGTCGGTGCGAGTGTGTGTTTGTGCAGACCCAATTTAATCTCATATGCAAGGAAGGTATCTGGCACTTGCAATATGACAAGAGTTTTCAGTCTATGAGGCACTTCTTACCCTGCTTCTAGTCAAAAAATACTTCTGTATGTTTCTGTTACACCCTTGTTCATTCATTTATACATTATTGATTTTAGACAGACAGTAAAACTTGACACCCGATCTCGCTTTACGGGCTCAAAATTTCTCGATTTTATTCGCACGGCTCGTGTTGGCCGCAATTTGATAAGAACCTCATTTTGCTCTCTCTCGTCATTTAACCTTGAAATATAAGCCTGCGACAAATGCGCTGGATTCTAAGCCTGACAACGTTTGATGAAATTGGGTATCTGAATCCATTTTCTGTCCTCTCTCCATAAATGAGATGGTGCAGTCATTTACAGCGACGAAACTGAGTCAGGAACCTAGTCATCAGTCAGAAAAGCAGCCCAATAATGACAATCACAGTAATTCTGAAAACATTGGATGGGATGAAGATTTGGATTGAACTGGAATAAGGATTTCCCAAAGGGAGAAATGTTTTATTTGAGAGCATTGTCAGCTCTTTTAAAACAACATTATACTGCAATATGGTTCCATTAGCTAATGCATTAGGTATCATAAACTAACAATGAATCTGTTACAGCATTTCTTAACCCAGGTTTATATTCCTTTATAAATTATGCTTTTGTTCATTGTTAATTCATGATCATTCATAATAAATTAACCAATGGTAATTCATACAAAGTAATATTCGAAAAAGGTTCAAGTAAATTCTCATCCACATTCAATTTTCTTTTTCACTTGATTCTTTTTCATTATTGTGATTCCATATATGTCACGTAGCTTTGTTGGCGTGTTTCTATTGTTTGTTGACAGTTATTGGAGTAGTACAAAATACTTCATTAGTGTTACGCCGATATTTGAATGGAGATGGGTGTTGTGTTATGATCAGGTTTGTTTGGATCGTGGATATGTTAAGAGTACTTCTGACTGTTGTAGGTCTTTGTTGAATATGATTGTTTTGGACACTGGAGTGTCGTTGGTGAGCTATGACATTGGTAATGCTTTGTATAGTACATTCAAGTATCATTTTTTAAATTGTGTACTTTCAGTCAGATGGTTAATAGACTTAGATTTCTGATGAGGGTTTTTCCGGTAATGTCAAGAGGTGATACTCCAAATGTTTTCAAATGTGATTTTCTTTCCCTATTCTGTTTTATTATCTTTATATATGTTGAATTAAAATAGCCTTTATGAGCATGACTTTATTATGGAAGCCCAGAAGAAAATGCGTCTGCTGATTTAATGAAGCTCTCAGTTGTGTTTCGTTTTAAAGTTCCGCTTCAGATTTTTCATGTAAAATTCATAGCATGTAGCAATGAAATTAGCCCTTGAAGGTGCTAATGATTACAGGTAAAGTTCATAAATATTGTTGATTGTTTTGTCTTAGACAATCTGAGCACTGTTTGATCTACCGTGAAACTAACATGAGAAACAAGAGACAAAATTGACTGTTCACCTGGAAATACATACTTTCTTCCTTTTCTCATCATTAACCTAATTGCTATCTTGGAAACAACTGAGAGGTTTCATTTGTTATTTTTATTTCCATGACTCTCAGTTTTTCTAAGCTTACAACAGTGGTAATCAAACTGTATATTAGCAGTTAAAAACAAACAGTAAGTCTAGATGTATTGATTGAAGCCTCATTATAAGTCAAGGAATTGCAATGGCTCACTTGTTAAGCTTTTGTGCCAGACGGAAAATTTAAGTTGCAAAAACTCCTACCATGTTTTTATGATCAAGCTTAGTCTTAGGCTTTTATATTTCAGTTTTTATTGATTTATTTGAATTGTAAATAATATTTTGGCTAAAGGTCTTCTGTCGTTTTGTGTATGCTTTTTCTCCAGAAAAAGCTGCTTGACTTTAACTTAAGTTATAGTTTTCATGCTTATGTCTTGGGCTGAGCATCCGTTAACTCCTCCCCTTCAACCGTCAGTCTGCTGCCCGTTCCATTTTTAAATGCAACAGCTGTTTTCATACAGCCAGCCAAATCGCAGAGAAAGACACAAATTTTCTCATTAGAAATTCCATTTCACTCGGAAATGCGTCAAAATACGGAAGTAAAAACGATCGCAACTTCCGGTTCACGGGGACTTTAATGTTTTTAGTCGTCTGATAATATCAGTGTGCCAATTTGATGGTAAGGGTCTATACTGTAAATCTTGAGTCTTACGGTAAACATTTGTACATTAATAAATGCAATTATTTAAAATCTAATCAATCTGAACAATAGCTGTCATAATGCTAAAAAAGATAAACGCACCAGCAATCTCTACAAATCACATCTCAATTATAAAATTCACCGGACAAAAGGTTTGGAAAATCTGGGGGTCAAACATACACATGTCATGTTAGATGTCATTTAAATAGAAGACCTTACGTTTCTTAGAAAGGCAAGCTCTTTTTTTCTTTGCCACCCATTATCTTTGCTGGCCTTTTGACCATCTATGATCTGTTCCTTTTGGACTTTTGACTGAGAATGGGTCGGTCTGGTGAGGGGATTAGTGGTGCTGTGTGTCTGGAGGTGGTGTAGGAGAGCAGTAATACTTAATAATTAATCACCATCACCAGTGCAGAGCATGGAAGAGTACTCAGGGGTCGCTTGTTAGCCAGGGCCGATCAGTGGAGTGTGAACAGTCTGCAAGCCACTTAAACCACATACACACACATACACACTTGATCAATACTGAACTTCAATTCATGTAGGGACCACGGAAAGACTGATACGCGTGTGTCTCTGGTGGAGAGGCTGTAGTCAAGGTCACGTGTGCACTAACAAGTCCATGACATAAACAACTTTAAGGAGTCTGTACGAGACGTACATTTATTGTTTCTCAATTCCTGCTTATGCACTCAGTCATACACACGCACGTACTTGAACGCACACACAATTTATGCCCCCGAGCATGTTCGACTTCTGCTCTGATATTTGGCTGGCATGTAGAAGCTGGAACTGCTACAATAAATAATGGAGTCCACAAAGACCAGCTTGGTCTTTATCTTTTTTTCATACGCACAAATACAAGCCCACACCTAGGGAAACGCACATATGTGCAAGACCGCGTTTATTTGCCTCACTGACATCTATATGTAACGTCTGAATATAGATGCAGGTATGGTTGTCCTTGAGTCATTCGTTCTGCCGTGTCGTGAGCGTACGTGTGTGTGTGTTGGTTTTAACAGTGTGTGTTTCTCTGTTCATAACTCAGCACTCTTCCTCCAGGGGCACTGTTATATTTACCGCATGGTAAATGTGTTGACTGTCAGACCTGGAGGTGTGGAGAGTTTAAATTGGATTAAATCATAAAATCACCACATCAATCATTCACAGCTGGTCCATCCGCAACACGCCTGTCCGCACGTGTGCACGTACGTGCGCGGATATTAGCTCCAATGAGAAATAAGGAATACCTTCTGTACACATCCTTCACTGGACCGTAATTGAATTGCCGGTGGTGACTATGAAGAAAGCATCGTTCATAGACTGATTTGATCTTTGAAATGTTCAGCGGAGGAGATTGTGGAAATGTGTGGCTGTATTATTAGTGGGTTTTGCTAAGGCATGCATCTCTATTACTTTTGAACAAGCCCTGAACCCAAATCTTAATCTCTCTCATTACCAATAACTCAAATCGTGTGGGTTGTTGAGGTTAGGTTTGCCTTTTTTTTGTGAAGGAATCTGAAATGTTTTGCCCTGCGGATGATGAATTTATGGAAAGCCATAGTCATATCTTAAGGCCCAGAATATTAGAGGTTTTAGGATATGGGGTCTTTTGAGTTAGGCAGTTAAGCAATCACTTTTCACTCAGAACAGACTAAAAGCCGCATAGCAACACCTTGTAAACCTGCTAGAAGAGGAGCATGAAGTTTTTCACATCTCATGTTTACCGAAAATGCTAAAATGTGTTTTACCTTGACGTTACGTTGCATACTAAATGATGTCAGGGATTCATTAAAGCTTGAATCAATGGTCCCGTACACATTAACGGCTGGCTTGGAAAATGTGAAATCCTTAACATTTTACCTTTTCACAAATTTTCAGTCTGTCTGTTAGTCTCTCTCCTCTTTTAGAACCCAGAGATTATGTGTGGGAGAGGGATGATAAGCTCTTTAAAGAGATCACAAGAGCACTTTCTCTCTTTCGTCCCTCTGTCTTTTTAACACACACGGACACATCAACACTCCCACACACACACACACACAAATGTCTATTAACCTTTCAAATGCTACTGTTCCTGATGGGATTTAGACCTTCCAGTGTCTGAATTTGGCATGCAATTCTTCATCAGTAGAATGTAATTGTAAGATAATTGCGGTTGAACAGGAATGGTTTGCGCACACTTATTAAGTTTACATGAATTACGTTAAATAGACGGGAAACGGGTTATAATAGCGTTATTGGATCGGGTATATAACGTATAAGATCTTGGAGGGAATTTTAAGAATCCTGTTTAGCTGTGGGGTGTAATTTAGGGCCCACAAAGTGACAGAAGCTGTGCATCATAGGGTAAATCATGGTGACAGGGTTGTGAAAAAGGGATTATGAACCTGAAATGTTGTTAAAGTGACTTATCTATCGGAGACTTGAAAATAAACCGAGGCAGATTGGGAGTAATTGACATAACCTGTCAAGCACTGAGTGTCCAGCAGTGTGGTTCACCTGATCTAAGTCTTTAATTTATTTTTATAAATGCCTAAATCTTAATATATAAAATAAAAGTAAGAATGTGTCATTCTGCAGGGCTATTTAATGAATCAATAATCAAAATTTCAACTACCCAGTGCATTTGCACTTAAATTCAGAAACCAGTCTGTGTCTGTGTGTCTTTATTAATGAATATTTCAGGCAATTACGTGTTCAATGGACTTTAGAAGCTTGTACATAGCGTTCAAATGTCATGTTGGTCTTTCTAATCGCTCTCCTCATTTATTCTGTCACTTTGTAATGGAGATGAATTGCAGTTTTTTTATCTTATTTGTTAACTAGTTTGATTAAAATGAACATTGGGATTTTTACATTATATTTGCTTTCTCATTTTTGAGTCTTGGTTATATGGTGAAATGATTCATACACAAGCAACTTGTCTTGGAAGCACAAAATGCACTGCTTGACTTTACCCGGAGCTATTTCGAGTAAAGAGTGCAGAAGAATATCCTCATAAATTGTTATATGTCTAGTGGTAATATTTCTTTTCCGTGGCCGTATAGAGTACTTTATGTCCTTTATTACTCGAAGGAAAGAGAAAACAAAAAAGTAATAATTGTGCCCTTATTCTGTTATTGGAATCACTTGGTTCCCTCTGAAAATAGATTTCTGTTCCCTCTCAGATATGGAAATCGTATGGACGCTGTGCACAGGCAGCAAACAGAGATTAAAATAGATTTCAAATATTAACACAGAAACTCAGGTGATTGAGTGGCTGTGTGGCAAGGCACAGAAATCAGATAAAATATGAAGAAGTCTTATGTTAATTTGATTTGACCAAGAAGATTGTATCTCTCTTTGCTTTGTCTCAAGCATATATAAAGTAAAACACAGAAATGTCTGAATTTCTGAGAAATTCAATTTTGCAGACTGTGCATATTACTACAGGAACTTGGTAAATGAAGTACAGAAGGAATGAAAATCCATTATAAATAAATGCAACCATGCAACAGGTAAACTAACTTCTATAATATATATGTATTATTATAGAGCTGTTGAAATAATTAAGAATCCATTCTTCATTTGCATTTAATCCGCATTTTAGATTTTGGCCATTCCAGTCCAGTGTCTGTTGAATTTCAACAAAATCAAACCTCAGGAGTGACATAAAGTCATTCAACACCAATGTGAATGACTGACAGCGAGGTCAGGTTATCACATAAAACACATATTTTTTACTTTTGTAGAAATATAAATTTTGTATTGATTATAGTGCATGTTTTCTTTGCAGTATTTGATGTCCGAAAAAATACAGAGCATCTTTTCTGTTATTTTGACCTTCGTTTTCTGCAAATAGAAACAATGTCAATCAATGTCTCCATGGTTTGGTGTACATACAATGGAAGTTAACGGGGGCTATTGTTGTGTGGCCAATGCACTGGGTATTTGAGCCACAATGTTTACCCTGCTGAATGACCAGCATCAGCACCCATCCTGGTCCAGGTTGTTAAATGCTTTGTATTGCTATTCTTGTGCTGGGTTGTGAACCCAAAAAAACTTTCAGCAAATAAGCCTGGGTGACTAAAGAATGTCCCTGGGCAAACAAGTTAAAACACCCGGTGGGTAATGCGCCAGCATCCAAAACACAGCATATGTTGGTAATCATCTGCAATTTGACCTGCTATTGGCTTTCTGCATAGTTGTCTCCGCACGAGGATTGTTGTCTCCGCACAAGGATTTTAACATCAATAAATTCACATTTTACTTTGTAGTCCTGAGCTTATAGAGAAAGCGGATGCATCATTGCATGCAGGTATGCGGGTGATTGTATGTTGTCTGTATAACATGTGAGGTTTGTCTCTCTACTTCCATCAGGTCGGAGAAGAAGATGACAGCTCTCAACCCAGTGCTGTTTCTGCTCTGCGGTGTCTCTGTGTCTATGACGCTGAAGGTTGTATCGAAGAGGGGCTCAGGTACGTCCACCGTCTCTCTCTCTCTCTCTCTCTCTCTCTCTTTCTTATTAATCACAGAGGGACGCTTCAAGTTTTAAAGCGGAACATCAAATAGTATTTTACGCCATAATGAAAGCCGCTATGCTAAACTGTGCTCACGGGCCATGTGACCGTATGTATTAAAGCTTGATTTAATGCAATATTGACGGTGAAGGTCATTCGTGTGTGTTCAGAGAGTGTGTGTGTGCTTTCCCTCATGCATCACCAAACTACACATACACACAAATGGGAACACGTGTAAACACACACATGCAATTTTTCAACAGAGAACAGGTTGGGAAGAGAGAAGTGCCAGCCCATCTGTCAGAGGTGATACTCTAATGTGGGTGTGTGGGGAGGAGGGTGTCTGTGGGTGTTTTAGATTTTGTGTGAGAAATTGTGTGTGTGTGTGTGTTTGACTGACTGACTAGGCAAAAGAGCACAAAATGAGAGCCAAGACCACCGTGTACTCCAGATAATTAGGTGCAGGGAGGTGTTATGAGTTCAGCCGCAGTTTGATGTTCCTCAGGACAAAATAATATTTTTTTCCCATAGCATAATGAGCGCACAGAAGAAGAGTCACTCAATTACCGCAAACTCAAACTGTTCACTGAAAAGGATAAAAAAATATGAACCCTATTTCATTGTTGGCTAAAAGAACGGGTTACAGACATATTGCGGGAACTTTTAAGTACATGTTCACTTCATCCCCTTAAATAAGGCATGAAATGGCATGGGCAACCAAGTGTGTTCATAAAAGGGCTATTCTCTCAAATATTAATATTTTGTTGTCATTTACACACCCCTCATGTGCTGCAAAAATTAATTTATCCACTTGTGGTCCAGTGAACTGTGCGCCGCCATGTTGTGCAGAAGCACTTGAGGAGTCCCAGCTCGTGGTTCTTTCCCGGCTCCTGTTTCCCTCTCTCTCATTCCATAATTCCCTGTCTCACATTCCACTTACTTATCTATATAAAGGTGCAAAGGCCAAAAAAAGAATCGAAAAGAAAAGTTACCTAAGATATTGAACGCTTTTCCACAATTGCGCTGAACCGTTCTAAGCACAGTCTGAAACGGTTACAGTTATGTTTCCACGTGGGCCTGGTTCGACACGGCACGATTACGAATTTTTCTCGGCTCGTCACGGTTGTCTAACCATGCTGAATCATGCTAATGAATGCGTGCAGAGCCGTTATAGCTCAGTCTCTTGAGTTTCCAAGGCAGCGCGTAATGCGTTTGTGTTTACATTCTAAACATTTCGGTTATCAGCCCTGCGATTGAAAATGAAACCATTTACGTAACAACTGGCATGGATCGTCACGGAGTGGAACGATTAAGCCACGAGAACGATTCGGCACGATGGTGGAAAATCACTCATTGAGAGGCTGCTTACACAAGACCGTTTTCAAATAAAAATTTTAAACTTTTTATGTGTTTTGTTTGTTTGTTTACACAACAACATTTTGGGGGATAAACACTCATTTTTGACAATAGTGTTGTGTGTTGAAACGCTTTTATAATAAGCAAAGGAAAACGCTTATGTTTTGTACTCCATTGTTGTCTTCTTTTTTTAAAGAAAATATCAAGGTTACATTTAAAACAAGCAAAAACATTCTGCAAATGGGGTTATAAACTTGAATCGTTACTTAAAGGTCCAGTGTGTCATTTTTAGGATGATCTATTGATAGACATGCAATATAATATACATATGTATAAAGAGCTTACACATTGAAGAGTTATGTCTTTATTACCTTAGAATGAGCTTTTTCTATCTACATACACCGCGGGTCCCCTTGCATGTTATTTGCCATGTTCTGTCAGCCGTCGTAGTGTTTCAAAAGGGAGGGGGTTAGTGAGCGGTTGGTCGCAATTCGCAATCTTGCCACTAAATATTACTGACTGGACCTTTAAAGAAAGTTAAAACTTTCTCACCCTTATTGTTATTTATTGGTAATATATTTTAAAGATAAACTTACACATTCTTAAATTTTCTAGGTCACTTTCCTGTTCAAGAAAATGTATTTTGATTTAATTATTTTTTTATTGCTTAAAGAAATTTTTTGCAGGGTGTCAAACCAATATGACTTTCTTCCTTAAAAAGAAGAAAATATAAAGATTTCTGTTTCTGCTTTTTACACACAGTCAAAGTAATTGGGGACTCGGCCTGTCAGTCTGTAACACTTCTGCATAACATCTTATTTGTGTTTGACTGAAGCAAGAAAATCATATTGGTTTGGATTAACATGAGGGTGCTCAAATAATGCAGATTTATTTATTGTTACGTATTGTGGAATGAAATGAGCTAAATTTTATTTTAGCAAAAGGTTATTGAATGAATCATGAACAGTGGGCATTCCATTGCAGAATCGTGGTAGAGCAGAATGTTGGTTTGCTAAAACAATGCCTAAACAGCTATTTAGCTATTGTTTAAAATAGAATGGCCCTTGTTGCTAGGTGACATCAGGCGAATTGGAAAGTCGTTTCAGAGCTCATTACAGCAAGTTATTACATTTGAATGATGATGGAAGATTACAAAGAAAAACATTTTTTTGGAATGACGTCCGTTGATGAATTGCGCACAATAAGACCAGGAACGTGACGGGAATTTCTTGGAGACTTTTCAAAGCAGCGGGTTCCTGTAACTGAACAAACATGCTGCTTGCAACGCCAGGGTCAGTAGTTCAATTTCCAGCAATCGAATATACTAATAAAATATGTATACCAGGCACCAGTTGCGGAGCGGGTGGCGGGGGGGTGGCTTTTGGGGCTCAAGCCACAAACGTTTTTTTCAAAAGCCCCGAATCTATCTCAGATTTATAAAATGAATTCATTCAGTACGCTGGGTGGCAGCATTCAGCTTTAAACTCGGCCCTCCACTCCAGTCAATTTTACAGAAGAAGACGTTCAGATTAAAACAAAGGTAAATGATATGTGTGCAAATTAAAATGCTGAATCTTTTGACATTTAACACGCTTTTCCAATCGGTCATTATTACAGTGGCATCGTTATTTCTGTGAAAGTGTTATGTGATGTGAAAACTGTTAGCTGATGCAGAGATTACAATGTCTTATGTTAACACTAGGCGAATAGGCTACATTGCTCAATGTGTGCCGGCCCAATGTCGGGATATAAGTAATCATTTTATACCGACTTGTTACTAGCTTTTCTTGTTCCTGCGGCTAGCGCTTGTCAATGTCAAAAAGTTGACCAATCAAATGAGAAAGATTGGTTACACAACCAATTAAATTACAAGCAGAATGTCAGCCAATCTGACTGAAGAATACCGAACTTCAGCCAATCGGCAGAAACCATGACTGAATTCAAGCGCGGAGATTACTGTAGTGAGACGTAAGAAGGCAGACACCCCAATGCCAACTGTTTAAAATACAATTGTAAAATGGTAAGATTCAGAGATGAAAACTACTTAACAGGCTTCAAGACTCTATATTAGTAATGCTGTTTATTCCAAATTCCTAATCAACCTTTCTTATGTAACTTCATAGTAACAGGCTTATATCAGACGTATTCTGCACGTTAACTCTTTCCCTGCCAGCCTTTAAAAAAAGTTGCCAGCCTATACCAGCGTTTTTTTACATTTTTTCTAAATTTTGGTGGCTCACAGTACATTTTCTGTAATTAATTTATGAACAAACGATATATCAAATGAAAGAACAGAGTCTCTGCTTTCAAACAAAAGAAACTGAAATCTTCTTTTGTTCTTTTTTTATCACCCCTTAGATGTGGGTAGGTTTCTCCACCCAGATTAGACTCAGAACAATCATTAAAAACAGATCAAATATATACGTTCGAGGTTCAGAGATTCTGTACTTTTTACAAAGGTGTGTAACAGCTCCAACTGCTGTACAACAGTACAAACACTGATTGCTGTAATAACTCGTCCTTGGCAGGGAACGGTTGATTTTTAAATGACGAGATAACTTGTCAATGGCGGGGAAAGAGAAAATGTAATTGTGAACATTTGTGTTGTTATGGTTTCAAAAAATGATAATACAAAGAACAGTTACAAAAAAATGTATATAGCTGCCATAAATGGGGAAACAATATTCTCCTTGGGGGACCATGCCCATTCATTTGGGCTAAGCCCCTAATGTCTACAACGTCTGGTTCCGCCCCTGACAGTCACTGTAAATTGTTTTAGAAAGAAAGATCTGCCGAATGTGTATGTGTAAGATCACATCAGAGTCTTTTGAGCTTGTTTTTGTTAAATAACCTGTTAGTTTCTTTAAGGTACTGTGGAATTACACATTTAGAAACCCACCATTTCTATTGAATGAAAGCAAGCTGACTGCATGTCTACTACAAAGATGCACACAAATCTGAATCGGCAATATTTACCAGTAAAGAAATTTGTGTGCTTTAGCAAAATTGCACATTTGATATTCGACAGCATTCCTCAGATGCCCTTTGTGAAAGTTAAGTTGAAATCAACCTGGAATTTTCTTTTAATGAAATGGTAAAGTCTGCTGGTGAAACCAGCCGGTGAGTTTTTATTGGACCATTCGTATGCTTGACGCTGTGCTCAGATCAGTGGCTCTTCCGACCATATTGCAGCAGTCTCAAAGCTTCAAAGACACTATTAAATGTCAGACACATCAACATCACTCTGCAGCTCCAGATGAAATAATAACTCTCTCCCCTTCCATCTGATCATCTCAGCAGAGGCCCAGGGCATGGCCCAAACAACAGTATACGTGTGTGTGTGTTTGTGACTTTGAGCAGCGCAAACACACATCTCATCTAAAACAGCAATTCCTCTTGATGTGTTTTAAAGGATTTCACAGCTGTAATTGAACGGGGTTATGTTCTGATGCTCCTATGCTCTAATTTTCTCCTGCATTATGTGTGATGAAGATCTTGAGTTTGAGCGCAGATTCATAAAAAGAGATATGAGAAATGAGATGGAGGAAAAGTCATCCTCAGTTACCCTGGAGAAAAATGTACTGAAGAAATGCGCACTTACATTTGAATGAAAACCGATTTATGGAAGCATTCAACCACATTTCTTTGTTATTTTTGTATTTGTAAGAGCGCCTGGTAATTTCGCGGGATTTTTGCGATTTGGTTTAAATAAAACAAGTAAACCTGTCAGATGTGTTTTAGTCAAGGTAGATTTTATATTTAATTTAAAAGGATAGTTCACCCGAAAATGAAGATTCTGTGAATCGTAATGTTACCAACATTCTTCAGAATATCTTCTTTTGTGTTCTGCTGAAGAAATTAAGTCATGTGGGTTTAAAATGACGAGTAAATGATGACACAATTTAAATTTTTGGGTGAACTATCTCTTTAAATTTAATATAAAATCTACCTTGACTTAAAAAAGAAGATCAGTTTGAAGTCATATGAAGTCTCAATGCCATGGGATCGATTTCCAAGAAACACTCAAATTGATCAAATATATAATGCCGTTGTCATTGTAGATAGGAGCATCTGCTAAATGAATACTGTAACATATGCTAGGCATGTTAATTATTCTCACCATGTCTTTACTTTTATCAATGAAGTACAAAAATTTCACACTGATTTTCTTTATAAATCACATAAATTCCAATTAACGTTTAACTTAAATCAACTCTGACACACACACACACACATATATATATATATATATAAAATATATATATATATAAGCGTACATCTAAGGTGTCAGTTCTCTCTCATTAAGAGCTTTGCAGTTCCCTGTTTCTCTCTCTCAATCTGTTTCTGTGTTTTTAAATGCTAATGACGGATTAGCCCATGCTGTTGCCTCAGGATTTTCTCTCTTTATTCCTGTGTTTGTTTCAGTTTTCTCTCTCCGGTCTCCCTCTTTTCTTTTCCTGTCATGTTACTCTGACCCACAGACCCTCTCTCTTTATGAGAGGCAATGAAAAGCTTCAAACATCAGAATAGACTTCAATCCCTCTTTTCTCCATCTTTGTCCACTGAAGGAATTTTTTCATTATGTCCTTTAAAGCTGTGAGAAAATGGCTCTCTCTCATTGGTTAAAAGAGCCACCTGCTCGCACAACGAACCTGGTCGACCTCCGTCACTATGGTGAACTGCAGGCGGAGGTGAGCGGATGCGAGTTATGGGAAAAGAGTTGGAACAAACAGTCACGCTATTATCCAACACAGACTTGTTTGAGGTTAGCGGGCATTTGAGAGGTCAAGGAAAGGTCAAAACGAAGGACGCCCGGTCGGAACGGTGGGTAGTCATGGAAATGTCCTTAATTTGCTTTATGCATTCGGGCTACGATAAATTAGAGGCAGACAAAGCGATTTTTGCAATCGAGAGAGGGGTAAGAATCCATGGGAACAGTAAATAAGAGGAGAAGTGCATTGTGGGAGATTAAAATCGCTTGTTTGGCCCAAAACACATCAGCTCAGAAATATGGGCTACATAATGAGTTTATATGAATATACCTACTCAAAACAGCTATAACCATAAAGCACAAGCAAAGAAAAGGAGCCTGGTTCTCCCTCTTCCTCTCTCTCTCTCCCCGTCTCTACGGAGAGCAGTAGGAAATGGAAATGCACACTTTATGGGTCTGGGTGATTGGATTTGCATGGCGTCAAGCCAGCACAAACACACACACACGCAAACACACAAACGAAAGCGCAGAAAGTGTCTAAGAGAGAAGTGGTAACTCAAAGTCGACATGACAGTTTTACTGGGGTGCAGTTGCTCTCAGTTCCTAAAGCAAACAGCCATTTACTGTTGCACTAAATAGCGACTAGAGTTTGCCCTCAATATTGGAGAGAGAAATTACCGGCTCGAATTCAAGCAGGGAATTGGAAATTAGAAAGCAACGTTTGAGCTTCTTCTTAAAAGAATAGCTGTTAATGTGCAATTGGAGTGAACCAGCCAATCAAGATTGAACACACTAAATGTTAGATTTGGCAAAACGTGATTACATACCATATCTCTCAATTACACTCGCTAATGCAGATCTATGTTCCTGCCAGATCACTGCGGTCTGCAAAGGAACAACGACTAGTGGTACCATCCCAAAAAGGAAAAAAGTCACTCTCCCGTACCTTCTCTGGATCTGTTCCACATTGGTGGAATGATCTACCAGCTGCTACAAGATCAGCAGACTCGGTTGGCATCTTTTAAAAACGCCTAAAAACACATCTCTTCCGTCAAAACGTTGCTGTCCGTCACTAACCTCACTATTCTTAGCTTTTTATACTGTGCTAGGCTTTAATGGACTAGTTTGAAGCACTTTATAATTGCTTCCAATGTTTCCTCATCTGTAAGTCGCTTTGGATAAAAGCGTCTGCTAAATGACTAAATGTAAATGTAAATGTTTCATCTTTTAAACTCTCATTTTCCCATTAAATGGAAAATTGGACTCTCGAAATGCTCAGACCTCTTGAATTTCTGTCCGGACGCTTGTATTTATTTCCGAAAGCATTGAATTGATTGTAATTGCGACTGAAAACCATTTTTACCAACATCTCTCATGTACAGATCCACTCAATTATTACTGCGGCACTCCAAATTGGCTTTAGACGCATTCAGTTTCCTTTGATCATATGTGAGAGCCTCTACAATCCTGCTCGAGTCTGTCGAATTTGACGCTAGCCCACCTGTGGCAGGATGACAGCGTGCGGCGTACTGCTGCTTCATTGCCTCTGATCACAGGTCTCTGCCAAGCCTTATTAAGACGTCTCAATTTAAGTAAGAGAGAGATAGTCTCCATATTCCTAAATGGTTCTTTGTTAAAGCAGAGCATTTGAATTAAATGAGACACAATTGTTAATTTAATTCTACTGTAATTGACTCCAGTGGTCTGGTGTACTATGCTTATATCACAGAGGAAGACTGCCGTCTGGTCGAAAGAGCGAAAGAGAGCCGAAGAGTGACAAAGACGGTGAACGAGTATTAGGAGACCTCCAGGGACGAGGTGACCTACAATTAGTGACAGTAACATGATAACTCAAGGCCAACAGCGGCCCATTAGCATATTTCATAATTGATTACGGGAGATCTTCGGAGGACGAATATTTATTCAGGGCTAGTTAGGGCCAATTTGAAGGTGAATTAATGAGGAAACGAGACTTTAAAAGAGACCTGCGCTTTCTCTTTCTTTAACCTCCCGTTCCTTTACATGTTGAATTATGCAGGTATGTAAATTCGAGGTTGATAGAAGAAAACTAATTCCATCACAAATGTTCAGGACAGGTGATCTTTCCGATACGAATCTGTTATGAAGACAGTTCTGTTCTGCAAAATATAAATCCTGTCATTATTTTTTCACCCTTGTTTTTTCCCGAACCTGTATATGTCTCTTTCTTCTGTATGACATAAAATAAGAAATTTAGAAAAATGCTCAGGGTTTTTCAATGTCCATGCAACAGAAAAGGATTGGTGGACAGTGTTGTTTTGTGTTCTTCAAAATATCTTATTTTGTGTTTTGCCAAAGAGAGGCATAAAGGTTTGGTATGACATGAACGTGAGTAGCCTGAATAATGACAGAACTGCCCAAAGAATCTTTAATATAGGCTAAAATAACTAGATATCAATAGATATTTCTTATTGTATGATTATTTATAAAAAATGTACAGAAAACAATCAAATATTGTTATGAACAATTTGAGGAACTAAAGCAAAAAAATGTTATCCCCAACCCATATTGTTTTCTTCTGCTCGCTACGACCAAAACCAAAACTTCAGTCCAACTCCATCTCCTTTTGTATTCCTTGAGAAAAAGAAAATCATACGGGTTCGGAACGACATGTGGTGTGAGTAATTGATGACAGACGTTTTTAAATGAACTGCTCTTTCTGAATCTCTAAGGATACAGTTTGTTCTTTTTCTCCCTGCGCTGCCACACATGTAGGCAGTGCTTTATTTTGAGGTGTAGGCACATCAGTGTGATGTACTAATCATGACCACACTGCTTGGAAATGCGTCTGTAGTTATGGAAACTCTGTAGTGAGGCATTTTAACAAGGTTCTTATCTAAGCAAAAGAAACCTACTTAAACTAATTCCCCACCTCCACCCACTTAACCAACCGCACACACACACACAAGCCCTTCTCCTGAAGATGAGTGATTCCCAGAAACGTAAGAAGCAAGTGCACACAGAGGAGATTACAAGTAAAAGATTATTTCTCGTTTTATCTCCTATATTTTATTTGTAATGCGCTTAAAATTACCCTCATATAACACCTCAGCATCGGTTCAGATGCAATAATGGGAATAAAGCTAGTTGCTTGCCTATGCAAAACCTGATGCTAGGGTTTTGTGGGTGGTTGCCAGGTCATTGCTATGCAGTTGCTACGGTGTTGTTAATGTTTTAAGTGCATTGTGATGCAATTGCAACAATGTTCCGTTAGGTAGTTGTTAAAAGGGTTCTGGGCGATTGCTATGTGGTGGTGTTTCACGGAACATTGCTATGCAAATGATAGCAGGTCCTCATATGTAGTTTTCGACTTGTTTTTCTGTTTAATCCACAAGGTGAAGTCCTGTTGCTTAGAAAAAATGTACAGTTCCTCAATAGGCAGCACAATTTAGATATTGTTAATGCTGGTGTGGGACAAGTTACGCACTGAAGTATAGTTCTTTGTTTAATAGTAATTAAGTTTAATAGTATAGAACAAATCCCTGACTTAAAGTACGAGCAATAATAATAGCGATGCTTGCCTTAGCATACACCATTAAAAACCAGTCAGCATATTAGTAACATTATCAATAACACAGTAGATTTAATTCCCTCTTCCTCTCAGGTAAATGCAGTCATGCAAAACATTGTTGTGACCAGGGAACACCAACGTCATTTGCTTCTAAATTCGTTTTCATTTGTGTGTGCGCACGCATTATATTTCCCATGAGGACTGCAGAGCGGAGAGAAGGAGAGAGAGTTGTTTGATCTTTAACAGGATTATTCATCGTCTTTTCCTTTTATTTATTTATATTCTTCCTTTATGCGCAGAGCATCTGGCCAGCATTTACACTATTAAAGCACACACTCCTCACAAGTTTTGTGAGGTGTGTGTGTGTGTGTGTGTGCATGCGTGGAGGCGTAATTCCATGACCCAACAGTCCTGTTGCTTGATCAATACTGCGTTGAATTACACACAAGTCCTTAAGCCAAATGTTTCAAGTAACCTCCGCACTGTCAGCTCACTCGCTCCCTCGACCCACACGCATACACGCACATCACATGTACGTGTCAGCTTTATAACGGCTATTTAAATTGCTGAGGACTAGATATTTGCACAGTACAACATATACTGTACACCGGCGTGATTGAATTAATTCAAATGTCAGCAGTTTGATTTGTGGCGGAAAAAAAATTAACAGAATTTTTCAGGTTCAGTGCATGTTAAGGTCTATTGACGGCAGCTTGACGTGTCCTTTACTTTGTAAAAACGGACAACGAATAAAATGCAAGTCTACAGGCAAGGCAATGGTAAACAGATAAAAATAACTTAGTTGGCAATATCTTGAATTGGCTGTTTATTTTATTCAGTAATTTGTATTGGTGTGGATCTGTTGAGAGGTTATGTAGAGAGATATTCAATTTGTTGTCTTAAAAAATATATATATTATTGTTCACTCTCTCCCTTGTTACTCCAGCTTTGATCCTCCTTGTAGCATACCTTGTACACTAACAGTACTGTTTACCGTGTTGACAAAATGTTTATATGCTCTCCTACTTGTAAATCGCTTTGGATTAAAGCGTCTGCCAAATGAATAAATGTAAATGTTGTCTATATTAAGATGTAATGTAGAGAGATGTTATTGTGTTGTTTTGTTGAGATGTAAACTAGAAAGAGGATATTACTGTGAGTCTTGTTGTGTATCTGTTCTCCAAAACAACTTAGAAATACTCTCTAATTTCTTGAATTTTTGTATATCTGTTGAGATGTGTCAATGTGAAGTTATTGTCATTGATCGCGTTTACATGCACAGTCTTCCAGAGTCAAATATCTCTCATTATAAATCTTGTTTATCTACACTCAAAACGAATGTGTTAGTTACTAAAACATTATGTTACGATATTTGAACACATTGTGTATCATTTTTATTTGATTGTGTGTTAAATAAACACACAAAATGTGTTGTTCTTGACTAAACACAGAGAGTTGAGAACAGACTGTGCTGTTTTTTGTGTGTATTATGCAGACAGAGGTTATTGTTGTGTGTCTTTTGAGATGTTATGTAGAGAGAGGCTATTGTGTGTCATGTTGTGTGTCTGTTCTCCAAAACAACTTAGAAATACTCTCTCATTTCTTGAATTTTTGTATATCTGTTGAGATGTGTCAATGTGAAGTTATTGTCATTGATCGCGTTTACATGCACAGATTATGCTTAATAAGCTGATATATATAAGGTCATGTAAATGTGAAAAACTTTTATCGAGGAAAGGTCATAGACGGCTTAAGCAAAAACGGATCGGCAGAGGTAGTTTTTTGCTCATTACTTTGATTTCGCGCTGCATATAAAGCCCTTTACAGGGTTTCTATCAGTTTTGTTTATGTGCGCATGTCTGAAAGTGCAATAGTAAAAGTTTGAAATGGAAGTAATAGTAAAATAACATATGAAAGTCCGCTCTCGAATCATGCAGTTGATGTAAAAACGTCAAAATTAAGAACCTGTTGCATATGCAGGTACTGCGGACATGAGAAGAGATATAAAAATACAGCTTCTGACCTTTTTCCCGCTGCATTTTTAATTACTAAACAGACTATCGACGATGACGTCACTACAGGCGAGAAACCCGGCAAGTCTCAAACTTCCGTGTAGACACGGTTTTCTGCGTAGCCGGTTTATTTCTATGCATGTTAACATGTGAAAACAGGTTTCTTTTTAAGCTGATTTTTGATCCGTTTATTATGTGCATGTAAACACACTCATTATGTATTTGTTGAGATATTATGTAGAGAGATGATAGTGTGGATCGGTTCAGCGGCCCGTTTCAATAAGGCGGTTCAACCAACACCGAGTTAAAATGTGAACTCAGAGTTGATTTACTAATGTACCTGTAAATGTACCAAAAAAACTAATCAATTAATTAGTAAATGAATGAATGCAATAAAACTGAAATAAAAAAATCTTATGCACTCACTCCCCATCAATGCTCTAGTGATAAGAAGAGTAACATGTCATGATGTACAAGACACTTGTTAGGGTATAAAAATGGTACAGTTTTAATACAAATGCACAGGGAAATAAAAAAATGTCACTCAGGTCCTAAATTATTCTCCTGAAATTAAATGTATGTTCACACACACACACGCCCCAGGTGTATTGTATGGATATCATTGTTGTTTATCTGTTGAGATGATATTTTCGTTGTGTATATGTTATGTAGAGTGGTTATCATTTTTGTGTATCTGTTGGCATGATATGTCAAGAGGTGGGTTTTGTTGTTGTGTATCTTTTTACGTGTATTGAACCTCCTTATTGGAACAGGCCCCTGATGTATGGTATGGACAGGATTGTTGTGTGTCGAGATCCAAGATCTTGAGATATTATTTCGAGAAATGTTATTGTTGTTGTGTATATGTTGAGATGTTATGTAGAGAGATGTTATCGTTGTTGTGTTTTGTAGAGAGAGGGTTATTGTTCTTGTTATAGTCTATTGTAGAGAGATGTTATTGTCGTTGTGTATCTGTTCAGGTGTATTGTAGAGTGATCTTCTTGTTGTGTATCTGTTGAAATGCGAGAGAGTTATTATTGTCGCTGTGTATTTGATGAGATGTTATAGAGAGAGAGGTTATTGTTGTTGCTGTGTGTCTCGAGGCATTGGATCATGGTGGATTAGTGGTAATCTTGGCCACTGACACTCCCAAATGGTCGGATCACTGAGCACAGCCTCTCAGTCTTTCTCCTAAACAACCTTTTGACAGCAGCTTCAAGCTTTGTAAACCTGAGTTTTGTGTGATTAGCTCACATATGCATGCACACATACATAGACACACACACATTTCATTGCTCAAGACAGTCAGTGTCTCTAACTGTCAAGTGATCATTAATGTCTTACTTAAGGGACACACACAAACCAATAAAACCCTCTTAGTAAGCGCACAACGAGGCATGTGCTAATCTCTTTGTATTCAATTTCATATTAAAAAACAAAGTGCTTTAATGTGTAAATTCCTCATCACAAACGGCTCATTTTACTAATGACCCTTTAGACAAGCAAAAACTCAACCGGACCAGAATTCTAATATCCTTCTCAAAGCCCGGACCGTAATTCAACCTGCCTCAAACGTTTTAATGGTTTCAGAGCAGCCTTTTCCTTTACTGCCTTTAAAACCTCAAGAATTGCTTCAACAGACACAATTTTCTCTTCTTTGTTGACACATCCCCTATTAAAAGAAAATATCTTGGAGATTGTACTTTTAATAGCCAGTTTATTTCACAGCTAGGCACAACGACAATTTTCTATTTGCTATCGGTAGCCGGTTGCTTTAGTCAACTAATGATGGTGTAGAGCTTTTATTTCACCAATCTTAGCTGAGTACCTTTCTAGTTTCATCCTTTTAAGCTCCATTCTATTATGATGTATGTGCCTGAAAGTGTCTAAACGGGTGAGTCGTTTACTTTGTAATCCGTCTGTCCGTTTTCGTCTGGTTATGAATTTGATAACTAGACGTTATCATATTGTGCGTCCTCATTTTTCATCTCGTTGTGCTTAGTTATGATGAATGTTGAGTTAGATACAAAGCGCAAATTCCAATCGGACTGTTCACACTGAAGTAACATCATGTTATACAATCTATTTCCCCATAATAAAATGGGGATTATACATGTCTGATTCGGGGTGTTTAGCTATTCACATTGTCATCCTGAAAGATCTGTCACTTGTGAAGGAAGGAAACAGATTTGGGCCACATTCAGCTGCAGTGTGAACGCAGTCCTGAGACACACGGCTTAGAAAGATGAAAGTGCATTGCTATAGAGACCTGGGATAGAATTGTGTGTGTGTGTGTGGATTGGTTTAGATGCAATTTGCATGAAAAGCATCCAAAATATTAATGATTTGCAAGCTGGTTGTTTTATCTTACACAATGGGAAAGAGAGATCGCGCTCAATCAACTTCTCGTTCATTTTCTCAAGCTCCTGTTTTTCAGACTATTTTAGTGCAGTAGGTTGCGCAGGATTGAGAACATGTGAATGTTTTATAGGCTTACATAAGGGACCTCACCCCAGAGACAACCGACCTCGTTATCATTCATTTAGCAGTGAAAAACAAGATAGATAGATGGGGTGGGGGTAGATGAGAGAATGAAAAGAGACCGGGGAATGCAGAGGGGAGAGAAGCATGTACATGCAGAGGAGCAGAGCATGATGGGAATGGAGGAGAAAGAGGCATTGGGGGTTCAGGGTTTCAGGTGCGTGAGTGATGCGAGCGTTCGGAGAGAGAGACGGAGAGGGTGGAAGGGAAAAAAATAATGCAGTTGATTCCAGCATGATTCCATTTGGTTTCTTTTATCAGTTACCCAGAATGCCTCAGGGAAGCTTAGCTTTTTAGCATCGCTTGGGCAAAGAAATGTTGGATTCTTTGCTGGAGATAAAGATGAAACATCTCTATTTCTTATTGCTTTTACCGTCTCTTTTTTTTTTTTGCTTGCATAAAAAGGTCAGAGTTTCCTAGAACAGTGGGGTGCCATGTAAATCGCACCTGATATTAGAGTAGAGACATTGCATAATTGTGCAGCCAACCAACGCGTGTTTTCATGTGTGTGTTTGAGAGCCACAGGCTGTGGTGCATGTGCATGTGTTGGAGTTTATTGGGTCAGTGAGTTCAGGTTTAATATGAGTGACTGTGTAATTGCCTCATCTGTCTTTGACTACGTTATTAGTGCGATGCATAACGGCCCCCTAGAAACAAGGTTGTTATACTTGAATTTTTCATTTAGGTTTTATTTAGATTTTCTTTTCAAATATGAGCTTTTCATTTACTTTGGGGTTTTGCGTACAGACAACTATCTCTGTTTACACGGACAACAGACTTTGTTGATACTTTTGCTCACATTTCCTTCAAAAGTGCACTTTTTCGCTCCCCAAAAACGCTGTTGCTGTGTGAACGAACAGCCAAAACGCCTTCTTTATAGTTTTGCTTTCTTTCTGTAAAGATTTAAAATGTAATAAATTATGTAGAAATGTTACATTCATTTCATTTCATACTTATTTTTATTTTAATAATAACCTTTTAAGCAAAGCCGTTGAATATGACTGTTACGACACTCAATCTCTCCTCTGTGTGGTCACGTGGTTCATGGAGCCCTCAATAGTTCCAAACAAATCGGTGCTCTCAACCTATTTAAATATGATATTGATAGAGAACACGATGTGAAAACGGTTAAAGAGGTTAACAGGGTTTAGAGGCATCGTTTCAGTCAGTAGTGTTACACCACCCTGATGCAAGACAGATGTAAGACAAAACAGCAGGAAAACAGTGAGATGGAAAGAAAGGAAAGAATGGTGATGAAATTGTCATATTAAAATGTAATTTATTTGGCACATTCTGCTGAAAATTGTCCCATTTAGCATGTGTCATCAAATAAATGTTATTCACTTTATCTTATTTATGTAAAAGATTCAGCAAATTACCATCTATTGCCTCAGCGTTTTTATAAGTGACAATCGTCCCAGTCTGGTATGATGTTAACAAAAACTCTTGAGGGTCGCAACAAAATTGAGCAGCGTGTCAGTAAGCATTTCTGCACAGTATACGCTATTTATTATCATACCTTTTAGCATAGGCGGAATAATGAGTGGACGTTCTGTCCTCCACAGCGGGAAGAAAGTGTTCTGTAATGGGTTTCACTTAATTTGAACACAATTGGGAAGTTATTACAAAGACAGATTTAGCTTCTTGTGAAGTTGGTCAAGGCCAGTGCAGTCAAGCAGCAACAAAGAGGAATATGTTAAATAAAAAAAGCTTCATTTAAGGGGTGCTAAGCTGTATAATACACCTTTATGCTCTAACATAGTCTCACAACTAGCATTACAAATGTATTTGTTTGGCAACAGTCACAAAAACTGTCCATGAATGTTCGGGTCACAATTCACCCTTAAAACAGAAATAAAGGCAAACTGAACTGCCTTAAGCAATCATTATGCACTGGTTAACTGGCCAATCATAGCATACCTCGCTTTTCAGAGCGATGAGCTTTGTACAAAATCAGTGTGTTTCAGAGAGGCGGGGCAAAGAGGAGATACAAACATGCAGGCTATGTGGAAAATACCGCGTTTTTTAACCTTTAATCGTGTATACACATTGCATAACATGTAAAACAAAACGTAATATTCATTTTAGCCGTGTCATATGACCACTCTAAGGGGATAGTTCAGCCAAAAATGAAAATTCTTTCTGGTTTTGTGGCAATACAAAAGAAGTGAATGGGTACTGCGTTGTTTGGTTTCAACAAACAGGTTTGAAATGACAAGAAGGCAAATAAATAATGACAGAATTTTCAATTGGGGGGAACTATCCTTTTAAGGGTTGTAGTTAGTCAATTTTAACCTGTAAATTGCACACCCTGTACACACACTTGCTGTCTGACCTTTGAATTCTTTTTTTGATCAAGATGTACTTCGTTGTCACTTAAAGGCCACCAATGTCATGTCACATTAACTTGTACACAAAGGCTAAATAAAATACTGGTTTTGTAAGGGACACCCACATTGCTCACATTATTTCTAATTATGGGGGCCATTTACATTTTTCGTTTTTTGGTATCTGGCACTACAGTCACTCATTTGACTATCCCATCAGATTTGAATCGATTTATATTCTTCATCTCCAGAGTTTCAAAAAGCAATTAACTGCTTTTATTACACGCTCATGTCATCTCTTGAGTACACACACACGTGCGCACAACCATCTCCAACACACATATACTTGCATATGCAAACATTTTAAAACACAGCAGTTAATTACAACAGTGAAACATAATTAGTTAGCGTATAATTACTTGCAGGGGTTAACCTCTCTATAGCAACCAAGCTTTAAAATGAGCTGTGACTCATGTTGACTTAACATCTCAATAATTATAAGATTTTCTGTCGAAAAATCTGCATTTCAGTAGATCAGAATTTGCCTTTATCACAGTGGCTTATTTGTGAGTTTGCATCTAAAGCTTTGTGCGCCACTGGGATAAATGAACTACTGTTTATTGAACCTACAGGATCTGATAAGCTCTGTTAAAGTAAAATGTGTTTATGGATTAAATAAATCAGATCAAATACAAACACAAAAAGTGCCATAAAGTGAAATGAAATTATACATAAAATATATCAAATGTAAGACATTTTGCACAGTGGCTTGTAGTGTCGCTTGTTTAAAAAGGAAATTTGAATAGATTCTAACGGTAAGGAGACTAATACCTCTTTCTGTCTACAGTGGACGGCTGCACCGATTGGTCCGTGGACTATCTTAAATACCGGGTGTTACATGGGGAGCCGGTGCGGATAAAGTGTGCTCTGTTTTACGGTTACATCAGAGCCAACTACACCCAAGCACAGAGCATTGGACTAAGCCTCATGTGGTACCGGAGTTCTGGTTTGGGTCATGGTGACTTCGAAGAACCCATCTCTTTTGACGGGGTACGCATGACCAAAGAGGAAGACGCCATCTGGTTTCGACCAGCCGAGCTGCAGGACGCCGGTCTTTACTCCTGCGTTCTGAGGTGAGAGAGAGGCGCCGTACACACACACACACGTGCATGCAGGAACACTCGCATGCTTAGATATGCAAATCCACAGAGAAACAAGCACACACTCTGCCTCTCGGACATTAGCTGGATTATGGAACATGGTTAACTTCTTCCTTTGATCTTTTTGATTGTCTTTCAAAAGCCTTCAAGATAAGTTGCGCACTGTGAAAAATGAGAGCGTGTTAGCAGCTTCATGTATTGTGAGTGTGTGTTTGCATCCGAGTCTTCTCATGGACAGTAAAACTGGAAGTGAAATCTGTAAGAGATGGCAGAGGACAGTGAAACATTCTGTCATCCATCAATCAAGTACTGACACTCAGGCACTCTCCCATAATGCCGCAGGCCACTGTCACACATATTAAACAGTCAAGAAACTCTCTAGGGTCCTCATTTGCTCAGGTTTCAACCGACTTGAGGTCAAAGCACATAATCTACTCATCATATTCACTTTTGCATCACATAATGTCACTGCGCGCGTGTGTGTGTTTGTGTGTGTGCTTGAAAGACAGAAGGAACGAAAGACAGGTGGAGAGAAATAGAGTGAATTTTAAATACTCTGCTGCCTTAATTCGTAGCATTCCCTCAGGACAAATACAAAGTTTCACCATGAGCTGATTTTTTGACACCTTGCACTGTAAAAAAGCGAGTACATAAGGAAAATGAGACACATACTGTATTCTTAAAATCTACTGAGATGCTTACCTAGCATTTAGAGTTCTCATAGGTTCCAGCAAGGTGGTCACAGAAACGATTATTAACCACAGATTATAATGCAGATACATTTTGTTGGCCAAATCTAAAGTCAGCATCACATCACATTCTCACCAGAATGTATTGCAACAATCTTAGTTGAAGGATTTATTCAATATCCAATATTGAAAGTGGTTCAGTCTAAATAACACCGCGTCGACAACGGACACGACAGCACGACCACCTGCTTGTTCTTAATGGGTTTGTCGCATCGCGCTGTGCCCCATCCGGTCTGGACAAAATGTAAAATGATAATTGGTGCTTTGTCACGTCGCGGCGGTCGCGTCCTGTGTTGACACGACATAAGACTATTATTTACACAACATCCCGTAAACAACATGTTAGCATGTTGCTAAGCAAATAGTAAGACTCCTGCAAAAATCAGGTGCTGGTGTGGGAACTGCTGTTACAATGCATTTTATATTTAGCAAAAATGTATTTAGAATAAAAAGGCTTTTTTTAAATGAAAATGTTTAAAGGAAAATGTTTTAGGCCACATAATACTGTACACACCGTTGTTACGGCATCTGCCAGCAGAGGCTTACTGACAAAGATAACCAACAAAAACCCTCAAGAATCAATTGTGGGGCTTTTGTAACCCTTCATGTGAAGTGCCCAGAGTTACTGCCTGTAGAGCGTTTCAAATCTGTCACTTAAGAGATTTCATTTGAGTTATGAGAAGCCTGCCTATGAAGGCAGTAGAAGGCAAAGAAAGCAGAGTCATTTCTGGAACGGAGTTATTAAAATCAGTTTTTTGGGTTAGCAACAGGATACAGAGCTGTTGTTGTTTTTATTCTAGCTTTGAAATGATTAAACTGCAAACATTCGTTTTTAGCATCTTGGTGGTATGGTATAACAGATATTTTTATTATCTTCAAGGCTTTGTGAAGAGATAAAACAAGCTCATGCTGACATACGCAGATCTGGAAATAATGACGGTGTAAAAACATAAATGATCCTAACCGAGGTTTAAAACATTTGCCATATACTGTAGCTAATAGGGCAAAGAGAGAAAGGTATTTTTTTGCAGTTTGTTTATGCATTTTACTAAAGGTAAGTGCATTGCAGGTTGCCGCCCCAAGCACTCTGTAACCATGGTAACCTGGTAGGAGGTGTGAGGTCATTACCTTGAAAAGGTCAAATTTCGACAAATCTTATCAGCAGCTATTAAACTCAAAGCCTTTGGACAAAGCAAAAACTCTATACTCCTTAAAATTGAGATACATTATTGTGAATGTGTGTATTGCATTGCATTAGTATTACAGAGTGTGTATGTTTGCCTGTATATTTCTTATATAGTGTATTTTATTTACATATACAGTATATTTTGTAGAATTGTTTGACAATAATATACTTAAAGAACCTGACTTTTTGTATGTACATTGAATGGAGTTCATTGAGTAGACGCCTGATGCTTGGCGCTCTAGTGATAGGGGAGGAGCCATGAATGCTCAGACGCTCCATAGCGTCATCGATCCCCTGTTTTAGCTCTGACCAAAAACTCCTGAACAGAGAATTGGTCAAAAACTGTTTAACGGTTTAACTCCTCGTCTCAGTACTAAATAAATCTGAGTCTTTATAATGTTTGTCAGCAATAAATGTTTTAACATCAATAACGTGTTTAGAAACAATTCTCAGAATTCTCTTTACCCGGATTAAGTATAAACCAAGAAGTATTCATTTTTTTAACTTATGTTATTTTATTTGAGTTTTCGAAGTATAATCTTTTTTTAAATATATATAAGGGGCTTTTTGGCCTTTCATTTGAAAGGGCCGTAGAGAACAGACTAGAATAGAGACAGGGGACCGGCAAAGAATGCTTGAGCTGGAAATCAAACTCAGGTCGGGCCGCAAGTGCACTGGCACTATATGTCCTCACACTAGCCACAGGGCTATTGGCACCGACTCAAAGTATAATCTTGACGTGTAGATAAAATAAAATATCACTTACAATAAGGATACAGAAAATATATTTTTTAAATTAACCAGGTGTGCATGTGCCACCAAAAAGAGAAAGCAAGAAAATGACACAATTGTGGCACAAGTTCAAAGAAGATCGTTGGTGAAAAAGTGTTTAAAAATAAGAGCTGTGATGCTGTGTTCTCTAGGCATCCTGTCTTTGTTATCTTGGCCAATAAAGTGTAATTTTGGCACCTGGAACTCCTTGTCTCAAAATACTTCTTTTTAAAAACAAAGAGACTTTCCACAGTAGTCACTGTGTAGAGTTTTTTACATCTACGGCTAAAATAACGTAAACAGAGAAGAAACGATTTACTGTCACATTTTCTTAAAAATAACATATATTTGGGCTGTTACTGGCACAAAAAACATAATTGGACCTTAGTAAAGTTCTATAGTGGTTTCTCATGTGGTGTAAAGCAGTGCTGTAGTACTTGAGTCCCGACTTCAGATGCTTTTCTGTAGTCTCAGACTTGTCTTGGACTCATTGGTATCTACCCTCGGACTAGGTCATTGGACTCGCCAAATGTTCTAGTTGGTCTTGAGTTGATTTTTTTCTCCCTCCAAAAAACCTATTGATGAAGCGTATATGTTTGCTTTAGTTGGACTCTTTCCTTTTGGAGTAGATTACTTTTTGTGATGGGTGTCAATCTGTAAAACAATGATAAATAATACTAAATTAAGTTGATGACTGATTTGATTGTTCTGGTTCACAACGCTAAGATACTGTGCCAAGTTTTCCTGACATTGGTGAGAATCATCAAACTAATTCAGATAAACAAATGAACTGCAATGCATGCTGAGAGTCATGAATGTGTTTTGTACTATGATGTTAACCAGTATGCCTTGCTGCATGAAGCTTTCTTTTGTTGATGTTTTGTGTGTGTGTATTATCTGTCAATTCAAAGACGTATAATGAGCCATACCACTGCTTTAATCTCACACTGTACTAGTATCAGACAATACTCATAAATCAATAACACAATGCACTCATGAGCAATTATTTAGGTAACTGCACAAAGACTACAATCATTATCACCTGATCCCAATGGATCTTTGTTTTCATTGCTCCAACAGTTGTATTTTAGCACACTGTTATAACAGACAATGAAAACCTAACGCTTTAAACACAAGAATCAAGAGCTCAACTGAGGCAAATACTGATCACAATAATGATGGTATGTTGAAACTTCGAAGTTTTTTCAACATTAATTGTGGATGCAAAAGGGATTTTGATTCAATGCTGTTAACACTGACAAGTCAACAAGCTGAGAATGGGAACATTTTCCATTGGCAGCCCAGAATGTTACAGTACAATAGAAAGACAAAAAATCTGAAGTTGCACTTTAGCATTATGTGACTGAAAATTGCTATACCTAAGTCAATTAAATTACCTAATTTGATTCGGATTTTGATCATTAAAAATAAAGTATTTGGTCTTGAAGAGACCGTTTAATTTGAATTCGGTCTTGACTTGGACACGGACGGACTCGAACCTCTTTGAACCTCTTTTGACATCTTGACTCGGTCTCGAGTAGTCCTGGTCTTGGACTTGTCTTGGACTCGACAAAGGTGGACTTGACTACAGCCCTGGTTTAAAGACTCTGTGAGATGCAGAGCGCAGTTAATTCTCTGTCTTTATGTTACAGGAATTCCACATTTTGTATGAAGGTGTCTATGACCCTGTTGGTTGCTGATAATGACACAGCAGGTTGTTATAACTCAAAACTGCGCTACAGTGAGAAAGCAGAACTGGGCAAGAGTAAAGACATCTCCTGTCCTGATATCCAGGATTATATTCAGCCTGGAGAAAAAATGAAGATAACGTGGTACAAGGTACAGCGAGATACAGTGTGTTTTCAGTATAAAAAAATACATAAGTTTGAGAAGGCGTTTATGTTCAGTATAATGCATCTCTTTCCCCCTCTCTCTCTCTCTCTCTCTCTCTCTCTCTCTATCTATCTATCTCTCTCTTTGTGGTGCAGGAATGCAATGTGCAGCATTGGAGGAGCAGCGTGTTACAGTCTGCGGACATGCTGTCCATACAGGAAGTGAGAGAGGATGATATCGGCAACTACACCTGTGAGCTTGTTTTTGGAGGGTTCCAGGTGCGACGGACGACATACCTGGGCGTGACAGGTAAATGCATTGTGCGGACTATACTGTATGTGCAAATATACATCATTATGAGTGAGAACAGTTCCTTTAATGGTCTTTGTTGCAGGAAGTTTGTATATTTTAAATAAAGAATATTGGTAACAGTTTATAATTTTGGACATTAAAGCATTTCAATATGATTATGATTTACAGTATTTAGGTTCATATTTATATGTACTATTTTTCGTTGTCAATTTATGATTATTTTAATACTAAATACAAAAAGATTAATTTATACAACCTGAAATGTACAAAAATGTGTAAGTACGTGTAGACATTTCCATAATGCTTAATTACTAAATGCTGTAACATTGACCTTGTAGTTCATTTCTACAAAAGGTCCAATTTCTTGCTTCTGTTGAACTACACAAGATTCAGGGTTATCATGAAACTGTTATGAAGAGGAGTGCTGTTTCCTGTCATGCCTTAGCAACCGCATCCATTCACCTCGGCATCTTAACGATGAATTTTGCGGAGGCAAGCGCCACCCACATTTCTTTTAGAAAATATGAACATCTAGTTACTTGTGCAATTGTTTCTGGTGGCAATGACATTCCACATTCCACAACTTAAATATAAAGTTTATTAAACAAACAAAAGTGATATTTAAACACCCCATGAAGGTCATTCCCATGTTAAATGCAGTGATGAAGTGCTTCATTATAGCACAGCCATGAATGGCTTTTATTTTATTCGTGGCCTTTTTAGTTGAGAGAGAACGTGTGAGAAAGTTATAGGATTTTCTCGCCTTCTTGTGAGCACAACAGCTTATGAATTGTGTGCATGTGCTCACATTTGACCTCCATTACTGCTTTCTACACAAAACACACACTCACAGATTGAGAAAGAGATAGAGAATGACATTTATACAGACACCAAACCAAGCTGTCAGCAGAAAGGTCTTTTCATCAATATTTTTAGATTCTGACATCTCTGTCTACATTTAAACAAAATGTTATTGGCCCCTTGTGGGTTTGACCCCTTCGGCATCTGTGCAAGGTCAATAAAACAACACCTACAGTTGAAACGAGGTCAAACATTATTCTTTTTTTTCATTCCTGAACCCTCATTTTGTTGAAACCTATTAAAAACCCTGCACTGCTCCTCCAGCACTCATTTAAAGTTTATTTTAGGACTGCATTACGCTCTCAGGGACGATTTCCCAGATTGAAGTTGTAGTCCAGGACTCCAAATGATTCTCAATGGAAAACCACCATTAACAGCACAATTTAGTCCATAGCTCAATTTAACCCATGCCCAGCAAACAGAGTTTTCATGTTACGAGACTTCTAGCAGTTACAGGAGAATCATAACAGCATACCTCAATTTGTTTTGAGCTGGTTACAGTCGTACGTCTCTATAATTGCTACAAAAACCTGCCTCGGCGGTACATCTCTGCGGCGGGTTATCTGGTGGAACCGCCTGTACGCCTGAGGGAGGAAGTTAGCGGAAAAACACAGAATCATTTTCTTGTTTTTGAGTGCTTACAGACAGTCTATTACTGCAGACATGGTTTTCGACAACAAAGATTGGAGCAGTAGGTTTTTTGTGCTTGCGAGTGTGCATGCATGTCTGAAAATCTGAAGCGTGAAGCTGACCTACAAAAAAAGACGACCGATGATGTGAATCTGAACTATTGTACATCCTCTCTCGAGGCAGAAGGCCAAAAATGTGTGGTTAAACAGTTAATCATGCGCATTTTGCGCACGCTTACACGCGAAGAGAGAAAAGATGAGCGAGGGCCAGCAGTGAAGACAGACTGCGAGTGTATGAGTGTGTGTAGTCGGGTGTGAAGTCTACATATCGGTGATAAAGCTGATTCTAGTATTAATAGGACAAAGAAATGGTTCAGGCAGCTTTGGTCAGTGAATAGTTGCTTTTGAGCACAGGGTTGCATGCTGTTGTATATCTACAGGCCACAGGCGCACCATGATGCAACCGTCCGCACACACAGCTGACCTGCCTGGTGCCCTTGTGATCATTCAGTGATTCATCACACTTTGCTTAAATTCATAAAAATACAGATTGTGCTATAAAGAGAGCAAAAAAAGGATAAACAGCTGTAGGTTTTAATGGGAAAAATGGCAACAGAGAGAATGGGATCGTTAGAAATGGTTGAGGTGTTTTTTGTTAGAAGGAACACTTAATGGAACACTTAATGGAAAAAAATATATTTTGAATGTCACTTCATTATGTTTGAGGCCATCACACACTGTGGGGGAAATGTCTCTGAAATTGGTGGCCTGTGAGGATATAAATAGTTTCTAAACACGAAATAAAATATATAAATAAGCTTAATAGGACTAGGTATTATAATCCCACTATTTCAGCAGAGTTTAATTGCCCAATAGGAATTTTTCCACGCCTTATGTAGGACAGGGGGAGCAGTCAAGAATATGAATAGAGGATAGGGGGTCCGATGTTTCGCTGGGTTCGTCGGGTAGGCATCCTCTTGTGTTTGGGAGATCTATAATTATAGAAATACATAGCATATTTATTCTTATCTCTCCTTGCTATTATCAGAGAAACATCTCATGGGTTCTGATTCAGATCCCACTTTCATCACATCCATTATCCTGGGTGAAAGATGCCTTTTGGTGAGGTATGGTTCCCAACAATGCGACACATCCTCACTCGTGCCTCAGCCTCCTTGGGTGTTTCGGCCCTCTATCACAAGACAAGGGAGGCCCTCTGCAGGTTGATCAGACCTGGGTGTGTTTTGCCTCGTTACATGGTCATCTGGCAGCCCATGCTGTTTCCATCCACCACAGCCAGTGGTTTCTTCTTTCCGCACCACTGGCAAGTTCTTGTTTATCCTTCACTGGACCTGTCCTCTGAACCCCACTTCCTGTGTCAATTAGCTCATCCCAACACTTGCTTTGCTGGTAGCTCGGTGGCATCACACCTCAATGCAACCATACGATTCGACCCTTTGGCTAAGGCTGCTCTAGCCCCACTGGCACCGTTTATGCATGCTCAGTGCCCCCGGTTTCGTATGGCATAACATTACAACACATTAATAAAACCTCAACGCAACCATACAAGCCACCCCGTTGGCTAAGGCTGTTCTAGCCCCACTGGCACTGTTAATGCATGCTCAATGCCCCGATTTCTTTTTGGCGTACCATTACAACACCATTTTATTACGTGGTTATTTGGCAGCCCATATCGTGTCATTCCATTTCAACCACAGGCAGTGGCTGCTTCTCTTAGCAACAGTGGCAAGTTCCTTGACTACCAACCGTTGGGCCTGTCCTCTGATCCCCACTTGCTTAAGCAGCTTTGTATTGGAATTGGAAACAAAGCCTCTGCAGCCCACTTCCACAACGAGCACTTTCGCTGTCCATCCCGGATCTTCAGCCTCCGCTGCCAAGTTGGCATACCCGAGATTCTTTCTTTCAAATGCTTCGTTAATGGCCTCTTCCCGTACAGTCAACTCAACTATGATAACTGTCCTACTGCAGCTCTTATGTGGGTGTGGATGATCCCAAACCAAATCCCCCTCTGCCATATTGAACTTGACCCACGATGTCTCAACAGTATCTTAGAAAATCTTTTTTGGAGAAACTGGTCAATAGTTAAGTTTTTTACCTTGGGGATCAATATGCCTCCTGCCCTTCTCGAGGCCATTGATATCACCTGCTTTTTCCATGCCAAAGCCATTAATCTCCAAAGGTACCTCAATACTCCAGGGTCTTTTTTGTAGAGCATGTACTGTATACTGTTGGGTCCAGGAGCTTATATCGCCTTGTAGTGCCTCTTAGTCAATTCCTTTCCTCTTCTGTGGCCTTCTTCCTCTGTTTCCTCGGGCTCCTTCTTTCTCTCACAAGTCTGTCAATCTCTTTTTGTCTCCTGGACTTAGGTCGGCCCGTCGTCTCCTTCTGGCTTTTCACTTCAAATATCTCCACCCCATAGGTGTAGATGATCCCCCCTCTTCTCCAGTTTTCTTTCGACATCTCCTTTTTGGCCTGCTAAAAGCTGGACGAGATCCGAGTCAATGGTTGCCCACTCTTTATTGCAGGATTTAGCCCAATGTACCTGAGGTCTTCTTCCATCCATTTTTCTTTCTACTGCTTGATGGGTAGTCTCCGGGTTACTGAGTGCTGTAAAGTTTGTGCCTGGTTGGGCTTTGTCATCGTTATGATACCCTGTGGGCTGTGGTGCTGGTCCCGTCACTGGGCTTCACCCGACTTTGCCCTACCTCTTGTGAAGTATTGTTCAATGCGAGGCCCCTCACTAAGCTCTATTAGGCACTACTTCCTGCCCTGAGGGATTTCAATATCTTTCTCTTATGTTACCTTTGTCCAGCCGCAAATTTATTTCTGTAGTTTCTGTCCTGTTGTTCCGACTTCTGCTGTGCTGATAACCTGGAGAGCCCCCACTCTCGCAGATTCCAGGGGTATTCTTCCTCTTGTGTTTTTCGTAGCCATAGATGGGTGGACCCATTACACTTTATAGTAACGGATCCTGCCGACATGGGTAGCTAGCTCATGTCTGCCCCGATGGGGTCTATTCCCTCCTGCCAACAGTCTCTCCAGGCTGTCACCAGGTCTTTCCCTGGTTGTTAGCTGCCATTTCACAGCAGTCACTGGTTTTAACCAGATTGTTCAGATTATTTTGATAGGACTAGGTGTTATAATCCCACTATTTCAGACCAGTTTAATTGCCCAATAGGACATTTCCCACGCCTTATGCATGACAAGGGGATCAAGAACATGTCGGGTAGGCATCCTCTGTGTTTGGGGGATCTATGATTTAAAAAAACACATAGCATATTTATACTAACCTTTTCTTGCTATTATCAGAGAGATATATCTGACAACATTATAATTTTTTATTTAAAGAAATGTATCTGAAGCATTTTATATGCACACGTTAATCTCTTGTGGTCTTTGGTTTATCCGAAATTTCCACCAAACAGAATTATTCATAATTTAGTTTATTCATTACTTTCTGTTTTTCTCTGGGGCTTTGAGCATGTCTTTTAAACACAGGTTGTGTAAATTGCCGTTTTTACATGTTTAAGTTGATATCGTGTTTCAGTAGATTGAACGCTCTGAGCAGCAGTGTCTTTTAAATTACCGAAATCAAGATGGCTTTAATATCTCAATTGATTTTTTTTAAGCAGCAGCGAGTTTAAATGAAGAGGAAGAATTTTACTTGCATCTGCTTCTCGCGTTTTCCTCCCTGAGAAGACTTCAGTGATCGCACATGTATTTCCTTGATTTAGAGTTTTCGATGAAAACATTGTTACAATTTGGAATGACCAGCATTTCTCTTGTATTTTAATATAAACTTCAATTACACTTAAAAACATTTTTCATCCAGTTCTACCAAGAACAAATTATCTAAGCTATGCGCAACTATAAGCTATTAGTATGTCAACCATTTTTGTGTGTGTGTTTGTCTATGGAACAGAGAACTCAAGTATCTTAAGCTACCAAGGACCTCTAAGCAATAATATTTTCCTTTGGGTTATTTTTAAATGAATACTGACAGGACCCTAAAAATCAATTTTTTAGGTGTCTGGCTGCTGGCTATAGAGCTGTGTGTTAGTTCGTTGACGTTGTTCTTGCTGGCAAACAGTTTCCAAAAGTAGCTTGTGTTTCCTATTGCTATTTTAGTACAGACAATGTGGTTTCCATGGACACTTGCGTGGTGTCCATGCCAACGGCAGGTTTGGAGCAGTGTAAGCGTGTAATCGCGTGTGCCCAGTAGGGACGTTCAGTGGAGTGTTCCGGGGACAATGCCAACCATTCTTTACCTCTCCCACCTGTACCCACCTGTGCCCTTCCCTCTAAATTGCCATGGCAACGATTAGTAGGGCAGTTGCTCAGGCTCACTCCAGTCAACCATGTGCAGAAAGGATTATGGGTAGTGTAGACCGGTAAGGAAGCGCTGCTAAGTGACAGGGTAGGTATTAAGTGGTTACAAGATGATGCGTGGGTAAGAATGTGTTTTGTTTGTGTTTATCCATTGATCTTCATGTTGATTGGAGCCGTGTGGTTTTAAATCCCCCATGATACACTGGGGCTGTGATCTCACATAGTTTACACATGCTCCTAACACTTTGCATCTGTTGAGTCTAATCAGGACACGATAAGTGTGTGTGTGTGTGTGTGTGTGTGTGTACGCCTAATCAGTGGAGAGTTAGGTAATCATATTTCATTAAGGATTAATTACAGATGCTGCTAAGTGAGAGGGCGACAACTTAAAGGGATAGTTTATCAATTATTCCATCACTCACCCTCATGTCATTTCAAACCTGTATGACTTTCTTTTTTCTGCAGAACAGAAAAGAATATATTTTGAAGAACCTTAGAAAACCATACAACATTGCCCCCATTGACTTCCCTTGTGGACACAAAGCCACTAAAACATTTCTTTTGTGTTTCACAGAATAAAAAATAATAGGTTGTGGACGACATAAGGGTAAATAGGAAACATTTGCGACATTTACATGGAAACATCGTATTGAATTTGTTCAGATTGTGCCATCTGAATGTAGTGTTTACATGAAAGGTGAACTGATTTATGTGCATGTTTATATGACAAGTTTCACATACGATTCAATCTGCTGACATCTGCACACTCGCCTAAATGCCCACTACGCACATTATGTGTATATTTCTTTAGTAAACGGCACAAAAAGAAACACAGTAGCAGTTTTTTAAGGTCATTGTCTCGTGCACAAGCACATCCGATTAGGTTTAACCATGGTAAAACCATGGCAAAACTACCAAGACCCACCAAAGCATCTTCAGGCAAACAATAATTAGAATATATGTTTAATAACAGTGTATACCGAACTTTAGAACTAATACAATGCAGATTGATATCAGTATTATCGGTAAACATAGACGGCTATGATGATATTTACAAAAGGGCTAGTCAAACAATGTTATAAGCACTGATGTGTTTATTTTATATCGCAGACACCAGCATAACAATGTACAGTTCATAAATGCAAAATAATGTATACATATCAATGAAGCATGGTTGTTTTACACAGCGATTTACCATGGTAAAACCAGTAAATCCTTCCAAAGCACATAACATAACTAGATATAAAATAAATGTTTGGTACTACAAATACAAATTACATTTTATGATTAAATATTTTTGTATGTATGTACATTTGCAAATGTATCATGTTTTACAAAGAAACTGTTAAAAACTCACTCCAGGAAAACAGTTGACATTTTAAATGCGTAAAAATATTAATATGTTCCTTGACAAACATATGTAAATTTGTACTGCTTTGTCAGATTTATACCCTTTTGAAAAAAACAACATATGCTGGGTTAGGTATGTTTGGATGCTAGTTTGCTGGTTCAAGATGATCATGTGCTCACCATCTTAAACCAGCTCAGGACCAGTTTAAACCAGCTAAGGACTAGCACATGACAAGCTTAAACCATCATCAAAACATACCTAACCCAGCATATACTGTTTTTTTCAACAGGGTAGTAACAGCTGCTTGTTCCGTGCATCAGTCTGTGAGACTCAGTGATGTCTTTGTCCAAAACTTTCTACTTCGGTTTTTAATCTAATCAAGTGTTTACATGTCCCATCAAGCAGATTACAAACGGCATAAACCACTCTTTACAATCCGACTAAAATTTTAATCGGTTTGGGCATTTGTTTTCCGATTGACGTGTTTATATGGAGCACTTTCATTCGGATTGGATTTTTAATCGGATTACATTGGTCCATGTAAACGTAGCTAATAATGACAGAATTTTTTTATTTTGGGGTCAATCTATTAACTCTGTCTCAAGAGTCAAATAACACAAATGTTTGAAGACGTTCCAGTGAGACAATGTATTTTTAACCCCACCCTTAAACTCACAGAAACCATATTTTTCTAGATATTCATTTTTCTAGATTTATTTATAAAGCCATTTTCTTTATGCTAGGTCCACAGACTTACACACACTCAAATTTATAGTTCACCCAAAAATGAAAATTCTGTCATCACTCACCCTCTTGTCATTTTCTTTAAAAATAAAAAAATCTTGTCATTTCAAACCTGTATGAGTTTCTTTCTTCTGCAGAACACAAAAGAACCGAACAGCGATGGCAACCATCAACTTACATTGGTTTTGTATCCATATAATAGAAGTGAATGGATAAGGCACTGTTTGATTACCAACGTTCTTTAAAATATAGTTTCCGTTTTGTGTAAGAAAGAAAATTCATACAGGTTTGACATGACAAGAGTGTTAATAAATGATGACATTTTGGGGTAAACTATCATTTTTAGCAATACAGTGTGAGCATCTGTGTAATATTGAGAATATACACACAGCTGAAGGGTGTCGTTCTAAGACAGAACATATCGTGAATATAGCACAGCTGTTGACCAATCAGCATCCAGAACCGCAGCTATGCATTTTATAAATGCAGATAACACACTTTATTTTTTGCATTCCACCCTAGTAGTTCTTCCCTCAGAGGCCCCTTTTATCTTGGTGTTTATTTCACAAGGACATCTGAACAAGAATAATGCACATCATGAAAATCTCTGTTATCGCCGAAAATAGAGTCAGATCTTCTGAATGCTCTACTAAAGTGGATCGGAGCCAGCGCAGTGTGCTGCAGCGCAATGAATACATTGTCGTGTCCTCCCGAGCATCAAATCTGCCCTAGTTTCGACAGCAAACCGTGCTCTCGGGCTAATGCTAGGTCATTGCTGGTAGCTTTCACAGGTTAGAGATCACGCATGGCTTATCTTGTAGTTTATGCCGCAGATTAGTAAGGCACAGGCGTGTGTGTTACAGCAGTGTGTGCACATCTTCGATGTTGGTGGAGCCGATGGACATTTAAGGTGCATGCTTTTGATTAGCTGCGCCCCTGGTTTGGGTTCATCTGTTATGGAAAAGTAGTGTTACAGTAGTCAGGGGGGCACATTAATTATTTACCCTGCACTGTGCACCGGCCCGGCTGCAAAGAGTTATGCAATACGGACTATGACAGAGAGAGATGAAGAATGCGTACATCCTAGAGAAAGTGGGTTTGCATCTGAATAATTATGCAGCCCAAATGAGATCCCAAAAGGTATTTGGACACTAAAAGGGATATTTCACCCAAAAGTGAAAATTCTGTCATCATTTATTCACCCTCTTGTCATGTCAAACCTGTATGACTTACTTCTGCAGAAGACAAAAGAAGATATTTTGAATAATGTTGGTAACCAAACAACATCGTTACCCATTGACTCGCATTGGTTTTGTGTCCACACAATAGAAGTAAACGAGTACCACCATTGTTCGGTTACCGACATTCTTCAAAATATTTTTTTAGTTTGTTCTGCAGAAGACCCAACGGCGGTCCCCATTCACTATTGTACAGACACAAACCCAATGAAACATTCTTCAAAACTTTTGTGTGCCATGAGGGTGAGTGATGACTGAATTTGAATTCCACATTCTGTTGTTGTTATTCACCCTCACGTTGTTCCACGGATATGAAACTGAAGAGTAGAACTTTAAAGAATGTTGATGCTGCTCTTTTTCTATACAATGAAAGTAATGGTGACTGAAGCTGTCATTTTATGTTTAATGTGAAAAAAGAATTTTAGGATATGGAAGAGTACACAAAAAGTCCCAGTTATTAAAACGTATCCATTGAATTACGAAATCAAAACTTTCCTTTTTTAAGAATACACTACGAAGTCAGTTTGCTTCACATTCACACAGGTGCCTTTGAAGATTGATGCTGCATTCAACTCAGAAAGTCAGATGCCACTTCAGGTTGGACTGCCAGCTCGGAAACGGGTTTGCTAACGCAGAGCCATTCATACATTTTTAGATGTGACTCAAGTGTCCAAATGCTTTTTGGGGGTACTGTACGTGCGTGTGTTTGTGGGAGACGTTGAATGTGCATGCTTACGTGTGTTTGTTGCCATGTATATGTGTCTGTGTGGGTGCGTATGTGTGAGTTGTGAACCTCAGAGGGAGCGAGTGCTATCACACCTCTCCTACTCGCAGTCTGTCAATATATCAGACTCAAACTCTGTGAACTCATCTCACACAGAAAACTACTTGATGCTTGTGTGTGTGTGTGTGCACGATAACACAGAAAAAGAGCATGGAGGAATTTAAAAGAGGAGAGATTCTAGGGTTTTTTCTCCCTCATTCCCTGCTGTGTCTAACTAGTTTCCCCACCGTGCCGGCCTGAGCTCTTCTTTATTTCTCCCCTCTTCTGCATCACACCATTCCTCCGTCACACGCATCCCTTGCTACTGAGCCAACCCACATTACCACTCCATCTCTCGCTCTTCATCTCTCTCCCTCACAGTCTTTCTCCTTTTTAGACATAGAGGCGGCAGCATCTTTATATTGAGGGTGTTTTGTCACTGCTAATGGTTTGAAGACCAGTTACATGATGCTCAGTTACGGTTATATAGTACCTTTTGAGCTCTGTAATGTTTAAAGGAAAAATGTGTTAGTCTGCGTTGTAATTGTAGACAGTATATATATTTTATTTTTTATAGCTGAGCCACTTTTACTTTAATGAGTAGCAGTTTTGTTTGAGTGTGAGCTTTTTAGCAAAAATTTTTTTTTTACCAACTTTTGATAAAATTTTCATGTTATATCAATTAGTTTGTCTGTGTTGTAATTGTAGAAAGTATATCTTAAAAAAATATATAGCTGAGCAAATTTTTTCCATTAATGTCTTTGTCCGGTTTAACACAAAGGAAGATATTTGGAAGAATGTAAGCAACTGTTAGCAAACTTCTGGGGCACCATTGACTACTATAGTGGGAAATAAAATTTGTTTTTTTCCGTTAAACACCGAAATGTTTTTTTTATGAATTTAGGAAAGCAAGTTTTTACTTTAGCAAGTTGTTTTTGGCACCATTGACTACCATTAAATTTTTTCCTAAACTCTTACCAACTCTTTCATTTCACTATGATTTATTATTGAGTTGCCTTATTCTTGCCTTATTCAGTCAATATTAAAGATATCGAGATTCAATTTTCGTAGAATGTACTTTACATTTGACAGCAAATCACAAAAAAGAAGAGAGCTGGGTTTTCACATTCGTGCTTTATATCCGTGTTGCTGTTTGCTATTAAAAATTAAGTAAAAAAGAAAATACACTCTTAAAAAAAGGTGTTTCAAAAGGTTCCTTTTGATTCCATAAAGAACCTTAAACATCTGAAGAGCTGTTTAACAAAAGGTTCTTTGAGGTAAAAGAGGTTCTTCAGATCATTAAAAGTAAGAAAGATATGGTTCTTTAAAGAACCTTTGGCTGAATGTTTCTTTGTGGAAGCAAAAATAGTTCTTCTATGGCATCGCTTTGAAAAATTTCAAGCACCTTTTTTAAGCGTGTAATGTTACTTCCAGGAGGATGATGTCATTAGAAACTCACTTTTTCAGTTGAAGGTAAAAGTGTTTGTTTTAATTAAAAAGAACAGTGGTATGAAAAATTATTTCCATTAAAACAGAATCATTCCTAAGAAATGTTTTGTTTGAATTCCTGTGATTAGTGAAATAAAAAATGATGTCTTAACCCTCACAGAAACCTCCATAAAGAAACACCTAGAACATTTCTTAATAACTTGTCAGTTCTTCGTGTTACAAGCACCCTGTGACATGGGAGCATCTGCTCGAAGCAAAAAAGCAAAAATACCCAATATATTAAACCATAAATTAACAAAAAAATGACCCACTCCATTTCTCACTGCTTGGATTAGCTTTGTAATTGTTCTCCCAGACAGCCAGCAACTTGTTTGGTGACTCATCCTCTCTCTCTATCTCTTTTCCTCTGGTTTTCTCCCGTTCTCAGCACGTCTGAGACCCAAGCTGTGTTTAAAACATGTTACGATAGATACAGTCTTGACAAGCTCATTAAAAACCCTCACATTCTACCAAAAAACTCATTGCTTAAAACAAGCATAAATCAAAGCAAACAAGTGGCACTGTGAGCATTCTTCAGTACAAGAGTGTTGTTTTCCCTTACAACCTTAACGGGCAAAAGTGTGGCATGGGTCAGCAGCGTGATGTGTATATTCCGGAAGCGTAATTCATTAATTTGCTGTTTGCTATCCGTCAGTCACCCGGAATAATCCGTCAGGAGGGGCCAGCGCGCTTTTCTCCGCCGAGTGAAAATTGGATTTTGGATGAGCGATCGCGCGGCTTAAACTTCCACCAGCTCGCTGTCTATTAAGCGCACCCCCACCGCATCACACACACGCTCGTGGCCAATCTTGTGCCACACACGCAAATATACAAATATACATACTTGAGTATTGAGACTTATTTAAAGCCAAATACAAACGCACGCATGCACACACGGTAACGCCATGCATGTTGTATTACCTTGAGCGACGTGCTCGAGGAAAGCCAACTAACAAACACAGTCAGCATAACTCACCAGAGAGAGAGAAATACACACCTCTGACTCAAAGGAAATGAGCTGGAATTTAGTGCATCATGCCCACATGGAGAGAGGAAGCTCTGGTGAGGGGGATGGGGGGATTGATGGATAGAGAAAAAAAGTCAAGAGGAGAGAAAGAACTGAAACGAGAACACTAGGGAGACCAGGACAATTCTCGCTGAGATGTTGATGGCGAGATGCTAGAGTTTACTCATCCAATCATGAGCGCGTGGGCAGCGAGGGGACCGCGTGTGTGCCTCATCAGAAGTGCTTGATGGCACTTAGTAAAAATAACGCTGTGTGTGTGTGTTTCAGCTCCTCTGACTGAAGAGCCCCCCAGGATTCTGTTCCCTTCTGAAAACAAGCTTCTCACCATGGACGTTCAGCTCGGTAAGACCGGCTTCTGTTTGTTTGTGTGTGTTTTTTCTGAATTCCATATTACCGGCTGTTTTAGAGAGCTTTGTGCAGTGTGTATGCTGGGCATAGTATGTGTATATTTTTCATGTGAATGGAATACCCCAGGTGATACATGAAAGTATGAATAACTGGAGAAAGCATAAAATTCCTGTTCATTCAAATGATGATTTCTTAGCTGGTGTGAGAAATGTATTTGAAACTTGTCTGTTTCTACTCTGGTATTTTGTATTTTGTAGTTACATAAGTCGTAAATCCTACATAAGAATCACTTTGAAGTCACAAAAAATCATCACTGATTGGCTGATGGCAGCACAGCTGTTTCCTCTTTTCTGCACAAATGAGGTTTATTATAGAATGCACCATTACAAAAAATCAACCCTGTGGGCCTTAGGAACATTATTAAACATTTTTGAACACATGAAAAAGCTGCTGCTAAACAATATATGACCTGCAGTAAATGTTACTGTACATCGGATCAAGTGCTGTCAAACGATTCATCCCGATAAATCGCATCCAGAATAAAAGTTTGTGTTTACATAATATGTGTACTGTGCATATTCAATTTGTATTTATAAACACATACACATACATGCTATATTTGAGAAAATATACGATTTAAAAAAAATTATAAATAATTTAAGCTATTGGTAAATATACATTTGTATGTGTTTATAAATACAAAATTAAAATGCCCAGTTCACAGACATAATATTATGTAAACACAAACTTTTATTCTGGATGCGATTCATCAGCCCTAAATCAGATCAAATGATGGAGATCAGTGTTATAACATGGCCTGTATCGCAAATTGCAGTCAGCTCAAATTTTGTACCGAAACTCAGACAGTGCATATAAATAAATGACACATCATTTTTCATTCTCAATTCACCAATTCCCCTCTCACGTAGTGACAATATCGTCGCAGCTTGAAACATTTATCATTTCATACCGCATACTCTTACTTTGAAAAAGAAACAGTATGCCGCATGTGGCATGTACTTGTGCAGTAGGCAGTGAGCATTCCAAACATATGTGTTTTAAGTAATTCTGTTTACATGCAGGAGACATTTTGTGACTGCTTACACAATCACACACACACAGAAAAAAACACAAATTTCAACAGATTATTCTAATCTGTTATTGAAAAGACGTCAAACTGTTACTAAAAGAAACTCATCAAGAATGCTTAAGCTCATGCCACACACTGTTATAGCTCGGCAACATTATTTCTGTGTGTGTCACCACACACACACCAACTGAGAGGAGTTCCCCTGCTAGATAGATAGCTGCTCTAGTCAGCATTATGATGCTATGTTGTTTGCGCTCTGAATAGAAGTCATTCAAATAAATGCAAATCCTCTATGCTTATTATCTGCTGTTCTCTCCAACAATAGTGGCTCCATATGGTGCAGAAATATTTGCTGGGCGCTCTGTTGGAAGTCACTGTGTGTGTTAAACCAAGCACATGCAACATGCCTTTATATACGTAGCGGATAGTGACGCTCGTCTGCGCATGTGCAACAGTCTATTAGTGTGTGTATTGAAGTGAACCGTGCGTGTGTATGCGGTGGATGGAGGCGCGTCTGTTTGTTTGGCCGAGACATTGGATGCAGGCATGTTGGAACAAGAGCAGATTGGAGCATATTGTGACATGTTCTGCCTTCAGAATGAGCAGAAAAAGAGCAGGACACCGTTCATCGACTGGAGACACACATTGACCACATGATTAGTCATTTTGAGGCGGAGATCCTGCGTGTGTGTGTCTGCATGTGTTTTGCGTGTGAGCTAATACAAGCGAGTGAAGTTGAGCTATGCTGTGTTGCAAATGTATGCTTTGTAATTATTTTTTTCAATTTCATTTCAATCTAGTGTGCTTTTAGCGTAACGCAAATGTGTAGCATAGGTGTTTGCAGCGTGATGAGTAAAAAAATAAATGGTCAGGTTGGATACAAATATTTATTTTATTAATAAAAATGCACTATTCGCAGTCAGCTCAAATCATTTATTTATTAAAAATGTCCAATGGGGTTACCGAGATAAATTGAGGCTGCGTCTTGCAAAAGTTTTCAGTTGCCAAAAAGTATAATTTGCACTGTCATGATTTATTCGGTGAAATGAACGTGCTACCAAGGGAATGTAAAACAGCATGGAAAATGTAAGTGTACATAAATTTAAACACATTTCTCAAAAGTACTATTTACAAAGTTACCGAGCGCACCTTCAACAAGTGAAATAATGTACAGAGTGCAAAACAAACATAAAGTAGCAATCAATGAATTTAACAAAAAATAACAAATCAAAGTAGTTTTAACCCTCCTGTTATGTGTTATTTTAGCAATGATTTAATTTGTGGGTTTATATTGACCCCACAAATGGTTTATGGTAAAGAAATATGGTATTATTATTAGCTTTTTTACTCCTTTAACTAGTTTATAATCTGGGGGAAAATTATTATTTTATTAATTAATAGTTTATTAATTAAGTCATTATTATATAAATGCGTTTTCTTGTTAATTTGACCCTAAATATATCAGAAGGATAAGGCAATGTCAAATGAGCAGGGAATTAAGAGAGATCAACTGATGATGAGAAAGTCACTAATCATTTAAATGAACTATTAACTATATGTACAAAAAGGGTGTCCTTTTGTTCTAGAGAGGCAGTTCATTGTTCATCTAAATGTGAAATGTGCGGCGTAAAGGTGTGGGTTGCAGGTGACATTTAATGAAAGAAATTAGACAGATGGAAATTAGCAAGAGCAATTCTGAAGGAAAGGATAGCATTAAAAAATGAACGAGGTTGTGGGAAAGGGAGGTAGAATTCTGAGCTGGTGGAGGAATTCTTAATGCTTTAAGGACTTTTCAGAGAGGAATCACTTCTGGCTGAAGACTTCCTGCAGAAATCTTATTGGACACGCGCCGATACAGACACACACACACACACAAACTTACACACACAGTTTCATAAGTATAGCAGGTAAGAAGATATTGCTGTTCTTATACTAGTTATTTCCAGCATTTTGATGCTAATGTGTAATACTATGTGATATGTATGATGCATATGGTCATTACTTGGCTATAAACATGTTTATTATGAGAGATGAGCTTTCGAAATCATTTTTCATGCTCTCGGCCGTAGATGTGGAACAGATGATATGAAAGGATTGGATGATGGCTCGATGAGTGAAGGGTGCAGAGAGAGCAAGAGCGAGAGCGAGGGAGAGGGAGAGAGAGAGAGAGAGAGAGAGAGAGAGAGAGAGAGAGAGAGAGAGAGAGAGAGCTAGATAGATAGATAGATAGATAGATAGATAGATAGATAGATAGATAGATAGATAGATAGATAGATAGATAGATAGATAGATAGATAGATAGATAGATAGATAGATAGATAGATAGATAGATAGATAGATAGATAGATAGATAGATAGATAGATAGATAGATAGATAGATAGATAGATAGATAGATAAACGAAGAAAAGAGGGGGAATCTAGAGAGATTAAATAGGAGATAAAAGGGGGGAGCTGACTCCCATTCTACATGAAAACGAAATATTGTGACCTTTCTAGTCCTGTCTCTTTGTGTCTGTGCCGTTGCCATTCAAGATGAACTAATAGAATTGCAACACATGCTGGACTGAGATCACATTTCTACATCAAATCTAAACTGTATTGAGTACATTGATCTGAATTGAACTGATGAGAGTGAGTTTGGAACAACATGAGGGAGAATAAAAGATTTTCAGAATCTTCATTTTTGGGTCAACTGTTTTTTTACTGAACCGAAAATAACAATTGAAATGTATTCACTGTATATCTTTGCTTTTCTTCCTCCACAGGAAGAGCACACAGATGGCACACACACAAACAAACGCACACACACATTAACAGAGAAGCACACACAAACTCACACAAACAAATGCATTAACAGAGAAGTGGGGAGGATTTGTGCAGAGGTATTCAGAGAACACTTCTTAATATTAATCACCCTTGCCCAAAATAATACAGTTGTTGCTAAGCAACCATCGAGAAGAGGGCATTTCTCTTAATAAACATCTCAATTTATTATTGGGTAAGATTGGACACTGATATCTTTAAAGGAACAGAACAAAAACAGTTGGCGTGCAAAAAAGCTGCGTTTCCGTTGTTAGGATTTTGTGCTAAATAGCCTAGAACCAGATATTTGCGGTCTACAAGCCCATTTTCAGCTATCGGGCCACGGCTGTGGATTAAATGATTAATTTTTTATGCCATTTCCTGTTCATTCAAATCTAATCTTGTTTATTAAACTTTGCTATGTAATGCGCAGCAGGCAAATGAGAGATTGTAGCAGCCAATGAGCAGCAAGTTCTTAATTAGCCGATTCACATTTTTGATCAGTCCATCCAAGTTACATTAAAATGTTCAGTTCAATTTGAGAGAAAGAGCAGTAGAGGAATGACTAGACTTAATAAGAACAGACTGTCTTTTTCTTTATTCTAAAGTATTCACTATAGAGTTCTTTGTCCTACATTCTGGGTCCACAAGGGCACGATCCAATCAAGCACATGTGCCTGTTAGAGTCATCATGACCTTTCATGCACGGGCGGTTTATAACATGCCCTTTAAAGGAATGTTTCAGGTTCAGTACAAATGAAGCTCAATCGACAGCATTAATAGTGCAATGTTCATTACCACAGAAAATAGTCGTTGCTCGTATACTTTAGTTTAAAAACGTGGAATGATTGTGAATGGGCCTAACGATGAATTGCTGCTTGTGACAACTTGTGACATGCCCGCTACTATTTTTGTCACAGCAGAGTTATTATAGTTTTAAACTTTTTTCATATTTTGAATTGTCTTTTATTTTTATATTTATAGTTCTAATTTTTGTTTCTTTTTTTATTTAATTTATATGATTTATAGAGCTGAGGTCAAATTTACAGATCATGTCAACATTCAACAAAACATTTTTTCTAAATTTGCTACATGTGGGTATGGGACAAAATACAGAAAAGATGCTCGGTATTTGTTCTGACCTTAAATACAGCAAAGAACACAAGTTCATATTCACTTTTCACAGTACAAGTATTTAGAAAAAAATTAAATAAAATTATATTAGCTTTCATGTGTCTTGTCATGGTCTCGGTGTGTTTCACATTGGATGACTTCACTTCTGAGGTTTGATTTTGTTGTATTTCAACAGACACCGGACTGAAAGGGCCTCGATACATCTAGAAATTAAAATGTGTAAAGGTCTCTTAATCTTTTCCATGGCTGTATGTTTATTGTTATGTTCTTATATACAGTAAGTTTATTTATTTTTATTTGAGTTTCAGTTTAGTTTTGATTTATTTTCAGTAAAATTCATATTTTTCATTTTCATTTAGTAATTCTTTTTTGTCAATACATATTTTTCTTAACATAAATGTTCTAATAGCTTTAATTTTAGTAAACTATGATAACTTTGGGCCACATCCTTATAATTGAAGAATAATTAAGTTTGCTTCGAGAACAGTGATCTCATGACAGAAATCGCAATTTGGAGACGTTTACGGCCGCAAAATGACCCAGAAATGGCCGATGTTTGAGCCATATATTAGATTAGATTCAACTTTATTGTCATTACACATATACAAGTACAGTGTAACGAAATGTAGGATATATAAGACAGCCAACGTTTTCGCAAAGACACAACAAAAAAGTGACATTTCATTCACTTTCTCTGTGCTCCCTCTATCACCTACTTGTATCTATCTCTACACTCTTCTTTGATGCTTAACCTTTGACTGTATATCTTCTGCATCCCTGTAAAATGTTTGATCTCCGTCCTTTCTGTCCTTGCTTTAGCAGGAGGAAATCCTTTCATCTGACATTCAACACCACCCTGTCTTTCTTCTTTTATTGAGGTTTAGCTTGAGCCGTACCTTTAAACCATTTGCAAACCACCTGCCAATCTGTTAACAGACTCATACTCGCATACATTTAAAAGGCAGTATTAAACACATGCGTACACAAACGTGTCAAACATAGTCATTCACGGTCAAGCATCTTGAAACTGTTGAAAGTTACAAACACAACTGTCATTTTCTATAAACTGGAGCCCCAACCAAGGAATAATCTCACCAAATCAGATTTGCAGTCCAGAAATACCTCATTTATGTCCATCTTTGTTCAATTTGTCAGATATCCAAACTTTTTTATCAGTACATTGGGGGATTTGACTAGACAATCCCTCATGGCTGGCTCTTATGAAGTTGAAACTGAAGACGAGGAGGGAATTAGAGAACAGATCTATCAAATTCAAGTATAAAGAAATAGCTTATCTATTTATTCACTGTTGTTCCAATACCACACTTTTATGGATCTACTGTAAACAATAATTTTGAATCATTGGCTTACAAATGGACAGTGTTAAATACTTCTGTAAACTGATCAAAACGTTAGGGGTACTCGAGAACGCATTGCATTTCCAGTCTGATTTAACAGGAATTTGTGATTGTAAGAATGTGGCCTAGTCGTATCAATTAATGCGATGTGAGTCATACAAAAACAAAGTAATATGATTATTAGAAAAAACAACCCCTAAAATGAACCATCATGTTGCAAAAGCTGATTTTACTAAAATGCACCAACGAGCTTGTATAAATTCATACAAATTAGCCACCTTGTCAAATAGTTACGATAGTTATGCTGCGTTCCAGACACCTCGGATTTAGGATATTTCGGAAATCATTCCTGGAAGGGCCCTCTTTTATAGTTAATAAATAGTTGAAATGTTTTAATGTTATTCAATCTTTGATAACATTCATGTTGTAATGTTACTAAACACTTTTAATGGTTTTAAATCCAGTCGGTATTTCCAGGTTTGAGGTGGACAACGTCCTAAATCCGAGGTGTCTGGAACGCAGCATTAATCCGTCCTGATGCATATGGGATACCAGATATGCCCGTCAATAAACTATTCTGTCATTTGAAACGCACGCAACGCCCAGGTGTAAATGGGGGTCCGTTTCGCCTGATGAAAATTCCATTAAAATGTGATTTAAACTCCTGCCCACCTCAATTAGTCTTCCTTGTACTGTGACCACGTATCGTTGTGAAATTGTGGCTGAGATTAACCAACACCACACATGATCTCTCAGGGGTCCGAGCAGGTTTGAACCCACTGTCAGCTTTGGAAACAGACAGGAGAGAGAGAGAATGCTGAGAGGGAAGAATAGAGGCGGCTGGTTGAATACTTAAGGGTCTGCTGACATGCTGATATATCTGGATTCGGATTTATTTTGGAGATTGAAATATTCTCTGGAGAAATTCAGTGTGAGGGGGGATGGGGACATTTCTGTCAGCATCTTGTGTGTGCGCGCCTGCTTTTGTATTGGAAGACCATTTTAACATCCTACTTATCTAGAACAGTTGTGTGCGTATTTCTGCGAGTCTGTTTTATAATAGAAAACTTTCTCTTTGTTCGCAAATCTCCCTTTACAATTCAAATGTGCCGGGAGCTCCAAAAAACGGATTAAAGAGTTCTAATTGTCTTTTCTTTATCATTTGCACACTCTTTTAGTGTCAAATACTGCAAGCGCGCACACGTTTAACATCCCGGGCTCGGTGTGAGAGTGTCGAGGCTGGGTCTCTATTATGACATCACAAAGAAAGGATGAGGGGAGGACAAGGAGTATGAAAGGATTTGCGGAGGAGTACCTGTTCACAAAGCCGTATTCTATAGGCCTACCGATAATTAAAGTCTTACATGTCCCCATTGGGTTGCACTGCTGAGGAACAAATCAGCAGATGAATTAGAGGAGGGGGTAAAAGAAAAAAGGGGATTCAGTGGCCTTAGCTGTCTTTTAGTGCAGAATCTTGAATTTTAAGTGAAGGTCAGAATGTTGGTGTATTAAGTCTCTAGTCGTTCAAGGATGCGCGATGTCTTAGGCATGGAAAGTGTGTTTGTATGTGCGCGCGAGCGTCTTCACGAGAATGCCCGGTCAATGTTTCCGCAGTGTCGCTAAATGGAGCGAGCAAACAGCTCGCTAAACTTGCACGCCTTTCATTCACACACACACTGAGGGGGAAACAGCAAAATGGCTGGTTAGGGCTCAGAGCTCCCTCTGGTGGACGACATTATGAAACATCTGCGGCTTCTAGCTATTTTCTAAATCTAAATGATGCATTGAAATTGCTAAATGAGTCTATATTTGTAGCGGGTTATCCCCTGATTAGGAGGCAGAACGAGCTTTTGAAGACAACAGGGAACAGAGGAACTAGACGTTTTCAGGAGTAAAACAATAGTGCTTGCAAGGCAACAAAAGAATACTGTGAAAAAGCTTAGGTTTTGAGCTTTTACTCTATTTAAATGATATGCTGCATCAGATCTCTTTAGACTTTGTTCAGGTCACGATACACAGCACGTGATTCGTATTGTGTTTGATGTTTCTGTAATGCAAAGACATCCTCTTTTAAGTTTAAAACTTGTTGGGTAAATAGAACAGGAACAGACCGATCATAATTCAGCATGAATTACAACATTACAATTTATATGCAAATATTAGGCTACCATGACAAAACCACTGTTTTATTTTGGATGCTGAACATTCTTTTTAGTGTTTAAGTGACTGTAATCTTACTTTTTATGGTTATTCAACCGAAAACTGCGCGCAAAGCTGGAACGGAAAATGTACATTAAACAGTTTGTGCTGCATTAATTGCAGAAATTTGAGGAGACGAAGAAAGAGATTTGCATTTCCCCAAGGAAATACCAGTGCTTACAAGGCAAAAAAGAAATAGTGTTACAGTGTTAAGTAAGGTAAGATTTGGGATTATGGATCTGAATAAATGAAATTTGCTCTTGTAATGACACTGTGCGAGACACATTACATGACTACAGTAGTCCTAGCAGTTGAATGCATACAAGAAAGAAAAGACCAATCACAATTCGCAAATAAATATAATGAATTATATTTTGTTATTATAAGAATCTGAATGCTGAACGTTACTTTTAAGCCTGGCGAAATAAATAGCAAACCTAACATTAAATGTGTTTCCATCGTGGTTTATGCGCCTTTCTTCCTATCGAAAAGAAAATGTATCAACTTCATGTATCAACGCATACATTCTTTATGCTCATTTTCAAAATTTAAGTGCATCTTTGTTTCTGTACATTTTATGCTATATTCTAAAATGAGCGTTAAAATTGGTGGATGGAAACATGGCTTTAGAAATTATCTAAAAAGCCTTGATGCGGTGGTCACAATAAGTGGGTCAAGCTGAATTGCTACCTGAAAAGATTGTAAAAAATAACAATATTTCTGAAGAAATTGTGCTACAGTGTGCAAATGTCACCACCTAAATTCTAGGTTATTCTGAGTGAATGCCAGGGCGTTGCTGTGCTATTGCTAATGCTTTCTGAGTGGTTGTTAGCGTGATGCTGTACGGTTGCTAGGTTCTCAAAAGAGACTGCCCACAGATCTCTGATTTTAGATTTTACTTTAGTTTAGATATATCTTGTATTCTAACCTTGAATATGAGCAATAGTGACACCTAACTCAGCCTTAGCAAGTGCCACTAAAATAATATGAAAAACTGCATAGTAAAGAGACAAGATTCAGTCCAGAGAGAGTGAGTTGGAGGAGGGTTAATCCATTACAGGTCTGATGACAGGTCAGGTTATTGGCTGAATAAATATGATTTATTTATTCTAGTCCATTGAGAACACAACTGTTTTCAAAGATTCGCCGCCTGTCTTCATTTATTTATAATAGGTGTACGGACAAACAACATTGTACCGTGTCTACAAATCTGATTTATAACTACATACATACATACTACATAACATTGTACAAATGTCATTTGTGTTTATTAGCATACGTCACACTAGCACACGTTAGACCCTGCCTCTGTTTAATTCTGTGACTTGAGTACAGTATGTGGGCATGGTGCTGTTTTATAGAATTATGATCTCAGTGTCTCTTTGATCAAATGCTCCACATGTATTTCGCATCCTGATGAGAGACAGACGCTATTTCTGGTTTGTTTGGGGGCCCCGAGCAAGATCTTCCCTGGTGCTGGGCCCTATTCGTTAGCAGTCTAAAGACATGCCTAATTAATGTCAAACACTTGACAAACATCACAACATTTAGGCAGAAATGTCACCTCATCCGCAACTAAAGAAAGAAATGAAGACGTGTCTGAAACCGCTTAAGATTCTTATTAAAGGGACAGTTCACCCTAGAAAAATATGATGTGCTAATTTTCTCGCCCTCAAGTTGCGTCAAATCCCGTTGGTCTGATGAACCCAGAGAAAGATATTTGGAAGAATGCTTGTAACCAAACAGTTCTTGGCCACCATTGACTTCCATTGTAGGAAAATTACTATGGTTGTCAATAGTGACCCAGAATTATTAGCTTTCCTAGATGCTTCAAAATATTTTATTTCGTGTTTAAAAAAGCAATTTTCCTTGACTACGGTTGTCAATGGTGACCAAGAATGGTTTGGTTCTTGACATTTTCATTTTTGGGACTGTTCCTTTAAGCCAATGTGCATCTGAAATGCACACGTAGAGTTTATAGCCTACAGATTTGGTTAATTCGATCTGGAAAGGACTAACCGGGATTCTCCATTGTACTTTTGAATTAAATTTCAGGAATAATCCATGCTCCACCATACACAGGTAATTACTTTAGAGGATTAGATTGAATAGATTGCGATGATTATAGAGAGTTCATTAGAAATATTAAAGAAATTTGAATAGCTACATATTATTCAATGATATCTGAAAGAAATAGTATTCTAGTACATAATGCTACATGGAACAAACACTTTCTCTGTCCTTCCAATTTCTTTCCTCCAGCACACGCCATTGTGAGAAAGCTTGTCAGTTGCCATTGACCACAGGGAGGCCCCCTAGTGTCCATTGCAGGAAATTAGTCATTATCTTTGGCTTCATAAGCACAGTATGAGCCCAGAAATTTCTTACAGAAGGCAACAGCCCCAGGCAAAGAACGATAGCGTACAAACCACACAAAGAACATGAAAGATGTTTGTATCAATGTGTAATCGCAAACCTGTCTGCCTTTCTCAGGAAGCATGCTGAACCTGACGTGTCGAGCATTCTTTGGCTACAGCGGCGACATCAGTCCGCTCGTCTACTGGATGAAAGGAGAGAAGTTCATAGAGGACATGGACCAGAGTCGCATTCGAGAGAGTGAAATAAAGTAAGACAACACAATGGTAAAAGCAAATGATAAAGAATAATGAATTATGAATAAATCACACAGACATCATACCGAAAAGCTGAGAATGCATGAGCACAAACAGGGTTGCATGCAAGTTACACATCAAAGAATCGACCATTTAAAAAAAACAATACTGAAACCATCAGCAAAATTTGGTAAAGACATGATTTTTCTTGTCTTATTTGACAAAGATGTCTTGCTGGGTAGAAATTAGTATATCAGCACAGTACACAGTTCTGTATGAATATACTGTACATATCACAGTATGGAAAAACTGACTCATTACAGCATTTCAAAGAGTGTTAGTCATATCTTTCACTTTCTGGCGGGTGTGTAAGAGAGGTTTCTCTATATTGCCGTCTTAGTTGATAGATGGATTTTGAAATGGCATTGAAAGAGGACCACACGTGTATAATTACTGCGAGGGATTTGATAACTTCAATCTTAATGAATGGCATTGTGAGTCAACTCTAATAACTGGAATAGTTCTCTCAGTCCTTTCAGTCATGGGCAGCTTCACACAGAGGGACTGCTGAAAAATAGCTGAAAGTGATTATAGCTCAATTGGACTTGTGTTATGATGTTTGAATTCATGGGTGGAATTCTGCAGGTTAAAACAAATGTGTGTAGATTCCACCTGGGCCTACTTATGGCATAAAATAAACTTGTAGGAAACAATAATCACAATAATCATCAATGTAGTCATTTAGTCATTTGTACCACAAACAAACAAACAATATAATTACATAAATAATGACAGTTTACAAACAGGTTTTCAGGAAAATAAGCCTTCAAATAACTTAAAGTCGTCCCTGCACATTTAACTGGGATATGAAAAAAGGACATATTTTACTTCTAACAAAAAGCACCATGGTGATACTTTGTTTGGTGGAAATGCACCATAGCAATACTGCTGTTGTCTTTGTATTACTGAAAGCAAGATGTTCCAAATTTTCATTCTCAAGACCCACAGAAATGTTTTTTTTTTATGTAAAACAATGCATTCATTACCTATAGTCAATGAATAAAAGGCCATAGTTAATTTTTCTGGCCATTTTACAAATTAAATATAAGTTATATAATATGTCTGGATAGTTCACTCAAAAATGTGTTTATTTACTCTCAAGTTTATCAAAACCTGAATCTGACACTTTTTTCTTGGGTGGAATGCAAAAGAAGATATTTTGAGAAATGTCTCAGTGGTTTTGTGTCCATACAATGGAAGACAATGGGAGCCAAAATTGTTTGGTTACCAACATTTTCAAAATATCTTCTTTTATGTTCTGCGGAAGAAAGAAGGTCATACAGGTTTGAAACGACAAGAAGGTGAATAAATGATGAAGAATTTTCGTTTTGGGATGAACTGTTCCTTTAAATGCAATACCTACATATGTATTGGTAAGATATCAAAATTGCTAGTCATTAATGAAACTGTTTTTGAACGACCCACCTTAAAGGGGAAGTTCACCCAAAAATCTACTTTGTGTGATTTTTTTCCTCACCCAGATGACGTTAAACATGTTTAGAGAACTTCTGCAGTCTTCGGAGCACAAATTAAGATATTTAGGTGACATCCGAGAGATTTCCGGTGCTTTGACTCACATGCGTCAAAGTGCTCTCGTCCAAGAAGACGAAGAAGAAATGCTCTCGTGAACGCACGCCATACACTGACCAGACAGACGAGAATATATCGATTAAAGTCCGTCTTTTGGTTTGTTATTCGCACGTAAAGCATTCTCGTCGCTCCAAAAAATTCAACTGAGCCACTATGTGCGGATGGACCAATTTTACAATGTCTTTAGTACTTTTCTGGACCTTGGTCCAAAAAATTACACCATGGTGTCTCTGAGTAGGCCTGGAAATCTCTCGGATATCACCTAAATATCCTCTAAACATGTTTAAAGTAATTTGGGTGAGTAAAAAATCACCCAAATTTCCCCTTTAACACACCATATGACCCACAAGCAGGTCCCAGTTCAGATTGAATCCCCCTTAATTCACTGCTAATAAATCAACACCGTGGCATTTTCTTTTTAAATCAACAGCATCAACTATTGTTGATAATCATATTATTACTTTATAACCAAAGTATAATTTAGAGAGCATTCAAAAAACTGTTGCTTTAAAAATGATCCCACTGTGAAATGGCATATTAAGTCCAAACGCGACTGCGCTTTAAATGCTCACTGAGATATAGACAGTACATTTTCAATTACTGATATCACAAGCTTGTATATGAGCCTATTTATATCTAGCAGGGGCGGTCGCTGCGATGACACGCTGTTATTAATTCCCCTGTCTGAAGGAGCTAGATCAGAGCAGTGCTGAATACGTCCTAATAACACGAGGAAATGTATCGTACAGCATGCATCCAAGCATTTGCATTTACATGCAGTTATGCAGCAGCAATGTCAGCATCTTTTAAATGAAATTTCAGTTTCAAATGCTTCGGCCGGGACAAACAAGAGAGTGGATGCATGTTGCTATAATTAAATGAGAGCTCCATTTGTTCAGTGCCAACCAAACCCAAAAAAAAAAAGTCCTTCCAAAATTTGTAATCTCCACAAGCTGCTCGGTCTAAAATATATCCCCAAAAGATGAATTCATTAAACTGCTTTTTATTCCACAACACCCCGGCTGTATCGATCGTTTTTTTACCTGGACCATCTGTGATAAGTAGCTCATGGTGTTGCTCTTTTTGCCAGGACCATCAGGGAGCACCTGGGTGAGCAAGAAGTGTCCATTACACTGACCATTGATTCGCTGGAGGATGGCGATTTGGGAAATTATTCCTGTTATGCAGAAAACGGCAACGGGAGACGGCAAGCCAGCGTACAGATTGGAAAACGAGGTAGCGTATTAATAAAGCACGGCACGCCAGCACATATGGTCAAAATTATGATCTAAACAGCAAAGGATTAGATTACCAGGAAATAACAAGTACTTTAAGTTGTTTTGAAAAATGACGAATATGAACTTTCATATACAATAAAAGACAGTGACCAAGGGCTCTGAAGCTCTAAAATGATGGAAAAGCACCATCAAATTCATAGAATGATTTATTCTTATATCTTGTAAAGCCTGCTTTGTGCGAGGAATAAATAAACATCACTGACGTTATTTATTATTCGTTGAAAATCATTTTCGGCTAAGCTCTCAAATATCATTCGCACGTCCACGTATTGCTTGGTACGCAAAGTTTAAATATGTGCATGCACAATGATATTTGAGTGCTACGGTGGAGGAAAGATTTTCAGTAAACAATGTTATGAATTGCACAAAGTCACTGTAGAAGACTTTGAATGTATAGCATGAGACTACTTTACTGAACATTTCGGAACCTGGCAGCCTGGTCATTGTCTGATTCATTGTATTGAAAAGAGCATCTCGGACATTTCCAAAAATGATTCCTTTTGTGTTCCACTTCTGAAAGTAAGTCATATGGGTTTGGGGCGAATAAATGTTGACAGAAGTTTGGTTTTTGGGCGAACCATTCCTTCAATGTGCTATGGTAGTTCTTTAGATAAACAGCACAGCTTGTTCCCGTGTCTCCTGCCCCTTTTCAGTCTTTCTTTCTCTTCTTCAGGGAAATACATCAGCCTCTAAAATTCGCTCTCTTTTTGCGAGAGCCGCTTTGAAGGCGTCCTATCTTCTCTTTTAATGGCTGTTCAGAGGAAGAGACAGCTTCAGCAGTTCAGACATATTCTCTCCCTCTCAGCCCAACTCAAAACTATTCAACTGTTCTCTCTCTCTTTCACACATGCACGCACACAAATAAATGAATACACACACATACATACTCTTTCAACTCGTCTCAGCCGTATATACACATTCATGCCGATAATCTCAAAGCACACATAAACACAGACCAAATCTCTCATGTGCACACGCTCTCTTTCAGCTCACTGCTAAGCACACGCACACACACGGTTTGAGAATCAGCGTCCCTGAAGCATCTGAGTGTACTTTGTGTGTTTTCCTCCATTAGCTATTGCACTGCTGGTACACAGAGGCTGATACGAACATCATTAGCACTTAATCATTCTGAAGTCAATTCTTATTTCTCTCCCCTCGCGTATGTGGTTCTGCCTTTTCCTTTTGTTCATTTGTTTGAAGGAATTTGGTGTGTGAATTGAGCTTGCCCTGAATCAAGCCTCCTGAAAAGACCAGCTTAGCATGAATTTATGTGCTGGTTTGGTGGTAATCTCTTGATAGAGCAGCAAAGTCATGGTGGTCTTTCTTGTGAACTAGCAATATATTCCTAGTTCAGAAGCCTAGTCCATGCTGGAGACAAGCATCCAAAACAACTCGTATGTTGCTGGTCATTATTACAGGTATTATAACCATACAGGAGATATTTCCAGCTATGGATGAAATTAGGAGACCACTGCAACCTTATGGTCTCTGATTTATAATTTTTTCTGGTTTTCCGAAATTTACTTTTTATAGGTGGGATATTCTACAGAATTGGTTTTATTCATACACATTGTATAATATCAAAAGGTACACATTTCTAGTCATTGTGCAGTTAATTTTCATATTTTAATTTCAGAATTTTTTTGAATGTTCCTCCTCTCGCCAAGATTTCTATATTAATATAATATAATTAATATAATATTTCTAATAATATGATAAGAAGTATTATGTTTAAATATTAAGATTTTCACATTAACATGTAAATCAATAATCTTTCTTTGTAAAAGGCATAAAATGGATCATACAGATTTCATACAGAGTTAAGGATTAATTAGTTTGTATATACATTGAACCAAACACTATCATAACATCTTATAATGTTAATATAATTTAATATACTTTACTTTTGATAAAATATTTAATATTCCGGTCGTGACACACAAATATTCAGTAGGGATGGTAATGTTTTGGTAGTGACCACAGTATTTAATTTGCACAGTTGAATCGGACTTTCAACATTTTATGTTAATACAAATAACTAACTATGTTGCACATACGCAGCCAGCACATAAGCCAGACACGCATCTGACAGTTAATATCTCATAAACCTACAGCTGGCAAACTGTTTCACTACTAAAACATACTAAAATACTAATGATTTGCATAAGTGCAGAGTTTGGTTTATTTCCCCCAAAAATAGGCCATTGCACATTGAGTCTGATATTTGCGTCCGAAAATACGACCAAACTTTGTGTCAATCACATTTACACACTGCCTCCGATATTTTCGTCTATCATAAAATATTCTGACTGGGTTCAATTTCCTGCGTTTTTTTCATCTGTAGCAAGCATTTTGACAATCCAGAGACACCATTCAAACGAGCACCGAATACAAAAAAAACGCATATGAGAATTTCGGATTGTACTGTATCTGCAAAGACCTTAAATGTTCCTTTTTGTTTTCTGTTCACTACCAAAACATAAATTCGGCACAACCGAAACCCAGTGATACGTTTAGGTCGTTTAGGTCGTGACTGTTTTGATAGTGTCAATTTTTGAATACTTTTGAGCCTAGCTCAAAGATGCTAATCAGCACATGATTAGCAAGCACAGTTCTGAACAGATATACAGACATCAAAATTACATTTTATGGAGTATGTCCAAGAAAAATGTTTGCTTAATTGCAGAAAAAAAGATGTTTGGTGCTGACGTGAAAAGTCAGACTTTTGAACCAATGTACTCACTATGTAGCTAATAGAGAAAGGGACATAAAAAATATAGAGGTGTGGCTAAAATCAGTATCGGTAGTGACATAAAAAATCAGGGCACATTTTTTTACATAAAGTTTAATAATTTAAAAATAAAATATACATAAATATTTTTTGGAACTTAACTTTCTTAAAAACACCAAAATATTTTTTTTAAAACAACAATGGAAAAAAACATTTTCATAAGTTGAAATTCAGGGCTTTGGGAAACCAATCTCCCAATTAAAAGTAACCTGTAAATTATTATTTTTATACATTACGCTTACTGATATTATAAATATTACTGTGGGTTTCAATAGATAATAGATAATATCTTAGTAAACAACTAAGATTTGAATACTTGAATCCTTTTTAAATGTTTTTTTTTTATGTGGGACAGCAGTTAACACAAATTCTGAGAATGGCACAGGTATGTGTGGAATGAACATTTTTGCATCGCTCCATGAATCTTTCTCCCATATTCTAAATAAAAATATAGTTTTTTTATTGAGTTTGTTTGCATCCTTAATTTTTGACTAGTCCAGTATTTTTCCTGCAAAGTTTTCAGTCCTCGAGAACTGCAAAGAAAGCAATTATGTTACTAATGTTTATTTTTGTATAAAGTTCTTATGTATTTAAGAAGAAAAATATTTGATGGTATGGGTTTCTTTCCCAAAGCTGTAGTACATAACTCAGATGTAGTAAAATAAGATTGCGATTACCAGGTTATGTTGGAGTATCCAAAAACTATGGTACATCAATATAGTAATCATACAGTAATGTGGTACTGAATCCATCTCTTTACAGTAAAGCTGCTGCAGTGTTTTTTGCGAGCTGGTAAAGTACAATTTTGTGATAGGCACATTTTTAAGTTATTCTTTATGTACACATTTAAATGAAAACACTGACAACATGTCGCAAACAAAACTGGGTACAATAAGTGTGGTTCCCATTTTGAGTACTTGTGGCAGGTAGATTAAAAGTGGAATTTGCTTATTACAAGTTAGTGGACTGTTTATGTTCTTAGACATTTGGGGTGTAAATGAGGTATTCTGTACTGAGAATGAATTGGTGTTTGCTTTTTAACTATACATGTAAAAAAAGAGGAATGTTAAAATGTCAGTTTGAACAGTTTTATATATTTTGAAATATAATTGTTAAAATAAAGTTGTATTTAAAATTCAAATTCACTCTCTCTCCATCTCTCTCTCTCTCTCTGTTGTTTTTGTTTCATCTCTCGCAGTAGAGCTAATGTACACAGTGGAGTTGGCTGGTGGATTGGGTGCCATTCTTTTGCTCTTGGCTTTGCTGTTGTCTATATATAAGTGCTACAGGATCGAGCTGCTGCTCTGCTACAGGCATCACTTTGGTGGAGAAGATACAGACGGAGGTAAACGCAGCACACACTCCCCCTACTGTACTTACTGAGTATAGCACTGCAGCAACCACCACTGTATACTGTACACTTCCTTTAACAGAAGCTTTGTGAGATACAAAACATTTGGTTTTTATTTCAACTCATTTTCCTCAATATCTGCTTCCTGTTCTTTCTCCCTTCAGAAAATAAAGAATACGATGCCTACCTGTCATACAGTAAGGTGGAGCTTGATCAGTGGGGTCAGGAATTACAGGAAGAGGAGCGATTTGCTCTGGAGATCCTCCCGGATGTCCTGGAGAAACATTACGGCTACAAGCTCTTCATCCCCGACCGAGATCTAATCCCTACCAGCAGTATGTGCAGAACGTGTGTTATGTGTGCGTATGTCCGCGTTAGTGTGTTTGTAAATGTTTAAACATGTTCACAGCAAAATGTTTGACGCTCTAAGGCATCGTTGCTGGTGAGGTTTTAGGAAAAGCATAGGTCACAGAGGAAAACACCTTAGACAGAGATTTCGGAAACATCACTAATTATACAGAACTAATGAAAGCTAAATGTGGCATTTTCAGCTTATGAACACAACAAGAGTGCGCTGGGTTTACCTTGCCTTCTAATGTCTGCTGCTAAGTAATTAAATCATTTGTAATTAAAATCTAATTAAACCCCCTCGTCTGCAATAGTATGATCAGAAAGCCTTATGTTAGCTAGCAAACAGTGGAATCAAAAGAATACAAAACTTTTTTTAGACTCTTTGTTGTGTAGAATTTGGTCCATGAATTTAAACTCCCAAATATTGTCATTTTTTCATTGCGAGCCATCTGTTTATGTGACATTGTATGTTCGCATCATGATTTGATGTTGTGTCCAGTGTTTTTGCCCTGTATGTGTGCCGTGTCTGAAAGCTGAATGTTTATGTCCAGGTATGAGCAGTGATCATTACCAGGATGACACACATCTTCTTAGAGGTACAGCTTTCTTTTAATGCAAAGTCATTGACACGCGTGCACAGCGCACGCATCACGCATACAGTTCTGCATGTGCATTGGTCAATGTGTTGTTCATGAGTGACTGCGGTTGTTGCGTCTTGTGTGTTCGTCTACTTTTGTCCGTTACTGTCTTTTCAGCACCTGTAATCTGAATCGTTGCATCTCACGATCTCTCTCTTTCTCGTTCCACTGTCCTGTAGCGTACATAGAGGACGTGTCTCGCAGCGTAGACATGAGTAAACGACTGATCATCGTGCTGACCCCGAGCTACGTGCTGCGTCGCGGATGGAGTATATTTGAGCTGGAGTCCCGTCTGCGCAACGCTCTGGTCTCGGGGGACGTCAAAGTGATCTTAATCGAGTGCGCCGATCTGCGAGGAGTCATTAACTACCAAGAGGTGGAGGAGTTAAAACACTCCATTAAATGCCTGAGCGTGGTGCACTGGAACGGTCCACAGAGCAACAAGCCCGGTTCGCGCTTCTGGAAGCAGCTTCGCTACACCATGCCCTACCGCCGACCCCAGCAAACCCTGACCAATCATGCGCTGGACGCCGGCGAACCCGGCCCCTTCGCCGACCTGCAGACCGTCTCGGCCATCTCCATGGCCACGGCGACGTCCGCCGCCATGGCGCCTGCTCACCCCGAGCTGCGTCCGTCCCTGCGGAGCTCTTACCGCTCGCATTCGCTGGCACGGCAGAAACACTCGCACTACCGCAGCTACGACTACGAGCTGCCCTTCACGGCCGGAGGCACGCTGCCACCCCAGCACACCTACTGCAACCTGCCTCTCACCCTCCTCAACGGGCAGCGACCCGTCAACAACAAGACCCTGCGCCCCCAGCATAGCCTGGACGAACACCACGGCAACAACGCGATGCTTCCCCTGCTGCCGAGAGAGACGAGCATCTCCAGTGTTATCTGGTAATACTAGGACCAAGAAGAAAAGCATGTTCAGTTTAAGCTGCTGTAGCCAGACCATGGCTCATGGGAGACTTAATACGCTCATGTGGCAGGTATACAGCACGGGACACACCGAGGTTAGTGGGTTCCTGTGAGCAAAACGATCATTCTGTCTACGGTAAGTGGGTCTGAGGACGTCTTACCCCCTAAATCTTCTTCTGGGCATTGCTCCAGCAGCGAGGGATTACATAGTGCCATACCAGTTTTATCTAGCTGGGACTGTAGGCGTGAACTGAGCATTCAAAGTCACACCACACAGAGGTATACAGGGTCTCGTGTAGATGTTAGTGTTATATTTGTAGCACCACCGTCTTCCGTCTTCACGTTTGGTTTGATCTCGCCATCCTTATTTTTAGCATTCAATGCTTTCCTGTCTTTTGTTCTTTTCCTTTTTTAAGTTGGACGTGGACATTTGATGGAGATGCATTTTTTTCTACCCGTTTTTGAAGATGGACTGAAATAGCCTATGATTTAACTATTGTCATTTTGCTCGAAAGCTACTGCGTTTCGTTCCGTTTCCGTTGTCCAACGTAAGGTATGTATTTATGGTTTAAATTGCAGATTTATCGAAAAAGAAAATATATCACAAATTATGCAAAATATACGAAGGCCTAAAGGATGGGTTGATGGAGGCGGTGCTGTCTTCTCTCAGCAAAAGTGCAGGAGGAACAGCACCCTTTCTCAAATACTAAAGGGGATTTTAAATGACGAGAAATCTATTTTTATATCTGAAGAGTGCTGTTTCTCTCTAATATCACAGGGTCATTGGGACTATGGGACTGAAGACTCTTATTTGTGAATCTGGATATTTTATACTGTTTACTATATTGTCCTCATCTGTGGGAAAAAACCTGAAATGTTTTATGTTAACTTGCGAAACAATAACCAATTACATTTTTATGTTTCGTTTCTTTGTGTTGCTTTATTGGGTTTCATTTATTGATACTTTGGGTGGTTCACAGGTAGACCTTTACACATTTCTAATCCGTTTAACTCTCAGTCTAATGTCATAACTCACTGGATATATGCTTGTCTTTTTCTCCTCCAGCTGCTGTGTAACTCAGATACATGCTGGCATGTTTCACAGGGAAACACAGGCCTGTAAACGGACATTCTGTCACAGAGTGTAAATCTAAATATTGAATACATAAAAGATACCATATGGTTTAATAAATGCCCAAAGTCAACTTTATGTATTTGTTGTATCTTGTCTTATGGCAGCATGTACTGACTTTAAGGGGGGGGAACAAACTTAGAAACAAAGTCAAAATAAAATCGTTTTACAGTAAGAGGTCTAACTGTAAAAAAAATCTGAACTATTCCTGTAAGTTTCTTTCTGTATTTTCTTATTTTACAAATTTGCAAATTCTGTTGCAAAAAAAAGGTTGTTTATAAAATGAATTAGCATTATGTATGAATGTTTACCTCTTGAGTATGCATAGAGACTAGTTGTGTATCCTGATTTGAATATTTACTGTATTATGAACAACAGCTATCTCAGAGAGATATGTAATCTCTCTAGAGGCACAATCATTTTTCTTTTATATTGTTTCTCACTGTGTACAGTAAAGTCACAAACCACTATAAGCTTTTTGTGTGTGTTTGTATGTATGCATGGTTAGAGAGGTGTCACCAATTAACATCAGTTCTGATCTTTTGATCTTTTCTTTTAGGTTCACGTGAGTTGCCCCTTGCATTTTAAGCAAGTTACTTAGTACTGAATGCTACAGTTGAATAGACAGTTTCACAAAATTGAATTTTAGGTATATCAATCCACTTTTTAAATAAAAAACAAATGAGAAAAGATATGTACTTATTTCTGTATTACTACTGTAAATATGTGTGGCATGGCTATGATCAGTTGGATTACTAGATCATTTTTAATTTTTTTACCTTAACTAATATTTAAAAACTTCTTAACTTAAGACCTCTTACAAGCACTAAACTTAACCCAGTCTTACAGTTTTCTCATAACTCATTATCAAATATCTTAGACTTCCTTTCTAAATGTCTTTACTTTAAACCTACAAAGTTACCTATAACTTAAATAGACTAAGCATAAAACCTTCACATTTACATTTAGTCATTTAGCAGAAGCTTTTATCCAAAGCTTTTATCCAAAGCTTACAAATTAGGTATCAAATGGAAGCAAATAGAATTGAAAGACAAGAAAAGTGATAGAAGTCAGAACTAATGGGTCAGGTGCTGACTGAAGAGATGTGTTTTAGCCGATTCTTAAAGATGGCTACAGAAACTGCTGATCTAGTAGCAGCGGGCAGATCATTCCACAAATGTGGAACAGATCCAGAGAAGGTGCGTGAGAATGATTTTTTCCCTTTTTGGGATGCATTGCACTTTCAGTGATGGATGTTATATAAACGGGGGATATAACGCTCATGGATTTGGAGATTGTTTGAAACTGACACTTACACAATAAGCCTAATGAATGTAACATTTAGCCTACAATGCTATTTTAATTTATTAACATAAGTACAGTATGTTCATTGTTATCTTTTTAAAAAATTGTTGATATAAAAACAGTATGATTTTATAAAATTAGTATGATAAATATAATCTTATAGCATATGGCACAGTATTTAGGGCAAACACACATCCATTAGAGATTATTTGCCAATCAGTCATTAATGATTGACTGAAATAATGAATGAATGCAGACAAGGTTTTTTGGTTACAGAATGGCAACGACAAGATAGTTAATAAACATTATGTAAATGAAAATGTAGGCCTATATAAAACACAACTGTTAATAAACGTATTTACACATAAGATAACATATGTGTTTATTCAACCACAGATAAATATATACAAGTACAGCAAATTATGTGCAAAACTCCAGCACCTCAAAGTAGTAGATTTTCTAGTAAATTCTGGGGTATGTATACATAACAGTAGGCCTACATGTTTATGGAACATGTCTCTTGAGCTTTGATTAATGGGTTACTTCACACAAAAATGAAAATTCTGTCATCTTTTACTCATCCTCAGATTTTTCTAAACCTGTATAAATTTATATTTGGAAGAATGTCAGATCTCACGCCCCAATTGACTTCCATATTATTTATTTTCCATATTATGGCAGTAAATGGGGTATGAGAGCCGACATTCTTCCAAATATCTTTCTGTGTGTTCAGCCCAACGAAGACATTTATACAGGTTTGGAACAATCTGAGGGTGAGTAAATTCCATTCCAATCCATTTTTGGGTGAACTATCCATTTACGCCGGCTCAAAACTCTCCCTTGTGGAAGATAGCAGAAGATGCTTTATTAATGCAGATACGAATCACGTCCATTTACAGAATTTACTACATTTCAAGTGGAGCTATTTGAAAGTGAACCGAAATTCAGTTTGACTATAATCTAATATTAATCAGAATTATAAATATTTAACGTGTTAAAAAATATGTTGGAATCAAGTGAAGAGTGCAGCAATCATTTTGACAACTCGCCAGACAACGACACTGCACCACATGTAGTCATGCAGTGTATAATTTTGTGATATGTTTTTGAGTATGCACTGCTTCAGCGATAAAAGACAGACAGTAAAGAAGACATGCCATATGTTTTATACACTGTAGTTACAGTCATTACATAAATCCTCTGTCAAATAATAATTTGCTCACTCCAGCCTGATACCCGCCCACGTTTTAACAAAGCGAAATGTGATTGATCGCTTCACATGTCAGTCAGACTGTCTAGCCACTAGTCTCTGCCCTTGCTCGTTTTCGAAGAAGTTGACCAAGAACCGCCCACCTTAGGTGACCAATCACAGTTCGTCCACATAGTAACAGTTGTTTCTGGTGGGCGGGTAAATCTGAAATCAACTATGGAACAGCAAAAACGCAAGAAATGTTTGGAAAATTTGTGTTTGCTCTGTGGTGACGAGTTCTATCCGTCCAAAAGTAATAAGCATCGACTGTTTCACGGAAACAAAATTAAAATCAAAGCGGAGCATACAGTTGTGTTGGAGGAATTTGTTGGCAAATTTCAGGACACGACACGACTGGCCATTTGCGGCTCGTGTAGAACTCTCACATTGAGGTACGATCGGGTATCCAAAGACACGGAGAGACTAAAATGGCTTATAAAGGATACGTGGAGGAAGAGCAGAGAGAGACGATGCGCGGCGTCAACGCCTGCAGCGGCGGTAGAGGTGAAAAAACGACGAGAAGCGATCGACTCCACAACACATGATGATAGCACTGCGACCACCTCGCTACAGTCCACCGATATTTCTACAGCTAAAGTGAGTTACTTCTTTACTACACGGTAATGAACAAATCGGTTAACGTGATTGGATACTAACTCTTTCATTTATTTCAGGAGAAACTCAAAACTGCACTAGAACCATTGCATGACAGGCTGAGAATACTCGAAGACTTTAGTAAGACTTTGCATGAAACTGCAGAACATATTGTGGTAAGTATTGGCCAGATTAAAAGTTTGAATGTTGTCGAACCACTGCTTTGTAAATGCATTTGGATTCCTGCATCCCTATTGTTTTTCAGTGAACCATCCACTATTGGGATGTTCTTTCATCGTTTACTAACCTTCAGGTTTCGAGCCTGTATAAATGCATTGGTTCTGTTGAACACAAAGAAAGTTATTTAGAAGATGTTAGCAATTTTCAGTTCTGGGACATCCACTAACATAGTAGAAATTCATATTGTTAATTTAAATAAGATATTTTGAAGAATTTCGGAAAACAAACCGTTCTGGAGCACCTTTCACTACCATAAAGTGGTAGTCAGTGATGTTCCAGAACTGAAAACTGCTAAAATTCTTTCAAATATCTGAATTTGAATATATTTCTCTGTGTTCAACAGGACGAAGTAGTTCATACAGGTTTGGAACAACTTGAGGGCGAGTTGTTGACAGAATGTTAATTTTTGGGTGAACTATACCGTTTAATGAATTTTGTTTCAGTTTCAGACTCAACACACCGAATTGAAGATTAAGGACGAGTTTGTGAAGCTCCACAAAATGTTTTATAGCGAAGAAGCAACCAGGATAAAAGCACTGAGAGAGGAAGAAAAGCAGAAGGGTCTGATTATTAAGGAGAAGACTGGAAAAACGGGAAGAGAGATTGCATCTCTTTCACTCGCAATCAGAGCCATCGAGGAGGAGATGAAAGCCGAAGAAACTTTATTCCTACAGGTATGAAACCAAATGCAGAATTAGTATTCGTTATATACTGGAGACTACAAATTGTGTTTTACTAATGAACATGTATTTTAATTTTTGGTTTAGAACTATGAGACGACTGTCAAAAGGTTTGTATTGCACCCTCTTTTTATTTACTTTGAAGTTCTGAAATCATACACATTCAACATCATCACTGACTTTTAATGTTTTTTTTTTCTTTAGGACCCAATGTAGATTTCCAGATTCAGAGAACATTTCAGGAATGTTGATCGATGTGCCAAAGCACCTGAGCAACTTGAAGTTTGCTGTGCTGCATAAAATGCAGGAAAATGTTGCATACAGTAAGTGCAAAATTCAAGCATTTGACGGGCGAAAAGTACGATATTTTCATGTGAGTGATGCAATGAAAGCAATACAACACGGTGGTCAAGTCAGAATTTTTGGGGGTCCCATCTTAAAAAATGTGGGGTTACAGTGGCAGGGATGTCAAAGTAGATATTCTGATTGGAGAGGCAGTCTTTCGCTGCCGTGTGACATCATACTGGGACAAAAAATGATACAAACTGTTTGACTGCTTGGTTTTTGGCCTGGCAATAAAGTTCTGTTCTTGTAGTAAAATGATTGCTCATATGTAAAAAGGAAAAATTATTTCTTAATCCTTTTAAAACAAGTTCTGATAATTTACCATGCCTACAATCCACCTTATTTTTTATGTAAATGAGGTTAAAAACATCTTTGAACTGTATGTGTTTAGACATTCGGTGAGCCACTTTAGCTAATGGCAGTCATATTGCGAGTGAGACGAGTGTGCTGTTTTGACGGGCGAGTCAATATTTATTATGGAACCCAAAGAAACAAGAGTAATGTGTGCAGTTAGAGGTTGCCATAATAGCCGGTACAAACACAAAGAAATGTCTGAAAACCATTATCTTTTACCATAATACACTCCCCAGACCTGAATCTGGATGTCTGCATCCATTATTCATTACTTTAGCCTACTGTATGTCCTTTCTCCTGGACAATTTACCTACTTGACTACAATAAATAATAAACTATTGCTAACATTTATTAATAAACGTTCAAAGGCAGGAGTTTACGGGGAGAGTGACACTAAGTAAAATATCACATTACATATAAAGCATATTTAGCTCAACTAAACCAGTATCCAAATAGTGGTATAATAATATTAGCAGCAGTTAAAATTTAGCTGTTAGCATTTTTATATGATTAAAGCTGAAGAAAGCAAGGGAGAGAATGAACAACACGAGGTATTATCTTTATTGTATAGACATAAAAACAGACAGCTTTTGGTTAGGATGTTTTTAGAAAGTTGTGATGGATGCTGCAGCTAGGTGGCGACCTGCGATACAAGAGCAACCAGCCATCTCCATTCTTCAGTTATTAGCTGTAAGGATCCAGAAATGTTTGCTCCACTTTGACTGGTATTCATATCTGCTTTTAAAAACATGACCTCATGTCTGTCATGTATACTTTCCCACTGTGCATGTAAAGTTACTGGTACGTCTGTGCTTTTATGGTGGCGCACCAAAGACTCGTCAACTCATTGAATAAATCCTCATATGATATATCAGGCCACTTCATCCTCCCACGGTGTAAAGATCACGAGTGTGAAATTATTCTTCAGAGATGTTTTAAAAGAATTTTGTGTTTGCTCACGTGGCGACACACTTCCATTGTTTTCCATCAGCCGGCTAATAATACAGAAGATTTAACACAAAAAGAAAGTACGTCACTTGTCAAAAATAAGGCGGATAGAACGTGTAGAAAGACATGGTTTGTAATTTTTGGTCTGTTGTCTTTCCTCAGCTCATGTGACTTTGAACCCCAACACTGCTCATTGTAATGTCATTGTGTCTGATGATCTGACCAGTGTTAGATACAATGATGAAGAACTGGGACTCCCTGACCATCCAGACAGATTTGATATGTTTGCATGTGTCCTGGGCTCAGAAGGTTTTAACTCGGGGACTCACTGCTGGGATGTTGAGGTTGGAGACAGCACAGGCTGGTTCTTCGGTGTAATGACAGAATCTGCTCAGAGGAGAAATAAAATATTTTCACGCAGTGGAATCTGGCTTGTGGGACATTTCTGTGGTGAATACAAAGCACATTTTACACCACAGTCACCTACTCTTCTCCCAGTGAAAGAAAAACTACAGCGGATCAGGGTTCAGCTGGACTGGGACAGTGGAGAGCTGTCATTCTGTGACTCTATAACAAACACACACATACACTCTTTTATACACAGGTTTGCTGAGAGATTATTTCCGTTTTTTGGTGTTGGCTGTGACATTTCACCCCTGCGCATCTTGCCAGTAAATTCATCACAATCACATTAAAACAATCAACTAAAATTTAAGCAGAGATAAATTGTGTATTCATATAAACGTTATGAGTAATTATATATATATATATAAAATGTCTAATCTTAATTTGAAGTTACTGCTACAATGTGGTTCTGCTGGTCAGGATGTATCTTCTGTCATACATAATGAATAAAAGACTGTGTCAAGTCACCTTTTATATTTTGTTTTATAAAACATATTTTGGCAAGGCTTCCAAAGGACGGCAGCAATATTCAAGGCAAAGGGTTACTACTTTGAATATTCTAGATAGTTTTGATTTCTTTTGAATGCTTTTAGTCTCAGTATAATTTTCTGAAAGTAACAATTGTGTTGTAAGAATAACAAATAAGTGCTTAAATTTTTTTATAATCTTCATATTACACAATTAAATGACAAGGAGTAAGCTCTGAAACTCTGCTAATAGTTTTTTGTTTTGTTTTTCTAGTTATACGCAAACTTGAATGAGTTTGCGTGGCGTAAACGAATAGTAAAGTTAGTGTAAAAACATTATAAAAACACTAATATTGTGGTTCGATAAAGATGTGATAGAAACTGGAACAAATTTCTAAATTTCAGGTTCGAATTTTAAAAGATTGTAAACTTATGTTGTACAGCATCACTTTTTAGTATACTATTCATATTTAAAAAATTGTTTTATTTGCGATCTGTTTAAAATATTTCTGATCTTTGTCCATACTCCCCTGTTATAATAGTTGCTGATTTAAAATATGTATTTTTTTACATTTATAAGTGTTTATTTTGCTGTCGTAGGCATTTCCTTTTATTTCTTTCCACATCTGTCATCAAATTCACATGTTCTCAGTGGATATCTGCAGTATTGGAGTACTGATCTCGCTGGACTGATAACTGCTGGTGACTTTGAGCAGGCAGCTGAGCAGCATGTCTTTGGCCTGTGCCGTCTCCATTTTCTGCTCTCTGCTCAGCTGCAGGGTCATCTGGTCCAGGTTGGTCTGAAGCAGCTCAGAGGCCATGACGGGCCTTGTCCCCGCGGGTCCCTCGGTCAGATACTGCCTGTACAGCTCCAGCAGCTTCTGTTCCAGATAGCTGTTAAGCTGGGAGTTAGAGAGGGGGAGACCTAACTGCAGAAGAGAGGAGCGCTCACGTGCGCTTTCTTCCCTCCAGCGCCTTGAGCTCCTGTATTTATGGACTAAAGGAGGGAGCATGGAGGGGGAAGGGACATCTGCAGACAGAAGGAAAGGACCAGGTTGGGAGTCCTGACTGTTATTTCCAAGTGCATCATCTGCACTAGGGCTGAGAGGCAGCACCTGGCCACCGGCGATGTGTAAATCGCTGTAGTGCTGACAGATGCTATGGCAGCTAGAAGGCACCAAAAAGGCCTCCGCTTCTGGTGAGGCTGACTGTCTGGGGATGTTCACACCTACGGAGAGCTGTCTTCTTGCTGCAGGGGCTTTGGAGGAAGGACTGCCATTGGTCATGGTCGTATCAGTGTGCCTCTCTGGAGATGTGTGCACTGGGATTTGGGCTGGGAGGTGCTGGCTTGAGGGAGGTGATGATGGAGCTGTGACTGTGGAACATGTGCGAGGATTTGCACACTCAGGTTCATAGTCATACGCCAAAGACCACAGCTTACTTTCACACAGCATCTTTGAATACACACACAGAAGTTTGGATCAGTTCAGAACAAACTGTTTAGAGGACAATGCATTGTTTAGCAAAATTATCAAATTTATTGTGGTCCCTCTATAAAGAATTGAGATTTAATTTTCATTAAATCGGTATTTCTAGATTTATTGTGGTCATTCCGTTCCAATGTCTGTTGAATTTCAACAAAATCAAACCTCGGGAGGGACAAAAAGTCATCCAACAGCAGTGTGAAAGACTGACAGCATGACAAATAATGGTAAAAAAATCATTAACTTCTTTAAATTTCACTTTTTTAAATACATGCTTATAAATATTTCTCTACTTGTTTTCTTTGCAGTATTTGAGGTCTGAAAAAACTCAGAGCATCTTTTCTGTTATTTTGACCTTTTTCTACAGTTTTTATTTTCTGCAAATAAATGCAAATAGAAACAATATTTTTAGCTTAAATTTGTGAGAAAAGTTTTTAGTAGTTCAAAGAATGAAACAAACATTTTCATTTTACCTAAACACACACTTATAAATAGTACATTCATTAATTTGACCAAAGCTTACCTTCTTTACCACTGAAGATTCTCTGGATGCTGAGCTATAGGCTGCACCTGATGCTTAAAAGCACTGCTGTAGGTGTTTGTTTCGTTATAAAAGAAAGTTGTGCTGTTTCCTTACTTTTATGCTTCAATGAAGGAGGAAGTGAAAGTATTGTGATGAAATTGTTTTCCAGGTAAATTTGGAACTTCCTTTGTGTTAACATGTAACACTTAATCACTGGTGCATATTGTAGTGATAGCAGCTTGTTATATTCATCTTCAACAGACATGGAGCACCTCATGCAATATTAATATGATCATACATTGGCAGCAAAATTCAGTGTACCACCTGTCTAGCACACTGGAAAGCACCCACATTATTTCTGTCTCAGGGGAGCGTATCACATTGTCTGCTGTATTTCCCCTAGATTTTCCCTATAAGCTAGAATTGAGAAATTCCCTAATAGGAGCAGCCCAAATAAATATAATATATTTGAACAGATATGCGGTTTATTAATGTTACTGGTCAAAAAAATATAGCAATAACGTCTGTGTAAACTTGTCTGTTTGCAGAACTATATGTATTTTAGAGTTTTCTCATACTAGCCTACTTCATCCAGCTGTTTGCCACGTGGTTTTGCAGTTTCAGTAGAGAACATTTCTCTGTAGAACACTTCCTCTAATGTGTAATGCATCATGATTTGCACATGCAGCTTATAAATTGTCAGATTTTAAAAACACTACAAAAGGCAAAATTACTTGTGGTTGGTTAAGCTGTCTAGTGGTTGGATTTTGGCAATATGGATAAGACTATGCAAACGTGTAAGGAGTTTGCAGGTCTGGAGAGGGTATACAATTATAATTTTAAGAAAAACGTACACTAACCCTCTTCTCTCAACAGGTGGTGGTCTAGCTTTTGTTGAAACTAGTAACTTTGTATTAGCACCTAATGAACAATTGCTCTTTTATGACATATCGCTTATTGCTTCCCGAACTCTTTGTAAGTCGCTTTGGATAAAAGCGTCTGCTAAATGACTAAATGTAAATGTTAAACAATGATTAGCTAACATAATACAGAATATTAATCGCAGGAAGTAAACTAAGAAATAAATGTTTGATGTGACAACAGCATCCTTGTTGTTGTTGACGAGACTGGAGACCACATGCCACAGTTCACTCAATACCCCACCAGAAACTTTAACTGCCCCGATGGTATCATCTCAGGTGTCTGACTCATTTGGTTAATATGAACAGATGATTCTCCAGATTCTTTGTTTACAGCCTAAAACTTTTTATTTATTTATGTAGGTATGGTAACTATGATAGTTACGGACTGGTATATTTTCATCAAGAGGATGGTAAATATCAAGGTTGTTTTAAATCAAGCAATGAAATAAATAGCAAGCTGTCATTTAACAGATGCTTTTTCTATATTGATTCAGTCAATACCCTAACAGAGCAAGGTGCATACACACAATTTTGGTCTGACAGTGTTTATAACTAATGACAATTCCATTCCATAATTGCATTAAGTTTGTCCAGCAAACTTTATTTAGTTGTGTGTATCCTAATATGTCTAAGGTTGATGAATTATTAATATGATGTATAGGATTACAAGCGCACCGTTGCTATGGCTGAGTCAGAAACCTACCATGACTTCTTTTTGCGGATGGTCATCTCTTTTAATATTGTCTTTAGTCTCAATATAGGCAGTTCAGGACCATGGACAAGATCTCACATCAATACTCGTATATGGTACGAGCGATATTAACCAAGATATGAAGTAAGTTTTCGTGTGGAAATATTTTTAAACTTTAAAGTCAAGGGATGTAAAGTCCGTTGACTACAAAACCAGTTGACATCAAATGTTACTCGTTAGTTTTTAAATGCTGTTTTTATAAATCTGGATCAAAAGCACAATGCTGATCGATCCCTCGTGGGGTTTGAACCTACATATTATCAGTTTTCAGTCCAGATATTTGACCGCTAGGCCGTACCATCCCGTCACCAAGTGTAATGTTTAAGAAAATCAACGCAGCTTTCCGTCCGAACCATGCACATCGCTGCCGGGACGGGTTCAGGCCCAAGGATGACTACCATAGCGCGTGCACGGTGAAACTGGTCCGCAGCACCTCGATGCTCGTGGTCGGGGAGAACACTCGCGCGCATCAAGACTTCGCGCTGAAGCGCAGCGTGAGCTCCGTGAGCGTCGAGTCCAGTATGGCCCTGTATTACTACCAGAGCCGAGAGGATCGAGTATGGCTCTATTCCCAGAACCAGAACTGTTTGGAGTATTTACAGGAACTGGTAGCGCTCAGGCGTCAATACACCCAAAGTGTCATTGCCCTGAAGAATAACGAACGGAAAGAGAGCGCGTCCCGCAAGAAGAAACCCGCACCTCTGCCACCGCAGAAAAGAGTTGCACAGGTGAGACGCAACAAGGCTAATATTAGTATCGTTTTGTTTGTTGAAGGGGTTATGCTGTTCACTTAAAGGGATATAATTTCACACACAAATACAAATGATATCATTATTTACTCACCTTGGCTTCCAGTTGTTCCAAATCTGTATAAATGTCTTTGTTCTGGTGAGCACAGAGAAAGCTATTTGGAAGAATGCTTATAATTTAGTCTTGACTAAATTACTTTTTTGTTCTGTTGAACACTAAATAAGATATTTTGAAGAATCTGGGGCTGCAAAACAGTTCTGGTGCACTTTTGACTACCATTTTTCCTGCTATGCATTGTTTGCGTGAATGTAAAGTTTACCCATAATAGTTGTAGTAAAACTATGGTAATCAACACAGTTAGTAAACTTTTACTACAATGACATGTTAAGCGACAAGGTTTATTGAATAATAAAATATTGAAGGAAATTATTGCCTAAACCAGCAATGCAACCATAACCTTAATATAGTATTTCTTTGATTATTAAAGACTTCACGGCCTGAACCTTCTGCTCCACCAATCCCCAATGAGGAAGACACACTTCAGTTCTTTGATGCAGTGATTGCAAGCTGTGACCTAGAACCCAATCGAAAACCCCATGTGGACAACGGCCATGCGGATGTAGACTTCATAGGCAAGTTTGGAGCTTAGCAATTATAGGGATAGTTCGTCAGAAAATTTAAATGATGTCATCATTATTCAACCTCATTTTAAACCTGTATGAAGAAGATATTTTTTAAATGGTTGGTAACTGAACAACGGCAGTATCCATTTTTTGTGTACGTACAATAGAAGCAATGGGTACTGCCATTGTTCGGTTACCAACATCCTTTAAAATATATTTTTTTGTTCCGGTAAAAAGAAAGTCATCCAGGTTTGCAATGGCAAGACGGTGAGTAAATGCTGACAGAATTTTCTTTTTTTGGGGGGCTGAACTGTTTCTTAACATTGTCTAACATTGTAATCGCAAGCAGTGTCAAAATAATACGAATGTACTTGAATATGCATCTTCATGTTTTCAGCCTCAAATCAAATAGTTTGGTCCTTTGCACCTCACGTTTTAATTTTTCTTTTAGTGGCAACCAGTACCAGTGAGCATGACCTTCACTCCAACTGGGTGCTTCGGGACCCTCGTCGAATCTCCATCACAGAATCGCAGTCAAAGTCTTCAGATATCAGCCCTGGGCAAACAGCCCAGAGGAAAGGAGACATGGGAAGCACAGGTAGTAGGAGACGCTTGCAACGAAACCCTATCCACTTGCCGAAAGTGGTGGAGAGCGCCTTTCAGACTTTGCGCTTTAAACCAAAGGTAAAGAAGAAAGACTAGCTGAAGAGCACCCTGGGAGAAAACCTTTCCATTCCACTTTTACTGTTATCCAAACAGGTTGGACTCACTAGAAGACACCTGGGTAGAGTACATTAATAAAGCACAATTACTCAAAGCTGTTGTGAAACAGACATAGGCAGTGATGTCATTTCAGTGTTTTAAAGCTTACTCACTGCCACAGCTTCATAAATTATGCAATACAGCTGATACTTATTCAATTGCTCTCAATAACAAACTTTTAAAGACATCACCAGAGCGTAACCAATCTGGATAATCCAGTGCACTGATTCCATCCAGGCTGGGCAACTGGAATTTCCTCATCCCAATTTAAAATACTTATTTTTGGATAGTGCATGACACATGACTGATTCATCTTATTCAGTGCCTTTCTTGAATGGTTAATATGGGGAACTGAGTGCTTAATCTTTTGTTAACTAGCAATACTTTTAAGTTAAGTTTTTGTACATTAAAATGTATAAAGAGGAACTAAACACATGTGTTTAAGCCAAAGCAAAATGGTCTGGTTTCTGCTTTGAGAAAAGGAACTAGAATTCTTTCAACCCATAAAAATGGCAAACCAAACCTCAAAACGAACAAGCCAAACCAGGTGCAATTAGACTCCTAGATAAGTACAAAAATTGTATTATGTATAAATGAGATATACCTCAAATGGCGAATTACACACAATAAAAGTGGAGCAGTAAATAAAACTACAAAGCACAATGTCTTTTTTAATAACTTTATTAGCAAAAATAAGCACATCCACTCATATGAACACTCCTTCAATTCTTCTCTTGTTTGACTTTGAAGAACGATGCCATGCTCTTCATGCCAGTTTTGTCTACTTTTGCTAAAGTCTTCTGAGCTGCGGTCATCTTCTTTGGAGGCTGGGAAACCATGGACCACATTTTAATATTACACTTAATCTTAAGGTGCTTTATCAATGAAACCATTCAATTTAGCATAACTGACAATATCTGAAGCATGAACTGCGAAGTGATTTTTTAAGGCACAGACAGGCGAGACATAAACAATAAACATCCACAAAGTTTGGCAATGAAAGTTCTATTGTGTTTAATGAAGCATTTCTTTCCTCAATCCCATCAGCACTAATTCTGTGTTTCTAACTTACTTTTCGTGCAAAGTCCGAACTGTTGAACTTGGAGTAGTCTTCTCCAGCCTCTACTGGTTTATCTGACAGTTTTCGTTTCTATCAAATCCAAGACAGCAGTCACAACAACCATGAAGACTATATACTTAGTAATATAGTAACAACTACACGTGTTACTTATATTGTGTTAATAGTTACTAAGAAGTTCAATAAGGGAAGATAAGAAAAAAACTAAAAGCAACTCGGAATAACTGGCATAAATCATGGAAAGCAGGAACCAAGCAGCATTGATTTAACATTGAAGCATGACTGTAACATGCGGGCAGCTAATGTTAAGAGTTACCTTAGAGGGAGGCTCTGTTTCTTTGGGGTTGGATATCTCTGGCAACCTTTCAAATGAGACAAAAATAAAACATGATATTTTTGTTAAGGTTCAATATATGGCTATGAACAGGGCGTGGGTGAATAACTCGATAGTAGTGACCAAATTTGCTGTTTAATATTGCCCTGTTCATTTGTGAGGTGATAAGTCTAGTGTATGTACATACTGTAGATGCGTAAGGAGATCTTTGCTCAGGTCTTCACTGATGTATTCTGATATGAGACCATGTGCATAACGCAAATAGTCTTCTGAAAGTATAACACAGAAACTCATTAGCAAATACTGCAAACAATAATTCTTAATAAAAGAACTTGTTAAATGCCATAATCAATCCCAATATTATACACTGTAACAAATGTATGCATAATTTCCGATTTTCTTTAAGTAATGTTTTTTCCTAATCTGTCATTGCTTTAGTATTCTGGTGTTTGGACCCATCCCTGACTTCTGACCTCCTTTACCTTCTGTAGCATCTGCTTCCTGTTTAACTCTCACATATGTGCTGGACTTCACTCCTCCACCTACAGATATATTGCTCTTTTTCAGTGTGGTTACTGTCCTCTGAACCTGCGAGAAATATATCATTGATTTAGTACTTCAAATACCATTTCAAATCGTTATTAGTTACACAAATGCAATACTGTGCATTTTAGGCATATTAGTAGCTTTATCCAATTTGTAAAGATATATTTTGTTTGTATCAAAATGCTGTATATACAGTGATGTGAAAAAAGTGTTGGCCCCTTCCTGATTTCGTAATTTTTTTGGCATGTTTGTCACACTTTAATGTTTCAGATCATCAAACAAATTTAAATATTAGTCAAAGATAACACAAGTAAACACAACATGCAGTTTTTAAATAAAGGTTTTTATTATTAAGGGAAAACAAAACTACATGGACCTGTGTAAAAAGGGTTAAAACGTAACTTGACTGTGGTTTAGCACACCTGAGTTCAATTTCTCTAATTGAACCCAGGCCTGATTACTGTCACACCTGTTCGCAATCAGGAAATCGCTTAAATTGGACCTGCCTGACAAAGTTAGGTAGAATGTTATAGCTTTATATTTCAATATCTTAGAATAACAAATTTGTTGAAAAGGTTACAATAAAAAAAGGAGAAAGTCATTTTGATCCACACTCCATACCAGTTGGTGGCGGTAATGCACCCTTTTGTTATTTGTCAACCGCCAATAAAACCTTAAAAAAGAAATGAAGTTGACCAAAAGATAGACATCATGCCGAGATCCAAAGAAATTCAGAAACAAATGAGAAAGAAAGTAATTGAGCTCTAGCAGTCTGGATAAGGTTATAAAGCAATTTCTCAAGCTTTGGGTATAGCGAACCAAAGTGAGAGCCATTATCCACAAATGGCGAAAACATGGAACAGTGGAGAACCTTCCCAGGAGTGGCCGGCCGACCAATATTACCCCAAGAGCACAGTGATGACTCAACTAAGAGGTCCCAAAAGACCTGCAAAGGTTCAACATGAAAAGAACTGCAGGCCTCACCTGCCTCAGTTAAGGTCGGCGTTCATGACTCCACTATAAGAAAGAGACTGGGCAAAAATGGTCTGCATGGCAGAGTTCCAAGACGAAAACTGCTGCTGAGCAAAAAGAACAAAGGCTCGTCTCAGATGATCCCCAAGACTTTTGAGAAAATACTTGCTGGACTGATGAGACAAAAGTTTAACTTTTTGGAAGGTGTGTGTCCATTACGTCTGGCATAAAAGTAACACCGCATTTCAGAAAAGGAACATCATACCAACTTTAAAATATGGTGGTGGTAGTGTGATGGTCTGGTGCTGCTTTAGACCTGGAAGACTTGATCAATGGAACCATGAATTCTGCTGTCTACCAAAAAAACCTGAAGGAGAATGACCGGCCATCTGTTCGTGACCTCAAGCTGAAGCGAACTTGGGTTCTGCAGCAGGACAATAATCCAAAACACACCAGCAAATCCACCTCTGAATGGCTGAAGAAATACAAAATGAAGGCTTTGGAGTGGCCTAGTCAAAATCCTATTAAGATGCTGTGGCATGACCTTAAAAAGGCGGTTCATGCAAGAAATCTTTGACTTATATTTAAACTTGTTTGATCTGAGACATTAAAGTGTGACAAACATGCAAAAAAAATGTAATCAGGAAGGGGGCCAACATTTTCACACCACTGTACGGGACCCTGCCTGTGAAAATCCAGCAAGTCTTTTTTTTTTTCATCCTACAAAATGTAAATAACATTATGTAAAAATATAACAGAGTTGTCTTAGATAAAACTGAGTTAAGTCATGTCAAAGATTTAAATTATAGTGAAATGAATAATTGAAATCAAGCTTTGATTGTTATGTAATAACAATATATAATTAGATTGAGACTTCAGCCTGGATTTCACAGCGTAAAACATCACGTAATAGTATAAAATATCATAAAGTGCATTAACCTTTTTCTTCAGCCAATCCATGGTCTTCTTCTGGTTATATCTGTGAAACTTCAGACTGCCAACCTCTACAAAAATAACTGCTTTTATATATTGGGTGCAAACTATTGTAAATTGTTCTACTCCTCACATGCCTTCAAATATACACACAGACCTTTCTCATCTGCCACATGATGAATGGAGTCCAATCCCTGTTTGCATTGCAGAAGACGTGTACATCCAGGGTAATATTCATCCATCACCATCTGCTTCACTGGCTGGAACTTTCCCTGAGAACAGAGATCCCACTTCTCATGAAGGTCACGTGACAGATTGTGCCTTTGCTTTTTTTATTTGCACTTCAATTTTTGTTTACCTCGGTGGCAGCGCTCTTAATGTATGGCAACAGCAGAAATAAAGGATCAATGGGAGTCACAAGAAGCAGTTTACCATCTGTGCAAATGCAGGAATAAGAGATGTGTTATTCCACTTCACTTGTCCTATTGCTTACTACTGCAGTTCATCTAAGCCTCAAAAAGCCACAATCAAATGTCGCTTGGTGAATTGGTAATGTGAGCTTACCCCTTTGCACTGTCTGTCCAATAAACCAAGACCGAAACTCCTCTGTAAATGCCTTAACTTCATAAACACTGTCATCACCACGACCAAACAGGTACAGAGATGAACCTTCTGTTGTCAAACAGAATTAAAGAACTGTCATAAAGATGCAGTTTAGTTGAACTCTGGTGTAGTAGTTTAATAGTTAGATGCAATGAATCAATTTGCTATTGTAGCATTAATAAAGTAAGCAACCTGTAGCAGGATTTTTTAGTTTAGTGAAGGCTGGATCGCTGTCTTCAGAACTGCCTGTGTGCAGCATTGAATCTGAAGGAATGCAACACAGCATGACACATATATAACTGTATGAATCCATTGTTCAACGATTCTTATACTTTGATATGTTCATCGTAATACAAGTTGAATGTGCATTTAAGACTAGACAAAATAAAGAAAATATGATCTTAAATTAACGTTAATCACGTCTAGAATCTATGTGCATGTAACTTTCTTGCAAGTAGCACGCAACACTGTTAACGTAGTAGATAAATTATAACGTTACCTGGCGCAATGACAACCCAGCTATCGCTGTTGGTGTAAGCAGAGCGTTTCTTTTTAGTAGCCATTTCAACAACTGTGTTAAAACTGTTGAACGTGATAGAGCAAATTCGGTAAGGTCCAACATTCAGAAAGAAATGGCGGCAATTTGTTGTTTACAGTACTGACAGGGGCGTGAAGAAAATCGAAATTTAGTTGTGTTCCGTTATTTTTCTGTTGAATATTGCTTTACAATATTATACATTACTTAAAAAGACGGTAACATTTTTAATCCGGTCCAACTTTTCTTTAGAAAATCTTTGCACCTCGTTTAAAATATAGTTTCTGAAACCCCCCCTTAAAATGGTACATTCCCAAGAAGCCCTTAAAGGAACATATGTTCAACTGTTAAACTGGCGCCTCTCTCTCTCACAATTCTACACATAATTTCGCAATAATTTTGAACAAGATAACATTTATTTTCATTTATTTAAAAGAATTATAATTTCTGATAAATATAGCATAATATAATAATAATTTTAACCCCAAAGTGTCTTACCGTTGGCTGAACATATCAACCGTAAATCATCGAGGTTTCTAAATCTTACCGCAAGATGGCGACATTATCTTATATATGTAACGGTTTATGCCCTAAGGCAACAAGTATTCCATAATTGCGGATTAATTGCAAATTCAATATCTATTCTTAAATATTACCTGAATAAAATATTATAGTAATCTTATCTTAGTTTTTAATGTCAATAAAACAAAATAAATAAACTGATAGGAACGAGATACAGTCATATAAATAAACTTAATTCAACCCAAAAGTTAAACTGATCCATCTGATGGGACTGTTTTAAAACCACTTACCTATAACACAATCATTTATTTTGTGTAAGATTGAGGCAGAATCTATAGTTGGATGAGAGCATTAGTAATAAACATCAACCACTGACACCATCTGAACAAGCTTAAATACATATCTGATCTGTTGGTCTGTTTTATACCATGTTTGATGGAGTCGTCTATAACCTTTACAGAGATGAGAATAACCATTTTGCATCTGAGCCATACCTCCTCCCACACATATGCAAAATTAGGCAAACACACTAATGCTGCCTTGCACAAACATGCTCCCACAATATTGTTGGAAAGCAAAAAGAAAACGGACATTTAACTAGTGTTTGTTTTAACTTTTCCACTCTAACACACACGGTTTTCGAGAAGCAGACGTTACCTAAATAAGTAGCCTAATCCTTGCGAATCAGTTGCGTACTGTTGCTGGACAAATGGGGTCAATATACCAGGCACGAGCATCTTACAGCATCACCCAACAGCAGACACAAGCCTCTTTCTTAATGTGGGAACTGTCTGAGGTCCATGAGAATTTGGTGAGTGGGTGAGTAAGCTACTAAGATTGAGAAGCACAGTATACAAATAGCCACCAATAGATGGTTTTGAGTGTTGATGAACTAAGTGGTTTTATTGTGTTTTATTCATAGGGCATGTCGCTAGAAATCTATTTGATCTTTAAATGCTTTTATTGACACTTTTTGGGTTACTTTTTGGTCAAACAAACATTCAAACTAATTTTATGCTATATTTAAGCTTTCGCATAACGGGGTTTAGTTTAAACCTTAAAGAAACCTAAATTTAGTCGTGAAGCTAATAGGTGAAGGTAGGCTAATATTTCAACAATTTCGCGTATAACTTGGGGAAACAATCTTAGTGCGACCACGAAACGAAAATACGAAGTTTGTGGAGCATCGTCAAAATAAGAATATGTTTATGTCAGCAAACTGACTGTCAAGAGTTATTAAGCAGGTTATGTTATTTTATAAAAATGCTCCGACTAAGAAGTTTCAAGTTAGTTGGGCTATTTATATTCGTAAAAATATAGAAATGAATACAGTTTTTCACAATTTAAACAAGAAGGCGAATAGAGTGATATACTAAGTCAAGAAATACGAAGACATTCGTTACTTATTCTTACAGGCAACGTCTTCGGTGGATAAATCCATATACGTTATAGGTGTGGATTCGTTAAGTTACATTTTCGTTTGTTTTGACGCAGCCTGAAAACTAAGAAATATGAGATTTTCTTAATCAAAGCGACGATTTCAATGCTTCAAACTTATTTTCCAAATTACTACCATTTACCAACGTTTCAAGTCGGTGCAAAACAGCAGTGGGGGCGACGGATTTAAGTCTTGATTCATCAATAAAAACAAACTTCGTAGTATATAAGAAATCGCAAATAAGTTATTTATGATGAAACGCATACATCCTAAATGTAGGCTATTAGGTTGCTTTTGGATAACAATCATTTTATAACATTATGATATATTTCTGAATACCTATATCATATTTAGTTTTATCCTAAAAATCACCTACAGCCACGAAGTGATAATCGTCAGCATGTGTTTGCTTGTTTGAGAGTGAGTCGAGGAAGGTCGGAAAATGCTGAAAACCTCACCTCAGCTGTGTCAACAGGCCGTATGTTTTCCCTGTTATAAATAGATCCACTTTCAAATTAACTTTCAAAACGGCATGAAACATCCAAAATAAAGGAAGTCAAATTAAAGATTTATATTTAATGTAACATCGAGCACAAAGGTTGCAGTTGTACGTGACCCTTTTGTTGTCAGTTTATAGCTGCCTGATTTCCATAACTTTGGAAGTCAATGTTTTCCGATTTAATTTATATGTACATGTAGGCCGAATTATTAGCGTTTTTTGCAAAATAGTAACAAATAAAATAATTATTTGTATGCAAAAATACCTTTATTTGCCATTCACTCAATGTGGGACTTCACAATGCATGGTATCCTTAATATTAAACCTTTAAAACATTTAATTCATAGTAGAATTATACAGAAAATGTGTTCAGTCATTATATAAAGTGCAATGCATGGTTAAACTTACTAAAGCTCTAGTTTTGTTCAGCAACCGATGCATCTGGACATGCTTTCTTGCTTGAACGCGGCTCAATTCTGAAACAAAAACAACCCAAAGTGAAAATGGTTTCTCAAATTATATCAAGACAGGTCGTGAAATGCGTAAATTAGGCGTTGCCTAATAAAATGTGTAAAAGTCCACTTCAAAATGCATCCATAAAAACTATGCGTTGTTTAAACACACCGTGTATTAAGATAATATCTTTAAGAATATAATATGGTCGAGAAGTTTCTCACCTCTTCAAAATACTTCACAATAAACGGGGACTTTGGCTATAATAAGGTACTTGGCATCTCTCGAGCAGCCAGAGGGAAAGCCTCGCTCTTAAGTCATGCTGTGGAGGAGCGCTGCGACCGGTCGTCTCGTGTCGTAGAGATCGGGATTGTTTGCAGTTATGACACAGGACCCGGTCTCCGCTCCGCAGCACGTGACCAAATCTGATCCTGAGGTTTTTTGTAAGGCTAGGTCGTAGAGTTTGAGTCTTGAGTATCTAAGGTCGAGCACTGGCGCTTGGTCTTTTTTCCCCCTCTCTTTCGCGCAGATCTACCGCTCCGCCTCCTCAGCGCGCAACTTTGACGCTCTGTGTATAAATACTGGAACAAAAGAAGAACTTCCTCGATGGCTTGTGAAACGGCAATATAAAAAGGTGAAACTGTGATGCGAATTGGAATGAACGTGCTTCAGGAGGGAATTGTCAATACTTAGTAGAACATCCCTCAAGAGTCAAGTGATGTCTTCATATATAGATATATAGATATATATCAAAAAGATTCCCGCAGCGCTTTGGGTAAGTGCTATTCATGTGAACTTTGAAGTACCGATCAGTCTATCTGCACCGTGAGTAGACCAGCAGGAATTAAACATATCTATTTCACAAAATCGTTTTGTATGGTGGTGAAGTTTGGGTGGCAGATCAAAAAACGCGTTTATCAAGTTAATGTCGTTGTTGTTGTAACAATGATGCCACCGCTCTTGTGCCGGAGTGGCAACAAACGAGCTGATTCTCGAAAAGTTTTTGTCTCTTAGCTGACTGTCAGTCTTTACTTTGTGTTGAAATTCTAGCAAGTTGTTGAATTCTAATGATCCTTGAATCAAAACCGTAACTTTGACATTAACAGCGATGGGTTAAATCTACGCGCTACTTGTCAAAACATGAGCAACTCTTGCTTAAGTTGCCGGGTGTCTTCGATACATGTTTCTGTCTAAGTGTCAATATTTTTTTTTGAATTAAGAGTCTAATTAAACTACTTGTTTAAACTGTTAGTCGGTTTCTTATTAGTTTTTACGTACACAAAGACATGAGTTCCATAGCACGTCCACTGTGTTTTAGTGAGTAGTCTTTTGTCGTGTTGATCTTCTCAGCCAGTGAACAAAGAAACGCTAGCAAAGGCTCGGGACCCGAGAGCCCGTGGAAAGTAAGCGCCCTGTTTACAATAATAACACTTGCCCCGTGACGTCACACGACGGACTGAGCGCTCCTCCAATGGGGCATTCCCGTTGCTTCGGCAACACGCTATATTTGGAATGGCTTACATCATCGCAGATCTGCCTTTGAGGCGGGACATCCGCGAGGTTTGACGCGCTTGTCTGGACCTGCCCTGCACTGCGTTGTTTTATTACTTTACCTTCTGATAAAATATAAAAAACTGTCACGGATTAAAATACGAGGCGTGCTCATTAAGCAGTTCTAAAGCATTGGGATGGGTAACCGCATACTTTACAGTTAATAAGTGTGTATTAGGCTGGTGAGGACAGTTCTTTTGAATTTAAAGCAATGAGTAATTTCATTGACCTTTAAGTATCAAATGAGGTTAAGGAATGCAAAGAAAAGAAAATGTAAGTCTTGATTTAAACTTGGTGTAGATTCTTGGGTGGTGATGCTGTTGAAAAGCTGATATTGTGATTGTGGGGAGAAAATAAAAAATAAGATTACTAATGCAAGTAGAAAGAAGCTATACATATTTTGAGGAGTCTAGCACATGCTTCATTTTCATCAACTGGAATTAACAATATGTAAGCACAGTAAGTAAATCTAATATGACAGTCAAGTTTGAAAAGTCTAGTGTTGCAGAATTGTTCAGATACAACCACACTTATGAGAGACATTAGCAAATGTCAAATACATGGCATATAACTGGAAAATGAGGTTGACACTCTAAGTGTTTCATGAGGTGTACATGTTATTTGGCATACAGTGCCCGACACACTTCCAGTTCTCTCACCATCTTATCTGTGAGTACAAACAAGGGTGTCTATTTATTATTTCACTGTTCACACATTAGACCTTTGCATGCATACTCGTTTTGTTGTGTTTGTCTATGTTTGCAATTTGTTTAAAGAGGCTGAGTCGAGCTATCCTACTATAATCATATGCATCTAGATAACAAACCATTTTAGCAAAAAGCAATATGCATCGACAGCTTTGCCCCAGACTTCTGAGTACTCTTGGAAGTAGTCTTTGTCTGGGTTTTTTCAGTGGACGTTTATCGTTGATCAATAAGGCTCGGATTTCAAAGCAATTTGGTCACACAGTCAAGTCAACTAAATGTCCCCGAATGAATCACCTGGGGTTGATGGTCAAATAGTTACAAACAAGTGCCAAATTTTGAAAGTCTCTATCCGAATGATGCAGTCGTCAGTAATCCGAAAGGGGCGTATTTGACAGCTGGAGCACAGTTTCTTTCTTCTCCCAATCAACCTTCACGCTCGTGCTGGTGGTGTGAGTGACGCAGCTCGCAGTTGCTCTCAGTCTGCTTTAGTACAGCACCGAGCCTGTTGTCGTTGTTAAGCATCCAAGTGAACTGTTTGCTTCGGCTTAACAATATCAACCATCTCTGTTATGCGTTAGTGTAAATTTACCCGCACGTTTATATTGGGTTATAGAGAAAGACGTTTTGCCCGCAATGCTTTAGTTCCCTCTTACTTTCAATGAGGCAAATGAAAAGGCTTGTCCTCCTACTTCGCATCATAGCTTTGTCACATACGCGCAGTCGCGTACTAGAAAAGCCCACACTTTAGCATGAAATGCATACATTGCATATAGGTTGCTGACCGTACACGAATCAGATCAACTGTTTCAAGATTCATTTCATAATAGTGTTGTTCTGAAACGTACACAGCAGATTTGTGATGCAACTAGAGCTCCAGCGTACACCCATCGTCTATAACAAAGAACATCCAGCTGAATATATAAATGGCGTAAAAGCGCTGGGGATATTAACAATCGCTCGTCCTAGCATTCGTTATTTCAAACACAAACTGGCAGAGTTACAGTTAAACCGTGCTCTGCTGGCCGTGTAAGGATATTGTGCGTGGGTTCTGGGTTGCTAGCCGGTTTGAGGGTGCATTTTGTTTCGACCAATCCGGGGCGCCGCTTTAGGTCCTGGCATGCCCAATGCGGGCAGGGGGAGGCTCCGGCCAATTTGAATGAAGACTAGAGCTTTCGGCGCCATTTTCGAGTGAGAGCAGCTATAGCAACAACAGCTGCAGAGGCTCCGTACTGCAGTTCAGTAATACGAGACGGTGGGGGACGCACTTTTCGTCTGTTCTGAAGAAGAAGAATATTTTTTCCTCAAATTCACCACAAATTTGGGCTTGGCTATTTTCAAGAGGACAATGACGGGACATACGAAAGACAACGTAAAGTTACCTCAAATTGAAAACTGAGCTAACAGGCTAATCCGGCTAGCATCTCCGGCCGAGAAGGGGTGTCCGATAGGAGCCGCGCCGTGGAAACGAAATATTATTATTCTCGAAAAATCAAACAAATACACGGATGACCTGAAAAATCTGCAAAAAATTGAAAAATTACACCTGGCGACGAGGAATAGATTCGCGTGGGTTGCTTGAATGAGTGAGGTGGTTTTGTGCATTTTTTAAAACGTTGAGTTTGAGCGGGATTGGTGATGTGAGCGAGACGGCCGGTGAGCCCGACAGCCTATCAGCGAGCGATACACGGGATCCCACACCGTCCTATTCTTTAGTACAATTTTATTCCTCTTTCAGCAAAATAAGATTCAGCGTTTTAGCAACTATGGCCAACGTTTTGCTTTTTTGGCATTGACTCTAGAATTTGTGCCCCGTCGTATTTTTTCTCAACCCGTTTTTATGGATTTCCGAAGAAAACCGTTTAGGTAAGTGTAACGTTTTCCATGAAAATGTAGCGTGTTTTGTTTAATGTATATGATCATTTACGTTGCATTCTATCGCAAATAGACTAAGAGTGCATAGAAATAGAATAAAGGTGGAAAAGTGTTGTAATGGCAACTAACTGACCGCACTGGAGTTGGAAGCTGAAATGAAGAAGGCAACCAGTTTATAAACAGTTTGTAGAACAGGATCATCTCTCGATCGAACCAACATGTCATAGTGTGGTGATGTACTGTAACCACGCGATTGCAACATCAGGTTCGCAACTTTACTCAGAAAAATTTTCCCCGTGCGATTTGTAACGCACAAAGTGTTATGGACACGTATTCATGCTTTTATACAGGCAGGCCTATAAATTGAAATTACATAACCAAGTTGCACTATCGGGTGACTTAGGCCTAGCTGTATGATCGTGGAGTGCAATTTCTCATCATATGGATTGTTTTAGGATTATATTTACTTGAATGCCTTTCACAGCGACAACGAGTGCTGTTTATCATTTGAGAATAACATTAGGTGTAAATGCATAGACGGCTAATGGTTGATTGTCAGTCCTTGTCTGCGAAGGGTCGTGTCAGCCTGTGCGCCCAGTGTTTTCTGTCTTTCGTGTTTTCTTTCAAGTAATTATGTTTTTTTGTATCGCACTCGACCCGTGGTACAGCCCCACTGTTTTGAGGAAAGTGGCTCTTCGTGAACTTTTGTCCTGCGTAACGTGGTGGTCACATGCAGAAAGGTCATCAAGTCATTACCGTGATGCTTTGACCTCCTAATTGTCTTGATTGATGTAAAGACCTGTCCATGTCATGGGGGTTAACCTAGCAGAGACCTAAGGTCGGTTTAAGCCCAACCAGGCAAGAAAATGTATTAACTCCAGTGGGTTCAAAAATAAAGTTTTAAAGCTTTTAATAAACGTCAATAATAGTTTTATACATGTTATGTAGAGCTTTTTTTTTGTTATTTCTGATGTACAATTCTGATGAAAGACTGGCATATGAGTCTGACCTGTCTTTTGTATGTCAATTTTTATAGGTTTGTTTTTAAAGGATTTAATACTTGGCCTAAATATTAGTCTTATTTTGTTTAACTGACAAGTTATACCAAATCAGCCCAAGCCCAATTCACAGGTACATTTCATTATAATAAAATACACATTGTACTTCGGGCACAGTCATAATTTCCTCATTTACTTGGTTAAAATTGACAATGATTGATCATTGTTAGAGTAAAAATTAACATTTAGTTATTTTTGTATAAAACCTTTTATCGTTGTTTACATAAGTGTTGTTTTTGTATGTTGAGAACATCCCAATACCAAACTGTGGTATTTATTTGTGATGTAAATTTTCACATGCAGCCTTTTTTGTCTTACTAGTATTTTACTTTATTTATTTATTTTCTTACATTTCCTGGCAGTTTTTTCTTCCCATGAGTTGACCTTGCCTGCCACTGTAGGGAAATCCCCAGAAGTCAACCACAATGATTTCTTTATCATGTTCACAACATTGCAGTTTAATCAACACCCGTCATACAACCACTCAAATGGCAATTGATGTTTCAGTAGCACAATGCTAATATTATATAACTTATAACATTTCCTAAGTTGTATTATTTTTTTTTTTTTGTACCTCATGACCAGTGACACAACCTTCCTCTTCTATAAATAAGTGATATCTAATACTTTTGTCAAATCTGTATTTTAGTGATGCTGTTAAGTCCTGTCTATGTCATTGTTAGTAACACTTTAGTTTTTATTGCTTGAATGGTTATTATTCGACCCAGTGGAAATTAATGCACTCCATAAGACCACTGCGACAGCCATGATCTGCTGACTTCAATGTGTGTAATTATCTTATAAGTTATGTTAGGTAGGTTACACTTCACACACAGGGTAATATGCATTTCTCATCTGTGCAAGATTTTGAAAAATGTGATTTAACACTTATTTGGCTTTTGTAGAATATGTGGAGAACTGCTAGAGTCTTTCATCTAGTCACAGTTTTGGTCCTTTAGTGTCGTTTCTTTGCTGGCATAGAGAAAATTAGCTTTTTTCATAAGAGTTACAGGTATTGTGCAGACTTTGACTGAAGTTGAATGGTTTATTAATATTATATGTTATATATAAATGATCTAAGATGAGATACATTTTTACATTGGCCTAGGGTTAACTTGAGCAGTTTTTGTGCTGTCAGCTCTTCTGTAAATGTAATGAAAAAAATAACGTTTTGTGAAGTTACTTGTGGGGTGTAAAAAATGAAAGTGGGTACGAAAATTATTTGAGTTATGAGACCGTGTAACTTCAGAAAATAAAGTTTTATGGTCTACTGACCATAGGCTATATATAGACTAAATTTAACAGAGCAGATCATTTTTTGAAATTGTGGTAATAACATGCCAAGATGCTCTGAATTTGCTAAATTGATTGAAGTTATGTTACGAGTGGTGACAAGGTTTTACAGGTTTTTTATAATTGAAACCCTATTTTGACCTGCTGTACTATGCAGCAGCAAATGTGTGGTTGTAGACACCCATATTGTCTTTGACATCACGGATGCTTGTAATGATTATAAGAAAGGCTTGTTTGTGTATTTGAAAGTTTTTTTAAGAAGCCAGCCCAAATTCTGAGACTTAAAGGACAGGCATTGAGTGACAAGTATATCTTCTGTAGTGTACAAGCTGCAAGATGGAGTTTCTTTGCAGAGTTGCAGGGCTTTCTTTATTCATTGCTGTTGAGAGGTGGTCAGTGGAACACAGGTGTATGTTTCTGTGTATCGTATAAGCCACATTCAGGTGCAGCGGTGTCGTACAGGTGTGCAAGCTTGCCTGATGTCTTTCCTACTTTGAATAAATATTAACACATACATAAATGTGATGGAGACATAAACAAATATATACTGCTTTTTTACTTTAGTTGTAGGAGTGTAGTTAAATCACTGGGGTTTGGCTAATATAGAAATTGTTTTCTCTTAAGTGAGAAGCTATTAGTTGAGACCTTTTACAAAGTCTACACTGTTTCTAATTATTATTATAGTAATCTAAAGTCATGCATACGAAATGCTATATATTTAGCCAGAATTTTGATTCGACCATTTAACAGTGACAGTAATTCGTTGGGAGGTTTCCCCATTCGGAGCACGGGTCTCGGAGTGTGTGAGTGTGTCACATGCCAATGTTGATGGAGGAGTGGAGGTGATACCCTTTGACCATAAGGTCATGTGATCTCTGTTGAACACGAGCAGAGAAAGGTTAAATGTTATACATTCATTCACACCCTCCACTCACTCACTCTCACACACACACACACACACACACACACACACACAAGTGACTATCTTTCAGATAATGAGTTGTGCTGATATACTGTAAGTTATATAATAATAAAAATGACATAATTGTAATAATATAATGATGCCATAATATAATGCCTATCATGTGCATGTAATCTTGTGGGATTATGGTGTTGCCAGTGCACGAGACAAAATTAACTAAAAGATTGTAAAAACATATATTTTTAATCTTACCATCTGGAGTGTAAATATGGACAAACAGACACAACCTTGTTGAAGTGGCTTTGATTTGTGGATATATTTATTATTTTAACCGCTCTTTTCCTTGGTGTTAATTTTTTTGTGCATTTTGGTCTCATTTTGTAGCCCTTTCAGTTTTTTTTGTGCCTGAGCCTTTTTCCCAAGGGCTAAAAATTCATGTGGTCAGATGTTTCCTGTGAAGATACTCGTAATATCTTAGTACAGTACTTGTGTGTGTGTGTGTGTGTGTGGGGGAGAGAGAATTACAGACATACAGTTAAAAGAAAACGTTTGTAAATGTGGATTTCTACTTCTACTAAAATAATGCATAATATTTTCTTTGAGAAATTAAAGTTATTTAAATTTCATGCTGTGTTTGTAATGTCAAACAATATAGTTATTTATTTATATAATGGACTGTACTGTTGATGTATTACAGGCCACTAATGATTTTAATTGGATATTTCTTTGAAGGGTATGTGTATAAATGTGTTTGTTGAAATAGATAAAGCTAAGTTCAGGTTTATCTGAGAAGCTGCAGAGACAAAGACATATCCTCTCAATTTTTGTACACACACACTCTATTACACTCACTGTGTTGTTTTTGGTCTTTTACCAATGGTGCAGTTATTTATATACATATAAATGTTGATAATCCTGCTTGTTGATGTATTTTTTTCAGAATTTGCCTGGTGGTGATGTCAGAATGCTGAAGACAATTAATGGTAATAGCATCTCTCTGCATTTTACTCAAATGTTTTCACTTGATTGTTTTTAGGAAAGCAGTGTTTCACACCAAGCTGTTGTGGTGATATTAAAACGTATACAAAATAAAAATAAAAAAACTTTAAGCTTTAGGTTGTTTGTCTTAGATTGAGACCTCAAAAGAACAAAATGATCATGGATCATTTATTGGGTACATTTGTAATCCTGTTTTTGTCTTTTAAAAGTAATAAATTCAGTTTTTATGTCCAGACCAGCGAATCACTCTAATTTTCAGATTTTGAAAGATTAGTTTAGGTGAAAGTGTAAATAGATTGTTAGAACTAGGTTATAACATTAGGTTTTGTATATTCTGTAGAAGTGAGGAAAAATTCTCAGATGCTTGATCTTGATGAGAATAAACGCAGGCCATAGGTTCCTCTTGTGAAATAGTTCTCTCATATGTATACTTAACTTAACCCATAGGTATAATAACTTTTACATATTGAAATTTTATTTACTTTAAACAGCAAAGAATTGATTAATATAAAGCATATAATAAATGGAATACCATATATCTTTAAGCATAATGTAAGCATGGGAAATCTCTGTTAAAGGGAAAGTTGTTGGCAGGTGCCTGCTGTTGAAGTTGATTTGGATGTTGCCAGTTTTTCTAGAATGGTTAGTTGCTTGTTTCCTTTTAAATCACTGTTCAGATGAGCAACTAGAGGCCAGGTTTCCATATAGCGAAGAAATGGTGCTGATGGATCTGGAGGGAAAATAACCATTAATACCATTGACATTTAAAAACATAAAATTCTGATTATTTAAAACTTCTACTTAGTGTTGGGTGCTATCTTATTAAATGTCCCTAAAATGTAAACATGCCAAAAAGTAAAACTTTGGAGTTTTTAAAAATCCAAGTTAGTGCCATAACGTTTATTTTAATTTTTAGGTTCTGTTTAATGCTTGGCATTAAAAATGCTATTATTCATTGATCCATAGTGTTAATCTATAGAAATACATGCTTTATTTAACTGGTGCAACATGCTAACTTTGCATGCCATAACTTTTTGTCTGTAAAAATATTTTGATAAACATAAAATATAAATATTTACTGAATTGAATCTAAACACATTTTTAACTCTGACATGCAGACAAACATGTCATAGTGAACATGGAATTTTACTGCAATCTGACAGTATCACATCCAGTTGCAGGGTCTATGTTCTTGTTCAAGCGTCCTGGTCTCCTCTGTTTCAGATGGAGTTCTGGAGTACCTCATGTCCTGTTGAGAGAGAGAGAGAGAAAGGAAGGGGAGTCACTCGCATGTGGTGTTTGTGTGAAAAGAGAGAGAGAGAGAGAGAGAGAAAAGGGACCCTCTCTAGGTGATGGTGTAGCAGCACAGAATGGTTTGTGGTGATACAGAGATGCAGGCCGTGATGTGCTGCAGCATCAATTCCTGGGACCTACGCAGCAGGAAAGAGATCGAGCTCGAGTCTGTGAAAATCTGTGTGTTGTCTTGCTTTAGCAGCATGCAAATATTGGAGTTACTCCTTGTCCAATGCCTCCAATATTGCTCGTGCTGCTGAAGCAAGAAGTCACCAAGCTGCACGTGTACATTTTTTTATCACAGCTACCAGGGCCTTGCTGGTAATGGCTGACTCACTGGTACTAAAATACCTCCATGGGCTGAATCACAGAAGTAAGCTCAGCGCTCAGCTTCACTGGAGCAAACTGAAGGGTTAAAGGTAAAGGCAGACACAGTGTTGGTGAATCTAGGAAATTTCACTCCGTTTTATTTTGTATACCAGTCAAGTTTTTAATGTCTTTACCAAGTTTGTGTTTTTTGTGTACAAAATGTTTTCCTGAATATGTAAATGTATAATTCTACCAATTGGTTTTAATCGCCTTCATTACATATTCCAGCTGCTTAAATCTCTTTTTATGACGTGATATTTTTATTTATTTTGTGTCGATACAAATGATAAATAAATCCAAAAAAAAGGAAAAACTTGTGACCGCTCCTATACTTTTGACTTTGGCACACTTTATTTATTTGTTTAGCTTAGATGTTGCATTGAATATATGAAAGCTAGTATTTCGTGTGTTTTTCTGCTTTATTCTTAATTGACTACTCCAGATTTTATTGTCAATAGCGTAAAGTCAAAATGCGCATTAAAATTTTGAGGTGGGTAAAATAAGACTACTAAAAAATACTAAATAAACCTGCATTCAAACTTATTTTAGGTTTTTTCTAAAATAGTGCATATAATATTGTGACAAGTGTCCTCAATTCTATTTCTACAATCTAAACGGCATTTTAAGATTTTTAAATGTTAATATTATTACATTTATTAAAACGCAAAAATAATTGTGTTAGGATCGTTTTGTCAGTTTTTCCTGAAATTGTACAAGACAAATTAATTGCATTCCGTACCGTTATTAAGATTTTCAGGCTTTGATTTATAGATGTAATATTTGTTCAAAATAGTGTTCAAAACAAATCCTGAATGAAAAAAGATTTGAACTACTTTGAACAGTAATAGGAACAGTATGATGTGCAGGACTCAAACACTTAAATCGCCTTTTAATGATAAATTAGCGCCATTTATAACTACAGTTTGTTCTCATTTTTTACACAATGTTCGGATGAACTGCTTGCTTTCGATTCATTATTTTATTACCGATGCTGTAAACGCATGTTTCTAGTCTAACTTTGTGTCTCATTAGACTTTGAAACTGTGCATTTTATGTCCGTTTGAGAGCAGAAATACATCCTATGTTTTTTCTGTCTGAACGGCTCACGTTTATCACATCTTGTGTCCTTAGCAATGAAGAAACGGCGTTTAGGCCGACCACCACTCATCCTGTAATATGACCACGTTTAAACACACTAATTTAATTATCTGATGCTTCATTTGAGTCTTATGATGCTTTTAGACATGAATTAAAGGAGGTCGACACAGATATTATACTCTAGATGAATATGCTTTCATTGAGCTGTATTATTTGGATAACGTGAAACAACTATTGATGTAATTTAAGATTTGGAGTTACGATTATAGTTTATACGTGAATGCTTAATAATTACAGCTGTTTATTTAAAATAATTACGGGCAAATGGACGACTGCACACCAGCATATTGCAGTGTTTTAAAACATCTCTTAATGTATTATTTTGAATCAGAATCGAATGTCCTATTTGTACACTTTACTTGACTTTTATTTTGTGTGGCAACATGTAGGCCTACTTTAGAAGTACTTTATTAAAAAACTTTTCACCACACCACGGTCACGGGTGAAAAAACTAAATTAAGTCAAAAATGTTTACTCAAACAAAACAAAATGTGCTTTGATTTTCGCGCAATTTGTATTATTCCGTATGTGTGTTAGAATAAAAATGAAAAAAAGCCGGTCTATATCTTAATGTTTCTGTAAACACAAAAAGGTCGCTTAATAATTTTACCTTCATATCTTCCAGCACTCAAAATTCGCAGTGCACAGACTGAGACCCTGGTGCTCCTTATTCTATAGAAACACACAAAATATGTTGTAAGTCTTCAATCCGGACGGCGCTTGCATATTGTCTTGTTCCTTAAATGCTAGGAAATGGTATCTTTAGTAAACTGAAACAATTTTAATGGGAAAGCATTCTTTCTTTCTGCACCATTAAAATTGTAATTGGAGTTTAACTCTTAGTGCTAAGCTCTGTATTGATGCGCCATTTATCACCATGCAAGGTTGATTTGCGATTGCGAACGTATGGTAAAATAAAGTAATTTTGAATTAGGATATTATTCTTATATATGATAGCTGTGATTTTGAGACTAATTTAATATCTGGTTTTAGTCTAGAAAACGATGATATTACATTTTTACAAATTTTAGGGCACAGTGAAAATGACCTTTAATGCGGCTTCAAGTCGTTGTGTGATGATGTACCTAGTTAAATAATTTGAAGTCAGCATAATGCTAAAACTAAAATGCTTTTAATATTTTTTTATTTTTTTCACATTTTAAAATGGCCTACATGCGGTTCTTTCAGAAACGAATCTTGACAATACTTAAAAACAGCCAAGACAACTGAATCGTGAGTCAGATACAGAAAGGCAGTGAAAAAAGGCACCCAAGCTGACTACCCTTTTCCCTACAAATCTTTGTATTTTAGTATAAAAATGAAATGGAAACATGAAAGCTCGTAATTTTATACAGTGGTGCATTTGTTTAAAAAGATGTGAAAAACATCAAGGAATGTGCATTACATAACACCATACGCCATTTCATAATTAACAATTTCTTAGCAATACATTCGTCAGGATTATAGAATGTAACATATTCATCAACAAATATGGTATTCGTGTTATTCTAACGATTTTAGAACATTATTTTGTAAAGTAAATAAAAAATGTAATTTAATTGATCAACTCAAGTTCGCCTGGCAACAGTCGGCTAAATATATGTGCAGTGACGTGCGCAGGGCTCCAGCGATGACGTCATACAAGAACAGTCATCTCTGAATCTCTCAGGATTCCAATATTTAAACGGTAGGAAAACGGGAAAAAGTTTATTAAATCAGTCTCAACTTCCTGCTATTTCTGCAAATCTCGTCTCTCATGCACAGAAGGGCTAACATTTCCAAGGGGCTGTGGAGTTTTTAATCATTTGAAAGAAATGTAGAATATTGTTTAAAATAGCTCCATAACTACAAAACTCAAAAGACAGGAATTCGATAAACAAACGCAGCTCAATTAAACTTAAAATCAAGATTTTAGGGCTTATAGAGTTGAAGACTACTGTAAAATTCGTTTTTATGTAAACATAACTGTGTTATAAATAGGATGTTTAATTAAAATAATTAAAAAGGACCCCAATATTCCTGAATGAATTACATTGAGTGAGTTGTCGTGGTTATGTTTCCGACATTAACGCAAAACCTCAACGTATAATCGTGTTAATCCTCTCAAAGTTGTGTTTGTCTAAATTCACTTCACTACTGCTTCCACAGATACCCTAAAAATGATGACAATTTTTTAATATGTGAGAATTGTCCATTTTATTTCGAGAGGAGATTGGCCACTTGACGTGGAAAGTGAAAAATGATTTACTCCGCAGTGTCAATCAAAAAGTAAACGATGATTAACAGATTTTCCATTTTACGTGAAATGAGCAAAAAAAGTCAGTGTTATTTTTAAAGCACAAAATTGGTGACTATATATGAAACGACCATTCTTGTTGCAAGTTTAACAACAAATGAAAACACAAACTTAACTTCCCCAATGCCACAAATCTGATGCATAGTCTAGGTTGAAAAAAACTGTACCTAATGAAGTAAGTTATAAAATCAGCTGATGAAGTCGGATGCCGTGTTTATCAGGTCCATGATACAGTTCCGACACCGCTCAATGAGAAGTGTGCAGATTGCGGCTCCTTCTTTCCAACAAAATCCGAACCAGCGCACAATCTCTCCTGGACCTGGCAGAGTAAAGCCAGAGAGTGCGACCACCTTATCGTTTAAGCTCAGAGCAAGACAGTCTGAAGGGAGAAAGTTCAGCGCTGGCAGACACGCGCATACAACCAGAACAACTCTCCACAGTACACGGGAATAGCGAGGAACGGGGGCCGGGGGTAACGAAGCTAGGTATGGGCCGCTTTCGTAGGGGGCGCACAGCTTGTCCACCTCTCCAAATCGCACTCGATCCCATTCCTTCACATCGAAGTTCTGCAGGTTATGCAAACCCACTTCCAAGTCAGTTCGGGACGGCAGTGGTGTTGCTCGAATCACGCGCAGTTTTTCTCTGAAGTCTTGCATCTGCTGTAGAAAAGTGTGAGGATCAGACAGTGACCGAAAGGATTCGGCGATGGCGAGAGCGCGCCGCTGTTCCTCGAGCGCCGAGCGCAGTCGGTTGATCTCGGGATCAAAGGTCTGCATGACTGCGAGCTTCAGAGTCTCGAAGTCGGAGAGGATTTCGCTCCGTTTGTGCTCCAGTGTGCGCAAGAGTTTGTCAAAGTATTGAGAGACCCCATCTGCGTCCCGTGAGACCCTCTCCAGCGCTTTTTTCTTCGCTCCCTCCAACGATTCCAAGCACGAATGCACCTCCGCACTTTTCCATCCCTCCACGACACGAAACAACTCTTCAAACGCGACCTTCTCTCTTTCATAAGCCTCCTCTAGCGCGCAAAACTTGTGTCCTTTATGATCCCCTGTTGTGGCGCAAAAACCACAAATAAGTTTTAGATCCGTAGCACAGAAAATGTTAAGTGGTTGCCCACTGTGAGCTCGACAGAGAGACATCTTTGGCAGCACACGAATTCTGTTGTACTTCTCCACGATGCCGCGTAAGGAGTAATTGACTTGCAAGCTTGCGATGCCATTGTGCACGGTCTCCTTTCGACAGGTCGGGCATTTGAACGGAGGTCTCCATGCGGGGCTTCGGTTACCGTCCAGAATGCCCTCGAGACACTTCTTGCAAAAGCTGTGGGAGCAAGGCAGAACGCGCGGGTCCTCAAAGAGACAGCAACAAATCGGGCACGTGAGGTCCTCCTCCAACAGCTCCATGGTATCCTAATGTGAAAAAATAAATAAACAATGAGAGCTTGTCGACGATATGACACATCAATAGAACTGCCATCAATTTGCCAAGCTTCTATCGAGTGCATCTCTGTATCTAGGGCGCGCACTGCTGTCCAGGATCAGAGCGTCCGTTGTTTTATCAAAAACAAGGCACATTTGAGGTCGAGATTGTCCTACGAGCCAATAGTGAAGATTTCTTTATTATATATCTTAACGCCATAAGATCAAAAGACAATTTCCCTCGTAAGAAAAACAATAAAAAAACAACATCCTTGAACGGGCTATTTAAATTAGAGTTTGGCGTATGTCACATAATCTATAATTTAAGAATGAATATAATCTGCATCGATCGATTTTGAGTGTCCGTGCTAGTTTTGTTTTTAATGAGCGTGCCCGACGAAGAAGCTGCTGAAACTAAATATAGTAGTTCAGATTGCCTGATGATGAAGACTTCTGAGTGCACCAGTATTTCATTTTTAATTGCCCACGTGGGAATTATCGTGCACTGATATCCGAAGACCTTTTCCAACTTCGAGGTATTGATGTGAGGTGGGAAAAAAAGAAACGCCACCGTCGAGTTGTCAAAATGTTTGAGTTTCGCCCTATGCCCGGTGCTACGTTCGTGGAAGATTTTGCAGGCAGAAAGCATCAGCAATTGGACCAGAAACGCACTAGATGCTAAGGCAGTGTGCGACGCAATCGTGGCTCGTGTTGCTGTGCAGACTTCGCCGTGTCCAATCCAGCTCACGTGAGTATGCTCAAACAATTCAGATGAATTCGCTCAACGTGATATTCGACAGTGCAACGAAAGCCATACATTGCAATGGCGAATTCCGCATTAAGTCCGGATGGCATGTTGCATTTGCAAGCCCAGGTAGTTAGATACACGTTTTGTGCAGTGTCAACGAAAATGCAGAGGGTCCCTTCATTCGTGGATGGGGTTGCTAGGGGGAGTATACTCTCTCTCTCGCTGTCTCTCTCTCTCTCTCTCAGATCAGCATTTCTCTACATATAAGTCAATACTGGCGTTACCTATAATTTGCAATATAGCGTGCAATTCATCTGTTACATAAATAACTTATTCATATTTGTCATTTATCACTCGTCGTGGACCACTGGACAAACATCCTAAAACATGTCAAAATATACACTGGTGAATCCTATAGTATATGCTACATCACGCCAATGTGGTCTGTCCGCATATGCTCCTGCCATGTGTCGGGGTCTTGACGCATCGATAACCAATCGCTACGGAGTCACGTGTCAAAATATTGTGACCTCGATTTTTCTTCCCCTGTTTCCATGCCATCAGGAAGAGAACCGCATCCCATCTCTGCGCTCATTGGTCAAATCAGGGATGAAAGCTCAGGCAGTGACGTAATTGGCCACGAGAGGGCGAGAACCTCGGCGAACAGCAGGTTTGTCATAGAAGTACGATAAGATCAAATTGTTTTATTTTATTTGTATATAATAAAAACAAATAAGCGAATACAATACAGGTCATTTAGAAATAAACAGGGTTCATACCAAATAAATGTAATATTTTAGGATGCTCTTATAGCTTTTATGTAGGAGATTGTGACTACAGTGATAAATAATTAAAATTAAAACCGATAAACCCAAAATATTAACATATAAATAGTATCAAAGCGGTTGTTTAGCTATTTAGACCTGAAAACGGGTGGTCATAAACGACGGGTCTAAAATGATATAGTTTATATTTTGACACTGTGAATTCAGTGTTTATACGTTTACTTATTGTCCAATAAAAACGGCATTTTGTCACGTGGTATCTGTTACTGTTCTCACCGCACGTAAAGATGGACCAACCATAGTTGTACAAGATTGCTGCATAAGGATTTAAAACTTACAGCTGAACATTATCCCAAGTAAATATTTCTCAGTTCGGAAAATAACAGGAATCAAAATATTCAAACAAAATGTTGTTACCAAGGGTGTTTATAAGACAGCAACCGTACTGAATTTTGAATGCAGCCCAATCTTAGATCAAAGCCCGTTGGCGCCTCCTTGAGGCGAGACCATACGAAGCCGCTTCCAGCACTCAACTTGAATATTTACGATTTTCATTTGGGATGGAAAGTTGTGAGCTCTTCAGTATGACGTGTGTAACTGCACTTCCGGGGATCTCAGCGCTAGAATGGCTGCGGTTTTTACGTGTTGTTTGGGCTGCTGCGGGGATGGCGGACCGGGTCACGCTCCCCTCAAAGAAATGCCAACCGTGCATTTAGACACGCATCATATGGGTAAGCGTTATCTACACTGCTCGGAGAACATCAGAACCGCGGGTCCGAAAAAAGAGACAGATTTGATGCGTGTCGAATTAGCCAATGACGGCATATCCCAAAACAACGACTAGCAGTTCAATACTTCGGTAAATAAAGACGCATGCGCTCGTTGTAGAATCTATAAATCAAGTAGTTCGAATAATTTCGACAATCCATCAGTTGTTTATCGCTGTTATATAACGTTAGACCTGCCAGATCCGATATGACGTATCATTCACATTTCAATGGATTCCAGGAATGATTCTTTAAGAAGCTGCATATACGTCTAGTAGCCTGTATAAATACATACCTTGTGACTGCTGTGTCAGTGTGGTCATACAGAGTTTGCTTGGCCTTGTTTCCCAGGGACGGATGTGGTCATAGTGAAAAGCGGGAGGCGGATCTGTGGAACTGGAGCCTGCCTCGCCAACGCCCCTTTACACCAGAACAAGAGCTATTTTGAGTTCAAGATCCAGTCCACGGGTGAGAACCTTTGAAGATCTTGTACATTAATGTCTGTATGGGTATGCTACGGCTTTTTTTAGTGACCTCAGTATCACAATATGATGGTGTATTGATAACAGGTTGAAGTGGCCAAGATCTACTGGGGGGACTCTAGTTTGGGACATATTTTGTATATTTAAACCAAAGAAGCAGAAAATGCCACGTTATTTATGTATAATGTGTGCATAGCATTTGGAGGCCATTGCATGGATAAAATATAAAAATACTTTGACGTGGAACACTGTCTCCGGTGTTATTTAATATTCATATTTTTTCAGAAGATTACATGTTTTCTGTACCTATCAATGATTTACAATTGACTTAAACGGAATATGATCAAATTGTATCTTATATTTTATTAATATTTGTTGATCCTCTCTTGTGATAATACTTTGTAGCCACTTGATAAGTTTTACTTTCTGTTGTGTTTACTTCTATATATTGGGCTAATTCTTCTCAATGCTGAGCTTCTGTTTACATTCCAAAAACAACTACACTACATACATAAAATGTTTGTAGCGCATCATACATGCTATATTTAAATAAAAAGTGACAATTTTCTAAAGACGGACATCACTTTTGGTCAGGTCTGTGTATCTGTCTCAGTGTATGGATGTTTGAAATGCAGGTGTATGGGGGATCGGTGTTGCAACACAGAAAGTAAATTTGAACCAGGTGCCGCTGGGTCGAGACAGTCATAGTTTGGTGCTAAGACATGATGGCTCCATATACCACAACAATGAGGAGAAAAACCGACTGCCTGCCAACAGTCTGCCACAGGAGGGAGATGTAGTGGTGCGTTTCTTCCTCTGTTTGTTTGCTTACTTACATGAGCTACCAATAGCTTCATTGTGTAATATAGGTACTATATATACTGTATCGTTTGTGTGTCTGTTTTCAGGGACTGACCTATGACCATGTGGAACTGAACTTGTTTTTGAATGGAAAAAACATGCATTGTCCAGCCTCAGGAATTCGAGGGACAGTATTCCCTGTAGCTTATGGTGAGTGTGGTTTATGTATCACAATATTGGCACAATGATTCACCCTTGCATATTACCCCACGGCCAGTAATATCAATTCAACACCAATACTTATAAATGCTCATAATATAACTTTAGTTATTAATTTAAACCGGAAGCACATTTCTGAGTCAATAATCAACATGACACTTGTAAAAAATAGAGTCATGTTGCCATTCATGTAATATAAATAAACAAAGATGTTATACGAGGAACCATCTTCTTCTTCTCTCTCTCTCTCGCTCTCTCTCAGTGGATGACAGTGCCATCATAGACTGCCAGTTCAGTGATTTTTACCATACTCCACCTGAAGGCTTTGAAAAGATTCTGTTCGAACAGCAGATCTTTTGAATCTGAAGCTGTGTGTGCATACACAGTGTGAAGTGGATCTGTGTGCCTGGCAGCACATCGTTGTGTCCTCTTTCAATGTTGCTTCTGCCTTTGCTGTTACTACTGCTGCTCTTGTCCCTCTGGAAGATGAAGTGGGTGTGTGTACACGCACGAGTGAGAGATAATCTCTAATAAAGATCAATGGCACCTAACCCTGTTCCTGGAGGAGCCCTGCGGTACACATTTTGAATGTCTTGAATCAAGTCCTCAGCTCTTTAAGGAAGACATCCAAAATGCGTACGGTTGAGGGTCCCTGAGGAACAGTGTTGGGAAACACTTCACTTAAGCACTGAAGACACTTACCGATGTCAACTTTCTGGATTGGGTGATGTGAAACTGAGTTTATCTTTTTATTTAATGTTAGTGTACAGTGATCAGGTTTGTGCTGCCTTTATTTGATTTGAATTACATGTTGACTTATTTTAGATTTTCCTCTATATGTACAAAAATATCAGCTCTCTTGAGCAAAGGCTTGTATTTGCACTAGTTATTGGTCATTGAGAATCAAACCAAACCTCTCTTGTTAAATTAGTTTTGATGTGTGATGATTGTTGACTAATCTGTTACTGTCATTGCCTTTCCTCTTAAATAGGCAAGTGTATCTTTGTCCTGTTGATAAAGTCCTACCTACAATATCAATTATTTACATTATTTTCCACAGTGTATCTCTTTTTGCACATATTGAAGTGACTTAAGCTGGACAGGCTACACTTTTAAATACCAACCAACACTATGAAGAGATTGTTGTTGTCATCAGACCACACATTTTTGGTTTTAGTTTTTTCTTTTTGTCAACAATTAATGTATTGGCTATTAGCTAACAAAAACTGACAACTTTTTACCAGAATATGCTATTCATCTTTACAGTAACTGAAAACACTCAACCTAATTTATCGGGCTAATGCAGAGATGTGCAAGTCATCAAACTACAAACAGCATATATCATTTTTATTCTATGCTTACATGCAGTAACCCAAAGGTAATGTGTTTTCAGAAAAGGGGCAATAAAATATAACCACAGAATTATTGCCCACAATGAGGATAACAAATGTTTTTACATTCCAGAAGTGCTGTATTTACCTGAGGTATTCTGTTCTTTTCATACCTGTGTTATGATATGTTGACATCAATGGCCTATCAACAAATAAAGTGTTTAAAAGTGTTTCTGTTTATTATCTTAGTTCTAGGTTAAGGATTGAATGTGTTGAAGTTTGTAATATCTAACTTTTATTTATCTATCAACGATATGGTGTTAGTTTTTAACTGTTAGTTTAAATATTTATGGATGAGCAAAACACAAATTGTTCATGCTCACAATAATGGGCCTACGTTAATTTTTGGTGAGAAAGAACATTTTCGTTATTAGTTTGACAACATACATTTTATTGAAAAAATAACCTTATACATAAATGCATGCTTAATCACCACTGTACATCAGCCAGTAAAATATAGTAGTAGGAGAAATCCTCTGCTTTTTGTGCTTAGGAAAAATGTAAGGGATTACAACACATCTGTATGAATTATATACCAAAGTTGGTTTACGTTACAATAGCACAAAAAGTTTGAAACTATATTAACGACAAATACTTAAAACATACACTACCAATACTAAAAACTATGTTTTAGTCAGTCATAATTGTGGCCTATAATACATGATCTTTATTTAATGTCATAACTGTCTGGTCAGCGATGACACTGGTAGTTATGGATTAATAGATAAACATTTTAGACCTACATCTTATTTCTAATCGGTTAAACTTGTGGTGTTAGAACTCACCCCAAGTCCCTCAGTCTCAGCGTGCATAAACATTAGTCTTGACAGACAAGGATTCAACTGATATTTTGAGAAAATATTAAATAAGGTGCACAGCATTTATTCTGTATATCCTTAAGAGATGAAGTTTACTGTTCATAATTGTCATTAATAAAATGTAGCCTACAATCTGTGTTTGTTTTCTAAAAGGTATAGGATGAAACATAACATGTTAAGTGATTGTTCAAAAGTTTTTTAAATAAGAATTCATAAGAATGCTTGTAAATTGTTCAATTTAAATGAATGAATTAAATTAAAACTGGGAGTAAATATAGCAGGTATATAAATAAATATATTAATCTTCACATTATTACAGTATACTTGCTTATCTGCTTATTTATACTTTGAGCCTTAAAAAGACTTCTTAAGGAAAGATGTTTAGAAATAGATGTAAAAAGCTAACCAACAACATTGAATAGCTAGTGAAAACTCACAGTTTTGCATTTAAAGAATCTATTTTTTAGGGAACTTCTTAGTTCACCCAAAAATGAAATTCTGTCATGAATTATTCTAGTTGTTCCAAATCTGTATTTCTTTGTTTTGTTGAACACAGAGAAAGATATTTGGAAGAATCCTTGTAACCATTTCTTAACCCCATTGTAGGAAAAGGAACAATGGTAGTCAAAAGTACCCCAGAACTGTTTGCTTTCCTATATTGTGATGTTTTACTTTTCCACAGTTCCCTACACCTTATAGGCAAATACATCCCTCTCTCTTTCTCTCCCTCACAATTGTTCTGGCTTTTGTGACGTTGGCACTTATTGTATTATTGTCAGAGTGACATATCGCTTTATTGTTTCATAAATTCTCTGTAAGTCGCTTTGAATACACAACATGTGCCTATGTACAGAAGACATAATGTGCAACTAAATGGTAGGTATATTTTTTAAAAGACATTTGTGTTATGAATTTTTAAGACATCAAAATTAGATTTCTATAAAACTTAAGGACAAAAAAAGATAATTATTGCACAAGGTCACACTAACATTTGAATATTTTATGTTGCAATGAATTACTAAAAGCAACTCTTGCTCACTGACAGCTAAAATTAAACTAAATGTACCACTAACAAACCTATGTATCATAATGTGTAACACAACCTAGCAGTTCTATACATTTGAGTATTAGTCTAATTTAAGCTGAATCTGAGGACAGCTCTGGCATCTCTCAGTGCTGCCATTTTCCTCCGCAATTCTCGTTCCTGCTTCTCCAGGTCTAGAAACACAAAGAGCGAAGCATCAGCAAGCAAAGATATGTGCATAAAATATTAAATAATGCTTACTTCTGCAATGCACATATTAACTCTCATCAATAGTTACTCTGAGAATTTAAGAAAGTCACAACATATGAAAAGTGGAGCGATGCAGGATATGATGATCGTCATCGTGAAAAGCAACCTAAATATTGTACCTTGTTCAAGCTGAGTTATAATTGTAGGCAGTCGTCCAGATGCCTCTAATACCTTCAGAGCAACATCAAAATCTGTGTAATTTTCAAAAGTGATCACGGTTTAGCAGTGGTATTAACACACCCTTTAGCAGATTTTACAGAGGCTGCTCTCTCACCTTGCTGAGTGGCTTCCTGTGACTGTATCCGTTCTCTTAGGCTGTTCAGCTGAGATACAAGCTCTGAGAAGATTTCTTCAGTGCATCCGGCCTCATTACATTTAGCCCAGAATGTTGCGGCGCTGGACTCGAAGCTCATCATGGCATCCACATCATTAGCATCCGTGGTGCCAGGATGATGAGGTGACGCGGACGCCGCTTCCAGAGGAGAACGTTCCTCTGGGTGATCTGTTGTTATGTGAGTTGCTAAAAGTGGTTGTATTGCGGATGGTAATGCTTCTTGAAAGTCTGATGTGGGGCTTTGTGACTGATCGGTGGGACCGCTTTCTGAGCGTTCTTGTTGGGGCATGTGGTCAGCAGAATCGGGAAAGGCCGGTTCAGTGTTTGGAGCTTTGGGCTCTGGGGTAGTAATGTTTGTTGATGTTGTATCTTCAAGTTCAGGTTTAGGAGCGACAGAACCGGGTGAGGTACAAACATCAGCCGTGACGGCCCTGGAAGGTGAACGAGGGTCTAAACTGTTCTCTGAAAGGCAAAGAGAGCATATGATCAAATCAGCCCATTTGTTTACTGAAGTCAGCAGCGAGACAAGCCAAGAGAAGATGTACCTGATTCCATCGAGGGCCCCGAGTCCATGATAACAGTGCATTGAACAGTGAAATTGTAAGGTCCTGATGGTAATAAACTTTGAGACACATCCTGACAGACAGTGAAAGAGCATTGTGAGCCAGACAGTGTATACTAAAATATAGTGTTGAATAACGTAATCAGAATAAAGTATTCTAATGAGCAAGATATAGGTGTAGAACTCACTGAATCAATGTCAGTATCATCACCATCATCTCCTGAAAATAACAAGTGTTTTTACAATAAGGAAAAAACTTACTGTTAAAAAATGATTTTTATTATATTAGTATTTTTTAAGATATACAAACAGATAGTGTTTATTTATACCTGTGGGCAATGAATTGAGTCCCTCAGAGGGTCTGCAATGAGACATTTTTGACATGTTTTTACAGACATTTATAGTGTTAACTAAAAATTTTGCCAAGATAACAGCACTGCCTTAAAAAAGGTTTTTGACAGCAATAACAATAATGATAGTATCTGAAGTATATTGTCAGAAACTAATAACAAACTAAAGTGGTGTCTAAACACATGATTCAAGAGTAAAATTAAGAATAAACTTAGATTATTAAGTAAACAGAAAAAAAACATACCTTTTATTTTCACTCAAAGGAGTTGAATGCTATTAAAAGGGAACAAGAAGCTACAATTTAACAAGATTCAAAAGCACCCAGTTGGGTTTGATCCAAATCAGAATGTAAATTCAAGTAGGGCCGTCAAACGATTAATTGCATCCAGAATAAAAGTTTGTGTTTACATAATATATGCATGTGTACTGTGCATATTAATTTTGTATTTAAAAACACATACACAGATAATATACAATATAAAATTGTATAAACGTTTATGTATAATTTAAATTATTGATAAAAGTAAATAAATTGGTGATGTCAATCGATTAAAAAATGTATCTGATTAATCGCACATAACAATAATGTTTTAAAATGTACTTTTGCATTATAATGATTTCAAATTTAATCTTCAAATTAGTGTAGAACCAACAGATTTCTTTAACAGCATAATTTTATGAATGAAATCTTACATTCTGACATTAGTACTGCAACTGATGTCTTTTTAACATTAAAGGAAGGATAGGTGATTCTGTTCAGAAACATACATCCTGATAACAATCAAGAAGTATAGTGGTCAAATAATATTTTTATAATTATATATTGTCCGTGAAAGGCGTAGGACCGAAAAACGTTTGCCCAATCAAAACATTCTGGCTGAACCCTTGTGACTAGTCATGTGTACATTTTCAACCAACGTATTTTACGTTCCCTGTTTTACGCACCCTGGCAGATAAACAGCAACAACCAAACTTTCCCGCGAAACAGACAACAAGTCAATATACAAAACGAAAGTCAGTTTTTTAGAAAGCAGTGACGAAAAAACGTCTGGGTCATGAAAGAGGAAAAACTTGAATTAACATCGGTTCAGCTTTTACACGGTGGAGACAGCTCCGGCAGGCAAAGGGTCTGAAAGACGATGCCATGGTCGCTCTCTTTCTTTTGGACAAGTATGTACATGTACGACCAAGATCCACTATTGGATGACAAGCAGTCTGGCTTCAAAACAAACCACTCCACTGAGACGGCACTGCTATCGATCACAGAAGCACTGCGGCTAGCCAAGGCGGATTCTAAATCCTCGGACCGGATTGTGCTAGACCTATCTGCAGCGTTTGACACTGTCAATCACCAGATACTGCTAGCAACCCTGTCAACTCTGCCGGCAGATCCTTCAGGGTGTCATGGAGGGGCTCACTGTTCACTGCTGACCACATGATCACTGGGGTCCCTCAGGGATCGGTGCTTGGACCGCTGCTTTTTTTCATCTACACAACATCCTCGGGACCCATCATATGGGCACACGGCTTCTCCATCACTGTTAAGCGAATGACACCCAGATCTACATCTTGTTTCACCCAGATGATACCACTGTAGCAGCTCACATTACAGCCTGCCGAGAAGACATCTCAGCTTGGATGAAAGAGCATCACCTCCAGCTGAACCTGGCCAAGACAGAACTATTCATGTTTCCGGCACACCCCACGGTACAACACAATCTCACCATCCAACTTGGCAATACCACAATCACTCCTTCCAAGCAAGTCAGGAACCTGAGAGTCATATTTGATGAACAGCTGTCCTTCAATGATCACATTGCAAAGACAACGCGATCATGCCGAATGCTTAATTCAACATTAGAAAGGTTAGACCCTATCTCACTGCGGCACAACTCCTTGTACAGGACCTGGTAATCTCAAGGTTGGACTACTGCAATGCTCTCTTTGCTGGTCTACCTGCAAAGGCTATTAAACCACTCTAGCTGGTTCAAACGCAGCAGCATGCCTCGTCTTCCAACAGCCCTAAAGGGCTCATGTGACACCCCTTTTCATGTCTCTCCACTGGCTACCGGTTGAAACCTGTATCAGATTAAGTCACTGATGCTCGCTGACAGGTCTATCATTGGATCTCTGGTCTATACACCCCATCAAGAACCGTGCGTTCAGCAAACGAGCGGCATCTTGTATTGCCTTCTCAAAAGGGCAGTAAATTGCTTTCCCACTCATTCTCCTTCACTACATTACACTACACTAGGAACATTCTTCCTAACTCGGTCCGGTCAACCACATCTCTCACAACCTTCAAAAAACTACTTAAAACCCTTCTCTTCTGTGAATACTTGACAGACAAATGAAAAAAAAATTGTAATGTACACTAACCCTCTCTTTCTCTCAACAGGTGGTGGTCTAGCTTTTGTTGAAACTAGTAACTTTGTATTAGCACCTATTGTATTATTGCTCCTGTATGACATATCGCTTAGTGCTCCCTGAACTCTTTTTAAGTCGCTTTGGATAAAATCTTCTGCTAAAGGACTAAATGTAAATGTAATGTATTTAGTTTGTAATAACTTTGGTGGATTTACGATTTAGCTTCTGGTCTGTGCGCCTTCATGTGTTTTAAGCCCTTTAATTATAGCCATTTAACAGTATAATTGAGAGCTATCATGTCTAACAGGTAGGAAATATACAGAAATTGTTCTCAAACACTTTACAGTTTTTAATGCTAAATTGTAAAAGAAATACAGAAGAAGGTTACACTTTATTTTACAGTGCCCGTGTTACAGTGTAATACATTTAAATAGTAAATACCTGAACATGAATAAGAGTGCGATTATAAAATGTAACGCTAGACAAAGGATGATAAAACAAACGGATGCTTCATTAATCTGAAAAAAAACCTAATATTTCAGGGTATGTGTATGCTTTTGTGTTTATGAATACAAAATGTATATGCACAGTACACAGACATATATTATGACAACTTTTATTCTGGATGCGATTAATCACAATTAATCGTTTGACAGCCCTAGATTAGCATGAAGTCCTAGAACCTGTGTGTACTATGTAGACATTTAAGATGATCACAGTTTAATATATGCCACTTACATTTTGCTGTGTTGGAGAGGTGCATCCCCATGCATGTGGCACTGCTACTGAATAAGTGCTGGTCTCAAGTTCATCATCTAAATGAGATCAAATATGACAATATATGTATAAAATATGACAAAGTTTTCTTGTGATGTTGAATTAGCATTAGAAAATAACTGCGTTTTGAAAGTAATATAACCAATAACAAATACCTGAGTCAAGTACAGAAAACCTATTTTTCTTCCTTCTGGGAGTTTCTGGTGAACTACTGTAAAAGCATTCAAAACAATGTTTTTTTATTAAAAAGTTAAAGTTAGTTTTGCCACACACACGCACACAAACTCTACTTACGCTATTGGTGATTCAGATTCCGCCTGTTAAAAAATACAAAGGAAAGGGAAATTAAATTGTTGTTTGCCATATCTGTTGGAGTGCATGAGATATGTTCGGCTCTGTTTAAGTAGAACATTCATCATTGTGTTACTACTGTACATTTCTTAAACTGACATTAATTCCTAGATAATGTGCTAGAATCCAAATCGGATTCCATAAATATGTTACAAATTAAATCTGCGTAATAGTTAAGTTTGCACTTCTAATGCGGAAGATCCTGTAATAAGGAAAACCTCAAGTGTTTTTATGTGATAGAAGGCAGCGTATGTGTGTTATGTGTGCTGACCCTCTTGTTATGTTGTCTTGGAATGTCACTTTGACAGTCATTCAAATGAGATGCTGAAGCCGCATAAACCAAACCTTATAAACACACAAACAGCATGAATGTATCTCATTAAAGAAACCCTTCTGTCCAGGTTAAATTAAACCAATAAGGGTGTCATCACCATCACAGGGAACCAATGCTTAAACCACCGTTTTACCTTATTTAGAAAAATAAAGTATTAATCCGTACCTGTAGATGGTAGATTGAGTTTTTCACTGTGCCTGAATTGAAAGAGTTAAAATCTCTTAGGGAATTCCCAGACAACAGCTTTTACAGGATAAATCTTTGCTGTAGTGTTAATCTTATCTCATCTTCCAATATGTTTATTTCTCTCTCTTTAGATGATTAAAAGAGAAGTTCACCTCCATTTACAGACAAAAGAAGATATTTTGAAGAATGTTGTTAACAGCCCCCCCCCCCCCCCCCATTCACTTGCATTGGTTACGATATAATTGAATGAGGGGGGCTGGGCTGTTCTGTTACAAACAACTTTTTAAATATCTTGTTTTGTGTTCTGCAGAAGAAAGTCATACAAGTTTGAAATAAAAAGAGCGTGTAAATGATGACAGAATTTTCATTTGGAAGGTGAACTACTCCTTTAAGTAAATCGTACCATAGGTAAAACATACCTTTCACCTTGAGCTGTAGGAATTGACTGAAATTTAAAATGAACAAAGATGCATCAATAAATAACATTAAAAACAACTCAGTCTGAATCAGTCTAATGAGTTTGATGGGTCCAAATTTGCTTTACTGACTTATTTAATGACAATGTGTAGCCAAAAACACACACACAAAAATGTTACAATAAATTGCTTTTTTGTTCATGGCCTAACTTTCGCAAGCACATCATTTTGTACAAGTTTTGAATATCCACATTAAGTTATGACACTTGATGAATAGAGACACAAATTGTTTTACAATAAAACACTTACATTGTGCTGTTTTGGTGGTGTCGAATCGTCCAGATCTGACTCGACTGGGGCAAATATGGGGTCAATGCAGGTCAGCTGAACTTCATCATCTGAAATTATCATATGAAATTACAATTATTTTCATCTTTATGAAGAAACATAAATGTACTGCCTCTAACTGAACCGTAAACGTGACCTGGGTTGTTAGGTGTTGCTGTGTTTTTAGACTTGGAAGTATTTCCCTGTTCTGATGCCCTGAAAGAGCCCAAACAAAGAGAATCTTTAATAATCCCACTGCAGTTATTACACTCTCAAGATCATAACTACAGTCATCCAAGAAAGACTCAGATGGCTGTTAAAATGTGCAAAATTGTAAACACTATAAACACTAATACAAATCTACAATTGTAACAGTTTACGCTCATTAAAATAGATGATGATTAAACACAAACTGCACACTCACCCTGTAGATGAATTAGATTCCCTCTATTACCAAGCAGACAAAGAGAAGACAGAACATTCAATAACAATCCTTTGTCTCATATTTTAGAATAGTGCAGGTATCTCTTTACTAACCACCCCAAACCACTATGTGGTGTTTGCGTTTTGAGGTGTATCATTCACTATACTTGAGCAGGGCAGTATAGCTCTGCTAAAGTATGGCAGCTGCCAGCGATCTGCTGCATCCTCATACCAAACACACAACACGATAAACTGCAGGAACTAAAAATCTTTCAAACTACATTTCTGTGTGTGGTGGTGCCATAAGCATGTTTCATCATCTCAAACATCATGTAACTTTGGTTTGGGGGGACACAAAACAGGAACATTTTGTTGAAACAATTTAATATGCCAACAATCAGTAAACAGTTATGTTAATGAACAAATATGCAAAATTTATTAAAGAATGCGCAGTGGTTTTAAAAGTGGGGTGAGTTATATCAGCAGAAAGTATACACCGGCGAACAGAGAAACGCTATTGCAACCCTGCGACGCTATCGCGACGGAGGGGACCCCGCATGGCTAAGCATGAGCCTCGTCGGGCTCATTTTCGGTGACACTTGCTGCAGCTCCTCCGTCACCCGAAGCAGCAGTAGCTTCATGGGCAGGCTTATTTACAATCAAATAGTGTATGCTTGCCTTTCATGATCTCCTTTTGTTTTATGTCTCCCGGTTGAACCAATGGTCCAAAAGTCAGTGCGTCGCACTTTTCCTACACAAAACGACGTTGTTGTGTATCCTCAACCTTTTTTAAGTGGGTATACGAAAATCTTTAATCTTTTCTAGAGGGTATACGGCGTATCACGTAAACTACTGCACAGATTTAACATATCTAAACAACGACCAGGGATCCACACGTTTCTGTCAAGCCTTGTCATAAACACTAACTGCTGATAAAAGAACGAGTACTTATTAAACGAAAAAAGTAATAAATCACGCTTTACCCGTTTCTTCCCGATAGAAGTCCATTATAAAGAAACAGCTTAACATAGCCTACCGAAACAACGACCACTAATTGTATAAAAACTAATTTCTATTCAAATTAAAACCACGTGATTGAAAACAATCTTTCAGTGATCAAGTTTTCGAGTGTGCACGCGATGCTCGCAACGACACAGGCAGACTGTGTCGTTCTCGCTCCTATAGCCTTCTTCTCCGTGGCGATGACGGCGTGTGGTTAAAAAAATCTTTACAAACTAATTTGAGAGTGAGGGGGACATGCCCCCCTGTCCCCATTGGAAATATTCCCCTGCAAACAGGGCACATGCATTTGCATGGAAACAAGGTATGAAATGAATGGCCTGAAGTTATTATTAGTGTATTAATGAAGGTACTGTGTGTATCTATGAAATGCAAAGTGTCATGTGCTGCTGACCCTGACAGGCCTACGTCCACGACTGTCTGGTGATCCACGCGTAGACAGATTCAGACCAGACGGTGACGGAACATCAGATATCTCCGAACCTGAAACATAGGCTCATTCAATCCTAAACATTTAAATCAGTATTATGTAAAAAAAAACTTTCTATCTCAATACAATCGTTTTGAGCATAAGCAATAAACATTATATTACATAATGCTCGAAATGCAAACATTTGGACATTTTATTAAAACTTGGGCACAGCCTTATTAAACTAATTGTGTCTGAAATATTGTTGTGACACTTACTTGCTCGTTTGGATTGTGGATCATGCTTTTCACAGTACAGTCTAAATGGAAACAATCATTCATTTTACTACTATCTAACTGTAAAGAATTGAATGGCATTCAAAAGCAGAAGTGATTACATATTGTCTTACATAAAACGGTCTTCAATGACTCTGGCATTAGCCTCGTTGGCACAGGGATAGTAGTGATACGAGCGCTTACAACGGTTTACTTCACACCCTGCCGTAGCCCCACGTTTCTGGCAGTGGTGACAAATCTACAAATAGAGCAATTGTCAAAAGTACATCAAAACCACCAGGCATGGTTGTGTGGCGCACATTTACATTACATTGTAATTACAAACAAATAAATGTTTGATACATACTAATTTCCTTCCTCTCCGGACCTCTTGCTTCACATCATGTACATCGAATCCAAACAGGTCATCATATATAGGCGAGTTTTTACAGTAGATTCCTGATGCGTACAACTGCAGACAAAAAAAGAGAATAAAATAAACACATATGACCGACAGGTTTTGCTCTCTTGTTTTTAAAGTGATAGTCCACCCAAAAGTGAAAATAATGTTCATCATTTGTCATTTCAACCCTTAATGGCTATCTTACTTCCGCAAAACCCAAATGAAGAGATTTTGAAGAAAGTTGGTAACCAACCAGCACTGGACCCCTTCTATGGCATGGACACAACCAATGCAAGTGAATACCTTCTTTGTGTTCTGGGGAAGATAGAAAGTCATGCGGGTTTGAAATGACAAAAGGGTGAGTATGATGATATAACTTCATTTTTAAATAAATAAGTCTGCTAATAATTGTTAATGTAAGCTTTCTCCAGAGTCTATTCTGTGCCCAAAAGCTGAACTTGCACTGTGCTGAACAAAAGTACCGGTAACTACAGAAACTAACGTTAGTTGAAGACATTTTGCTTAAACTTTTGTCTTATTGTATTACCTGTGGCTATAATATGCAGTTTGTGCAATGTGTATTATAAAAGTCCATTCCCAAAAGTATGATTTCTCGTCCCTACTATTGTTCTGGTCATTGGTTGTATCTAACATAGTCTATCTCCTAACCGTAACAAGTATGACCAGACCCCAGTAGTTCCTTAGCAAACACCACTAGGTTATCCAGTATAAAACTCACTCACAAGACAGTTCTGGTGTGCCGAAATGTCGTTTTTGGATGAGAGAGCGCCGGTGATGTCGGTTTCGTCGGATTTATTGCACAGCACACAAATAATCTTCATTTTACGGGGTGTTGGATGTTGATCCGATCCCATGTTGAACTGCGCGTGTTCACATTCAAATGCCAGGGGCGGGTCACAAATCAGAGCAAGTGAAACTACTTTTGTTTAGTAGTCTAGTTTAGTTCTATTACCATGTCACACCGCTCGCCCGGAATTCACAAACAACGGTTACATCCGTAAGCAATAGCTTTCGATTTCGTGTGGCACCAAGTAGACCGATCAAAGTATGCCATCACAATCACGCGAGAGCCAATTGCTTCGTAAGATTTCGGAGCGCACTCGCGGTAGTTGCCGATCGTCTGCGCAATGTCGCATGCCATGATTTCTTCAAATCTAGACGTGTCCGCCACCGTTCCACTGACGTGCCCTCAGTTTGCTAGACTGCCACAAGACCTGCGCAGCCATGGCTTTGCATTTAAACTGGATACCCTTTCGTTATTGTCATGTGTTAGTGTAGTAAGTATAATGTTTGATTTTGCACAACAACAAATATATTTACGCCAGCTTCAGCGTTAACTCAGGGTTGCCAGATGTGTGAAACAAAATCCTTCATGACGAGCCTAACGTTTTGACGAGAAGGGATATACAGTTATGAAATTTACTGTAATTATATGGTGGCATTTTCACCATTACGGCCGTAGCTGTATCCCTTCTCGCAAAACCCCCCCTACCCATAGAAACAGATGCTAATGCGGCATTTAGTTTTGATATCTCTGTTGAAAGCGTACCGACGGGTTAGACGCATGCGTACTACGACCGCATTGTCGTTATGCCATACTCCACTAGACCAACAGAGGGCAGCACCTCTAACCACTACAATACATTTAACGCCAGGTTTCTATATAACCAACGATTAAAAAAAACTAAAATAAATAGATGTTTTTTATTTATATATTCGTCTATAAAACAAGATTTTAATATTAGACAAATGTACATAGAAATAACACAGGGTGATCACAGTCACTTTGAGAAACAACATATGCATATATGATATGCTTACATGTAGGTCCTGATATAACAAGTGTTACATGCATTTAGATCACAGGACATGACAATAAACATACAATTTCCCAGTATGGACACATAAATGTGGCACATACTACTTAATCACTTTTAAGGGATATGAAAGATGTATTACAGCCTTAATGAGAGAACGCCTTGGCTAGGGTTTTTCTGTGAATTTCACTGTTCACTCTGTTAGGACCACACTCTAAAAATAAAGGTTCCACTTAATATTTTTAATAAAAATAATTATATATCTATCAAATTCATCCTTTTTGGCCAGTAAACTCATAATATGAGTGCAGGAAAGCAGAGTCTATAACCATTGGGGTTCTTAAAGTGAGAGTTCATCCAAAAATGAAAATTCTGCCATAATTTACTCAGCCTCTTTTCATTTCAAACCTTCATGACTTTCTTTCTTCCGCAGAATACAAAAGAAGATATTTTGAAGAAATTTGGTAAACAACCAGCACTGGACCCCATTCACTATTGTATGGACACAAACCCAATGCAAGTAAACAGGTGCCAGTTAACATTCATATCTTCTTTTGTGTTCTGCAGCAGAAAGAAAGTCATACAGGTTTTAAATGACGAGCAGGTGAGTTAATAATGACAGAATTTTTATTTTTTGAGTGAACTATTACTTTAAATCAACGTTTTAAATAGATGCTGAATAATTTACATATGTATTAACACCCTATTGATAATCACGATTTTTAATATCACAGTTAAAGGGAATATCAGTATATTGTTATATCCCTACAGTACAGTATATGACAGACACACACACACGTATGCAAAACTCTTATTTCTGAAGATTCTCTGTGTTTTCAGAACACTGGATTTCTTCTTCTGTCCACACCGGTAGTGGTTCATCTTCACACTGAAATATAGAGGACAAACAAAATGTTTCAAACATGACTCCCGTTTACAGAAATACAAAAACTACCAGGGTTTCGCACCTTTTTCTCTTCTTTCTCCTCGTCGGGGTCAGAGGTCACTTGCTCATCAGCACTATAGTATCCGTCACGCTCAATGGCATCCAGTGAGAGAGATCCTTTAGTCCATCCTGGGAAAAAGGCAAAAAGACGATATTTGAGGAAAAGACCCTAACAAAGACAGGAGAGGTAGAGTTTGTGAGACTTTGTATTGCTGAACAAGTAAACACATAAATGAGAAGAAGAACAGAAAATCTGCTATTGAAACCTCACCGTGACAGACAGGAGACAGACCAGTGACCAATTCTCACACACAAAGCATGCGTGTAGGCTATGTGTTAATAGGAACGTTTGAACATTTCTGGGTTTAAAACAAGTTAATCTATATTGCCAAAGACAATAATAATAAGCAAAGATCATGTTTACAAAGATGCACAGACAATATCAATACAGCCTAACTTGTATTAAACCCAGTACACTATTTAAGGACAAAAACTTGGTTGAGAAGTCTAGTTGATAAGCTAGACAAGTTAGCACCTTCCAGTAAGTATCAGATGAGAAACATACAGACTACACATGCCACACTAGTAGCGCCTCATAGAATTATGCGTGCATGTTCACATACGTGTGTAATCAGTATGTGTACTTCTCCTACGATTCTGAAACAGGCTTGATGTACTGAACCACCTGACTCCGGCCAAGTTAGGGTGTGACCCTGTTTCTGAGAGGAAGATAGCCAATCAGAATGCTTCTCGGTAGCTGCATGCCCTGAGGTACTGTCTCTTTTCAAAAACTATTTTACATAAAAATGTCACACATCATTACTTTTTGCATCACATTCAGATCTTTGTTGGTGTCAGAAAACTTTATTTAATCATAATTTACATACAATCTTATTAGTTTAAAACAAATGATATTTTGTAAACGATTCCTTCTTTTTCTGCCATCATTCTTCAGACAGCGTTGCATACAGTTCAGTTTGGTGTCTTTGTGATAATGAATCAGAGATTAAAAATCAGCCATTGTCTATTTTTGTTTTTATCCTTGTGGGTACTAGCAGATATGAAATACAAAAGAACATCCTAAAGGCATACCTAGAGGCGTAGGGTCACTCCGGATATCCTGTCGTTTTGGTTTTGTCTCTGACCTGCAAGAAGACCCTGTAGACCACCAAAGAAACTAAAGAAGTTAAATATATTCTCTCCTTGTGTATCTCTAAACCTGAAATCTTCCACCCCACATTTGCATACAGCTAAAAAAAACTTGACAGATTGGAAATTCTGCTAAATATCTCCCAGACATCTTAGACAGTTTGTGTGACATGCTGGTGGGCAGATTTACATTTACATTTAGTCATTTAATAGACGCTTTTATCCAAAGCGACTTACAAAGAGTTCAGGGAGCAATAAGCAATATTTCATACAGGAGCAATAATACAATAGGTGCTAATACAAAGTTACTAGTTTCAACAAAAACTAGACCTGTTGAGAGAAGAGAGAGGGTTAGTTTCTTTTTTTAATTTGTCTGTCAAGTATTCACAGAAAAGATGGGTTTTAAGTAGTTTTTTGAAGGTTGTGAGAGATGTGGTTGACCGGACCGAGTTAGGAAGAATGTTCCACCAGATGAAGATGTAAGTTTAATTTTTGCTTGAACTTTGAGAGTCAGAAGAGTTATTTAATTTTCATACCTTTTATTCTCTCTGTCGTTCTAGGTTGTGGAACGTTCTCATGTTCTGTGCCTTTTACTTCTTCTGTCTTCTGTTTCTCCACTCCTCCACTTCTGACTCTCACATGTTCACCTTTCACCAGTCTGAAGATGAGATATTTTGTATTTCATGCTGTGAAATAAGCTCAAGTTATCTTAAATCTGTATATGTTATCAAAAACATACCTGCTGGTTGAGCTGCTATCTGAGCTGTTCTGATCAGGAACCTTTTGCTGACTGGCTTCTGCACAACACAAACATAAATTAGATGTTTCTATGTGCTAATGTTGGATTGGTGTTTTGGTTGATCAATGTCTACTGTAATGCATGAAATATTGCATGTGTCATTATTTCTAAATCATACCTTTGCAGGCCTCCAGCTGTCCTGTCAGAAGCTTCCGGATTGCTGTTACCCAGATGGTCTTAATTGCTTCAGATGTGGCCTACGGCACCACAAAGGAACATAAAAACCTCAAAGTACATTTGAACACGAAATCTCTGTGCACATATTTAGTAGACACATGCTTTGCTCACCTGTACCGTGTACACTTCATCTCTTGAACTGGACCAGATCTCAAACTTCTTGCTGTCCCCTTTAGCCTGTTCTGTTATTCCAATAGCACTCATCTGACACAGGATAAAACCAGATTTTTGTACTTTTTCTATGCACTTTTACACTAGGCAATGCTTTATGCATAAATAAATAAAAAGAACATTTTGTTAGAATGACTGCACAGAAAATATACAACACATCACTGACCTCTATGTTCAGAACTAATGTTACAAACACTCACGCTGAGCTCCTGTTTAAAGCTGTAGGAGGGGGCTTTCTCATAACCCTCCCCACTCTCCTCTCGTCTCTTACAGAAGAGCAGAGCTTTCTCCTGCAGAAACAGGTGTCTTTGCATGGGCTTAAACCTTGCAAGCTCCATCACTTTCACGTGACCTCTCTTATGCTCCGCCCACACGCTGAATGACCCCTGCATCAGCAGGCGACCCAGGTCTGCAAGGTTACCCTGCATGGAAACACAAATAAAGTTAAACCCTAGCTTTAAGCTATTTTTGGGGGGAAAATAAGAAACCCCTTCCAAAGTTTAATTGAATCAGCAATTCTAGATGTATGGTCATTCCGGTCCTGTGACTGTTGAATTTCAACAAAATCAAATCTCAGGAGTGACAAAAGTCATCCCACAGCAGTGTGAAAGGCTGACAGTATGACAAGACGTATAAAATATGTGATGAAGAATTGAGGTTATCACATATTTCTTTTTCTAAATACATTAAGAAACATTTTATTGCCCCAAAAGGTGTTTTCTTGGCAGTATTTCAGGTCTGAAAAAATACAGAGCATCTTTTCTGTTATTTGGTTTATCCAGTTTTTGTTTTCTGCAAATAAATGCAAATAGAAAGAAGATTCTTGTGTGAAACTTGCTCGGTAAAAATCGCTGGGTTACATGCTGGATCCAACCAACCATCCATGATTTTTTTATTCAGGTAACGTCAACTGCATTAGATAAAAGCTATGCCCCTTAATCTCACTGATTATTACAATTAATTATAAAAATAATGTTTGGAAATGTAAACTGAAATTTCCTACTGACACACTACAGCAGGTAAAAAAACTAGTGTTCTAAACATTTTGGCCAGCACTTTGTTTGAGATATATAAATTCTCAGAAGTAAATGATATACAGTATGAATGTAATATCATTGTAAATGATGTAAAAGACTAAAAGTGCAGTATGAAATTGTCTTCTAATATAAGCATTTCTATCAGCCCACTGTGTTTTAATGGCACTATGTTTTGACCGATTCTCATGTGGCAATAATAAAACTTTGAGTGTTCTAATGCTGCAATGTTGACATAAAGTATAGTAATTTATTTTTTATTTAAAAATTGTAGTTTTGTGTTTAAAAAAAATCCAACTGTAGGTGTTTGATGAAATGTATGACAATGGCACCCATTCAAAAAATGTTTTAAAGAAATGTAATAAAAATTTATATTTACAATTGCATTTGTGTTGTGTAATTGTATGACAGAAAAATTATAATAATTGTACATTCCTTTGTGGTTATTTATTTTTATTGGTAAATAAAAAAAGTAGCTAGGCAATGAGTCAACATATAACCCAATGTTTAGGTAATGTTTAACCCAGAAACACAGTTAACCTGACCCACTGGTTGGGTCAATTAAACGACCTAGCATTCTATGTGAAATGGTTACACCCAGGACTTGGGTCAAAATAACCCAGCACGTGTTGTGTCCCATAGTTACCCAGCAGCTGGGTAAAGGTTGGGTCATTTTTTAACCCAGCAATTTTTAGAGTATGGGAGAAATATTGTTAGTAGTTCACAGAATGAAATAAAAAATATAGTTTTACCCAAATACATACAAAACTAATAGTATATTTGGAAAACCTGAAAATATCTTTGAAATGGCCTCTTAATTTTAGGTATACTGTATATCCATTGAAATAAATGTGTTTCACCTCATATCCAGTGATAGCGATGAGATGCATTGAGTCATTCACAGCCTTCAGGATGTCCAGCAGGGAGGAAAGAGCCGCCTGCAGCTCCACCGACCCCTCGCAGCCTTTGCTGTATTTAATCATCTCCTAAAACACAGATAAACTACTGTTTTCAGTTTCCTCTTTGACAAACAATTATAACCACGTAAGGTACACATAAAATTAAAGGGGACATATCCCACACAACATTCAACAGTAAAGAACACGATCACATAACCACACACACACATTGTACCTTCAGTAGCAGCTGATATTTAGTAATCCTCTGCACAGGTTTTAGTAAATAGGAGTCCAGCCCCAATTTGTGCTCGAGTTTCCTCTGACACTCCTATGGGTGTATTGGTATAACATGTCACAAAGAATACTCCACTATATTTGTCATGCATACAGAAAACTGACAACCCATGACATTGCACAAATAGTATGAGTGGTTGCATGCAATTTAAATACATGCTTGTGTGCATTGTACCTGGAAGAAGGCACAGTCAGAGCACTGCCTCCAGAGACTCTCAGAGCGAGGCTTATTGTGACAGTATTTCTCATATATCTGCAGCTCACCCATCTAAACAATCACATTGACCAAACATTTAAAAAATAAATCACACCCGGTCTTTAAAATAGCGTGTACTTGAATTTTTAACGTCATACTCATTATTTAAACTCACCCAGTCCAGAAAGCATCGTCCCACAAGCTCAGGGCAGTCAGTGTACGCCTCCAGTGCAATGAGGAATATTCTAAGAGATAGGACAAGAGAAAGGATGAAAATACGATCTGTCTTTTTCTGTAATATTCCCTTTAGTCAAGCTTTCTCACAAAAACAAAAGGTTTGTATTGTGAAATGTGAATACGAGTTCGTCTACACAGTAATACTTTTTTATTTCAAAATGTCCCCTAAATGATGTACATTGAATGCTTATTCATGCTTCCAATCTACTCCACCAGATGACGCTCACCTTTTGTGGAAATTATAAATCTCCTGCATGTTCCCAAATAACACATCTTTTTTGTTCTGTAGGGCTGAAGGGATGAGAGGAGACATGGAGGGGTTGTCCATTTCAGTAGCATACCCCTGCAGCACACACAAACACATACTATATTTAACAAAGTGTTACTTGCTCTTTAAAAAAAGCTTCCTGATCCTGAAAGTTCCTGCTCAATCTATATGACTGATAAAAAAGTTCAATATCTGTCCCTTTAAATTACTTTCAGGACACCTTCATAAATAAAATGATGTAATTTATCTATGAACAAACTCATATATTCACTCACCTGCAAAACACACATAAGTTCTTCTACATATGCCCGCTCTGTTTCCAGTAACTCATTCATAACATGTCTGTGAACAAACATAGACACACACACACTTTATTTTATTGACAATACAATAGGTGGCTGTCAGGCTTATAGGGTCTTTCCCCTATGACCTTTGACCTCGAACAGACCTGCGGAGCACAGCGAGGGTCTCCTCCTCCTCAGATACAGAGACGTTGCGACTGCTCCTGTCAACCTGATCACAGCTAACCTGCACGCAGATGTTCTCAGGATCTCTGTGAGCTGAAAAAAGGAAGGAAATAATGCATTCATCTCCGAAAGAAACAAAACACCTGGTTTGAAGGTCCACTTAAAAGCTAGCCAAGAAAAACTTCAGTGGGATAGAAAAAACAGCAAAATGAGATGGACTTATGAAGAGACCTGGAGATGTGAGTGACTCCGGTCGAGGGGCGACAGGCTGAACTGGTCGTGTTTGCTTGGCTGCTAGTTTCTTTAGACTAACCCTCCTCCTCTCAAACATCTCTTGTAGTGAGGCTTTTTTCTCAAACAGATGGTTTACCTGCTCCTGTAAGACACACATACGATTTATATAGAGTTTGCTAACCAATATATGAATACATGGACATGAACAAAGACCTATAATAACTATAAACAAAGATTTATGTGTATAGATTTTGTAATTCTTTACTTTACAAATTAAATAATCAAGACATTGAGGAAAGTGTTTATCTTGCTATCATTTTGTATCATCCTAGTGTTTAAGAATTTAAACTGAAGTGAGTTTAAATTACAAGTGAATTGGATATTTTATGCTATGAAGTCATATTTCCTCACCCTGAGCTCAGTGTTCAGAATACTCCCATATTCATGCCAAACTGTGTTGATGTCCCATTGCTGCTTCTCATTGGCTGTCTCCAGGTAACTCTCCAGTTCTGACAGTGCCGATTCTGCCCCCTCCTGTGACTGGCACTTGTCAAGAGGCTGTGACGCTAGCATGTAGATCCCATCATCACACCATTTACCCATCTGAAAGAGCAAGAAAACAAAAGACATTAAATAAAAGAGAAGCCCAGATAAAACAGAAACCTATATTGCGGTTTGCATGTAGGCTATATATTTATAATTGTACGTGTTGAATGTACGTCTGACTTTGCATGTGTAAAAGTAACTGCATGACGTTAAATCCCAGCTAAGAAATTTAAATAAAGTTATATTTGTGAGGCAGTTTTTAGTCAGTCTAAAACAAGGTAATATATTATTGCTGGAATCCAACTGTTAAATAACTTGTTTGTGTGTGATAAAATAACTGAGCCGTTAAATGTGCATATATGTGATGTGTGCATGCATTTAGAATCACCATGTCGAGTCTATTATGTAGCTCGATAGCTTGTTTCAACATGGTCCTCTTGTCATTGAGCTCTTGGGTGAGTTTATCTGAGATTCTTTGAAGTTCACTGCATTTCACTGCAAGTCTGCCATCAATGTTCTGACTGCTGTCAATCAAACCTTTGCCCTCAGCAACCAGGGACCTTACTCTGTCTAGCACTTCCTGTAGTGAAGAGAAGTGTGTTCACAAGGTTTATTAAACATTTACAAGCCAACAGGAACGATATATTTAGTTACTTTGTATTAGCACCTAATGTACTATTGCTCTTTTATGACATATGGCTTATTGCTCCCCGAACTCTTTGTAAGTCGCTTTGAATAAAAGCGTCTGCTAAATGACTAAATCTGAAATATGCATGCACACGTCTGTATTATAAAGTGGGTGGAGACTCACACAAGTATTTTCTTCCTGATTGGCCAGCTCTTCGAGGAGGTGTTCTGTTTGGGTGTGGCTTATTCCAACATCTGAAAAAACATTCAGTGTGTCTGTAGTCTGCTCCAATTCTGCCCGCACCTACAATAAAACAGATTAAATAAAACGGTGTATGAATACTGTAAGTAAATTCGAATGTATTACAATAATAAGAAAATTTGATCAAAATGCGAAACCTGCTGAAAGTTGTGCTCAAACTGGCAGAGTTTCAAGTGCGATTCCAGTTTATTTTGATGCTGAAACCAGAAGTCATCGAACGCTGTAGAGCTCTCATTTAACTGGGATAAAATCCTGAGCAATAAAGAGAATAGGAGCCGTTATAAATCTCAATTTACATGATCTATAACAATGTAGCATGTGTAGTAAACACATGTAGTAATGTAGCAAAAAGCTTTTAAGCACATCTGAATTCATTTTCCAGAAAGTGACAATACGTTTTCCATTTCATTCTGTTTTGTTTGGATATTGGAGCATGTCTAGATAATGTATTTTTATAGACGGTTTCAAAGCAACAACATAAACAAAGGTTAGTGCGCATGCATTCTTTTGTGGCCAAAATATAGTCCCTGTAGATTATTTCGCATAACAAGCAAAATAAATAATAATTAAATTACACTAGCTAGCAAGTTAAAAGTATGTCTAACAGCATTATTTTGAGTTACTTGGCAAATGGACACAAATGACATAAAATATTAATATTTTTATAAGTTACTATCTTGACGAATAAAGACCGGAAGTTAACTTTGGGCCAGGCGCTTGTGTTCGATGAAACCGTCTATAGTCAGATGTGAATTCTTCTTGAGAAAGTCTAGAGACCTGTGCACTATAGCGAGGTTCTCCAGCTGATCGGGGTTTAGACTACTATCGGGATCTTTACGCACAGGTTCTCTAATGTTCTCCAGAAGTCTCCGTCCCTGGCTCAGGGCTCCGGCCATCTCTTCCTAAAGAGAAAACAATGAAGATTTTGTCATCACCAAGATCACTATTCTATGAACTTAAGTGAGTTGATACATATAAAAAGGTTTGATAAATACTTTCAGACTCTCTTTCCTGCTGGTGTGTGTGTTCAGCAGATAGTTGGCTGTTTGGAGGTTGTCAGGAAGTTCTGTTTCTGCTAAATCCCTTCCCAACACTTGCAGTCTGTGTGCCAACCTCTTCACTAATGCAGCAAAGCTTTCAAGATCCTACAGGCACAAAGAAAGCCAGATACACATGATGCATATTTTGACTGGAATTTTTTTTATATTGTGTGATTTTTTACGTTAGAGGTTTTGAATAGCAGTGTCTCACAGGTGTCTGTGTTAAAGAAATAGTTCTCCTAAAACTAAAATTACCAACCCCCAGGTTCTTGGACGCCTGCATGTTATACAATAATAATGATTTAAAGGGGAATGTCCATTGTTCTCATTGTCTGTGATCGTCTTTTGTCCATATAGTTGTCCATATAGTAAATGGTAGATTTTTAAGGTGAAATTATTGGTTGAACTTTCACTTTAAGATGTGTGTTTTGTTCTTACGGTACGATGTGTGATCCAGGTCTTGTGACAGTAGTATTGAGAGCCACCCAGTTCTTGTGTCAGCTGACTCGGCTCAATGTAATGGTGCAAATCAGCCACTGAGCTCAGCATGATAACCTTCAACGAACACACACACATGTAAGGTGACCGTCACACACAAGTGTGCACTGCATAGACACAACAATAATTGTTCAGACAACTTACCGGCACCTTAAAGTCATCTCTTTGTAGCTTGAAGAACACATCAGACAGTGTTCGCTGCAGTATGGCACTGGGTCTCAGCACCAGAACAAGCCGAAGATTACCAGGAAACCAACCCTACACACAAACAAAAAATAATGGACATTATTATATAAAGGTGTATTTTGTAGTGTATTAAAAGAAGACAAGTAAGTCAAGAACAATAAAAAACATTTTAACCTTCAAATTTCTTTTTGTGAAACATAAAATCTGCAATATGTAACGACTGTCAAAGTCTGACAAGTAAAGGACATGCAACCGAGTCAATCGGACTTACTGAGATCCGCAATAACGTTCCCTTTAAACAAGTCCATCGATCCCTGCGTCTGTCGATCACTACAATAAAGCCAACGCCTGCTGCACTCAGACTGATGAGGACACATGCACATGTGTTACTGTTGTCAACATGTATGATTTATATCACAGTCATAAGCATGTGTGTTTGTTTTTACCTGGGAACACTTGTCAGGTAGGTGAGAACATTACGAAAGTCTTGTTCTGCAATTTCACAAAATGAAGGGAATTCTGGGAAGATTATAATAGGGCTACCATCCTGTCCTCTTCCTCCTCAAATGCAAAAAAAGAAATATGGAGAATCAAAGAGGAGAAATCTGCTTCTGTTTTATGTGTAAGCAGCAGAGGGCAATAAACGCCGGAGAACTGTACATGTCAGAACAGACGTCATCACCAACGGTGTGCTTTGTCTTGTGTCGGCATGCATCAGAAATCTTAAACAGGCAGCCAATAAAAATCTGATCACACCACCTGTACGCTGTATCTTTACATGATGTGCTATTCCTACTGAACAACAAATGTTTAAGAGCCCTGTGACAGCCAAAAAACAACATGATCATAGATCGCCTTATTTTTACTACCAGTAAAAAATATTGGTGATTTACGACTTGCTCCTTGTGGGGTTTAACCAGCATCCCAATGGTTACCAGTCCTAAATCTATAGAGATACACACAAAGCAAACACCACAAATATATAAATAAGTTATATAAACTGAAATATCATTACTATTAATATTATATTATAGTTGTATAAATGTAATTTTTAGCAACAGTAAATAAACTATGATTATAACAATGTATATATCTAGAACGTCACTCTAGAGTCTAGACTCTGTGTGAACCTACTCCGACTAATCAGGAGGGAAATATGTGGTGACATTTGGGTGGTAAGAGGGCGATGATGGAATGAGAACGACGGACAGAAAGAAAGCCACTGGCTAAAGAAGCTCTTGTGACAAAAATATAAATTTGGCAAGTCATGCCTTCTTCTCCCTGTCTCCATGACAACAGGACAGAGATTGTGTGATCATCATTTACTCTGGTCTGGTCGGTTCAGTTTAACGGTTACACACCTGTCAGCCAAACCAACGCACATCTTCATAACACAGATACTGTATGTGTTTGCTTGTACATGCATGAACAAATCAAACATAGCCTACATCCTAGGCAGACAGGAGCAGGAATTTATGGGAGGTAAATTTTGACTAACAAATCTAAACACACACACTCTCATTCACATACTGGTGTTACAATCGGTTATATATTCAAATAGGCCCCTGGATGAGTTAAACGATAAGCAGGTTTTTTACTGACAAACTTTTGTACTTAGAAAGAATAAACACAAACCTGATGATTAGGTAGGACAATGACATTACACTATTATGTTATAATGTTTATAAACATAACCATTAACGTGCATCTGCTGAGAAACATCACAACACCATTGACTACCATAGAAGGAGAAATTGCTTTATACATTTCTTAATTCTGTTGAACACAAAATAAGTTTGGAAGAATGTATGAGAGCAAACAGTTCTGGGGCACTTTCGACTACCATTGTCATTTTTCCAACTATGGTAGTCAATGGAGGCCAAGAACTGTTTGGTTACAAGCATTCTTCCAAATATCTTTCTCTGTGTTCATCAGAACAAATAAACTTATACAGTTTTGCAACGTCACAAGGGAATTTTACTTTTAGTTCAAAATCTCTGACAACAGAATCAAGAGACATCCAAGAAGATTTTCTCTCCATTGCTATATAGGAGAATTTTCATTTATTTTCATGTCTATTGGCCCAACAAAAGAAAAAGTTACCTGAGAGGTAAGCAAACTGTTTCTTGAGCTCGGTGATGATGTCCGCAGCGAAGAGAGGGCTGGACTCATTCTGCATGATCTCATCTGTAACAAACAGACACACTAATATTATTTCCGCACGCATCCTAGTTCTGTCGCGTTGTTTGGGGTAAGAACTTAGACACCGATTCTACAATATCGCTCTTTATATGTCACGCTTAAAACATTTATCTGCAAAACATTAACAAATGGGTGGAAAGCACCTATCTTCTTCCTTGCCTTTATAGTATCATAAGGTGAAATAAACCACAGGTGATTTAGTGGCCCACGGTCTCCCCTTTGCTAATATATATCAGTGTATTGTGTCTTTGGCTGGTGTACATTACCAAAAGTGCAGGTGAACCTTGCCTAAAGCAATTCCCATGCTCTGGTCAATAGAAGATCATAAAAACTAGTTCTAGGTGATTTTCTAGTACCGAAGTCTCAACCAAAACCACAACACCTTCACCTCAGGATATGGACACAGACAAATATGTTCTTAGATACATATTTGCTCAAAAACAAGTGCATAAAATGACAAGCGTATGGGCTGGTTTCTGATGGGTAATGATAGCATAGAGGCCCCCTTAAACACCAGAAAACCAGCAATCCAAATAATATAATGGTGACTTCAATAGACCGTGCAAGGAAAAGGAATATTTTACCCAAATATTACTAATCCTCTTGCCATTTCAAACCTGTAAACACGACAGAAGATATTTTTAAGAATGTTTGCAACCCCATTGACTGTGATTATATCAACAGTCTTCTATATTGTATTTCAATATCTTCTGTGTTCCGGGTTTTGAAGATTTTATTTTTATTTTTGGGTAAACTATTACTTTATGATATAATAATCCATAACATAAATGGCTTAAAAGAAGGGCTGTATAACGATTACTAATCATTTGCAAAAGAAAGGTTTGTGTTAACATAATATGTATTTGCATTTCCTTAATATAATTATATAAATACACATGTGGATGTATGTTTAAGAAATATTTACACACTCTTTATTTTTATATATAATTTATATTATATATAAATATATTTTTTCTTAAAATGATACATGCACGTGTGTATTTATTTAAAAATAATTATTATAAACAGTAGCTTACATGCACATATGTAAACAAAAACTTTTCTTTTGCAAAGGATTAGTTGCAATTTATCATAATGCAGCCCTACTCAGAAGTATAAAAACATTATTATTTGGTTTAAGTATAACGTTTGACATGAATGTATAATGTTTTTAACTGCAGAAATAAGAATTTTGGCAAATAACCTGTGCCACTTGTCTTAAAAGCGACACTTGAAAGAAAACCACAGAAGAGACATGAAAAGGGCTACAATATATTCACTCCCCACTTTTGTTCTTTTTAAATAAGAGCGCATTGTCCCATTGGAGTCAGGTTCTACCCCTTAGGATGTTCAAATACTGAACAGAAAGACACATTTCAAATTACTTTAATCTCACAAATGTATCATTCCCCCACCTGCTAGAGCCCGTCCATACACAATGTCACATATTACCAAAAGGGCTACTAGACTAAACAACAGAATTAACAAATAAAATGACAGACAATACAAGTAAAGAAAGAGGATGATTTGCCAGAGAGACGAAATCCCCATCCTCACTTACTGTGTAACCAGTGGCAACGACGGGTTAAGTTGTAATATTTTTCAACTTCTGCTAAAGGAATGCACACAGTTCGCCCTTTGCTCTGTACATCCATCCCTCTGCAGTTCAATTCTGATTCTGTTGCTCGTCTGCAGCAACTCTCTGGTTGTGTTGTTACCGTAAGCAGCAACTTCAGAATGAGCTACCTGACACAGGTGCAACAATGAATGACTTCCTCTCTCTCTCTGTCTCTGTCTCTCTCTCTCTCACACCTTATTTCCACCCCCACCCAGACTTCCTGGACTCATCACGCGCAGGTTCTCTACATCACCTATAATTTTCATAAATGTGATCACTGACTGTAATGAACTACCTTCCTTCTTTACAGTCCTTTGTTTTTTTGCTCGCCTTGTGTCTGCATGTGGATAAGCACGATCACCCCTAAATGAGTTTAGCAGCCCCTCACAAGGAGTCCCTTCCCCCGCAGATGAATGAATGAAACCCTGTGTGTGTGAATACGATCTGATCTTGCTGAGACAGATAAGACCGAATTCAGACATCAAACCACTGTTTAAAGTTTAGAATGAATCACCATCCAACATAAGATATACTGATCTGATAGACTGTACCACATTTAGAGTGAAGGAGCCACAGCTTAATACTAAAAATTTAGCAAAATTGACAAAATGAAAATTATTATGTTTAAGAACATTTTGTCATTTAAGAAAAAAATCGGATATTCACGTTTGCTTTCCAACTTGACTAAATGATGCTAATAATATAGTTTGTAACAGAAAAAAAGATATTTGCATAAAAAAAAGAACTTTTGAAAATGTTTATTTTAAAAGCATAATGGTCACTCACTCTGTCCTCGTGTCAATGGGACCATAGGAAGTCCACAGTCTCTGCCTTGTTTAGTTCGCCCTTTTCTGGGTCTCCGCAGCATACTTTTGCCCTGACTGCTGCTATACACTTCTTAAAACGATCATATTGTTCCTTTAAATATGCTTAATGATACTAAATGGAAAAATCCAAAGTTTGTAAACTACACCTATAATTTAAAAACATTACATTTAACAGCAGCCTACCACTGCCATTGTACTTACTACTGCAGTAAGCAGTTCTGCTATTGCAGAAAAATATTTTTGGTATCTGTTTTCGTACTTAGCAGTGAGATCTGCCAAACACACACACATTGGTCAAGTCACCTCAAGCAGGAATCTCACAGGAACTGTCTCACAGCCTTTAGGTTTCTGAATACAAGAAATAGAGGAATCTTTTATTACATTTATTAAGATACAGATACGCTTAGCATTTCTGTGAAATACACAGCATAAACTGAAATATTTATTTCACCTGTTGTTTTATAGTAGCCCATTTTAGGAGCATGAAGCATTCATTTGCAGAAAACAGACCCTGCATGAGGTGATTACATCAAACGAATTTCGTATTCTTACTTTCTCTCTTTTCCTCTGTATGTCAGTATTTCAGTTTAATTGACATATTTTTTCTGTGTGTTATGATGACAAGAAACTAAATTCAGACAATTCAAACAATAAATATAAAACAATATAAATTCAAACTATTATGATACATATGTTGTATTCTGTAGCTATCAATATTTCTCCTGATAATAAATGAAAATGACAATGCATATATAAACGTGTGTCACAAAACATTTGCATGCCACATAACTCTATGTGGATGAAGAAAACCATTTGCCACTTAAACCAAAAATGACAGTGATGATGCATATGTGTTCAATAGAAAATAATAATGCTTACCATTAACAGCTGTCATTACATTTAAACAGTGCCAGAGTATATTTAATAATTATACACAGACACACACACACTCATATTCCTTACCAATGCTGTGAGCGACATTGCTCAGTCTGCGTTGTAGCTCATGAACAACCACCTTCTCTGTCTGCATCCATATCATCGCCATACTCACAAGGATGGAGGACAGGAGGACAGCAGTTTATTAGAGAGAGAAGAATATCCTTCAGTGATGGCCAATTCAGCATCAGCACCACACAAACGGTGGAGGGACTCTCAGATGTCACCTACAGTCACACAGTCTAAGAATATACCAAGCTGCCCTCACACGCATGTGCATATTGCTGGCACAGTGTGACGTCCAACTAGGAAAGTGGCGCCACCACGAGGACTGTTTCGACAATTACAGCATGACTCTATTCATCCAGAGTGCAAGATGGAAAGAATACAACTACTGATAGCAAACGTGCTTTTATGTATACTGTCAAATGACTAAACAATGGTATAGAATACAGGAGGAAGACACCTTTGTTGTGACATATTAATGGGATATGCTGTGTATGACAATTCAAGGTTATCTGGGCAGAGGTGGAAAGTCAAAGAGTGTGCTGCTATTCTGACCTATAACACGAACCATGAGATGTACACGGTGATACAAAAATGAAAAATAACACCCATTAGAAAACTGTGGCAAGGACAGTTTAGCATTGTATGTTTTAAAAGGATGCACAGGGACGCTTTGTCATTCAAAGTGCACAAAAACCGTGAATTGTGACAATTCGGGATTAGATTCCCTTTTGTTTTGTAATTGCTCTTAGGCCATAAAACATTTGATTTGTCACATCTTTGATATATTTTCGGATATCCACCAAAGGAGTGTGTATAAACAGTTAAAGGAAAAATTTACTCTTGTAGAAAACTACAGATGGGCGTTGCAACTTCCGGACTACAGCTCCCAGCACGCATCGCGGCTTTCATGTTGATTGTCCGTCTCGCGGGCTTTGCTTTGTTATGGCGGTATCTTTCGAAACTTACCGAGATTCAGACGATAACTTTAAAGACGTTGAAATCTATAAATACACACATCGGCGACCCAAGTCAAGGTACGGAGTTTATATTTACAGTTCTTCCGCTATGATTCAGTATAAAATAACACATTCATTCGATAGCCGGATTTCTATTTTCATCCAGTCGTGTCGTAATGTACTAGATGCACATTCTCTTTAAACTCCATGAGCTGCTTTCATTGACGACGTTATTAACGTTTTCGTGTAACGTTTAGATTTGCCTGTAAACTGTAATATATATAAGTCTTGATCTAGTGACGTCTGCTTAAGAAAAAGCTTTTTTTTGGGTGTATTGGGATAATGTAGATATATAAAAATGAATGCCATCATTATGCCAATACACCACAGTGTTCAAGACCTTTTTATTTTATAGTGACAGCATGCTTTGCTTTATTTATCAAGTTTGTGTCGTTTTATGTGTTAAACAAACCTACTTCTCTTCTCCTTATTGTTGTCTTTTAAGACAACATGTTAAATGCTTCCTCTTTTCTAGGTCGCCTTGGAAATGGATCGTCTGCTATATTAATAAATTGAACAATCAATGTAAATGTACCAATCCTTTAAACCCTCCTATTTAGGGCTTTCGCCGGCTTTTCATCGCCATCATGTCGTCTCCAGCTGGTCTCCAGCAAGGCCAGTTTCACTTCCTCTCTCAGTGGATGCCGGACATCTCCCGGGCTGGGGTGATATTACATGGGTCGCCGGGAGAGGCGTTATCTGGGTCCGTCCGGGGCAGCGCCAGGTCGGTGATGCAGGATCCAGACGACTCGTTCATCTGTCATTTCGCCCCGCTGCCCGTCTCCCAGAGCAGCAGCTGCACCAGTGTGGACATGTGCAGTCCTGCTGAACGTGCAACCGAGCAGTTTGATGCATCTTTGAGCTGTGACACGCAAAGCATTCAAGATATGATAAGAAACTCACGGGATCTACCTTTAATAGCAAAGCTTGAACAGGTGGGTCAAGATCCCCAATTATTCATATATTAAAAATCTTTTTGCTTGGAACCTTCTTGTTTTTGCAAATATTGCATGTGAAGATGATTTATTTGGTGTTTTTTTTATCTAGTTGAAGCAAGTGCAACATCGCATGCAGGAGCAGCTCAAAGTCCACCAGCAGGAAGAGCAAATTAGATTACAACAAGAGCAAAGACTTCTGGGCACAGAACGGACTACTGCAGGTGCATTTCCCATTCATTCGTACACAGAGAGCTCTTGTCGTTTAGGGCTTCTAGCTGTGTTTACATTCAAAAGTGTTGAGAATAAATCACAACAGTGATATTCTTTTTCATATTTTAACCAACACTTCATGCTTCATGTGTCTAGAGAGCAGTATGTGGAACCAGGAACAAAGTCTGGCAGAACTAAACACCGAACGTGATGACAATGATCATGATCATGAAGAGTCACTTCAGTCCACGACCGAGGATCATACTGTGTCCAGGAATGAGTGTGATCCAGAGCTACGGGACAGGTATACTTCGAAGCTTGTGACTGTGACAGTTTACCCGAAAGTTCTGACATCGTTTACTCACCCTCTTGTCATTTCAAACCTTTATGACTTTCTTTCTTCTGCAGAATACAAAACAAGATATTTTGAAAAAGGATGGTAACTGAACAGCATTGCCTCCCCCCATTCACTTCTATTGTTTGAACACAAAACCAATGCAAGTGAATAGTTAACAACATTCTTCAAAATATCTTCCTTTGTGTTCTGCAGCGGTAGAAAGTCATACAGGTTTGACAAGGTTGTTTATTTTTCACTTTATTGGACATTGTACATGTAAGTTTGATGAATGTGTAAATATTTTATGTCTTGTGATGTTTAGACCTATCAGATCAGGTTTTGTCGGGAGGACATTTGAGGAGATGTTGGAGGAGCAGCTTAAAATGGAGGACCAAAGACATGTAGAACAGGTCAGATGTTGAACTTAAAACAGTACTACGTTGAATCTCAGTATAATCTGTGTAGTAAACCAATGTATTTTTGAAGCTTTTATTGTGAATTTAACTCCAAATGCAAGTCCAAATTTATCTTTACATTAATGCTATTCCTATTTCCCTCTTGTAGAATGCGCCAGCAGAAACTGTAAAAGTAAAGAGACCTTTTCTAAAACGAGGAGAGGGTCTGGCCCGGTTTACCAAAGGAAAAGCTGCTGCACTGCCACACAGAAAAAGTCAACCCAAGCCCTCATGCCCAAATCCCAAAGTGTCCCAAGATCCAGTCACGAGGTCCAACAAAAACCTAGTTATGAACAAACCTGAAGGCTTAAAATCCACACATCCTGTGATCCAACGCAAGACTGCCGTGCTCAACAAAGAAAACCTTCCTCAGAAGAAGACCACAGTGGGGGTCGCCAAAACAACCGTTCGCCCTCACGTCCTTGGTGCACATCAGGGTCACAATTTGATCTCAACTCAGATCCAAAGAGATAGAAAATCCGATCCTTCCTCTAAACAAAAAGGCAACGGTGGCACTAAAACAGATGCTAACATAGGCAACTGTGGGGGTGGTAACGTTTGCGCTGCGGAAAACTCCTTTGACGTGTGGTTCACAGAACGCCGGGAACATTGGGAACAGGACCACCAACGTGAATGCGTTGAACTCGGGGAGTTTGAGTTGCTTGAGCAAGCTGCAAGTGAAATCTCCTTCACCAGCAACTCTTCCTTCATCAGCACCCTCCTTCAAAGAGACCGCAGGCGTCTTTCCTCAACACCTATTAAATCTTCAAATCAATCTACGTCAGGTGTCGGAGACGCTCGTGTTCATGGGGTGGGCCATACTGCACCAGTCCCTCCTTCAAACAAAGTAACAACAAGAGACGGCGAAAAAGAACTGATGAGAGAGTTCACTGAAGTGGAAGCTGATGCTAAAGACAAAGAGTTGCAAGCCTTTCCCATTACATCCAATCCTCCCATAAGCCACTGCTTTCAAGTGCCCGCTCTGCCTTATGATAAACGCACCTATCAGGATAGAGATGGAGCCAGCAGTCCAGAGGTCGACGATAGAAGTTCCTGTAACAATGAAGATTCCACTCTCATAGACTCAAGAGGCCAGATAGAGTTTGACGATGATGATACCTGGAACGAACCTGAGGATGAGTCCAGCTGTCCTGTGGAGGAATCTCCATCAGAGAGGACATTGAAAAGAAAAATTGCCTTCTCTAGAGGGTCAAAGCCAGTGAGTGTTAGTCCAGATGTTGAAAATGAGAACAAAGCTCCGCTCACATGCCCGTTGATTTCAAAGATGTTTCCAGCGCTGAAGCCAAATGCCTCTCCTCCTGTGGTACAAGCACCACAGAACATCAATACCGAAGGAGCAGGTAATAGTTTTTGTTTATCCTTGTTTTTTTGGTCAATGTGGTGCAAACAGTGCAAATAGATGATCTCACTAAATCCTGTTTGTGTTTTCAGCTCAGTCCAGCCTGCTTCGTGAGCGCTTGGTGGAGCTTGAAACCGAAATCGAGAGGTTCAAACGTGAGAATGCAGCACTGACCAAACTGAAGCAGGAGAACCAAGAAGAGAGAGAGAATCTCAGGTAACACCAGATGTGAAGTTATTTCTTTTTTGCATTATTTTCTTTGTTCATAGCTAAGATTTATCTATTTGTCATGACAATTGCATTTTAAACTCAATATTTTCCGATACAGGAAAGAGAGGGCCCAGTTTGAAAAGAAGAGGACCGAGGAGTTTGCAAAGTGGGAGGAGTTTAAAAAGGATGAGAACAAGAAACTCCTACGTGAAAGGAAGCTTTTCGAAAAACACGCTGCAGCTGTTAGAGCAAGACCTGACAAACAAGAACGAGATGAGATTCAGGTCTGTTTCTGTTATTCCCTAAACATAAGCTACATTTTGTGGTGTTTGAAAATCCAATGTATGAAATTTAACGGCATCTAGTGGTGAAGCTGTGAATTGCAACCAACAGCTCGCTCCACCCTGCCCTGTCGAAACAGTAAGGTGGTTGACACAAGACTGAGATGTTACATTTTCGCTTCTTGGCCAAATGAGATAACGTTTTTACGAAGCTCTGTAGAGCAGTGTGTCTGTTTAGGGCTACTTTAGAGACAACATGGCGAATGCCATGCAAGGGGACCCGCGGTGTATGTAGATAGAAATAGCTCATTCTAAGGTAGTAAAAACATAGCACTTCATTATGTAAGGTCTTTATACACCTTTGAAGACATAGTATGTATATTATATAGCATTTCAGTCAACAGATCCTCCAAAAATCACACAGCACCTTTAGGTTTTTACATATCATTGTTGCACTTTGGAAACCATTTCATGAAATGAAAAAAAAAAACACTATTTAAAATGATTAAATACTGTGTTGTCAAAGTTTATAAAGCAACACTTTGTAGTTTTCTTACCTTAAAATAATGTCACTAAAATTATTTCAGTGATAGAACAACTCTTAACCGGACCAATTTTACTGCCACTGCTGCCTGTGCAGCCTCAGAGCGGCTACAACCACACACTGTTACACCGTCTGTGCACACAGCATCGCCCATCCCCTGCCTGCCGAAGAGTTTCCAAACTGTGTTTCTGCATTTGTTCCATCAGCTTAGTCAACAAATATGTATTTGTGTGCCCACGGGGAAGCTTAAACAGCGACAGTATTTACGACACTAGTAACAGACAGTTGTGCTTTTCTACCAAATGGGGGAACAAGTGAGCAAATGTCCAATGTGTTAAACCCAGTAATGTACAAAGGGTGACTGAAAATGATTTCAATTTATGGTTTTATAGGTATGGCAACGATATGAAGGCAACACATTTTGGTATAGAAGAACAGGTTGTCATCTCTGTGAAGTTATTTTGTGTTTTTGTGTTTACGTCAGGTTCTGAAGCAGCAGGTGAACGTGCTGCAGGAGGATTTACGCAAACGAGAGGCTCGGTGGAGCAACACGCAGAATCGTCTCCGGCAGCAGGTGGACGCCTTGAGTTCAGAGAACGCATCTCTCAGAGACCAGGTGCGAATGCTGGAGAAACTGCGGCTCAGTGTGTGGAAGAATGCTGAAAAAGAGAAGGAAAGAGGACAGTCTGGTGTGTCAAACGGTAAAAGCGGTGCCGGATCCAAATGCACAGATTTTAAAGTAAGTGTGATGTGTCAGATCTAAGTTGGTTTTACTTTATAAACTACTACACATTCTGAACTCCTCTTCCTCCATCAAACTCTTCGATTATTTTAAGACTCTCTCATTCTGTATAAACAAATGTGCAAGATTTTGTCTTAATGTTTCTGGTTTTATATGTCTAGAGTCCATCCCAGGGTTCAAAAAGCAACACCGGCAGGAAGGGAAGTCCAGAAACACAGAGCCCTCCCAGAAGCTCAGGTATTATTATATCAGGTACACTATTGCTAGATTAAATCAATAGTGCAAATTAATTACGGTGGTTAACGTTTAAATCTAAGAACATTTTTATTTACAAATACTGCTGTCATGTAACTTGAACATGAATTCAAACCTAGCATTAGCTTCTTACTCAGAGTCAACAAAAGAGAATATTAGCTTAAAAAATGAGCACATTCCAGCGGGAGGATCTGATGGACTGGTTACAACTGAGAGGAACAATGATGCTTTGCTGATTGACTCTATCAACATTGCTGCTACTAGACACACCGAGCAGAAACAGGAAGAGATCACACATTCAGACAGCAAGGTAATCAGTCACAACAGATGTACCGGGTGCAACAGAACATAAGCCAGTAATGCCCGGCTTACTCAAATACTCATGCTTCTGTCAGATAGAGAAAGTGCTTCCTGATGGCAGCAGACTCATCGTTTTCACAAACGGCACAAGGAAAGAGCTCTCTGCAGACGGACAGACTGTCAAAGTCATGTTTTTCAATGGGGATGTAAAACATACAATGCCTGATCAAAGAGTGGTGAGACACTGAGATGCATGTGCCACAAAGTTGCCATAGATCAAAATATTTTTTTTTATCGGAAATCATGATTGTTTTTCTTTTTTTAGATGTATTACTATGCAGAAGCTCAGACCACACACATCACATATCCTGATGGTATGGAAGTACTTCAGTTTCCTAACAATCAAACAGGTACGCCCCGATTCCTTTCAAGTCTATGGTATGAGGGAGAAGTTTGGTTTGATACATGGAAGTTCATATCACACCCCTCTTTCCCTTTCCAGAGAAACACTTTCCAGATGGTCGTAAGGAAATCACCTTTCCTGATCAGACGGTTAAGAATCTTTATCCTGATGGTAGGGAGGAAAGTGTGCTCACAGATGGGACCATAATACAACTGAACCCGTGAGTACAAATAGCGGTCCACTCTTCCAGTTTAGACACTAATAAACTTGTAACATTTTCCATTATTCTTTCTATCAGGGATGGCAGTAAGGTGATCCAGTTTAGCACAGGTCAGCAGGAAATTCACACTGCAGATTTTAAGAGGCGCGAGTATCCAGACGGCACAATTAAAACTATTTACTCAGATGGACGGCAAGAGACACAATACCCAACAGGTCGTGTGCGCTTAAAGGATGCTCAGGGTCATATTATTATGGACACTAAGGCTTAAACAGCCAACAAGAGGACTTGAATTAACTTTTTGTATGAAAGAAAATGTGTATGTAAATGTATGAATTATTTATTGTGGATGTGATTTTTGTGGAAATAAATCTTAAATTGGTTTAAGCCCATCTCAGAAATGTAAACATCACAGGTTTGGACACTCACATAAACGGAAATCAATTTAAACATTTTAACTGAAGTCAATATACTGTATTATTCAAGGCGTAGCACAAATATCTGTTCATGTGCTGAAAAAAAATACACTTTCAGCTAGGTTTCTGTACTAATAACTGATGAGTGGGTGAAAGTCTGAATCAAAATAAAATTTATTTAAGCATTGCGGAACAAAGATCTTATACAAACACAAAATCTTTAAAGCAGCCTTAAACATGAACAAGGCGCATTTGTTTTTCCATTTGAACCTTTACATATTTAACAAAATGAGCTATAACTGTACCAACAAAGTTGGTAAAAGTCTTTTTAAATATTTAACAAAACAACTGCACAAATAAATATGAAGTAGCATAAACACCCAAGTATTTAAATATAAAAGCAACATAAAAAGATTTGCTATCCCACACACTTATCAAAGACTGTCTTCAACATCACGGTCACCCTACAAAAACAGAAAACAATCGTGAAAAGCACATTGAGGCACATTTTTTCCCTTAACACATTTTACTTCAACACTCACCTTTCTACAATAGATTATAGCTGCCGATCATAATCGGCAAGGCCTTTCTCCACTAGAGGTGTGTGAACAAGTGATCCATCAGCGTTGTACAGCAACACTGTTAACTGTGGTTCTGTTGACTGTAACCGCACATATTTAAGCAAGCATCCAAGTACATTAAGGCCCAGTTTCACAGACAAGGCTTAGCTTAAGCCAGGACTACGCCTTGGTTAAATTAGGATGGTGTGCATCCTGAGACAAAATGGCAATTACAAATTTCAAGCTATATCAGGGAAAAGTTATTTTTAGCTAAAACAGCTGAAAAGTTCATTTTAATCTGGGACTAGTTTTAAGCCTTTTCTGTGAAACCTATTGTAGATGTAGCTTAAAATGACAAGTTTATACAATGTGAGGTATGAATGAGACTTACAATTACCACAGCAGTCAGCTCGCCATTCAACAGGTCGATCATCTCCAGCATGGCTTTCATGCTCCACTGGGGACAATAAGGGATCAGTTCCTGCTCGGTGTTCATTCTCGGTGGTTTAAAGCCAGCTAACCTCACGTAAACAGCCCCACATGGGATATGAAGGAGGTGGGAAGGAAGCTGGCGCAATCTGTAGCACAAAAGCACACAGGGAGGTTACTCGCCATGTTCTTTTGACCCCATTTATTTTTAAGTAATTTCTTTACTTCAACATATTTTTTCACAAAAATATTCTCTTTTTGATTGGATTTGTTGCTTCAAATCCAAAGTTAATGAGGCAAATTAATTCAGATTTTCTTATGGCTGTAGATATAGCCTGCTGTGGTCCATTTAATTGATGTTTACAGACATACAATTTCTGTATGTATCAAGTTTTTTTTTTAGATCAGCGGGAAAGAAAAAATATGGAAATTCTAGTCACATTAATTTCCTTGTGAATCGTTTAACCAATAAGAACATTGTTTTATGAACATCATACCAATTCAGTTAAAATCTTACTTCTGCACTGGTAGGCTGTCATCAGAGCCAAAGTCCACATGTCTCACAAGGAGCTTTAGAGTAGGAGCGAGATCAGAAAACCCCAGAAGCTTTGCACGATAATATTTACCATCACTGTATTCAGCCAGACATGGAAAATCTGCACACACAATACAAAACACAAGGTCTCAAATTTGTTTAGTTCTTGAAATTGACATCAGATTTCCTCCAAGAGCTAAAACGCCACACTAATATGCACTGTAACCAAAAGCCAAAAACTACCAATGGGGAAATCTGTCAACAGGCTCAGATTTCCTGTATTGTCATTGACACACTCGAGAGCGTCCTGTAAACTTCCTTCCTGTTGGTTTCCAGTCGCATCCAACACACAGAGGAACACCTGCCGGGACACAGTAGAACAATATGCAAATTACACAATGCGACGCTTATGAGGCAAGATTAAAGACAGTCACTGTTTAAAGTTTGAGAAAAACAACTCAATGTGTCACTGTTACTTTTAATGGTAGGTCTATATACTAACCCATCAGCTTACATGATAACATACCTCATTCGGTGAGCGGATGTGCTTGACCTTGGCAGAGAAATGTTTCTTCCCGTCAGGAAGTTTGAATTGTGTATAGACCCCTAAAACAGGCTGGGGTTCCTTCAAGCCCTGAAAAACCCACAAGTTGAAATTGTACCAGCTTTGACATTTATAGAGCAAACTGTGTGACGCACCACAATAAGTTATTTTGAGCAAATCAATATAGAATTAACAGACGAAACTTCACCTCTGTGTTTATGTCCCAATCATCCAAATCAGGGATGGGAGGCTTTACCACATACTCCTGCACATAAACACACAGTAAATATCAAGAGGACAACACTTATGTAAGTAAATCAAACCCTGTCCTCTAACTTTTTACTAATCGACCTCTTGGCTTTTGAAGTCAGGGCCCATGGTGGCATACTGGTGGTGCACCATTATTTTACTGAGAGCCATGCCATCCACGGTTATCTCCACAGTAACACAGCCACGTGGATCCTCGGGGTGTTCCTGCGTCACAACAGGTTTAGAAGGACACTGCTGACTGCATTTGATGCATGAAGGGGTTTAGATGTCAGGATGTTAAAAGAAACACGTATAATCTACCTTACCATTATGTGCACGTTGACTGAACGTCCAAGCAGCAATTCCTTCATTAACATCACAGCGTCCAACTGCCATCCCTTTCCAATCTACAACAGTCAAATACTTGGGGTTTAAACCTATGCATATTTAATCCCAATCATATTCATTGAAATCACGTATTGATTTCTTCAACTAAAATGCTTAATCATTATAAAACATACCGGTATGACTCCATATATTTGACAGGGTATACAGAGCTGTGCCACATCCTCACAGAGAACCACTGGATACACGTGGCAAACCGGAATACTTTCCACAAGCCCCTGATCCACATATCGTACCTGTGACAAACATTCACACATAAAACAATATCACCCAGGGATTCAGACAAATTTTATCAAAACTAAATTAAAAATACAGATATTTCCAACAAGTAGGGATGTAACAATTCACGATACCGACCTCACATTAAATTTTTTCCCACAAAATGAGTGGAGACAAATAAAAAATGAACAAGTGCCCTTTTATTATTTCTCAAATGCTGCATATTTCTTTGTAATATAAAAAGATATGACAAAGTCTCTTTAATACAAACAATCTTACACTTTGTCCGTGCTTTTCCTAACTTGGAAAGCTGTTACGCTTTCTCCAGACCTAAGGGATCTCCCTAATAACACGGTGTCTGGCTTCACCCTCTGTCTCTTGGACAAATGTGAAAGTATTTGTTTGTTATCAAGCAACTATCTTGTCGTTATGAACACAATTATTCTTTGCTGTTTGCAGCTGGTTCTGTCTACAAAGATATTTTTACTAGACAGAGACGCTGATCTTGCACATGTTTTACTAGACAGGTGAGCAACTGTTTAGATTCCTTTACTGACAGAAAACGTTATGATTAATATATAGATCAACAAGGTTAGTCTCATTGTTTGAATGTCTTTTTCTGTCATTTATTTAGTTACTGAAAAGCAGTAATCGTTTTTAGATAATCTGAATAAATAGTAATAACTACATTTCATGAATTACGTCTAATTCATTACAATCAAATAAAATCATGTCATCAAACTCAACATTTATAAAACTTTTTTACTTTACATCATCCATAAACGTGATTTCTCATTCACGTCGTATTGATTATTAGTGGTGGTGGAGATGAAGACGACAGTTCCCATCATTCCACGCTCCTTCGTCATCGAGCTAAGCCGTTGTTGTAATCTTGAACATATCCGTTTTCAATATTTCGTACGCCCTCTAGCGACAAATTTTAAAAACTGCACCTTTAACGTCTCAACCGAATCGTCACATTTATAATCTATTTTCAACCGGCTCACAGTGAATCATAACATACCTACCAACAAGTAATGCATGTCTATCAAAGTCCAGTGGAAGCTTGCTGACCTTAACGTGTCCTCCAATAACCTCCAGCACATGACCCCTGTACCAGTACATGTCTGTACCCATGACAGCACACCCTAAAACACCTTTCCATTTGTAGTTCTTCTGCCTGGGCAGAGTTTTAATGTGCTGCTGAAGACGGTCCCGTAAGCGATCAAACTCGCACACTATAAACACAAAATGAAAAATTTACTGGAATCAAATAATATAAAGTATCTCACAAAAGTGAGTACGCCACTCACATTTTAGTAAATATTTTATCACATCTTTTCATGTGACAACACTGACACTTTGCTACAATATTAAGTAGTGAGTGTACAGCTTGTATAACAGTGTAAATTTGCTGTCCCCTTAATAATAACTCAAACACAGCCATTCATTTCTAAACCGCTGGCAACAAAAGTGAGTACACACCTTAAGGTGGGCGTACACGGTGCGAATTCTGATGGTCGGAAGATCGTATGTCCACGCACACGTCACGAGTGAGTTTATCGGAAAATCATACGGAAGAGGTGATATACGACACGATTTTACGACCTGCCGATTTCCGAAGCAATCGCACAAAGTTCCGCGCCCAAAACATGGGGTCAGAGGAAGATTTGCTTTTTTTGTGGCAGCAATGGCAAAATGTTCGGGAGGTCGGGAAGTGCTCGTAAGGCACTCTGCTCGGATCGTATTTCCTCGCACTTGATATGAGCCGCGACCATACGAGCATACACGATTTCCACACGATTGAAAAAAATCGCATGGAAACTCGTACGACAGCAAATATCGCACTGTGTACGCCCGCCTTTAGAGAAAATGTCCAAATTGGGCCCAGGTGTGTCTTAAGACAAGTGTGTCTTAGCCAATTTCCCCTCCCTGGTGTCATGTGATTTGTTAGTGTTGCAAGGTCTCAAGTATGAAAGGGGACCAGGCGTGTTAAATTTGGTGTTATCGCTCTCTCATACTGTTCACTGGAAGTACAACATGGCACATCATGTTAATGAACCCTCTGAGAATCTGAAAAAAGATTTGTTGCTCCACATAAAGATTGCCAAGACCCTGAAACTGAGCTGTAGGACGGTGGCCATACAGCGGTTTAACAGGACAGGTTCAACTCAGAACAGGCCTCGCCATGGTCGATCAAAGAAGTTGAGTGCTCATGCTCAGCGTCATATCCAGAGGTTGTCTTTGGGAAATGGACGTATGAGTGTTGCCAGCATTGCTGCGGAGGTCAGCCTGTCAGTGCTCAGACCATACCCAGCATCACATTGAGCTGTCGTCTCAGAAGGAAGCCTCTTCTAAAGACGATGCACAAGAAAGCATGCAAACAGATTGCTGAAGACAAGCACACTAAGGACATGGATTACTGGAACCATGTCCTGTTGTCTGTTGAGACCAATTTGGTTCAGAGGGTGTCAAGCGTGTGTGGCGGCAACCAGGTGAGGAGTACAAAGAAAAGTGTGTATTGCCTACAGTCAAACATGGTGGTGGGAGTGTAATGGTCTGGGGCTGCATGAGTGCTGCCTAAGAGGGTTAAGGCAGTGCTAGGAAATAATGGTGGCAACACAAAGAATGTACAGTTTTGGCCCAATTTAGATTTTTTTTGTAATTTCTTCAGAGTTGTCACATGAAAAGATATAATAAAATATTTACTAAAATGTAAGGGGTGTACTCACTTCTGTGAGCTACTGTATATTACTATTTTACACATGACCACCCACTTTCTAATACAAGTTCAGCATGCAGCCAGTTTGCAGATGAACTGTTACTCAAGGACAATTTTTACAGAGATCACTTACATATTAAAGTATAGTACAGTAGCAAGAAAGCAACATTTTGTCAAGGTGAAAAATGGTAAAAAGATCACCTGCTTCATGCATCATGGCGTAAATGACACCTTGGTCAGAGATGGCTGAGATGCTCATGACTGTGTGTCCGCAGGGAGGCAGATCTGGAGGCGGGTAGGCGTGTGTTTTTACGCTCTCTGGTGGAGGATTGAAACGGGGGGAAGGTATGGGTGGAGACTGGGGTGGAGTCTCAGTTCGCTGTGACTCTGTGTTCTCTCCATTCAGCACACATTCCTCTGAAAAAGCCTTCTGGGATAGGGAAGCATCCCTAGAATCCCAATTCAACATGTTTTTAAAATGGTTGTGTAGTACAATACCAGTTAACTTTGTTTTGATACTCTTCTATTTCTTTGGACAGGACAGCATACTGTAGCTATTCTAATTTACAGCTTAATACAACACAGAATACTTTTGTATGATAATCTAATATTCTATTAAGTAAGATGTACTTTTTTGACATTGGAGCACTTTTTTAAATAGGAGAACCTTTTAAAATAATGTTCGATGTGCCCTAAATTAAAACACTGTTTTGTTAAGCATTTGAAAAGAAAAGCATCAATATCTTACTATACAGAATAGGAGCAGTAAAGAAAACAAAAACATTCATATCTGTTACCCAAGAACATCATATTTTCTTACTTTCTCTCCTTGAGTGCAAGACCTTCACTGATAAGGAAATCTGTGATACTGATGTTCTGACCAGCTCGGTTTGAACAGAACAGAGATATCATCACTGGCCTGACAGTTGGATCCTGAACGGAGGTAATACACAGATTATTTGCATTTTTAACCCTTTAGAACCTGAAGCAAAAATAGGCTGTTTTCACACATTTAGTTTTTTTTGACAGTCAAATTCTAACACAATGTGCCATCATCATGTCTGAAGCAGTTCCTGTCTAATTGCAAGCTCAGGCCCAAATCACACACGTGTCATTGTCAAAAATTCCCAATCGCCTCTTCTGTTGTGTATCTCCTCTTTTGCATGATTTGTTTTGCTTATTTTATTAGAGTAGCTCCGTAACTACCTGTTAAAGGGTCATATGACACAGCTAAAACAAATACTACAGTTAGTTTTAGATTAAATGTACCATTTATACCCGATTTAAGGTAAAAAACTATGTAATTTACACATACCCTGCATGTTTGTATCTCCTCTTTGCACTGCCTCTCTGAAATCCGCAGATCTTTTACGAAGCTCATCGCTCTGAAAAGCGATGTGTGCTAATATTGGCCAGTTAACCAGTGCGTAGAGATTGGTCGAATACTGCAAGCGTGTGACGGAAATGTAATGTCTCGTACCATATTTGGAACATCAGCTATGCCCACCTTATCACAAATTGAAGTAGATTTGTGGGGTTGTGGTCACACGAGGCGTTTCAGGCAGGTCTAGGTGACGTTCGCTTTTAGATATAGTGCATCTTTTGTTCCGACACTTTAGTTTTTTGCAATTTTACGTGTCTAATACATACATGGGCAACTCATACCACACCAAAGACACAGAAAAACCCCATATGACCCCTTTAATATTCGCCCCTGCCACTCTCGACAAAAACAGCAGTGATTGGCTGACGAAAAGCAAGACATTACCATAGTACACCATATATGTTCAAAAAACACAGTTTGTCCACTTTTATGAGTGTTGTAACTTCTTTACTCTTACCTTTATGGTCATTATAGCTGTCGCACCAGTCAAGAACTGCGAGATTGTCTCACATGCTGTGGCTGTCCATGTGGAGCGTCCACCAGCTGGCCTAGCATAGAAACAAACTGGCTAAATCGAAAAGATTAAAACTACATGTACTAATAAAATAGGACACATTGGATAGCCTTGGACTAGTCATGGTGCTTATAAAAGGCAGAAGTTCAAATCCAGCTTGGGTTTGTTTCGAACCCCCCTCCTGTCCTTCCTTTAGTGGTGTGTAATGCAGTGGCAAAATGTGCATTATTAATTTACCTTATACCACTGAGGTTACACTCCAGTAAGTAAGATCCAATCAGATCAGGACGAAGGGGTCTGAGATTGTTCACAGAGAGATTCACCATATTGCCAAAGTCACAACGCAAAACCTAAAAATAAACACACCATTACATAGAAATGTTTGTTTCTAAACTTTTCAAATTTACTTCTAAATGTCAGTAGCTAACATTTAACCAAATATTTTTCTTTGTGTTCATCAGAACAAAGAAATGTATACAGATTGGGAGCAACTTAAAAAGGGAGTAAAGGGATTCTCCAACCAAAAATGAAAATTCGGTCATTTAATGAAAGTGTGCGTATGTCTACCTCTGCAACACTGCTGGAGGACACACTGCAAACCTTTCCTCTTTCCCACACCCCTGTGTTGTTAGCGGCACAGAACATCTCCCCTTCCCATTCCATCTCCTGTGGCTCGGATTTACTGTGCAGATTCTTCAGGATGTCATGGATTCTGATAACATTACAATAATTCAACACTTTCAACTCAGATTTGTGACCTCATTTTTAATATATGACCCCCCGCATATACTGTGACATTAACTAGAAATAGAAGCAAGCCTTAGCAGAGACCTGTTTAGGTGGCAGTCATTTTGTAGCAGCTGCACGCAGATGCTACCAGGAGAGGTGACGTGTGTCACACGAACCCTGATGTCTTTGAGACAAGTGGGAAGGGTCAGGGTGGGCTTGAGCTCTTCAGAATCACGAGACACGGAAGTCATCTCAACATGCAGTTCCTCTTCAAACGGAGGATCCCAGACAGTTGTCTCCAGTGATGGAGGGTCTTTAACCAGAGCCCTGAAGAGCATGACACATGACATATTAACAAAGATGAGAGAAAAGGGAAAGATGGAAGGGACAACCAAGATTACATAGTTTCCACTTAACCGTTTACTGGAAACCGCAAGACCCTTTCCGACCAACAGCTCTCCAATACTAGCACCGGTACCATCATCAGTGATCTCAAACAGACACACAGGCACAGGTCTAGTGACGGGCACAAGCTCTGAATAGGAGGTGAGCAACAAAAATATTTTCAAAACAATAGTCAGTCATAATATGTCACAATGTGCACAAGTGCATGTACTTCACAATAACGTAAATGTTAAGACTAAAGACACAAAAAATCTCAATTTTAAACCTAACTCCCACAAATCTGACAGATCGGTCAGGTCTATACACCTGGTACAGCCTTGTGTGATGATGGTTATGAATTTCAATTCTTACTTTTTGCCACAACAGTGACAAGTTTATTCTCTACAAGTTCCTTTAGCTCTTTACATGCTTCATCGCTCCACACATCCTCCAAACTGGACACATCAGCCAAAGTGCACCATACCCCCTGGGAAACAAAAGGACCACATTTTTTTCAGCCACTTTACTCTCCATCGTCTGTCTTAAATTATTTTTCAACACAGGTTTATGTGTGTTTTTTAATCTTACCATTTCTGGCAAAGCAAAGAACTCATCCTTTATCTGTCTCAGATCTTTCACAGAGAGAGTGTTTTTATAGCCAAAGTCCACATACCGCACGTCAATCATTCGACCACCAGGGAAACCTAAACGAAACACAGGCACCCTTTAAGGTTTTATAAACAAGTTTATATGCCTGACATGCACATATACACACATCAACACACCTGTGACCTGGGCCCTGTACCACTCTTGGTCATAGCGAGCAACACAAGCCTGTGACAGAGAGGGGCAGTAGATCTGGAGCTCACTGTCTGCCGCAAGTGGGCCATAACAGTCCTGAAGCTTCGAGTGCAACAGCAAGTACTCCATATTTTCAACCTGCAAACCACAGATTGTAAGTTCACGTGAACACTAATGTCCAACTACTACAGTTACACGAAAGCCTCATTTGAACTGGATTACAAAGAAAGTTCACACAAAAAAGATTGATAACTTTTACTTAAAGCCCTTATTTATAACGCATTATATAGGGTATGATGCATTATAACTAGGGCTGCAACAACGAATCGATAAAATCGATAAAAATCGATTATTAAAAATGTTGGCAACGAATTTCATTATCGATTCGTTGTATCGCGCGACTATAACGCGCGCGACATGTTTGAGTGGCGTGAGCGTGGCGTTTCTGTTGCGTGTCAGCTCTGTGGCGGCTGCGTCGTGTTTTCTGTATCTTTGCACACCAGCACCGTGCCTGACGCGGCGCTGGCGCGCTGCTGCTGCTATAGGTGACATAGAGGGAGGCCGCCGACAGACAAGGGTCTTGTATTCACGACAAGTTTAAACTTTTTTCACATAACCTACACCTTCCAAAATCCGAAAAATGAGTAAGTAGGCTGTCTGTTTATTTAAATAACATTTCCAAATGTTTTGTAGCTTTATTACCTGATGTTGGACCGTCACTCAGATGACACACTAGACTACGTTGTTATTGTAGTGTGTCATATTTTTTTCCATTTTTAATCACATTGTTAAGAGCATAAAAAACAAAAATAATTCAGTCACCAATACATTTTGGGGTTTAATACGAACCACAATTCGTATTAAGATGATTCTCAGATATGTTATTAAAGATGTAACGTAATCAATTGATGCACGTGTTTACTTTATGCAATATGTGTTTAAGATGGACATAAATTAATATTCCCATTCAATGCAATGTATCTTTTCATTGGATATAGCCTAAGCATTTTCTTGGAGGAAGATTTTATGGAAAAAAGTAGTTAATTGGAGTATTCATTTGCAACATTTTAGTAATAATATCTCATACTTAATAGGAATATTAATGTATAATTTATTTCAATATTCACTTGTTGTTTCTCCAAAAATGCATTATAAACATGATTTAAGTCCTGATGTTTTCTACAGTGGACATGTAAACCCCGTAACGTGTAGATGTTGGTTTAATGAAATTCAATTTGAAAATACGATCAAATAAATGATGATTAGCTTTCAAACATCAAAATGGCATTCATTAATATGTATTCGTGTACAAAATTACATATAAACATCTTTTCCTATTCTATTTTGCCTGGAAACGCTTCCAACACGCTTGCGTGTCTCGTGAAAAATAGGCGTCGATTCAATTCCTAGCATGCACGCGTTTTCCGTGCGGCTCGTCTCACGCAGGCAGTGTGCAAGCTCTAACCTGTTAACATGGGAGCCGATTTAAAAACGGTCACGCCAGGCTTCTGAGACGCTCACGCCACGCATCTAGTGTGTCACAGGACTAAAAAAAGTTGATCGCGCCGCGCAGCATAGCGGAGAAAAAATAAATAAAAAAAGCAGAGCGGAGGTAGAGGAAAGACCATCAGAGAGACCCGAAAAAAACAGCAAACCATGAGAGGCTTCTTGATGGGAAATGCATCATGTAAACCACAGCAAGCTGTAATAATAATATAATAAGTAATAATAAAGCTTTTGAAATATGTTTTGCAATGTCAGTTCTATTTTTCAATAAAGGGTTGAAAATGAATGCTTTTAAAAATTTGTATCTGATTCATCGATTAATCGAACAAATAATCGACAGATTAATCGATTATTAAAATAATCGTTAGTTGCAGCTCTAATTATAACTGTTCATGTGTGTTGTAATATATTAAAGTCCCGTGAACCGTAAGTTTCGATCGATTTTAACTTTTGAAGCATTTCCGAGTGAAATAGAATTTTAAATGAGAAAAATCGTGGGCCTGGCTTTCGTCTTTCTCTGGGATTTGATTGGATGCATAAACAGCCGTTGCATTTAGAAATGGAAGTTAACGGATGCTCCGCCCAAGGCATCGTACATCATACAATCCTAAGATGGATAGTCATTACAGGACGGAAGAGCATTTTCACATTTTAAGTCAATTTTATGAAGTCACACGGTTTTTAAAAAGAGAATGACCTACATTTATAAACTTAACAATAAACGTTATAAACAGGCATTGTGTTATATGCAAAGTGTAATAATTAACAGTGTTATATTTTAACAGTATTATTAATTCAAGGGACTTTACAATGCATTGCATTATAAGGTTTATTACAATGCAATACATTAAAACAAAGCATTATACAGGGATGCAAACTCATCGGGGTGAAAAATGGTGACAATGATGCAAGACCCACCCAACGAATATTCCATGGTCTGCTAAAAGTATCTAGAATAGACAACAACATAAAGAGTTCATTTGCAAAACCATTAATTTATAAAATCATGTTTTTATTGTGCCATCGTGTTTCTACTGTGTTGCTTATCTGTATCTTTTTAGTTATTATTACTTAATCAAAACAATCCAACTGTTTAAATGATATTACTCGGAATGCACAATGAAAGTGTGGAAACAGGAGAAGTGGATGCAGAGCAGACCGACACTGAACTAGTGCCCAGAAAAAAATGCTACCTCTGTTATTTGGCGATATTTTTGTTTCACGCATCAGACCCTGAGCAGAGAGGTACCGTGCAGAATTAGCAAAACTAAAGTTGTAAATAAAGTACTAAATAGAATGTGTTAGAAAGAGGATTCAACCAGTTGGTTGAGTAACAACCATTTAAAGTAACAACAAAGATTATAGAGGTTTAAGTTTTACAGAGTGAACCAGAGTTCATACTCTGTGTTAGTTACAATATGCTTAAATGTGTGTATATGTTGCAATCTGCTTAAATGTCTGTTTGTTGGGATTATTTTCCTAAAAATGTGTACATCCGTATTTATGTTCTATTTACCTGTATATTTTTTAAGTTAATTTAATTCAGTAATGCAAAGATGTTACTGCTATTTGCTTTTACAAGATTTTATTTTAATTTGAAAACTTTGTGCAATTCTAGTTCTTGTTGCTAGTTTGAAATGTATATCTCAGTTGAGAAATAATAATTTCAGCATTTTCAGTTATCTGTGTTTGCATTTTCCTTGATATCAACCAAGTTGACTCATTATACCCAGTTTATCGTATCGCAATCGCACATAATGAAATTCGGCAAAGAGGAGATACAAACATGCACGATATCTGAAAAATACAGGGTTTTTGTAATCGTGTATACACATTACATCACATCACATCAAAACAAACAATAATATAAGTTTTAGCCGTGTCACGGGTGACGTGTCAAGACAAATAGTTGTCCAGTACGATTCCTGTTACATATCAGGGCTTCTCCGTAAATGCAGTGATAGCGATTGTCACAGTGGTAACGCACTAACCCCATATTATGTTTCTTGGGTCTGCTCAGTTCCTTTCAAGGCAAACAAACCAGCGCACCTGTTGCTTAGTGACGGTTGTGTTGAAGTCAATCAGAAATATGCAGTCAAATTGCTGCGTAATTCAACAACATCTAATATTGATTCATGAATTGAGTATGTGCACTCAATCTGAGCGGCATTCAAAAGATAACCCTCATAATTTCATTCACTCAACCCCGTCCAAAGACTCACAGACCACTCATTCTCAAAAACTCATCGGATCCACACGAATCACAATGACCATTTTGGATCCAAAACGGCAAATTTCACTGAAAGGTGACAAGTTGGCATCCCTGATAATAAATAAATTCTATAAGTAAAGTGTTCCCAAAAAATTTTTCATATCTTCATCATTGACCACTGCAACATTCTTTAAATCTTCACATTTGGGATTGGAACAACATGAGCCCAAATAAATTATGACATTCTTTTTACATTTGTTTGTGTGTGTTTTTGTACCCACCAATTGCACATAGAAGTCTGAAGGTGTGTTGACATGAGAAAGCACAGCATTGACCTCGACATCTCGTTTGGGGTGAACTGGAGGATAAAACAGCAAGGGCTTACTGGATCCAGGAGCTGCCCTAGGACAGTAGAACCTGCACAAATATACTTCATATTCATCCTTATATACCAGCTTATAATTAAAGAGACATTGAAGCGCCAAAACATATAATGTCATATTATCATATGACACATCTAAAACAAATCTTATCGTTTGTTTTGGATGTAATGCAATGTGTATACAAGATTTAAGGTTAAAAAACATATTCGCGCAATATGACCCCTTTACATGACGTAACAAGTCATAAGGATTAATTATTCCGGCCATTACAGACCTGGCCAGTTCCATGAAAACCAAGTGTTCTCGAAGAGACACCATTGGTGCCTTTTTCAGATCCACCAAGAGCGTGCCGCCTTCATCCCCGAACACCAGCATCTCAACGGCCTTGGAACCCAGCAGAGACCTCATCTCATCACTTGCTTCTGTACTCCACCCTCTCACCTAATGCGCACATGAAAACACAATGACAACTCAACTGCCTCCATGGCTCGCCAGTTATCAATCGAGCCTCAAAATAAAAATTCTGAATACTCCAACTTTGCATTATGTAGCGGTCCTACAAACAAATATAGATGAGAAAGCAAATTTGACCTATTAGCAAATGAAAACCAACAGAACAAAATTTGCAGTTATTCCAGTCAACAACAACATTGCAAATGTCCCAAAAATGAACAGGATATTTTCAAAGCAGCTCACCAGGTCTGAAGGAATAATATCTTTAAGGGAACATTTAATGGCCATAGGAATCCAGGCATTCATTTCAGCCAGAACAACTGCATCGGGTTTCCGAACACATTCGTTCAATTTGCATAAACCTTTATCACTGAGAAAAATAAAGAGAGAAATGCAGAGAGACCAGGAAAGAAACATTAAAAGACTGAGCGAAAAAAAGAGTTAAGGAAAGTCTTATGTACAGATCATTTTAGAGAGTTTTGGTTGGAATAACTAAATCCCTCAAGTATGCATCACGCATTGTGTATTTTTAATCATGACACATTCTTTCCCGCCAAGTTTACACACATAGTGTTTATTCTCACCTTGGGATTGTCAATCCCTTGGAGAAGCCATGGTCCAGGAAGAAAAAACACAGCCGGGAGACTTCGGAAGCGAGGCATTTAGGAACATTCTCGATACTTCCCTTCTGACAGAGCTCTGTCACTTTTCCTCTACACCACGTATCCATCTTCCACCAGACAAAGAGCAGAGAGTCTGCTCATGAACACACACAGCAGATCAGCCACACGTTCGCAAACCTTCCCATAATACACACTGAATCAACAACTGAAAAGCCTGTTAGGTGTTTCCAAGTTCAAAACTGGACTGATAAAGGCAGAACAGGGAGTCATATTTAATATTGAGGGGAAAGATGCACATACCTATTTTGATTTCATCACTGAATGTGAAGAGGCTACTCTCTTCTGAGCAGAATGCGTTGATCTTTTGTGTCAGTTTGTGTGCTGACTTATGTTCCGTCATATATCGTACGTGGAAATTGCCAGGGTTTTCGATGTGGCTCACCATAACGTAGTGCACCACTACATTTCAAAACAATAACAAAAAATTCATGCATTTTACCAATAATGGCCCAAAATCGCTAGTTTCAATTTGTCTGGCTCACTTTACGTACCTTTCATACAGATCATTTTATTATTCCACCGGAACAATTGTGGACCAACGGAACTTCAGATCTATGTCCTTAAAGGGTAAGTTCATACCGTTCACTAGAGCACTTAGACGCATGCAGTGGGGGCAGATGCCGGCATTCTGACTGACAACCCGGAAGCGCAATTTTGAGTTTACAAGACATCGAACGCTGTATATAAGCTGATCTTCGCAAAATGTCTGATGATTTCAATATTGAAAAAGACTTGCACTTTTTTGCCCAAACCGAATGCGCATTTGTTGAAAAGCCTAGGTGAACATGCACCATAGACTGACATGACAGAATATATATTGATTAAAGTCGTTTTTTTGGTCTGTTTTTCACACATCAAGCATTCTCGTTTTTCGAAACAAATTCAATTGATCCACTATGAGCGGATGGACCAATTTAACAATGTCTTTAGTACTGTTCTGGACCTTGACAACAACCATAACCCTTATGTCTATGTGGAGGCCTGGAAATCTCCCATATGTCACCTAAACCTCTTTATTTGTGCTCCGAAGACACCAGGAGGTCTCAAAACATGTTTAACGTCATGTGGGTGAGTAAAAAATTTTTAGTAAATCACACAAATTTGATTTTGGGATGAACTTACCCTTTAAGCTACATGTAAAAACTAAAATTGCCAAAAAGGCAGAAGAACAGTTGTTTGGTTCATTGAGTCATGATACATGACCTACAAAAGGAAGTACATACATTTAGGATGTGAAGTTGAAGACTTGTCAAGCTTTCGATGTCTTCTGTGCATCCAGTGTTTATCTTTGTGCCTGGGTTGAGGGAGCAGTGTCCTGTGCCCTAATCGCACATGGAAAAGACTTTGAGTACTGTATTTACCCATTCAGTTCTGACCCTCAAGCTTATCATTTTACTCGAACTGAACTTTTGTTTGGACATTTCAATAAAATAAATTCACTCACACTTAACCGCACCACCGCTGTGGCAAAGTACCATGACGGTGGTGATCGCGCATTTAGTGCAGCTGTACACATCTTAATCTGGACAATGATTAGTTTCCCGATCCACGAGTAGGAAACCCAAGGTAAGTTTGTTTCAAATCGAAGTTGTCACTGCATCAAGAGCTTTTTTATTTCATATTTAACTTTTATATATTATTTAAGTTTTCATTATTTACTGATGTACATTTAAATGTTTTATATCCTATAGAGTGCCATTTCGCTGATAGATTTGCGCGATAAGCATGGACGGATGTTTCATCCTCATTTATTTCAGATATTATATTTTAAAAAAAGTATTTAAATAAGGCCCATATCTCTCTTCCACTCGTCATGTGGTTGCTACATGCAAATATGATCATATAAATATTATTTATATAAATAATATATTTTTCCCAACCACCGTGGTGGTTAAAAACTGACACCATCACAGCCCTACTACGCCCTACGCAACATCACTATTACATCATGAATCCAATTGCTGATCATTTTTTTTAGTTGAGGGTTTTTATATGATCTGATTCACTTGCACAATTTATAAATGTTTAGTTTACCAGATAATCTATAGTTTTAAGTAATCAAATAACCACACACCTGTTTCTACCATCTCTGGGCAAGCATCTGTATATTCCATAACGTCCGTAATGAATTTGCCGGTATCTGCTTTTCTTTCTGGAAATTCTTTTTGAGGGCGTGTCTTTTTAAGCTTGGTGTCGTTCCTTCCCATAGCACCCAGACTTAAGTTGTCCCAGACCTCCACTCTGTTCCCAGATTCCTCACTCTTCACTTGGCATTGGAAAGGCTCGACTGTGATTTTTTCCAAGATACTGTTAAAAAAAAAAAAAAATTCTAATCAGAATGCCTTCAGTTTTTGTGTCTGTAGTCTAATAATGGTCAATACTAAAATAACACTTGTTTACACACATGCAATGGAGTACATTACACGAACACTTACAGATCATCATCTTTATTGATGATTTTAAGATAGTTTTTAAAGCATTCAGTCAGACTGTCCACCTGAAGACTGCAGCTACATTAAAAAAAAAAATATATATGTTATGTTCAGAAGAAGAAGGAAAAGTATTGTCACAAGGATACGTAAATCATTCAAATGTAAATTTTTTATCAAACTTTCTTTTTTAATGGATAAAGTAGAACATAAAGAGAGACGGAGTGTATTCAACCTGAGTCCTGAACGCAAGGACAAAGAACTCATGTCATATGACTCAATATCCACTGGAATGTGTAGAGTCTCCAAAATCTAAAAATAAACAAATAAGTCATACTATATACCACATTAAAACTATAAATACAATCCACAATGCACTAATCTTATAAAAAAAAATTTTTTATAATGTTTAACTTTCCACTGACAATCCCATATTGGTAAATGATTTCCAATACAGCATTACCTCATCTAGATTGCAGTAAGTCCCTAGAGAAGGAACCTGACGGACATGTCGAGCTTTCTGAATGGCAGTCCGTAGCTCTTTTACTCTCTCTTCTATTCTTTTACATTCCTTCTGGCCAGCCGAAAAGAGAAGATCCACAGCACTCAATTTGGACAACAACAGACTCCGTCTAAACAAATAAAATTGGTTTAAAAAACAAACAAAAATAAAACAATATTTTTTTGAGCAATTTATATTTGCACAAACAAGACTTTCACACGAAACAATTTGACCTCCACATACCTTTTAAGCAGAATACTCTTTGCTTTATCTACAGCATCATCGATTTCTCTAATAATTCTGGATCTCTCTTTCCTCAGCTGAGCCTGAAGACCATTGACTAGTGTCTTGACAAATACACACAACAACATGAACAACTGTAACAGCACTTGAAATTTACTTTTTGGGTCACTTTTCACCAAATATTGTACGAATTATAATGGTTTTTTTTGTGTTATGTATATATTTATTGAACAAGTAGCAATCAATTTCAGATCATCTGACTAAATAATAATACATTCATTTTATGAATTACGTTTAATGTGTAATACATTATAATAAAATAAAATCATGCGTCAAACGCAACATTGCTAAAAGTTTATTATTTCCTTTATTACTTAACATGATTTCTCATGTTAAGTAATAAAGTCGGATTGAATACCATTAGCGCTGGAGTTGAAGACGACAGTTTCCATTCTTCTAGCTACTTCACAGTGTCATCAAGCTATGCCGTTGTTTTGAACATCTTTGTTTTGAATGTGTGCCCTCTAGCAGCGGACCTACATATTGTGTCTAGAAGTCAACTAGAAGTCACTTTTAACCTGTTTACCTGGTAAAGTGAATCCAGTTTATTCAGGTTTTCCGTGGCCTTCGTAAGCGCTTCATCCAAAACCTTACATTTGTCTGGTCTCTACAAAAACAAAACATATTCTCATACGGTATCATACGTTTTAACCTTCAGCAGAGCATATTATGTACATTTGACCATAACAACAACATTATCCAGCATATCTCATTAAAGTTAAATGAATAGAAAATTCATACCACTTCAGCAATCTCCTGTGTGTAGACAGTTGCAGTCGAGGCTGGGCTCTTTACCATTTGAGATTTCCATCTCCCTCCTGAATGCCTAATGACAATATCCTTTATTTTGCCTATGTTTGCAATTTATTAAACCAGTTTTTGTTTAACGGCTAAAGAAATGTAATTATGACTCTTGGTGGGCTTACCCTTTTTTAGTGTTCATCCTTGCAGTATAGATGAGGCCAACGATTCTGCTGTCCACATCTAACCCATCCACACCATCCTCACAAAGACTGGTTTCTATCTACAGTTCGAATCAGAAAGTCAACTCCATCATCAACATCATCACCAAGCAAAAGATCCACGTGCTTTTAACAGAAATCCATTGGTTTACCTATAATCAATTTACTATATTATGCAAATACATTTTAGCACTATGCATGTCTAGCATCTCAATAAGAACTTTTAAGTGGGCACACTATGAGGAAAGTCATAAATATATATATATATATGATGAAATGCGTAGATTCTTCAGGGAAGTTACCAGGCAACGTCAGAAAGAAAATGGCATCGTAGCACTATGGTGACTTGAGTACATGGTGTATGTACATGTTTCACAATATGTGTTTTACACCAATTTTACCACGAGAAAGATAGTTGTTAGGCATCACGTGAAGCGGTTTTCAAGGAATTGTTAGCTTGAACAAATAATGCAACTCACCTCACATTCCGTACACGTGATGACGTTCTGCGGAGACTCAAGCGCGCGCAGACATGTGGTACAGAAGATATGAGTGCACAGCAGCACGCGCGGAAGATTCCCCAAATCTTCATCTTCTGCTTGAAATAACATTTGCATTAGTATCCATATAACGTTACCATAAAAAACAACTCATTATTACACATTTCTGGACTATCATCTAGTCACGTTTGCGTCACATCGCGCGTCACATTACAAAAACGCTATACATTCAACAACAATTGAACAGTGTCGTGTGTTAAAAAACCATAAGCCTAAGTTTTGTTATTTTTGTACCGGGTAATGTGTACGCCGAGCCACAAATATTACAAACATCTGCCGAATCCGACATCTTCCATCGACTTCAAACTCCTACAACAACTAATGAACTCTGCAGGAGATTCCCGTCCAACAGTCCAATCAGAGTATGTCGTCGCAGAACAACTGTCCAATCAGAGTTCATTTTACAAATACAACTCTGGCCTAATGTGATTTAGTCCAATCAGAAGCCCCGTTTTAATTGAATGACGCCCTATGACAACCAGAGCCATTGAGGCTGGTCATCTCAATGGCTCCGATGACAACCTACCTGTCCGATTTTAATGCTGCTGCTTCATGCGCTTCAGTTTTTATAAACGTTGGCCAGCTTTTAGTGTTTGTCACGATATTTTTATTTTCCTATTATTTATTTATTTTCCTTGTTTTACGACACTTAAACCGTGTTGTTGAATCGATGCTTTTATTTGATACTTTTGATTTCCTTGATTTGGATCATTTATCTAAAATGTAACCTAAAGCAGGGGTCTGCAACGTTTTTCGTAAATTCGTTCATCTGACCTATTTAAATAGAATATTATTGTATTATATAATTATTTTTTCCTGCTTCTCTGTGTGTTGCAGAGCACACCGCTATTTTATAATTTTGAGCTCCGTTGTCTTCTTCGTGGATCAGCATTGTCGCAGCTGTTACATGAAAATAAAATAAAAACTTCTGCAGAGCACCATATCAGATTAAGGAGAGCAACATGCAAGGAGTCTCCGTTACTTTGGGGGCAACATGTTTGACGTGCACCATCACAAATTCCGAGATTTATTAAACATAAGACACAGTAGAACTCAAGAAAAGTAACAAGAAACTAAAGTTCTCAAACAACAGGGACACCAAAGCAACGTGAAATAACAACTGACACTAGACAACGGAAACACAAGGGCTTAAATACAGAGAATTTAACAAGATGAAAAGGCACACCTGGGGAAGACTAATTAACACCAAAAACTACAACAGACTACACGGAAAATTACACAGACACGAAGTCACAAAAAATTCATTAGCACAGGGGAAATGTGGACTGGGATCATGACAGAGCCCCCCTCTTCAGAGCGGCTTCCAGATACTCACAAAAGTCCAGGAGAGTGGTGTAGCGGAGGCGGAACAGGGGCAAGGACGGAGAGCCAGGGCTGTGCCGAGCAGACCTGGGCCGTGGTGTAGAGGTGGACCTGGGCTGCGGAGCAGGGACAGAGCAGGCAGAGCAGGAAACCTGGGTGTGGCAGGCCACGCTGGATGAGGGGCAGGCAGGGCAACTAAAGCATGTTCGCACACATTGCCAACAAAACACAGAGAGTTTTACTTACTGCGTGCGGTTCATGCCCGGCATCGTTTAGGCCTGGGAAAGCCGCTCCATCTATCAGTTTCAAGCGATCTCCAAATTCAGCATTATATCCACCATATATATATATATATAACAGTCCTCAACCAAATGCAGTGAACAGACAAACACAGCTGAACTTTGTGAACGTAGTTCTCTCTCCTCTGCACACAAGTGAAAGTGACTTTTGCACATGCTCCTTCTCGCGCTCTCCTTGGTTGATGTGTGGGCATGCCACATGCTTTTCCGGGAGAATTGTCCAATAAGGGAATAAGAAAAGTTGTTACGTAACAATTTTTCATGTTCGAAAAAAACTTTCAGAAACCTATACGAACACGGGGGGAGTGTATCCTGCAAAGAAATACTACGTCATTTGTCCAACTCGTTTTTGGACAAGTTGTTCATGTCAAGCATGAAAATACAACACGTTTAACATTGCAAATAAGTCAGAATGCATGAAACACCGTTGAAGGGCCGCTTTAAAAAGAAACTGTTTTGGGATTTTTTTATCAAAACACTGAGTGTACTAAAGAAAACTAAAATTACGAAAAGATGTCCCTCTAAACATGCTGTCATGCACTCCTCTCTCCATAGCCATGTTCTGTAGATCTATATCCCCTTGAGATCCCGCCTTTTAAATCCTCCCCCCAGCTACTCCAAGACATATATAATCTTTCACCATTCAAAGCGGTAAAAGACAGACCTCTCTGAAACAAACACAAGAAGATGAGAGATTGATCGCGAATGAGAAAAGTATTAGGAACTCAAAAGCAAAGAAGCAGATGATGTTATGGAAGCATTGATTTGATCAATCCTCTAAATTACCCTCAAGCGCTATTTGCAAAGATTGTGACTATGGGATCATTACAAGAGCTTGGATGGCAGAAGAGAGTCAGAACCAAAAGTTGTGGGGATTTTAACCATTCTAATGTAAGTGAGGCTATATTTCATAAGCAGGTGCATGTGTTATACAAAGCAGATAATATTAAGAAAACACATATAAAAAGGTAGCCTATGATTTACATACTTTTTGTCAGTATTGTGTGGTCTTTCACACGTTTAGCATTATATTATATGTCATTTCATTTTTAATAAGATAAATAATTAATTGTACATTTAGCTTCATGATTGATATATCTGGCAATTTTCAGATTAATTTTACATATCGTATATATTGTCATTTAACAGATTATTTTATTTCAATTGACATATGCATGGTCATTTATAGGAAAAAAAGTATTGTGTAGTTTCCTAGTGTCTACGTCCTTTTATACATGTTTATATAGAAAGATAAATTTTGTGCATAATAATTATAATATGTTCATTAAAACAAAAAAACTTTTTTATCTACACCTCCGTTTTAACAAATAGAGGTAAAATAAGGTCAATATATCCTTAGGTTAATATCTATAAATATACTTGGAGACATTTGTCCCCAGATTATTTTAACCTTGGAGTCAATTATTAGAGGTGTTTATAGATTACCGGATTACCTACAGCACATAATCTCTGATTAATATTTAGTACAACAACACTCTTTCTTATGTGACATTGATCACCCTGTCTCTCTGTTTCTCTCCTTTTTACACTCTTTTTCTTATTCTCCTACTCTGTAACGTCAAGTCGACCTTTCGGCGCAGGCAGTCAGCTCCCTCTCTTATTCTCAGCAAAGCATTAACAAAGTCAAAACCTGTTTACAGGTATGATACAAACAACACAACCTATACAATCCTCTCTGTGTTGTATGTTCAAATTATTAATGTTTATTTCCATGATGTAAATTCAACCAAAGTAAACCCACATATAGGTTGATGTCACATACAGTGAGAACTTGTGTAAGGGACTTCTGAATATATTAGCATTTTTCTGAAAGGAGACAAGGACCTACAAGAACCAGTCTGTGTGTGGTCTCACAACAAGTGTGTCTTATTATATGCAAGTGTGTGAAAGAGCCAGAGAGAGAGAGAGAGAGAGAGAGAGAAAGAGAGAGAGAGAGAGAGAGAGAGAGAGAGAGAGAGAGAAAGAGAGAGAGAGAGATGGCTGTTTTCAATCTCTTAAGAGCAATGCATTCTGACATCAACCTTTTGTCCAATGCGCAGTTGTAACACTAAAGCTAATTTATCAATGAAACACGTGAAAGCTCAGACAAGTCAGAAGACTTGATTAATGACAGACCGATTGAGGCCATTTAGTCTGAAAATCTACCAGTTAAGAGTGTTTGAAAGACAAAAATCTTAGTTAATGTATTTATACCACATTTATGTGAAGTCAAACCTGCTCTTTCGTTTATAATTGACAACTTTGTGCCATACGGCAACTTTCATTTTTAAACTCAATATAAATGTAATCTCAAAATTCTGTCTTGTTCTCTGATGTACGTGTCAGGGATTGTTCGTCTCAGGTAAGCCAGGATCCTCACGGGCTGATCCAGTCTCTGCTCGGCCCTACCAGGAAGCTCATTTCTCAAGGGAATGTGCTGTTGCAGACAGGTGTTCAGACCCAGGAGAGATACCTCCTGCTCTTCACAGATCTCCTCATCATCACTAAGGCCAAGTATGGAGAACTCCGATTGGGAATGGTGTTGGGAATGCAGTGAGAAAATCAGAAGTCTTATTTTTTGGTGAACTATCCCTTTGATGACTGTAAATAGTCAACAGCATCCTTTTGTAAATCTGTATATTTCAGGTCTGTCATGCAGGTGAAACAGAAGGCATGCGTCCGTGTGAGTGAGATGTGGACGGCCAGTTGTGTAGATGAAGTGTGTGAAGCAAACGCCATTACAGAAAGGAGCTTTGTCATGGGCTGGCCGACGTACAATTGCGTAGCTACCTTTAGGTAACAAACACACCCACTATCAAGCTATATTATTGAAGACCCCCATTCACATTCTATTGATCTTACATGGAATAGAATTGAATCTTAAAAGAAGATGCTTTCGTTGTACTGTACGTTTGTTCTATATTCTTCAGCACTTCGGAAGGGAAAGAGAGATGGCTTTCCCTCATTGAAAGGTCAGCTGGTTTATCATCATCATAAAATAATTCATATTAGAACCAAAACAATGTCCTTATGGAAATATGATCTTTTCTGTTTGTATTTAGTTGTATTAAAGAAGAGAAAAAACGGGACGATCCAAATATAATTCCACTCGAGATATATGTAAAAGATGCTGGAAATTGTGACTATGTAAGAAGTTATTCTTATGTGCTCTTTAGATAATGCTATTTTGGGGTAATTTTGTAAATTAATGTTGCTTTCGTTTATGTAGGCAAAAACTGTTTCTGTCAGCAACATAGACTGCGCCTCTGATGTCATTGTCACAGCACTGAAACAATTTTATCTTTCAGTAAGTTATCAACACTGTCTACCACTACCACTGTCAATAATACAATTTAAAAACAATAATTTTAATAAAAATAATTGTCATATATTGTTTACGTACACTTTTGTTGTCCACAGGGTGGAATAAAAGACTATCAGTTGTGGGTATGTTCGAAAAAAGATGAAACTCCATACCCGTTAATCGGTAAGATGAATATTTGAATATTTAGGTCACACACTTGACTGTCCACATAATCACGATCTAAACAGATGATACAATTTGTGAGACCCTGCCATGGGACAGAATTATAAAGTTAGGCCCTATAACCCAGAAATGCCCAGCATTTACCGCATCACCATGTCTGTTAGTTCTAAATTTAAGGACCTGATACTTTTATCATAAAATGCACATTTCTTTAAGGGACCTTTGTTCCTGCAGGTCATGAGTTCCCCTACAGCATTCAGATAAGCCACATGCGCTCACTGCAGCAAGATGCAGTAACAACACCTCACCGCCAGGAGGAGCATAGAGATTCATACTGCCAGTTCTTCCTAAGGCCCAGACAAATAAACTGCACAATCTCAGGTGAGACTTGTTATTACAGAATAGGATACTACTATACTATCTGTAGTATATTTACAATATAAAGTTATGGAAGTGATCAAATGTCAACTGTCTCTTGCATAATTAATTAAATTGTTCATAGTTTTAAATTAACCTGAAAGTTTAAACTGTTTTAAACACATCAGATGACTGTATCCAGGATTTGGCTCAGGCCACATCTGACGTCTTGATCCTATCGAGTGTATTCAAGAATTCAATGTCATGCTTTTTACATTATCTATTGAACTGATTGTAAAAGAAGTGGTTTTATTTATTAACTCGTTTGAATTGAGGACACAGCATTTAGCTTTGTAACACGTTCTTTGTAATACGTTCATCTTGGGTTGGAAAAGAAAAGGGGCTTAGCCCCCTGAGAACAAACTGAACTTTGTGAACCTTTAAGCTAAAATCTTCCATTGTCACCAATTCACTGCTTTTCATAAACTCAAAGTCAAAGTCGTGAAACATTTTTTGTTTATGAAATAAAACATTTATGAATCTTCAAAAATGTCAAGGGGATAAGCCCCCAGTACCTCACAAACTCAATAGTATTATATCACATAAACTATACTACATTGTCAACCTTGAGTGTCAATTTGATAACGAAACTGAGCCATTATATACAACACGTACAGTGCATCCGGAAAGTATTCACAGCGCTTCACTTTTTCCACATTTTGTCATGTTACAGCCTTTTTCCAAAATGGATTCAATTAAATATTTTCCTCAAAATTCTACAAACAATACCCCGTAATGACAACGTGAAAGAAGTTTGTTTGAAATCTTTGCAAACTTTTTAAAAATAAAAAACGAAAAAAGCACATGTATAAGTATTCACATCCTTTGCCATGACACTCAAAATTGAGCTCAGGTGCATCCGGTTTCCTCTGATCTTCCTTGAGATGTTTCTACAACTTGATTGAAGTCCACCTGTGGTCAATTCACATTGGACATGATTTGGAAAGGCACACACCTGTCTATATAAGGTCCCACAGTAAACAGTGCATGTCAGAGCACAAACCAAGCCATGAAGTCCACGGAATTGTCTGTAGACCGCCGAGACAGGATTGTATCGAGGCACAGATCCGGGGAAGGGTACAGAAACATTTCTGCAGCATTGAAGGTCCTAATGAGCACAGTGGCCCCATCATCCGTAAATGGAAGAAGTTTAGAAACCTCAGGACTCATCCTAGAGCTGGTCGACCGGCCAAACTTGGCGATCGGGGGAGAAGGGCCTTAGTCAGGGAGGTGACCAAGAACCCGATGGTCACTCTGACAGAGCTCCAGCATGTCTCTGTGGAGAGAGGAGAACCTTCCAGAAGAACAACCATCTCCGCAGCACTCCACCAATCAGGCCTGAATGGCAGAGTGGCCAGACGGAAGCGGCAGGAACTGGGAGACTAGTCAGGATCGAGGAAACGATGAATGCAGCAATGAAACAGACATCCTTGATGAAAACCTGCTCCTGAGCACATTGGACCTGAAACTGGGGCGAAGGTTCATCTTCCAACAGGACAATGACCCTAAGCACACAGCCAAGATAACAAAGGAGTGGCTACAGGACAACTCTGTGAATGTTCTTGAGTGGTCCAGCCAGAGCCCAGACTTGAACCCGACTGAACATCTCTGGAGAGATCTGAAAATGGCTGTGCACCGACGCTCCCCATCCAACCTGATGGAGTTTGAGAGATCTTGCAAAGACGAATGGGAGAAACTGGCCAAAAATAGGTGTGACGAGCTTGTAGCATCATACTCAAAAAGACTTGAGGCTGTACTTTGTGTCAAAGGTGCTTCAACAAAGTATTGAGCAAAGGCTGTGAATACTTATGAACATGTGCGTTTTATTTTAAAAATAATTTGACAAAAAGATTTCAAACAAACTTTCACATTGTCATTATGGGTATAGTTCATAGAATTTTTAGGATAATAATGAATTGAATCCATTTTAGAATAAGGCTGTAACATGACAAAATATGGAAAAAGTGAAGCGCTGTGAATACTTTACGAATACACTGTATGTTGCATGTTTTGGCCTAAAATCAGTCATCTTTTTCCAGATTACAATCCGTGTTTTGCTACTCTCTCTACACCAATAAATATTTAAATGTTTTAAATCTCCTTTCTTGCCTCCATTTCTCTTAGGTGAACCGAAGGGCAGGAAGAGAAAGATGTCTCTCATTAGCTGGGCATTCAAACGAGGCTTCAGCATAGAACAGGATGTGTTTTCAGAATCGCTCGCCTCTTCTGGCCACATAATGACATCATCTTCGGGTCATCTGTTTGGTCGGCCACTCGCAGATGTGATAAAGGATAACACCCTGCCACCACCCATTGTGGTAGAAATCATTTTCAGACTTAGACACAAACACCTGTGTTCAACTGCTGATTGTTTGAAGATGTACAAAAAATGAACATTGTTTTGCCTTGTGATCCCTATTGAACACCCAAGGCTTCCTCTACCTTTTAGTTTTTTATACTGGTAACAGTAAGAGTAGTAACATTCTCTACCTGCTCTGTTAAAGGACATGCTGATGTGTTTGTGCAGCGAGGGGGCCATGACACATGGAATATTCCGGCGCTGTGCTGGAGTGAAGGCCTGTCGAGAGCTCAGAGAAAAACTTGATGCTGGTCATCATGAAAGACCACTGAATGAAGAATCGGTATTTGTTACAGCTGGAGTGTTTAAGGTACATATTTGTGGGGGACTACCTCTCAGTACCTCCACTTCAAGTAAATGATTTAGGTCAAAGGGGTTCGGCTGACAAAAAGATTGAAAACCCCTGTAACAAAAGAAGCATTTTTGGCTGAATGGCTCCATAAAGAACCGTTAACATCCAAAAAAAAAATTGTAAAAAAGGAAAAATGTTTTTTCATTAAAGCAAAAAAGGTTCTTCTATGGCATTGCCGTGAAGCACCTTTTGAAGAATAATTTTTTAAGAGTGCAAAATCCAATTTAATGAAGTTTATGCTAAAACAATCTAAAGGCATAATCTTAATTCAAAAGAGAAAACAGATTTTTTTGTACCCAAATGTCAAACAGTTTTACATGATTCTCTGCAGTGCTCATCTATTCAGAGCACTCTCAAAATCCAAAAATCTCAAATAAATCAAACGAACTAAATCTGAACTCATCAAATCCATATATTGTATTGCATGAATGGCAGGATTTCTTACGCAATATACCAGGCAGCCTGTTATGTGAAGAACTCTATGAGCTGTGGCTCAGGGCAATGGAGAAAAATGGAGAGCGAGATAAACTGATGACGGAGAGGAAGCGACTACAGGAAGTGCAAAGGTAAAGACTCTTACATGCTGCCTTAATCATGATAATGATTGACAGCTGATACTTCATTCTATTATAGTCAAATTCAAAGTAAATGTAACAAACCAATCAATAATGGAGTCACGCTTTCAAAAATGGCTTTGCAAAATGATAGGATGTTATTCCACCTGCAAACATTATTTGTTAAAGATCTGATTTTGTTGAAAGCTGAGATAAACTGTTATGAATGGTGCTTGACAAGTTGTTTTCATGTTTTTAGGCTTGTTCAGCTCCTGCCTAAAGAGAATCTAATATTGCTAACTCACGTCATTGCTATGCTGCATCACATACACCTCAATGCTGGGCACAACCAGATGAACTCTTTTAATCTGGCTGTGTGTATAGCACCTAGCTTTCTATGGAATAGCAGCCCGCATTCTCAGGAAGAAGATGCCAAAAAGGTGAGTGCACACATGCATGTTTGTTATATTAACAGTTGAGCACTTTATCTAACAATGACCAATATTATCAGAAAGAGAATTGCTTTTTAATTTGAATGTAATCTGTTTACAGGTGTGTGACCTTGTGCATTTCCTGATTGACAACTGCTGTGCTTTGTTTGGGGATGCCATTATAACCCCATTAAAGGATTTGACTGAAGATAGGAGGAGCAACTATGGATCAGGTTACTACAAATAAACATGTCTTACTTTATTAACTACAGTACATGCATACAAATATAAATGCCTACACTTTAAAAATGTCCTGTTAAAGGAAAACAAAATGTGTCATCATTTACTCACCCTCCACTTGTTCCAAATCTATATACATTTCTTGGTTCTGATGAACACTGAGGAAGATATTTGGAAGAATGCTTGTAACCAACCAATTCTTGGCCACCATTGACTAACATAGTAGGAAAAATTACATTGGAAGTGGCCCAGAACTGTTTCTTCTAAATGTATTTGTGTTCAACAGAACAAAGAAATTTATAAAGCAATTTTTTCTACTATGGTAGTCAATGGTGGCCATAACCGTTTGGTTATAAACATTCTTCCAAGATATAAGCATTCCATCTTACTCTGTGTTCATCAAGAAATGTATCAATACTTGAGGGTGGGTTAAAGACAGAATGTTCATTTTTGGGTGAACTGTTCCTTTAAGTTATTATAAAAAACTAACTCCAGCACATGTCCTCTTTCTATCTGTAGCTGGGTCCTTGCATCAGATGTCAGACTCAGGATATGACAGTCTAAAGAATGAAGTAAACACTGACACAGAAGACATTTTGAAGAGCGAGCCTCTTAAGGACAGTCGTAGTATGGATTCACTCATTTCAGTGAGTGACTGTGACCTCGATTGGCCTGATGATGAGCTGGAGGCAGACTCCTCCCGCTCAATGGTACGGATCAGGAAGGTTACGCCCGCTGCCTGTCAGCCCAGATCCGATAAATGGCAGCGACACTCTGTGTCTATCACTGGTTGCGCTTTAAAGTCTCAAGAGCAGGACGAATATCTAGAAAGTAGAAAATGTCATAAGGTTGAGATACCTGAAGGTGAAGTCAATAACAATATGTTATTGGAACAGAGCTTTCAACAATTAAAGCTGGTCAGTGAAAAAGATGGAGTCAATCACAGGAAAAAGGAAGAGAACGGCTCTCCGTCCTTAAACTTGTCTGTGAATTCAATAGAAAGTGGCTTTTCTCAGTCCAGTGATTATTTAAGATCGCTTAAGATCTTCCAGTCACCTCAGAACTGTCCACCCAAATCTTACTGGGTTCGCCGCCACAGCGCAGATTACCAACAACCATTCAACTTGTTGAATGAGAATCTGCATCTGTTACATCATCAAACAGACAGTGTTCTTTCTCAAGGTGGTTTACAACATAAAACGTCTCAGTCCAGGCCCAAAAGTCCTCCTTCTTTTAGGCATGCCTTACTAAACCTAAAAAGAAAAGCAGTCGCTCAGAATCGCAAGCAAATGCAGTCTACAGGGGAACCATGCAAGGAAAAAAGCCTTTTCGGCAGGAACATACAAAGCCCTTTAGAGGACCACCAGGCATGCCCTGCTCCTCAAATCATCAGGAATACATCCAGTTATAGTAAAACAGGTGCTGGATGTGACTCAACATGTATAAAATTCAGGACAGAAGAAAAGGTCATCCTACCAGAGAGTATGTATTATGGACAGAGTCGTAAACTAACGGTCCACAGGATTAGGGGACAGAATCTGAATGCTGGTTCTAATGCTGGTAACCTCAATGGGCAGCAGCAGATGTTCAAAGGCACTGATGCTTTAAAAGTGAGAGGCGAGGTGACCGAGAAGCAGGCTGATGGGAGAAGTCGACGGCTCAGACGATGCATTAGCAGTCAGTGGGTTGGTGAGCTGGGATTTCATTCTGAAGAGTCTTATGTTTAGAAATGGCAGACACAAACATAATGCAATTAATACCGGTTTCATAAAAAGTCACTACCAAGTAATGACAATCGTCTGGAACGTCATCACATGCCACTTATTCAAACCCATAACATTTTAGATAAGGTTTTATTTGTGGCAGTTTTAATGTCTGTAAAAAAGCAGTCCAAATTTAAGTACTTCAAAAGGCACATTCGCAAACACTTTTTTTGTTTAAGTTGTAACCTTTTTTTAGGTACAAGAAGGTATTTTATAAACATTAAGCTGTTGTTAACGTGTACTTTATATTTTGTATAACTAAGAAAATATTTTTTTATAGATTGTTTTGTTTAAATAAATTTTTAGCATTCAATGTGTCTGTTTTTTTGCCAACCCTAAAGCTTATTAAAACTTAGTCTAACCCATCCAAGTGTGAGTCTTAATGTATAAACACTTGTACAGTTTAACTTGCTCGCACCAATAAAAAATGAAATCCAAGAAAGAATATATTAAAATGAATGCAATGTGTAATTGGGCATATCACTATGGCTTACCGAAACACAAAATAGAAAATGAAGACGACTTTAAAATAGTTAATCTAATTTATTACAATAAATCAAGTATACAATTATATTAGCATTCAAACGCATCTCAACAAAGACACACCCATTTCTTAGTTTCATACAAAGACTCTCAGAATCTGTGCAATTAAAAATTACATTTATTATGGAAGTGATACAAATAACATTAAGGAATAAACTCATTATGAAGGTTTACTATTAAAATTCTGCTGAATGAAATAAACCTCCATCCTACAGTGTTGATAAGATTACGTAGAGGATTCTTGTTGACTGTCCACTCGAGCATCAGCCACCGTCTCTGGTACACGCAGAAGCATCCCGTCAAGATCTTTCCTTAAACACACTTGGCAACCCAGACGAGATCTGAAATCCAAACAGGCAAAACAGAAACTGTTCCTGTGATTTGGTTTAAGCACTGAAAATCAACCAAATTAAGTGGCAGGTAAGAAAACGGATGTAGACTATTAAAATATACAATAAAAGTGTGTAAAAATACAATAACTTTATATAAAAATTATACTGAGCCAATGTTACAATGGGGGGGTGAGTGGTTTTTTGACATGCCACATTAAAAACTTTTTTTTATGTGGTGTGCATCGACCAGACTTGTGCTAGGGGTCAGAAACACAACAGAAAAAGTATTTCACTGAAAAATATATTTTGGCTCTAAAGGCAAAATGCTCCATCATTTGTAAGTCACTTTGCATAGAAGTGTCTGCTAAATAAAAAATGGTCTGTATGAAGAAGCTCTTAAAATAGCACTAAGACCATAGTTAAAACTACAACCATTCTTATATATGATTTCAAAACGAGTAAGTACATTTGGACGGAATTTTCATTGTTACCATGTTGAGTTCAGTCATTTAACTTTTGCACTAAACAATGTCCAGTTCTTAAGGCCTCTCACTCACGTGTCTGTAAGCCCATAAGCCAAGTCCAGCATGTCCATTTCTTCATCAGAAATTGATCCAAGCTTCTTATATACATCCTCTTCCAAAATAACGTGGCATGTCGAGCAGGCCAAAGTTCCCTCACATGCACCTAGTCAAACAACCCAAAACATGACACACAAAAACATTAAGCACACTCACTGTGAGTTTAACCAGCTTGTAGGCTAAACAGATCTGAAGCAAGCACTAAAATGCTTTGCAAAACATGGGAAGCAGTTCACCTGCTTTAACCGTAGATTACATTCACAAAGCAAGCCTAGCTTCCCAGATCTTAGGTTCTACTTTCCCACAGCAACCACATGTTGACTTTTGGCATATTTTATATTTGATGCTTGTATTTCTAATCAAATAAAATTATTACATTTACACTTAATAGTTTGTATTGTATCTCTTAACTTACCAAATCCATCAAAATCTAGATCCTGGTCGACAACAACATCAAGTATTGAGTTTCCAGTTAATGCTGTCACCGAAATTCTTTTTCCGTCTCGATTTACGAAGTTTAATGTCACCTTCTCCTCAGTCCTGCAGGATGACATTTTTAAATCTTCAAGTGACAGCTCACAAAAAACACATTCCTGCTGTCATTTACTTATTGTGTTCTATTTTTTCCATTGAAAACGAATCAAGACTGAATCGGTCTGCCCTTAAAGTGATTGCCCTTAAATTTTCCACCCAAAAATGAAAATGCCATAATTTACTTGCCCAGTTGTCATTTCAAACCTGTATGACTTTAGTTTGAAGAATGTTGGTAACCGAACAACGGCACCCCAACAGTACCCATTCACTTCTGATGTATAGACACAAAACCAATGTAAGTCAATGGGTAACGCTGTTCTACCAACATTCTTCAAAATATCTTCTTTTGTGTTCTGCAGAAGAAATAAAGTCATTGAGGTCTGAAATGACAAAGAGGTAAGGGGAGACAGATTTTCCATTTTTGGGTGAGCTATCCATGGGGTACATTTACACCAAAACAGCTAACTGTTGTCAGCCTAACCATAAAGCAGTGTTGGCCAAGCTCAAAAATCTTGCCTTCGGAGGCAGGTTTTCAAGATAGGAAGGCATCAAGGCACCTCCAAATCCAATGATTGCTTTACTTCCTGTCTCCTGACCTACCTCCATCAGGTCGATTTTTGAAGGTAGCATAGATGTATCCTTCGCTGCCTTCTATGACCGACAATTCTATGCGTTTGCTCACGCATGCTCGAGCAGTGTCAAGTTTAAAAATGTTTATGGTGGTCAAGAAAGCGGCTAGAGCACAGTTTTTATGTAAATAAAGTTCTATTTTCTCTTTTTACAACTTTCGATTGCATTTCTCTCTCTAAATTAGTATTGTAGTTTCAAAATTTTCGATTAGTTATCACAAAGGTGCACTCTGTTTATATTTCAAACAGATTTCCTTTACGCTGCCTCTGAAGGCATTGCCTCGTGAGACAGAGAGGCAACAAGTCAGCTGCCTAAGGTCCAATTAAGATTTCGCGTCTAAAACACACAGAAAACACGATCCGCACACACAGCACTCCGAAAAGTTGAATTATTTTAATCTCGATGCGACTACGTCGTCCCCTATTTGCGCACACCTGCCGTGAAATGTGAATCGGGCCTAAGCTTTCGGACTCCACCCTGGCAGGATTTTTCTAAAATGTTAGGTTTCAGTGACCGACCGAGTAATCAGTTTGCGTGTGGATGAACGGACAGGGCCTTTGAAAGAGAAGTCCTTACATATCATTAGCTGTGCACAAATATAAAACAATGAACAGTTGTGTGTGTCCTTAAGCAACTTTTGCAGAATAGTTTCACCTACTTAAACAGTCCATTGTGGAAAAGGCCAAGGGCTTTCCCATGAAAGGTAAATCTCTTAGAAATCCACACTCCAGCCCTGGATTGCACAAATCGGGATTTTCTAAACGCTTAAATATGCAAGTCCTGAAATCTGAACGCCTGCTGCACTGCAGAGATCATCTGAAATTGTTGTTGTTCCATTTAATTCATACGTTTAAGTCTGACAATTATTAACGGAATGCTTAAAAGAATCCCTCTTCACAACTTTACAATCTATTACAGACAAGATTTCAACAAGTTTTAACATTGAAATGAAATCTAGTCTGTGCTATTATGCTAGGATTACGTGCAAAAGACACATCCTGTAAAATTACTAATATTAGTTCACTTTCAAAATGAAATGCTGTCATTATTTACTCTCTCTCTTATCATTTCAGACCTGTATGACTTTCTTTCCTCTGCAAAACACATATTTTAAAGAATGTTGTTAACCGCCTATTGCATTGGTTACAATAGTAGTGAATGGGGGACTGAGCTCTTCTGTTATAAAAAAAATCTGAATATCTTCTTTCGTGTTCTGCAAGAGAAAAAAAATCATACAGGTTTGAAATGATAAGAGGGTGAGTAAATGATGACATAATTTTGAAGGTGAACTACTCCTTTAAATTTCTGTTAGCTGCACAAAAGGTCGCAGCTAAAGTATGTGCTGTAGTGACTCCCCCCTTTCCTCAAATCATATGGCTCTTTGTGTTTTTTCTCTGACTTTGATTTAAAATTCTTTGTTGGAGACGAGTATTTGTGTCATCTGTCTGTAAATGCTACGTTGTCTTCCCTATTTTAATCTATGGACATGACATTCACACAGTTCTCGTGTGGCTTGGTGGCGTTAAACACAAGTTATGCAACATTAACGTGGTCGTCCACATTAACATCACAGTGGACTAATCGCAATATATCAAGGCTTGTGTCATTTTAAAAACAATGTCTTACCTCAGTGGAAGCGTGAATGTGTTTATTCCTCTAATCTGTCTGTAGCGCTGAGCCTCGCACCGCGAAAATGCGCTTGTTTTACGCAATGTTTGATTCGCAGCTAACGTTAAACGAGCAACGGCTGCTCGATGAACGAACACCCTTATCAAAGATGACGACATTATTATATTTCGTTAAAAGCACGTCGAAATGATGTCCGCTGCTTTATAAACTTTATCTTAATTTAAAAATAAAATGTCGACTTATGCTGTGTGTCTCAAATACGTCTCTCTGTACGTCGCCCTACTAGTGGGCAAAAGTTAGTGGGCGTGCCCAAAGATTTCGGTTGGTGGAAGGAGGTTCCGCTTGTGATCTTTGTGGTCCAATCGTTGGTACCCCGCAACGCGTCATTTCCTTTGACTCGTTTTAACGCTAAAACTGATTCTTGAAGTTTCGGTAAGTTTTCCTGCTGGTAATGTCACGAGTTACAGATACATTCAACATATTTAACAAATTCGTAATGGTGTATTATTTTCGACCGGATGGTCAAATTAATATTTTATGTGACACTCTTTCTGTGCGGGTTGTACTGACACACGATCATATTTACTGCCATCTGGTGGTTGAAAAGCGCACTCGAAAAAACCGCGTCAGGACCTTTGGGTGTGAAGGTTTAAATTGTTTTGTCACGTGAGTAAAACAGACTGCTATTAAATAACAATATAGAAACACCGTGAAAAGACAAGGCTTTTAAGTAGCCTACCAGCTATGTAAGGTAGTTGATGAAGAATTCAATTGTGCTCGAGGAGTGAGGACCATTAACTGAAGAAAGGTTACTGTGTTGGGGGTTGTCCTTCTTTATCAGTCAGATCAAAGTCTCTGATCACATAACGCACGTAGTTTTTTGCCCAACGAAGCTTCGGACCTCAAACGATCACGTGCGTATGACAACTAGTTATTCTTCAGTTATACAAGGGTGACTTCACCTAAAAATAAACATTCTGGCATCATTTACTCACCCCGAAATTTGGAATATAACCAAACAGAACGCCCATTTACTCCCATACTAGGAAAAAAACAATGGTAGTCAAAGGTGCCCCAGAACTATTTGCTGTCCGACATTCTTCAAAATACCTTCTTTTGTGTTCAACAGAACAAAGAAATGTACACATTTGGAACAACTCGAAGGTGACTAAATGATGACAGCATTTTTGTGTATCACTTAAACATATGCATTCAAGTTTGTTTAATCAAAGAGGACACACTACCAATCATGATGTCAAGCCACGAGAGAAGCCCGGCAGGTCTCAAACTTCTATGTAAACGCTGTTTTCTGCGTAGCCGGTTTATTACTATGCATGTAAACAAGTTAAAAAGTTTTCATTTTAAGCAGATTTTTGATAGATATACGTTTATTTTGTGCATGTTAACACACATTACTCACTGGTTTGCTTATGAACCATGTACGCGTACGTTTTATAATTACAGATTCTTTGCACTTTACACACTAAGACACATTTTTTATTTAATTCGTATGACAAAATATAGAACATTTTCTACGCACTGTTGATAAATGAGGCCCCAACTCGCACTTTCCCCCTTCATGAACATCAACTTTTGCTACACAATAAAAACACCTTTCATGGTTTGATCGATTTGAACAGTCAAAAACGATGCAAACATAGGTATTTTGAGTTTGTTATAGTAAATTCCTATGGAGATAATCACTTGCTGCCCTCCATCAGCACTTAGCGCAGTGCCGTCATTTCATGTGCAAATGACCTAATCACATACAGTTAATGTCCTGTTCCAAGAAAGAGTTTGAAAGCAATGTTGATAATCACTGCTATTGCGCATTTGGACTTTTGACTTAAAACCATGTTGTCCCGTAATAAAATGTACACACCCAAGAACATCAGAAAACATTTAATCACAATGCATAGACAACCTGTTCATCAGGTTGCACATTATGACATTGTTAATGTTGTGATCGATTCTGATGTCCTTCACAGCTGCAACAGCGATGAAGGAAACTTAACATCACTCCAGAACAAGTCCAATAGAGAGTCAACAAGCATCACAGCTGTGATTCAATCAAGATTCAATTTAAGAATTAAGTGTATAAAATGATTTTTAAATGTATGCTTATTAAAATTGACCACAAAAGATCACAGATCACAATAGACACTTATCAGATGTGTAATTTTTACTATATGGATCTGTACAAGTATAGGATTGCAAAGGTTTTTTTCATTCCATAGAATACAGACCCACAGATCTGTAAACAGTAAGAAGTGATTACTGTAACAGAATGGATTAAACATGTTGAAATGACTTTCTTCTCAAACATTCTCTACATTTAACGTCATATTGTTTTAACTTTTGTATATTTTGTAAGTTGGAAATGTACCAACAAGAACCACATCAAAACTGCAACTAACATCCTAAAATGTGTAGACAGTTAATCTACTGACTCTGAGTGTTAGCACTGGTCACGATGGTATCGAGTGAGCTGCAACAGCAGTAAAAACTTCACTATTTTGTCAATATCACCCCTCATAAAGAAATGCAACAGACAGTCGGCAAGAGGGTTGAGATACAAGAGACAATGACAAAATATGTAAGCGTTATAGGCAACATCCAAATGTTCATAATCCAGCACACACCGGGTAAACAAAGTTGTAAATGAAAGGGGGGGATGAGAAACGTGTAGTTGACCAGCACAAGTGACAGGTTGCGTAAAACAACTGGGCGCTTTTTTGAGGTAAAGGAAATTGCATGTACCAGACAAAAATGGACAGGATGATTGTCACACACATTGGGTGACATTGATAAACTCTGAAACGGCTGGTATTGCATAAGTCAGGGGCACTAACCAGATGATCAGTGTAACTGTGCGGGAGGTTTTTTACCGTATGGTGAGATCTATACCAGTGAGGATGACAAACCAGAAGGTATCTTTCAAATGCAATACATGTCATGAAAAGCAGGTCCACCATCAAGTTATACTTATACGCATGCCACAGTGGTTTACCCACCAATGAAGTTGTTACCAATAACATCATAACACTGTATGAAATCCGAAATAGGCAGATGTATCTCGTAAACTGAACCAGCATGTTACGATATGACAAGAGAACACATTGCAAACAGGGTTAAAAGAACGACTGGAATTTCAATGACAGACACAACCCAAATGAATATGGCTTCTGGGTATCCTACATCTTCGTAAATCTTCTTTACAGATGATTTATTAAATACAGCCGAGCTGTTGATGCTGAAATGTGTCATGGTCTCACAGTGACTTGACAGTCAGCACTGTAATAATAACAAACCTGACCGTTTTTAAACATTCCCGTGTCACTCATTTCTGACTTCAGGCAGCACAACATGCAACCACTTTTAATGGATGTTTGTTGTACCACATGCATTAACGTTTACTCATGAATCAAAACAAAGACATATAAGCGAAAAATTTGATGACTTGATCTTACCTGGATTCAGACTGTGTGTCCGCTATCAGAGCATGTTGTTAATCGCTTCATAATGCTGTTTATGAGGAGTTTAAGGATGTGTTCTAAACCCACATGAATAAAAAACAAGCGACTTTAAATGGAAAGTGGTTACGATAGTGAGAACATGAGCCTTTTATGGTACAAAAACGTTATGCTACCTTCTCCCCCACATCTGAAGAAGCATAGTCCACAAACACAGTTGACAGAGTACACTTTTATTTGGAGAAATCAGCAAAGTTTTAGGGCACTTCTGAAATTGCATTTTATATCTCTATTACAAGGGTGGTGCAAATAATGAGCATGTATTATTTACTAGGCATGAGATTTGCTTCATTTGGTTTTATACATAAACTTCACGGTGAAATGACTTAAAGTATTAGATCAATTTGAGAACCCATTTATTCTTCCGAGTGTTTTTGTACAAGATCCTTTCAAATTTTCCGTCATTACACTATGGTTTCTTCAGCAATTATAAGCCATATTCACATGCAACAGCATTGTCAAAACTTGTTTAAAAAGTCTTAAAAGCTTCACTAACAACTTGGTTGCATTTTGAGTTCTTAACAGTACATTACCAATAACACAGTCGATTACTGCTAATATATAAACATTTAGGTCACACCAAAATGTCTGAGATACAACAGAAAAATGACATACTGTAGGCTATAGATTGGTTTATTCCTTTGAAAGTGGACATTTGAAAATCTGCAAAGAAATCTGTCACACACGCACACCAGTATATTTGTATAGCCTACTCAGCAACATAATCGAATAACCTGATAATATAATGGAATGGCGTCCCCTTGTGGTAAAATTATTTAACAACTGCTATACTTTTACATTTATGCATTTTGCAGACGCTTTTATCCAAAGCGACTTGCATTTCATTGTACTATACATTTGTTTCTAACTATGTGCAAACTATGGAATTATTTTTGTGCCAATAAAAATGAACGCAAACGTAAAAAAATGTACAATGAGAAAGAAGAAAAACAATTTGATAATGCAATACACTCAATTGCTCAAAGTGTCAGATTATCAAAGTGTTTTTCTTCTTTCTCATTGTACATTTTTGTTCGTTTTCTAAGTTTGCGTCCATTTTTATTGGCACAAAAACCTTATGACCCATGACCTGTGTTGCCATGCTCTAACCACTGAGCCACAGTAAAGAAAATACTCTCCTTTCATACTTCACTTTACTGTGATGCGTTTATCTTTTTACTGCTCATTTGCATTGCAATTGTTAAAGAGCGATTTTTGAGTGATATGTTGTTATCTTTGTTGTTAATTCAAAGGCAAGACAACTACTGATGCCAGGATACATTTCTGCTACATATGTATACAGTGGTTGTCTTGACATGAGTATCACCTTACCTCAGGGCCGGATTGGGACTCATTTTCAGCCCTGGAGTTTCATGCCTTAGTCCGGCCCACTTTAGTTTACGACTGACTATATTAAAATAATGATAATTAAAACCTAAGTCTGCAATAGCGCACTGTTCTCTACAGCCTTGAATTCATTGTCATTCAGTGAAAATACAGTAGCCTAAGTTTTGCTTCACAGTGAAGATTTATGAGAACAGTAAATAGCCGGACAGTATCAGAATCTATTTTCTTTAAGAATTAGTGTTCATAAATATCCAAACATTGAAATACGGAAAAAAATATAAATTACAAAAGATTAAAATAAAATGTATTGCACTGTCTAATGACACTATAATTTATTTTAATGAAACGTCTGTTTTACAACTTCAAATATTTTTTACAAATATGAGAACATTAATTAAATAATAAAACTATTTGACTGTTATCTGACTTTTTTTCCACAATGATTTCTAATGATTGTTTCATCTCTTTTTCCTCTGCATAAGTGTAGCTTCAAGGAAACATGGACAACCCTAAAACATTAATTAACGCGGGCTTCGAACCGACGTCGGTCCGAATGTGGGACGGGTGCTCTAACAATGAGCTACCTTGCAACTATTGAGACAATTTTGTTTTGCACGGCGGCTAGCATCTTGCAATGCTCCTATTCCTAAATACCTTAACGTTAGCTTACCGGCCGTCTCCTCGTCTTCATTTGTTTTGAGAAAAAATGTGGTCGGCTTAGAACATTTGGCCGCGTCAGTTTCCAGAGCTTTCTTGCTTTTTATTCTGGCCTTTTCAGCGCCGCCTTTGCGCTTTCTGTCATCCATTTTTTTTTCTGACGGTTTTTTATTTTGAGCAACTTGCAGTGGCGCTGTCGGGGGCGGGGCCAGGGAGTCAAAAGATAATCACGTCATCATTAACCTGCAGGCTGCGCTCTGAGTTGGGCTGCGAAAAAATATGAAATAAAAAAGAGTGGGGCTGCGATAAAATAATAAATAAAAAGATTAGGGCTGCTGTGAGTGAAGGCAGCCTAGGGAAAGCCACATTTCAACCGTGCCATGACAATACCGGCCCTCGCGGCCAAAAAAACTGACCGGCCCACCGGGAATTCTCCCGGTGCTCCCGATTAGCCAATCCGGGGCTGCCTTACCTACATTAAACCTGTTCTGCCACATAGTCTGTATAATATTTATTTCTAACCTTTTTGCTAAGCACAACACCAGAAAACAGTTCACTTTTTCTACAATGTCTTGGCGTAATAATTGCATTTAACAGACATCATACAATAACTCAAACGTGCTGATTTAAGGTGTCCAAATGTAGTTTATACTCAAAGAAACCCCGACTAGCCGCGCGTGCGCAAACAGAATCAAAATAATGATGCCGTGGCTGGTCTTAGTTGAACCGCGCGCAATAGGCGGGGTTTGGCGAAATATCAGCCAATCAGAGGGACCCACGACCAATGGGCATGATGTCTGCTAGCCTGACTGCTGCGCGAATACTCAGCGTGGCTTTAGTTAGTTTATACATTGAATCAGGGATTTGAAAGAGTCAATAAAAAGGAAACATGGTTACCATAAACCCAACAGCGCACAAATTAATGAGTTACGTTCCCTTTTTACTGGTTTTGATCGATCTTCGATTTGAAGGTAAGCTATCGGTTCTAATGCTCATTGTTAAAAGTAACGTTTTGTAACTAAGTGTGTAATGACGCGAAGTTCGTCTTTTTAATTATCAATAAAGTATTAAGCAATACATTAATAAATACATTGTTTAGACAAAGTGACTGTCTGGTTGTTTCAGTGCGCGAGATGTCAGTGAGTGAATAACAGCTGTTTAGATGTGCACACGTCATACACATGGAAAAACCTGACATGACAAATCTGTCAAGAAACCTGTTAGCCTTCTTTTACGTTTTAATAATGGCGATCGACTGCTGTCTGCTTACGATTTCTCGATGTAGCTTGTGAGATTTTACTTTGTGCATAGTGGATTTTGTCTTAACTTTTTAACGATTTTGGCTCAAATAAATGACGTTTATTCTGATTTCCATAGATTTAGTATACTTTGTTTATTCCATTTCTACATTAGTGAATACTGTATTATATTCATTGTCAATACAATTGGAAACTACTCATGTCTACTCTTCTTTTATAAATGAGACATCCCTTACTGTACTTAGTTTACATCTGACATGAATTTCAGGTGTCAATGGTGGAAAGGACGGTGGAGTGGAGAACCATCTTGAAATGGGGAAGAAGCTTCTGGCCGCAGGGCAGCTGGCTGATGCTCTCTCTCATTTCCACGCTGCTGTTGGTGAGTACTGGAACCTCCAGATCTAACAGCTTGCATTTGATATCGTGTCAAACAAGCAATAGTGCATTCTCACATCTTTGTTACATCTATACCTAATTTTCCCATGTGCCTGTTAAATTGATCAGATGGAGACCCCCAAAATTACATCGCCTATTATAGGAGAGCAACTGTGTACCTAGCCATGGGAAAATCGAAATCTGCATTACCAGATCTCAGCAAAGTGATCGAACTTAAACCTGACTTCACATCGGTAAGTAAAAAATGAACACAATTTGGTCTAATCCTGGTTGGTTGGTCCTAGCTGGTTTAAGAAGGTTTAGCTGGTCTTCCTACCTGGCCAAACTAGTGTAGCTGCTCTGACCACATCCATCCCCCCCTCAAAAAAACTGACCAGCAGGTTTAAATTGTTTTTCACCAGGTATGACTAACTGGGTTGAAATTGTAATGATTTATCATCACCAAGAACAAGAAATATGCCACTGTTCTTTTGTGATCCACAGGCGAGGCTTCAGAGAGGAAATCTACTACTGAAACACGGCAAACTTGATGAAGCAGAAAGCGATTTAAAAAAAGTGGTGAGTGACATTTGCATTGACCTTCGAGATTATTCTTCATCAATATATGCAAAATCTGTAAAAGTATATGTCTGTAGAAGGATGGATATCATTATCATTACAACTATTGCAAGGCTTTCCAGATCGCATAACACCTGACATTGTGTCACCTAGAAGGAAACGCAATATTTAGCTTCTCCTGTAATTACTGTACACCTCCCTGAAGTGCCGTAGTATTCCTTAAACATTGATAATGTCTTTAAATTCCCTCTTCAGGGTATAGACTCGCATGAGTCAATTAGTGGGGTATATTATCAGTGTAATTCTCCCAAAGGCATTCACTGAAGATCCTTTGTTTTTGTTTAATATGAAGAGGAGTGCAGTACTTCCTGTTGCTGCTTCTGCTGTCGGGCATTACCTGTTGGACTCATACGTTTTTGTTCGTCTCTCATCCAGCTCAAATCAAATCCAAGCAGCAGAGAAGAGCAGGAGGCCCAGAGCCAGCTGAAGAAAGCAGATGAAATTCAGAGACTGGTGGCTCAGGCTCAGAGCGATTTCAGCCGCAAAGATTACATTTCTGCCACCTCGTACCTCGACATCATCATCGATGTGAGTTAAGCAGAAAATGTCCCGCACAAATGTTTATATTAGACTTAGAGGTTGTATTTGCTTCAGGTGTTCTATGCTGCCTTTGTACTGTTCTGGGAATAAAGCAATGTTTTGGGAGAGCTCTCCATGTTTGTTTGTTTGTTAGATCACAAGCATTTTCAAACAAAACAAATATTATGTTAAAGGCCAGTGTGATCTGTTGACAGAAATGGAATATAATATACACAAATATGTCTTCAAATGTGTATTAAGAGCTTACGTAATGAGGCATTATGTTTTTATTACCTTAGAATGAGCTATTTCTTTCTACATACACCGCAGGTCCCCTTGCAGTGAGAGGAAGTCATTGGTGAGTGTCACACTCATGACTTAAGTATCTGTTATTTACTGTCTTGTGATTTTCTTAAGACATGTGTCTGGGATGCAGACTCCAGAGAGATGCGTGCCGAGTGTTACATACAGCTGGGTGAAATGGGTAAAGCCATCAGTGACCTCAAAGCTGCTTCAAAACTGAAAAGTGACAACACTCAGGCTTTCTACAAGCTAAGCTCCATCTATTACAACCTGGGAGACCACGAGATGTCCCTGAAGTAAGACATGGGGTTATTATTAATGCATTAAGACCGACTATAGTAAGTCTTATTGTGAGATACATAGAATGTGTTTTGAATAGAACTAGTTGTTTTCAAAATAGTATGTGAAAAAGTAGTATGCATGTAGTGTGCAAGGTTTTTTCTTTTGCATTATAAGTAAACATGAGGCAGTGTCCAGACACTATTCAATTGGAACTGGTTCATTAAAAATGTTTATAGGTCATGCAAGCCAAGCAAATATACTGTATAAAAGATAGCACGAAGAGTATAGCAGTATGCTATTCTGAATATAGCCTAAATTTGGACTATGCCTTTAAAAACCCAGATCCTGATCTAAATCTCTTGTTTTGGTGTGCAGTGAGGTGAGAGAATGTCTAAAGCTGGACCCTGATCATAAGCAGTGCTTCAGCCACTACAAGCAGGTTAAGAAACTCAACAAGCAGATCCAGGCCGCAGAGGAACTGATCGATCAACAGCAGTACGTCACAATACTATTATATAACTAACCTTCAACAAACATAAATGTTAGGTTCTGTAGACATATACTGGCTTAAATGACTTGTCATATTTTGTAATTGTTTAGCAGGCTGTTACCTCCGCCTTTGAATCTACATTCACCCTTTTGTCATTCAAACCTTTGACTTTCTTCTGCCGAACAAAAAAGATCACAGAACTGGCCCGCATTCGTTTCTATAACATTCTTCAAAATATCTTATTTTGTGTTCTGCAGAAGAAAGAATAAATAATGACAGATACACATATTTAACCACTAAAATACACCACGCCCACTCTCTGCATGTTTTCTGTATACATCCGTTTAAATGATTTACAAAAGGTCCCCATATTCATTTTCCAAAGAACTAAGCTACTGAATACAGCCGTTTAGAAATTAAGTGTTTTTTTCACAAATCTACAGGTACAGTGATGCAGTTAGTAAATATGAAGCTGTCATGAAGGCCGAACCAAATGTTCCTCAGTTCTTACTTAATGCCAAAGAGCGCATATGCCATTGTCTGTCTAAGGTAAGAGTGAGCACCCTGACCACCAGGTGGCACTGTCTACTACAGCTTACACTTCATTCATGTAAAATATATTTTAGTGGTGTAAATATGTTTTTTTTTAACAGGACCAGCAACCTGCCAAAGCCATATCCGTATGCAGCGAAGTTCTGAGTTCAGATCCTCACAACGTTAACGCTTTGAAAGACAGAGCCGAGGCTTATCTTCAGGATGACCAATATGAAGAAGGTGGGTCTGAATTGTATTTATCAAAACAATTTTTGGTTTTTAACCATAATTTGAAACGTAATGAAACACCAGTTTAGACTATATTAGACTATGTTACTATTTAATATATTAAAATGTTATTTTGAAATTAGTTGTCCTTACAATAATCCTAAATAATCAAAAATCAGCTCAAGACAGACATATTTGGCCAGTGGCGGCTTTAAATTGTATTTATTTATTTTAAAGCGTGGTGTTAAATATCCCCTTGGTAAGAATTGAGCCCATTGGTCCATTTTGATGTTTTGTTTTTAAACATTGCTTTGAAAAAACTGGTTGGATAACAGAATGTTGTTCTCCTGCAGCCATTAAAGACTTTGGGACTGCTAAAGAACTCACCGAGAATGACCGTCAGATAAAAGAGGGTCTGGAGAGAGCACAGCGACTCCTTAAACAGTCTCAGAAGAGAGATTACTACAAGATTCTGGGCGTTAAGAGGTTAGATATTAGATACTGCAATTTGGCATATTTGTATTGTTATGAATGTCTTATATTCACTCTTATTAAACGTGGTTGCAGGACTGCCCAGAAAAAGGAGATCTTGAAAGCGTACAGGAAGTTAGCACAGCGGTGGCATCCGGACAATTTCCAGAATCCAGAAGAAAAGAAAAAGGCAGAGAAGAAATTCATAGACATCGCTCAAGCCAAAGAAGTTCTAACTGACCCAGGTAAAAAGTCTACAAGTCTGGTTTCAAACCAGTGCGTTTTTGCCTGCTTTTACTCTGTTAAAGTAACAGTTACACAGTAACAGTTATTCAAGACGATGATTTATGCTGTCATGTTCGTCTTGTATCTCTGCAGAAATGAGGAGTAAGTTTGACCAAGGCGAGGACCCCATGGATCCAGAGAGTCAGCAGGGAGGAGGGCATCACCACCACTTCCACGGAGGATGGGATAATTTTCACGGATTCAACCCTTTTGGTTCTGGACCTTTTAATTTCAAATTCAATCATAACTAAAAGGTTCAGCTGAGAGGACATATGGAGGATTGACGTGTCCTGGAATCAGCCAATGGAAACCGAGACGCTGATCCCGCCCACATGCTTGGTTCTATCATCAAGTGGCTTAAAATGCCCATGTGATCCTGTTCAGTGGTCAAGTGATCCCACTTGCTGACTGTCACTCTCATTTGAAGAATTTGTGTTAAAGCAAATCCCTTTCAGGGATCTTATAACTGTCAGCATAAAGGTGTATTTGCAAAGCATCGTCTATGCTCACACGGACCTTTATTCCCAAGAATAGTATGTACATAGAAAACAAACTATTTTTCTATGAATCAAGTAATATGTAAATACTGAAATAAAGAGATATGAATGCTTATTTAAATGAACAGAGACGTTTGTCAATTTGCATTGTTGCATCCAAGTTGTACGTCACACTCTAAAGAGAGACCACAATCCAGTACCTCATGATGTATTTTTGTAGGCTAACCCGGAAGTAAGGGCCATGCTGGTTCCCTCGATCGAAAGCCTATGCATTTTCCACATAGACTGGTGGAAGATCATAAAACATAAGATCTGTGATTAACAAATGTTCATGATGTTTACATATTTTGTCTATCAAGATCATCTTTATAGATTGACACAATAGTTGCTATTTTTGAAGCCGAAATACAATCGACAGAACTAAATGCGAACATGAGGCTACACGTGGCCGCCGCCACCAATCCTCCGACAACTTTATCAAACTTTATTAAAAATGTGTTCCCTGGCAAGTAATTACTCCGTGAATGAACCCCCAGCAATTATTTTAGACATTTGTGCCCATGTTGCATTATTTGTGAGATTTGTGTGAAGATGTAATGTCCCCACCAAAGGAAGTAGATTTTAGGAACTTGTTAGCAACCGCCGCTTTAAAGACACAATAAAGGTTTAAAAAATCAAAAGCGGGTTATAACTGGTGTGTTTCATGTCATAGAATAAAACGTGGACACATGTAAAGGTTTTGTTAGCAAGAGACTTATTTCAGGCGAGTTACCAAAAACCCATACAAAAAACCTAGACTTTGGGTCGATGGAACCGGAAGTCTTAAAATGCTAACTCACTTCTGGGGTTGGCATACAGTCATCTATGATGTGCTCCATAGATAGAAGAACGAAAAGACATTTAGAACAAAGTAAATAGATTTTAGCAGCATCTAGTGGTGATGTTTCGAATTGCAAGCAATGGCTCACTCCACCCCTCCCGATTGAAGCATTTTCGCTTCTTTGCCGAAGGAGATTGTCTGTTAAGGGCTACTGTAGAGACAACATGGCAAATTCCATGCAAGGTGGCCCGTGGTGTATGTAGATAGAAATAGCTCATTCTAAGATAATAAAAACATACTTCATTATATAAGGTCCTTATACACCTCTGAATACGTTACGTTCATTTGACTGCATTTCTGTCAATAGATCCTCTAAAAAACTACACACTAGACCTTTATCATTTAGTAGATTCTAAAAACAGTCTGCCATAAATCACAGATTATCTTTCTCAGAATAAAAATATCACTTTATTCCTGAGAAAATCCACATCCTTTTATATTCCAGGCATTGTAAAAAATGTTTGTATGAGCAAAAAACAATACAACCAATAGCAATTTAGTGTTCGAACTAAGGTAGTATTTGTAGTGACAGTAGGACCGGTTGACTAAAGCTGTGACTGCAATACAGAATGTATGCTTTACTCTGCAGTACTTTATGACTGCATGCCATGGACTATGCTGGAAATTGTTCATATTGTTCAATTTAGAGTGCAAATTCAATACATGATTTAAAAAATGTATTCAAAAGCCAAAAACCCTTCATACTGTATGTGAACAATGATGTTGAAAGACAAAACATGGTGACAAAATACTGAAACATAAAATCCGTTGTGTAATATATTGCAAAACAGCACATCTGTTGTCTTGAATGGAGGAATGTGCACAGTATCGACATTATTTTTCGTTATAAATATGACATACATTTATAAACCCGTGCCATTGTAAGATCATAGACTGGCCAAACATAGCTCACAACACAATGTCTAAATCGTTCCTGACAATGATACAAAAAGCTGCAGAGTGTATTCGCCACAGTTTACATCAAAACATCAGAAAGGTTGATCCTTCATTCAAAATGATATATACATCACCAAAAATGACATGAAGTTCTTTAAAAACGTTTATTTTAGTGTATATTTCCTCAGTGTTCTCTGAGCTGCAGTGTAACGGTGTGTTCCGGTGTGTTATGTTATAGAACACATCTCTGTATGGCTGTCGAGTTCAAGCATCTCAGGAAGATCATGTGCTAACATCAATCTCCCCTTAGCCGCTGTAAGCACTCGCCTAAAGTTCGTCCCGTTGAGTACCTGTCAAAATACACATGATGTTTAGCAACTGCGCTGTAATGGCACCACATTGATCATAGATCTGTAATTTCTGGGTGAACTGTCCCTTTAAACATCCAAATACTGGGCTATATGACACATCTTTAGATTGGATATTGCAGTTCAATAATTAGAGTGGCCCGAGTACAAAGACTAGTGTGGCTCATTTAACAATTTCAACAGTAGAGATGTCATAGATGCCACAGTAATGGCGGCCTCTATAGGTTAACGTGTATTACATGTGTTTTGTTTTAAAGTAGTTTTAATGTATGCGCATACAAATCTTCAAGTATTGAGAGTAACTTGTTATATGTTGTGATTGTATAAATGGAACAGCATTGTTAATAATTGTTCAATGTTATTGTCGTGCATTTGTACCAGTGGGCCGCGACGATGAGGATGGGCTTTCTTGTCGGCTTGTTTTCTCTTTCTGCTCATTCACCTGCCTCAGAAATTGCTTTATCTCATTGTCGTACTTGGACCATTCCGGAACGATCCTTACTGCTGCAATCAGCTTGGGCTCTTTGGTCTTTGGGTTATTGCACTGCAATAAATCAACACAAAGCAAACCATCAGTTTTGGCAGCAAAACACTTCTTTGAACGGCAGCCTGTTCAGACTGTGTCTGGATGACCTTATTTAATTTCGTGAACCCTCTTGAAGTGAAAATTGCCAACGCTGTTCATCTATAATGGAGTTTGAAATCAACACTTTAATGACTTGTGAGTCACAAAGCTCATTTTTACAACATAACGGCACTTTCATTGCATCAATGCCACGGGAAGTTGGGAAAGTTAGAGGAGGAATGACCCATGAAAGTAAAAGCACATCAGGACTGAAAACTTCAGTTTGTTTATAATCCACTACTAGATTTCTATGTACACCTAAAAAAATCTGTAAACCTGTTAATCGTTTACAGGGTAGATGCAAAACATGAATTTTAATTTTAAGTCATGATAAACATTTGATAAAATTATGTTTTACTTTAAATCTTGTAAACCCAAAAGTTTTCTTTCATGTCAAATTAAATCATAAGCAATTTATTGCTGTATAACAACAGAACAAGATAAAAGAGATAAAAACGTTTTATATATATTATATATAACACAATTATATATATATATATATATATATATATATATATTATGTACGGATGCTGAAAAATTTAAGAAACCATTTTCAAGATTATTTTCAGTTTCCCAAATACGCTATTTATAAGTGTGAGTTTTTACAACATGCAACATTTTTGTTTTAATTCTGTGAACTACTAACAATATTTCTCCCAAATTTCAAATAAAAACATTGTTTCTATTTATCTGCATTTATTTGCAGAAAATGAAAGCTGGAGAAACAGGTCATAATAACAGAAAATATGTTTTGTATAATTTCAAACCTCAAATTCTGCAAAGAAAACAAGTTCATGTTCACTTTTAAGCAATACAAGAGTAACATTTGTACATGTATTTAGCAAAAGTAAGACAAAAGTGAAAATCTTTTTGATCAGTGTTTGTGTCTTGTCATGCTGTCAATCTTTTACATTCCTGTTGGATGACTTTGTTTGGACTGTCACCTTAAATCCGATTTATGTGCATATCCGATTTAAATCTTATTTAAATAATTTATTGTCCACACTGTGTATGGCAACAGTTCAGTTCCGTTTTAAATGCATTTTTTTGCAATATCTGATTTGGTTGCTATGGCAATGACAGGGAGCGTTGAACTTCATGCGTCGCTGTGCAAGCACATTGCTCTGTGTCCCTCTTGCAGTATGGTGATGTCATATGCTGATCAGCGCTGTGTAGAGTCGAACATGGCAAATCTTTCCACCGCACCGGATTACCATGTCTAATAAACCAGCTGCTGAAGTGTATAAAGCGGGTATGCGTGGCTTTATTCAGTGCTCGCGTCTCCTCCAGTACACAGACAACACCATAGCAGCCTTATATCTGCAAAGACGTCTGACGTGCTTGAGTTTCAACGTTGTGTTTCACGTGGTGCAAGAACGTAAGACAAAAGCTACTCAAATCCGATCTGAGCGATCAGACTGAAATGGATTTCCAGAAGTTCAGGATTTCAGACCACATATGAATGTTCACACTTGCTTAATATGATGGAATTTCAATTAGATAAGCACATAAAATGGATTTAAGGTGACAGTCTGAACAAAGCCTTGAGGTTCGATTGTGTTGAAATGGATTGGAATGACCACAATACATCTAGAAATGCTGATTGAATGAAAATGATCTCTTCCCACAGCGTTACAACTGTATTATGCTCCTAGACAGCAGGTAGACTTGTAATAGTCCATGAAGGAATGAACCCTTTCAGTAAGTCTGAATAAAAACAAACCCATATACCCCTGGAGCAAAACAGTTTAATGACAACACTTGGTATATATAAATGAGGTGAGAGTTTTGAGTAGAATGACACGGTCAGCATTCTTGGAAATGTGAGTGAGAGAGCAGCAGATCCGAGTCCATACACTGAACCTGTGCTATGTCTGTTCAGCAACCCGTTTCTAAACTCACACCCATTTTCTTTACAACAGTCTCTAATGAGACATTTCCCTCCCCACCTCGGAGGAGCAGCCGGCAGGGAAGGAGAGGGTGTAAATGAGACTACTATTTTTGTCATTCTGTGCATGTCTTAGCCATAGTGGAAATGAAGAAATCTGGATAGCATCCGCTGCAGGCACTTTAACCACACATCACATTATCAGGTTTTCAAGGTGCTCTTTTGTAAAACTGTACCAAAAAGTCACGGATTTGTCTCTGCTAAAATGGCGAGCTGTACCAAACATATTGTTAAGTTAAGCTTGAGGATTTTAAATATCTAAACTCTGTAATGGATTGAAAAACATGCAAGATCAATTAACTTTATTTAAATGAACAGTCACAAATCAATTCATGGTTATGCAGTGAAAGAACACAGTTGTTAGTGTATCTTCAATACTAACCAGATCTATGGTCTTGGCACTCGTCTTGGATTTGTCGTCACACCAGGTTTCGCACCATAGCCACTCCTGAGGAAGGGACTTAATGGCTACTTGATGGATCATGTTGTTGGGAAGGTCCTGTTACAAAAGAAACAGCGTTTTGTCTACCGTAATTCTCACGTTTGTTTCATAGTGGAAGTGTCCGGTGATGTCAGGTACGTACCTGGTCCAGGTTGGAAAGACTGTTGGGATCTTGGCTTAAGGCTTGATACTGTCCTCTGAGCCTGTCTCCAGCTGCTATCTTTCGGAATTTCTTTAGGTCAACCACATATAATGCACTGGAAAGTAAAGTCCACAATTATTGAATCTATGTTAAAATATTTGTGAACACATAGAGAAAAGTGATATTCTGTGATCTCAATGATTTGTTTCTGGCGCACCTGATGTGGTATCTTCTGTGTCCAAGATGGGATGCCCAGTAGCCGGTCTTCCAAAACCGGTAACCTTCCATCTCTTTTCGGCTGTCACAGAATGGAGTATATCCATACGGAGCGCCCTCTAGATCCAGATCTTTCAGCTCTTTCAAATCCGCCCTGACAATCTGAATACAATACACTTAGCTTCAGAAACCAAAACACTTCAAAGTAATAGTTCGCCCAAATATTTGTATTCCGTCATTATTTTCTCACCCCCTTTTCAATTAAAATGTTTATGGCTTTCTTTCTTCTGCAGAACACAAGAAGATATTTTGATGAAAGCTGGTAACCGAACACACAGGCCCTCATTCACTATTGTATGGACACAAAACCAATGCAAGCGAATGGGGGCCAGTTAACAACATTCTTCAAAATATCTACCTTTGTGTTCTGTGAAAGAAAGAAAATCATACAGGTTTGAAATGACAAGAGGCTGAGTAAATGATCACAGATTCACTTTAAAGGAACAGCTCACCCAAAAAATGCTCCCCATTGACTTTCCACAGTAGGAATAACATTTACTATGGTCAGTGGGGACCATTTTTCGGTGAACTATTCCTTAAATGAGTATAATAAATATAGAAATGTAGAAAATTAGATAATAATAATATATATTTTGAAGTTATATAATTATATATATTTTTGAAGTGTTATGTGTTCAATGAAGTGAGATAATAAGACAATAATGTTGAAATTTGGACTTTATCAGCACCAGAGCATTACAATGTTTAGCTTTTTTAATTTATGTTCAGTGTATACGAAGCAGATTGCTAGTAACTCATTCTGTGGGTAACCATGTGTAAGTTCACCTGATCAGCATCAACAAAGATGATCTTGTCCACAGCCAGAGGAAACAGCACATCCAGGAAGAGGATCTTATAACCCCAGATGATGCGCTGCTTTTCTGTCTGCTGGTGAAGCCAGCGAGGCCACTTATACTGAACCAGTTCATACTGGAAACCATACGCCTTTGCCATGTGAGCAATAGTATCCTGTACAAATACACAAAATGCATTAGAATGAATGTAATTTTACTTTATTAAGCTCATCACGACAATCTATTTATTTTAGGTTCCATGTTGGTGCATGCAAGGTCTGGCGTAGGCAGGATTTCACCATCAGCATAAAGTTTGGTCCACTTTGCAGCTTGTTTTGGCCAAGAACCGCCCACTCAGACAGGAAGAGACCGTCTGACTGACATGTAAAGTGACCGACTTATGTTTATTTATGTGACAAGTCTAAAATCTCAGACACAAAGCAGAATATTCTTCCTTTTGGGGCGGAAAGCTTGTCTCTTTAAAACTGCTACTTTACAGGAAATGGAACAAAATTGTGTATTTAAAAAAAGTAATACTGTGTTTTCAGAAATTTTGATTACAGTATATACAACAGTATATACGTACAGTATGGTATTTTAAACAAAACTATGCGCAGTAAAGTGCATCACATATAACCTATACGTTGTCACATGAAGGGCTATATAAGTCTTACCTTGAATGAGGGGGAGAGGTAGTTTTTGAGAAACCAGAACTTGACTGGGGTTGTCGTGTGTTGAAGGACAGAGAGCATCATTATTCTATAACAGCAAAAAGGAAGCAGCACAAGGCATGCGAGGATGAAATACAGAGCTGACGCAACTTATTGTCAGTGTTTTTTCATACACGTGGGTGTCTTACCTCAGGAAGCGCTCGTATAAATGTCCAGAGGCCACAGAGAAGATGTTGAGGACATCTTTCTTCTTCTGGTCTCCTTTGTTTGCACTCGGGACACCTGCAAAGCTGTAAAACACACACACTTATTTTAAAACCGTGACCAGATTAAAGACCAAATGCGAGTACAGTGTCACATTTGCAAGCACAGCATCAGAGCTGTTGTGCTGTGTCCTGTGAATGTCATGACAGGAATACGTAAACTACTAGTTGTTAACTGACTGTCATGACTCGGCTATTGTAGTATAGAATATATATAATGTACAGTATACATCCTATTGCTGGTGACAATATAATTTATGCATATATATACACACTGATATGCATTCATACACATACAAGTGACAACTGCTTTGAGAATAGCAGTTTCTGTAATGCTTCTTTCTGATGATTGCATTATTTTCTCCTTATTTACTCAATGCTTCTTGTGTAGCTGTTATGGTTTAGCTAAGACGGATAATAAAAACAATCAAAATGTCCTGACATGGTCCACTGGTTAAAACAGGTCAGTGTTGTGCTTCAGGCAGAGTTGTGGAAATTGCAAAGTCTCTCGGTCAGAAAAAATTATAATCAGGTTTAATCGGTTCAACAAGCACCTCAATTTAATAAAGAAGACCGAACATTGCCTTTACCTAACCAAAAAACAATCTTCATAATGTTTGCAATCCATGACATACAGTTCTCCCAAAAAAGCATCATTCAGCAGTATTTGAAAATGCATGAATTTCATTGGATAGAAAAACAAAATATTAAGAACGTAGAACTAACTCAAAAGTGTTATGGATATTAAAGGTCCAGTGTATGATATGTAGCGGCATCTAGTGGCGAGGTTGTGAATTGCAACCAACGGCTCGCTCCCTTCTCACCAAAATCATTACATTTCAGCATCTATACAAGGAGTTTAGATTAAGACAAAGCCTAAATTATTAGACTTAATATTATGCATATAGACAACTCAACAGATATATGTTACGAAGATGATCAGATTCCTAAAGACCTCAGCCTACATCCCTGCCATACAAAAATCAAGAGCCATCTGTAGCTTTCAACAACCACTCTAGCCAAGATCTCACCTACTGCTGCCTCTGCATACATTTTCACATTAAAGCTGATTTTGATTTGATTTATGTAACAAGCTTTACGCCATGAAACAGCGTATAGCTTTCAGAGCTTCATACTTTCAAAATACAGAGGTTTGTCCAACAAACGGAATCAAGGAGATTAAACTGCAGAGTATGAGTGTTTTCAAACAACTTTCCAAACCTTTCCAAAATCAAGCCCTTCACTAAAGGCAAAGTCATTGAAAGAGAAATGATGGTTACAAACAGAAATTGTTCCGTGTCATTCGCTTGAGAAAGAAAGAATGTAGAGATTAAGGTCCCTACCTTTTCTCCAAAGAACTCCACACACTTCACAAAGAGACAGCAAAAGAGACAGATCACAAAATTGTATTAACAGTGCTGTTAAACACCAGAGCCCACATATATTATAGAGTTTTCAGAATAAAAGTCTGCAGAATGTACTGCACTGAATACATTTTCAAATATGCCAAAATATTTATAGCTCATGTAGGGAGAAAGAAATGTTCAGAATTTAGTAACAACAGATGCGCAATTTGTGAGGAAATCTGCAGCCGTTTACAAGCACAGATTGCAAGCGGGCTTAGTCACATACAGTGTGCAGAGTTCTTGCAGACCACCGTTCTGTTAATGCAACACCATCACTTTGAGATTATTTTAGCAGTCAAAGCCTGTTTTCCAAAAGTACCGTATAAAAAGTGACAGTAAACCTGGAAAGTCTGGCCAATGTGCGGCACAGACATGAGATGACACCCTTTCCAAAGCCTGGTGAGCTATGGTATACAGATAGCATCCTAACTGTCTGAAGTCACAAAAGACTTTACTTAACAAATCAAGTTACAGCAGTTTTTCTCTCGGTCACACACCCCTTTAAACCCATAAAAAAAATCTGGTGCCCACACAAGAAATAATTGCGGACGTGCCACACTGAGTTATAGTGTCTTTTACAAACATCTCACATGTAGCACACTCCACACGAAGCACACTATAGACGCGACTAAAGCTAATGACTTTTAAAACAGACATTTTTTATAATGAGCTACTGTATTGCTATTTTGGCAAAAGTAAGGTATCTCAGAAGGCAGCAGCTTTTGCTGCTTATTATTTGGAATAGGCTGTGTGTCTAGAAGGCGTGTATGATACATTTTGTAAATGCCATTTAGATAGGCAGCACACTAGGTTTTGGAACGGAGCTTAGTGTACAGCTTGCAAAGTCCGACTCGCCTTGTTATGGAGTCCCACAGCCCTTTGGATTCAGTTTCTTCACTTAGCAGATCTTCATTGAGTTTTTCTGGTTTCTTTTGAACCTAATATACAAACAAAATGAATTTGCATTGCTCACCTCGGTTGGCGTTTTACAGAGAAGCGCATCAAATGGTCATGAATGGATTTAGTGCTACTGTAACTCAAACACTTACTCTCACTTTGATGATCTTGCTGTGGAAGCTGTTAAGTACCACGATGACATCACCAGCATCGGCAGGAGAGTCTGTCCCATCATGCCTAAAACACATGACATGTTTCTTCTCTGAATTCTAAAACAAAATCTAGATTTCAACTCCTGAAGGAAGTGCTAGCGCTTGTTAGTGGTGACAGAAAAAAGGAAAAGTTTAAAAAATGTAAGCTTAAATACAGACGAACGGAGGTAGCATATACTTTATGCTAATATGCTAAAAGGTTGCTTTTGAATTTATTGCAGAAAATGAAGACGAGGCAGATGTGGAGCATTTTTTGTATAAAGTTGAAAGAAAAATGCCGTGTTAACTTTAAAGCATGATAAAAGTGCAGTTAACGGTAAATGAAAGCCTGGATCCGTTAGCTTTCACTTTCTAAGCTGAGAATATAAGTGAATCACACACTGGAGAAACACTGAAAGAGTCAGTAGTGTGTGTGTGTGTGTGTGTGTGTGTGTGTTTAAGATTCACACACATACGGTTGGTATCGTTTTGTGCCAGACCACAGAGTGTATGAATAATCATACTGACAATGTGAAAAATGACACTTTCTAACTTTAACTTGCATGAATGAGGTATACATTTTACAGTCTTTACAAGACTTTTAAAAGAAGGCACAACTGTGCTGCCATAAAGAACTGCTAATACAGGCAGAATCTTGACATTGAGGAAATATATTAAAGATGACATAAACAGCATAAACATACGGTTTTGAATGCAATGCGTGTTTTTATCTTCAGCAATATTTGAAGAGAAAACACTCACGCTTGTATTTGATATATGTCCTCGGAGCGGCCTTCACGTAGCCTCAGGATCCAGGCGCCTGGGTTGGCCTTCAACTGGAAATAACCCTTTAATATACAGAGGACCAGAAGACTTTAATACAAGGACAAATGTGAGAGTCTTCATATTAATGCATACATTATATTTAAAGCTGCAATCTGTAACTTGTCTCCCTATCACCATTTGAAGCATAAAATCGCAGATTACATTCAAATTGAATGATATTTTTTGATACATTTTTATTATGAGGTCAACTTTGTTTTTTGAGGATCTATTGACATAAATGCAATATAATATACATAACTAGGTCTTCAGAGGTGTATAAAGACCTTACTTAAGGAAGCGTTATGTTTGTATTACCTTAGAATGAGCTGTTTCTATCTACATACACCGCAGGTCCCCTTGCATAGTATTGGACAAGATTTTTCTACAATAGCCCTAAATGGACAAACTGCCCTACAGAGCATGTTTCGTGAATATGTTATCTCCTACGGCAAAGACGGGAAAACATGATGACATCTTAGTCCTGTCTCAGCCCCCGTAGTGCCTCAAAAGGGACGGGAAGGGGTGGAATAAGCTGTTGGTTGCCGTTCGCAACCTCACCACTAGATGCCCTAAAAATGTTGTACAATGAACCTTTAAGTGATTTTGCTTCATGAAAGTTGCCTTGATACATATTTTTCAGCTTTAATATTTGTAATGTATGGTAACCACTTTCTAAAAGCAATAAGGTACAATAGGGTGTGCTTTACTGTAAATAAATCATGGCTGTAGTGCGTCTGCTTAAAAAAATATTTGTATTTAACCACCATGTCCTGTTGGCTTCCTAAGGACTACAATGCTGAAAGTAAATGTTTTAGATGTACTGTACACCACTCATTCCTTCTCATCTCTCTTTCCTCTAAATGTGATGTTCCAAACTGGTCCTATCCCCCTCTCAATGTCCTATTCATATACACTGAGGCATAAATCTTGCACCTTTGACATCTTTTCCACCAAATTCAGGCAGGCACAGTCAACCCAACTGCTCCAAAAACTTCCTCCTCCTTCCCTCCATCAGATTCTCCCATCAACCCACTCAGAAAAAGAAATTACCGGTATTGCTTTGTGTTGCCTTGCTGCACTTCTATTAACATTCTCATTGCTTTGAATAAAAGGATCTGGGAAATGTAATTGTTCTGGTTTAATGTGGCCTCTAAGAACCCAAACCGAACATGAGGGTTTACTTAAAAATCAATAACATCACAGAACATTTCTTGTCAAAATTATTCTTTGTGTTAATTGAATTCAACTTTTATTAAACCAGGAATATTGCCCCAAAATTTCAATTAGTACGAAATCACAGATTCCTGAAGTTATAACTCAGACAGGGGGTTCTAAAACCGGGGGCCCCAAGATGGATCCAGGGGGGCCACGGATTTTGTGGCATTTTATGAAATATAGAAATTTATCACAGATTATATGCACGTCAAAAATAAGACCACCAACCAAAAATTGTATGTTCCAGCATTGTTTAACTGAATATATACTGAAACTAGATGTATTTAGGGGGGTCACAAAGCAATGCACTCTACACAAAGGGGGCCTTACAACTAAAGTTTGAGAACCACTGCTCTAGACGACAGAAGATGAGAATGACCTCACCAGGTTGGCCATGACGATGGTGTCGTGCATGAGGGGTTCGCGACTCATGCCCAGTGTAAACTGAAGTCCTCTGGGAGGCTGACCTGTGGACAGGTCAAAACAATGACCCTCCAAGAGCAGGTACTCCAGTTCGTACTCCGCGTTCACTACACCGCTGACCTGAAAACAGACAAGATACGATCACTTTCTTTTTATTAGAAACGACTTTATCCACATCACAGTCTTGCCGATATTAAACACGCTTCTTTCCAAAGATGTTTGGCTGAGTGGGACAGCATCCCTTCAGTTATAATGAAACAAATAAAGACAAAACTGACATAAAATAGGAAATAATAAATAAAATAGTGAAATTACAAAGTACAGAGTGCAATAACAAGAAACCTTAAGATAACCACAGCCCAGGGTGAGGAAAAGCAAAGGGAATGTAATAAAACAGAGCGACTCGCTACAGAGTGTTTATATGACAACAGCATTAAAGTGGAGAGCCTTTATGTAATATATTACTTCAGAAATTTAGTGTACATCTCATTTGAACTGTGCTATGTACTGTATAGTTGCATTATCTAGATCCTCCATGTAACTGTTTCAACAATCTAAAAGCCCATTGTGTTGACCACTACTAAGAACTAGACATTTGTATCACTATCCAGAAAAGCTACATAAGATACATTTGTTCAAAACGCCTCGATATTGCACTTAGACTTCAAATTTATACCTCCTGTAGGTGGATGTTGTCAAGATCATACGGGTTCCTGACCGCCTCTACCATCCAGCTCTCCGGGGTGATCATATTGAGGGTGAATAGAGGAGATTCTGGGATTTCAGTAAAGCGAGCCATGGGGCCAGGGGAAAGAGAGTCGTTGCCAAAGAAGGAAACATCCGACTCCAAAACAAATCGATAAAAGCTGCAAGAATAACAATAACAGATTTTGATTTGCTATTTGATTTGGGGAAATTGCTGGGCATCAGTGATATTCAACCTGAATATTTTCTAATCACGACTTCTTTTTTTTAATATTAAAAAAAGCTTAATTGGTTTGCAGTAAAGCTAGCAAATGACTGCGCTTGGAAACTGAATGTTACATAAACCATTCACATCATAACACATTATAATAATTCTATGTGAACTCCATCACATGTGAATGCAGATGGGCCATCCTAAATTAGTGCCGCTGTGCTAAATATCTTAAATCACCTTTATTATTCTTAAATGAATAGTTTCTTAAATTAAATGTGTTAATAACTGAAATAAACTGTAATAATATATACGTGACTCTGTACATGAGAAAACATTGAGCTTTATCAAGACAACCAATTGATTCCAGAAGCCCCCGAGGGCAGTTCAAGTGGGCATTAAAAGTTATAAAAATCACAAACCTGAAAATTGTATTGCTCATTCTGCATTCTGACCTGACATTTAACGATTGAATGGTTAAAGCTATAAAACCATCATTAGGAGAAACACAAAAGCAAGGTGATATCTGCGAAACAGCACTAGCTCCTGTATGAGCTCTGTGTGTTTTTGTCTTCGTGTCCCTCGACTCTCTCACAGCTGAAGTTTAATTAAGCTCTTGCTCTCACCTCTTCAGGGGCATCTCAGACAGCTTGGCTCGACAGTTCATGAACACCTGCACTTTCATATTGACCACTTGACCAAGCACCTGCCGCACACACAGAGGAGACAGGCCGGTTATTAACCACACACAACAAACAACAACATTCAGGAGGGAGGGCTCCAGGCCAAGGTCCAGGTCACGCTCTACAGAACTGTGTCGACAACAGCATCTCGCTATTATTTTAAAGTTCCTTAGAGGACGTACTGTAATACGCCTTGCACTTGACATGTTATGGTGACCAGAGTTTTTCAATGAATGCCAAAGCTGCAGGCAGCCCTGGCAATGAATCACAGCTCACTGTACACTCCTGCCTGAGGTGTGATAGCATTTTTAATTGTTATGCTGCTAAAACCAAGCACCCTTGCAGACTCAACAACAGAAAATGTACATACAATCAGTAAGGGAGCTAACTTCTGCGCATCTCTGCTGAGAGGATCCACGATGGCAACAACGTCATAGAAGACCTCATCTTCCCTCTGGGCGAGATGTAGAACGCTGTTACAAGACACAGCAATAAATGACATTACATGTGTTGCAAGTTGTGTGAGTGAAGTACCAGATATTGCCAGTAAAACAAGCAGAAATGCTTGACATAAATATTTTTCAATCTGGTCCTCTATTTTACGAGGTGGCTAGCGCGTATAAAGTCACATGATGCGAATTGTACAAAAACATACGATTATTAGAAAAAAGCTATAAGATAAGATATTATCATTATTTGAAGAACGGCTAAAGAATACGCCATTGGCATTTTCTGGACCTACGTGAGTTTCTGTGAAACTCAGCAATTGTACGATATATCGTCCCAGCCCTACCCTATACCTATCGTCACTGGCGTGAAAGCAAATCATTTTAAAGCGTACAGATAAAATTGTACAAATCCAGATAAATTAACTGTGTCAAAACTGACCAGCTCTTTTGTTTAAATATCTGCTACATCCTCAGATAAACATGAAGGGTGGCCAATAGTTATGATTTGTGAATTTTAATAAAAATAACAAAATGGAGATATAATGGTGCAGTCCAGCAGAGACGATATCTGCTTACACGGCAACTGTTATTTTCTCAAGCGCAAATATTAATGTTATTGAATAATTTAGAGAAGACCATATGCAAGTCACCCAAAACATTTATACTCCAGTAAAGCAGCAATATTCCCAAAATCTAAAGTACAGTAATAAAGTAATCCTGCAAAATGAGCCCATACCAGAAAAACCTTTGACTTGCACTGACCTGTGTTTGTCTTTCAAAAGTTTGACATCTTTTCTGGCCTCTCCCTTAGGTGCTGCAGTAAGGAGGGCGCCCACTTTCATGACAAGATCACTGGCCCTGTAACATATGACTGATTAGAGAACAAACATAACTCTAGATGAATGAATCAAAGCAAGAATGAAAAAAAAAGAGTGTACTTTTGGCCGTCCAGGTTCATCTGCTTGATCTTGGCTTTGATCTTTTCAGATGAAGTGCGCAGCGTGATCTTCTCCAGCAAATGGAAATCATCCACGCTGAACTCTTCTTCCTCAAGTAGACCCAGAATCTAGAAAACACGTTAAACATGTTTTAGGTGAGGAAATAATTTGTGAGAGAAAGCAAGCGGATCAAGACAGATGCAGAGAAAAGAAAGAGACGTGGGGGGATCATTAGGAACACACTGCATCAATATATAGCGTTGTTTATTTTCGCACGTTGCATGCATTGTTTTAGCACTCAACTCGCTAAAGGGATTATGTAAATTAGATAACGGCACAAATGGCCAACAGTTTTGCGCTGAACGCAATTTGAAAGGCATAAATCCTGACCTTGTAAACTGGTTCTTAGCACTTGACTGATGCAGAAGATCTGGTACAGTATACTGAAACTGTAAACCACCAACGCAGTTCTGGCACCTTTTATTTTTTGAAAGTGCACAAGACTACATGCATGTGGATTTAAGCCTGGTTATAGACCATTTTGCAAGACAAATCCAGCATTTCTGGTTAAATTATTTGATCTATTTTACACAAATTAAGCTTTAAAGATGTTTATATAACATTATAATAAAGTTGGGGGGAAAATGAAACAGGAAGTTAATCTGGACAAGAGTTGTTTACATCTTGCAAAGTGGTTTGTAAGATAAACCTTTTAGCATTTTGTTATAAAAACTCTTAACCGCCTACTTGATGGCAGTAACATTTATAATATCAGGCAAACTGCACATTTTGCATTGTACAAATATTGATGTATATTAAAGCCTAATCACTGTAGAAAGAAGCTTTGTTTGCACTGTAAATCGGACCACAGTCAGATTTTTTTCCGACAATCCTCGGGACGTCTCTATGTCTACATGAAATACATGGTAATCTGTATGCATGTCAACAGCAGACCATTTTTAATGCAAAGCCACCTGCCACAGCTCATCTCTTTGCCAGATGGCCATTTCTTACAAACACGCATCATTTGGTTTCTAACCCTGTTAAACATTTGCTGTCACCTTGGCTTTAAAAATGAACGTGTTTCACCCTGAATACACCTTTTAACACAGAAAATGAAAGCTTATCACTTCGCAATTTCCTGTTAATCGTTTTTGCATCAGACCATCTTATTACTGTAAACAAACTCTCAGAGCAAACGACTGCATTTAACCTTTTACGGTAATAAGCTTGGCGCCAATTAAACTGTAGCCAAAATAAATTGACCGAAAAGTGAACTTTTTTATAGTATAAATAGTTAACACAGGGGTGATACAACAAACATTTATGATTAAGTCACGATTGTTGTGCTGATAGTATAAAATGACCCAACATTGCTTGCTTAAACTGTTTCTCTATATTTTTGCCATAAATCATTATTACAACTCACCCTTTATGTTTGTCACTGGGTTTTGCAAATATCTAACCAATAAAAATGTTTGTGTTACCCAACCTTAATATATAATTATATCCATTATTCAACAAAATCCAGAGATCAAGGTGTTATGGAACCATATTTCTTAATGGACAAATACAGATGTTTACTTTCGTTTGTGTTTGAGGATGATAAGGAACGCCAGTCCTGCATCGTCTGTATCCCGCAATGACACTGCTGAGAAAGAGTAGCTTTAGGAAACTTCATCAGTTCTATGTGACCTCTGCCCCCGGCAGCACTTGAAGCTATATAATTAATGCCATGCGTCATCTTTCTCCTCCTCTCCTCACAGGTGAGGACAAGCCGGGCAGGCCGCTTAATACGGAGTCGACAAAAATAACTGGAGCAGCAGGTAAGACTTTGCAGTTCAGACTATTTATCACCCCCATTGGCGCTACATACCACAGGTCATTATGTTATTAATGATTTCAGAACTCCTATGGAAATTTTCTTTAGGTGTTTACGATACGAGAGTGTGTTTGTGAATCTCACCCGGCCGTTGCTGACCAAAGCTCTCTGTCCTGCTTTCAGCTTCAATACATCCTTACAGAAATTCTGCTGGCTGTGGAGAAAATCGACTTCCATTGTGTTGAACTTCTTCTCAAAGGCGTCCTGGTCTATACCCTACAGGAGATCAAAACACACATGTAACTTTGGTTTGATATCCGAGTTGCAAAAAATGCAGAAAGAAACAAAATACCGGCTCATTAGCTTGTTTTTTGATAACACTGCAACAAGGAAATATTCAATCCATAACTTATTGACAACTAAAGGAGTACATTTGCAGAAATGCAGCCTTTTCAGTATTTTGAGTACAACATTAAATTGGCTAGACCTATGAAAAATGTGTCGCCATAGGAAATCGTACAGTGTTAATAAATCATTAAACATTTTCATTTATCAGACTCGTAATTAAAAATGGCTCCACTGTCGATAACAAATCTCGGGAGTATGTGTTTGCAGAGTCAGATTTTTAGGTTTCCAACATTTGGTCCTTATGAGAGGATGGAAAGTGCTAATATCAGCACAACACGTCTCCTCGCCATCCAATAACAGAGCCAGAACAGGGCTCACGCATATTTCTCAGGGTACCAAGCATTTCTCTTTTTGCAACTAACAACAATAAACCGCATGCAAGAGCTGGGATAGTTGGAAATAAACAGAGAGAGGAGGAGAGAGAGACAACAACATAAGCAGAAGATAGAATCAAAGAAAGCCTCTCTACGTGCCTGACAGATCCATCAATCTTTCTGAGAATTGCAATACTGTGTCGATAAGTCCCCAGATTCAAAGCGGAGCGGTTCAAGGTACAGGGCAGCCATTCCCAGAATGCAGTTTTGTGTGAGTCAGACAAAATGATGTGTGGTTGAGAGGTTTCAATCGAGAGTCAAAGGGGCTGTGATCTTGTGTCATGTTTTTGTGGTGATGTCAGGAAGTACCCGTAAAAGTTGTGTGCATCTAATGCGACGAAATGTCAATGTTAAGAGGTCAAAATAAATATAACTGTATTACGTGGATGACAAATAAAATAACTGGATTTCTATGACTACTTCGAAGACTACTGGAAGACAAATAAAATAACTGGATTTTTATGAATCTTGGAAGACTACTCCTCAGACGGAGTTATTGTTCACAAACATTGAGATGACTTTCCTTTAAGCATAATGCTTGCATTTACTCAACATGAACATATGAAATAATCTTAACATAATATTCACACGAGTGTTTAGCCTATGTATGTTCTATAAAATGGCTTATATTTGAAGTCTGCTTTATTAGCGGCTCCATGCGTTCTTCAGTAGCCTACTTGTTCTGTACTTTTTGTCCATTGCTTTCTATTCGCTTTTTTGTTTACACACATTGCTTCGCTTTATAAAAAACATGATATAATGTAGGCTATCTAATCTTGATTGTTGATTGGCAATAGGCCTACTGTTATAATAACATAAATCGCGACATCATTTAAAAAAGCAATTATTTTTTCATTCAAAATCAACAAATAATGAAGCATTCGTTTTTAAGCTTTTAATTAATTGTTGTTAAATATTTTAAGTTTCATGATTTCAGTGTAATATAAACACTTTTACTAAAATTGTATTTAAATAAATTTGATTACTAAAATGTAATTGACTTTTTTTTCTTTAATTCTATTTTACTATGATTTTATAAGGTCGTATAGGCTACATATTTCAAGCCCAGGCAGAGACCAGCCAAAGCAAACAAATGTTCATCATGTCACTTCTTGCAGCCGGTAAACGATCAAGTCAGGGTTGGCGCATCTGCAAATTCAGAAATATTACTGATTATAACGCAAGGAACACATATGCCTGTTTTAGCAACATTAAATATTTAATTTGACAGTTTGATTAATACATTCTTTAGTCTTTCAAATGAAGGCTATTACATATGCCCTACACAGTTTTTGACCGCCTTCTGGGCCATTCTTAGTTTTAGACTAGTCGACTACACGGTTACAAAACTGTCAAATCAGGCGTAGGGCACATCCCTAATATATTTGGACACGTTTACCAAGCTTGCTGCTTTTCTTTTGGATGTTGTATTCCTATTTGCCCTTTAATTTTGAATGTCAAGCTAGTGAACTTGTTGTTTTATGATGCAATTGTTGCCCTGATGCTGGAATTTATACAAAAAAATCACTAAACTTGTGAATAATTTGTTTGTTATTTTGTTTTACAGGGTTAGGAAATTATCGTTTAAGGTGAGCATACAGTTGCATACAGTTTGTTAAGTAATTCAGCAATTTTACCTTAGTATCGAATCGGTACTCTGTATCGGCCAATACTGAATCTCAGGTATCGGAATCATTTTCGGAAGCAAAAATGGTGGATCCGAGCATCCCTAGTATCGGATCTGTTTTTTAAATCTGGAATTTTATAACTGATACACGTATAGAAGTGTGTGTGTATATATTTGCCTTTTAACAATGAATTTAAACTTAATTAATGTATAGTACAATGCAATGTAAGTCGCATTGGATAAAAGCGTCTGCCAAATGTATAAATGTAAATGTTAATCATGATCCAATCAGATTTCAGTTATTTCTTCGTAAAATTAATTAGTTGATGAGTTATATAAGAACCTGTAATTTATAAAACACTTTCCAGCCATTTAGCTTAACACAGAATGACAGTAGAAAACATGCTATTTCAAATGGTATATATTTTATAATATATAAAAAAATTAGATGGACAAGAAAAAATAATAGGGAAAAGAACAGGTGTCTCATAAATCTGAATCCTCCAAACGTAATTCAACATTATTCAGCCACTACATTTCACACTCCACTGACCTGTATAAGTAAGTGCTTAATCTTGGTGCCCTGATTGAGGAGCTCAACGTTTTCCTCTTTGAGGAGTTTTAGTGTGAAGTCGAGTGAGTTCTTGCTGCTTTGGGTGAGGAGTGATGCCCAGACGGCTCGGTACAGAGCGCTGTTGTCCTCGGTGGGCTTTCCGCTGGGGTTATTGATCACACCGATTCGACAGCTGGAGCCGCTGGATTTCTGCAAGCAAATACTGTGGATTTAAAACTCTCACATAAAACAGCACACAACAACAGAATATTGTGCTTCTGAATGTGATATAACGGAAAAAATGACTAATTACAGCATAAGACTATATGTTACAGTTTGAATGTTGAGATGTTTACAAAAGTCTTGAATAAAAAAGCATGTTTTGTGACATGAAATCACATATTTTCCTACATCGGTCTTATATTCCTATATAAAACTACTTTGTTTTCTAACAAAACAAAACATACAAATGTAACATCAACATCCAGAATAAACATACAGCGCACCATCTGGAAATCATATCTTTTTTGCATTGTACCCGTAAACATTCATTAATATCTAAACACCTCTAAAATCTGTTCATTGTTTAACATCTGACTAAAAATGCATGATAATACATAAATGCGTGCAATCAGGAAATTATTCTTATGGTGTTGCTTAAAGTGACAGTTCACCCGAAAATTAAACCTTTGTCTTCATATATTCACCCTCGGGTTGTTCCTAATCTGTGAAAATTTCTGTGAACAGAAAGATATTCGGAAGAATGCTGGTAAACAAACCGGTCTTGGCCACCATTGACTAGGATAGTAGGAAAAATTGCTTTGTAAATTTCTTTCTTCTGTTGAACACAAAAGAAGATATTTTGAAGAATGTAGGAAGGAAAACAGTTCTGGAGCACTTTTGACTACCATTGTCATTTTTCCTAGAATGGAACTCAATGGTGGCCAAGAACAGTGGTTTGGTTACAAGAATTCTTTCTGTCTTCATCAGATTAAAAACATTTATACAGATATGGTACACCTCGATGTAAAGTAAATGATGAGAGAATTTTTATTTGTGCGTGAACTGTCCCTTTAAAGTTGCTTTAATGCAAACAGCCACCCTAATTCCAACACTTGTGCACCGCGTTTAGAAATAAACTATACAAATATCATATGTATGTGTGCAAACTAAAGGCAATCCATAGCACTTCATTCCAAAATCTATCCATTAAAACATCACTTAGATTTTTCTGTAGCTTGTTCACTACCCAACACCACAAGAACGCTCTTGAAGATGAATTGCTCTCAAATAAATTACAACGATGTACGTGACTCTCTAAAGATGAGTTTCCTGTGGATACAGCTAATTGGAAATAAAAACTGCAGTAGTTCACCATATGTTTCAAGGCGTTCCGCAGCAGCAGCCTCCCAGAGGCCCGTTCAATATCCGCAATAATCCACACGGTCACCCCATACACCACCTCCTCCTCTACAGGCGAACAAAAACATGACATTATTGCATTTCTGAAGAATGTCTGGGCTAAAGGAATTTTGCAGTGCAGTAGAATGTGATGCATTATGTTGTGAGGTATTACATGTTTGAAAAAACCTTATTAAACATCAGACATTATCACTGTATATTATGCTAACAGTAGAAGAAGTGCGTCAACAAACGCTTCATCAGTGGCTGCTTCTTTATGAAATCAAGCTGTCTAGATAAAGACGAATGACATGAAATAGCATGCTTGCTAGGCAGTAAAAGAACAGCGCTACATTTTAGTGTCCCGTGTGAATGGCTATGCATCTTCCGTGCTGACTTTGCAGCAGCTATAAATTAGTAAAAATATCCAAGAGATGATGACCGATCACAATTTAGTATGCAAATTGATGTACGCGAGAAGACCTAGTGGAATTTATAGACAGCTATTCCAATGCTGTCATCGCTGTTAGTCAAATGTAGAACACTACATTAACGCAGGCAAACCAAACATTTTAAAAACATAAACTGAATGTAAAAACCTACGATAAATGCTTTCAATAAAAAAAGTGTTTTATACGGAATTGTGTCAAAACTGTTCCAACAATCTCCACCTGACTTACCGTCCCTGATGAAATACTTCATTCTTTTAGAGACAACTGCTGTTTTGTCCTTGGAGTCCAGGTAAGAGAACATAGTGGTGTCATGCCATCCATCAGCAACTATTTGTTAAATAATCAAATAATAATCAAAAACGTTCCATAAGAAAGGATATGAATTGTGGGAGTGATGTAACAGTGACAATTACCTGGTGAGGCAGTGAAATCCAGATATCTCCTCTCAGAGCTCAGAATCAGTGGGTTGATACGAGGAACTACATTGGCCTGCTCCATCAGAAAGTCCACCACATCAAGACTCTCAGTGATCTGACCCTGTACATGACAATAAACAAACATTCTGCAAACACTGGCTCAATCCTAGTTTGCCTTTTTCCATATTTAAGTACTTTACCATGAAGACAGCTCTCTGGAAAAAGTTGGTCGTTTCCATGATGCGCTGCAGTAGAATTGTTTCCAGCTCATCAGGGTCCATCTCTTCACTGCTGAGTGGAACACCATTAAACAGACCCACCGGTAGAGCTGCTAAACCACTCTTCTTGTAAAACACTCCTCCAGCCTAAAGCAACATATAAAAGACAATATGTTTTCAAACAAGCATTGGTGACAATTTTACTATGCTATGCATTAAATATATTTGTTAACGTCTGGAGATGCTTTGCATTGTCAATTTCAAATGCAACTAATATAATGCAGAGTGAAATATCTTTATTAACTGCAACTCATAACATTGGCAAAGAAATCAACATATAAATGACTTCCATATAATGTCTCTAAAAATCAAACAGCAAGAATTCCATTAAAAACAAAACAGAAGCTTTATCTGGTATACCTTTACAGTGCATCCAGAAAGTATTCACAGCGCTTCACTTTTTCCCACATTTTGTCATGTTACAGCTTTATTCGCAAATAGATTTAATTAATTATTTTCCACAAAATTCTACAAACAATACCCCATAATGACAACGTGAAAGAAGTTTGTTTGAAATCTTTGCAAATTTATTATAAAAAAATAAAAAACGAAAATAGCACATGTATAAGTATTCACATCCTTTGCCATGACACTCAAAATTGAGCTCAGGTGCATCCGGTTTCCAAAGATCTTCCTTGAGATGTTTCTACAACTTGATTGAAGTCCACCTGTGGTCAATTCACATTGGACATGATTTGGAAAGGCACACACCTGTCTTTATTAGATCCCACAGTAAACAGTGCATTTCAGAGCAAAAACCAAGCCATGAAGTCCAAGGAATTGTCTGTAGACCGCCGAGACAGGATTGTATCGAGGCACAGATCCGGGGAAGGGTACAGAAACATTTCTGCAGCATTGAAGGTCCTAATGAGCACAGTGGCCTCCAGCATCCGTAAATGGAAGTTTAGAAACCTCAGGACTCATCCTAGAGCTGGTCGACCGGCCAAACTGAGCGATCGGGGGAGAAGGGCCTTAGTCAGGGAGGTGACCAAATGTACCTGATGGTCACTCTGACAGAGCTCCAGCATGTCTCTGTGGAGAGAGGAGAACCTTCCAGAAGAACAACCATCTCCGCAGTACTCCACCAATCAGGCCTGAATGGCAGAGTGGCCAGACGGAAGCCACTCCTCAGTAAAAGGCACATGACAGCCTGCCTGAAGGACTCTCAGACCATGAGAAACAAAATTCTCTGGTCTGATGAAACAAAGATTGAACTCTTTGGCCTGAATGGCAGGCGTCATGTCTGGAGGAAGCCAGTCACTGCTCATCACCTGGCCAACACCATCCCTACAGTGAAGCATGGTGGTGGCAGCATCATGCTGTTGGGATATTTTTCAGCGGCAGGAACTGGGAGACTAGTCAGGATCGAGGAAAAGATCAATGCTCCATGATGAAAACCTGCTCCAGAGCGCTCTGGACCTCAGACTTCCAACAGGACAATGACCCTAAGCACACAGCCAAGATAACAAAGGAGTGGCTACAGGACAACTCTGTGAATGTTCTTGAGTGGTCCAGCCAGAGCCCAGACTTGAACATCTCTGGAGAGATCTGAAAATGGCTGTGCACCGATGCTCCCCATCCAACCTGATGGAGCTTGAGATCTTGCAATGACGAATGGGAGAAACTGGCCAAAAAATAAGTGTGACATCTTGTAGCTTGTAGCATCATACTCAAAAAGACTTGAGGCTGTACTTTGTGTCAAAGGTGCTTCAACAAAGTATTGAGCAAAAGCTGTGAATACTTATGTACATGTGGCGTTTTAATTTTTAATAAATTTGCAAAGATTTCAAGCAATTGCAAAGATTTCACATTGTCATTATGGGGTATTGTTTGTAGAGTTTTGAGGATAATAATGAATTGAATCCATTTTGGAATAAGTCTGTAACATGACAAAATGTGGAAAAAGTGAAGCGCTGTGAATACTTTCCGAATGCACTGTAAGTGAAAAAAACTAAAATTATTGTTTACTCACCATCTTGTCATTTCAAACATGTACTGTTTGTATTTCTTCCGCAGAACACAAAAGAAGATATTTTGAAGAATGTTGTTAACCAGCACCCATTGACTTGCATTGGTTTTTTGTGCATACAGTAGAAGGGTATGGGTGCCAGTGCTTTTCGGTTACCAACTTTCTTCAAAATATCTTCTTTTGTAAGTAAATGATAATCGAATTTTCATATTTGGGTGAACTATGCCTTTAAATTACCTTTCTGTTGTCATCATAGCTTGAGTCCACTCCAAGAATTCTGGCAGCATTTGCTTTAGGAAATTTCTTTTTTAGATAAGCAGTGATCGTATCCATTGACAGAGTCTTACCGACTTCTACTCTGTTATATATCTGCATGTGAGAAAAAAGAGCTCACTAGAATTGAGCAGTATAACACAGTCTCAGAACACTACCAAAACCATGCACAACCTTATAAAGAGATCTCATCTTGAACAAAAGGCTATGAACAAAATGTATCAGTTTTGGTGCAAAGAAAATCTGTGTTGTTGTCAAAGGGAACAACTGACCCTGTGTCTATGTATAGTGGCCGATTAAGTGCATCTTTTTACTGATGAAGGTTTGGGGCTTACACAAATCCTGGCGGCAGCCTTTCGTAATATAAACTGTGCTTTCAAACATCATACTTAAAAGCAATTTAAGATACTCACCGACAACATTGACGTGAAAGCTTGCGTTTCGTCATACTCCTCTGAAATGTAATTTAACAGCCTAAACAGAGCCACACCTGCATCCAAAAATCCATCTACAATGTCATCTGTACTGACAACCAGCACAAATCCAATCCTTAGACACAGAAACATACAATCATGTCAATGTTTTGTACAGTGTATGATGCATAAAAACAAACGCAATACATATGCTGAAAGGTGAACAGAAAAAAATAAGTAACATAAGGATTGATTGTTGAATATTAAATAAGTACAGAACTGATTTATTATTTTAGATTGGAATACATTTTTAATATAAGAAACAATTATTTATTTGGAATAAATAAGAGAAATTGATTAAAATAACAATTATTTTTAAAGGAAAAGTTCACCAAAAAATAAAATTCGGTCTTAATTTACTCACCCTCAAGTTGGTCCAAATCTGTTTAAATGTCTTTGTTCTGATGAACACAAAGAAATATATTTTGAATGCAGGAAAGCAAACAGTTCTGGGGCACTTTTGACTACCATTGTCATTTTTCCTACTAGTCAATGACGGCCAAGAACTGTTTGGTAACAAACATTCTTCCAAATATCTTTGTCTTCATTAGAACAAATAAATGTACAGAGATATGGAACAACTTGAGGGTGAGTAAATATATATAACATTTGTTTTTAACTGTGCCTTTAATTATGATGTACTAAAACTATTTGAATGCATGATTGACCAATCAAAATGAAGCACCACGTAGTAAAACATGTTAAAGGCACGTGAGACACTGAGCATACCTGAGTGGAATATTATGTTTATAAAAGAGCTCTGCTAATTTCACCAGTTCAATGCTTTCTTCTTGTACCGGGTCTAGAAACAGAACCTGCAAACCACAAACAACTCATCTGTCAATCATCAACGGCAGGATTTATTTCTATTCCATTCTCTTTATCCTAACAATCATAACAAGTAAGAATTATTGGGGTGATCTGACCAATTTCTGTACTGTAACTTATTCTTTGTAAAAAAAAAAACAGATGATGTCATTTGGTCCCCACTGGAAGAAAAGCACTAACCTGCTTATGCAATTTTAAGATATGCTTGAAAATAAGCTAATCGTCTAAAGAGCATAATGGACTGACATTTACCAGAAACAGCTCTGCATGAGAAATCTGGGAGCTCACAAAGTCAAATTTGGAATAAACAAATGCACACAAACAAGGTCTATAGCAGCTCTGAAGGAGTATTTCTACACAAGAAGAATAAATAAAGAGGCTGAACAAAAAGAGAAGAAACTGCACTAGTTAAACTTCGGCTCTGGAACTCACCAGGTTGTAGAAGTTACGGCGTATTTGTCTGATGACACCAGGAAACGTCGCTCTGAGAAGCTCTTGGACACTTGAGGGCCAGTGACGGTAAGTGGAGTCCTTCTCGATATCATTAACCCACTAGAAAGGGTCACAGACAATAGTGTAGTCTACGTGATACGCAGTTATACACCGTATACCGACTAGAAAACAAAGTATTTCCGTATACCCACTTAAAAAAAGCACGGGAGATCATGAAAGACCAGCATTTAAACTACACCATTTCTGTGTTTTCGTAAGCCTGCCCCTGAAGCAACTGCGCTTCGGGTGACGCTGCAATTTGTTTCAATATGATTTACTGTAATGATTTACTTTGACATGGCCATAGTCAGTCAAAACTATATCAGAATCTAAAGATTGTAGTTTCACAGGATATTCTTTTTCATTATGTTGGTTACCCTGCTGAAAAAAGAATTGTTCATGTAGCTCAGTGGTTGGTTAACAACACCAAGGTAGTAAGTTCGATCCCAGGGGATTGCACGTGCTTAGAAACAAAATGTAAAGGACAATGCAATGCAAGTCGCCTTGGATAAAAGCGTCTGCCAAATGAATAACTGTAAATGTAGAACCCTACCCAAAACACAAGAGATGCAGATGGGGATCAATAGAACACCCATTAATGTGCAAGACATTTTCTTCTAATTTTGTTAAATAAAAATGTGTGGTTCATAATAGTAATTGTAAACCAATTTTGATGTAATCTTATTTTTTAGCATGGGTTGGTTTATGTAGAAATAGTATATCACAAATAAAGGACTTTATAGCTGGGTTTTCACATGGATCACAGATGTGCCAGCTGATAAAACCTGTGCTTTAGGGATTGTGCTCATGGGTTGTCGATATGGGACGGGTGAGGAGGCTGGGGAAAATCAGAATATACTCACTACAAAAACTAGACTGGCCACAGAACATCACAAATAAATTAAATATTATAAAAACATGTCTCCATGGTGACTCCCAAGCATGTTACTTACTAATCATACTCGAACAATATTTTTGGTCTCACCTTTATGGCCGAGTGACGGATGTCCAGAGCGTAGCTGTCGTCCACAGTGGAAGTGGTGGGTAAATGCAGGAACTTATTGATGCTGCTTCCTCTGATGCCGAGGTTATGAAGACCTTCAAGTATCTTAGCCTCTCCTCTGAGAATATCCAGGATGCTACAGGGAAGACAAGTGTACAGCTATGTGAGCAGCACACATAACACATGATGAAGGAGCCTTTGACAAGTTATCAAAATATCAACAGCTGGTACCAAAACCAGGGAAATTTTTGATTTCTCAGTATAAATTTAAAGGGACAGTTCACCCAAATAATGAGTCTTCATTTACTCACCCTCAAGTTGTTTTAAACCTGTATACATTTCTTTGTTCTGATGCACACAGAGACAAATATTTGGAAGAATGCTTATAACCAAACCTATTATTGGCCACCATTGACTACCATACTAGGAAAAATTATAATGGTAGGCTAAAGTGCCCCAGAACTGTTTGCGTTCCTACATTGTTCAAAATATCTGCTTTTTCAACATTCTATGGTGCCCCAGAACTGATATTTGCTAATATTCTTCCAAATATCTTTCTTTGCGTTCAACAGAACTGAGAAATTCAAAATTCATGATAGAATGATAGAGTTTCCCTTTAACATTATATCCATACAGTTGAATTTTTTCCATTCCAGTTTCTAAATCTGTATTTTTCCACACACACTAGACTGGATTAACAATACATTACATTACAGGATGGTACCTCCAAACGGAAACAAAATCTCTGCAATTGGTGCACATTCATTCCACACTTCAGCTTTTAAATACAGATTCTACCTGAATGGGTCATGAAGGTCCAGGTCAATGTGTATTCCATTAATAAAAAGACCAGCATCACCAGGATGGATTCCCATTGAGTCACCAAGCCTCTGCAAGTAAAGATCAGGTCAGATAAATAAATAAAAAAGCTACATTAAGACATTCAACTCAAGGCGATGAGCTTAAATGCGTCTTGTTCTTTCATTACATGTTTAAACCACTTAGAACAACCTGTAACTTGATCAAAAGGTGCTCCATATCGAACCAACAACCTTTCATTTTTGCTTTACACACTAAATCTATGGTACACAACCCGAGAAAAAGTAGAAAGATACTTTCGTCAATTGATAAAGCCTGATGATTCTCCAGGCCAGGGCTATTGTAAGGCACTTGCCATGTTCGCATGTGTAGTAGCTAAAGTGACTTTGAAAAAGGTGATTTTTTTTGCACAATTTAATCTTATCAAACCAAAGTTAGGGTACAGTCCATATAAAGTTAAATTATTGATTGAAAATGCTATTTAATTGTGAATTATCTGCCTTTCACCATTCAAGGAGATAGAACTGATAAAACAAAACGAAAAACAAGCTTTTTAGCAGCAAACACTTAAGATGGGTTAGGTGCACTAAATGTGAAAAATGATATGCAATGCTGTAAATGTAAGATCCTGGGTCTTGTTTAGATAGATGGCATTATGGATTTTAGTTAATTTTAACTTCAAAGCCTGACTGTCCCTGCTAGGAGTCACGTAATGAGCCAAGTTCGGATCTTCAAACAGAACAATGGTGTAAAAACAAACATCAAAATCTAAACAAAACGAGTCACTAAGCAAAAGACCATGCTTCTGCCATGGCCATCCCAGTTCCCTGACCTGAATCCTATAGAAAATGCGTGGGGAGAACTGTATAGGAGAAGCACCAACTGGAGTTGGAAATCTAAAGGGTCTGCAGTGATTCTGTATAAAGGAATTGTCTTTGATCTCTTGTCAGGTGTTTCCTAAACTCATTAGGCATTATAGATGATTACTCAGAGCTTTTATCTTGACATAAAGAAGGTTGCAAAAATAATTGAATAGTAGGGTACGGTTATTTATGAGCAATGTGTATTAGAGAAAAACATTTATTTCATAATGAGAAATATCATGATTTCTCCTCCCCATTTAAAATTATTATTTTTGAGATTAAAATAAAAGATCCAAAAGCTTAATGATGCAGATTTATTTTTACAGCCTGCTTTGATCATATTTACCTATGGTATGAATAATTTTGACTTGACTCACACCTTTTGGTTCTCTTCTACCTCCTTCTTCAGCTCTTGGTTTACGGACACTTTCGTCAGTGATCTGTGGGAACAGTAAAACACGCACAGTCAGTACCAGCTCTTTCCAACATCCCAGACCAGTCATAAAAACTCATTTTAATCTCAGAAAACCTGTTCTGCCTTAGATGCCACATCTTCTATGCGGACAAACTGTAAAGCACAGTAACGCTGACTCAGCACATTCTCAACACCGCACGTAAAACTGTCTAGAGCAACAGCAGAGGAAAGTCACATTCACACATTAAAAATGACCTAGACGTTCTGCATATGTGTGCGTTCTTTGCTATTACACACATGAATGGGCAGGAGGAACCCTAGGAAGTTTCCGGCGGGGGAGACTTAAAGCAGAGAGAAATGGAAAAATTTGAAAATAGCTCAATTTAGCAAATAGTGTACATTGCGGCTCACACGAGGGTATATAGAAGTGCCGTTCTACTGTATTTGAATATTATAATGGAATGTTAACTTATGAAAGTAACACTTCAAATACAGTAGAAAAGTACTTTTATATACCACTGCTGTGTACCGCAATGTACAGCATCTGCTAAATGTAACTGTTTTCTCATTTTTCCATTTCTCTCTGCTTTAAAGACCAATGTGTAATTTTTGGGATGACCTATTAATAGAAATGCAATATAATACACATAGCTATGCCATCAGAGGTGTATAAAGAGCTTACACAATGAAGTTATGTGTTTATTACCTTAGAATAAGCTATTTCTATCTAAATACACTGCGGGTCCCCTTGCATGGAATTCACCATGTTCTGTCAGCCGTTGTAGTGTTTCGAAAGGGAGGAGTGGAGTGAGCGGTTGGTTGCAACTCGCTTTTAAGTCTTCCCAACAGGAAACTGCCTAGGGTTCTTCCTGTGAAACACGGGAGTCACGCATGCATAAAGCCCATTGTGGGATATTCTAAACTGTGATTGTTTACAGAGGGATTGCTTTAATAAATAATAATTATGTTATTCAATAAACACAATAGAAACAATTCAGCATTACTTCTTTACAGATAGACACATCTTTAAATATTTCCTAGGCAAGAGTAATTTAAAAAGAATGCATTCGTGATTCTCTCAGATACATCAAGAATGAGTTTTTGACTGCACCTGGCTCTGCTGGGAAAATTTTGGCTGTGATCTTGCATCAGTTTGAGGGAATCAAACTTTGGCACGCTCAGGATCCGAGATGCCGCCTGGAAACTGAGGTCTATTGGAAAGAAACAGAAAGTGTTTAAAAATGTGCTTCCAGAGGGGCCAACAAACCCTTGCAGAATCTGTATAAAGACAAACATTTATAATAAACCAATCTCATTCTGTAACTAATGTTCTTTAAACACTTCCTCTTAGAAAGTAATAAGCAGATGTATGTTTGATGAGTGGAAATACTACAACTGTGATTATAATTATTAAACTAATCTAAACGGTTTTAGGAAATTCATTGAGTTTTAGAATTCTACTCCACCCAAAGTTATTACAAAATCAACAGAGCGTTTCAACAGCCATCATGGAGAGCTCATCACTTCCAGTAAAGTAAATCGCTTCATTTGTCCATCAAGGCTGCACATATTTCGCTATTTTTTTCCTAATCTCACTGAGCAAAATTTAACATGAGATTGTGTTGAAAAGTCCAAATAGGAGCAGGACAGATCACTGCACCAAGCAAGGGGTACAAACTGCAACCTTCTCACTGCTTCCTAATTCATCAAATTGACAATTCACACCAGCCCATGAGGATCGGTTTAATCTTGCTGGACACCAAACAAACTGTACGATAGGACCATCAATAATAGCAGCCTGCCCACCTTGGAGCTCCCACACTTTTAGAGGAGTCATGTCATTGGTGCTTTCCAGAAGATACTTCCTCAGCTCGCCAAGTTCCTCTTGAAGTTCTTCGTGAGACTTTCTGGAGGTGGAGAAGGACATGTTGACACATAATGAGAGTTGGAAAGGATCTGCTTTTCTTGAACGCTGGAATTAACTTGTCAATAAGCCTTTTGTAGAATGCAACACAATCCAATATCCATTTTAATGTATGGAAGGTACTTATAGCAAAATGTAAAATGTCAGTGTGCTTACTTTAATTTCCCAAACAGAAAACCTTGGACTTCATCAATTTCATCTTCATCATCGGTGGTGACTGATTTAGAATCTATAAAAATATACAGAAATTTGGCAAAGATCATTTAATCTCTTCTATTTGTGTAAAAGGTCAAAAATGGCATTTGGCATTTGAATGTCATTGCATAATACCTTTAACCTTTGTGTCATCAATGACTTTGTACTCTGTGTTTTTAATAGCCAGTTCAACACCATAACCAGATAGCAGCATCCTTTGCTTTTTAGGCTCCTGCAGAGTGAGATTTGTTTCTTTAGCAACACATATTTACCATTATAATGTAGTACATACTTAAAGACATTTAAATAGTGTTCGTAATTCATATAAAACCAGGTTTAAGGTTATACACTTTACATGTAAAACTGAAATGCTAATACTCACCGCCACAAAATGTCGCAACATGTAAATAAGTTTGCCCTCCTGCGCCCGCTCAGACAGCACCTTATGAAATGTGCTGAATTCTTTGGTGCCAATTTCAGCATAAAGAACAACAACAGGCAGATCAGTCCCATTGACTCCTGGATACCGGTGATCAGACTTGTATAGGTATGGCCTTGGCCTGTAAATGAAAGAGAAAGATTATGCATGCTTACGTCACCCCAATAGAATTAAAAGGATACTTCACCCAATATGAAAATTTAATTTACTCACCTTTTCCAAATCTGTATAAATGTCTTTGTTCTGATGAACACCGAGAAAGATATTTGGAAGAATGGTTTAAACCAACTATTGACAACCATAGTAGGACCAAAACAATGGTAGTCAAAAGTGCCCCCATAACTGTTTGCTGTCCTACATTCTTTAAAATGTCTTCTTTTGTGTTCAGCAGAACAAAAACATTATTAAGTCATTTTTCCTAATATGGAAGTGAATGGGGACAAGATCTGTTTGGTTATAAGCATTCTTCCAAATATATTTCTCTGTGTCTTTATCGGAACGAAGACATTTATACAGATTTGGAGCAACTCGAAGGTGAGTAAAATCTGACAGAATTAAATGTTTTGGGCGAAGTATCCCTTTAAATCAAGTATGCCTACACGCCATATATGACTAATTTATACAACCACAATAAATCATTGGTAAGCATTACCTGCCTGCTGCTGCCTTCAGGAGCTTTTTTATGTCCTTGGTATTGCAAGCATGTTGACCATGGACAGCTAAGAAAGCAGAGCAGCCATCAGGAGGAGGTTCATCACTTGCTATCTAAAGAAAATGAGAAAATGATCAACATTATTGCCTAAAAAAGTAATCCACAAAGCAAATTAATAATGTCACAATTATGAGTTTGAATGCAATGCATTAATGTACACTCTGAAAATACAGATGAGTTGCATAACTTTAAGTTTGAATTTTGTATGTAATGGCGTACTTGTTGGAAAGCATGTACAGCTGGTGAATAAGCCCTGAGAGACAGAGAAAGCTTCAGAAGGTTGACCTGGAGGTCCGTCAAAAACTGTCCTGCCTTCTTGATGATCAGATTATAATATGACCTCACAGACTCTAAAGACAGAAGGTAAACATTTATTTAACTTTCACACACATTTCATGCGCATTACATGATCACGTACATACAGCTATTTTTGAATGTATATTTCCTGGCAATTTATTAAGGCAGCACAGCAATCATTGTAATAATAAACAATGCATGTACAAATGAAATATTATTCCATTAAACAAATAGACATCAACAAGAAAGCAACGAGAAGCCACTCAGTTCAGTTATGAGTCATAGCAGAGGAGAATTTCAGAAATTTCAGCCACTGTCTTTACCTCCATTTTTGTAAACAGTTAACTCCTTCACAGTATCGACAAACTGCCAGAACTTTTCATCACCGTCCTCTCTTATGAACTCACTGCAGAATATTAGATTTGCAGAACAAAAACAGATATGCAAGACAAATGTGAGGGAGTAATACATACAAACAAGAGAGCTCAAGTAATGGAGAGAGATCACGGCGGGTGTAAATCCAAGGTGTTGATCAAAATCAAGCCAAAGGAAAGTCATGTTTCTTTACTGCCATCAAGTTTTATTTCACACTCTCTGCGTACATTAGCAGGGAGGGACTAACCGCGAGTACACTATCACACGGCTGTATATTACAGGTTTTTGGCCGTATAAATAATAAAGCATAACCAGCAAGACACTAAATTCAATTATGATTCCCACCCACCTTGTTTCCAGCAGTAGAGGGGTCGTAGCCCATTTGGACTGAAGACTGGCAATTACTCCTTTGGATGCCGAGTGCACATGCTGGACCCTCAGCAAGACCAGCACAACAAAGACCACCCTCATGATCACAGCTAAGAGTAAAACCATACCACTTTATTAACATTGCATTGATTCGACTCAATTTTATAACAATTGGATACTGTCATTAAACAGCAGGCTTATCTCATATACTCTACTTATACTCATATACTTGTTTAATGTATTTTAAATTAACGGTTTGCTCTTTTAACATGGGCAATACTGGTCAAAAGACATACAGCTTTTTTGTAGTTGTACAGTAGGTGACACAATGTAAAGGTTAAACCATCTGACTTCCAGAAATAAACCTATCCTGGGTAAAAACAAAGGCAGTAATAGCTACCATATATTGATATTTAAATGTGTATGAATTACTGATCTGTATATATTAAAGATTTATTAGTATAGAAAAAAAATAATCCTAAGTGAAAACAAGCATTGCTACCTCAGCAAACGCCACGTATATAGAACAAAACGTTACAATGTAGTAAATAGCTCCGCAACTGTTACACCGCCTTTTGAATTAAAGCAGACATTAGCGTCATTCTCCGTTTTATGCTATGCACATCAGATGAAAGTGAATATCATTTTCAATGGTTATTGTTACAAATGAATAAACAACAAAATAGGAAACAACAGTCCCAAAACGTACAGTTTAACCCCCCTCGGCCTTTTCCCCGTAGAAACATGTCATTCAACAAGAACGATAACTTGACCAAGCTCTTACGATACAGACTGTGAATATAAAAACAAACAGCATCAGATGGCGAACCGCTGTATTACCCCGGTTACACAGGACGCCGCCATTGAGGGGTCCTGAAACTTTAATGTCCTCGTCCACCGTTGGAGAAAATACACATTTAATCCACACACATCACAATATACAAGATAAAATTTGAGCGGCTAATAGTGTATCATGCCAACTGTAAAATATCTCAAAACGTCAACATGATTTGGAACGTGCACGCTGGATTGGGTTGTTCAGGCATCTTTGTGGACAACTAATGGATGTTAAGGTAGCGCTTCAGCGTTTTAGTGGAGATGTGTATGTATGAGACACATAAGTAAACTTTCTATAGAGTATGTAGCTCTATTTCGACATGCAAACAGCATATCATTTAACCTTTAGATCCGCAAAGTCAACTACAGCCTCTACACAACAAAAACAGAGTTTCTCAAAAAAAAACTAGTGGCAAAAGCAATAGTGCCACCCACTGCCACGATTCTTGCGTTAGGTCTTATTCGCGTTTGTTATGTATTTGTAAAACGAACTATACTGTAAAAAAAAGTGAAAATGCAGTTCCTAGAAGACGCAATTAAATAGATTTATATCTGCTCTGACACAAAATGGTTTGGTGTGTAACATAAAAAAATATCGATTCAGCCATCGAATTGAACATAACCATTATATTGAAATAAACATCTTACCTAATTACAAAATTTAATCATTTTGGATAAACAGTAAAAATGAGTAATTACAGTACTGAAATAGCCTTATACGGCGATTTCTTCTTCAAAAATACTCTATCTAAGTGGACAGGACAGGATTATTCGGTGTTCGATCCGTTTAGAAAGTCAGAACAGTTTATTGTCAGGCCTCGCATTAAGAAGAAAGGAATCTGCAGAGTTGGCTATCTGCATGAGCCACAGTAAAGAATGATACTGTAGCATATCTTTAGCTACACGACACACATCACTGTGCAGAACACAGTCAATAAATAAATTACCAAAGAAAAACTTGAATTCCCACAAGCCAATGCAAGCAATATGGGTTATATTAAGATCGACAAAAAATGCGTAAATAGGCTAAAATAAATAAAATTCAATGAATGTTTTTGGAATTCCAAAAGCACTTATTTTACGTGATAGATTGCAGTGAAAAATGGGTTATGGCAGTCACACGACGAACTCTCTCAAAATAGTCGTCTGTTGATTTATTCCAGAGCTCTGGTCTGGGTACCGGCGGGGATGTCACACTTTTGGAGATGAAGTATGCGCGTGCTACAGAAGAGCTCGTGGTCCTGATGTTACTGCCTCTTCATTGATGCGCTGGATCGTGTCTCGTTGACATCATTCGCATCATCCCGCTGATACGCGTCGCGGGATGTATTGAGAACAGGCTCTCATCTCAAGTGCATGGATAAAACACAGCGGATCAGCGGGGCGCACAGAAAGGAAAGACGTTAGTATTTCTCCGTCTTTATATGCATTACCGCAATCATCTCTTGTGGAACATTAAGACAGATCGCATTGATCTTTGTATTATGTTTGGTGGCTTAATGAAATTTGCGCAACTTTATCAGAGAGGCTGAAGTGAAGACTTCTCGGTGGATGTCACACTTTTGCGCATCTTTTACCATATCAACATGTGGCATGGGTCCTTTGGTCTGGATCACACGTCCTGGAAGATCTGGAGAGGATATCATGATTCACACTAACTGCGTGAAGATTTTTCTCGTGTTAAAATGAATGATAAACCTAACAAATGGATTCTTATGCCAATTTTAGCCATTCTTTTTTTCATGATTGGGTATCAGTATATTTGCCCAGCAGGAAGTCAGTCTTGTCGTTTCAGGACAGAAGACAAACTCGTGGGATTCGGTTCACTCTCCACTCCATACCCGATCACCGAGGACATGTACCGGGACCAGGACTCGGAGGATGACAGTCTACCTAAATGTGTGTCCAAATTCAACTTCACGGAGCGAGATTTGGCACGCGATGTAGATTTCAACATTAAGGGAGATGATGTGATTGTGTTTTTGCACATTCAGAAGACAGGAGGCACCACATTCGGCAGGCATCTGGTAAGGAATATTCGGTTGGAGCAGCCGTGCGACTGCAAACCGGGACAGAAGAAATGCACTTGCCACCGTCCCGGTAAACAGGAGTCCTGGCTCTTCTCGCGGTTTTCGACTGGCTGGAGTTGCGGTTTGCACGCAGACTGGACGGAACTGACCAACTGTGTACCTGTGGTTATGAACAAAAAAAAATCTTCAAAGCGAAAGAGGTACCCCATCACTTACAAGCGAATTACAATTTACATGTCACTTTGCATAAAGTAAAAGTAGTCCAAAAAGTTGTCTGACTCAGATTTAAGTAGACATTAGTTGTCACTGGGTTTTACTTTACATTTACACACTTGTCACAACACAATTGTTTTTTTTCAAGTACTAGAGATGATATTGTATAATTGATATTCTTCTATTTCTATTCTGTTCTGTTCTATATTGGAATAAAAAACAATTCCAAACATATAATTATATTTAAATTATAAATTTGTAACAATTACTGGCCATTTTTAAAGATTTTTTCATTTATATTTGAGAGTCCATGTAAGATTGAAATTTATTTGAGATTTATTAATTTTTTGTGCCACTTCTGTCTATTATATACTCCAGGAAAATAGAAATTATCGAACCTTGAATAACACAAGAAAACAAAGACTTGTTGGTCACTGTACATGCCATTCATCCAGTCTTTTCCACACTTTCCCGTTTGTCGGGCTCCATGGTTCTTCATAGAACCTTTAACATCCACAGAATCTTTTGGCACAAAATTTTCTTAGGTTATAAAAGTTACCATCTTTTTAATAAAATAGTGTAAGTGGGCATTTCTTGACCAGTTAACTGTAGACCACACCTTTAATGGTTTAGTCAGATGTCTGGCAACACCCTTCAGATATGGTCTCGTACAGCTGACAGCCATTGGGATGAGAAATTATTTCAACCTTAGAAATTGATCAACCACTCTTGATGGATTAGCCCACTATGTTCAAAAATACTATATCCACAAACCGGGTCTGGGCTGACATGACAGCAGTATCTATTTTTTGTTCGGTGCCAGTTTGATTGACTCCCACCTTTCTATTATGCATTTATGGTTAATACATTTTTTCCTTGGACTTCATCACTGCTAAATGTCTTTTTGGTCCAACATTAGTCTTCTTTACTGAAACGGATCTTCCTCACATATAGCACATGATTTGATATATCATGATCCTTTCAGGAAAACGTGTAATTGGGTTTTATTGCCTGTGGCTCAAGCTCAGTAATATTATTAACTGGATAAAAAACAGGAATTCACTTATCACCCAACATGATATATGGCAAACACATTGAAATGCAAAACAAAGAGATAACTAGTTTTAGTCAAAATGACTGGAGGACAAGACTCAAATGCTAAAGGATTTTCTCTCTGTGGCCCCTTTTTTCTTCCGGAATTTCCATTTACTCAGATTTTGTTCTCATCTTCATGATGGAGAACCCGTGCTGTAATGAACTTTAAATGAGGTATCATAAACTTGAGCTTAGCTGAGCTGTCTACATTCCTTTAAGAAATTGACAGTGCCAGTGTGGACAAGCAAGCCATTATAAAGTTATTTCAGTTGTTTACTAAGTATAATTATGCCTTCATAAGGTGAAAACATGCAGACTTTCCCTTTTATAAGTGCCTGTAAATAAAAGACATATGTGGTTTTAGTGCCTGTGAAGGCTGTTCTCGTAAATGGCGTATAAAACCGTTTTTGTTGTCATCCCTGCTACCTGCTGATCTAACATTAGTTCTTGATTTATATCTGACACTACTGAATGTATCCGTATTTGTTTAGTCCTGCTCTCATAAAAATCTTGCCTCGTATTGTTTGGCAGTCATTTATTTAAACAGTTGCCAAGTAAATGGGTTGACTTAATTAGTTGCTTGGCCTGCAGCGATTTTTACATGGTTCAGTATATTGTAATGAATGAAAATGTCTGCTCCTTTCGCAATTAATCAAATGTTAAAGAGTGTTAAAACAGCTGGGAAGGAGCTAGCCTGCCTTCAAGACATTTTCAGATATCTATTCAGAATTATTATGCTGGCGAAATCCAGCCACATTGGCACCCCAAAAAGAGTCCATAGCCATATGATTCATCTCTGCAGAGTCAGCTGACTTTTCCTGCGAGTTTGCTGCCTGCATGCGACAGATACACAAAGACCAAACGTAACAAACTCATTGCTGTCTCTCTCTCTCTCTCTCTCTCTCTCTCTCTCTCTGTGCGCATGCGCGAGCGTTTGTTGTGCGAGCGAGTGAGACGCGTGGTGAGTGTGTGGAAGTTTTCTACTCTTTTCTATCTTTATTGTTACTGTGGTTATCTTGTTTTTGCGGTATACTGGTTTAAAAGTATCAAGATAGCGTTTTGTTGTCTCTCTGCCAGTTCTCAATAACTGGCAGGATGACTTCGGCCGCGAGGTCGTTAGATTTCCTCACACGGCGGCACGCTGTGAAAATAAGTCTGCACGCTACTGTGGAAGAGTGTAGTTTAGCTGTTGGGGAGGTGGTTGGCTGTGAAAACGTTCTGTCGGCATCAAGGATGAATAACGCGGTTGTTGTGTTTTTGAAAACCGTTGAGTTAGCGAACATGGTGGTTGAAAGTGGAGTTGTTATTGACAATGTTTTTGTTCCAGTGCTACCACTGTCGTCACCGTCCAAAAAGGTGACTTTATCAAACGTGCCCCCATTTATTAAAAATGACGTGCTGGTTGAGCTGTTGGAAAGGCACGGCAGACTGCTTTCGCCAATTAAGATGATGCAAATTGGTTGTAAATCAGCACTACTGAAGCACGTAGTGTCTTTTAGACGGTTTGTGTACATGGTTTTAAAGGACAATAGAGAAGATCTGGATTTGTCTTTTAACTTCAGTCATGACGATTTCAAATATGTAATTTATGCCACGACGAATAGCATGAAATGCTTTAGTTGTGGTGAAATGGGACATCTGGTAAGGTCTTGCCCAAGAAAGGATGCTAATTCTAATAGTGAAACTCCAATGATTGTGGTTGAAAAAGTGGGTGAAGGCGACAGTGTGCCGTTAGCACAGACTGCGAATAGTGACGTGCCGACAACAGCAGATGTGATTTTAGATAGGGTAACTAATGTTCAGACTGCTGTTGAAGATGCAGGCTTAGCAGGCTCATCGGGTGATGCTGCAGTTTTGAAACAAAAGGGGATAGAGTCAGTGGCAGGTAGAGAAGAAACTTCTGTCGCTGTTGAAAGGTGTCCGTTAAATGGTGATTTGCAGAGCTCAGGAAGGAGTCAAGCTATGGAGCTGGAGGGGAGTCAGGCTTCTAAGGGAGAGGATGAATGTGTTTTTAAAACTCCACAAAAGAGGAGAATGTTACAGAGCCACTCCAGCAAATCTAGAAAGCCCATGAACAGTCAAACTGATACTGAAAGTGACACGGACGTTTCAGAATGTAGTGTTACTTTTGAGCACACGAACGAGGAGTCTTCTGAGCAGTCGTACAGTGTAGACGACGTGAAGCTCTTTTTGAGAGTAACAAAGAATGCAAGAAATGTGCGCATCACTGAGTATTTCCCTGATTTAGAGCAATTTTTAGAAAAAGCTAAGTCTTTTAAAAGTGAGGGACTTTTTACGGATCAAGAGGTATACAGACTGAGGAAAATTCTCACAAAAGTACATCTTCAATTAGAAAGTAAAGCTGTAAATAATGTTTAAATTTACGCTTATGAGATGAGTTTTATTTTTTTTTGTTGTGTCTTGTGTATCCTCTTCTTCTCTCTTATGAAAGAATTAAACTTTGCTTCCCTGAATTTAAATGGGGCACGAGAAGGGAGGAAAAGGTTTGAATTGTACGAGTTAATGAGAATAAAGAAAATAGACATTTTGTTTGCGCAAGAGACTCACAGTGATAGAACCAATGAGGAAGATTGGGCAAGAGAATTTAATGGGTTAAGCATCTTTAGTCATAATACATCTTTAAGTGGTGGTGTTGCTATCTTATTCTCTAAAAACTCCATTCCAATTTCCTATGAAGTAGAAGTTGTTATAAAAGGCAGATTTTTAAAAGTAAGGGCTCAATTTGAAAATGCATTTTATTGTTTTGGTTGTGTTTACGCTCCTACTAATGCAGTTGAAAGAATGGTTTTTCTAAATACATTATGCACAGCAGTAAGTGATTGCAATACTGAAGACTTTTTCTTAATCGGAGGAGATTTTAATTGCACAGAAGTTGCCTCGGATAGAAATCATGTTGAGCCTCACATGGCTTCTCGAAGAAGGCTGATACAACTTTTAGAAACACATGATCTTGTAGATATTTGGCGGAACTTTCACAAGACACAGAGACAATATACATGGGTTCATTCTTATAATAATAGGTTATCTTTAGCAAGGTTAGACAGATTTTATGGTTTAAGTCATCAACTCAATCTTTTTAGAGATTGTTCCATTATTCCAGTTGGCTTTTCGGATCATAGCCTAGTACAGTGTTTTGTAACTCTAGGTTCCATAAAACCAAAGAGTGCAATGTGGCATTTCAATAACAGCCTCTTAGAGGATATGGAATTTAGGGATATTTTTAAGTTGTTTTGGAAGGATTTTAGAACCGCTAAATCTGATTTTCAATCTTTGCAGCAATGGTGGGATTTTGGAAAGACGCAAATTAAACAATTGAGTCAACAGTATGCTTACAACATCACTAAAGAAACAAATCTTTCAATGACAATTCTAGAAGATGACATAAAGAAACTACAAGAATCTATTGGAACTGGACAGAATCAAGAGCTTATTGATGTCTTAAAGGGGAAGAACAAAGAATTGTCAGAAATTTTAGATCTGAAAGCACGAGGGGCTCTGATCAGATCCCGGTTTAAGGACATAGAGTGGATGGATGTATCTTCCAAGTTTTTTTTTAATTTGGAAAAGAAAAATGGCCAAAAAAGATCGATACATGTTCTGCGTTCCAAGGATGGTGTACTCTTGTCGGACCTTGCAGGTATCCGTAAGAGAGCGGTAGAATTTTATAAGGAACTGTATAGCAGTGAACTGATACACAAGCCAAACACTAATGTGTTTATTGAGGATCTTCCTCAGGTAACTGAAGAGGCAAATGCCGGTCTCTGTAAAGAAATAACACTGGAGGAGCTGAGGAAAGCTCTTCAAGGCATGGAATGTGGCAAAGCACCGGGAGTAGATGGCCTATCTGTAGACTTTTACAAGTCGTTTTGGCCTGAGATTGGTGCTGATTTGCATGCGGTTATTAGAGAAAGTCTAAGCAGTGGAAGGTTACCACTGAGCTGCCGTAGAGCAGTGCTGACTTTACTGCCTAAAAAGGGAGACCTGAGTGAAATAAAAAACTGGAGGCCTGTGTCATTGTTGTGCAGTGATTATAAAATTCTATCCAAAACACTAGCAAATCGATTGAGTGCGGTCTTGGAAGAAGTCATTCACACTGATCAGACCTACTGTGTGCCAGGTAGGCAAATATTTGATAACATTTCTCTTGTTAGGGATATGTTCGACATCAGCAAGCTCTTTGATGTGGATTTCGGTTTGATCTCATTAGACCAGGAGAAAGCGTTCGACAGGATCGAACATAGTTATTTATGGGAGGTTTTAGAAGCTATGGGTTTTAGTACAAATTTCATTGATAAGTTGAAAGTTTTATATTGTGATGTTGAAAGTCTGTTGAAGGTAAATGGTGACTTATGTGCCCCCTTTAATGTATTTAGAGGGATCAGGCAAGGTTGTGCTCTTTCCGGTATGCTATATAGCTTAACAATTGAACCTTTGTTACGGAAATTTAGAGCAGATTTAAAGGGTGTTATTATTCCAACTTGTGAGAAAGTGGTTAAAGTATCAGCTTATGCTGATGACATTGTTTTATTTATCAAAGAACAAAGCGATGTGTCAAAGATAATAGAGATTTTAAGTGACTTTATGGTTGTTTCCTCTGCTAAAGTAAATTGGCATAAAAGTGAGGCTATTTTGGTGGGGAAATGGCCGGGTGGACAGCCCAGTCTTCCTGCAGGGTTAAAATGGAACAGAGATGGTTTTAAATATCTAGGTGTATATTTGGGAAACGAGATAACTGTAAAGAAGAATTTTGAGGGGGTAGAAGAAAAAATTGTGGGGCGTTTGAATAAGTGGAAGTTTTTACTTTCCAATATGTCTTATAGAGGACGGGTTTTAATTATTAATAATTTAGCAGCCTCTACTCTTTGGCATTGTCTAGTATGTATTGACCCACCAGCTCTCCTCCTGAAAAAAATCCAATCTATTTTAGTCAATTTTTTTTGGGACAATTTACATTGGGTGCCGCAAAGTGTTTTATATCTGTCAAAGAATGAGGGGGGACAAGGCTTGGTTCATCTACAGAGCAGAGTGGCAGCGTTTCGGCTTAAGTATGTACAAAGGCTGTTGGAGAGCTCTCTAAATGTAAACTGGACTTTGGTCGCTTCCATCATTTTGAGGAACTTTGAAGGGTTGGGCTTAGACAAGTCTTTGTTCTGGATGAACCTTAAGAAGCTCTCTGTTTCTAAGTTACCGATTTTTTATTGTAATTTATTCAAAGTATGGACACTTTTCACAGTTTTGAGAAGTAAAAAAACTGACTCTTTGTACTGGACTCTTCAAGAACCGTTGATTTGTGGCTCGCGCTTGGATGTGTCCAATGAAGGAGGCTTTCCTGCTTTGATGGACTTACTCATTAAATCTCGTATCACTACCCTGGGAAGTCTAATCCGTATAATTGGACATGATCTATCTGACTCCAAAGCAATGGAAGAAAGGTTGAAGATGAGGTCAACACGGGTGGCAACTCGGCTATTGGCTAAGTGGAAAGAAGTCATCACCAAAGAGGAGTTAATAATGATAAAGGACTTTCAAGAAGGGTGGGTTCAACCTAAGGAGGACGATCCCTTTCCGAATTTGTCGTTAGCTCCTGATTTAGAAATGTGTGACGGTTTTTTAATGAACTTTAACAACATAATGTTGTTGGGAAAGGAGAAAGCATCCAGCAAAGCTATGTATGAGTGTTGTGTTAAAGCTTTCAATAAGAAGAGTCTTGATGGTAAAGTAGATACACCATGGCGCAATGTTTTACATTTAAGCGAGAACACAAGACCTAATTGGGGGGCACTTTATAAGTCACCATTGCCTAAGAAAACGGGGGACTTGCAATGGAGAGTTTTGCATGGGGCAATAGCCGTTAATGCGTTTGTTTCAGTGATAAATCATGAAGTTACTCAGGAATGTCCTTTCTGTTCACAAAGGGAAACCGTGTTTCACACCTTTATGCATTGTATAAGATTAAAGCACCTGTTTACTTTTTTACAAGGTCTATTTAAACTGTTTGATGAAGTTTTCTCTTTAGAGATCTTTATCTGTGGTTTTAAGTATTCAAGAAAACGCTCTTATGAATGCCAGTTATTTAACTTTTTTTTGGGACAAGCAAAAATGTCAATTTATGTAAGTAGAAGAAGCAAAATCGAAACAGATTCTGATGTAGATGTAGTTTTGCTCTTGTCAAAGTTGTTGAAATCAAGAATCCAAGTAGATTTTCGATATTACAATGCAACAAAGAATTTAATGTTGTTTGAGCAAAAGTGGGGTATAAAAGGTGTTCTTTGTAGCATAATCAACAATGTTTTGATTTTCAACAGTCTATTGTGAGTTTATTTATTTAAAAATTTTTTTTTCCTAACTCAGTTGTTTGTATCCTCTTACGTGAATGAATAACAGAGTTGTAATAAAGATGTTAAATCTCTCTCTCTCTCTCTCTCTCTCTCTCTCTCTCTCTCTCTCTCTCTCTCTCTCTCTCTCTCTCTCTCTCTCTCTCTCTCGCTCTATGTACTTTCAAAATGCCGGTTCACATTGCTTCTCTAAATATCCAGCAGGAGACACAAATAAATCTCTTTTGACAACAGGCACTTTTGCTCTCCGAACCGCATGCGCTAAGTGGTTACTATATGAAAATTTCATTTTTATATACCGGCTCGGTTTATCACAGTTAAGATGGATCACTTTGCGTGTAGAGGTGGACATTCATGGATATAATCCTCATATTTTTTCGGTTTTAAAATGCAGAATTCACACTTGAACTTGCTTCAGTGGTAATGCATTATCTAATGACCTGAAATAATGTTGATTGTTATGCAGGGCTGGTTGGTGCAGATGGTGGGCCGGCAATGCGGTGGCCTGGTTTCTCTGGCATGGTGTGGCTTTTTCAGCCTGGCACGGAGCAGTGCGAGTGCAGCACAGGACCTGGAAAGGTCAGCCATGTCAGAGCGGATCAAGGGACACCCTTACAGTTGATGGGAATGGAGAGTTGCAGCCAGCTCATCTGGGAGTGACGGTTCTCTTCTTGTCATTCTCTTAGACTTGTCTTCTCTTTGGGGCTTTGAAAAGCACAGTGTTATGAAAGTAAAAGGTTTGCTGAAACTCCCAATGCTTGGGCTTGTATAAAAGCTAACGCACATATACACAAGACACGAAAATCTACGCAATTATGTGAGCATAAAAATGCTTCTACTCGGCACCTTAATGGCACAGACATTTAGGTTACTCTATGGCTCCCTTGAGGACTGAGGTTTGTTACAACCTCAGTAATGCAAGAAGTGGTTTTAATGTGCTATTAAAGGGATTGTTCACCGGAAAAGGAAAATTGTATCATCATTTACTCACCCTCATGTCAGTTCAAACCTGTAATACATTCTTCAGAATATATTCTAGAAAGAAAGTCATACAGGTTTGAAATGACAAGAGGGTTAGTAAATGATGACACAATTTGCATTTTTGCATCAACTCCAAAAACTCAAAAAATTGATCTTAATGTCCTTACTTGAAGGGTATCACTGTACAATCTGTATCCTAACGTCCCACCTGCTTCGGTGACAGACAGTACTAAACCAAAACAATACTAGACGGTAAAAAATGATGGTTACTGTTGTCAAAATGTTTATTTAGACAAAAAAAAGCCAATGGAAAAGCTTGTCAGCTGAGAATGCGCAATATTGTACTATTGTATGTCAATATAAAGCGAAGTTAACATTTGGCTTTGTTATTTTTTATATCTTTCATACATTTTTATTCATTTTATATCGCATTTATTTGAATGATGTAGTTGAGGTCATAAGAATATAAGATTATGGGAAAACGGCTGATATGGAAAAACACCACTGACTTGTTCTTTTCACCTTTCTTTTTTCATTCCTCTGCCTCTCTTTGGGACCTCTCTCAGGCTCTTTTTATTTTAGCACTAATTCAATTTGCCAAGTCCCCAGGCATTATAACCAAATGGAGTTTCTGGGTAGTCACGAATGTGCAATCTGCTGAAATGAGATGCAATTAACTAAGCCAACTGCACACAGGCTCTAAGATAAAAGGTGCCGCAGCGGTCTGCACATGTTTATGGAATCACTGGGAAGTTAAAAACAACAGTATGACAGCTTGATTATAATTAGGAACACAAAGCATAACAATGATCAGTGCTGATATTGATAATGCACTTTAGTAATTTTTTTAAGTTACCTGTTTTTTTATAAAAAATGTAAGCCTTTTCACTTTGGAAAGCTAATAGCACACGTTTCCTTAACGCAATTTGGATTCGTTCTTATAGGGATAGTTCACCCAAAAAACTCTCTTATCATTTCAAATCTGTATGACTTTATTCCTTCCGCAGAACACAAAAAAAGATTAATTGAAGATTTTAGAAACCAATGCAGGTTAAAGGGTACTATCGTAGTTAGGTTACCAACATTCTTTAAAAGATCTTCTTTTGTGTTCTGCAGAACAAAGAAAGCCATACAGGTTTGAAATGACATGAGGATTGTATGATTATATTGTATGATGACAGAATTTTGATATTTTTGGGTAACTATCCCTTCAAGAATGAGGAGGTAGGAGTAATGATAGTAGGGAAAAACTCCAAGTAGTGATGCATGGGTAATTTGGCACATACAGTATCTAGAAAGTTCTTTCAGATGCATTCATCTGCGTGTGTTTCCAAACGCAATACCTGCTGCCACATTGAGTTTTCGTGGTTTCTGTGGGATGATTTTCAGGCAGAAACCCAGATTATAGTCCAATGAGCCACAGAGACAGAAAAATCTTCCATTGTTCTCACAGAAGTCCAAACATACAGGGCCCCGCACAGCCGAGGTCGTCCTCACCCCCTCAACAATTAGAGTACAAATAGATTCTCAAGCTCCTCATTTCCCAGACAATCACAGTAATGAGTAACCTGCAGCTGCACTAATGGGCCGTTATTACTCATATGAAGAAAGAGATAACATTCTCTTGGCATAATCACACTCTTTGCATGATATTTTATTCATTACGGTCAAAACAGAGACATGTACCCCAACTACTGCGAGCGTCTGCTTTGATCAATACTGAGATTTTACCATGCATGTTTTTGAAAAGAGAGTACATTTTTATTTTCTTTGTTATTTTTCTTCTTCATGCCATCTAAATGTTTCTTCCAAGTTTCTGTTCTAAACACAAATGAGCATGGCCGCTGTTGTCATGTTCAGATGTTTTGAGGTCTGCCAGCCACGAGGCTGCAACTAAATTTGAAAGATTTACAGCCAGAGCTTCCTCACTGTTGTAAAATGTTTTTAGATGCTGAGCTGAGTACTCCGGTTAGAAAAGGGCGGTCTGGAGTTCACGTATGATTGATCCACGTCGCCACATTCTTTACAAATAAAGCTTTAGTCCACAAAGAATCAATAGCTGTTTAATTGTTTCATTTAATGTAATAAAATCAATTTTAAATAATATTAATGGAATATAAGATAAATTGTTATATTTCTAGACACTAGCCAGGCAGATAACCAAACTCAGACCGAAAGTTAACTCCGACCATGGGTGTGTGTCCGACGAAACCATCTATACCAGTGAGGATGCCTTTAACTCAAAAGTTACAATATGGCACTATTGACACAAAGCTTTGATCCCAGGCAATGTGCATACTGTTAAAAACATGTATAGATAAAGTGCACTTTAAGTCACTTTGAATGAAACCATCTGCCAAATGCATAAATGTAAATTAATCATCAATGTTGCCATTGAAAGAAAAGGTGCATGATATATACATGATATATACATGATAACATACATGATAATATAACTTGTAACTTTATTGATCGCTTTATATTGTATACTTTTAGTTGTTTTTCGTGGTATATACATTTTCAATGTACTGTAGTTAATAGGTTATTTCACATTTAGGAATTAGACACTTTTAGTTCAACTGATACCAATGGGGGGTTTAATGGCGCGAATACACGTTTTTATGTGTCTTGGTGTGTAAAATTATCTATCTAAAAGCGACTGCTCACCTAGAACTGCCTGAAACGCCTCGTGTAACCACACCCCTACAAATCAGTTCGTGGTATGATTTGACGAAGACCAGACAAACGTTTTCGCAAGTAAGGTGGGCGTGCCTGTCAGTACTATTGCTTTGGAACCTGATGTTCCAAATATGGGAAGAGCATTACATTTAATTTCCGTCACACGCTTGCAGTATTCGACCAATCACTACGCACTGGTTAACTGACCAATCATAGCACAACTCGGTATTCAGAGCAATGAGCTTTGTAAAAAAATCTGCGCGTTTCAGAGAGGTGGGGCAAAGAGGAACATACACGGTATTTGGCAAAAACTGTTTTTTTAACCTTAAATCGTGTATACACATTGCATTACATCTCAAACAAGCGATTTGTTTCAGCTCTGTCATATGATCCCTTTAATTAATGTCATTGTGTTCTAATTCCATTGTTTCAGACTATAAGATATATATAGAATTAAATATTGTTCTGTTACAATACTACTGTATATGTCCTCATGTTGATGAAATTCAGTCTAAATTTTGAAATGTTGAGGCATTCACTGTAAAAGCTACTCAGTGCAATGAAACAGGTCTTGCCAGAGCAGACAGTTTTTACACTGCTGTCAGAAAATGTGCTGCTATAGCATATATGACTTTAGTCTAAACCAGCTTTTGCTCTCTTTCTGTCTCACTGCTGATGTCTATAGAGACTTTACTGCAAGGATTTGGATTCTGATGTTGGACAATTAAAAAACATATGCAAATGTGATTACATAATGAAACGCATCCCCTACTTCTCTCATAAATCATCACTCTAAAATGCTTGCTTGTTTAAAAAAACTAATTGTTTGTTTTTTATTGAAATCTGGTAAATCATTCCCAAAAAAGTCATAATTTTACACAACTGTGGATATCACAGTGTGGTCTGTGGGCTGCGGTCGCTGTTTGTTAGAATCAGTGTAATCCTTAAAGAATTACTGTCAGCACTTCCCAGGTTGTGCATTATGTAGGCTAATATTTGAAAGTGCTCTTCCAGTTAGTCTCATGTGAAGTCGTCCGGGTTCAGGTTAGGCTCTATACCATAGAAAACATTTTTGTCCATCGGTTAGTAGAAATCAAACATTTAGTTTTAGGAACGCATTTTTTAAAGGAATTTGTTTTGTTTTTCAGCTTTAAGTCTTAGGTTTTATTGGTCACATACAACAGCCATCCACAGTATGACATACGGTATAGTAAAATGCTTGGTTCAAGCACAGCCCACCAAGGTTTACGATAAAAATGGAATAAATCACCTTTTTTTTGCACAAAACTTTTTGTGTTTTGCACAAAATTGCAAAAACGTAGAACAGAAGAGAACAACTTCATCCTCTCACAGCAGTCTTTTATCACACATACTGTAATGATTAAATCTTGTGGCTGTATTTTTGAAATTTTGAGTGTGTAATGTTTCAAAAAGACAGATATAATGTTGATTCCATGCAGTGCAATGCATTGCTCCAAAGATTTTGTTAGTGTATTACAGCAAACATGATTAATGTGTATTTTAACAGACTCATTTCCTTTCTTCCCTCATAAAAATGAATCCCTCTGGTTATCAACAGTATGTCACAGATGCTGTTTGATAGAGCTTAATTTGTCTAGGCATTAGATTTAGATTCCTCAGGCCCAAAGATTATTGCAGTACATTATGAGAAGCAGCTAGTCTGACATGTCTATAATGAAATTGTATAAGTAAACAACAGACATGTTAAGGAATCAATACTATTTGAGAAATTCATTACAATTCAATTCAAGTTAACTTTCCTACAAGTTCAATAGTTCATTCAAGGGTGGTATGTATCCAGATCTTATTTTTAACATCTTGTATATCGAAAGGACTCCAGCGAAGGTGTAGTGTTGCCACAGACAGGGATTTACTCCCCTCGGGTTGCTCCACTGAAGCCCTATTTGTTTGACAGATTGACAGATCAAACGGTGACAGAGAAATCGCCAGCTCAGAGGCTTCCCGCGTGTTTTTTTCACTCGCAATCAGTCAGGCCTGACCAAAGGTATCTGTACAAAATAAGTCACTACAAGCACGATTCATCACTGCCACGCTGTGAAATGTCATATTTCCTTATTTGGCTTGGCCCTTTTGACAGGTAAGTGATGTGGCGAGTGGGCGGCAGCAGGGATGGGGCAGAACGGAGTCACCTTCATAACACCTAATCTGATCAGTGGACCTAAAGCTCAACGGGCCTGATTGCTGCAGTATTGCTCGGCACCTCGCTGTAGAATCTCTCTGAGAATACTGCAGTCCCAAAAGATGCTGGATGTTTGGTGGACACACCATATCTTCCAGGTGACTTTAGAAATGTTGAAGACTATTTAAACAGAGACTTGGAAGTGAGGTTTTTATGTTTGTCTATTTAAAATTAGAGATCTCTTAGTGTGAATACATGGCAGTTAATTTTTTACATCCAACATCTATATGCTTTGTTGATTCGGTTCGAGCTTTTTCGTGCATTGTTGATATTTGTGGCTGGAAAAGTGGCTGCTGTATTCTGGTAAACTTCTGTTTGGTTAGGGTGAAAGACTGCCGGGATTTCATGGCGTAGTGGTTGTGGTCATGGTTTATTCACATATTATTTTTCTTATTTTGTTTGGACTGCTTGATCGCACACAATTCTGATCTATATAATTACACCAAAGTATGCTGTTGACTTAAACTCCATGTTTGTACGAATTTGCATGTTTTGTATTGTGACCATGGACTGCAAAACCAGAAACACGGGTATATTTGTAGCAGTAGCCAACAATACATGGTATGGGTCAAAATTATAAAAAATTTAAAATCATTAGAATATTAAATAAATATCATATTCCATTAAGATATTTCCTGCCGTAAATATATAAAAATGTTATTTTATTGAGTGGATGCAGCAAAACCGTGAAAAAAATGGCCAGAAACACATTTACAATCATTGCTCGCTGCCCGCCCTTTGGGAATTTCGGCTTTTGTGTTCATCTACACTCCACAAAGTAAGGTTTGTTAGGATATGACAATATTTGGTAAGACAATAGAGTGCATTAAAACAAACTTGTTTCTTCTTAGCAGCGGCCTGCTACAGCGCCTCTGATGGACAACTATTGTGATGATTTTCACAATAGTTATTTTTTTGTTTGAGTCTTTTCTCAGCCAAATATTGTCATATCCTAACAAACCACACTTCAATGGAATGCTTATTTATACATCATATGATTTATAAATCCAAATTAAAAAACATTTACCATTTAATTCAATGTGTAGCCAAATCATTTGCTCAGTTTAATTTAATTTAGTCATATAAATAAAGGTGTTTACTTTGATGTAAAATATTACTAACAAGGACTTTAATAAAGTTGTGTTCTCATTTAAAGATGCAGGACATTAGACCATGTCTAAAATCCCACCCTTTAAGAATCTGCGAGTAAACATGAATGCTTAAAACGGCTAAGAGGCAGAGAGCACATAAAAATCTGAAAATAGCATCCCATGGTCAGATTATTCTCTGCAGTTTATAAAGCCTAGGGCTGTCACACAGACAGGTGGGATATCTCAGGAAACAGTACCTACAGTATTTCAGTGATGTCTGTCAAGTGGTGCTTTTCCAGAAAACCACCTTCGCATAGTAGCTTTTCCTTCAATCTTTCTCATAAAAAATTCATTAGAAAAAATACTTTTGTCGATTGACTTGTACAGCATGAGTATAGAGCTGTAAAATGATTGTGAAAACCATAATGCTCAGGAAATTTCATTTTGCCACTTAATGAGAAATTGATTTGAATTCATATAAATTTTTCTCTTCTTTTAATCGCAAAGTAAAAGTATTAGTTGTGTTTTTCTTTCCTGTAGGTTTCCTCTTGTTGTATCACATAGCTTCATTATTTGATTATTGTAAATTTTGTACTAAAATCTCTTGGTGTGTTTGGGCATGACATGCTTTGAGTGGTCTTCAATGCTGAGAGGTGCTTGAGAACAGGGTATGATCTTAGTGAGCAGATTGCCGGCCAGATTGCATGTTTTTAAATTTGCATGTTTATAAATAGGCGACTATGTGACAGCTTACATTTGCATGATCATTTGATATGTCTGCCAAAATTGAGACCAGCTGTTTCTTAAAAATGTCAGTTTTTTAATTTGTGGTCGTGATTTTGTGTTAGTTACAATAGTTAGTTATAATAGTTATAATTTTAATTAATAGTTCATTCAAAACATTTTGTGTACCCTAAGGTGCAACCCGTATTTTCTCTAGTTTTGCAGAATTTGTGAATGAAAATTTACTGAAATGCAAATACTTGTGTTATGTAAATTCCTGTCCGAACAGGACCTACTTGTAGGGTGGAAAAGACGCATTGTATATTTAAGACATGTATGAACTGTATGTATCATTTTAGACCCAGTTTGATAGAGCTCTTGTTAGTTTGCATGTAGCATGCATTTTTTTCTGAGACTTGGTTACTGACACAGTGAATGACCTCCTGATGGATGGGACAGTGTCAGGCAGACAGTATGACATTGCAAAGGAGCATTCAAGCTTGTGTCTGTGCATCTCAGTGGGGGAATGTCAGATTCCCGTAGAGAACAGCAGTTTAAAAACACTTTCCTGCAGTGTGGTACGTCATGAAAGCTTTTTAATTGTGTAATGAATTCACTGTTTAGTTCTTTTAATGTGTGGTCAGTCTCATACAGAGATACTTTGTCACGTTTACAGGTTTTCATCAAAGATTTACAATCCAAACAAAAAATTGCTTTTGAGAAATTAAATATATCCAAATTAGAAATAAAATGGTTAGAGATATACAATTTATGTAAAGTGCTATCTAATCATATGGATGAACTTGTTTGATTTGTCTGAGCTGTTTGTATATGATAGTGTGACGAAACACTCTTTGTCATGTGTACCTGTGCATGTGCTTGAATATAACAGCTTGACATTTAGACTAACATTGTATTGAGAAACGGAAAGGTGAAGTGTGTTCTGCACCACTAGTGGAACCGAACAGAATTGCAAAAATAATGATATCCAAAATACAACCCCCACCACTCCGCCCCCATTTTTATTGTTCAGAGTAAACTCATGGTATTGGTGAAGCCAAATCAGTTTCGAAAGTGCTGTAATAATGTCTTACTTATAGTTGTCTATTAAATCATTGTATTGAAACAAATGAAAACAAATGTCTCATCCTTTAAAATGAATAGAATGAGCTTTTATTTTCTTCTGTGGTTTGTTCCCCTGCTCAAATTTGCTAATGTGTCCATCAGCGTTAATGTGGCAACATGGTACCGTGGGGTTTTCAAAAATTGCAAATGAACACAAAGACACACTTGTTTGTACGTGACTTTGATAAATGGTTTCTTGCTCTGTATAAAGACAAACAACACACAGAGGAGAGCAACGGTACCGCTGGTTTTAATTACCGGGCCACACTCGCAATAACAGCAATAAACCTGTCGCCGCTGCTGTTTAATGAAGGCAGATCAAAGTCAGAGCTGTCCAGCGAGGCATCCGTTCTGTTTGCTAATGCAGGTTCATGTGGGAGTTGTGGGAAATATTTATTACCATGTTCGCTGTCGCTCATGTCTGGAGGCGTCGGCTAAGATGGACTGAGATATTCTGGAGGTGTCCACATGACCGATTACCTATCCTCATTTTTGCATTCAGTGTAACCAATGTAGATAGAATCAGAAACAAAAGTGTAGGGAATGATGCTCTTGGGGCAAGTGGAGGAGAGTGACATTTAACTGCAAGAGAAGATCTCCTTACTCTTTTTCATGTGTTTTCTGGGTAGACAGGAAAAAAAAGAATTAATGTCATGGTATTAGGTAAATTATAAAACCATGTGGCATCGGCAAACACATGATTCTAACACATTTCCAAGACATACCTTCAAGTTTTTTAAGACGTTTTTCTAGAACTCATTGTTTTTGATGTTATTGTTTCTTATAGTTGACAACCAAAAACAGTTAATAAATTCACATTTCATGTATTGACATTTACATTTATTCATTTGGCAGACGCTTTTATCCAAAGTGACTTACAAGTAGTTTTTTACAGTGGCACATCACTGCAGAGCAATCAGGGGTAAGGTGCCTTGCTCAAGGGCACTTCAGTCATGACCTGTTGGCACTGAGATTTGAACCTGCAACCTTCTGATCACAAGCCCAACATTCTAACCCCCAGGCCACAACAGCCAATTTGATTTAGAAGTTTTTCAAATTATATATATGTAAATGTATAAATAAATTGCTATTTTTACCTAATGCCTTGTACCATGGTTATTTGGAGAGACGTACCGATATGTCATGATTCTGTCCCACCATGTCTTGCTTTTATTGACCTAGTGGCAGAACCATGACAGAACTCCCATTGCGTGAGGGGTCGAGGCCGCTGGGTTCCCCTCCGGGGTCCATCCAGTCCGTGTCAGCCAGCATCCAGTTTGTGTCAGCCGGTATCCAGTTTTCCTTGTACGGTCAAGCAGCGACGGTACCCAGTCCAGGTCTGGCCGCAGCGCCGGCAATCCAGCTCGGTGCCGCCGGTATTATTGTGTTTGTTCCCCAGTCGTGCCCTTTTTGCGGACTTTGTTTTGGACTCTCTTCTCTTGGACTCTTGTGCTCCACCCTTGGACTCTTGTGCTTTGTCTTGTTAACCCCTTACCCGTTGTCTGCGTCTGGGTCCTCTGTCCATGTCTCACCTCGGTCCCAGACACAGATAAATCTGCCAATAATAGTTATTGGTAAAAAAAGTATATTTTGCACTACATTTACATTTAGCAGACGCTTTTATCCAAAGTTACTTACAGAAAGTTCAGGGAGCAATAAAGCGATATGTCATACAGGAGCAATAATACAATAGGTGCTAATACCAAGTTACTATTTTCAACAATAGCTAGAACAATACCTGTTGAGAGAAAGAGAGAGGGTTCGTTTTTTTCTCTCATTTGTCTGTCAAGTATTCACAGAAAAGATGGTTTTTAAGTAGTTTTTTAAATTTTGTGAGAGATGTGGTTGACCGGACTGAGTTCGGAAGAATGTTCCACCAGGAAGGAGTTGTGAAGGAATGTGCGGAAAAGCGATTTACTGCCCTTTTGAGAAGGCAATACAAAACGGTGCTCATTTGCTGTATGCAGAGTTCTTGTTGTAAGAGGGTGTGAAAGTATGTCGGTGCAAATCCTGTAGGCGAGCATAAGTGATTTGAATCTGATACGGGCTTCAACCGGTAGCCAGTGGAGAGAGATGAATAGGGGTGTCACATGAGGCCTTTTGGGCTTTTAGAAAATGAGGCGTGCTGCATTCTGAGTATCTACCGATAGTTTTAAAACAGAATATGATCTGGGCAGATATCCTGTTTTGTTAAAGAGGACAGGAAAATGCTGTTTGTTTGTTAAAGGTCTGGATGAACGCCGGTTTCTGCCAATTTCATATCAATATTGAGTACCTATAGAGAAGTATTGCATACTTTCATATCTTCAAAGAGTATTTAGTTTGATAACATTTATAAAAGATGGATACAGTTGTACGATTATCTTCGGAAAAAGTCGACCTCCAGGGAGTGTGCGGGGGGAGGAACTAAATCAGGAGCAATACATCATCACATTATCCCTGCATAACTGTTGATTCGCTACAAGTTCGTATTGTTTTCATTATGTACTCTACGTACGCACCGATTGGCAACAAACACAGACACATGACTTAGTTGCGGTAGCGTGTGGTTCATGCTTTTTTAGATGTTAATGTTCATGCATATTTTAGCGCTCCATCTATTAGTTTCAAACGATCTGCAAATCCAGCATTATATCCACCGTTTATTTAACATCCATCACTGAAATGCCATGAACAAACAAACACACCTCAACTTCTCTCACTATCGCAAGAGAATTTAACTGCAGCTGCAGGCCCATAATGTTCCAATCTTGACGCAGCGCAGCCAATCTTGATAAGCAGATCTTCCTATCGCTCGTCAAATGACGCGTGGGCATAACGGTTTTTCATGTCCGAAGAAAACTTTTCAAACCTTCGGGGAACGTATCGAGCACAGAAATACTACGTCATACGTCCAAACTTTTTGACAAGTTGACAATGTTAAGCATGATAAGACAGCACGTTTAACATTGTGAAGAAGTCAGAATGCATAAGTTAAATCACCCCTTTAAGAAACATAACAAATTTGATGTTCATAGTCATTATATGAATAGTCATTATATGAATTAATAACATTCTTAAAGTTAAGAAATATTAATTTAAACCTCAGAATCGGTATCGGCAGATATCACCGGAATCGGTGTCGGTGATATCGGTAATTTGATTCACACCTTGGTACTGAATGATTAGTACATCATAAACCTAAGCACTACTATATATACAGTATATATATGATGATTGTGTAGTATTTCGAAGAATAAAATGACCATAAAATAAACAAAGCATGCCATTAAGGTGATACTTTTTATCAACCTATCTGATCAATCCTATGTGAAAATGCTGCACTGGTATAACGGAAAACATTAGACTGTGCTTAGGTGGTGTTGTTGACTGGGCTGGTGGATGAAGGGCAATGCTGAGTTCAAGCCCTGGCGAGAACAGTTTGATGAGACAGAGGGAAAAAATCGATACTCTCACTCTGGCCGGTTTGTAACAGGGCCTCGCTGAGTGGTGTCTGTCACGCTGTGTTCTCCTAGGAAGTGCTGACCGCATGAGGTGTCAGACCGGTGTAGACGGAGGCAGCACTTTCAAGAAAACAGGACCACAGACAGTGACATTTGAACTCATTTCCCTTCATTTCTTTTTAAATCCTACTCTTTACACCCCAATCTATTAAAATTATATACTGAATATACACTTTTTCAGCCAGAAAATGAGGTTGTGTCTAATTGGATGCGCATTCGGATGTGTTCCAAACTGTCTCCCGCTTCACCTGGCCTAAAGCTAGAGGCGTTCATTTGTACTTATTGTTTTTATCGCAGTCTTGGTATTACGTCTCCAACAGCGAGCACGCCAATGATAATCAAGCCGACGATATAAACGTTTCTGTCACTCTTGATTAAACGCCGTGTCATGCTCAGAGTAATTGCCTTAATTAGCTATCGAGCAGGTTTCAGGGTTAATGGGACAACAGGTTGGTCGCGAATGTGATTTAGCGCTAGCAGCTAATGATTTTACTCTCATCTCCTCAGAAATGATTTGATTAACAGTAGAGAGAAACAGATCCCCATTGTTTGTTATTACTAAATCAATTTCATGGCTGGCTGACCTTACTCTGAGGCTGCTATTGTCGGGCGAGCAGAGCCCTCTATCAGAGGCCGGCGAGCCAACAAACAAATCCTGCCGGCATAGGTAGTGTAAATCTAAATTCCTCTCAGGAAATACATGTGCTTGACGTATTGTTTACTTAACTGGAAACTGCACTGTCTGTACTGTTTGTTTATTGAAAGCAAACACCTTAGTCGAGTTATACTACGGAGAATGTTTTTTCCGGATGCATATGAGATTAGGTGAAATGTTTAAGGAACGGCGCCTTGAGGATAATTGGGGAGACGGTATGCTGTCAAGCACCAGAACGGGCACATTTAAAGACTGGCTGGTGTGAAAGCAGATGGAAAATCGTAACAATGCTTGAGTTGAATCTGCTGTTTAATCAGCTGGTTAAGTTAAGAGGGGCACTTAACATCACACGCATGTCTAAAAATGATTTTTTAACTTCAAAGGCACAGTTCCGCTCACTCTGCAGTGATGAAGATGTAACAGAAAGTGTGTCAACTGGCAAGTTCTTTTCTTGCGAATGAAAAATGTCAATTTGCACCATCACACACATAATACAGCACACCACTGTTCGTAAAAAACAAAGTACATTCTTGTTGCCTCTGAAACATTTTCCACTATATAAACATCACTTTGATAATAACAGTATTTTTTATATAAAAGAGTAAACCTTTTAAAGGTTTTTCATTGCGTCTGTTCGAAACAAGATAGTGTTTGCTAAATATAACGTTTACTGCAATGTATTTATATTAGACTGGGATCTTGCTTTCCCTTTGTCGCATCTGATAAGATCATCAATATCTCAGTGGAAACCTGTCTGCGCTTTCAGAAGCCATCATGACAAATTCCTCTGTCATAGTCTAGTGCGTCTGAGAAGTCTCTTCTCTCCACTTGAGTGTTTGATAAAGTTTTAATATGTCCTCTGTGACAGCAGCCTCTCCATAAACACACCTTATTTTAAGCTTATACGACTGTCTCATCTCTCCCATGTGAACAGTTAAACTAGCATTCACAGGCACTGGAAACGATTTTACATTAAAACAATTGAATAAATGAATACATAAAAAGATCTACGTAATATCCCCAAGAGTTGAAGTGTATTTTGTTTCCTAAAAAAATTTATAAAAGCGTCTTCCGAATGCATAAATGTAAATGTAAATGTGACAACATCTTAGCCCTGTTTCAGCCTACGTAGTGCTTCAAAAGAGTGGGGTGAGCTGTCGGTTGCAATTCACAACATCACTGCTAGATGCCGCTAAATTTCATACACCGGATCTTTAAAAATAAATCTCAATGTAAACATTCTGTAACTCTAACAACTCAAAAAGTCTCTCACAGTTCAAAAGGTTAACGCACTAAAACTAAACTGCAGGACTCACATCTCGAACATCTTTTTGACACATGAACGCGTACATTTACAGGTTGACGATACCTATCTGTTCTCAAGCCATCCTGTGATGGATATCCAGCAGCGATGAGGACAGTCATTATGACACTTCCCCTCAGAATAAGTCAGCTCATTTAATCATGATTAAGCACACGTAACTGCCTGCAATTAAGAAATCTATAAATGGCCTGTCTGGCTCGGATTCACATTACACCTGCTGGATTTGTGGTCTTGAAACGAGAGCAGATGAAACAGAACAGAAGCGGAGGGTGAGGTATGGTGGACAGGAGATGAGCTGTAACACCATGTCCTAAACACACGCAACGTGACAGAATTCCAGTGACAAGTCATTTTTCTGTCTTCAACTGAAAGTAAAAGCTGAGCGATGCAACATAATTGCAGCCAATCACAACGGTGTGTGAAGGAGTGAAGATTCTTTCCCGATCTCTCGCAACACACTGCAGAAGAGGAGCAGGAAACTAAGATAACACCTAACTTTTATTTTTGTTTTGTTGTGACTTTTCTCCTTGATATGGTATGATTGGTAAACCTGCAAAAAAATAAGTATACTTCAAGTTACTTATTAAGTACACTAAAGTTAAATTGGTCAGACAATCTCTCTCTCTCTCTCTCTCTCTCTCTCTCTCTCTCTCTCTCTTTCTCTCTTTCTCTCTTTTCAATCTCACTGTCACTACATGACTCTGTTTTGAAATCCTGTGTGTGAGAACTATATTTTCTCCTCACATTCTCGGGTATGTCACATCTTATAGCACATACTGTAGCAAGAGCTAGGAAGACGAGTAGGATTTCAGAGGCGTGTTCACTTCAATGTTTTGCAGTGATTGATGTGCTATTGCTCCCCCCGTCAGTGTCCCTGACAGCTGAAAATGAACACGAAGCCTGTTGTTAAGTTCTAGCTGTGATAATAGCCATTGAAGAGCAGAAATATGGCCGGTTGTCTAATTTCACGAGCCGTCATCTGCCTATGTACGTCAGATCTGTCAACTCGGGCCAAACAAGCCTTCTAAATCTAGGTTCAGGATACATGAGTGACGAGTGTGAGTAATGAACGACCTCAGTGTGACGTTTCGTCTGAAGCTCAATTGAGCAGATGCACCAAACGCTGCAGGATCCATCTGTGTCCATCTGGTGTGATGCTTTACACTTGGCAGGTTAATTTGGCTCAGAAGTAAAACTTTGAATTTCAGGGAATTAGGACATACAAAACAAAGACTTTTGATGAGGGCTTGGCTAAATAGTTTTCAAATGTGACACCGCTGGATGGTACGTGCAAACCTTCTAAGACCTCTGAACTGTGGGCATCAACTTAATCATGAATCATCCAAATTCAGGTCACAAGTGCCGTTTAGAGTATAGAAGCGAATCTCTTCAGTTACCATGGTTACAGGTGTTTTTTGCATCCAGACAGTAATGTTTGTCCTGAAAATGACCAAAAAGTGTTTTTGTTGGCAATCAGTTTTGCAGGCTATATATCGATTTATTTAATTTTATTTAAAGGCTAGTTGGAACTACAGCAGCTAGATCATGTGAAACGATTTCAAGTCAAGTCAAGTTTATTTATATAACGCCTTTTACAATGTTGCATTGTTTCAAAGCAGCTTTACATGACTTTACAAAACAAAGACATAAAAGAGTTTTAGTGTAAAGAGTACAAACCGAGAGGACCATCGTAATAAAACACAATGAACTCATATTTTGAAAAAGTTGTATCGCTTAAAGTTTCTTTATGAAGTATAACATGCTGAATACGAAAATCAAATACATTTTATTTACCATTGACGGTTCTCACAAAAAAAGAAAAAATATATTTTCAAACATTTATACATTTTGGCATTATTACTCGTAAGCAGAAATGACAAGGTACTGGCATAACACTGAGCACAAAACAACATAACAGTTTCTAAAAATGGACGTTCAAAACTTCAGAAGTGTACATTTGATTTTTTTTTGTCTTTTATGACTTATACTCACAAACCAAGTTCCACACGTTGTCCCCCGTCCTCTTTTCATCCCACCTTCTCTGTGCTACAGAAATGTCTAGAATCTTCTGACATTGACAACTGTAAAATAATGGACAAAATTAAGTTTTTGTTTATTTGGAATATACCGATATATATTGTAATTAATGATATAAGCTCAAAATGTACTTGAGCTAAATATACACTAAAACAACAATGCTACATGAAAATAAATAGTACCACAATAATTAGCACCACAGAACTGTACAAGAACTATACAAATATCAGCAGTCTCACGGTGAGCAAGCCAACACGGCAACGGTGGGAAGGAACCAAAACTCCAAAGATTAGTAAATGGAGAATACAATCTCGGGAGAGACCAATGTCAGCTGGGAGTGCCCGTTTCCTCTGATGCATTACAGCTGCGATCAGTGACTTTTGAGTAATACTAAATAAGTGTTTATGGGAGTAAAGAAGTATTTTTTTATGTTTAACAGAGAGAACCTATTAGTATGAATAATTCAATTTAGATTTGTTTAAAATGTCCTTTTATTGATAGACTGATCAATTACATGGCTGACTGACTAATGCAAAGGACTCTTCTGGTTTTCTTTCATTCTAAGTCATTTTTGCTCCTCTCTGTGGCATAACCTCTAGTGTAAGCGGAGGACTATTGATTCTAGTCCTGCTCAAGATGTTATATAGATCATTGGATTAAATTCCTCTCTTGTATTGATTATGGTTTTTGAGGGGAGCAGTGACACATCATTTCTGATGAGGGTTTATTCACAGAGAAGAGGCACGGATCGATTCAGTGCAAGATATTACGTTCCGAATCAATTACCGGAACATTTGAGGGAAGTAATCATATTAAACTATTAATGTCGACGAGAGTTCTCGTTTTAAGTTACTTTGGTAAAAAAGACCACACGGGTTCTATAAATACAGAAAAGATGCAATCGTACCGAGCAGGGTCTGGAGACTAAATGTCACTGTGGCTATAAAATGAAAATATGAAATAAATAAAGGAACGAGGGAGGCAAGTTACGGCTGAAAATAGGAGAATATATCAGTGGAGGTATTGTCCTGTTGCCTGTTAGCTGAGAGATGTTTTTGTGTAATGAGGTAAGGAGGAACCATCAGTGTTGGCTCTCTGCATCCCCCACACACACACACACATAAATCTCTCTTATGAGAGTCACGCTGTGGCACCTCATGTGCCTGCGATGGCAGATGCGCAGACAGGGGTGTCATAAACCCATTCAAATGGAGAGTATGATACTTCACCCTGAGTGTTTGTGAAGGATCGTGGGTATATGGGAAAGTGTTTGTGTGACTGTGTGATTCGTGCGCTCGGCTTATCTGCATAACCGTGCACTTTATAGAAGACTGTACAATGATTTGGCTGTGTGTTTTTATGTGATGGTGGGGTTAGGCTTGGGTCCAGCTCTCCAGGGCTGTGGAATCATCACAGTCTCCAGCTTTCATCAGGATTATCTCCTGCACGCAGGAAAGGGGAGCGGGTGTCACAGCATTCCACACTGCCCAAGGCTGTCATACCTTACCAGTGCACAGCATGCCACACTCTGCGTCAGATCTGTGCACAAAAACAGAGAAGAGCAGAAAATTATGAATATTTATACATATTGTGATCACACGTATATGATTCAAGCACATAGGAAGGAATGTGGAATAGTAAGCAGAATCTATATAGAGAAATGCAATATAATTTACATAAATACGTCTTCAGAGGTGTATAAAGATCTTACATAATGAAGCGTTTTATTACCTTAGAATGAGCTATTACTATCTATGTATACCGCGTGTCCCCTTACATGGAATTTGCCATGTTGTTTCTACAGTAGCTCCTTTAAGGAACGCTTTTTGTAAATGTATTAGCTCCTTCGGCCAAGAAGCGAAAACATGATGAAATCTTAGTTCTGTGTCAGCCTTCGTAGTGTTTTGAAGGAAAGGGTTGAGCGGTGGAGTGACTTGTTGGCTGCAATTAACAACTTCACCACTAGATGTCGCTGAATTCAATACTGCTCTATATAGATTCTCCTGTAGCTCAGTGGTAAGAGCATGGCACTAGGAATGCCAAGGTCGTGGGTTCGAGCCAAGGGGATTGCACATACTTGGAAACAAATGTGAATAATAATGAAATGTAATTCGCTTTGGATAAAAGCATCTCCCAAATATGTAAATAGAAATACACTGAAACGAACTATTTCATGTATTCTGACTTCTTTATGGGTAATATTAAGTCACAAACATAGAGATAGTTTACCCAAAACTAAAAAGTCTCTCTTTGTAATATATTCAATCTTATGTTGTTTGATCCTGTTTATGACTTTTTAATTGTGTATCACAAAATAAGATGCATTTAGTGGTTTTGTGTTCATACAATGGAAATCAATGGGGTGCAGTGTTGTTTGGCTACCCATGTTCTTCAAAATATCTTATTTTGTGTTCTGCAGAAGAAAGTCATAATGTTTTGGAATGACATGAGGGTCAGTAAATGATAAAATAATTCATATTTTTTCACTTTAAACTTGGTTTTGTTGTCATACTATGCTTAAATATTTATTTATACTATGCTTAAAAATAATTTTACATTTCCAATGGCATGTTAAGGTTTTTGTCAGGCAAAAATAATGATTCCTCAATACTTAATTCTTAGTCATTGTGAGCATTATTTCCCTTACCCCCATTTCTTGCACGATGTAGAGAGATCACGACCACTATAGGAAATCAAATATGAGTGCTCTATTTTGCCATGAATGGGGGGTATAGAGGTTAGGAGAGGTTGTAAAGCGGTAATCCAGTTTGTGCAACACAGAATGAAAAGAATCGTTCAGCTGCAGTCTCATAATCCCTTGAAATAACAAGTTTATGTACCAAAGCTTCCATAATTTCATCTGGCATCTCTCATACAGTGGCATTACAATGACATCAAAGCAGGGCCAGTAATTCACAGATAGAAAATCAATAGACAGATGAGCCGTATTAATTCTTAATGCGTGGCAGAGTGCAGCATGGACTAAAGCTGGTGTCTGGTTGGGTTTGCCTGAGGTTGCTGGTCTTGTTTGATGCTCTTAGCACCTTGCTTAGTTTTCTAACAAATGTGTATACGTCTGGTTATTCCCCAACCTCAACCTTAATTCATGATCAAAACTGTTGGAACACACCTACAGTAGTTGTCAAATATGATGTCAAGAGGCATATTTGTACCATATTTGATAAGTTGAAAAATATACTGTACATATGTCCTATGGTGCGAGGAAAACTGAGAAAAAAACAACTTACACTGAAGATAAATCACTAATATACTATCTTATATAATCAACATAAATAAATAAAAGAAATATATCATAAACATTTTATTTTATAAATATTTGCTGTCACACCATTGGACACTTGTAAGGTATTTGTCAGCTACTTGTTTGTATTTAATGCCCCCTCAGGTTTGACTAAACCAAAAAAAATATATATAGTATAGTACTACAAAATGCAAATCCTTTATTGGTTTCTATTCAAAAATATTATCTAGGCAAAATTTTGCATATCAGAGAACTGAGCTTACACCATTAGCTCAATGCAACACGAATACAGAATGTTTAAAACATCTTTATCAATATATTTAAAAAAAAGTGTCAATTAATAAAAAGACATCCATTTTATAAGATGGATATACGTGTTATACGTGTTTTAGAAATACGTTCAGTTTACAGAAAAAGACCGCAAATTTACTAGAAAAACACAGAGAACATTTAATTTTACAGGAAAAATTTTTTACGGTATATTTCTGACACCCCAGCTCCAGTTTTTAAACAGGATTTTTTGCAGTGTTACCTGAGAAATAAACAAAAAAGGACAAATTTACAAGGAAAACAGAGAAAACCTTGAAATTTTACGGGAAAAAACAAGACGTTGGAGGGAAAGAGACGTGTCGAGACTGACAGAATTGGGTTTGACTAAGAGCTCTGTGTACGGTCCGAGTAGAGGCGCAGGGAATGTAATGGACATGACAGGGAAAGGGTAAGTCTGAACTTAGCGGATATGTTTATGCAACTGTCCCTATGTTTATTGAAGCTTTCACACTATTAAGAACTTTCTTAATTATAGTTAACAGCTGAATTGGGTATATCCATCCTACCTTCTTGGGTGTTTTGTGTAGCCCCACTAAAGAAGATTAGTCTCCAGAAACTTAATTGAAAAAGTTTATGGCCCACTTGGTAATTTCTCTTCATTAAAAAATACAAATAAAGATGTAAATAGCTTTCCACAAATATGATTAATACAGTCAGGTCAGCAAACAAACAAAAAAAAAACAAATTACAATACTAAATACATTTCATGCATTCCATGCCAGTACTGTATGTGTCAGTATGCAGTCCAAAATAATTGTTGCAAATAAACGAAAGCCAATCAAGTAGGCCCCGTTTACAAAACATTTATTTGTGTTGCTCAGTTAGCGTGACATTACATCTCAGTGGTGCTGCAATGAATTCATGCAGTGGTGATAAACAGCATTTACTGCTCGTATAGAAGATTACAATTGCGTAGTGGAGAAGACAAGACAATAATAATAAACAAGATAATAATAAAGTTGGCAATCAACTTTAAGTGCTAAGAGAAGGAAAAAGGAGGGTGCTTCTAAATTAGGCCTATGGCAAATTAGCTTTAAGCATATATATGCATTTAAATTGTACGTTCTGTCTCTTTTGAGAAAATCAACCAGAACAATTATGACTCATTTTGCTCACAACTTCATTTGCCTTGAAGTAAGAGTTTTAAAGACATAGCTCAAATACTGTAGCTTGAATTTGTTAACATATAATCGACATAGCTGAGATGGCTGAATGTAAAATGACTTACAGATGTTGGGTAAAAGGCTTATTGGGTGAATTATTTTGTACAATTTTAGTTTATAAATATAGTTTTGTTCAAACTGTAGGCTAATTGTGAAACCAGTATATTACATCTGAATGTTAAGTTATGACATCCTTTAATATAAGAGTCTAATCTGTAATCTTATTGTTTTTTTATTTCTGTTTATGTGTTTTTGATTATATATTCTAATGTACAGCACTTTGGTCTTGTGGCCATTTTAAATCGTGCTCTATAAATAAATGAAAAAACATTTTGAACCTTGCACTATTGTTTTGAGCCATTATCGCTGTGTTGGGCTGGTTGGGATGTTTAAACATTAATAAAAATGTTAGTATATGGTATATAAGTATACTTACAGTTTACAGTTGTCTTGTCATATGAAGCTGTGAAAGGACAAATCATTTTAACAATGAAAATATTACATGTGCTAAAGAAATCTCATTAAAGAGAACATTAAACAGCTTAAAAACTAGATTCTTAACTATGTTAACCTGAGACTGTATTTGAAAAATGCTATCAGACCCTCAGCTCATCTGCACTCGGATGAAGATGAGACAAAAACACATAAGTTATTCAAATGTGCTTTTAAGAGACGGGATTGCGTCATGCGAGCTAAAACAAACTTCCCATGGCTGTACTGTCAGTTGGAATGAAAATGCCGTCCTAACGTTTAGAATCGAGATGGCACCACAGCTCTTTTTTGTGGTCGAATGATATTTTACAGTAGTAATATAAATGTTTTTGTGGTGAAAAAGGTTCTTTAGACTATGAAAAGGTACAATGAAAAATCTAATAGAAATTAATAAAAAAAAATAAAGGTTCCCAATATGATCTTTGTCAGATTGTATGGTTTCATAATGAACATAAAAGGAAAGAAGTGACAAAATGAAAGCTGGTCTTCTGCGGCCTAGCTGGTAAAGAACACATTTTAGCACCTTTATTTTTGAGCGCGTTTGAGCGAAATAAGAACAGATGCAATTGAAATAACTGTTGACGTCTTATGTAGTATTGATCTACTCTTTATGATCGAACATTTGTTCGTCAATGGTTTCATTTAGTGAATGTATCTTTCAGGCTGCAGGCATGAATGAGTGTATTTATCTCCCATCTCTACAGGACTATCATTTCATCCAGTACTACAGTTCTGTACCTTATACAGTGAGAGAGCATCCTCACTACTAGTACTAAACCTTACTAGAGTAGCCATTAAATTCAGATGTGTTGTGCCATTTAAAAAGCCATTTCCTCATTTAAATTCATCCAAGAAGCACATCTTTATTCAGAGAGCATACGACAGGGGACGCAGCCCGGGCCCTCATCCGAGAGTTCCAAAGGGAATGTCAGCATGCACCTTGAAACTGGCTTCATTTGTCAGAATCAAATTCTTGGCCCGGCTACCTTTTTGTATTCTGTGCATTCTGAGCAAGAAGCTTGTAGGGACAAATCGTTTATCCCTGAAACCAGCTTCACACAGCATCAATAATAGCTGTGTTTAACATGGACCTGTGTTCCTCTTGTCAATGACTTCAGGCTCTGCTGGCATTTATTCTTGCTGTCACAAAGTCTTTTTCAGAGACGTGCATTGAAAATCAGATTTTGTAGCTCAAATCCATATGGTTATTTCTGCTCCGAATAACAGAAAATGCATAAAATATGTTTTTAAATGTTTTTAAGTTATTTCTGGAAATGTACTATTGTCTGAATTGTCAGGTCAGATCTTTTTAAGATTCTTTTTTCATCACAAGAACACAATTATTTCATGTTTAAAGAATTTAAGGTTACACACAATGTGCAGTGTTAGTTGTCTCTCACTACATTCATAGACTTTGCAGACCACAAAAGAAGATATTTTGAGGAAAGTTGGTAACCGAACAGCGGCAGCACCCATTCACTATTATTGTATGGACACAAAACCGAGGCAAGTGAATTGGTGCAATCGCTATTTGATTAATAACATTCTACGAAATATCTTTCGTGTTGAATTCACGTCAAGGCCTTGTTTTTCCACTTCCCCTAACACTTTTACATTATGAGTAAAAAGGTAATTGTATATACTTATATAGGCTGTTGTTATCAGTTGTGTGTTTGTCCTGCTTAGCCACCTGTTTGATGGTTCATCACAATGTTTCTCACAAAGACAAATCAATGAGTTCATGACCCTTCATCACCTCAAAGTGTCTGTGAATTGGATCTCTAATGAATTCCCCTGTTGATTAACAGTTTGATTCATCAGTTGTGTTAACCTCTGTTGATCAAAGTCAAACATGGTAAATGGGCAATCTTTTAAACAAAGGTTGGTGAAATTGCTCTCTTTAAAACGATCCATGAAGCAGTGACATCTGTCAAACACTTTGTTCTGTTAAACAGCTGTCCTAAAATCTGTTTAATGAGGAGAATGTCTCTGTTAAGTCTAGAAGCATGTCTGATTTAATAGTGAAAAATAGACGCCAAAGCACGTGTTTATAGTATATTATGATGGCCTGTCAGGTTGATGGATAATACAACTGTTACAGTGGCAGGTTTGTACCAAGTGTGCTTTACAGAGTAGATCGGAGTCAAAAATTACAAATGTAACAACAAAGGAACTAGGTTGTCTCAAACACTTCAAATTATTTTGAAGCTCTCAACTACTTATTTTGGGTGATATTTGTTATAATAGTTATAATTTACATCCACAGTGGTTGCCTTTTGTTACAATATTTTCACTGTCTTTTCCTCAAAATATTTCCCTTAAAGGGGTCATATGGCGCACCCACAGGTTGTTTCAGTAAGTGCACAGGGCAGAGGCTGGAAAACTTTATTAAAAAACAGAATTATGGGCCTGTTTAATCAGATGGTTGCATTTTATTGCCATTGTCTAAAGCTTCGCTTTAAGAAGTTTTTTTACTGTAAATACTTGCGATGGGTCATTTGCTGAAAGTTGAGGGCCACTTATGAATTATAAATATGCGGTTATCATATCAGTTGTAAAAAAATCAGCACTACGGGCCATATCCAGTGAATTAAGTGTATTAAAATGAAACAAGAGGCAGGAATTGATTGTCTTAAGGGAACAGAACAATATTTATTTCAGTTAGAGTTAGGACACACATATAACCAAATACCAGTGGATACACGAAACGCTGTACACTCCCAGTAGTGTGATGTAAGAGCTGTAAGACATTCATATTATTGGTTGACTCACAAACTTGTTTATGCCACTGGCAATGTCAGCTTATTTGCTGTTTGGCCAAAGAAATGGCAGATGGAGGGCAAAAAAGGTGGAGTGCTTTTCATTATTTTTGCAATTTATTTGGTTGGAATTAGTAGCACATCTTTTACTTTACTTTTTACAAATTGTCCGCTTTGTGGTGATGCTGAGTAAAGCTAAACACAATTAAAGTAAATGCCTGCTGCCACTTTAATTTGACTGCTTTGACCTCACCGAGCCTAAATGACCGAAGTAATCCCATTCACATTAGTGCGTGACAAATGATGAGTCAGAGACATCTTTAAAATAGAAAATGAGATTTTTGTGGCTTTTAGTCAATGTCTTTTAGCATTGAGGCTACCTATACAGTCATAAGACTGGACAACATTTACTTTCAGAAGGTATATGCATTAAACATTTGCAGTCTTGTATAAGTTAAAAATTTAAAACATTTAGGAAGCTCTCTGGTTAGCCTTCGTAAATCAAGGTTTATGCACTCTTAAAAATAAAGGTGCTTTATGATCCCAAAAATAATTTTCTGTTTAATTAACAACTCTTGTTTCACAAAAGGTACTTTGTGGCAAAATAGGTTATAAAAAGGTAAGAAACAGATTTTTTGACTGAATCATTCTTTATGGATCCAAGAATGGTTCTTCTATGGCAAGGCTGGTCAACTGGGGTCTGCCGGCCAAATGCGGCCCGCCAGTCATCTTTACCTAGCCCACCTTAACTTCCCGCGGATCATAACGATTGACGTCTTATAAAGCGATTTGATCAGTCTGTCCAAGAAACGTTATGTTATTTTCAACGTTATAATCGTCAATCCACAGGCAGTCAGTTTGTGTGCATGATAGGTCGCATTCCAAAACGCATCTCCTACCCTTGAAAGTTACTGATGCAGAGTGGAATATGTGGACCTTTAGCGGTGTAAAAAGAGAAAGTTTTTCACTGGGATGTGAATCCTCTCTACTCCACTTTGGCTACCATTCTATTTCGCCTACCAAACGGAACAAGCCTGCGAGGGCAAATGAGCAGTGGCTCAAGCCACAGAGCCATCCCCTTAAATGTGTTCCGGTTCCCTATGGTCCTGGAGTTTCAAAGGAGAAATAACTGGAATACATACGTTTCACAGGAGAAATAACAAAACGGGAGACTTTTTTAAGACAACCAGACTGTTGACAGGCATGATAATAGTGTTCAGTTTCTTGCACAGATCAATTGATATGCTTTATAAGACACCTGTTTAAAGCCAAGGGGCAGGGATTACTTTTTTGCTGAATGTATTAGCGTTTTTTACTTTTATTCATTTGACTTTCACTAATTCAATCAAATATATTCTTAAATTGGCCAATAAATTTGGGAGCAAGCTTTTAACTGATGGACCGCAGGTGAATATCCTTCGAAGAAAGCCACACTTTTTGAACAAAGACATAGACGGGAGGATTCGACCGTTGGCGATCGGCCTGACCCTTGGTGTGCACCCCCACCTGGAGGAGGGTCTGTCTGGCCATGCTCCAGGTGTACCGGCACCTCTGGGCAAATGCGTGGGCAGAGGGAACCATGACTTCGGATTCTGTACTGGAAAACCCAGGTGGCTGTACCCTAAACTACACTCAAACGGAGATAGGCCTGTAGTTGAGACTGGTAATGACTCAACCCATGAGAGTTGCGGGCTCCAGGACGAGGGGTTCTTACATTTAGTCATTTAGCAGATTCTGAAAGACCAAACACTGCAACATGTGTTCGAAATCTTGGTTGGCCCTCTCGGTTTGGCCGTTACTCTGGGGGTGGAATCCAGAAGTAAGACTTACAGTGGCCCCCAACAATCTACAAAACTTTCCAAAGTTTGGCAACAAACTGAGGTCCCCTGTCAGAAACCACGTCAAACCCGAAGGTAAGAAATAGAAAAATTAAAACGATCGAAAAAAATTGCCAACTGAGCCTGCCTTTTGGTACACTTGATGTATTCAAGATTCTTGTCCAAACGACAAAGGGAATCCCCGAACCGACCAACCAATGGCCCCGCTCTTCCAAAAAAGCTTGACCACCAGGAACTCTCTGTTACCAATATCATAATTGTGCTCGGCGGACGACAAACGATGAGAAAAATACGCAGCTCCACTAGAAGTCCTGCCGCTTCTCTTCCAGAAGCAGCATGATCAAAGTCCTTTTTCAAATCCTCCGAAAATGAGATGAATGAGGCACAGCAAGGCAACTTACGCTCCCACATGGTAGTTTCCCAGCTAGCCGCCCGTCCTGTGAGTAGAGTTATGACAAAGGCCACCTTAGCATCCTCTTTGGGAAATTACGAAGATTGGAGGGAAATGAAGAGGGAACACCGAGGCGAATTTGGTACGGTGGAGAAGTAATTCTTGTGGCGGCCAAACTTTCAATCTCTGAAGTGTGTTGGTTAACTCAGAAACCCGAGCAACCAAACCCGTAACAGACTATTGACCTGCTGGCTTGTTTCCAAGCAACGAAAACGCGCGCGCGTGCACACACACACAAGACAGAGACACAGAAATAACCCACAGACTCATGAACCGTGACAAGACGTGATTGGGGACTGGGGGTGAGTAAATTAACAGCAATTTCATTTTTTTGGGTAAACTAATGCATTAAGTGATATTAAATGCAATTAAAAAGACAATATCCCTTTTAATTAAACATAATGAAAAGTCACTAATACTGGATGCAATATTTGTGCATATGTTTTAATATTTGACCTATAAGTAACAGCAACAAAAATAGGATATAAACGGAGTCTAATGCAATAAAGAACAGAAATACAAAATAACAGAAGAAACTATGATATGGACCGATGGAATCTAAAGGTCTGTAATATGACCTGCCCGAACTGGTTGAATTGTTTTTACTAACTGGAATTATACGAATTTATCCCAGACAATGTGAAATCTATACATAATGTTATTCATTGAAACATTCTTAATGTACTTTTTTATATTACCAACTAGACCTCTGTCACATCATTCAAAAATTCAGACCTCCTTAACTCAAAATTCAACTTTAGTGACATTATTGGCACAATTAAAGTTTAGTAATAATTGACAGTTTTTTCAAATTAAGAATTTACCTGTAGATGCAACACGTCACAAGAAAATAATGGTTTGTTTAAACAGGTAGGCTATTTGCACACCTTGTGCTTCATTGCAAATAGGTGTTTTTGGAGGGTTAAATTAGTGCATCGACTAGGTACTTGAAGTGCACTTATTTTTTTAATTTTACAAAATAGCATAGAATATTTGGGATAAGATTTGGGACATACCTTAACTCTCTTATTTAACACACTTTTAAGATTATGATCAATCAGTGAAAACCACAAATCTAAATAATACACCCGTTCAGAGCACACTCTGAGGCATAAAGAAAAGCACATTCATATTGTATATGTAGTATAAATGCTAATGCATCTCACACAACATAGCGATGGTCCACAGACTTACATAACATATAATTATTGCTGCTAGGATTTTTAAAACGTTGCTGAAATTGGTGTTAAAAGAACTGTCTAATCGAGTTTGGTTTTCTCTTCTTTATCTTTGCTCAACACCTATGTTCCCTCCCACTGTCGGCTTGCAATTGCTTTGAAAACGTGGAGATGATTTGATGTTCTGTCTGCGGGAGCTTCTTTCACATCTTGCACATTCAAGAGTATGTCATCACCATGTATTAAGTGCTTTCCTGTGTTTCACGCAAGACAGCCTTCCCATTTCCTCCCAAAGGACACACACATACTGTATAGAGTATATACCACTGCGTTCACTGCTGTGTCTCCTAGCTCATCCAGTTGACAAATGCTCCTCTAAATCCAAGAAACCGGACCGGTCAGAGCTGTAACCCTAAGACTAAAAAAACATCTTAGTTTGAATATTTGCCTCTGAGCGTAGATGTCATCGCAGCGTGCCAGGGTCAAAGGGCAGGCGTTCCGTGCAGCATTGTAACTGCCACTGATTGCCATTTTCAGAATGCACACCATGTCAAGTAAATGAAGGGCCCCTCGTTCCTCTTGTTTCTTCCCAGGTGACATGCCGTCCCCATTCCGTCACTATCAAAGAGACAGAAGGAGGTTCAGAGAGTCTGGAAAACGGTCCATTATAGCCTGCCAGAGGGAGTACAGGCACAATTGTGGGGTGATATCCGTTACAAATAATGCATGTTTTCAGGCTGTTGTTCCATTCTGTCAAGAGAGAAGGGAGACGGTTGCAAATAGGCAAAAATGAGCACATTACTGCTTAAGAAAGATCGTAAATTGGTTCTGTAATTGTCCATAAAGCAAGCGATTTTTGAGGATATTTACAAATTATAATGTTAAAAAAATCGGTTGAAATATTTAGTATGTTATAATTTTCATAATAAATGACAGATGTATTTAAGTATTAAGCTTACAATCCTAAAAGCTTTAACCATGCATCAACTGTTGCAGTGAAACTTGAAGATCTTTCAACCATTACTTTGCAGATGGGCACGATTTGCATATTTTCTAATGGTTTGTGGAAATCTGTTGCTAGATGGTTCATGGTTGTTGTTGGACATTACCTTTTGAAGTATGTTAACAAGCGAAAGATCTGCTGTAGGTATTTAGCACAGCTGACTGTAAACTGTATTATAAAGTTTCAATGTTTGAGTCAATGCTGTATTGAGAAAGTTAGTGGGGTGTGTGCATAGCAAGGGGATGCTAGAAAAATGAACCCTTGAGCTGACCAATGGATATATTATTTGTCAATGCATTTGGAGGAGAGTTCAAAATCAATGTGACAGGATACAGTATGTGATAGCTATGGTTTGTCGTATGTTTGTCATTTTATTCCGTAACTAAAGAATTCTGCAAACCCTTGTAGTACTTTAAGCGAAAGATGATGTTTTCATTAAAGCATCTTTGATTACATAAACCTTTCAAAAATGTCAGTCTCCTACAGACTATTACTAATGAACCACTGAAAAGAAAGGTTATTGAACTACAACATAGAAGGCAGTAAATATAAGAATATAGAAAATAGAATAGATAATGCATACAAAATAAAGTCAAATATAATATGTATACATTCTAGGTACGTTTAGAAATATTTTTGCTCAGATAAAAGATTTGTTTGTTAACAAATGAGTAACATTGAAATACAGCAGACACCTCCAGACATCTTGGAAGACAGAGGTGTAGACCCGACGCATAAAAGGATTTTATAATTATTACATTATATTGATAACTATATCGAACATGCACAAGTCTGCAGCAACGTACTTTTGGAGAGATACTGATGCGTGATATGAATGGTCAAAAACAATTCAAAGACAGACAGAAGCTGATTCAAATGTACTTTTAGTTGAGTTGTCCTGATTCTTCTCAAAAATTTTCAGGAAAGTGGTTATTAGAGCTTTCAACAGACAATTACATCTGTATTGTGTAGTCAACGGGTGTCCGCGTCTGTCACAGACAGAACACTAATGAAATTGAGACTGTGGATCATGAATATAATGCAGCATGTCAATTATAATGTCACTCCTCAAAGTGAAATATTAAGATGGATTTGGTTTTGTTATTATGGGCTATATTTGCATTTCTCTTATTTCAATTATCCATTCAACATTAATTGTGGTGTCTTATATAGAGATAATTTGAGTGCAACCTCATTTAATAACAAAGTTAAACATTTGCCAAAAAGCAAATTAAGTCATCATAGTCGTGTCATAACGTTTACATAGTCTCCAAGGATGAAAATCTATCTTGAAATCACCAAGCCTATTCCTCCCTTTTCTAATCATGATAAATTACTGATTAAAAAAACTGGGACATTGTGATGAAACAATCTTGTTTCATTCAAAAATGCATCCCGGATGTAAAATGGGCAAAGAGTTTCACATTGACTTTAACCTGTCTATCCTTGTTTGCCTTGTGTCATGTTTTCACTCGCGCTCTGGCTTTAATATTAAGTGTGTTGACGGTAATGCAGTTTCTAGCCTAAGGGGTGGTGTGCTAGAGACCCTGCATTGGGATTATAGCTGTTGTTTGGCCTGGGGATCCACCAGAGGCAAGCTTAGATCTACCACATAAAAACATTTTGACTGCTGTAACTTTACATTCGTCCTTAATATCACATTTAGATGGCAAATAAAACCAAATAGCCCTAAACCATTAGACCAAGTAGACACCGTGAAAAAGTGGTAACACTTTAGTATAGGGACCAAATCTCAATATTAACAAGTTGCTTATTAGCATGCATACAAATGGGTTCCAAATAAAATTTTTGCTTCAGGTATTTTTTACCGCTTGACTTTAAGTGAAAGTGGAAATATTGAGACATTTCTTTTATTAGGAGATGCTGTGGGCCTTGGTGGAGTTTCACATTTTTGCCTGGAAGGGCACCTACCTACATTTCAATGATTTATAGCCTATATAATTTATTCTATATTTAAAATACATTTACCAATAACAAGGCTAAACAAAGAAGAAATAAAACGTATATCTTAAACTTATACCTAATTTAGTAGAATCCACCTCTTTTTTCCGATTTGCGTAGATGTCCACGATCTTCTCTTCTATGGAGCGATTTTAGTCTCATTAATTATTCATGCGTAAAACAAGATACACACATGCGTAAACAGTTTCGCATGCATAAAACCTAATTTACGTGCACAAAGTATATATTTACATTTACGAAAAGCAATTTACGTGCGTAAAACAAAACTATTTTCTCACAAATTACGTTTCGCAAACATACAACTGCGCACATAACTTTCGAAAAGTTAAAATGTACGCGTTTGTCTTGTTTTACGAATGTGCAAATCGTCACACACGTGTGAATCGCCTTGGACGTGTGTGTGTGTGTTTTTTGAGACTCTCCTGGCGACGCAACCCCTTCCACTTGGGTTGTCGTACTCTTTAGCCAATCAGATTCAAGCTTACCATTCAACCAATCACAACCCGCTGAGGGCGCCGGACTCAAGGAAAACGGCTCTGCGCAACTTTAGTGCAGATTGGCTCAAATAGAACGGAAATGATGCATCACCCTTACCGCACGTTAATCACATTACGATCTTTTCCACGCTTGCGCAGCTTTGTGGGTACAATATATTATATTTTTTACTGTTAAAAAAAATACAATACTCAATTTACTTCGCTGCTGTCCACCTGGTCTCATTTCACTATGCGTTCTGTCAAGTCAGTTTGAAATACTGTAATGTTTCCCCTGACTTTGTAGTTCTTTCTTCATGTAAATTAATATAGTCTAGTTAGACATACGTGTTATGTTCCTTATTGGCTTCTGTAAACGCCATTGAAGGGATTATTTTACTAATGGATAGATATATTAGCCTATATAGACCCATACTAATAAATGACTACATTTAAAGTTAACTAGTATTATCAGATTTTAATTTAAAAAAACGACACAAACCGTCTTTGACAATACTACTGACCGCAGATAGAAACACGGTAAGGTAAATAGACATGACATACAGCAATGAATCGCAAAATGGGAGGAAACTGAAGATTTGCAGTGGATTAAAAAACTTTATTCCACATGTAACCAAAATCATCTATGTTCATGTAACAACTCTATTATTTTGGATTGGCAACCACATAAACACATCGTAATGGTAACGTAAGAAACATTTAAAAACTTTAAAACAGACAAGCCTACAAAACAAAATATGTGCCGCACCAAAGCTGCGCAGAGCCATTTTCCTTGAGTCCTGTAATTGGTTGAATGGTAAGCTTGAATCTGATTGGCTAAAGAGTACGACAACCCTAGTGGAAGGGGTTGCGTCGCCAGGAGAGTCTCAAAAAACACACACACACGTCCAAGGCGATTCACACGTGTGTGACGATTTGCACATTCGTAAAACAAGACAAACGCGTACATTTTAACTTTTTCGAAAGTTATGTGCGCAGTTGTATGTTTGCGAAACGTAATTGGTGAGAAAATAGTTTTGTTTTTACGCACGTGAATTGCTTTTCGTAAATGTAAATATATACTATGTGCACGTAAATTAGGTTTTATGCATGCAAAACTGTTTACGCATGTGTGTATCTTGTTTTACGCATGAATAATTAATGAGACTAAAATCGCTCCATACTCTTCCGGTAAATTTAAAAATTAAAATCGTTCTCTTCAGATTTTTCTCATAACTGAGAAACTTCTTTCTGGCATAGCAGAACCAACGGACAGTGTCAGAGCAAGCTGCAGGAGTCACAACACTTTTGTGTGTTACGTGTAGAACTTCCTCAATACCACTTTTCTCCCTCTTCTTCCATGTCTTCCAAACAGCGAGTGATAGCAGCATACTGTGATTTGATAGCATAAACATATCTATATTTGGAAACGTTTTCACTCTGCAGTACTATCTCTTTTGGTTTGAGCCTGTGTTTTCTGCATCATCAGAAACCTGCAATGGTTGTTTGGCTCTGCAAACATAGAGTACAGTTTGTGAATCACATTTAGATATGTTTTAATGTCTCTGTTCACTGTGCATGATTCAACAAGGACAAGATTCAGCTTATACGCCATGCAATGAACATACACAGCAAAGGGGAATTCCTCTTTGATTCGTTGCTGAACACCACTCAAATGTCCCAACATTACTGAGGCTCCATCATATGCCTGTGGAATTATGAGAATGTCCTTCAACCCACAAGACTGCAATGCATATTTAATGCCAGAAACAATCCCTGGAGAAAGTAAGTTGCTCCTTTATCTGAAGCCCCTCTGTGCATCTAATGCAAACAGAAAGCTGGTCTTCAGCAATAAAACCCATCTTGTGTACTTCTTTGGTATTTCTTCACGAACAAGCTCTGCACACAATGCAATAATTTAATTCTGAAAATCTCGCCTTGTGCATTAAAATATTTGGCCTGCATGGATTTGAAATCAGGGTCGTCGAGAGACAAAAAATTGCATATGCTTAAATAATTCCCCCTTGTGTCTCCATCAGCATCTTCATGGTGTCTGCGGAAAATCAGGCCTAGTTTGGATAGAAATTTTACAATATTAACAGATTTGCACAAGTACTGTCTTGTGTTTTTGTACTGTGCTTTGATAGCTGTGTGACAGTTGTGCTGCCACAGACCCTATCGTACCAGTCTGTAGCGCTCCCACATTTCCATGCTTGATAAATGTACCTGTGACAAAGCATGTTGTGTGAGCTTCTCTGACAGCTTTTTTCCAGTTCTGAGCTCCCACTTTTGTAAACAGTTGGAGCGTGGAGTTTTTAGTTGGAGCGTGGAGTTTTTTCTTTTTCGAAGGCCGGAGCGATCGCTCTGTCTCACTCCGGTTCGATACCGCTCACACCACGAGTCTAGGGCATGCACAAATCCACCCAGAATTCACATGTGCCTTGAACAATTAACAAAACTGTCAGCCTATACTTCAAAAGTATTTCGTTTTGAAAGAGAGATGTAGACGCCAAAGGTGAGGTTGAAAAGATCCTTTCATCCCAGAGGCAGAAACCGGACGCAGATGTCATAAAGTTCTGGCCAAAGTAGCTCGCACTGTCTTCAGTATCCCTAGTGGGTCTGCAAATGCCGAGAGGGTGTTTTCTGCTGCCGGCCTGGTGTCCAGAAATCACTGAACTAGTCTGAAGCCTCAAACATTGTCCAGGCTTGTTTTCTTGAAGGTGAACTCAAAAGAACTGTAGATAGCCTATTTATTTATAGGCTAATGTAAGGGACGACCATCATTTCATTATTATTTATCATTATTAATCAAAGGCTATATAATTAGGCTCAAAGGCTAATCAAAGGCTATTATAATTAAAAGGCACATAGCCTAAATTTCTTATAGGCATCGATAATTTATGTTCAACATATGGATGTTAATTTGAGCTTTTTAGTTTGTTTGACGCCTCAGACTGACATCACTCCAACTTTAAATTTATGTTCAAAACTTGGATTTAGGCTGTTGTGTTTGAAATAAATATATGTTCTATTTTGACCGATGTTGCTGTTGCTGTGATTTCCTTATAGGATATAACCAACCACACCGCAACCGCTGCGACAGAATAGAAGTGAAGCAGATTTTTTCCGCAGCAGTCACACAACAAACCCGCTCCACGTCCGCCAAGCAGCCGTAAGGTTTGGTTGAAAAGGGCAGGTGTAAGGCATGCAGAGGAATTTTTTATTTGAGAGAGCATGGAGCGATTTCATTGGAGCAGGATGAAATTGTAGGTGAGCGGGGAGCGGAGCGATCTGGTGCGACATTGAGCGGTGAAGCGGGGGAGCGAACACCCACATGAGCGGGGAGCGGAAATTCTCACCGCTCAGATCCACTCACATGCTCTGGGAAGCAGTACTGCAGGTTCCACAGCCAGATGAGTTCTCTGAAAGGGCCTCGATTGCTGTATCAGGTTTGGCGGCAGTAGAATAAAGATCAGACGTTTCAGAGTAAGGTACCTCCACTCTTTTAGCTGTAGGTTTGTTAAAAAAAACGTTGAATATCCATTTTGCATATCTCTTGACGTTTAGACTAAAGTGGGAACAGAACGAGAGGAGGGTCTACTCACGTGATACTTTGAGATTCGCGCCAGAGGAGAAAACATCCATTTTAAAAACATGAATTTTAAAATAATTAACTTACTCATGTGCCCTCCCGCCCCCCCCATCTCCGCCTATGGCTGAGGGGCAGTTTCTTTGTACCTTAAACTGAAAAAGTTTCAAACCATGCTGTGTTGTGCATTTATAACTTTCTCACATAATAACAATTTACATTCTTCTTATCTTTGTCATCATCACTGACAACCAAGAATCTGTTCGATTATCTTTCCAATGCAAATCACTTTTAGGTTCACCTCTGTTCTCCTCCCCACAAAGTGCAAAAAGATCCTCCTTATCTACAGGTATTACTCTGGCCCAGTGTAATTTCACAGAGAATATCCCTGTACCGAGACAAAATGTCATTCCTGATACCAATAATTAAGAAGATGAACGCAAGACGGGGATAGAGATGAAATAAGTGATGGACGGATACAGAGCGGAGAATTTGTGTGAAATTCAGCGGAATCAGAAGCGTGATTAATCCAGCAACCTTTTGAGGAAAGGTCTGAGGTCCCGCGGGAGATCTGATGGCTGTGAGACACGGTGAGGAAACTGAATCAGGAAAGGGCAGAAGTCAATAGAGGTGCTGAGTGCGCTCTCAGCCTCGATCATAATGCTCTTACGGTACTGCACACAAGCCCTGTAAATACATCAGGTTCCTTTCAAAAATCTTTACTGAAGTCGTAATTGTAAATGTGTGCAGAAAATGCACTGACAAATGAGTGTGGATGATCTGGCTACAGAGGTTCTGGATATTTGTATTTTTTTATACTTTGTTGATGCAGGATATTTTCAGTAGGTATATCCAAATATAAACAGTTGGTAAAAGCTGTGCCTTTATAAGCATTTTTAATGGACATTAATGTGTTTTTTATGCATGTATGTCCGCTGGTGTTTACGTGTGTGATAACTTTGATCCGATATCGCCAGGTTAGAGATGAATAGATTAGTGCACTTCTGAGTTTTCTGTGAAGATTAATCTACATATGCCGTTAGAAAAACATTTGCTTCACAAATAATGACACAAAGTTCAAATCAAACTGCTGCCCCTCGAGACACCTTCTGTAAGGATTGTGTCATGTATTACTCCCACAAAGATCTTCCAAACCTGCTATATACATTTCTTTGTTCTGATGAACACAAATATATTTGGAAAAACTGACATTTCTGGGACATTTTTGACTACCATGGAATATAAAAATGATTGTTACATTTTTTTTGTTCTGTTGAACACAAAATAAGGTATTTTGAAGAATTTAGGAAAGCAAACCGTTCTGGTGCACCTTTGACTGCCATTTTAGTCTTTCCTACTACACTACAGTAGTCAATGATGTCCCAGAAATGTCAGTTGCTAACATATTTCTAAATATCTTTCTTTGATACATTACTACAGGTTTGGAACAACTAGATGGGAAGTGATTCATGACAGAATTTCATTTTTGTGTAGAGTATCCATTTAAGGACTACACCACAAAACAAATGGGCTGTAAACCTCCCATCAACAAGCACTGGCCAAGACAAAAGACCCATAGACTGTAGCGGAAAGCGTATAGTTTGGTAGCATATGTTTGTCTGCTTGGTAGCATGTAATTTGATGAACAATAGCAGAGCTTGATGGTGTCACTGTGTGTAATAACATGCTATTAAAACACACAGCTTAAATGGACATGGCTAAAGAATGGAGAGATCTGTCTGGAGATGGTTCCTTTGTTTGCTATGGTACATTTAAAGGAGTAGTTCATCCAGAAATGAAATAAACTGTCATTATTTACTCACCCTTAAGTTTTTTCAAACCTGTATACATTTAATTGTTTTGCTGAACACAAAAAAAGACATGTGGAAGAATTTTTGCAACCAAAGAGTTCTGAGAGATCAAAGAGCACTATTGACTTTGAATAAATATATACAGGTTTGAAACAACTTGAGGGTAGGTAAATGATGAAAGTTCATTTTTAAGTGAACTATTCCTTTAATCATATTTCTAGTAATTTAGGTCTAGAACCCAGGTGTATATTTTCAATACAAACTTGAGATTTGTAACTCTGCAAAATGCAGCGGAAAGAGTGGAGTTCAATGAACCGAAGAGAGCACTCGTCACTCCTCTCTTCATTAAGTAACACTGGCTGCCTACAGTCGTTCGCATCAAATTCAAGACTCTGCTCCTGTTCTACAAGACCCCCACTGTTTCGGCAACCCCTTATCTTCATTCGCTATGCAGCCTTATGTACCTGGCAGGTCCCTATGCTCTGCAAACGAACGATGTCTTGTGGTGCCATCCCAAAAAGGTAAACAAAATCGCTCTCACATGCCTTCTCTGGATCGGTTCCACAGTTGTGGAATGATCTGCCCGCAGCTACAGGATCAGCAGATTCTGTAGCCATCTTTAAGAATCGGCTGAAAATACATCCCTTCCGTCAGCACCTGAAGGATCAGTTCTGACTTCTATCTCTTTTCTGCTCTTTCTTAAAATAAATAAATAAATAAAACACTTAGCTCTGTATACTGTGGTGGGCTATATGAGACCAGTTTTATTGCACCTATGCATTTTGTTGTTCTTATGTGGTTCCAATTGCTTCCATTGTTTACCTCATTTGTAAGTTGCTTTGGATAAAAGGCTAAAAAAAGCTAAATGTAAATGTAACTTTGGAGATTTACTTTAGTTATCCAGTATGTTTGGTTGAATAATTAACTTTGTTTAGTGTACATACCCTCACAAAAATAAAGGGCTCTTCACAGTAATACCATAGAAGAACCATTTTTGGTCCCCCCATGAAACCTTAAAAGTGCTTAAAAAGTAAGAAATTAAGAACTTCTCTCCAACAATATTCTCTGTCTAGCATATTTTTTTAAATAAACCGTAAAAAATCCACACAAAGAACCTTTTGTGTGACAAAAATGTTTGGGATGTTGAAGCTTTTTTATGAAACCATACATCCCAAAGGTGTATGGATCGGTTTTCTCAAAAGAAAAATCAGAGAAATTGATGATTTAAACAAAAGTATTAACTTGCTCCCTATTAAATCTTATTGTTGTTTAGGAAACACAATTTAGATAAACACCTATGGGCAGAACCATTAGCATATAGCTACAGAAATCTAGAAACGACCAGGGGAAGTTTAAACTTTATACGTCTTGTTTGCAGTAAACTCAGAGGAGCTGTCTAAGTGTCAGTCATTAATGCTCTATGACAGTTTATCTTCTCAATCTCAGCTGTTGTCATTTTATGTACAGTTACTGCACTCAGTGATTTCTCTCGTGCTGCGCTCTGTTGCCTGCAGTGCCTCTAGGTGTTGACAGCTGAGTGTTATTGAGACACATTGCTTCACAACACTGTTATTCTCTCTGGATTTTAAAGGAGTCCTATGACGCGATTTTATGTTGTCCTGTATCTATGGTGTGTCACAAGTTGTTCATGCATATATTAGACACGTAAATTAGCTATTTTTTTGTCTCAAACCAAAAGAGATTTTATTTAAAAGCGGAGGCTATTCCAAACCTAAACGCCTTGTTTAAACACGGCCTCACATTTCTATGTCAGTTCGTGAGAAGCGTTGAAGAACACCGCCCAAAACGTACTGTACACGCAGAGAACGAAAACGTGTCTATTCCCGCTGTAGTCTTGTTGTTGCTGCCGCCATGTCGTGGAGACGCTGTTTCATTACAAAAGAAAAACTGCTTAGTTGGGTCTTCCAAACGAGGACACAATTAGAAATCTGTCGTTAAGTTTTATTTACAACACTGTTACTGTGTGTGCAGCACATTAACACCTGGTTATGCACAAAGGGTGTTTCTGAAAAGTGGGGCAAATCCAACTTTGTAAGTATAATCTGCCGCTTCTCACTCACAGCATGTTAGTACGTATTCATCAATAAAGAATTTGCAACTGACTATTCAAACGTAAGCTTTTTGGCGCTCCAACGATCACAAATGCAGAAATTGTTATATATTTCCGAGGTTGAATCCATCGGGAGCTGGATTCAGCCTCGTATCCTCTGGCTGTTCTCCCCTGCAGCTTGATGCTACATGAAAAAAGTAAATATAAATCGTTATATTCAGTTACCATGTCCCTGCTGGATGCAACAAATGCCTTGTTATAATATGTTTTATTGACTTTGTCGCGCTCAAGCAGTCGGCTATAGTTATCAATGTCATGATTCTGCCGCATCATGTCATGCTTCTTTTGGGTTAGTGGCAGGATCATGGCAGAGTCTCATGTTTTTTGTGGAGAGAGGCATTTATGGCCCGTATGGCCTTCCATATGGTCTCAGCTCTGTTCCCATCCTCTCGGTTCCTCGTTATTGATTCATGACCTACACCTGTTCCCCTCTTCATTTGGTCCCTTATTTAATGCCCCCGTGTCTTCTGTCTTTTACTGGTTAACTGTGGTTGTGTGGTGAGGTCATGTGTTCGTCAAGTCTAGTCATGTGTTCGTCAAGTCTAGTCATGTGTTCGTCAAGTCTAGTCATGTGTTCGTCAAGTCTAGTCATGTGTTCGTCAAGTCTAGTCATGTTACCCCCTTGTGGGTGTTTCTTATCATTTATCATAAAAAATCTGTTAACCCCTTACCTGCTGTCTGCACCTGGGTCCTCTGGCCGTGTCTCCCCCCCCCCCCCCCGTGATCATGACAATCAAATTGTTAAAACTAATACTTTTTAAAAGTAAAACCTTACCACTCTGCTGGCAAAGTCGTGCGGGGAAAGTTGATTAATCCGCATGGTCACATGCATTTTCTGGATCATATTCGGGCTTGAACTCACATTATAAGCTGTCATTATGCATTGAAGGCTGATGTTCCGAATATGGTAAGAGGTGTTACATTTCCGCCACATGCTTGAGGTATTTGGCCAATCACAACGCGCTGGGTAGCTGGCCAATCAGAGCTTACCGCACTTTTCCCTGCGATAAGCTTTGTTAAAAATCGAGGCGTTTCAGAAAGGCGATGCTCAGAGTGGCAAAAGTAATGCATGGTATGTGAAAACAAATGTGTTTTTTAACCGCTAAACTGTGTAAACTCACCTTATTACACCAAATATACAGAAATAGTGTTTGTTTTAGCCATCCAATATTAGCCCTTTAAGGGCTTCACTGGGATCCTGATGTCAGACATTTGGTAAACGTCAAGTAATCCTTCAAAACATTTGCCTCTCTCTAGTTTAGATGAACAGCTGAGCTATATTTGCACAAACTTATAATAGCTCACCCAAGAATGAACATTCTGTCATCATTCACTGTTCTGATGTTGTTCCAAACCTGTGACTTTCTTTCTCCGGAAAGCACCACAAATGCATGAGAAGTGCAATTCAGCTAGCTATATTCCAAATGTTGAAGATCAGGAAACAGTTGAGACATAAATCACGCAGCATGAAAAAATATATGGATGCGTAAGAGAATAAAATCTTGGTTTTCAGTCCGTAACGCACCAAATCAATAAAAATATTTTAGTAAATAGCAGAATTAAAATTTTTGCAAGAAATGTAAGCTTCGGCGCAAGTTCAGGTGGGAAGACTCTAATTTTACGTCACCTATAACATCTAAAACTTGGACTATATAAGATAGTTGCTTACTCTTTGTTTGTGTTCCTCCCCACCACCACCAGTATGGTCCCTGTCCATTAAACCAAAAAGGGGGTTGGCTGTTATTTTGTGTACCTTATTTGGTCAGTTGTTTAATAAATGGTCATTGTTACGTCTGAGTCTTTCTGGTAGAACAATTTCGTTACCAAGCAAAGACAGACAGACAGATATAGGTGCTTTGTGGAATGGTTTCGGGGTAGGACTCACATAGATGTACATCAAGCAGGAGAAATGAGGACGGCACGCAACAGCTCAGCCTGGGTATGTCTCTCGGCCGAGGTTAAGGTTCTGGAAAGAGCGGTTTGAAGCTAATATACCGTGACACTGATAGTGCTCACCGTGACCTTTTTGCAGTTGGCTTGTTCTGACACCACTTTCTGCATGTGTTTGTGTCTCCGGGACAGACTAATGAGAGCGAGTCTGCACTCTGCCCACTCTGAAAGACGAGCCGGATACAGCTGCTGCCGGCAGGGTTCTAATCACACCCTACAGCCTAACACCCATCTATATGTGTGTGTGCGTTAAACCCCAACGCATCTCCTACCACCCACACAACATAATCATCATGTTATGTTATCTACTGATTTTCCAGTGAAACAGGCCCAGTAAGACAAATAGCATGAGTGTCACCTTTCTATTAATACATTCTCTCTAGAGTCTTCTTAACGGTGTCATTTATTTCCACTTTTTGATGTTGATGTACAGTATACACTATTTTATGTTCAGTGACTTTCTCCTGGTCCAGATTAACAAGCAGAAACAAATATAAATCGCCAATTCTTGAAATGGATCTCCAGAAAATGTGATCATTTACTCACCCTCGAGAAAGATATTTGGTAAAATGCTTGTAACCAAACAGTTCTTGGCCAATTTTCATTCATGAAAATGAATTTTCATTTATGGGCGAACTGTTCCTTTAAATTGCCTGAAAGGTCAAAGTCAACGTTTTACCAGTTTGTTGAACTCAACGACGTTACCCATTCACTTCTATTGTATGGACATATAACCAATACAAATCAACGGCTACCGCCAAGGTTCTGTTACCAACATTCTTCAAAATATATTTTTTTATCCTGCAGAAGAAAAACACTCATAGGAACTAAATGTAAACGATGACAGATTTTTTTAAAAGCAGTGTATTCTGTCTTTTGATTGGACAAAATGATCTGGTGAAAAGGCAAGCTACTACATCAGGGAATATAGGTTTTATATCAAATATACAAATCTGTTATTAATAATAATTATTTTTATTTTGCGTATCTATATTTCGTAAACATTGTCCTAAGCCTTAAACTAATAATAAACCGTCCACATTATGTGTAATTTTCAGTCACACCCCTTAAATGCAGTTTACGCTTCCAACACACCAATGCAACATGAATTCATAATTTGTGCTTTACAATAGTACAATATTTGAATGAAGAGCAAATATCTCATTTGTCAAAAGTTGAAAATCATTTCTTGCCACTTCTTTATATAATTCAAGTAGATTCTTTCGCAAGTAGCTGATTTTAAGGTCCTTGAAAGTATGAGTTATTTCTTCTTTACTTATATCCGTTTCCCAAGACATGAGTGAACAGCATTCTAATGGAACCACTTTCACAGCAACTCAGTTGCCATTTTCAGCTAAGATGATGAACTCTTATAAAACTTTATCGATCTACAGAACGTTGTGCCCATTATAAACAAGGCAGCATGCAGGTTTACATTTCCATGTTACATGTGACAACCCATCAACTGCTATTGATGTGAATGCTGACAGATGTAACTCCAGGTATTGTAGAACTCTTCTGCTAGTTCTGCCAGTGTTGTAGAAATAGCCGGCTTCATCTTTAAAGTCCTCCACTAAGCTAAATAAATGACAACTGCTGTAATACAAACCCTGTACTGCAGAACACAGGCTAACTGATATTGACTCACAGAAACAGTCTGGCATCACATCAATGCCAGATTACCGGAAAACACAAACTGTCTTGTCAGTGGTACACCACGGTCAGAGTCAGAGAGAGTGACAGGGTCAGCTCTGGGGATTCTATGTTCTCTATCTTGGCTGTCTTTCCTCTCAGGGGGAACATCATAGTCGCCTCATTCACTATTCTCCTCAGCTCAGAGGCAGTAGAGGCAGTCACCACCTGCCTCCGCCTCATTCTCTGGGCTCACTCCGTCAGACCATGACTGTGCGCCTGGTTCCTCTCTCTTCATTAATGCATCAGCCTGCTGCTAAAAACACTTTGGTGGCATCTGCTCTCTCACGTGTTTTCCAAAGGAAAGCTCAAAGGAAGACATCTGTGATTCAATCACTGGGGACATTTAATTTGGTGTATATTGACCTATGGCTTATTTTAAGATTATTACTTTGCCTAGGTATACAGCTTTCATGAGTTGAAGGGTCTAGTCGACGGAGCAATCAGAGGAACCGGATCCGGGGACCAAGAATGACACAGACACAGAAGTGTAGTTCACCCAAAGTCAAAGTTTACTAAAGATGGGTTCAGTATATATATATGCATAAGTAAGGAAGTGACGAACATATCACTTATGTCTGAACATCTCACACAATAACAAGATAACACATTGGTTAGGTCAACGTGTACCGAGCACGCCGTAATAGATGGAGATTACGACTTTAACAGCATCAATTGCAGCCATGAATTTGTATGTTAGGGTTACACTGGCACATTTAAACCACAAGACAATTTAACTGTCTTAAGTTACTGAAAGAATTGTGCATGCTGTCTGCTCTGTGTATCATGCTTGTTCAAGTCTGAATTAAATTATTTATATGGTGTCACTATTTAACCTACAGATGTCTTCCATAGTGCTCTAGTGAGGATAGTTTAATTGAAATGTGTTTCATGTGGCTTTCCTGAGGCAAACAAGAATTGAGAAGATGGTCTTTCTCTGTTAGAGAGGCAGTGATGTGTGTAAAAAGAATGTGTTCACTTTTGCTGCCACACGCCGTCCTAAAAGTACCACTGAAACATTGTGCTTCAGGTTTTTCGACACTTACAGACAGGGTCATCATGTATTACTTCTATATTAAGAATTATACCTGCTCTGTGGAATTGTAGCAAAATTCTACAGATTCCCCCTTGTGTGATAATTTTCAATTTTTGGGGGCTATTAAATACTTCTGAAAGATCATTGAATAGTAGGTTAGCTACCAACAAGAGTGTCAGACTCTAGACTTAACTATTTATTTTGTAGTCTAACTACAGAAGTTAATTTATACATAAAAATAGGAAATTACTGAATCATGAGATTATAAAAATAAGAGTTATTTTAAGTTTCTTGAATTTTGTGATTTTCACTGCAGGAATTTCTATTACATCACCATGTTGCGCGACCCTGTTTCACGCTACCTGAGCGAATGGAAGCACGTGCAGCGTGGAGCTACCTGGAAGACTGCCCTTCATATGTGTGACGGTCGCTCGCCCACTCAAGACGAGCTGCCCACCTGCTACAGCGGAGAGGACTGGTCAGGGGTCACGTTGCACGAGTTCATGGACTGTTCTTCCAACCTGGCCAACAACCGACAAGTACGTATGCTGGCGGATCTCAGTCTGGTGGGCTGCTACAACCTCTCCACCATGAACGAGAGCGAACGCAATCCCATTCTTCTCGCTAGTGCAATGAGCAACCTCAAGAACATGGCGTTCTACGGCCTCACAGAGTTCCAGCGCAAGACGCAGTACCTGTTCGAGCGCACCTTTCGCCTGAGGTTTATTTCCGCCTTCACACAGTTCAACAGTACACGCGCGGCCAACATTGAACTGCGTGACGACATGCGCCGCCGCATAGAGAAACTGAATTTCCTGGATATGCAGTTGTACGAGTTTGCCAAGGACCTGTTTCTGCAGAGATACCAGTTTACCCGCCAACGCGAGAGACAGGAAGAGAGGTTGAAGAGGCGCGAGGAGAGACGCTGGTTTAGGGAATGGAAAGTCAACCAGAGCAAACAACCCGGTGAGGATAACCATCCTCAGGTCACTACAACTGAGGACTATGCCAGCCAGGTGGTCCATTGGTGACATGAAAACAAAGACACAGAAAACTGACCGCTTGTGGTAGAGCAGATTATTGGTTGTATTTGGTCATGTGACTGGCAAATTTTTCCAATGCCCAGTGCCGATCCCAGACGTCTGGGGGGCCCTAAGCAAACCTTGGGGGGCCCTTGTCATAGTTAAATTTAGATAAACATAACTTCAAATGATAGGAAATAAAAATGATAAATCAATTAACACAGTTAAATGAATAAAAACTGAAAGACAAAAAACATTATACTTGCAGTTCAACTTCAAATTAGGTAAAAATTTTGATTTCAAAGTAACGCGTGGCTCTGGAACCATCTAGCTGTAAAAAAAACTTTAACTAACCGAATGAGTGATTACCAAAAATAAAACATGATAAATATAGTTTACTCGAGAAAGCTAAGCATAGGACAATACATTAATAATTATCTTAATGTGATGACACAAATATGACAGTGGATTGCATCGGTGACACCCACGTGAACACAGTACAGCGGGTTTTGCGACTTCCTTTAAATTATATTGAAGATAGAAACGTTAATGTTTAGCCTTTGCAACTTTGGAGACTATCCCTAAATTCAGACTATCGAATGTCCAACGTCAAACCAATTTTCTTTTCAATTTTATGCTAGTGGATAAATCCTGGATTTGTAAACCTGTACATGCATAAATACTCAAAGTAATTATATAAATTAAGAATAAAAAGGACAATTCAAAATGATTGCTGTAAAGTTGAATCTGCAAGTTATGAAAATAGTGTATAGTGTTTAATTCGGTTTTCAAGGGGGCCCCCTGGTGGTGCAGAGGCCCTGAGCAGCCTGCGTAGTCTGGGTTAAGGGAGGATCGGCTCTGCCAAGGCCATTGCAGAAATCATCACATTCTGTGTCTTGTTTTCAGTAGAAACATCTACGAACAAAATCTAATTGCTTGAGAAGCAAAGTGGTTATTCTTGCTTAATTCCAGGAAATTTGGAGTTAAATTGAATTTTTATTGCCACATTAAGAAAGTTCTCCTAAATGAATCAAGACAAATTTTGTTGGACGTATGCTTAAAAGTAGTAAAAAAAACTATTTACCAAAGTGGTCAGGGTAAAGCATAATTTAAGATACTCTGATTTTTTCTCTGACAATATGGATTTTGTTTTTAAAGAGATTTCGTTTTTTTATTGGTAAAATAAGATACTTCTTTTAAAAAATACAGAAACTGCTGACATTTAAAGAACAATAAATGTGGCTCTGTGCCCATTCACTAAGAACCTCCAACATCTTTGTGAAGGAACAACAAATCCCCCACTGCAGAGTTTTATTGGGGTAAGTCAATCACAGTGTAAAGGATGTTCATCCAGAATGCAGACAGCTTTGATACACCTAATCTTTTCACCGGTGGCAGAAATATTTCTTTCCCAGCTTCTTTATTTAAAGCAGGGGATGGTACAGTAGGTGATTGATGATGGATTACCAAAAAACAGCATGATGAGTGTACATATATCAATGAATAAACAGTGCAGAAGGAACGCCAGAATGTGTCCTGTGTACTGTACAGTATGTGCCCCCTAAAAGTGAATGTAAATTCACCTAACCAGCAAAGTGAAATAAAAAGCTATTTGGAAGAGATTAACAACTGGAATTATACATAAAGTACATAAGAAATGCCATGTCTGATGATGTAACAAGAAAGAATCAACAATATGGTATTTCTTTCATCATCTATTTCTGCCATCTATGTTTCACACATTGCTGTTGACCTCGCCGGGAAAATATTTCTAATGCTAGAACTTGATCAACTCACAGGGAATGAAGCTCTTGTGAGCTTTACATCCTTTTACCTGTGAAAAATATGCTTTGTAGCACTTTTTGAATAAAAAAGTTTCAGAGATGCTGTGTGCAAATTAGTAAATGGTTTAACATTGCTGACACGAATCGCAAATAAACCGAAACCAAGAATTATGGGTTTCTTTTGTATCTTAAAAAGCAAATAAATCAGCCATATTACTCTTTGTGGTTAAGGAGAACATGCACCACTCAAAGAAAAAGTTTTTGGACTGCAGTACCAGATATCTGTTATTTTAGACCAAAAATAAATTTAGTTTTCTTTGTACATGATGTTGTTCTGTACTATGAATCTGTGCTGCTATTTTGTGTTTTCTCCATCACTTAAGCTTTTACTGTATGAGGCCAAAAGATCTGAGAATGTGTGCCATTATAAGTTTTGTGGGTGTGTGTTCTGAAATGAATATCAGTGTTGCAATGTATTTTAATTGCTTTGTTCACTTAAGTGCAATATAGTATTACAAGTAATCCCTTATGGGACAAGCAGATGTTTGTGGAATATATACAGAGATTTTACTGTTTTTGCTTGTTAATAAGAAACGTTGATAAATATTTAATATTCACACAGTACAAATAAGTTGAGACACTAACAAGGAAAATTTCCATTACAAATAAAATAAAAGCGATAATGATGTTTATACTTACATTTGTATACGTTTCATTCATACAGTGGCCCCTTAAAACAGTTGGATACATAAACAATTATTTACAATGTAAGTTAAATGTTATTGAATTTATTTCAATTAAATTGAAATAAAATACAAATTCATTGAATTAATAATTCGTTCATTCTTGGGAAAACAAAATAATATTGTTTTGATTAATATCTCAGTCACATAGGTTTGGAAAAACATGAGGGTTAAAGCCAGTGTGGACAATTTCAAAGGCGCTAGACTCTGCAATCGTGTTTCGCCACCAGAGGTCAGAGGTGCGCCATACATGTTTTAATGTAACGCATTTGTGTTAGCACAAAATACACTCTCAAGAATCCTTTATTATATACAATAATATGCTTAAATGAATATGCTCTTTATACTTACATATATATGCTTATACCATGAAACACACTTCAAATGACCACAAAACAGATTTCCAAAACAGCACAAAAGAAAGTTAATGAATCAAAAATGTGTCATCATTGAGCATTCGTATTTATAACTTGTGTGTATACTGTAAGGCCAATACAAGTAATAAAAAATGCTAAAGTTTTACTTGGAAATCTCAATTTAAATGGTTTTACACTTAAAGAAGCACTTTTTGCATGTGAAACTGTAATGAATAACAATACACCACAATGAGATCGCATGACTAGTTAAATACTACTCATCTAATAACCCCCTATTATAAGTAACGCTTTCTTCTGCAGTAAGAAATGACATTCAGCGTCACATTCATGCTTAATTTAGCAAAATGACGGGTTATTAGAGTCACATGAAAACCTTTTCTCTCTTCAGTCACAACACCTTGAATGAGCTGTAAGTGTTTATAAAAACTAAACAGAAGTGTAGGCCTATCTTTTAAGAAAATTGTTACACGCGGTACGTGAGTTGTCAGAGATTCAATTATTTACAGATCAACAAACTATTTTAAGTGTGCTCCCACATAAAAGGAATTTCATAATGCAGAGGTTTGTTTTGCTTGTCTGCATCGACATAGTGACAGGAGAAATACAGAAAATTATTTATTGTTTTGCAAATCTATAACGTTAATAATACCCATTTTAGTACAAAAAAGTATGTTTCAAAGTAATTTTAAAGCAGTGTATCTTTTAAACACATTTCAATTTGAGCAAACCCAGTTCATAAAGTCTATCTGTTCTCTGATAGTGTGTACCGAAACTGTCTGTTCTTTGGTAGTGTCTCCTGTTACTGTCTGTACTCATTGTCTACTGAAATTGGTTTGGAAAGCTAGAGGAGTCCTCTTAAAACCAGCTCATTTAACCGAAGTTTCTGACAGTCCTCCTCACAAACAGCACTTAAGGGAAAAATAGTCCCGGAAACCTGACTGAAGGAATGTAGGTTAGCTTACGGTAATGTTTCCTTATCGTAATGTAATACCTAACAGCGCTAGCTTGTGTGATTCAAATGGCTGCCCATAAATAACAGCTTCTTTGTAAAGATTCTCAGTCATCCATGTAATAAAAAAATGTCTTTCTATCAGCTCTCATCGGTTACAGAACAGTGGAAATTTCCCAACGTTTAGGGATTAAGTCTCATGCATGAGGGCTGATTCGTCTTAAACAAGATCTTGAGCCAGAAGACAGAATTCTATATTTGATTCCGTGTTTCGTTTGGAGAAATACAACAAAAACATCTGAATGACTGTGTATCACTTTATTTGAATCATCATTCTATTCAACAGTGTTATAATTCTTCAATTATTTGGTTTTGTTTGGTCTCCATTTTCCAGCCCATATAATATCATACATCCAGGGAATATAAACAATTAAAGGATCAGTTCTCACCCCCAAAAAAAATGCAAATTCATTTACTCATCCTTTAGTTGTTCCAAATCTGCATACGTTTCCTTGTACAGATGAACACAGGGAAAGAATTTGGAAGAATGATTGTAACCAAACAGTTCTTGGCCACCACTGACTTCCTTATAGGGAAAATGACAATGGTAGTCAAAAGTGCCCCAGAACTGTTTGCTTTCCTACATTCTGCAAAATATCTTCTTTTGTGTTCAAAAACATCTATACAGATTTGGAACATGTAGGATCAGTAAATGAAGACAGAATTTTCTTTTTTGTAAACTGTTTCTTTACATTTAAAATGTGTATGTATTTATATATTCTATATATAGAGCTCATATGTTTCTGCCTAACTTACTGTTATTTATAACAGTAACATCAAAAACAACAAAACACACTTCAAGTATTCAAACCTAGTTGTTTACTAAGATCCTTTAATCATCTATTGAAACCCACATTAATATTTTTAATATCAGTAAGCTTAATATATATACAATCATCAGTTATTGGGTACTTTCAATCAGGACATGGGTGTCCTGAACCCAAACCACAAAATTTCTACTTAAATTATATCAAATAAATATTTTTTTTATTTGTCCCGTTGTTGTTTTTAAAAATATCTGTTTGATGTTTTAAAAAAAGTGAAGTTCAAAATTTTTGTATTTTATATTTTATTTTTGAATGATTAAACTTTATTTTTAAAAAAGTGTCCCAGATTTTCATATCACTACCGAAACAGTGTATGTTTTAGTCCATTGGCTGAGACTGATTTTAGCCACACCCCTATTTCTGACCAACAATCTTTACTGTGTCCCTCTCTCTAATACACAGTGAGTAGATCGGTCTTATCATTTTGAAGTACATTTATTTGGGGAAATAAACAAAACTGTACACTTATGCAAATCATTAGTATTTTAGTATGTTTTTATTGTGATATAGAACAGTATGTGAGCCGTAAGTTTTCCAGATATTTACTGTCAGATGTGTGTCTGCATGTTTCGTCAAAAATAAAATCAAATAAGATTTTATGATAGTGTTTGGTTCAATATATAAACTAATGAATCCTTTGATATCATTATGATAAATGTTATGCCTTTTACAAAGAAAGATCGGATTAAAAATACAACAAATCTCATAAAGTACACTTGAAATATTGTTTAAATTGTAACTGTTATTGATTTACATGTGAAAATGTACAACGTTTAACGTTTAAAAATAGCACAAAATTGATTTAAACAAAATCTTAATTTGTAAATATAATCCTTTTTATTAGATTATATATTATTGTGTTTCGGTAGTGACTAAATTTGGGGACAGGTAGAATATTCCAAAACTTTCTGATATTAATATATGAAAAGGAACTGCACAGTTACTAGAAATGTGTAGCTTTGATATTGTGAAATTTGCATACATACAATTTCAGGATGTTTCCAACTGGAATTGTCCCTGTACAGCCTATACAGAGGATCCCAGGAAACAGATGCTGTGATAAAAAACCATTAATTAAATGACCTATTGCTCTAAACTGCTTTTGACAGAACCATCAGTCAAATGCATAAATTAAGCCTGTCAGCTTATGCAAATCTTCCTTTTAAAAGAAATGCCAGAGTGCCGTACAGTTTTAGATTTTTAACTGTGGCTTGCAGGGAGTGTTCACTAAAAATCTTTCATCATTTACTCAATGTCATTTCAAACCTGTCTGTCTTTTTTCTTCTGCAGAACATAAACAAAGATATTTTGAAGAACGCTGGTTACCAAACAACATTGGCCTTCATTGATTTCCATTGTTTGGACACAAAACCACAGAAACATTTCTCAGAATATCTTCTATTGTGTTCCACAGAGCAAAGACTCATATACAGGTTTTGGGGTGAGGGTGCTTTTTGAGTGGACTTTCCCTTTAAATGTCCAAACTTTTTCTGCGAAAGCAGGTCAAACAATGTATTCAGATCCTCAGGAGATTTGACTTTGACAGGTTGTTTGGAGTGTGGATCACAGCTATGGTACTGTTAATGTGTGTCCCCCTGTGCACCAAGTTCCAGAAAGCCTTCTGAAACTTGTCTCCTGCCAGTGTATAAAGCGCTAAGTTGAAGAAGGTGTTGAGGCCCGCCAGGGGTCGTGACAGGATGTACGCTGTGTTGATGCTTCTCCTCCACGTGCATGACATGCTGTGTAGACTAGCCACCCTCAGCGCCCGCATGATATGATAAGGCAAGAAACACACCACAAACACAGCCAGAATCAAAATGGCGAGGCTGCATGCACGGGAACTACTTCGTCTGTGTCTGGATATGCTGTTGCTCAGAGTGCTCGCGATGCGGGAATAGCTCCAGCTCACCACGACCAACGGCATCGCGTATCCAAAAACGGCAAGTATCCAACCGTACCACCACACAACCTTTGGATCATTACTGGCAAAGTCAACGCACTGCGTCACATTGCCCGTCCTCAGTTCTGTAATCATTCCCAACATTGGACCAATCTCCAGCAATGAGACGGTCCAAACGGTAAGGCAGGCCAAGACACCCCATCTCTTTCTGCTGATCTGAGCGGCCTTCAGCGGGTGTACCACCACGACGTAACGGAAGATGCTGAGGCAGGTAAGGAAGAGGATGCTACCGTAGAGATTGTAGTGGAAGCAGAAGCGAATAAAACGGCACATGAACTCCCCCAGCGTCCAGTTTTTGGTAATGTAGAACTGGACCAGCATGGGTAAACTTAATGCATAAAGCAGGTCAGCCACCGCTAGGTTTACCATGATAATGCTGCTGCTTTTCCACGGTCGGAGCTTTGTCAGGTAAATGACAAGGGCGGTGAGGTTACCTGCTAGTCCAACTACACAGATGATGCCATACATCGCTGGCAGATAATATCGATTTGTAATCTCGTCAATAGGAAAACAGTCAGTGGCATTGTTTTCCACACGTGCAATTGTTCCGCTGTGTTGCACCTAAAGTGGTAATGAATGATTATCATAATCACATACTATATTTACTTTAAGGTTTACAATTATTTTGTATGGTATGTCAAAAAATAAAGCTACATACCAAAAACGTTATTGTTTTGGTGTCATGTTATCAAAAATGCGATATTACAGTATTATGAAGAAAATATTAACTGTAGGAAAAATTGAATCATTTTGTCTTACCATTATCGTTTCTCCGCTGACTACTTAATTTATTTTAGGTTATCACCAGAGATTTGGTAGGCTACATGTTATGTGTCCGTTGTCATTGTGTTTTATGCTGTATTGTCTGGTTTTATTCTTAACAAACACATTCTACTTGAATGAGTCATGACGCCCTCAACAGAAGTCAGCATTTGGCCTTTAAGTTAATGTTTAACACCTTGACGGGATAGTGTGTGTGATGAGTCATTTGATACTGGTTATCATCTTTTCCAATGAAAATGGGTTAGTTTGTTAAGGATACGCTAAATACAAAATTCCACATACATGTTTCTATTTGTTATGTGACTTCTTAAATTACAACTCATTCATTTAATGTGCAATCTTGCCTCACACTTTTTTAGATTCCCATTTATGTCTTTGGTAGGGTGTCTGGTTTTCTCTCCTGCAGCTTTGCTGTCCTCTGGTGGACTTCAAGTCTAGTGTATACGTTCATGTGCAGACACGAGCAAGACGTGTAAACACTCCGGGCAATTTGTGAGAAATTCGAATACAAAGAGTCTTTAAGATATCGGGTAAATTTGATGATAAGGGTGAGTCTGATATTACCTCATAAGTTTAGGTGGTCAACTTGAGTGTGTTCTCTATGGTTATTCTGGTTAATTTTCTTTTAACTGTGCACAACAAAACATTTAATTCAGTTAAGCCTATGAAATTCAGCACTGTTAACCTAAAACTGCATCTAACTAGACTTAACTGTCCCAGAGCAAACCAATTCAACCGCAAATGTATTTCTTATCATCTATTCATTCTCACATCATCCCAATGACTTTCTTTCTTTCTTTCTTTCTGCTGATGAGCACAAAATAAGATATTTTGAAGAATTTTGGTTACCAAGTAACTAAACAACCTTGGCCCCATTGACTTTCATTACATGGACACAAAACCACAGAGACATTTCTTTTGTGTTTCACAGAAGAGTCAAATAGAGGTTTTTAATGATGTGAGGGTAAATCAGTTTTACTTTTGGATGAAATACCTTAAAATTCTGTGTCAATCAAGGTAGGTATGACAACAGGTACGGAAGCAATATTAAAGCAAAAATCTCTATTAAGATGCATTGAAGCAACAAAAAGGTGCCATTGTTCTTGGTTTGGAGCCTAAAAAAGGCTGTTCCCTTTGCTTTATGAATTAAAACGTAATTTGCATACACAGTGGAACAACATCTTTCAAGTGGCCAACAGTCACATAAAAAAAAACAGTATGGTTATGTTATGTAATTTCATTCAGATCAAATCACAAATCAGAATATTTTACAGATAACTTGAAAAAAGCGCTTTTGACCTGAATGTTGAGTCCTTAAACCTCATTTCCTTGCCTCGCATAGGCTACATATTTATCAGAAACCGCTTAAAAAGGTGTTAACTTAAGGAGAAAAGACCTGCTCAAGGTCGCTTTAACATCAGCAATAATTCAAATGTGGCGGTATATTGTACTTGCTGGTGACTTTCACCCAATTTATTCACAGACTGAAAGAACCCATTCATGCATGTACAAGATCGGTCCAAGATGGCGTCGTTTAATTTCCCCAGAGTAGCAGAGCGCGAAGATCGCTTAGGTCTTCATTTGTGTTTGACATTAGTCAACCAAGTTTATGACGCCACGTGGGTGATTACATTAATAATCCATTGACCCCATTGCTAATGATTTGTGTGACCACCATCTGGCACAGAGTTTATAATTGAAAAGATCGTACTTGAGCCAATGAAAAGTAACACAAAAGTAGCGTAAACCAAACAACTTGTCCGACTTCACTTAATGGCATGTTTATTTTCTTATAGCAGTAACACGTAAATTGTGATGCAAACAGAATCCAGTACTCCTCAGAACATTCTGAATTTAACTTTTTGAGATACAATGCACTACGTAACCTACAAGACCCAGCACTAAGACAGTTTGTTCCCAATGCATGAGGCTGACAATTTAATAGATAAATCACTTAAAAAAGGTCTTAAATATCAATTGTATCTTAATAAGATTTATTTTAGAGTGTTACGGTCACGGGGTGTGTAGTGGAAGAACCCAATTGCAAGGCAGCCCAGATGAAGGGATTAACAAACAGACTTTAATGAACAAACAAAAACAGCCTCGATGGGGAAACACTAACTAAAGATAAAAAATCAGAAAACAATCACTTCCCACAAGGGGGGGGGCAAAAATAACAAAACAATAGGTAACTTAATATATAACATGTCATGAACTCTACCTACAGTGCAGGAAACATGTACAACAAACAAGCACAAGACAAGAGACAAGAGGGCATTATATAGGGAGCCTAACAAAGGAGATAACAATGGGCAGGTGTGGGTAATGAGACACAGGAGGAAAGCTATAATAGGAACGAGAGGGGCGGGGCCAAATGACGAGACTGGAGAGAACGCATATTATGTCCTGATTGACAATAATATGTTTCTCTCCACATAAAATACGTGGGTCTGTCATGATTCTGCCTTTTCTCTTCTTGATTTTCTGGTCTAGGGGCAGTTACCTTCCTCACCTGCTCCAACAAGAGAATGAGAAAACAACAGCTTTGAGCAATTATTGTTGCCTTTATTAAGGAAGCCTTGTAGCCTGTATTTTATTAGAGAGTGCACACCAGATCTTGTTTAGATGGGTGCGTGCAGCGTAGGTTCATTCTGTGTTGTATGACTTGAGGTTTGGTTATGTTCGATCACTGTGTTACTTACAGTATGGGGAGACTGGGGACGGTAGCAACACTTTATGTTTCATATTTTCTTCAGTTTCTCAGAGACTGTTTTAAGTAGAAAGTAGAAAATGTATGTGATTGTTTCATCATTTGATGATGTGACCTCTCAGCCAAGTGGCATCATAATGATTTTTAGACAAATTCTCAAGTATAGTACCCACCCAGCATGCATACAGCAGGGTTCCAGATGAATGATTACTGAATATTCTCACATAATTCTTCACTCATCACATACAACATACGCACAGTTGCCTATTCGCATTACTTGTTCTGCTTGGCAGCACAGTTGTAGCATTTGCATATTGGAACTGTTTAAAAGCAACTTTTGAAATCAAGAATTTGAGGGAGGCTGTACAAGGACTGTTGTATGGATTCCGATAGAAAGACCGTCTTCTAAGTCAAAGTTTCATATAAACACAGTGATAATGCTTTAAAGTTTCTATCCGTTGATACTCTTGGGCTATTGCAAGCCCTAATATTTTCTTATTAAAGAGACTTGTTTTATTCATTTCATTTGGCTGGGTCTCAATGACCCAGTCACAGCAGAAGTGCTAGTTGTACATTTTTTATCATTAATAACATTTGGGACAAACTCTCTTCTGCTGCCTGCCTGTATCATTGAGCTTCAGTATCTACTTATACATAATATGGTTATATTTTACTTTTAAACCATTTGTTAGACATTGCAAAATCCCCCAAAATATGTCAAAGTTTTATACATTTTACTCTGTTTTATAAGAAAAGCAGAAACCTATATTGTTATACATTACAAATGTAGAGCTATAATTTGAAGTGTATAGACCAAAATAATTTATTTAAAGATAAAATCGTTTTTTAAGGAAACAATAGAGCTTATATTTGAGTTTTGATACATTTTCAATAGCTAGACCGCGCTTGTGGCAAGTCTTTTTGAGAGAACAGTTGCTATGTGGTTGACAAGATGACGGATGGTTTATGTTAAGCTAGAGCTTTTGAGTCTGAGATTTGACATCCGAGTTTGTGATTGGAGTACTTCTAAAATCAGCAAAAAATAAATAAATAGTGTGATGCTGTATCCCAGCAGACTGGTCTGCTGACTTTTGTTTTATGCGACATGAATGATAAGAAATTAACTTTCTAGCCTTTCAAGGCAAGGGCAGGCAGATGAACAAATTGACCTGTCAGTCGGTTCTCTTACTGGGCAGTTTTTTGTAGTACTCTTTCGTTTGATTTATTGTATTGCTTGAATATAATAAATAATATGATGATAAAACAAAATAAATGCAGGCACATTTATACACACATAAAATGTAACTGTTATTTTACACATATTTTTTAAATAAAATTTGTTGTAATTATTTTAAAATGTCCAGTTTAACCAAGCTTTTACTATTGTCTTGATGGGACAACAGTTATAATTAAGCTCTTTTACAGACAGTATAATATAAAAATGTATCATTTTCAGAGTCATTGTCATTACATCCTTATTTTGAAGTTCCCAATCCAATTTTATTACAAAATGCATTAAAAAATAAGATTTTGTCTTTATTACACATACAACATTTCCAAGAAACAGGTCCTGTTTCTTTTATATAATTTCTAATATAATTATCCTAAAACACAAACATGCACATGCCCTTCACCAGGGTGAAACACGTGAAAGCCCAACATGAGGCTTCTGCTTTTTTTTCTTCCTTTGTCCTGCTGTACAGTCCCACATGTGCATCATCGCGATCTGAGTACCTGACATGAGCCGACCCCGGTACCCAGGTGCAGTATTTTAGGGGCACAACATCACCTGAACAGACCAACATACACCACTCCTAATGGCATGGTAATCATTATAATTTTTTCTGCATTAAGGTCATTTGGACAAAACGAACAAATGGATGCATAAATAAATAAATATAATGGATATAATACACATCATTCAAAACATATATATGACTCACAAAATAAGATGTTATTCTTCAAAATATAAATATACTTTTGTGTTCTGCATGTAATTGGGGTTTGGAATGACCCGAGTGTGAAAGAAAATATTTTTTTTAAATATCACTTTAACTAAAAAAATCTGTTCAGGCTTGGCTGCAAACTAACAAGTTCCATTATACACACTATGTTTTTAAAATAAGAGACCACCGAAAAGTAACACTAATTTCTGAGATCCAGATCTTCTATAGATGGTTTCAACGGCAAACAAACATTCCGTGGCCCAAACTCATCCTCTGGGAGACCTCCACAAAGAATCAATAACTGTAAATTTTAAATGAGTACAATTAATGTTACAATTAATATACAATGAAACATTAATAAAAACGAATAAACGTATTAATGTAAACTTAATGTAAACTTTATAAACTTACTTTGGGCCGGGTACATGGATGAAACCATCTATAACTTTTGCAAATTGATCTTAATCATCACACCTGTCAGTCATTTGTAATCACCCTCACAGTTTATAGTTCAGTTCTTTTTGTATAGTCTTGGCCAGCGCTATGGTGACTTTATGCTGTTTTTACTGGGCCTTTGTTCATGGTCATTGCATGCTGGATTAATAAAGACTCTCTTTTTTTTTATTAGCTTCCCTGTGCGCTGAGACGCCTTGTCATAGGTTTACTGTTACAGGTATATCATTCAGCTCAAATTTTTACTTCGCCTCTATTTTGTTTGACATTGACGGAACTGGCTTATTTAATGTAGTTTTGACAATGGCTTTGTTGATGGGGCCAATTTCTATATAAGAAGTTACAACCCTTAAATGTGGACAGAAGTGTGGTTATTTGCGATGGACTCACAGTAATGTGATTTTTACTTTTAAGAATTTTTTCTAATGTGGCTCAGAGCTTTGCGTTTGCAGCGCAAAAGATGGTGTGTTAAATTCCCAAGGAAAATGCATACTGAAAATGTTATAAGCTTGAAGGCACTGCAAATCGGTTTGGATTAAAGCGTCTGCTAAATATAAAAGTAAAATAATTGTCTTTTGGTCTGTGCAAAAAAGGAAGCTGTCCGGGATGAAACTGTGATGAATCGATATTCAAAAGTGTTTCTCACAACAAACCATGTATGTGGGTATTATTTTAACGAAAAATAAAACGGGGTCATGTAACCATTTTTTGAAGGTGAAGGCTGGCATGGATAGTGAACCGTTTGGTGATGGTGACATGCAACTTCCAGTAAGCGTCTCAAAACTATTTTTGCAAGTGGAAGCAGCAAAATCGCGAAAAAAATGGCTGGAAATAAGATGGATTATATATAGAACTAAAGCATGTGCGCATCCATTGCTAACAAAACAGACATTTGACAGCGTGTGGTTCATGTCTGGCATCTTTTATTGCAGGAACCGTTCCATATCAGTTTAAACGATCTCCAAATCCAGCGTTAGAGAAGTGTTAAAGTATTGAGCGACTTTCGCGAGCGACTACCCATAGGAGTGAAGCAGTGGAGCTCACGTCATCCGTCTATCGTCAGTTACTGGAGGGTTTGTTCAAACTGTTACTGGGACAACCGGTTAAAACATCAAATGGTTCATAACAAGAGACCAGTGACAAAGTCTCTGGTGTAAGAGGGTATTTCTGTCGCTCGTCGGTTGAGGTGTGGGCGGGCTATTTATTTCGCCTAGCTGTGGGCGTGCTTTTCCGGGAGAATTGACCAATAAAGCTGCATTCACATTACAAGCGGCATGATCAAATTAATTTCAATGGAGAGCTGGCGACTTCTAGCGACACCAGCAGTCGCAACCGTTGGCGACTGGATGGGGTATAAAGGTAAATCAGTAGCAAAACTTGAGAGCATTTAGATTTTTATTTTTGAACATGTAAAGCATTTGTACCTGTACACAAAAATGGACACTCACAGCCCCAATTTGAAAACTTGTCAAATAAAAAACTAAAGTTGAATGCTGAGATTTGCACTCTTCTGAATTTGAAGTTGCAGAAAAATAGTCACAAATGTGTAAACTGGCATTTACAAAATACATTGGCAGATACAAATGCATTGCACATATTTACTTGTTTTCCTTGATTCAGATTTGAATTGCAACCAAAAATAGGCATCTGCAACCTCTCAAACCTGTCACTGCAGTTTCAAATCTTCCCGCCTTGACTTTTGTTACCACTTTCGCGATAAACCCGATGCACAACTAACTTGTGCACTTGAAAGCTCAGAGGCGAGAGAAAGTGCTGCATTTGATGTCATGCGGCTGAGCAACACCGCCCCTTAATGGCAGAAAAATCACAAGTTGACCATGTCAAGACGGAACGTTTAGCATGGTAAAGAAGTCAGAATGCATGAAACGCTGTTGCACATCCCCTTTAACAAAATGTGTCATCTTAGCAATGACCTGCTACAGCTCCTATGATTTACAACTTTGAAGGTGATTTTCTCAATATTAAATGTTTTTGCACCTTTGGATTCTGGATATTCAAATAGTATATTGGCCAAAGATAACAAACCACATGTCAATGGAAAGCTTATTTATTCAGCAAAAATTACCTATAAGACTGGTTTTGTGGTCCAGGGTCACGTTTAATAATGCATTAATAAATTTATTTAGAATTTTATCAAAACAAACAGTCGTGCGCTTTGCAGAACAGAGCAAGGTAGGCATTTGTGTTTATAAAGCATTTACATAAAACAAAATAGAAAATAACCGACCCTTTAGCTATAAGACCTTTATTCACCGTCTAGTATCTTTAAAGCCCTTTGAAGCTGCACTAAAACTGTAATTTTGACCTTCAACCATTTGGAGTCCATTGAAATCCACTATATGGAGAAAATTCCTGGAATGTTTTCATCAAAAACTTTAATTTATTTTCGACTAAAAAAATACATCTTTGTATTGTTTTGCATACACAGGATTTTATACATTTTCGCATGAACAAAATTCAACTGTAAAATAAAACGCTGTGTTCAAGGGCTCTTGTCTGTTCCCTCTTTCTTTCCACATAACGAGAACACTCTTATGCCAAAACCAAATGTAAAATGTCTTCATATCCCTCTCTTTTCAACACATTTTTCTATTTAGAAGATCATCTTCTACTAGTGACTGTGTGATTCCACTTCTCTCTGTACTTTTGGTCTATCTTCCTTCTGAGTGAAAGCTCTTGCCAATTGGAATATTTTACCTGAAGAAATCAGGCTGTGCACATCTATTGATTTGTTTAAAACTTAAAATCTTATTTACAATGAACACAATTTTGTGACCACTGATGTTTTTTTCTTTCCTTTGCTCTGACGGGTTGTGAATAAGTACGTTTTTTGTAAATGTACAGTACATGTGTGTTTTAAATGTATTTATGTTTACCTGCCGGGGGCCCTGTGATGAAAATTAGCCTTTTGGCTAAATACAGTACAGTGCATGATATACAAACATTAATGTTGTACATGGTCCCTTTCAAATAAACTTAAATAATAATAATAATATCTTGACTAGCCACAGTTCTGTCAAAAACTGAATCAGGCAACTTTTTCAGTAGGCATGTTGGAGATGGGAAAATAATCTTGAAGTCTTTGAAAAGTTGAGCTCAGTCGGATAAAAGGAAGGTTTCTTTCATCATGAAATGTTGGCTGCCTTGATTGACAGTTACCTATTTGGTTGATCTAAGGGTAGACTGTCATTGGGTTTTCTGTTTTAAAAAATACTAGTCTGTACAATTACATAGTGTGAGAGAGAAGCGGTTTAGGAGTGTGTCATCTCCCCCCCCCCCATTCATTGATAACACTGATGCAATTAGAGGGGTGGGTATGAAAACGTCAAAGAGTCTCAATTAGAAAAACCACTCACAAACAGTCTGGTCCACATTGCAGTTGTTCTGTCCATAAAGGGCAAGTCCAGTGATTTTTTTTCACGCTCAAAAGTGTGCATTGTATTCACAATGTTTCTTATATGCAATTTAAAAGAAATACTTAATACCCCAGGTGCTAACAGTTGCGTAAACTCTATATTGAGACAGTACTAGCCAATTTCACATTCAGTATGCTTCTGTGGGTGTGCTGCCTGAGGATTGGGACAGGGTCATCTTTATGTAAGTGGAAACATCTCAATTAAACTCTATTAGGCATAAACAGGGAAACATTCATTTGTTGAAGGATGAGATATGTAATGCTCCAATAACAGATGACGATCATTTAGTGATCATGATCATTTATTTTACTGAATTATTATTTTACTATCTGCCACATCCTTCACAATGTGTGATGGTTACAAATTGAATCTATAGATAATTATAGACTATATAAAAAAGTTTATATAAATTAACACAGCCTATAGTTCAATACATGGAGACTCCATGTAAGGTACATTTTCTCTTTAAATTTATGGGATGAGGGTAACTAAGTAAACTTTATTTTTTGTTTGATTCATCTAAAAATCGAAGTTTGCCTAAAACATTGGTGTGTTTATTTAGGCATCCTTGACAGCCATTATCTTTGCATTAAAAATACACACTTCCCTATTAAGGTAAATAAAATGAAGCCATGCAAAGCAAGAATGATTTCACATATAATGTGCAAACTGGCAATTATCTATTAGACATTCTTCATGTATTCGTACATTCTGTTCCTCCTTCTTCATGATATGATGGCATTGTTTTTAAATATGACCTGCCAGAGCAGAAGAATAAACATCATTCTCAACATACTTTTTACAGGAGAGTTAATCATATGTTAAAGGCATCGCTGACAGGCAGCTGTTTCATATCGGTTCATTTGAATACAAATGAGTGAACACGTCAACACCAATTAAACAACAATAACAAATGCTTGCAGGGACTTGAGTGTTTCTTTGGATCTGCTTGGTCTAATGAGGAGAATGTGCAGCGCTTACTTTGGACTGAAGCTGAATCAGTAATTATTTTTGAGCAGAGGTTTGTCAGTGGAATCTGCATGGATGTGACTCATACAGATACTAGTATTTTTGCAGTGATGTCACTATCGCAATAACCATTAATGGATGCATTTTGCAAGTTCAGCTATGAAGGGCATCAACAAACATCTGCAGTGTTTATTTAGCAGATTTGCAAGAGGCAAGCGTAGCCCTTCCGGAAAGTGCACACAGTGATGGTATTTCAAAAGCCAAACTGCTACAGTAATTTACATTGTAATGAGAGCAGAATCATAGGAAGCGTAGGACGTTTGTTTGTGGTGGAGTTTATGGTTGTCGCTAGACCTAATTTTAGATACAACCTGCTATTTTTTATTGTCACTATATACGCAGACAAACTATGACCCTCCCCTTAGAGGCAAAAACAATTTGGATCTCTCAGGAATTTGTAACTTTTTACAATGTGGCTAAATTGTATGATTAGTCCAATCATCTTATTTCACACAGAGAAAGAATTCAAATGGATAAACCACCACGTAAAATAGACAAATTTCTGTGAGAGTGGGTTTAGACTTCTGGAGTCTAGAACGGCTCATAGTCACCCCTGTTTACATGGCTTTGGAAACTTCTTTCTGATTGGGAAATTCTTTAGTTAAAATATAAATATATAGAGGAGTCAGAGCACAGAATGTTCACTGGCTTCAAGAGCTTATTGAAGATGACAGGTGCTGCTGGTTTGGTTTTGTTCAAGATCAGGAACATGTTTTTTATTTCACTAAACTTTGCAGACTTTCTTCTCACTTTAGCCAATTAGGCTTCTTTTTCAAAGAAACAGGATATTTGACTGTGAATATCTATAACAATGTTCTAATCTGAGAATAGTTTCTTCCAGTTAAAGCCAACGAAATTTCGTGGGACAAATAACCTATGACATCTTCAAGACTGTGTGAAAAATCCAGCACAGGAAGCTGAAATAATGCAGAATAATGAAGAGGAAAAGCAATTTACAGTTCATGAGTGCCTATGTTGTTGTTTCGTAGAAGACTGTTGCTGAGGATGACCATTGACATTTAATCAGACTGTAAAAATTTACTGTTAAAATGTAGAATGCTGACTTTTAACATGTACTTTGTACAGAACAACATGAGTTTTGTTATGTGCATAGGGAAAAGAGACGGCAGGAAAGATCACAAATTATGGACTAGCTTTCTACATTTGTGACCCTGTCTATGAAACCCAGGCTTATCCAGGCCAAACTCAGAATTTGGTTAATATAATGATTTTATAAACAGTAAATCACAAAAAATGACTTTAGCTGGGTTGCACAGACAAGGTCTCATTTTCTTCATATGTGTCAAGAATATATTGGCAATCACGAGAGTAGTGCAGTTCAACCCATATCATTTCATTAGATGTTACACTAAATGATAAAATTATTTATGGTGCGTTGTGAAGCTCAATAAAAAATGTAACCATCAAATGTAGCATTTAGACCAGTGCTAATTTTGACAGCAAATTCTGATTTAGTCTTAGTCTTTTGAATAACACACCATTTTGTTTTAGTCATATTTTAGTCATCTGAAATCTTTCAGTCTTAGTCTAGTTTTAGTCGACTAAATATGATAAAAGTTTTAATCTTGGTTAAGCCTCAAGTCTCTTAGTCTTAGTCTAGTTTTAGTAGACCAAATATTAGCAGATTTTAGTCGACTAAATCTACAGTGGATTGAGTTGACTAAATGTTTCTTCAGAATTTCCGGACATGGAAGTATCCATCAGTCTCTTATGGAATGATATTGCGGTTCGAATATACATAAAGACACAGATTTAACGGTTGTAATTCAAAACATGTATTTTATTTTATTCTTAATGTTAAAAACACTGACAATAAGAAAAACAATAAAAAATGATCTCACATAAAATAAGCATAAGGCCTGCTCTCTCTAAAAATATAAGATATGCATTCTCCCTGAATGATATGCAATGCATATGACATTCTTTCAAGATGAAGTACAATATTATTGAAATAGATAACCACCTTTAGCTTCTATTTTATTCCAAGTTTAGCGGAAACACGGTGGTTTATCTGATAAAAAACCTTTGCGTGTATTTCTGGATGAGTAGTCTGTAAATGTCGGTGAAAAAAAGTTGGTGATGTTTTTCCCAGTGCCCCACGAATAGTGTAATTCTGATTGGATCTCTTCTCCATTTGTTCCTCCTCAACATTTCGTCTCATTTTAATTCGTTGACTAATGTGTCAGTTATATTTCGTCACAATCTTCGTCATCATATCTGACTTTTTATTTAGTTTTCGTCCGTGAAAAAGGTTCGTTATTAACACTGATTCACACACACGAGTCATAATGAATACAGTACTACAATACAATACCTGGTACAGTCAATCTACACAGAGGGAGTGACATTCTTTTTTATCTTTAAGTTTTATAGGTGTTTGTTTGTAATTTTAAGCTAAAATTAAATGTCTTCCCTTTAACCCCTGGATGTCATGGGAGAGCAGATCCAATTATTTCACAAAAAGAGAAAAGTTATGAGTTATGAGTCTATTTGAAGTAGTTTGACGCTGTGTCAGTGAGTAACATCACTGATGTCTGGTGACGAACACACAATCAATCTCATCCATTTATAGATAGTCTTGAATACTCCCTCCTGTGGTTTACCAATTAGCAGGTAGAATATTATGGAGAAGTGAACCATGGAGTTGCAACACGTTTTTAAGTTCGATGGAGGTTTGTTCTTTGTTCATATGGTTATTCCATATGTGTAGCAAGGTTTCATAAAATACAATGATATTTAGGCTATGTGCTGCAGTCAGCCGTTATAAATCGGGGTATTTTATTATGGCTTAGAACTCCGCTCAGCCAATCAGAATCAAGGACCAGAACTGACCGTTTTATAATTCCATATTGGTCTGCAACAAATACAAAAATATAGTGTAAAATTGTGACAACTCTCGAGAAGATTAGTTTGGGAAGGCAATTTATCATGCAGTACTGTACTGGTATGTTGGTATTTCATTCATTAGCCTGGACCCTGTCTTGCATTTCACAAAAAAAGTAAAAAAGCAATATGTGTGCCTGAAGTTCAAAGCCAAGTTTTCTCTTAAATTGTGAGGCTAAAACAATTACCACATTTAGTTAAAGAACATGAAATAAAATAAGTTTTAAAACCCACAAATCATTGATATTTTTCTTATTTATTTGACTTGTTTTTTATTGGTTTCCCTTAAAAGATTTTCAGACAAATCTGTAAAGCACCATCCTGACATAGCTCTAAGTACAACATTTCCATTTGAATCTGAATTAAATGTCCAAGCATTTGGTCTTATGATACTACGTGAAAAAAACATTACCAGTGGAAATCTCTGTTTTTATTGAACATTACCAGTGGAAATCTCTGTTTTTATTGATTATTGGCATTGATATTTTTTGTTATGTCTTGAGTTTCCATTTGTGTTCTTATGCACATTAAAAGCTGTATATTACTTATGCATTTATGCATCCAGGTGAAATGCTTAAACTCCTTGGTCTTTTTAATATTAGTGACCTTATGAAAATATGAATGTGAACATTTGGGTTGGGGAAAAATTGTTTTGAAGATGAACACTAATGGGGTATGGTCTTATAAAGAGACCATAAAAGAGACTCTTTTGTTGTATGTTAATACAGGAAAAAGCTGACGACATTAGAGAAAAGCACTCAGAGCAAAAGCCACTGAAATGTTGAACTATAACAAAAGACATTCATGCAACTGGAGCTTTTTTAAATCTTTCGTAATTGGAGCACTTATAAATGAGTTTTATCACAAAAGCCAATTTGTGTGGATAGAGGCAAACGATATAACGCATTACCAGATTTTCCACATGAGTCTTCTAATCTTGTAAAATAGAAAAAGTGTTCAGTGTCAGATAGATACAATGCTGGCAGTAATAGGCTTACAAGCAGCAGCATAACAATTGAACCACATATGTGTATGAAAGTACATATATAGTTTGTCAGTCATCAGCCAACAAGAAAACATGACTTTTGCATTGATAAACAAAGTCGGAATTAGAGCATGTAAGCAGCCTTTTATACTTTTAAGGTGGTATCTGTTTAATGAAGCTTATTACCTTACTTGTATTGAAAGGAAATCAATCTAAAAAAATTGTGAATTGGAACTACCTACTCTTTTCTGTGCTAATTTAAATGCAAATCCTAAAGGCAGAAAAAGCAACTGTAGCACAAAGAAAGCTGGATGCATTCTCAAGTATAAAATGTTAAAACTGGAAAAGGAAATTTATGCCAAATAAATCTAAAACAGTATGCATTCAACAAAGCAATATCATTCCAACAAAAAAAGCAATACATATGTAAATATTGTTTTTAGAAAAAAAAATATTTTTACAAAGAGGGGGCAGATAGTGCAATTTTTATCTTGTTTACATATCTGAGGTTTTGATATGATTTAAAAAAAGGCATTCAATCCCAGAAATATCATGTGTTTCTTTTGTGTTATTTTAAAATATTCAAGTAATGATGCCCACCTCAGCTTAACTCCTCATATACAAGAGTATTTCAACATATTTTTCATACACATATCTTCTCAGAAAACATCAAGTTAGGGAATCTTTTATTAAGCATTTTGGCCACTTTTCAACGGTTTCAATGTAAATCGCTAACAGCTCAGGGGAAAACACAATGTGTGCGCTCTGTATCTAAAGAGCTAAGGCAGTGGGATGTTGTGCCACTTCAAAGAGATTGAAACCAACTCATAACAGTTCTGCTGAATTCTCAGAGCTCTGTTTGTTGGCGTTTTGCTCAGCAGGTTTGCTTTATAGGATGTATAAACGCATTTTCAGCAGGGTACCTTTATACCTTCATTTCACTGAGTGAAGCAAGATGGATAAATAGTCTGTAAATTCAGCACCATGGACAGCTCAACAAAACTCCCCTGCAAAGGAAATGAGTAATTTATATTTTTGGGACATTCTCATGTGGATTAGTACCTTATAACAATAAACATATTCAAAGTAATATTTCTTTGAAGTATTTTTTTCTTTTCTCACGATTTTACCATCCAACTTGGCAATACCACAATCACTCCTACCACAATGCCAGGAACCTCTGAGTCATGTTTGATGAACACATTGCAAAGACAACGCGGCCATGCCGATATGCCTTATTTACCATTAGAAAGGTAAGACCCTATCAAACTGAGCATGCGGCACAACTCCTTATCCAGGCCCTGGTAACCTCAAGGTTGGACTACTGCAATGCTCTCCTTGCTGGTCTTCCTGCAAAGGCTGTCAAACCACTCCAGCTGGTTCAAACGCAGCATGCCTAATTTCCAACAGCACGAAAGGGCTAATGTGATGCCCCTTTTCACCTCTCTGTTCTAGCTTTTGTTGAAACTAGTAACTTGGTATTAGCACCAATTGTATTATTGCTCCTGTATGACATATCGCTTTATTGCTCCATGAACTCTCTGTAAAACGCGTTGAATAAAAGCTTCTGCTAAATTACTAAATGTAAATGTAGTCCCATAGCAGGTCTTTTGCCATTGTAGGGCTGTTTCAAACAAATCAATTCAATGTTCCTAACTCATTGAAGGATTTAAGAGCAATTTGCAGTTTTAACCACTTTAGGTTAAAATAAAATCCACCTTACCCTGACTGACAAATGCTACTGACAAAACAAGTTCACGTCTGTAACTATATTTTGAAGTATCACATGCAGTCATGCTGTGACTGCCATTTTAAGAGCTTTACTGTCACAAGCTGACAAAACACATACATTTTAGCATTGTATACATTTTTGGACAGTTTGTATTTGTATTTAAATTGTTTTATTTAAGTATTGGATACTAGTATTGTAGTAGGATATATTGTCAAATATACTGCCAATAATTCGTAAATTAATTTTATATTAATGTTGTTTAGTAGAGTAAAATTAAAGCTTCGTTTTCTCCCTGTTCGTGTCCTGTTCGTTTACATGCTTGTGACCGCATCGGGATGTCTGCGCGTGAGGAGAGCGGAAGGATAAATAGTCCCAAGCCAGACAACCTGTTTACTATTTATTTTACTTCGGGGCTGTTTACTATTTATTTTACTTCGGGGCTCATGCGACGCAATCATTTTCACGCGTAACTATAAAAAAGTAACGTGTTTAAAACGTATAATTATAAAACTGTTGTAGGAATCGAGCTGAGCAAAAATCGTCTGAATCAGAAGTGACATTTCAGGATGCATCCGCCCAGGAGAGACACGCTGAATGTGACGAGAAGACCGTGTACCCCTCAACAAGAGTCTCACTCACACTAAGTGCTTGAGCACAGCTGGTCGCGGGAATCCCTTTATGGAGTACACTTTGAAGTTGCGCTTACGCCAAGTTGTTTCTTTGACGTGACGCAAGAATCTCTGACAGAAGAGCGCTTTAAAGGGTAATTCATTGCTTTCAGTAGGACGTTGGATTGCGGGTTGCGGAGAGAATTTCGGGGAGATGTTTTTAACTCCTGATATGAGTAGATCACGGTCGGGGGAGGATGCGAGGAGATGCGCAAAGTGTTGAAGGAAGAGTACTCGAATGCTGTCTCGACCAAAAACAATCATGAGACATTGTCTTATGTGGAAAGTGATTTTGTTTTGGACATTAGTTGATGCTCAGGTAAGGTACTATGTTTATTATTAAGGGGGGTAGTTTTAACACAATTTACTTCAATTCAATTCCGTTTCATCTAAGCACCTTTAACTGTTGGTTGCGTAAAAAGTTGTGACACTTTTACCGTTATTTCCCAGGATAAGACAAACACTTAACATTTAAACACCTTTTTAGAGGCACATGCCTAATTAAATCGTCGTTTTACTTTAGGCATAGTCTATAAAGTAATACATAAAAAACTCAAAAGGTTTATTTAGCTAACACAGATTGTGCAGTTGTTTAATAACACAATACACGATAACCTACTGCGATGCGATGTTTATGAACGCTTCAGTTTCCGATGCACTTGTGAATTTTTGATCAAATTTATCTTAACGATGTTGACTTGTTTGAATACGCTAGCCTACTATATATTTTTATAAGCCCAGCAAAATTGCAGCTGAACTTTAGAGTCAGTGTACAAAATCGATATATGGGGAAACAGCTTTACATGCAGATGATGACTTATTTTGTGTTCCAGCGTCTAACGCGTGGAAGCTGATAACATCATTTAAAGCGTATGATAAAAATAATCACACATCTCCGCAGATAGCGGAGGGCGCTGCTTTAAGAAATGTACACGTACTGTAGTGATTAAATTTGGTAAAACATTTAACCCATGGCAGCATAAAAATCCACTTGGTTTGAAAACTGAACGGCACGTTTTTAAATTAACACTTCTGTTTGCCTCTGTTATGGACTGTTTGGCATTTTGGTTTTCAATGGCTTATTGAACACAAATGGACAGACAAACTACCTATTTTTGCATGTCTCGTAGTGTTGTGTCCTGAAACAGTAAATTTAGGCATTTGATCAAAGCATTTAGTGTTTTACAGCCCTCACAATGCTTCAATACTGAAATTCCTGCTATGTTGAATATGCATGTATTTTCATCATTTAAACCTTTAGTAATGCTATAGTAATGCTGTTGAGACATTACTTACAGTGTAATGTCATTGGTTGTTTGTGAACAATTATCGCAGTCAGCTGAGCTAAGCACATTAAGACATTTGCTGAAAAACACAGGGAAGGCTTTAATAATGAATTCTAATGAATTACATGAATTGTGTTTTTCCTGAATGTTTTCGTCATATGTTTTCTTTGGTTTTATGCAAACAGTGTTGTGAGCTACCTGTTATAATATTAAGCGGTTGTGTTGCTACTTAGCCACTCCGTGTGTCTCACTTTACCTGCCCTTAACATAATTATCTTTCTTAAACACTAGTTGTCAGGTTGTAACATTTATGAAGAATGTTTTTCATGAAGATGAAAATTATACCGTGACTGTATGACAGCAGCACCTTGTTGAGTGTCTAAAAAAAGCAGCTTTAGTGTTAGGTCTTTGCATCTCAGGTGTTGCCCTGATAGCTGTCACCAACAAATACTACATGTATACAGTCATGAATACATGCATACCTGTAAATATGCTCATTGTGTGGAAATTATACACCGTGAAAGGTTTTGTAAACAAATCTTTGTGAAAATGTGCGTAATGTGCCATGTGTAGTCTGTGTGAAAAGGATAATTTTTTCCCCTGGTGAGAGGAAAAGGTTTCTTGAAAGTCAGAGTGTAAGCAAAGTACATGCTAATATTCAGTAACACTTTTGCCCATGTAATTTTAATAAGGATAAACATATATGTTGTTAAAGACAGCTGTTAATCTAAAAAACAATTTGTAACACGCAACCAAAAAGCTCCTAAGGGGTTCTGTGTTTAAAAAAGAGCCTTTTACATCCACAGAAAACTTCTGTTGCACAAAAATCATCTTTGTAGTGGAAAGTGGTTACACGGACAAAAAAAAAAGAAAGAAATTGTTCTTTTACAAACCTTCAACAAAAGAATGATTTTTTATTGGCATTGCTGCTCCTTTATTTCTGAAAGTCTACTAAACACACATGCTGTGACTTTGGAGAAATGTCACTAAGAGCACTTTTCCACCATTGTGCCGAATCGTTCTCATTGGTTAATCATTCCACTCCGTGCCGATCCTTGCATGTCGTGGTACATAAATTGTCACGAAATGGTTTGGACAGAACCCAGATGCAGGCAGACGAGGGGTAAATGTAAAACATTTATTAAATAAAAGACCCACAATGGGGAAAAACAAGCACAAAGAAAACACTAGAAAAACAACCACTATAAAAGTGAAACTAATAAGTTCACAAACTGTAAACAGGAACAACAGGTAATCAAATGACTTGATCACAAACACTGACATTTAGACAAAAGATAATGCACCAACAATGAACAGAGAGAAACTGAGACTATAAAGGGAGACACTAACGAGGAGTGATTACATGGGGAGAGTGGTGACAGGTGATTGGAATGAAACCATAACGAGTTAAACAACTAACCAGGTGATGGGAATAAAATCCTAACGAAGGTGAAACACAAAACAGACGATGGGAATGAAACCCTAATGAAATTACAGGAGATAGGAGGGTGGGGCTGAGAGACATAACAGGAAGACACGTGGCATCAAGTAACAACATAAAGCCACATGTCTCCACACATAACACAACAGAAACCCGAAAGACGTGGCAATGTCATGACTCTGCCCAGGGAGCTAGAAAGCTCGAGACAGGAAGGACAGAGTCCTAACATAAATGGTCGTCATGTTTACGCTTCTTCGCTGAAAGAAGATAACGTATTTTTGAGGCGTGCTCTGTAATGCAGTTTTTCCGTTTAGGGCTACTGTAGAAACAACATGGCGAATTCCATCCAAGGGGACCTGCGATGTATGTAAATAGAAATACTGTAGCTCATTCCAAGATAATAAAAACATAACACTTCATTATGTACGGTTAAAATGTGCTTTACCTTGGATATCTGCTCCAATGAGAATGTGTGATTTGTTGCCTCTGAGTTTTTTACATTTGAACAGGAGAATGATAAAAAAAATCATGATCTTCTAAGACGTTGGAAGCTAATCACCCTCACTTTGGTTTGACAGAGATTTTTTAAATGCATTACCCATGCAGACATATGATAAATAGACATATATACTGCAGGGCTCAACATTAACGCCTATCCGCTTGTCCGGGACAAGTGAATGGTTTGTATAGGGAAGTGAGAGAGAATTTTAGTAACTTGAAAAAAAATAACAACAGTGTGACATATGTAGAACAATAACATTATACAGAGCTGCATGTTTGTTTGAAGTGCGTTTGTCGTGGTTGTGCTTGATTTTGTGACAATAAAGAAAACAATAGTACACTACAGTTATTTATGTGGACAAATATACCACTATTGTATACCACTAAAACACAGAACTTAATTAAAACAAGAAATTTAAACAAATATGGGTAATCTGAAAATGATATGGCCGTATCTTTATTTGTATGAAACATTAATGTATTTTGTCGGTTACCTGCCTATTCATGATGAACTGCACATGCTTCATATTTTTTTATATGATTTATACCTGTGCTACTACTGATTGGCCTGTGCTATCAAAAACCTCTCTTACACCACTGCTATGTTCAGAAAAAGTTAACTTAAAATCTTAACACTGTTTTAAAACAAAGCAAGCAGTCATTTTTATTAGTCACTGGGCCTTTAACCAAATTCAGGCGGCCAAAGCGGACACTAGTTAAAATGCTTAGAAGCAAACTTGGCCAATCTAAATCCAAAACAATTATATTGATTATATTAAATTATCATTCAAATAAAATATAAGTTGTTTTATTTTTGGACAAGTGAATGACACGTTTACTTGTCCGAAGGACAACCACATGACAATGCTTAATGTCAAGCCCTGTATTCTTTATATATATTCATAGAATTCTTTGGTACATTTTCAGACATGTATTTCAACAAATCTTCTTTTGTAAACAATTGTATTCATGTTTGCACATGCAGTATGCTTTATTGTGTGTATGTTGAATCAACAGCTGAATCAGAGGTATATAAATACAGTTCTGTCTTATAGTCACAGAAAAAGAAATAAAAAAATCAGTTGGCATTTAAAATGAACATTTTGGTGGTATGATATAATATAATCATTATTTCATATTTCATATAATATGTTCCTTACAGAGCTTTACAAAATATGCAAGAAAATGAGTCATCTGTGGGACAATCTTTCCACTTGTTAAATTGTGACGTAAGAAATGCTGCTTCTGGGTCCAAGCCTCCACTGGAAACTCCAAAAAAAGTAATGTTTTTATAAACTCACAGTTTACTCTAAATTCTCAGGGCTTATCCCCAATACCAGAAACGATTGATTTTAGAAATAGAGGTTTTTGCCAAAAATGGGTTTTGCATCTGAACTCATATATTTATGGCATTCTTTTTTTAAAGCCTATACTTCAGCTTTTTTCTCTAGTGCAGAGAACTTTTCACATTAATTTCACATCCTCAGTAGCTTGGGTAGCCACGGCAGTACCGGTGGTTAAGGGATGGCCGCTGTGGCCGTAGAAGTGGGGCTGGGAGAGCCATGGATGATGGCAGCCATGTCTGTGACGGTGTAGCCAGGAGAGCAGGTGGCAGACTCGGAAGGCTCTGAAGACTATTTGTCCGCAATACATATCCACAAGGGGGAGCTCGGGTGCAGGAGATCTGCGGTGAGACGCCGGCTTGGGGGTGCGTCGAGGCATAGTTTCTTTCTTTGGTGGAGGACTTCGCCATGATATTGGGGTGAATTGGGTTGCATACATGCTTCCTGATGGGATCCAACGATGATAAGTCTAATGCGGAATGGCCTCGCTCACGCAGAAGCGAGAGCCATTAATTTCCAGGGTGAGACTAATGAACTCAACCACAGGTCTGTCCCAGAATTCTGGGGACAGACACCGATGGGAGACATCAACCAATCCCATCAGAAAGCATTGTATTGACAGAGCGGTCATCCCAACTCACCCAATGAAAAATCTCCAAGAAGTCCTCCACATACCTCTCCAGAGGGTGGCTGTCTTGGCACAGCTGGTAAGCAAGGATGTCCGCCATCATCTTCCGCAGCACCGGTTCTGTAACGGTGACCCCCTTTGGACATTCCCTTCATTTGGCCCCAGCCATACCTAGCTCTTCCTACTCTGCTCCACCTACACCTGCCCGCCCTAGGAAGCGAGCACCAGTACCTCCCAGGACTTCTCCCCCTGTTCCACCCATGACTTCTCCTCCCGTCCCACCCATGCCTGGTGTCCCCAAGTTTTGGCCTCCCATTCCCCCTTCCCCCTCACGCTAATGCTATTTTTGTTGTGCCACCCCAACCCCTTCATTGCCTCCTCCATGTTTCCCCTCGTTTGTTGTGTTGTGTGTCTCTGGTGTTTGTCCTCCGGCCTGTCTGTCTTGTCCCACTGAGGTTACTCCCTTGGGCTGCCAGGGGACTTCCCTTGGGGCGGAGGTATTGTCATGATCCTGTCCTTCTTGTCAGGAGTTTTCTAGTTCTGTGGACAGGGTCGTGACAGTACAATGTAATTTGTGCTTGTTGTGTTCTGTGTGGAAACACACGGCCTTTGTTGTGACTTTGTGCCACGTGTTCTCCTGTCGCGTGCCTTGGCCCCACCCCGAAATCTCGCCCTTAGTGTTTCATTGCCCTCACCTGCCCAGTGTCATTATACCTCATTAGTTTTACCCATTTAAGACCCTCATTTTCTCTGTTCCTTGCCGGTATGTTATTGTTCGTTCCTCAGACGGTGTGGAGTTTCCCCTAGATATACCTTGTTACTGTTTTGCCTTGACAAGTTTTGTGGACTTTATTTGTCATCTGGACTTTCTTTGTTTTGCTCCGTTGTGGGAAGGTTTTGTTTTCTTGAACGTATTTTTTGCTGTTTGCCCCATCGTGGGTATTTTTTTTAAAAGTAATTTTTCCCATCACCTCTGTCTGTGCTTTGGTTCCTGTTCTGTGCATATCATGACACATTTCGCTGAAAGTCATATGGCTTACTTTCTTTCATGAGGAGAATCTCTGAGCTGTGTGATTACAGTGCATGTTGCTGCTCTGGGTCATACAATAAAAGTGAATTGGGATCAAACCTGTCAAGTTTCCAAAGTGACAAAAAAGCACTATAAAAAGTAGTAACTGTGAATTGTGTGTTATTTTTTCAAGTCTTCTGAAGCCATACAATAGCTTTGTTTGAGCTTTAAGTGTGAAAGGAAAGAGTTTGAGCCAGTAAGTGGCACAAAAAGCTTCTTTGAAATGTTGTGCTACACAGAAAACAATGTGTAGAACAGGTTTGCCATACAATTTTTTGTGAATTACCCCTTTAGATTTCATTCAAGTTTCTCACACAAAGTTGTCATATGGATTCACATGTTGGAAAATACAGTAGGGCAAAAGTTGACAGAGAAATTAAACATTGCTTTTTGACAGGCAGGTGAAGATGGAGAGATTACAGCTGAGGAACAGGTACAGATGCTATTGGATGTGAGGCTGCAGTGTCTACAGAAGGTGTCCATGGACGACCCTGCAGGTAGGAGCATCTTGCAAAGATTGTTTTTTTTTAGTTTGCCCTTTCACCACTTTACATTTACATTTTACATTTGGCAGACGCTTTTATTCAAAGCAACTTATTGCATTATCCTATACATTTATACATAGGTATGTGCAATCCCCCGGGATCAAACCCACAACCTTGCGTTGTTAATGCAATGCTCTTACCACTGAGCTACCATTAATATTACGCTTATATTACCACCCAAATATTACGTTAATGTGGAACATTATCACTGCTGCCAAGATCTGGTTGCCACAGTGCATGAATGAGTCAGCTCACTTACATAAATGAAGAGGGATAAGAGTAATAAACCAAAACATAGATAATTAGACTTTTTTAAGACCTTAAATTGGCACTCTCTTCACCGTTTGTACATTTGCATTATACTGTCAGAAACATATCACAGATGAAGGGAGAGAGAAGATGTGGCAAGCTCTGTTGGATGTGACTCATTGTATAATGGCCTTATAGTGACCATTAATTGAGTGATTAATTTGGCTCACTCCTTTCTCTCTTTTATCTTAACCAGGGTTTAAGGTTATGCCTATATGAGAAAGATCAAAGTAATTATGTACTCACAAGTAAAATGGTGCAATGATGCATAAATTATCAATTATTATGTAGAACATGTTTATTTCTCATAATGGCATACATAATCAGTTTGGATGGACTGGACCCAAATATAGGGGCAGATGGGCTGTGTTATATTTAAGTCAGTCTGAAAATCAATATTTAACCCATTTCATTTAGTTTATTACGCATTCCTGGCATTGTTTGTCTTTATTACCTTTGCTATAAATGTAAAAACCTGCAATAAATTTTTTAGCTTACTGTACTTAACAGAAATGGCAAACTGGGGATAACACAAATGTTCGCGCTGTTTACATTGAATGCACTTACGCACTGATTGCAAACAAAACACAGATATTTTACAAAGTTTTAATTACAGGCTGTTTTTCAGACTCCAGAACGGGAACTTTTTTCATTGGCACCGCTCAAACATTCAGTTGCCAACAACTTGCAAATCCAGAGTAACTTGTTTGAGAAACAATCGTCTTCGAAATGACACATGTTTGCAACTTTGTTGCTGTCCGGGATAAACAAACAAGATGACCATGTTAAGCATGAGAAGCCAGTATGTTTGACTGTTTGAAGAAGTCAGAGTGCATCACATAGCATTATACCTCATCTTTAACTTACCTTACTTTACTTTACTTTACCGCATCTTTACCAACTAATGTTCAGAAAGAGATTTACGAGGGACTTTCATGTTGCCAGATGATGGTGCTTGGTACTATCTGAATTTGCTTTATCTTGTCTATTTGTGAACTGTCGCTGTATTGCTGTGATATTTTTCCACTCTCAGTTGGTGCGTGCCTTCCGGAATGGGATGGTTTGATATGCTGGCCACAAGGATTTCCTGGAACTCTCACCAAGACCCCCTGCCCCAGATATATCTATGACTTTAACCATTCAGGTTTGCAACATTTCCTTTTTCTGAGTCAAGCTCTTTGTGTGTTTTTTCCATAAACATGGCCCTTCACTAAAGTCAGTGTCAATCACACAGGACACGCCTATAGGAGGTGTGACTCTAATGGTTCCTGGGTGTTGGCAGAGAGCTTAAACAAGACCTGGGTCAACTACACAGAGTGCATCAAATCCCCAGAACCTAACAAAAAGAGAGTAAGCTACAGTACATCACAGCTGTCAGTGATTTCACTGGAAGTAAATAGAAGCTTCTTAGGTTTCCTGACAGGTTTTTCCCGCTCTTTGTCCCAACAGCAAGTCTTTTTTGAGCGACTGCATGTCATGTACACAGTGGGCTATGCGGTTTCCTTTAGCTCTCTTCTCGTGGCCATCTTTATTATTGGATACTTCAGGTGAGTAACAGTATGTGTGTGTGTATTTTTAATGTTATATCATAAATTGACAGAAAAAGGTTTTACTGAAAAATGTTATACTTTGAATAGCCCAATTTTCTACATCGCCTCAAAAAAAATCTATTTACAAAACTTAAAGCCCCAGTGAAATCAAAATGAAAGCTTTTTACATTTTATTAAAAACAAGTTAGCTCCTGCTACTGATATGCTCCTTCGTGCTGCCAAATTACAATTTAGAAGATATAAGCCTTCAAAACTGACAGTCTGGCACGTGCACTCAAAACAATCTAGAATTTCAATGACATCACGCTTAACTTCAGCCTCTCAAGTTCTCAACCAATAAAATCCGCTTTAGAATCCGAAGAGTCCCTCCCCCTTCACTTTGAGAGCTGCCACTTGTCAGCCATTTGCACAGACATTTATTATGTCCTGCATGATGAATGACACATAATGTACTAGATGGGACATGGGGAAGATTCAGACAGTGTAACGATGAACATTAAAGTCTTAATTTCGTGTTAGTGTCACGCAACGGTTGCACGTGACGTGAGTGTCCTTCGGTTTAGAGACATGATAGCACAGAGCTGATCATTTACAACAATCTGCTGAGAAAACAAAATGTATCTGAGCCATTTCAAGTCTACACAGACGGTTCCACGTTAAGGCTCTATGGAAGAGATCGGACATCGCAGCCCTGATGAGTAAAGGAGAAGACAAACGCCAGTGTCAATAACAAGCTTCAAATGACACATCACTGGTATCACCGATCTTCCTATTTTTTTCGATAGACTTTTACGCCACTGTGGATATTACGCTGTTAAATTCAGCTTTGCCAGTCCGAAAACGAAACGCTACTGGTTATTTTAAAAGGGGGCAGGGTCACACTAGAGAGAGTCGCACTCTCTGCTTTTTTCTATTCACATCAGATACCCCTAGTCCATTTTTTTGTTTTGTTTGTCTGACAGCTGTTGCTGTTTATAATCCACCAAATTAATGCATTGGAAGAAAGAAGGATCCTGTACACATTAATTAATGATGCTGCACACTTCATCGCGAAAGCCCCAAAATGATATGCTTGAAACGGCAGTTCATGAACTCTATGTATTACAGATATAACCCTGATTCTTCTGCTCAAAATATATGTGCATACATAAAAAAGTGCATAAATGGTCGTAAGACACTGAATAGAAGTGTAACATTTTGCATCATTGAAAAATGTTAGATCCTTCAGGTCTCATGCTCAAATCTTGACGGGAAAATATGGGCCACATAGCTATATAGATTTTAATGCTATTCTGTAACAATGCACATTTAATATATTAAACAAGAAAACATCTGCCCTTTTTAAAATAATGTACAAAAATGTACAAATTAATATATTGTTTTTAAATACAAAATGCTAATTGAAACAATGTGTTTATAAGGTGTGAAAGATGTTTAAATGTAGAGAAGCAATTTATATTTCAGTTCAAATAATAAATAATGGCCAGGGATTAAAGACAACCACACTCTTGTTTTAGACAGTTACATATTTGAGGAAAAAGGCTTTTTCACACACGTTGAGTAAGCTGTCAGATGCAGTCAAGGTCAACAACATCTTTGGCTGACACAATCCTCCTATCAAAGCATTTGCTCTTGTGGTGAAATTTCGCATTTAAGCAGGCATAATTGGCAGATTCCTTTTTGCTTGACTATAAGAGTCAAGGCTACTCTCAAGAATTGCATTTGAGACCATAAAGCTTTGGATGGTTGTATTCTTGCTTCTTTTGGGAAAAAACATTTTCTGTAGTTCATTTCCAAAGTTCTAGTGACCTTACTACCTTGACAGGTTAAGCCACTTTGCGGAAGTTAATATTTTCTGCGGCTGTAGGTGGTAGTAGGATGATGGACATTCTCATTCTAGAGAGGATTGAATTGGACAAAATGAGTGAGTGCAGTATGAGTCATCGATATTTTTAGTCTGTATTCCCACAAGTAATATGGGGTTGTACATTTTAAATGTGTTAATCTGCTGAAAGGGAATCTTGTTTGGATGTATGCTAGCAGATGGATGGCCTCAAATCTAATAAACGTAGACAGACACGAAACCGTCATTTTTATTTCATTTGGGATGAAGTCAGAATATCGCATTCTAATTTTCATGCTCACTGCAACTTGCTTTAATTTTCCAAATCCTTTAAACTATTTTTTAAATGGTGCTTTAAAAGCCTTTACATACACACTTTAGGGACCTCTGAAAACTGATGGCTGTAGGGTGTATTGCTATGGCATATCCTGTTTGTGTCCCCTGTAAAGAGACTGCATCACAGACAGCAGATACATGTTTATATTTAAATAATAGAATATAGTATATAAATGTACAAACATCAGTAAACACTTTTAGGTAAGTTTGAATGTGCAAAGTACAAAAACTTTAAATGTTTCAACATGGTGGCATTACGTTTATCCACAGTATTCAATTAGAACATTATTCTGTACCTCATTCCAGAGAAAGCTAAAATCTAGCATATGTTTCATTCAACATTCTCTGTTTTAACAAATCTTGTGTTTTCGTGTCTTTAGGCGTCTCCACTGCACCAGGAACTACATTCACATGCATCTGTTTGTTTCCTTCATGCTGCGTGCTGTCAGCATCTTTGTAAAGGATCATGTGGTGCACACCAGCGCTGGGCTGCAGGAGTACGATGCTGTGCTCATGAATAACTTCACTAATGCAGTGGATGTGGCACCAGTAGACACATCACAGTATGTGAGTCAAGCGGTATCTTTTGCATCTTAAGGTTCCGGGATTTAGCTAAAACGTTTTCATTTATTATGTAAATATTAGATATTATTTTTAATCTTTTGGCATAAGCTGCAGTTTATGCATTGCTCTGAAATGTGAATAACAAAAAACAGTCTTAATTTAGATTTCTACATAATCTGAAAACTGAATAAATACATTTTCCATTGATGTATGGTCAATATTTGGCCGAGATACAACTATTTAGAACTTAAAAAAAAGTCATATTCAGAAAATCGCCTTTGAAGCTGTTTATCAGAGGCTCTGTAGCAGGCTGTTGCTAAGAAGAAACAGGTTTGTTTTAATGCTCTCTATTGGCTTACAGCTGTAATGACGTTGTGGAGTGTAGATGAAACTGTAGGCGGAAATTCTAAGTTTTACACAAATACCAAACTTGAGTGGGAAATTGCCAAAGAGCGGGAAGCAGCGAGTGATGTTTGTAGGTGTGTTTCTGGCCATTTTGTTAGCGATTTTGCTGCATCCACTACATCCATTGAGTTTTGATAAATTTTACGGCAGGAAATTTACAAAATATCATCAATCTCACTCAATACGTGAAGTACACATCTATGATTCTAATTGTCTCTTAAATAAATGCGTATTGTGAGATACATTTTTACCAAGTTCAGATTTGATTAGTGTTTCACAAAGCACACTACACGAAATCACCAAATTGTTTAAATAACCTTAAAGGCTGGGAAGGCAATCCTGTCCAGAAGAGTTTTCCACTTATCATCCTGATAGCAATCAAAAAGTAAAGTGATACATTGGTACTTTTATAATTATATATCATCTGTGAAAGGTTTAGGACCAAAAACGTAAGTCCAATTTTTGCCCTCGGTGCGAGGTCATCAGCGAGGGTCACATATGCTGTGCATACACAGCGGGGGAATGGCAGGTAATCAGATGGAACCGAACTTTTCGGTCTGTTAGCGATTTTACATGTACATGTTATTTTTCCGATTTTGATGGGTTTGAATTAAGTTGCTTAGTTTGTGGACCTTTATGTATTACATCGTTACCCAACAGCGTGTAACGGGAGCTATGCAGCCTGTAATCCCGTTTTAAAGCTGTTGTTTACGTTAGCGGTTTTCGATATTGTAGTAACGTTATTTACTTTGTGCTTTATCATGTTCTCACTGTTGAATGAGACATGATTTAATTGGAATTGATCCAAGAGCTTCTGGTTTGTGCGCATTCATGTTTTCCGAGGAGGCGTTTGGACGGTGATTTGCATGGAGGGTGATATTTCAGTATTAGCATTCTACCAAATCATCTATTAATGCTGCCACTGTGCAAATTAGGTTAGGGTGCCTTCAAAAGCAACACTATTTCTACACTATTTTAGTATTTTCACCATATCCATAAATAAACATGTATAAGAGTAACTTTCAGTTGAGCAAAATATCTATTATTACACTGAAGCATTTGCTTGATTTGTGCTTATTATGAACCACACCACTTTAATTACTTGATAATTTTTCTTTTCATTCAATGTAAAATCTTTTCTTCTATATCTTTACTAGAATTCCATAAGAAAGACAGTTTGAGAGAATTTACAAAAAATTAAGACAACGCAAGAAATAGCCGATGTTATTTAGGAGCTGAAGGAAAGAATGTGAATATTAGGGATGAAGAGCACATTGAGCACTGGGTGCATTAACTCATTAAAGTCCTAGTGAAATAAAAAAAAATATTGCAGTGTTTACTGTAAACAGTTTATCAATGTGGGTCATTCTCTTTAAAAAATTTGAGTGCCCTCATAATCTTTAGTTAAAATCTGAAAATGCACTTCCTTGCATGGCGGTTTTTACACATCCTATCAAATCGCAGAGAAAGACGTGTTAAAATATGGAAGTAAAAATCGATCACTACTTCCGGATCAATTTTCCTTTAAAGCTTTTTCAACTGAAGAGTACTAATTAATAGACATTCAGGTAATTTGACCATTAATGAGAAATATGGTTATGCGTACTAGCGACTTGTTTTTTTTAAATGTTTGTGTTTTGTGGAACTCATAGTTGTTGTTGGTGTATGGAAAATAACTTATCTAAGTGTTAATTAGAAGAAATAGTGCAGGTGAATATGTAGAGCACTCTTTTAAATCATCTGCTGTTCGTTCCAAGCACACACTTTGCTAAATGCAAAATGTGGCATTTGAATTCCTAACCAGAGGTACAAATGACGTTCGAATGTCACCTATTACAACCTCAGTGCTGCAAAAATGCTCCACAGGGTGTTAAACACCACCGGAAGAGCAGAAATTGAAAGGGGTCAAGTTGGCTCCGGAAGAAGTGACATCTGCGTGAGGATTGACCCTATGATGAAAAATAAATATTTTAATGTTAATGATACTTTTTTGGAGAGTAGGGTTGAAATTTTGGCAGGAAATTCCAAGCTTGGAGTCAAAGGGTATTGGATTGATAGCAGCTGTAGGTATTCACAATTTCGTGTGTCATAATAATACGCTTACCAGGGGTCTTTCCCTCCCATCTCCCCAGCGAATCTCAATCTTTCAATAGGAGCGTTTTAACATAGTATATATACCCACCCATCCATTCAGAGAGGCTAAAACACTCACTTGCCCTATTTGGTTGTTTAGGTTGGAAAATGATTATCCATCCCCACCTACGCTTGTATCCGTGCCCATGGTGGGCAGTGCTGGGGATGTGCTGACTGTACCCCTAGCTATCTTCTTTCTTTCTTCTATTTCTTTTTACAAAACAGCTGCATTGCAGGAGATAAGTGCTATGGAACCAGCATATTAGGGAAGATTAGGGAACCTGTTGTTTTATGTCTACGGCTACCATGTTTACGTTAGCTCCAAACAGCAGTTTCTCTGTACTTTGTCTATGAAGATCAAAGCTACTGGAGGCTTTGAGTCATTAGTTTTTATCAATAAAACCAGGTAAATAATGTTTGTATTGCATTTCATTGTGTTGTATGTTTGAGTTACACAACACTCTCACATCAATAAGCGGTTACAGCTCATTCAAATTTGCATGTTTAGGAATGTTCAAGAAATTTCCTGTGCTTTCTTATCTTTCAGTGGAAAATATGATGCCGGAGCAATTTGTGTTTCTATGTCCGTAGTCTCATTAAAGTTTTCTCATAGGTTACAAGCAAAAACTTATGTTTGCAATTTTCTTTGTTGTTATTCAATTTACTTCAGACTGAACAGTATTTTAAATAAAGGAATGGAAATATACAGTGTTATTAGGTCTAATGAAACCCTATGTGTTTCCCCTGTTTTGGTCAAGAAAATTATAATATAGAGTGATACAAAGGAAATTGTAATATTGAAATGTACAATTCAACAACAAAAAAAATATATATTATATTCCAAATACAAATTAGATTTTTACAATTCAACAAATCAATCTATACATTTTGTGAATATACCACAGGGATGCCCAATCCTGCTCCTGGAGATCTACAGTCCTGGTGTGCGTTTCCCAATAGCATTGTTAGCCAACTTTGGTCGCAGGTTCTGTCGTTCCAGCATAGTTCAACGATTCAACGAAGTGGTCTCATATGCATCATATTACTCCAGGATGCGCCTCCATGCAGCCCCCCCATCTTAGTCAGGGGAAATTAAGTAGAGAATGTCACCCCTAAAACATCTCGGCCAGAGGGACGGGCTCGATTGTCCCCTTCTCCAGAAGGGTGGCGACCTCGAGCCGAAGTACGGGAGTGATCTCACCTCTGAGGATAGAGAATGTTCCATGGTTTGGGCGAGTGCCTGGCAACCGATCGCGAGGCCGAAACGGATCATCCTCACGAGACACCGTCACGGAGGAACTAGCGGGGAGATCTGCTTCATTGCCCCGTGGGGGGAGGTTCTGTGGTGGCAGCACAGCTGTCCCGCCAGGGTCAGGGCCCTGGGGGGGCGAGCGGGTCTGCTGACTTACCTGCCTTAAGTCTTTGCTGCCGAACGCACTGTCACGTGGAGAGTGCAGAGGGCTGCGGAAGTGGCATGTCACAACGTCAAATTGAGGCTGTTGTATGCAGTGGGCGCCCAGGGAGAAGTACGCTGTCCTGGAGACCAAGTGGGCTTCAGGCCCTGTGAAGGGCCCGGCCTTATGCGGGACGTGGCAAGGACCGTCCCATGCAGCACGACACCGATCGTGTGGCCGGAGCTGCGCCCGATGTCCAAGTCTCCCCGGGTGGCTCCAGCCGTTTCCTGGCAGGGAGCTGACGTCCTCCGTTGAAACCACCGTTCAAACCAACGCGGAGGTACGGAGGGGCGGGGCTGCTGGGATGCAGACGCCAACCATGACCTCGACGCCCTAGTGGGGCGTTTAATGGTGTTTGTGGACCATTTAGACAAAAAAAGGTTCATCTATGGCATCGAAGAACCTTTTGAAGCACCATATTTTTAAGATTGTACACAGCCGCAGAAGATCATATTTACTTTTAAGCAATACAACAGTTATACTTGTAAATTTATTCAGGTCAAATTGAAAAATATTTCTTTTATGTGATAACCTTGAGTTTTATCACAGTTTGTGTCTGTCATGCTGTCAGTCTTTCGCATTGCTGTTGGATGACTTTTTGTCACTCCTGAGGTTTGCATTATTTCATTATTATATTTATTTTAACGTTTATTTGATTTTCCAGCTATAAATCGTTATCTTACCTTGAACAGAGGTCCCTCATACAAAAAATGGCTTCATTTTCAATCCATTATCCAGCCTGCAGTATTGTGTGAAAATCAGGCTTGCTACATATTTCTGGCATTTCCCGTTTTATATTACTTGAAAAAACTGAGATATGCGTCATGCGACAGGAAAATAAAATTGTCCAAATTATACAGGGAGTGAATGGACATTACGATTCTTTGTAATGTTAAGAAAAGGGGACAAAGAACTCTCAAGAGACCTGCAGGTGTGTCGACAGCATAATCCGCAGCTTGCTCTCCCCTGGCGCCTCTTTGATCATCTGTTAGAAGAACTGAAGCTCTTGTAGGAACAACTAGTTACTGGCACTGTTATGTGTCTGAAGCTGATAAGTCTTTGTCCATGTTTAGAACGGTAAATTCTTTTATTGAGTTGCCGATGCAGACAATACACAATCCACCAATGCATTCCTTAAATGAATTGTTCACTTTCAAAACACATTTTCATGATAATTTAAGTTGAGCATTTGTGTTTATAAAGCATATACATTTAAATTTTTCTGAGAAAATGACCGATTGTTTCGCTAGATAAGACCCTTATTCATTGTCTGGTATCGTTTAAAGCACTTTGAAGCTGAGCTGAAACTGTAATTTTGATCTTTAACCTTTTGGAGTCCATTGAAGTCCACTATATGGAGCATAATCCTGGAATGTTTTCATCAAAAACCTTAAATTATTTTCGACTAAAGAAAAAAATATCTTGTCATCTTAGATGACAACCGTGGTGAGTAAATTATCATGAAAAAGTATATTGAAAGGGAACAATTCCTTTAAGGAAAAGGGAAAGAATCAAACAGAATATTTAAGCTATAGGTCACTCAACAAATTAATATTATTTTATCATGTTCTCGCCCTCATTTTGTTTTGGTCTCTGTGGAACACAGATGTATGGATTATTATTCAAATATTTTTATTGGATTTTAAATTGTAAACACTTAACAATTAACAAGTCCCCATACAACAACCCTAACATGACAAAAAAATAAAATAAATAAATAAATAAAAATATACATAACTAAATAAATACAAAATGAATTAAAAAAATATATATAAAGATAAAATAATATAGTACAGAGTTACAGAGCCTGTAAATCAATTAAGTCCCAGCAAGAAATCGTGAATTTAAATAGTCCAGAAATGGCTGCCAGACCGCATAAAATTTCTGGGTTGAACCCCTGATCGTGTGTTTCAACTTCTCAAGTTTCAAGTTTGCCATTACCTCCTCAACCCAGCGCCTGTGCGTGGGAGGCGCATCTGACTTCCAGTTGCACAAAATAAGACGTCTGGCCAGCAGTGGCGGCTCCAGACAATTTTGATTGGGGGGTCAATGGGGGGTCCTGGTCATTTAAAGGGGGGTCTCATGAAAACCGACAGAAAATACAGTGGACACGGCTAATAGCTGCATATTAATGCTACTAAACAAATAAAACAACACAGCATATCAACTTCTTTGTTTTTAATTAATTAATCAATTGTAGTTTGCCAACAATATGCTCGAACTTTAATTGCCACACCCAGTGCCGCTGCTAGCCATATTGGTGCCCTAAGCATAATTCCATTATGATGACCCCCCCCCCCACCCTGAAATTTGCCAGTTTTACTTTTTATTACCAAACATATAACTCAATACCAATAACACAATAGCAGCATCGCAGTATAAAACCTAGGAACACTAAATAGAGAAAGTAAAATCTTCACAGCTTTGCTGACTTTGTAAACATATGTAGAATAGCCAACACACACTACACATTTGAAAGTGCAAACTTTTCTTCAGTAAACAGAATTAGTAGCAGCACATCCACATTTCCCGAATTTAAGTTAATTAAACATGGACATACCTGCATGTGATGCACGGGCATCATCTCGCAGTTTCTTCTTCTTTCTTTTCTCTGATCTTGACTTATAATGTCTTTTCGGGGCCATTTCCAAATAAGTTGCCTAGGCAACCATCTGTCAAACTGCGTCAGGCGCACGCGCGATCAACCGGCGCTGCTGCGGGTGGTGGTGATATGGGAATTTTTTCTGCCGGTTTTTTTACATATACATGGCTGAAATGTGCCTGCCTAATAATTTTTCTATAGCCTAATGAAATAAAATTAGATTTAAAAAAATGTTGTTCATTACGCTATTTTTGGTGCCCCCTCATCACTTGGTGCCTTACGCAAAGCACGTGATGCGCGTGGGAGCGGCAGCGCTGGCCACACTCATGACAGATAACATATTTACAATCCAAAAGAACGACGCGGGTATGATTTTAGTTGAGCCTGTCTTGGTTTCTCGGCTGAGCCATGGATAAAATCCCCAGTTAAATGCTCTCCGCCGTCAGGATTCCCAACATCCGTGCCCGCTGTAGCGCTCGATGAAGCGCCATTTCTTTTCAACTGCTCACCTGTCTCCTCCGCCCTTTTTAGGTATTACAAAACGACCCATTTTTAGCTTCAAGAAAAGTGCGTAGCAGCTCTTGCGGGCTCGCGACACCGTCTTGAACGTAATGACGCAAGGCGCAGCGACAGCAACGTTCATGAGGCGTCGCTTTGATTCTTATGTTTATATTTTTTATATGTCGATTAATTATTAATTATTATTGTTCTGCGTAGTTTGAAGAGAACAATTTTTAAATCTTTATCCAGGATATATATAAAATATTTTTTAATCAGGAAGGGGTGGGGGGTCTAATGGGGGGTCAAGGCGTTTTTTGGAAGGGTCTTGAGACCCCCCAAGACCCCCCCTGGCGCCGCCACTGCTGGCCAGTATGGATGAAAACGCAATGGCGTCTGATTGTGCACCAGATATCGCCTCACCAGTAGGGGTGACACCAAATATTGCGATTTCAGGAGCAGGGCTTATCTCTCTGCCACAAATGTAAGAAAAAGTGTCAAAAATCAAAGACCAAAACTGTGTTAACTTTGGGCAAGCCCAGAACATATGAGAGAGGGTAGCCGGGGCCTGACGGCATCGAGAACAAGTCGGGTCGACATCTGGATACATCCTGGCAAGCTTACTCTTAGATAAATGAAGCCTGTGAAGCACCTTAAACTGAAGCAAACCATGTCTGATACAAATCGAAGTTGAATGTATTCTCTTAATTGCGCTTTGCCAGGATATGTCCGACAATCCAAATCCTAGTTCCCCCTCCCATCCTGCCCTGATATGACCAAGCGAAGGCAAGGCCATCATCTGAATATCCTCATATATTCTGCTCACTCCTCCTCTTTGGTTCAGATCCCTCTCCAACCACTCCTCCATCCAATTATTTGACGAGAGTAACGGAAAGGAAGGGAAATGTTTCCGAACGAAGACACGCACCTGCTGATACCTGAAATAATGGGAGCTGGGGATACTATACTCATTTATCAGCTGCTCAAATGACATGAACACACCATCCCTAAAAAGATCCTTCACCCGCTTCAGACCACTCCTGAACCATGATTTAAATGCTGTATCCATAGGTGAGGGTGGAAAGAGTGCGTTGGCTGAGATTGGGAGAGAGGACATAGCCTGTTTATGTTTGAAGTGGGTCCTGAATTGGGACCATATTCGAAGTGAGCCACCCACAATAAGATTATTTGTAAGACGCATCATACTGAGTGGCAATGGCGCACATATTAAAGAAGGTAGATACACCGGATGAGCGGAATATTGTTCCATTTCAACCCATTCAGGTCCACCCCCCTAATAAGACGCAGAGACCCAGTATATTAGTTTATAGATATTAGCTGCCCAATAATATTGTAAAAAATTTGGTAGAGCTAGGCCTCCTGCCTCTTTCTGTTTCTCCAGATGCGACTTCCTTAATCGTGGGATGGTCTTGTTCCAGATAAAGGTAGATATAGATTTATCTAACTCTTTGAAAAAAGATTTTGGGATAAAAACAGGTATTGTATTAAATAAAAATAAGAACCTGGGCATAATTATCATCTTGACAGAGTTAACCCTGCCAGCAAGCGATAACGGCAGCGTAGACCAACGGGAAAGGACCTGTTTAGCCCTTTCTAGGGCTGGTTTAAAGTTATGCTTGAATAAATCCTTGTATTTGCTGGTTACTGAAATGCCAAGATATGTAAAAGTGTCGCGAGTTTCTTTTAGTTGATATGCCTCAAAAGACATCTGTCGCGCCTGGTCGTTAATAGGGAAGAGCAAACTACAGATGTATAGATGTTTAGAACAATGTTTACACTGTTGTCTTTAACCAGATAAGCATATATTAACTGTAATCAGACATTTGTAGTTTTCCATACTTTCATGTATCATTATTTGCATATTTTTTAACCTTTCACTTGTTTCAGATAAACATAAATGGCATGTAAAAGTAATTGTGGTTGATGGCCACATGGAATAAAGTCAAAAATCTGGCTACCCACAACAACCAGCAGGTGAACTGACTGTTACATTCTGAATGATTATGTTAAGAAATCACTAAAGCATATAAAATACAGCTCTGTTGGGGCAAGACTATTTAGAATTTGCACAACAGTGAAAAATCTTTAGTTTCATAAAAGGTGTTTATATTTAAATTAGTTCTTTAAAATAATTTTTAGCACATTGAAGGCCAATTCGAAAACACATTTTAATGTCTTGGGAGCGATTGAGTGACTGCTTGCATTGGAGGAAAGCGGAGGCGCTGTAACAATGTTTATAAGATTGCAAAACTAGAGGAGCAAGAATGCTCTTACAAAATTCAAAGTGTCTGTGGCTAGGAAGGTTAAAAAGTTTCTCCATGTCTTTTGTAAAAATGCACAGGACATGCAAAGTTTGATCAAGACCTGTTTGATCTAAGGGAACCTTTTTGCTGTGGTTGTGGCTGGGCCTGACAACCCCAAAGAGATTATAATAAAACATTATTGACATAAAGGACAGATTGGTTGAGAAAGTTATTAAGAATGGCATTTTTTAACAAAAATTTTGCTTCTTGATTTACAATGGGTTGTTAATTATTAACCTATGTTTATTGTTGGGTCAAAAAATATACAAATTGTTTGGGTTAATTTATCCCAGTTTTGCCTTTGAAAATAACCCAGCATTTTTTGGAATGCATAGAGAATGTGAAATGGAGATCAGGTTGGGATCACACAATATGCATATGACTGCATGTAGAAATGGAATGGAATTGTTGAGACAAATAATATTCAGTGTTAAATACTTTTATACTATATCTGCATTTATTCTGCATATTAATATCCATCATCACACTTTTGTTATGATGTGTGACATCAAATTTCTTTTGATTGAGTTCGTTGGTCTGGAGAGACATTATGGTCATTAACCACACAGCGCTGTCTTCTCAGTAAGCTTACAGCTTCATTAAACCTCACAGCTCTCCAGCCTTAGTCAGCTCATTGTTATGAAAGGTTAGCATTTAGCCCCAGTGCTTCTCTCCTAAAGAATATTTCTGTCATTGGTTTTGAGGGTGCCATTATAAAGGAAGTTACTGTATATTAAATTAGTATCATTTAAAATAAATAGTTGATACTCGTGTAGAATTTTTAAAGCTTGCATCCTGTTGAAGCATCTAAAGTGTGTCTTAAACTTGTAAACTGCAGGAGAGCATGTAAACCGAGAGGATGTAACACCGAGAACAGGAGAGCGTGTAAACCGTGAGGACCTGTTCGTAATTGGTGATTGATCGTGTCACGTCACGCCCCATATTCTCTTTTATTATAAACAGACCAATTGCTTGTCAATGTAATTTGGTCGAGACAGCTTTTTCATGTCATGGTATTGGCACCTCAACTGTGAATTAGAACCTGCGGTCACCTCCAACCATGTGCAGGAAATCAGTTTGTCACACAGCTAGTATTGTATCGCAGCCAATATGTTTTCGTAATAACTTGGGAAATTGGGCTCCATTTGAAGAAAACTCACATGTGCTTTCCTCTGCTTCACTTTCCTTTTCAGATGGGTTGCAAAGTGACAGTCTTGCTGTTTATCTATTTCCTGGCTACAAACTACTATTGGATTCTGGTGGAAGGCTTGTACCTGCACAGCCTCATCTTCATGGCTTTTCTGTCCGATTCGAAGTACTTGTGGGGCTTCACTTTGATCGGATGGGGTGAGTATGTAATGGTAGTGATTTTCCCGAAAGAAGCATTTTATGGATATTCAATTCGAAGCAATTTAACATTTCTTGGCAATTGAGATGCCTTTACTGCTGATTTACTCCTGCTGAGCACCTAGTTTTGTTTGAATTAATTGACATGTTATTTAACTCTATTAGAAAAAAATAATTTTGCTGGACAACAAAGAACACGGCTTTTGTCCGTAGTTGTTATGGTCTATTCAAAGCTACACTGTAGTGTAACAGTCATCCTCATAACATGTAAAATACCAAAATGTAGTGTCAAAATGAATAATAGTGACAGAACATTAAATCTCCTGGACGTTCCCAGAGGTTTTACTAAACAGGAGAAAGAAAGAATTTTCAAGTTTTTAGCTTACAATTTTGTTAATTTCTAGATTTACTTAAATGTTTAATTTAATCGGCTCCACACCAAGGGCTTGTTACTATAAATAAGGACAATTTAAGTTACACCTTCATTTATTTGTGTGGGTTGTAGCATATTGGTGTCTTCTGCTGGAGAAAATTACCTTAATATAATATATATCTTAATACCTTAAAATGTCTTGCAGTGTCACATGCTAAACTCTACGTGTTAAAATGAATTATAATTATTGTCATGTTGTACGAAGTCTCTATATTTGTGCTTTTAAAACATTCTAGTTGCTTGAAAGTGAAAAACAGAGTTCACTTGTTAAAGCTTTCAAAAAATAAATTGGCTAATTTGATTCTATAATTCTTCTCATTTCCCTTCAAATGAATTACATCAAAAAGCCTAGATTTAATTTTATTTTATTTTTATAAACAGTTATTCATTTATTCTTATTTAAAAACCGTTATTGTTTTCGAAAAGTTCTAAAAGTTTTTAAGCTGTTTAAATATCAAACCATTGTTGATTTTAAATGTTAGACATTTATTAGACAAATAGTGGCCATACAGTATATTACAGAAGTTTTGTCTGGTTTCTTTTTCGAAAATAAACTAAATACTGATATAATATCTTACAGGATTGTTTCCAGTATAAATATTAATTGGATATAAACAATATCTAGTCTAATAACTTGTTCTGTGACCCTTCATGTTGTTTTTCTAGTGACTTATCCTCTGAGCAACATTGACTCATCGTTTCACAATGAATACAGAATATGACAAAACTACATTTCATTTCTGATCTATTGCTTTTATCTATGTTTTTTTTTGCTATTATGCGTTTTTCTTTATTTTGCTCACATTTAACATGGTAATACAGTTCACACTGATGCAGCTTTTAAATACGAATCCTTTTTTTTTGTTGAGAAACATCCACCAATCAGCAATTATTTATAGCTTTCATTCCCTCCCCTCCACTCCTACACTGTCAAACAACACAGCGATAACTCACTGCAGTTTGTTTGGAGCGGTTGCTTCCTTTTCAAGTGGTTTCAAGTTGAAGTGTTCTTTATTTATTTATCATTCCTGTTTGATGTGTTCCTTCAGGAAGGGCAGAGGTGGATGCACGTTTGATATGCAGATTTTCTGTTCTAAGAGCGACTGCTCACTATATCCTTGTGATTTTGATTGCTACAGCTTATTAATGACCTCCAGGTTAAACCTGTGAAAATACTTTGCAACAATGTCACGTTGTGTCCGACCACCTCTGTTATTATAATCATAATAAACTGTGGCATCACTACGGCATTGGACAATTTAGGTATGATTATAAAAACGGATTGGTGTCATTACTTACCTTTTTATTTATATTTCTCACAACATGAGAGGTTTAGCTCAATAAAAGTTAACACTTTCTTTATACATTTAGAAATTAAGTTAATTTACTTGATTGTCTACTCTGCTCCCCTGCTTCTTTTAAATTACCATCGATTTTTCTATTGACTTATGGGTTATCGTGAAACATGAAAAAGCTCCACTCCTTAAATAGTGTCACCTGCAAAATATATATGATTCAAGGCACAAACTCTTTCCCAGAGATAATCCCTGACTGCTTCTGATATCCCATTATCTCCATGGGAACTGCTAACTGAGAACAGGAGACCCTTAACTGACATGTTCACCCTGAGATCCAGCCAGCTTTGCTTCTTGATATTCATGATATGATCCCATTTTCTTTGAGCTTTAAATGGTTCTGCTTATCAGCGGGAGGCAGCATTCTGATTTAGTTGCTATATCACCCGAGATTAAACATGCAAATAAACTATATTTAGAATAAAATGTAGTGGAGCAAATGTTGGCCTGCCTATAATTGAGCATTGAGTCTTCTGTGGTTAAGAATCACCTGGTCTTTCATGTACACAATAAAATGAATACCACATAACCAGGCAACATTTTATTCTTTGGAAATTACTATTCATTCCACCTTAACTTTCAAATAAAGCTGTGTATTTTTAAAGGTGCAGCTTCTAGTGGCGAGTTTGTGAATTGTTTGTGAATTTTACAAAACACGCTCAGAGCAGTTTGTCCGTTGAGGATTACTGTGAAAACAGCATTCCATTCAAGGGGACCTGCGGTGTATGTAGATATAAATAGCTCATTATGCTGGATGGAAACAACCCAATATTTTTTCGAATGTAACTAATTTAAAAATGTTCTAAAAAGTTCAAAATAAATGCAGTGTTAATATATATCTATATTAGTATTAATTATATATCAATTTCAACAGGTATAATGTCAGCCATTATGTTCTCTAGACATTATTATCATGTGCCATTTAAAATTTTCATCAGTTTTGGTGTTCTGGGGAATCATCACAAACTTTCCTGTTATAAGATGGTCCAGGTAGAAGCTTACTTTTACAAAATGACCGAGAGGTATTCCTGACTCACCCTTGTAAACTTTACTATTATAACACTATTCTAATTCTTTCATTACAAAGCCTCAGTTGACATCACAATCTCACAAATCATAAAGCAGAAACGTAAAACACCATACCTTCAAAGTGTAAGAAAAAATGTCCTGATTCTGCGTTGTCTTGTCTTGATTTTCTGGTTTGGGGCAGAATCATGACAGACCCACGTGTTTTATGTGGAGAGAAGCATGTTATTGTCAATCAGGGCATAATATGCGTTCTCTCCAGTCTCGTCATTTGGCCCCGCCCCTCTCGTTCCTATTATAGCTTTCCTCCTGTGTCTCATTACCCACACCTGCCCATCGTTATCTCCTTTGTTAGGCTCCCTATTTAATGCCCTCTTGTCTATTGTCTTGTGCTCATTCGTTGTACTTGTCACCTTGTCCTAGATGATACTGTTTAGTATATTCTAGTCTTCGTGAGTGTTCGTTTTAGTCTTAGTGTTTTATAGTTGAGTTCTTGTTGAGTGTTTAGTTATCAGTTAATTGTGTGTTATTGTGTACTGTTTTGTTACCCCCTCGTGGGTTTTTGTTTTCTGTTTATATTTATATTTATATTAAAGTCCTGGGACCCGTTTCAATAAGGAGGTTCATGCAACACTGAGTTAAAATATGAACTCTGAGTTGATTTACTCAGATAATCGCTACTCTGAGTTTTCTGTTTCAGAACAGCTGGTTTCAATGAGTTCAATCCACTCTGAGTAAGTTCAGCCGAGGTTACGCGTCATCACCGCGGCTTTAAAAAGCCATCATCAATTGAGCGAAGATAACACGATTCACCATGGCAACGCCACGTGACAAAAAGCGCTCCGTTTATTTCTCGCCAGTCGAATTGGAGGCACTATATATATATATATATATAATGTATATCGTATCGTATATGTATAAACATATATACCTACGATTTTTTGTCATGTAGGTGCAATCCTTCTGCAATAAAAAGAACATGGCAGAAGCTGGAAATGAAATATAAAAACATCCTTCAGTCCGGTGAGTTTAAATGCTCTTGCTAGTAGGATGCCTGACTGGGAAATGTTTGATATATTTAATAAACTGGCCTTGAAAGTTTTGAGGATATGAGAACCGAGCACTGTGGCTGTAGAAGACAGAAAACTGGCCATGCTTGCCCCTGCTCCAGCTATGTGTAACGGAGGCCAGCTAGAGATGCTCTAGCGACAGACGCAATAGAGAATGCGGTCGTTAGGCTCGTGGTTAGAGCGCCCGTCCCTCGTTCTGACCGACGGCAGTTCGAAGCCCGCGCAGAGCGGGGCGAGTTGGACCTTTTAAATGTGCCCCCAATCACATTGGGAAATCCTAAAGGGTATTTGAATTATTAGAGTTGGCAGCAAGAGCACATTTATTTGATCAGCTTATTCAGAAAGACGTTCACCATTCACCTGCAATCCTATGAAACTCCTCTTTGATGGTTCTCACAGGAAACTTAACACAAATGTATAAAAAGAGCTTGAGAGCGATTCACACTTTTCTTACTGCTCTGCATACAGTTGCCTTGCTAACGTGTTCTGCATCCCCGGTGTTATATAGAAAGCTTCCATTAGCAAAGATACGTAACAGAGAATCTGCTCAGATGTAAGAGCGCGTTCACGAGTGAGGTTTGTGATGTAAGGATGAAGCAGATTGTGAATATATTTAATGGACTGTAAAGAAAAACTGTATCGCTCAAATAAAGAATCCTCCGGATATGATAAAACATCCAAACGGGGCTTCACCATATATTCTCTCCCGACGTAAATGTAACTCTCTCTGAATGAATGCAGCTTCCTCGTCTACGGGTACTGAATTAACGGACATTTAATGTCTGTGTTATAAATTTGTGCGCGATTAAGGAAAACGAATGAAAAAACAAACGGCGAAGGCAATTTCAACACCGCTCGTGCTTCTAAAAGGGGCGGGGATTGAAACAAACCTCGGGTTAGTGGAATAAAACCTGCTCCTGACCAGGTTAGGTTCACAGAGTAGGTTACTATGGTTACTCACTCTAAGTAGAAGATACCTTGATTTCTGAAACGGGCTTGACTTACCCCACGGTCACGGGTTTGATATACCTCGCGTTCTGAAACTGAAAACCCAGAGTATCCCGTTTTCTGGGGTTAACTTACTCTGAGTTTGCACTTACCCTGCTTTCTGAAACGGGTCCCTGGTGTTAACCCCTTCATCCCCGCTGCCTGCAATTGGGTTCTTCATCCACATTCACGACAATAAAGACACAAGTTTACCATAACAAAAACAGTCTGTAGGCATATATCTTTACATGATGAGAATTGAAAATGTTTTCATCAGGTCCAATTTCAAAGCAGGCTAATGTTAAATTCATGCAGAACGTTCAAAGCCAAAACAAAATTATTTAGAGATTGGCCTGAAAAGCAATATTCAGTCCAGCTCTGTAATATGTTTTTCACCAGACTGAAAATAAGTCATTTGATGTTTATTCTGTCTAGAATCTTGCTTTAAATAAAAAAAAAACAATTGACAATGAATAAACAAACAGATTGTTAATTGTTTATTAAAATTATTTAGCAAGATAAGTGTCTGATTGTAAGTCTCCGTGGGTACTCTCTCGAATCTCTGGGAAGGCTGGCAGCTTTCAGATCATGCTTAATTTCCCCTTAAAACTATCTAAAAGAGATGTTTACAGGGATGTTAGCTTTGGTTTATTGCAAATGTATTCAGGTGTCCAATATATTTTAATTATAATAAGTCAAATCTATTTAATTTTCATTATGCTTGTATAGGAAAATAATATTTCTTCTCGAAAAGGCTGCTTAATGGTCAAATGCAGTTTACTCTTATAAGTTATCTAATGGCAACAAAATAATAACAATTAGAAAATCGGACAGTGTTTGCAAACACACTATTTCTTTTTTTTTTCAGGTGTTCCTGCTCTCTTTGTTGCAGCATGGGCAGTTGTCAGGGCAACGGTGGCGGATGCGAGGTACATACATTCATATTTCTGTCTGCAAAGAGTTCACGTTCTAATCATTTTTAATCATACAGTACTGTAGATGTGATGGCAGACATCCTCTAACAACTTCCTATAGTGAAAGAGCTGGGTGATGTACCATGTACAGTGACTAAAAATATACCTGTACATATCTTGATGCTTTGAATGCTCCGAGATAACTTAAAATAGTGACCAGATTGTAACTGTAAGTGTAAGATTTAAAGTTCCAAGTAAAACAACACATTTCTACTGAATGCCTTCACTGAAGATGTGGCAACCCAGTGATTGTAGCTCACTTGCTGTAGTTCATAAAGTAATTATCAGATACTTGGTGTTGGTTTTGTAAATTAGGTTTGGTTTTGCGTAACACTTCGTTCAAGCTGTTTATCACCAGATCATTTAGAGTTTGACTCGCTTTATAAGTAGTGTTTTTTTACAGGAAAAGTATTAGACCATGTCTGAGGCATAATCTTCTCCTCTGGTTATTTTCATACACTTGCAAGGAAAATGATTTTGTCCCCCTGGGAGTACAATTTGTATTCTTGAAGCTTGCAGGCTGTTTGTACTGGAACAAAGCAAATGTCTTCAAGCAACAAAGGGTTTCTCGGGGGACTCTACACATTTGTTGACAACATAAAGCTTTGGTATTTGTTCGCAGGTACTAAAATGCCCTATAGTTGAAGTACGATTATCACAGACTGTGTCTTTAAAGCGTTTTGTAACAGTGAGTTTGTAGCCTAGTCTTCTGATGCACTTTTACCAAGCCTCTACATTTAATGTCATCATAGTTTATTTTTAAGTGCCGATAAAAACCCTTTTTTATTGTTAAACTATTATTTAATGCTAAAAGTTTTCTTTAGATTGTATCTTATATATATTGTGCATCGATGGTGTCCTCCTGAAACCTCATATGTTCAAATCTGCTGTTTTTCGGAAAATGTAAAAAAAAACTTTTTAAATGATTAAATACTGTGTTGTAAAAGTTAACAAGCACCTTTTTTAGTTAGTTAGATTTTTATTATTTTATTTTATTAGTTAGATATTTGCAAAACCCAGTGACTAAAATTCTGATTTATGGCAAAATATTTACAAAATCACAAATAATGGAGGTTTCTGAAGGACAGCAGTGGTATACTGTTTACTGTTTAAACAAAATATCTAATTTATTTATGTGTAAAACTAGTTTAGAGTGAAATAAACCTTCATTAACATTATATTTAACCACAAAATATATAATCTTACCTTTCGTTATTATGCAAAGGTCAAATTAAAAGGTAGAACTCACCAATTATACAATATAAAACACAAAAATATGGTGTGACCTTGCAACTTCTTTCAGATTCTCAAGTTTTACATTTCTTCCTTTTATCTAAAAGACTGGAAATTCAGTTACTTATTGTATGTCTTTTGTTATATGTTCAATACTTTAAGAAGAAAATGGAAAATTAGAAATTGAAAATTGAGAGATAGAGAGAGAGAAATTAGTTTTTTTACTCAAACTTTTATGTATCAAAACAATAAATGCATAAAGTTCATCACACCATTAATAACATTAAATCCACATAATATAAAAATCCAGCACTTTGTAACACCACAGTTTAACATTTTCAATATCATTCATAGATTTGTAATACTTAAACTCCACAGTAATTTTTGACTTAACAAAAGCTTTCAATAAATGTATGACCTCTTCTCCATTCCCATTCTCTATGTTTTTCCTTGTTTTGTAAATTGCAAGTTTAGCTTGCCCAAACAGAAAATTATTCTGTTAACAAATATATCTACATCCCATTGTTTTTTCCAATCAATCTCATTACTACCATATGCGTCCTTGGACAAATGATAAACTCAAACAACACTGCCCTTTGTGCATATCCCGCGCTCCATTCAAATTAAGAGAGCTCACCCTCATCAAAAAATAAAGAGTATTAGGGGAACCAACCAGTCCGAGACATGAGAACACAATGATTATGCTGTTTCAAAGCCATCTTCGGATTTCTAATTCTGCTCTCAGTTTGGAAGCAAGTTTCCTCAATCTATACATTTCTTGGATTGCAAAATCCCCCCCTCCCATCACCTCTTATTAATGCTGTTGCAGAATTAATAAACATTCTACGATCAGAAAAAAAATCTTCAAATTGAACATTCTTCACATTTTAGTTACCTGCAGAAAGGACTTTATTTTGTTATTATCACTAAGTCTACTTCTTGTTCTACTATCCACCGCTTCACCATCAGAATCCTCAATCATACTGGCTTCAGTGTCATCACATTTTTCAGAATCTATTTTTGTTTATCTGCAAATTTTAGCCTCTTCCCTGATTTTTTAGCTCTTTTTCTCTTAACATTAGGTACTATAAAAAGCGTCTCATCATTGACAACTTCTGTAACCATTTCTTCTTTTACGATAGCTTCAGCAACATCAACCATGTCTGAAGATACTGCTTCAGTTTCTTTATCAAGTCTATTTGTATTCTCTTACACAGCATCGTTTTTCTCACTTCTTTACGTATTTTGTTCAGTAGCATTAGTGCCCTGAACAAAACAATGAAAACAACACGCACATTTTCCCCACTCGGACCTGTCAAATTTTACTCTTATGCTCTCTCAGGACATGCTGCCTAACATGTCTTTCTCGTCCATAACCAAAATTCTTCATTGCATGAGATGTCGCAAACACAACATCATCAAAGCCATCAATTCTAAATTTAACGCCACATTTAGTTTAGCAAATCTCTTCTTAGGATCACGTGTACCTGCCTTCTAAAGCACACAACATGTTTTAGCAATGGCGATTTGGTCCCCAAATTTTTCCATGCCTCGACAATTCATTAACCAGAAGCTTATCTTTAATAAACGGCGGTACATTTGAATTGCATTAGCATTTTTGCTGGTTGAACCAGAGGGATCGCAGGAGTAAACATGTCCTGAATTACTACTCCGTTTTGATCAACAGTATTAACGTTCTCAAATCTATCCAGGAAAATAACGCCAGCACTGTTCATGCGTAAAGCAGACAGTATACTGTGAAAACAAACAACTTCAGGCAAACTACACTCTTCCACCAGACAGTTCATCACAGGTGCAAGTTTTATTCCGTGTCTGCATGAGAGCTGTTCATACTTTATTTGACTTGGGCCTGCCCATTCCCTAGCAGCACCAAGCTAAATGACAGCGTCCCACGCACTCTGGATACCTAGGTCTTTAGTTTTCCTTTTACAACATTTAAACTAGAAAAGTGACAAATATAACACTCCGCTGAGCACAGAGAGAGAGAGAGAGAGAGAGAGAGAGACGCATACAGTATTAAGTACAGTCAGGTTTCAAAACTAACATTCATCAAAATGTAACTTCTATACATTTTTCTTCCACAACTCCATGGGATGGAATGTGGAGTATTATTTCAATTCAATATATTCATATTTCATGTGACTGATACAAGAGAAATGAACTGTAAATAATTTGCTTGCTTTAGATGCAAATATATATACAGTAAATACATAATACAAAACTGTTTCATTGACAGTAAGCAATATATTCTGTATATTGTTTTTTTATATGTATATATTTCATTGTTCATATACACACACATATATATATATATATATATATATAGATTTTTAATGTGTTAGCACTGTCTGTTATAAATATATTCCATATCAATTCATTTATCTTTCCTTATCCTCCTATTATGTTTCTGTTTCTCCCTCCCTCCCTCCCTTTCTCTCTCTCTCTCTCTCTCTCTCTCTCTCTCTCTCTCTCTCTCTCTCTCTCTATATATATATATATATATATATATATATATATATATATATATACATATATATATATTTCGCTTTCATTATCTCTGCAGATGCTGGGAACTGAGTGCAGGAAACATCAAATGGATTTACCAGGTTCCCATTCTGACAGCCATTGGGGTGAGTTAGAACAAGCAAAATTCTGCGTGTGAACGTGCCAAGCTAAGAAACTGTTCAAAGACTGAGGCAATCCTCCATGAAGAAGGAGAAATCATCTGACTTCATCTAAACTTTTCTCTTTTCTATTATGCAACACTGTAAGATGAAAAGCTCTTTGGCAAAGAAGGCAAATGTCAGTGTAGGACTGGCAAGAACATTAGCAAAATTACAGTGTTTTTGGATACGTGTGTGCCTTTGCAAGTTCTGCCAGTTACTGCATACAGACAGAAACAGACAGTTAAGAAAGGAAAAAATACAGGCAGCGATAGAAAACAGTCGCACCCAAACATATTTGAATAGATTGAACCAATAGATCCAAAAATTAAGATTCTTTTATCATTTACAAACCATTCCAAACTTTGTTGTTTGTTATGGGGGCCACTTTGTGAAAGCATCCCAAATGAGGGGCCAGTTCGAGGGATGACACAACAACAATAAGAAATATTTTTCTTTTTCTGTTACAATTTTCCAGATTTTGTGTTTTCTGTCCTTTACTTTACAATAGTAAAATATTTGCCCACATGAAGAAAATACTTCAGTACATTACAGTATTAACTTATAAACTATATTGAAAACCTGCAGTAGATATGTTGAACCATACACAGGAAAATGAAAATATAAATAAATAAATCCTTTTTTTAAGTCTACATAAATATAAGTAATATTTTTTATAGTTCAAATTGTTACTAGCACATTTACTTAAGTTTACTATCAAGAGGGATGGTCTGGTAAAATGTGGGCATGTTATAACTTGTTCAAGTTAACCAAATTTGTAATTATAATTCACCCATTTAACTTATATTAAGCCTTGAAATTCTGCAAATTAGGTGCGTGACCATTTGAGTGACAAGCGGTTTCAGCAACCAGGCGCCTCGGCTCCAACCATGTCCCCGCTCTCTGCCCATTTTCGATTCGCAGATAGCTACTTTCTGGTTAAGAAATAATACGTTTTCCAGATTCTGTGCCATTCCGCGTTATACAGCAAAATCTTTTTTATCATTCAATCATAGGGCCCTAAATATGGGAGCCCTGAGTAATAAAAGTTCTCATCCGTCATCGTGCTGTTCACCATATCTCACAGGAGAGACTGCTTGTGAGTCACGCCACTCGCTTAACGTCACGTGATTCCAGCTCTGTGCTGCTGCTTGTACTGAATGGAACAGACGCGCGATACTTCAAAAATGTAGGGTCCGTTCCGTATAGAATTCAATTTATTTTAAAGATTATTTTTCACACTATCCTACTTGAAGGGCCAGAGCAAATTAGAAGATATTGTGAAGAATTTTGGTAACCAAACAGCATTGGCTGACCTTTCTCAAAATATCTGCCCAAAACGTGCAGTATTGAGATGAAAATATTAACTTTGTGTAATGCAGTAAGTAGATAATTTACAGTTCTCTGCATCTCTGCCCACCTTTTCCGCTCTAAAAGCCAGTCTTCTTTGAAGCCATGAAATGTCACAAATTCCACATTTCATGCTAGGTTGTCTGACAGCACCGTCTCATCCATCCCTTTGCAGCTGTTGTAGATGCCTGCTGCATGCTTCTCTCTGAGTGACCTACAGCCATCCAAATGACAGAGGGTCACTGCTACTTATTTTTTTCCACAAATACAAGGTGGAGAACTGTGATGGATCCACAGGTGTTAGCACACCTCATCAAAGTGGTTGAACTGACACCGACTGTGCACCAGCATGTCAAGCTTCGCTTGTGTGGGCAAAACAGGGTCGAGTCTGGACTGCATTCTCATTTCTTCTCCTTGTCATTTCCATCCCTTTCTCTGTGCTCTGCAAGAACACCAAAATGGCAAATATGAAAATGTATTAGTCTCCCACCAAAGGCCAGAGCAGTGCTGTGCTGCGTGTGATGTCATGAAATGATGATTGACCATTGCTACCAAAGAAAATGCAATTTTGTTTATACACTAGGTTTGAACTTTTTACAGGGTCCCTTACCCACAGTTTTTAACATTTACACATTTGGCAGGCGCTTTTATCCAAAGCTACTGGCATTGTATGTTACTTTACATTTGTTTTTGAGTATATGCAATCCGTGTGATGGAACCCATGACCTTGGCGTGGCTAGCTCCACGCTCTAACCACTACAAATCGCTTAAACATTAAAGTGAAGTTAAACTTTTTATTAGTGTACGTGTTCCCTCGGATCAGACCAGTTATATTTGAGAATTCAGTGCTCTATCAATTGAGTTACAGTAATCCCTGATAAGCACACGGATAAAATCTCTAAAGTTTCTCAAGGTTGGAAGATCTGTTGAAACGTGTTTTCGAATATAGACATTCAAAATTGCTTCGACTGTGCAGTCGGGAAATGACAGTTGATTATTATGATAGTATTTCTGTGTTTTTCTGTGGCACGCTTACACAGACTCTAATGAGCTGATTTTTCGCACTGTGTCACTGAGGGTCACACATTTTCACACACTGAGCAATGCAGTGAATATTCAATGAATATTTGAAGCTTTTTTTTAATAAACAGACTTATTTGGCGTAGAAAAAAAAAATTCCCTAGCAGTAACAAGTATTGTATTGTGATGTCTTTCATAATTCACATGTGCAGTCAGCAAATATTAATTGAAAATAATAATATTTATAAATCAAACGTGGTGGAAGAAGAATATTATTCAAATGTAAGGAAAACTTGTTTTGACCAGCCTATTTAGGATGAAGATTACTCAAAGTCAGTATAATGAAATAAATCTGGCTTATGATGATTCACATGCCAGAAACGGGAAGAAAACACATTTCCATATTCCCATTAAATATATGATTGATATGGAGGCAATTTTTTCAGAAGTGGTTAATGAAATGTGTGATTGCTGTGATAGGGATTGACATGAAGATTTGGTCAGAGAAGAGCTTTGAAAGTCCTATGTGGACAAAGATATGCTAGTTAAGAGGTTTATGTGTATGGAGAGGTATATAGTCAAATTGCTTCACTAGTTATCCGTTCTAGAAGTCGATTTCATAGCATGATTTGCATAAACACTTGGCTACTGTACAGAACATATGCATAACGTAGTATTGGAAATTAATACTAGAATAAACTTGCACACAAACCTAGTTCAGTCTTTCTGTGAAACATGTATGTAGAAACACAGGCTGCACTTTTGTTTGTCTTATTGATTCCATTGATTCAGTTTAAAAGCCTGAAAGTTCAAGGTTTGCGTCGGCCTCATTTTCAATCACTTGCATAGTTCCTGCTGTTTCTGATTAAGCAATTTGCATATTTCAAATTACTACTCTGTTCATTCTGGTTTCCAGCCATGATCCACACCACTCAGCAAACCATCTGCTAGTGACCCCTCTGATGGGCTTTATTTTCCAGCTATCTTTAATGTACTAGGAAAATCTGTGCTGATTTTATTCTTTGTCATGCCTGCTCCCCCCCCCCAAGAAAATCAGATTTGATCCTATTTGAAACTTTGTATTCCAGCCCTTCTGGTAATTTTGCCTCCTTGGGATGAATGGCTTCCCTGTACTCCAATTTGTTACTTTGGACCAAACCATCTGCTTTAATAATGATATGCGAAAACAGATAGATTTCAGAAAACCTTTTCAGTACAAAATTATTTAAACTGTGATATTAGGGGTGTCGCAATATACCAATATTGAAACGGTGATTACTGATATTGTTAATACTAGATAATATCATAAATAATTCAGCACTGAAAAAGGAAAAAAAAGAAAAATCTTTTATCTTTTACTCCCCTGTCAATTTGAACCTGTATGACTTTCTATATGAAAACTGGAAAGTGTCTGGGTTTAACTGGGCAGAGGGCAGTGAATTTGCTTGTGTAACTTGGTTTATATACAGGTAGCTGTCAAAATGTCCCGGCAACATTCAAACCGCTTACTGAACCACTCAAGGGCAAAAGCGAGGCTTCAAACGTCATCTATGATGTCATTGTTCTAAAGCGATACAAGCCTCAACACGCGCCTCACTGAAAGCTTCTGGCATTTCTCGGCACACGCTCCGAAGCCTCGCCACAGAACGTAACATCACTTCCACTCGCTGTCTTCCCTTGCTGCAACGTAACAGTTTGTACCTAAAAACCATTGTTCCCTATTGACTTATACTGTATAGTATGGGCACAAAACCAATGCAAGTAAAAAATGGGGAGAAACGGTTTTCTGTTTCAAACATTCTTCAAAATATCTTATTTTGTGTTGTGCAGACGAAAGAAAGTCACGCGGGTTTGAAATGACAACAGGGTCAGTAGATGACTGTTGGGGGAACTTTTCCTTTAAGAGCCACAATGGTAGTTGATTGATTCATTGGCTAAAGAAAGGAAAATTAAAAATGACTTTGGACTGATAGCATCATTTCTTTCTTTAAATGAATAACAATGATATTGTGATAATATCGTTATTGTGATTTCCACTTGCCATGATAGTCATGTCATGTAAAATCTAATATCGTGACAGCCCTACAGTATATGACATTCACATACATTTAATTTATTTTTCTTTTATATATCTCTACATGTACAAGTATATCAGCAGTTGTCATCTATGTCTGTTCTAAAACATTTCAAGAGAAACAGCAATCCTGTTTCAATCCTAAATTGAAACATACAGTATTGAAAACGAGAAAACTCCATTACTGAATCTTTTGAGCCATGAAAAGCAACTGCTGAGCCATAGTGTTTTCTCTGGGCACCGGCAATGTGATGGAAGTGTAAATGAATGAGCGTCTTTATGAGATAAGAGAATGGCGCATTAAGAAGATGAGCTTCGCATTGAGACGAATCGAGCGGAGTGTGTAGAAAAGGGATTCAGTTGGTTATCATACTCCTGCTCAGAGCAATTTCTCATATCAATGCCACTTTTTTTCTCTCTCTTTTTCTTTCTCAGCTCAACTTCATCCTGTTTGTGAATATCGTGCGGGTGCTCGCCACCAAGATCCGCGAGACCAACGCGGGCAGATATGACACTAGGAAACAGTACAGGTTTGTGAAGCGTCTTCATCTTCATGCCCTCTGAGCTCACGTCCTCTGGGGTTGTTTTAAAATTTGTAAGTGCCCCTAAAACGGTAAATTCAATGCGTCAACTGTCATTGGAATGCTGTAAGCAATAGCATCCACACCGGCTCTATATTGCTTTGAGTGGAAGCAATGCTTGTAATTTACAGCTATACTGTTTATTTCCTTATGTAATTTGGACAAAAACCTTTCATCTGACAGCTTGAAGGCAGTATTCCCCACGGCTTAAAGATGCGATAATAAGCATCCCTTCCTACGCACATTCAATGATTGTGGCTTCCATCATTTCCATCTTGCATTTACAATCAGCGTTCCGTTTTTGGGATGCTGCGTATTAGAGGTTCAAGCTTGTTACATGCTGAAAGAAAGTTGCTTCCATTTTAATTTGGCTTTGGGGAAAAAATGCTTTCAGACTCAATGAATGCACAGTTGGATGCTGGCAAGGCAAAATGTTTTTCTGGATTTATTCTAAACAAATCCAGTTGGGAGCAAACACAATGGAATGGGATGTCATATTGTGCCACTAATAACAGTAATCAATTTGATTATTATTGCCTCCCCGCTAATTTGCTGTCCACGGAGCCACAGGTGTTGGACGGCACAGCTGGTAGGACAGACCAAAAGCCACAGACAGTGTTTGTAAACACGTCAGTCAGCGTGGAGTCAAAGCAGATCAAAAGTGTGTTTGTTCAACTGAAGGGCCCAGCCGACTCTCACATTCTGGGGATAAATGAACTTGTAATGCTCATTTGATTTGACACATCATATTTGATACGATGCTACCATTACTGAAAATGTTTTATCAAAATAGGTCAAACTTCAATTGAAAAATGATTTGCCCCTTATAATCTTACAGAGTACCTTTCTTCCAATTATTTCGATGACTCTTTTCATGACTAATTTGCAAGACATTTTAAAGGTGGCTCACCTTGTAAAAAATAGAATTCCTATTTCCTACGACCTCATTTGCAGGCATTTGATAGCCATTTATCGTTTCTTTGCCACCTTCTGAAACTCGTGTTTTAGCCAAATTAGCCTTTGCGGATGTGATTTTAGGGTTTGGGGTGAAATAAGATGTTGGTTAGCCACCTCATATAATATGTTTTGACTTTTGATATCAGGTTATAAATATATTAAGTTACATACATACGTGGTCTGTGCATTGAAAGTTGTGCTAAGTGACACGAAAAAGGTGTCCATGAACACAAATCAAAACATTCCAAATTTCGTGCCTATGCCGCGATCTGCCTTGAAACTGGGTTGGATGAAAGGATGGTTTTCAGTAAACAAAGGTTCAAATTTGGGTCTGGTTTTTACACAGATGGATTGCATAGCTATTTTAATTAATTTTTCTCTTCAGGAAGCTTGCCAAATCCACGCTTGTGTTGGTCTTTGTGTTTGGGGTGCATTACATTGTGTTTGTTGGAATGCCTCACACATTTGAGGGTTTGGGCTGGGAGGTGCGCATGTACTGCGAACTCTTCTTCAACTCTTTCCAGGTAACTGAAAATGGATGCTTGTAATGCATATTCAATTTAATCAGTGATCCCTGCAAGTCAAGATGAATATGTTTTTCTTTTGATCATCTTAGAATCATGTATTATAATTTTTAGGGTAGGATAGCATCACTTACCATAATAAACACTGTGCATCCATTTGCATGATTTAGTATTGATTAAGCCGATAGAATAAACACTGGGAAGCAAAAGTGGAAGGCAAGGTTTTGTGACTGTAATGTCTTTATTTACAAGCCAAGGAGGAACCTCAAGGTGTTCTTGAAAAGTGATCATATACAGTGCATTTATGGATTCAGCAGACGCTTTTGACATAAGCTAAATTATTTATTGTCTTATTTATTTATAGCTTATTTAGTTTCACCTCACACACAGGCTTATGATTAAACACTCAGATATGCTAGTGGCATGTTAGAGTTGGTTACACTTGGGAAGGAGTAAAGCAGGTTGAGAGTTATAAAATGAAATAGTATCTGCACAACACAAAGACAGAAACTATTTAACTGCATTCTTAGCATTAAACATATCTGTGTGATATAACTAAAAAAGCATCACAAAAAACTCTTCCCATGGAACTGAACCTGGAGTCCTTTATCAGCATGGGTACACTTAAAAAGATGGAGGTGTGGTCAGTGAATATGATATTGGTGAGAAACATGATTGTAAATGTATCTGCATTCAGCACAAGGCCTTTTTAAGCCATTTCAAAAGCAACACGCCTGAGGGGGAATGGACATTAGATAATACTATGTAATTTGGACCACTATGTGAAACATGTTATAATTAAATGAATCAAATAAAACAAACAACAGAGAAACAAAGGTACAGATACAGACTAGGCTCCTGGCAGTACTATAAACTTTCATCAAAACAAATAAAAGTGTACAGTCCACCTTAGAGTGCTTCAAATAGGACTGACATCTAATGACTCCCCACATTGATTTCTGTGATATTCAGTTTGGAGTGACAGGTGGGAGTCTTTCCGTCAAAGATGGGTTAGACAGTGACAGCATGTGGTTACATCTCGACATCAAAGAACAAATCACTCCAATGCCCACTTACCTAGAACGCACACAACCACTAAACATGAGCAATAAAAAAAAAGAAGTGATATTTTGCAAAAGCCTTTATTAGTTGACCGAAACTTGCCTATTAAAACTAAACTATGAAACTAAATGTGACTTTTTGTATGGCAGTAGATTCACACTGTGTAACATGTTATCCTGTTTCTCTTCTCTTTCCAGGGTTTCTTTGTGTCTATCATCTACTGTTACTGTAATGGAGAGGTGAGCATCTGCAGAGAGAAAGTGTTCACAGCAGCAGCCTGTAATAAAGAGACACACAGGACATATTCATTCTTTCTTATTTAATTGGTCCCTGTCATACAGTCTGCATAACACCCAAAGGCGTGATTTGCGGGTGGACAGGCGGGAGATGTCCCCACCACTTTTTGCCAAAGTCCATTTTGTCCCCACCACTTATTGGAAGATATAAAAAATACGGAGTGTCTATTTACCGTGCAAGTAGCCCGCTTTGTAAGCAATCCGCGGATCAGTTTCATATTGGAATGGACAAATTGTAAGAAAGGCACACGGAAATCTGCTGTTCCGGTGGCTGTAGAGCGTAAAGCATGTGTTACCTACTTCATGTCGTTGTGTGTTCGGGACAGCTGTTTGCTGAACTTTTTCCCTAGCACATATCAGATTGTAGGGTATTTATTTTTTATAAAATGATGAAAATATTTGAAAATGGCTGCTCAAGTCATACATACAGTATGCACCAAACATTTTGCGCTTAATTGCACTTTTTGTTGAAGGATACATTCGTCCTAATTGTAATTATCGTCTATTGCAAGATTAATAACATTTTGATACTTGATAGAAAACTCAAATAAATGGAAAAGTCACAACTTTGTAGTTTCACCAGTTCAAAACTGAATTTTGAAAGTTTGTTGTATATTTGTATCTGACAATACCCGTAGTAATAAGTGAAAAAGCATATTGTGAGGCTATGCTGAAGAACTTGTGTAGACTTTGAAGAGGAGGAGTGGGTAGAGAAAGTTGATTTGTTCATTCATTTATTTCCACAAACGGAGTGGGTATAACTGGACCAAAGGTTTGTTTTGAGCTGGTGAGCGAGTGGTTAGAAAATCCTTGACAATTTGTCATGTTGTTTCTCTATCACACACTTTCACCTATCAATGCAGTTGAAAAAGTCCTCCCCTGCTGGAGGATGAAAGTGTTCGACCTCAAACAACCTGCCCAGAAAGCACTTTTTATTCAGTTTAAGTTTTCCCAATAACAGTTGGGCCAATATTTGATTTGAATTAAAGGAAAAGTTCACCTCAAAATCTTAATTTAGTTATTTTTTACTCACCCACATTACGTTCAACATGTTTTAAGACCTCCATTATCTTCGGAACACAAATAACGATATTTTAGGGGGACATCCGAGAGATTTCCAGGCCTCCTCTTAGACATAATGGGTATAGTTATAGTTCCGGAAAAGAAAGACATCATAAAATTGTGCTCTCATGAACGTTCACCATAGACTGACAAGACAGGAGAGCCTGCCCCTGCTGCAAGATAGAGGATAATATATCAAAGTCATTATTTTGTTTTCGTTTGTATTCTCGTCGCTTCGAAGAAATTCAGTTTAGGCATTATGAGCGGATGGAACAATTTAACTTTTCTGGACCTTGACAATGAGGAGTCCTGGAAATCTCTCGATGTCCCTTAAAATATCTTTATTTGTGTTTGAAGATGCCGGGAGGTCTTAAAACATGTTGGACTTCATGTGGGTGAGTAAAAAATAACTCAATTTTGATTTTGAGGTGATCTTTTCCTTTAAATCTATCTTTCCATAGTTTTAGCTTTAGTTTTGGTGAATTATAATAATCCTGTTGGAGAAATGTGTTAAATCAACATATTTTCTAACAGTCACATACTCGAAAGTTGGCTGAACAAGAAATCTTTGAAAAGCAGCATAAAACACTTTTTAAAAGTTTGTAATGGCCCCATGAAAAAGTGCATTAATAAATAATGTTTACAATGTTGCAAAATGCATGATTAAATTGTGAACATTTCTACTCGTGCATTTGGCTCACGCTTTCATCCAAAGTAACATCCACAGAGTTTTACAATTTATCGTTACACAAATTTCTGAGTGTGGGCAGCACCAGAGCTACAGGAAACAAGGAAAATAAGCAAATATTCAGCCAGCCCTAGTTGCAACTGAAACAAATTCTTCTGTTTAGTCTGTTTAATTCCACCATCCTCTGCTCAGTTCTTTTGATGTATACATCCTGCATGTGCTCAAGCCTTGTGAATCACAGACGCTAATACAAAATCTGTATCCTCAACTTTAATCCTCAGGTCCAGACGGAGATCAAAAAGATGTGGACGCGGTGGAACCTCGCCTTTGATTGGAAGGGCCCGGTGATCTGCGGGAGCTACCGATACGGCTCTGTACTGACCGGCCTCAACAACAGTACCAGCAGTCAGTCACAGCTGGCCGGTGGAGGCTCTGGCACACGCTCCACCACGCTTTTCTCCAGCCGAGTCTACCGCAGCAACGGGGGCCTGACCGTCAGCACCCATGCCGCTCTGCCAGGCTACGTGCTCAATTCGGATGCTGACAGCTTGCCACCATCCATACCCGAAGAGCCTGAGGACAGCGCTAAGCAGGTGGATGACATCCACCTGAAGGAATCTCTGCCCACGAGACCCAGCAGTGGCCTGGAGGATGGTGAAGAAACTTTGTAAATAATGATGCAGTAACAGTTGTGTGTGCCAGTGGTTGAGATCAAATATGACAGCATGTTCCATTAAATACACATTGCTATGGAAAGCAACTTCCCCTTTGCAACGGACACTTCCTGTCAGAGCTGTGACATTGATTTTTTGGCACGATGGCATTAGCAGACAGATTGATATGTTCATGACAAGATGTCTCCTTCTCTTACTGTGAAAAAGACTTATGGCAGATCTGGATATGCTAATAGGGGAAACTTTGAATGGTTGCTTCACAGGCATTTGGAACTGCCAGCGGCGAGAAGGGAATGGTTGATTGCCTTGTCAATGTATTTTCAAATTCTTGTTTCCTTTGCTATAAAATCATGAGAATCAAGTGTTTTTATGTGGTGAAAGCATGACTTTCCACATATTTGTAAACTTAATGGAGGCAATGAGGGATTGTTTAAAAAAAGAGCTCGGGGGAATAAAAGATTTATTGAGGCCCCGATCAAACTATCTGTACCATTCCAGAGGATGGATTTTAATAATTGTATTGCATTTGTCATGTGGACAGTAAAGTTATCATTGTTGGTTTTGTGCTTCACACTTTTATTATGACGTACTATAAATCTGAATGTTTGACACAGACAAAGCTATGCATTACCTCACAATATTCCCCAGCATTAACCAATCATCTGTAAGTTGGAGACTAGACTTCAGCCACAGGAGAATGAATGGATACATTTGTATCCTCATTTATTTTTACATTTACATTTAGCAGATGCTTTTATCCAAAGCGAATTACATAGCATTATCCTATACATTTATACATAGGTATCTGCAATCCCATGGGATCGAACCCACAACCTTGCTTTGTTAACGCAATGCTCTTACCACTGAGCTACAGAAATTCGTATGAATTTGTACGATTCTTACAAAAGCAAATCGTACTATAGCGTACGAATAAGATGGTACAAAATTATACAAATTCGCCACCTCTTAAAACAGTTACGAATTCCTGAGAATGTGTTGTCCTAGCCTTTAAGGTCCTACCCTTTAAGGTATAGTTCACCCAAAAATGTAAATTCTGTCGTGAATTACTCGCCCACAAGTTGTTCCAAACCTGAATGAATTTTGTTGTGTGGTTGAACTCAATGAAATATATTTGGAAGAATGTTAGCAACTGACAGTTCTGAGATTACATTGACAACCATAGGAGGAAAAATGAAATGGTAGTCAAAGGTGCCCTAGAATGGTTTGCCTTCCTGAATTCCTCAAAATCAATGATTTTCTGTTAAACAGAAAAAAAAATACACAACATTTTTCCTACTATGGTATTCAATCATTCATCAGAAATGCGCATGTCAAAACCTGTGAGTACGCGTATGAGTCAAAAGCAGTATACTTTGCAAAACTGTGCATTTGGCTGATCGCAGATGCACATGTACACGTAAAAAAGAAGTATGCCACAGGATTAAGCCTTTTTCTTGTCATATTATGGTTTGTCCAACATTTATAAAAGAAAACCTAATAATTTTCATTTCCAGAAAGGCTAGTTAGTCTAACTGGAAGACATTGCAAAAGTGTGTCAGAATAATTCATACAGAATAATTACCTTAATATGCATAATGAATTGATAATATGGAAAATTGTTATGTTCTGTTTTCTTTTTTCTTTGGCTCTGACGCAAAAAGGACAACCTTGGCAGAAGACAGACACACAGTAGGCTACATGCAGAGCTAGCAATGCCAAAGTCATGGGTTTCATTTTCAAACATCCCAAATTCATTTTTTGAGCATACATACACTTTAAAAAATAAAGATTCTCAAAAGGTTCTTCACAGCGGTACCATAGAACCATTCTGAGAACCATTCAGCCAAAGGTTCTTTAAACAACCATCTCTTTCTTACTTTTTTATGATCTAAAGAACCGTTTTTAACTACAAAGAACCATTGGTGGAACAGAAAGGTTCTTGAGATGTTAAAAGTTCTTAATGGAACCAAAATGTTCTTTTATGGCTTTGAAGCACCTTTTTGCATACATGCATACATAAATGCAATACATTCCATGCAGTTAGTTCCTGTGTGCATGCTAAATTCTAAAAGGTTACTACTCATGTGCTGTCCAAAATGACACAAGAAAGACAGTCATACTTTACCATCAGATTTTGAGAGAATGAAGCGTTTCTATTTAGGAGCTTCTGCTTTTAATTTTTAAACCAGTTTTTTTAAATATGTTAATTGACCATCATAAAGCATGTACCTAAATTACATCATGTGACTAATACATATGATTAAAAATACAGTGTGCCGTGACTGTCTAAACTAATAATAGGCTAGAAAGAGTGTAGCGTGTACGTGTAAAGTAATTGACTTGTCAGTTGATACATGCCCTTATGAAAGAAAATGGTTTAGTGTGTTGTCACTCCATTACACGGAAAATGTTGAAGTTATGATAAAATTGATATGGTGTTCATCACAGAATAGACCCTACATGTCTGGCAGTCATAAAGTGTCTTGCAATGATCCACTTCACACCAAACGTGTTCGCGTCGCATTCCTCGCTCTTTATTACTCGTGGGAATAGTTCGGTATTTTTGCATCCGGACCTTCAAACAGGTGTCAATAATCTCTTTGCGCGAATTTCTCCATAGGAGAAATAATTCCCTGTGCAAGTTAAGGGGTAAAACATATAGGAGCAGTCCAGATGGTTTGCTGTATACCAGCATGAGAGGTGTTTTATCAGTGTAAGCAGAATTATTAACAGCTGTTGGAAAAAGGACAGACTATAACAGCTTAACAAACCAACATCAAGACAACATCTTATGCAACTGTGGGGCTATAAATACACAGGGGGGGGGTAAGTGCTAACTATGAGAAAGAGTTGAACATATTTAGAAACCATGGAAACAAATGAGCAATGAACATGCCAAACTAAAACCAAAACAGGAGACACTGGGGAAATGGCATGCCAGTACTCAATTATTAGAATCGTCTCTCATCCGATATAAGTGCATGTCAAATTGGTTCTTTTATATTGGGGTTTTCTGCATGATTTCCATTTTAACTTGGAATTGATGTCATTGATCTTTTTGCAAATGTTTGAGTTTCAAAAACATAATTATTTCTTTCTCCCTCTTATATCCACAGCAAAACTATTTCTCATAACTCCAAACAGATGTGTTTTGTTCTGCTGTAAATGCAATGGGTCTTTTCACTCTGGACTCGAAACAAAATTATGTTTTGACAAACAGACCAAAGTGATTAACTGACAGCAGCAGAAGGAAAAAATGTTATCCAATTTAACCCTTTTTATTGTCACTTGCAAAACATATAACTATAATAATATAATAAACTACAATAATATATTTGCTATTTACATGTTGCTTGCCATTTTTATCTGGCAGGTCTAGTTTGAAAGGCTGTCACTGATGCAAAATTGTGTTTTTGGCAGCAAAAGAACCTGGCAATTAAACGTTTTTACAGTAAGTGAAATCAAAATCATTCTTGTGAAAACCTAAGAGCTCAACGTTGGGTGGTAGTTTATAAATTAAAATAATAATTTGTTCAGAATATAAATGAGATTTATTCTGCAGGATCCTGTATATGTGATAGCTCATTAATAAAGTAAATGTGCTTTGCTTGAGCATGTGTCATTATTGTTAGTGGTGCTTACCATGGGGAAATGGATATTTCGGTTATTGATCTCCAAAACGGGAAAGTCTATGCCAGAGTACTGGAAAGCAGAATACGGGCGATAGTAGAACCTCGGATTCAGGAGGAACAGTGTGGTTTTCGTCCAGGCCGTGGAACGCTGGACCAGCTCTACACCCTCTACAGGGTGCTGGATGGTTCATGGGAGTTTGCCCAACCAATCCACATGTGTTTTGTGGATTTGGAGAAGGCATTCGACTGTGTCCCTCGCGGCGTCCTGTGGAGGGTGCTTCGGGAGTATGGGGTCCTTTGCTAAGGGCTGTCAGGTCCCTGTACGACCGAAGCAGGAGCTTGGTTTGCATTGCCGGCAGTAAATCGGACTTGTTCCCAGTGCATGTCGGACTCCGGCAGGGCTGCCCTTTGTCACCGGTTCTGTTTGTAATTTTTATGGACAGAATTTCTAGGCGCAGCCAGGGGCCGGAGGGTGTCAGGTTTGGGGACCACACGATCTCGTCTCTGCTCTTTGCGGATGATGTTGTCGTGTTGGCCCCTTCAAACCAGGAATGAAAATCAGTACCTCCAAATCCGAGGCCATGGTCCTCAGTCGGAAAAGGGTGGCTTGCCCAATTCAGGTTGGTGGAGAGTTCCTGCCTCAAGTGGAGGAGTTTAAGTATCTCGGGGTCTTGTTCACGAGTGAGGGAAGGATGGAACGGGAGATTGACAGACGGATCGGTGCAGCTTCTGCAGTAATGCGGTCGATGTACCGGTCTGTCGTGGTGAAGAAAGAGCTGAGCCGCAAGGCGAAGCTCTCAATTTACCGGTCAATCTACGTTCCTACTCTCACCTATGGTCATGAGCTTTGGGTCATGACCGAAAGAACAAGATCCTGGATACAGGCGGCCGAAATGAGCTTCCTCCGCAGGGTGGCTGGGCGCTCCCTTAGAGATAGGGTGAGAAGCTCGGTCACCCGGGAGGAGCTCGGAGTAGAGCCGGTGCTCCTCCACATCGAGAGGGGTCAGCTGAGGTGGCTTGGGCATCTGTTACAGATGCCTACTGAACACCTTCCCCGGAAGGTGTTCCGGGCCCGTCCGACCGGGAGGAGACCCCGGGGAAGACCTAGGACACGCTGGTGGGACTATGTCTCCCGGCTGGCCTGGGAACGCCTCGGTGTCCCCGCGGAAGAGCTAGAGGAAGTGTCTAGGGTGAGGGATGTCTGGGCATCTCTGCTTAGACTGCTGCCCCCGGATAACCGGAAGAAAATGAATGAATGAAGGATCTCCAAAACCTGCCAAATCACTCCAAATTCCAAATATGTCTGGGACACATAAACGAAAATACAAAAGAAATTCGTTAAAATTTTCAAATATTTATATTTTTTTAATTACATTGATTTCTTTCACATCATAATTTACAGTAAAACACACAAGGAGAAACACAAGCAATTGATCACTAACTTAAAAGCCTTGGAACCTCTGAATTTTTCCGGTGTTTCTTTAGAAACCCATGTCAGCGTGGAGGTGTTGCTCCCCTGGGTGAAACTCTGAGAGATCAGCGTGTTCCCCCTAGTCTTAAATATGTCTACTGCCTACCCTGAACCAGTTTCCATTATTGTGGAAATGAATGCTTCCTGGATCTTCACTACGGTAACAGCATGATCACTCAACTGTGTGCCGGTGTGTGCTCACGGTACAAACACATGTATAAAGGTTATTAGGGTTGAGAAACAAGAAGAGCAAAAGACCTGAAGACTAGACTGTTGGTGAGGTGGAAAACAATCCGGAATGTAAAAATTTGTGACTAAAGAAGGTTTTTTACTTTGTTAAGGTATTTGGTTAAAAAAGAGATTGTATCAAATAATAAAGATGACTCCAATCAAGTAAGAGGTTATTGTGAGGTTGACTCATTGCATTAGGGTCTGGTACATCTGTTCTTCTGGTACATTTTCTTAAAGTTGATAATAGAGGACTCTTGCACTTCAATGCAGAAAGTGTAGTTGGTTTTCTAAAACAATAAGTGACATCATTGCATCTGTGGTAGAGGAAGAAAGACAAAATAAACCAAAGTTAGTATTATTATTAAAATAACAAGTGTCATAAAAATAAGAGTCATCTTCCTGAAGCATGACGGACTGATATTTAACAATCACTTTGTGTTGTATTACAAAAATACTAAATTTCAAGTTAAATAAGGTTTAATAGGGTTTGAAAGGTTTTAACTAAAACAGTTGTTTTGAAAGTGCGCCCTCTTCTTTATTTAATTCATTGATTATACATTTAGCCTACAGGTGTTCTCTGACAAACAAATTACGAAGTGAACAAAAACATGCCCCACAATTACTAGTCAATGAATTCAGATGCAGTCTTTGGCAGAAGTGCCAAGACTTAACCGGAGGCTCTTGACTGTTATAAGAAAACACAATTTAAAGAGTTTCGTTCGTTTATCATTTCAGAAAAGGTTTCATTAAATTGAAGCGCTTGTGTGGTATTGAAAAGAAGAAGACATGAACCATGTCAAATTATAAAATGCCACACAGAACATTTTCACACAAACACCTCCTTTGCCTCTCCGAAAATGTTGCCTGTCTTAAATAACAATATTTCCACTTTACATTAACTCAAAATAATTCAATTTTATCAGTAGTCTGGGGGAAACTTTGCTTTTCTTCATTCAGTGAGATTACTGGTCTCAAGCAACAAAGCTCTCTCAAATCCAACAGCATACTAAAGAGGCAGAACCCATTATACTGAATGATACCAAATTTCATGGTGGCTGGATTTGACTTACTGTTGTCATCACTTTAATTAAAATCTTGCACGTACACATGCAAAATATACTCTGAACGTCGGTCCAAATCTGTGAAGTATGTGATGCATGGATCGATCCTCAAAGGAAACTCACTCGTTGTGGTGAAGTGGCTAAAGAAATACAAGCACTTTGCTGCACATCTATAAAACATGCAAAATTTTGGACGGGACTTGAATAACTAATGGAACGGACTGACTAATCTTTCCCACACAATGGCAGTTTCTCATTATAGGAAACTGTTCTTAGAAGGATGACACACACACCAACCACATAAAAACAGATTTTCAAAAACAACCTAGAACTTTATAATATAATGCCGTTTACCCACTGTGATCTGTGTATTATATTCTTTGAATACATAACAAAAAAGTGACTGCTAAGGCAATCTTGACCGAATACCTTAACTCCGTGATTAAATGTACTGTATTAACTTCATTGTTTAAACTGTCACACACAGTTTGGTCTACAAGATTTATACTTTGATTCATTTAAATTGACCTGAGCCATTTAGGGTTTATAACACCCTGGCAACCTCTCAGAATATCTGTGGTGGATTTTACGCAGGTAGGCTCTTCACACTTTATTTCTTCTGGAAAGTATAAAAAAACAACCTTTTCAACACTGCAACAATTCTGCAATACTAGACACAGTGTAGGATTACGCCACAGTTGAGCTTGCCAATATGACTGGGGGTTAAAGTTGTTAACATGCTGAGGAGGCAAAAGACATTTTGCCCCGAGGACACTCCATTACTAACTTTGGGAACACATTGTATTCAATCTTGGTGAACTGACATTTACCTTGACTTGCACTTCATGAATGATGCTTCTGGTGGATCGCTAACCGTTAATAGTATTGGGGGTTTGACACTGTGTACAGAAAGCCAAGTAGGGGAAGAAACTAAATGTTTAAGTTATTTAACGGCAGTCTGCAGCCACTGTAATGATACTAGAGAAGAACTACCATGTGTGAGAATCCAATCTGTCAATCAACCTTGTTATTATTGACAATTCTCATTCTTTAATTGTCAATTCAACAGTAAATTATAAAACTGTGTATGAGGATGTTTGCAGAATGTGCATCTACTTCACTGCTGGTTGGTTATCTGACTATGTTCAATATGGCATTCCACTCTTGCTCCTGTAGATAATATTTACCGTGCAAGGTATGAAAAATAATCCGTGTGAAATCTCAGCGTGAAATACCAAGGTGACCTATTACTCCTGCTAAATGTGTGTTATGCAATGTACTTAATACAATCATACAGATGCAATGCACTTTATCTAACCTTTCAATTTCAGTGGATGAATAAAAAACTATAAAAGCTACCTTTTAACACGTCTTTTTCAACCGAGTTTAATGATAAATATTTTTGACCTATGCATTCTCTCAATTTACCTGCTGTAGGCTAGTGTTGCAAAAGTTAACTTTGGATCCTGTGCCTAAAGTGCTTCACATATTATTTACAAAAAATAGAAGGCGGTATAAAACTAGAATTCCATTCTGAATGTAGCCTTCGAATCGTGCAGAGTCTTACCGCAGCGGTTAATTCTCAAATCTCTACCCCCACCAACGCTAGTTTACACCCCAGGGTGGCAGCTCAGAGTTTGATCAGGGTTGATACGGCACCGTTGAATCTGAGTTCCACAGCTGGGAGGCATAAAAAGTTCTTCATGTCCAAACAGTACCCTGCTGAGGCAATTCAGCTCAACCGGCGACATCAACATCACCACTTAAAACTCCACAAACAGTTAGAAGCACGGCCTGCTGGATAACACATATTCAGACATGTTGTATAATAGTACTGATATAAAGTGGCAAAAATAAATTTATAATGCTTACTGTTTATAATTATTTTCTGTAGGACATTCATCTCATTTGAGCTTCTTCTGGGGTTTTTAACCCTGCTGTCCCCTTCGTCTATCCCCTGCTTTATCTCTTTCAATGGCCACCCAGATGCAATTAGGAAATCTTTTCATTTTGTCACATGACCCATTTATGCATAACAATACCATAATAGTTGATATGTATAGCTAACATTTCCCCCAAACTTCAAATAACAATATATTTTATATATTATGATTAATATTTAATATTTTAAGAGCAAAGCCAAATCATTTTCATTTCCACACATAAAATCATTTCATCATTTTAAAATGCTCCTTCTTATTTCATATTAATTTAGCATTTCGCCAGACTTTTTCAATATTAATATCCATGAATATCAAATGCACAGAAATATATATGAAGCACGTACAGTATATTATATGCAATGCAACCTAGACTCATCAAGTCAAATACATAGCCTTGATTTTTTGTAAATTAAATTTTTCTCTTTAAGACATGTCATGTTTTCAAGTCAGCTTTGGTCCTTTCGCCATCCAATTAACACAGCGCAGTGTTCAGGATCAGCATCTAAGTTCTCTTGTACAGATTTCAGATTGAAGCCGTGACCTATAGTGGTTAATTCACATGATCGGGCAAGCTATGATTGAATTTGGTCACCTGCTCCTACCCTTCAGCCCATCAATCCCTGTCACACACAACTCAACTCACACATCATTGTCAGCTGTTATGTAACGTAGAAGTAATGAATGATTGTGATGGCGGTTTACAGAAGAATTAGAATCAAATTTATTTTGAGTCATGAATGAATCCTGTTTCTGAAAATGTCTTTGCTCTGCTGCCATCTGCTGTTACACACATTTGATCCACTGCATGTCAGAGCTCAACATTTCGGCTGACCCTGGGTCACAAGAGGGTGGGTTTTCAGGCTATGCTGTTTATCAAGAAATGCGCTTTTTAACTTCAAATAAAGTATATTCTCATCTTTTCTTTACTGAAGCTATTCAAAGCTATTTACCTTTCAAAGATTCAATAAAAACCACTCTCTACAATCCTTATCTCCATTTGTATTCAAACAAAGCAGAGCGTTCTTTTATAATGACATACACATTGTAACACTTCCAGTCTTATCAGTGGGTGAAAGAATACAAACAAGAAACCGCATAATTGAAACATTTGTTGCAGAATAATATCAACCTGACATGTTTCACACATCGAGCAAATGTTTGTTAGGATGTTTATAGAGATGACATCTTAATTAAATACAGTACTGTAAAACATGTGACGTGCAAAAAATAACAATGTGTCTTATCATCTTACATTGAGATGATTTCTTAATATACAAACAACTCTGGTTTTCACATTGTTCATTAATAATTGTTGGACCACAGAATCATAAGCTTGTTTGAGTCTTTATTTCTTCACTTGTGGCAAAGCAGAACATTATGTAAACAATAAATAATGCTCAACGGACCTGGTCCAGATGTATTATAACATGGGTTTGGACAGGGATCAAATCTGACCCATGTACTGAACTGAAATGATTGTGTACTTCTTTTACCAAACCAAACAAATGTGTAAGGGTTGCATGAATTAAATGATTGAATTGTATTTTGGTAAATTGCTTGAATGCATTTGTAATTCGGCCAAATTATTTCAAATAAAGGGGCATCAAGCTTTTTTCGTTGTAATGATATAAAAAATGTATTCCACATAGCTGTGTGTTGTCTCTTAGACCCTCTAAGAGACAACACACAGCTATGTGCAATAAAAAAATTGAAGAGAAAGGTGGGATTTCTCTTGACACCTATTTCAGTGATTTCTGTCACATGGGAGAAACAGCATTACAAATTGTGTCTAACAAAAGAAATCGCTAGAGACCCAAACATTAATGTGCCTTTAACAAAACCACAAAACACTGCTTACATTTGCAATCGCAGCAAACAGCAAAAGATCCCATGAGTAAATAACATGCCCTACTGGAAAAGTGCCAAATGACTTGCATTTGTGTGCTAGTGCAAATGGGACCTTCATTTGGTTCAGCACTGTTTGTGCTTAACACCACACAGCATTCTCAGGAAGTATCAAACACTCCCATGACACCAAAGTGTCCCCATCATAAACAAGCTCTATTACAGCTACACTCCTGCTACAATGTCCCCCTTAAACATGGCAATAAATATTCATTAGTAAGGCAAATTTGAGTTTTTCTTACGGCACCCCTGAACAACAACTTCCTACAATCCCTGCACATGCTGAAAAAGCTTTGCACAGCAATCATGCATCCTCTGTATGAATGTTGGGAAACTGTCAGGCACAGTTTTTAAAAGACTCCCGCAATGCTTAAACCCTTAAAACAAGCATCTGTAAGAGCTGAGTGATTCTATGACAAAAAAAAACATGGGCAAAACCACACATTATGTCCTATGTCCCCCAATGTGCTTCCCTGAGACAGGAAGAGATTGTTTGACTTCATGTTTGATGTATTTTGGTAGTCAAAGTATTTGGTCCTCGGATTAATGTAGATTTCCAGTCAGTCCTCTTGGCAGTTTATTGCACCAAATGCTAAACATTATTTTACTGTAACAGGAGAGGTAGTCACAATATCACACAGTGAAGTCTGTGGGAATTTATGGCTCTTTCTCCACGCCATTTCATATTTTTCTTCTTTTTCAGACTACTCTCTGGAATCTGTTGCCTAAAAATGTAAAAGCAAGAATGAGAATGTCAGTTCACTTTAATAGATGACTTCCAAATACATTTTCTACAATCAAATGTAACTGCACACATAAAATGGTAAGAAATTGTTCTGCAAAAACGTCTGGCCAGAAGTTAACTTTGGGTCTGTGTTTGTCGATCGGTCTGGCTTTTGTGGCTAATAATAAAACTATTTATAATTTATTTAATTTATACTATAATTTTTTTGTATAATAATTGTATTGAATGCTTTTGTAACTGGAGATGGTTCTTTAAAAAACCTTTGATTTAATGCTTCTTTGTGGAACCAAAAATGGTTCTTCTATGGTGGCTTCTATTCCCTTAAACTCTGGGCATTTTTGGGGATTTCCACCTGAATTTTGCACACCCAATTTTAAATACACAACATAAAGACATGGTGTCAATACACAATTTTGGTGTGATATTCCAGGAAACCCCTCCAAATTTGATAAAACACTGCTGAAAGTGATAAACATTATTGTATGTGTTGTCAGTCCTATGAAAAAGTCACGAAAATAAAGGCAATCTTTTTTCTAAAGTTCTAGAAAAAAATCTAATTTCATAGTAAACCTCTCAAAATTGTATGTAACACAGCTGAAAGTGCATGTAACAAGCGAAATTTGGTGTTGAGTTCAATGAGAATGCCTATACCCTGTAGTGCATTGCCATATCTCAGCATCTGATTCACCTATTTGAACAAATGAGGGTCTACATAGAGGTCCGAGTCTGAGCTTCCGTTTAATATGTATCTGGATAGAAAGAGGTTCAGATATTTTCCTGAATTTTTAACTATTCAAGGTATGACACGTTGCTGAGGCAGCTTTTACTTTATATATAACTTGAACATGTTATACATATTTGAGCGTTATGAAAGATTTTCATGATCATAAACGTACATGGTTTTAAAGGGGCTATGACATGGGGATAGGAGGAATTTCAGACTAAATAATTTATTTTATATAAGATAAATGCCAAAATGGTTCACTTTACCAGAAACTATATACTCTAAGCTTTCAAATTATACCACATATGAGTTCAATTTATAGAAATATATGCAAACATTAAAGAAATATCTTTGTGATGTCATATTGGAACTAGCATAAAAGCCAACTAGCTTTTAAACACATTTGATCATCTTTGTCCTACTTTCATAGTTCACTGTTCTTCTATATAAGTACAATACAGATCTTTGACAAATGTCACATTCAAAGTTGAGATGACAAGCTTTATTCACCTGATAACTCTGACCAATTCATGAAAAGCTCTTTCCACATTCATTGGGGGATCCTTGGCACTTGTTTCAATGTAGCTTATCTGAAGTAATACAAAACGCAAGATATTTAACCATATATTTCATAATTCTTCCCCACATTTTTGTTAGCAAAAATAAGAATGACAAAAAGCACCAAATATTCATCCATACATTTCTGTGCTGTATTCCAAAAATGATTATTGTCTGCTAATTTCCACAGTATGTAAATTCCTTTTTTTTGTCTTTCAGAGAAGAAATAATATCGCTAACAACATGAAGGCGAGTTATAAAGAAGGACCTGTATTGGATTTCGAGACAAAAAAGAGCAATATTTGCCTTTCTGACATGGGCTATGCTTCAATCTTCCTCAGGTTTGTTGGTTCTGTTTATAATGTATCATGTAAATAATGTTTGTGTAAAGCACCATAACAAAAATATATTTAATTAATTGTAGTAAATGTAGCAGTAAAGTAGTACTCACATTGTGTTTGGTGGCCATCTCAGAGCCCTGTTCATTTGTCACTTTCCTCAGATGTACCAGGTCAACTTTGTTAGCTACCAAAACCATTGGGAAAGACTCTCTGGTGAAGGCATGAAATAAAACAAAATATATACAGCCTTTGTGAAAGAATATTGTGACGTCAAGTTGGTGATGGTCTTGAATTGTATACAGAGTTCTGACCGGTCTTTCACTCGCAGGATAAGCTGGTGAAATCGGTCAACATGTTCAAAGCTGGCCTTGTCAGTAACAGAAAACACAATGAGGAAACCATCACCAGTTCTCATGTACTGCTCTCGCATGGCACTGAATTCCTCTTGACCTGCTGTGTCTAGAACTGCAAAAGGATTATTAGTGACAGGATAATGTTATAAAAATCTATATGAAACTATCTTCCTGGAAGGGCCACGCAAAGGTCACTCAAGGTCAACATCTGCCCCACCAGCAGAGCATTAGTCTAATGTCAACTAATGACCACAGATGACCATCTTAACCCAGCCTGAAAGCATTAAAGCCAGTTTCCGTCTAGTTGTTTTAGCAGGGATGACTGTGTGATAAATGATTTTTCACTAAATATCTCGAATGTTCTACTCAAATCGTACTTTTTTAATTAGGAAAAAAGTACAATAATCTTTTTATTTATTTTAGAGGAAAAGCACACAAAAAATAGGAATCATCAAAAAAAATTATTGCCCTGTATAAGCCTGACATACTATTACGTTTACAAATACACACAAATGCTTTACAGACACTTAAATTGTAAATGTAAAAAATTGCACAGATGTAATATCAGCTTTTACCATCCAAGATTGCCCACTGGCCATCAATTTCTGTGTGTTTCAAGTAGGAATCCTCAATGGTGGGATCATAGTCTGGCACAAAAATCTTCTGGAAAAACTGGATGGTAAGAGCACTCTTCCCCACACCTCCATCTCCTACAACCACCAATTTATATGTCGGGAGGTTGTCGCTAGGGACCGCACTGGTTGCCATGATAACAGCTATACCTATGAAGTGTGAGAAAAAGAGAGAGAGAAATAACGTTATCCCTGATCATAATTTAAGCCTTTGCGTTGGGTAGATGACAGCTGATGTGCACGCTCACATGTGGAATAATACAGCTAAAGGTGTTAATTTAAAAAGTTCGATGAGGTTTCTGTAGCTTGGGAACAGTTCTGCAGTCCAGTGAGAGCTAATTTAAGAAACAGGGATAACATTACTAAGGATATGGTCAAGACTCAGACTGTGTGGTTCTTCGAAAATTGCTGCTATTTTCTGCAAAGAACTAACTCTTCCATGCCTAGGTCTGTTTTATTTGTTTATTACAGTCACATAGAGTAACACTCACACGCATAAAGCTTCAGTAAAGTTTTGAAGTAAAATTAAGTTTCTGGTTCAATGTGAAGATAGCGGTTAGTGTAAAGTATGTTACGCTAATGTATTTCCCTACAATTACTAAAAACAAAACAAAATAAATTGTGGGAGCAAACCAGAGAAGACCGAATGAAGTCCATCTTATGCAAATCAAGGCGAATGACCACAAGAAAAGTTAAAGTTACAAGAATGACAGTGAAAAAATACAACAAATGACAAAAGAACCCAATGTCCTAATGTTACCAAGTACTGAATGTTACACATGTACTGAACAGTGTAACCAGTTTTCTCTTGACTTTGAAAAAAAAAATCTCTTACCTAAAAATATCCTTTTTCTACGACTTGTCTTGAGAGCAGCTAGGCTAAAATGGAAGCATTTACCCAGCTTGTTGTGAGCAGGGTGCGATGGGCTGCCTAGAAGGAAAAGTCTGTCAGTGGGTAACAGCCACCCCTTCCGGCGGCCCACAATGTGAGGAAGGAGTAAATTTCCTTCCAAATTCCACCAAGCCTGGAAATTTGAGTGAACTGTGAGACACCTCTGGACAGACACACCCCAGAGACTGACCATTTAACAGTTCCTGTATTTAAAGAAACAGGTCACTCAAAAATGAAAAATTTGGAATGGTTTACTCTTGTTGCTGCTGTTTCAACCCTTCGTTACTTTTTCTCTCTGAAGAATGTTAACGTGCACCTTTACCTATCATTAAAACCTTTAGTAACCAGCCTGAAATCGAAGAAAAAGGAAGAAAAATGTTCCCCTTTAAAGAAATGAGGATTACTCTTTTGTCTCTCCTGGCACAGTCTGTCAGTTTTTAACGTCAGAAGGACGTCAACATAAACAACATTGGGCTGACGTTGGGTTGTAAATAAAAATCTGATTGACATCAAAATCCAAGTGATAAATCAAGTGATGATAGAGATATTAATGATAAACACCTTGGGTGCTTCTCAATATGTCTCCTCGTTTCCTCGGTCCTCCATCCTATCACCCGGAAATCAATCGTGGTCAGCCATCTTTAAGGACATCCCAATTCTGTAATTGCATCGGGAGGAGGCGAGGATCGAGGAGGCTTTCTGAGGAGTCATGAGCGAGAACAGGTGTTTCCTTTAGAAGTGTATTAATCGACTAAACCTGACACGCGTTTAAATTGTTCTCCCCGTGCACATCGTCACATCTTCAGATCATATTCAAACATGCATAAATGTGATAATTACACTTTTATTTTTGTAAATGTAGACCTATTTCAGACAGTTTAGTTCAAATGTATATATTGTAGTTAATACATTAATATAGTTTATATTTATGTATAACATGTATTTCATATTTTACTTTATTGCAGTGCCAAAAGTATGTAGTCAACTTTATTTTTATATTTTAAATGTACAATGTGTAGAGTCCTTCATTAACTGTGGCGCTTTGAAATTATGCTAAATGGAGCATTCATAATTCATACTAAATAAAACATTCTCAGCTGTCAGATAACGTTCCCCCATGCTATGATATACAACATATAGCCTTCAAAGGATCCTCATCGATTCTGGTTCCAACCCAAAACCCCAGTGATACTGTGGTTAGTGCGATTGCTTTCAAGACAGCAGGTTGTTGGATCAAGGCCCAGATTGATCTTATTCAACACAGGGAACCTTATCCGACAGCAACATTCGTAGTAGTCCACCCCATGCTATGAGTGGCAAAATATAGCCTTCAAAGGATCCATGTTCAATTTGGTTTCAATCAAAAGGTCCAGTGGTCCTGTGGTTAATGCAGTTTTTTTAAAGACAGAAGGTTATTGGATTGAAACCCAGCTTTCTTTAATTTTAATTCCAAACATTGGAAGCTTACCTGACAGCAACATCCTTAGTTTTTAGGATACGTTCTCCTGCTTTGATGGAAAATTTAGTGATATCAGGCTTGAATTCTGAGAGCCTATTTCAGCAAAGGTGTCGTGCTAACACGTGTTAAATCAAACATGTCAAGTGCCCAAGTAAAGGAACAAGAACAACTGATCACCAAAATGGCTTGAGTTTGAAATGACTTCAAACCAAACAATGAAGCATCAACATAGAGTTAAATCTCTGTTAATTCTCAAAAAGAGCTTTTGTAGATGTATGACAGAAATAAAGTGAAAGTTGTGTATGTAGTGAAGAAGAAGATATCTTGACAGATTGATGTGTTCACCTTTTTACAGTTAGGGAAATGATCAAAATCCTTATAAACTCTTGGATTGGATGATTTGCTAAGTGTGCAAATAATGGACATTCCTGTATTTTGTGAAAGCAGATTCTGTCCATTCAAGATAAATGAACGAATTAAGACTGTAAAACAAATGAACAGATATAAGATATTCACAGCCTTTATGAAGTTACAATGTAACAATCTCCACATCGAAACTCCTGATACTATAAGACAGCGGCTTCGATGGGGTGGACATACTATATGTTAATGTGGCAGTGTTTATATTTCATTTATTTATTTCGCATGTTACAAACAAACCTGAAAATGTCTACATTTTATCAAATAGTCTACTTTGAATCATTAAAAGCATCACAAATCGCAAAACATTCAGCACACATGCAAATGGCTGTTCCCCTGTGATGAAATTTTCATCACCACTTTTAAAGGGGTCTAAATTCAAAGATTTAAAACAAATAATTCGCTCAACGAGTAATTAAAAACAAGGCTCAAAGGAAATCAGAAGCGATACGTGGCAGGTGGTTTTAATATTTGGTTTTGCTATCTGAACATTATATAATTATACGCTTTATTCAATTACACGTGACTCATTTACAGGCATAAAATAAATAGGTTTAGCCTTCTTTGTTAGCATGACACTCATAAAGTTTTTATATTAAAATTGTAAAAATGGAGATATGGACATTCAACTTATCGGTGTATCTGACGGTTCTCTTAAAATAAATGACGTGTTCCTCATCGGACAGAATAGCTTCACAGTGAGTCCCAAGGTTTCCAACAGGGGGCGCCTGCTGGCTCAAAAATCGGATCCCCAATGGGCAATCTTACATTTTGATATTGTATCGAGGCTTCGTATAACATGTATCCAAAATATAACGTGCCATGCCGCTGCCTGATAATTTAAATAAAATGTCTTATAGAAAGATCAGTTACAGACTGCGATCCTGACCGTCACCGAGAAAAGTAAGACGTTACTTTTTTACGCTTTAATTAAAAACACTCGACTTAATAATACAGGCATGACAATCCATTAAAATACGTGTGTTGAATCTGTAACTTCACTCTATAAAATTTCTATTGTGTCCACAAATCGTCGGTACTAACGTAAAACTGTCGTAATGTGCTCTTACAATACGTCACGTGTTACCATAAAAGTCTGCGTCCTGTCCTTGTGAGAATGAACACAGAGTAGGAAGTAAGCAATTTTGTTCTATGTAATGCACATGACCCCTTAGGTCATTTTAAGTCTTTTCATATATTTGTTTGGACAGTAGCACTCAATGCGAAAATGATTTTTGGTTGGAAAAATGTCTAGGCTATTAGTCTTGCGAGACGTTCAGTTTTGTAGAAAGGTGATTTATTTATACGCGGTAGGATACTGAGATTAGACAACACAGAATTAAATTAAATGTAAAAATGTATTTTTTTACCATTTGTCCTGACGATTTGTTTCTGTGCTCAACAGATCAGAAGAAATGGCTTCGCCTTTTTTAAGATTCTCGGCATTGATTCAGAAGTATAGGACGCCTCTGCTCCTTGTTGGATGTGGTGGCGTTTTCTCTGCCAACATTTTCTATCATCTTTTTCCAAATCATACATACAGAAAAGTGTACCAGGCTTGGCACAAAGGAGAACCAGCCCGCCTGCCTGAGAAGCTCAGTAATCTCTTTCAAGAGGTTCTGAAAGATTGTGCTGTCAACTATCCTGATAAGTTCCATGCTTTTGCTGCCTTTGGGTTTCATCCGGTAGGGGCAGGTGTTCCGTGGCCTCCCTCTGGAGCACAGATCGGTATTCCTGCCAACTTCAACAGCACCACTGATGATCCATCGGGCATCACCAACCGCACTATTCTTATCAATGGCAAGGAGGTGGAATGGGACAGCGAGTTGGGTACCACTCTCAAAAATTCTCTGGTGTTCTCTCCGGAAGCACAGAAGTTTGCTATAGCCCGAGAAGTAGTTCGGCTTGGGGTTGGGGGTCCGGTGATACACGCTGCAGTGGCCCCAGCATGTCTCGCAGGGGCTTGTGTGTATAGCGTAGCCCTCAAGCAAATCTTTGGTCTTCATGCTGGATCCATCATCCCTAGAGCTTGTGTTAATGTGGTTGGTCTTGGTTTGGGAGTCATCTCATATGTCTTGGCCTCTGATGCACTTAGTCAGGGGTTGGACTACAGCTCGGATCGCCGTGCAGCGTCCCTGTCTAGCAACTACGCGAAAGGTGGCGTAGAGTTTTATGACAAAATCTTGACACGGAACAGGACCCTTCGCACTCTGATGGGTCCTAAAGGGGAAGAGTTGTACGCCCCCAGTGGAAACTTGTTTCCCAGTAATCTTCTGAAACTCAGACACGCCCCTTATACATCTAGACGAGATGGGATTTTAAATCTTTTGAAAAAAGAGAAAATATAAACTGCAAAGTAGATAGCATGATAAGATAACACATGTGAGGAAAAGGTTTTAAGTGTCCACCATGTAAAATTGTACTGGGAACTCAGATATTTATCTAACTGGTACAGCTGCTGTGAACCTGAATAAATAATTTATAATCTTATTGTGTATCTATTTTACTGCATGTATGGTTTCAAACCGACCTGAGATTGATTACAAAAATTACTTCAAAACTTTGACAACACATGACAAATTATTTAACACACAAATAATTCACCATACATTTTTTTGTATAATGAGCAAGTGTAGTATTTAAATATATATTGCTTCTTTATGCATTTACTTAAAAAATCGTTTGCAAACAGAACTCAGGAACAATGCAAATAAATTGTTCTTCTCTGATGTCACTGTCAATATACTGTTATGTGGTCAGAAACTGTCATGTGATATCACAAGAAAAATTATTGGCCCGAATCAGTTTCATTGGTCCTAAGAGCATCTTTCAGTGCAACCCTAGCTGTTTATCTATCATACATTTGTGGTGAAAGACCATGAAACAATATTTAAAATACATAAAGTATTTTTATGGAAAGTCTTCTGGCGTGTGATAGGCAAAGAATTACTGCCAAGAAATTGTTTCAAAAGTCTTGCCGAGGCACATAGACTTTTAGATTTATTTTTGTAGATTTTTCTTGCATTGTTTTTTCTCCACATTCAAGTTAAAACTGTGGGTGATTATAAACAAAACTAAAATCATAAACACATATATCAGATACAAACCTTTTTTTATTTTAAGAATTCTTATTTGAATAGCTCAATCTGTTGTGAAACATCGCGAGCTATAGTAAGAATTAACAAGCTTCAGCCACAAGGTGCCACCAATGCCATATTCTGCAAAGATTTGGGCTCTACAGAAACTAAGATATTGAAAATATCAGCATTATTTACGTTCGAATGAAATAAACCCGTAAATAGCATTACTGTTTTCATCATCCGAAATGTATTCATAAATGCTGTTTTGTGCAATAATGCATTTGTATAAAAAATGCCTGTGCTTAATAGCAGATTAAAATGATAATGGTGCAGTTATGTCTGTGATCATCAAAATGATCATTAACATTCTATAAAGTATAAAATCATGTCTGTGTATATATTGTTGACTATGTATTTATATAAATATAAAAATACATATAATACAATAAGTATTTAAATATGGCCATTCACTTAATATCTTGGTGTATATTTAACTACCTGGCCATCACAATTTGACACCATCACTGCACCACAGTATCGCCACAGAAGTTCGTTCTAGGTTGTTACGGATAATCGAACATAATAGTTCTCCATTCCTACAGCTTTACTGTACAGCGAATGCCCCGCCTCTTCTGGTTGTGACTCCACCCCTGACCTCTGGTAGCGCTGTTGAGAGACGCCGCGCCATGTTACAATGTAACACTCAGCACTGCTGTTGCTTCAGCTACTGGTACAATGTAACAGAATCGTGAACGGAGAAGCAGCTGAGAAAGTCCCTGATCCCGATGAGTCGATCAAAGAAGTGGGAAATGCGTAATTACTTCCCCGAGAGATCTCTTCGATAGCCCTAGCGGTTCGCTCACTGGATTGTTACGTGTCGCCGCGTATTGGTCTTACAGAATTGGGTTTATGTGTGGATTATTTGAACCCGGAGGCCCCGTTGAGTTGAATGTGTGTGCTGGGCTGGAGTGGGTCGGTATGAGGTTGCTGCTGGTCTGAGCGGGGGTCTCCGCTCCTTTACCTTGGGTATCTTTCGAAATAGGATTCACCTATAAAACTGGACACCCCTGGGGCAGTTTATGACGGTAAGCTTCGCCGTGTCAGTTTGCTTTTGCTTTCTGGTGGTGAATTTCTATACTCTTGTACTATCCAATGTTAATTGTTCCAACAGTAAATAACTACAACGTTACGTAGTTGAAGACGTTACAGACAGCTTGAGCTTTGCTTCTGGAGGACAGCATTTTGCCCGTACACCAGTGTTTACGTGTGCGTTTTTGTTTATTTATCGAGTGTATTATTATGACTAATCGACCAAACACAGTTTCCGAGTTTATATTGGTCAACACGAACTGAAATATTCAGAGATTGGAAAGTCAAATACGTGTTTATGTGGTCATTGGGGTTTTATATCTGACATGGCAGTGACGTCATCACCTTTGCCAGGTACATGTCGGCGTGTGACGAGACACGTGACCCGATCGATTCGACGTCATAGGGATAGGTGATACACGAGGCGAAATAACCAGTTGTTCAGTATTCAGCCTTAACATTCTTTCACGTTCATGTAGGCACGAGTACAGTAATAGATGCCTTGGTAATGTGCTATTTTGGTCAAGAAAAGGACAATTTTAGGCTGAAACATCCAACAGATGCTGTGAGTAATACACACAGTATGCATATTATGAACCGTGCACAGTACAGTAGACTTAACACAGTCTCTACACGGAACATTTTGACAACTGTGCTACAAACGATCATATAAATGTGTGTGTGTTGATATGTTTTGGTTCTCTGGGAAATACGCTGGTTATCCCATTGGGTGGATTTTGTACAGGAACAGTGCTGCTCGTTTTAGGGTGTCAGCTGTTAGGGGAGCGAGGCCTGCAATGAGGGTCCTGGCATGCACTTCTGAGCACCTGAGCCAAGGCCATACAGAGCTGAATTTGGGGGGTTTGAAGAGGGGGTAACAGGAGGCAGGTGTCCAGACAGTTGGAAATGGCAACACCTGCCCGTCATCTCAATATAGGAAACCACATTGAACTGACCTAGCACATTGCTTTGAGAGTACCAACCTTCTGACTTACATTATGCGTAAAGTTTTCAGGGGATATTAGCGCCATGTCTTAATTTTTTAGATTTAGTTGTTTCGGAAAGTATCTTCTTTTCCACAGTTTAAAGTCAGAGACTTGGGAGTATAAGTAGTTAAAGTGTTGATTTATATGCCTTCTTTCGGAATGGCAAAACTTTGCATAAACATTCATCAATTTATAAAATGACAGCCAAAGTTACAGAATAATCCGCCGTCACATTACCAATATGTTGGTGTCCTCTGTCAGGTCTATCAAAGATGTCCCTAAAGCAATGAAAGTTATGCTATATTTGAGAAGGTATGAGTGGGATGACTGGCTTTGGTGTTGTGAATAGCGTGTGTTCTGTCAGCACTGTTGTGGAATAACTGCTCATGTGGCAGTCCAAAACATATCGCCAACCACATGTCACACGCGTTCCTGCAAAAAACACAGACGCAAAACACAGCTGTGTGTAGAAATCCATCTGTCACAGACTCGCTTCTTCAATCAAAGGTGTTTGACCAAAACTATGGTACATTTTAGCACTCACAAAGTGTCAATTGCGTGTGGGATGATCCATTGCATTTTCCTGACATACTTTCAAATCCACATCGTAGATTTAGTTAATTATAAAGGTTGGTGTAGCTTCCTTCTGTTGTCACCAAACACACACTCAGCCCTGAGAAAATCACTGAGAGCATCAGATTTTTGTGGTTAGTGTTCCAAAATTAAAGGGAAAAGCTTTCCGTTTATTCGATTTATATCACTCTGTGGACAGGAAGTAAAGTGTTTATCGTATGTTTTATATTTAATGCTTATTATAGTGGTGGGGATGAAAAATCACTGAATTTGCCTAAATATTATGTAGCATTGTCTGTATGTCTTTTAATATTACAACAGACCATTGCAATACACCACCAAAATACTGATATAAATGTAACCACTGTTTTTTACCTCCATACCTTTTTTTGTCAATATAAATAATGCAGGGCTGCAATGCACCACATAGATGAAATTCTGTGTTAAAGATTATGTATTATATTGCATTCTAGTGTGATTTAAAAGTCCCAACGGCATTTCGGTGTAGGATATGTTAAAAACTGTGTTTCAATGGCTTCTATTGCATGTCTGCATCTAAACTCAGACAGATAAAAATAAACGGCCTCCTTTTCCCCCTCATTTTAAATGCAAGTCTCGTGACAAGTCTCAAAGAGACAATGAGATCCTTTAAGTATTAATGACTGAAATTCTTGTCTAGGAAAGAGGAAGTCTTTTTTTATAATTCCGCTGCTGCATCGTTTTGCTCTTTTTGTTCCTCTCATTTAACAGTGTGTCTGGATGTCTTGTGCATGGATTTCCACGTAACTTTTACAATAAGCTCATGTCCGTTACTTTGAAGTTGAATCTTAATGTGTTTATGCACACAATTGTGATAACTTGTGCTACATTCATTTATAATTTACAGTGTTTGATGGATCTCTTTGTGCTTTTTGTACTGAGTGAGTTTTAGTGCATTGCTGGTCACACCTCTCTTGAATAAACTGCATAGTTTGAGGAATATTTGATGTTCTTAGCAGTTAGCATAAACAGAATGAGTAACGCGCCAAATGTAATGCTTAGGGTTTGAGGTCTGTTCAACTCCATAACCTTGGCTTGTAAGCAATAGAAACAGATGTATGCATTGTACAACAGTCGCCACCAATAAACTAAAATATCTGTATTTTAAGGGTTTGAATGATAGTATATGACATAGGAAAATCCTGTAAATAATGTTAGAGCACAACCCTTTAATTTAGCCATGGTTTTGTTTTCTGAGAAAACTCTTAACTTGGCACTTCAATATGTGCACTTATTAAGTAGGAAGTCGAATTAAGTGTTGTTTTATTGACCTGTTATATAAGATGTGAAGTTTTACAAGTTGCACAGCTTTGATTCTAACTTGAGTGACTTATTTTAATTACAGAGCTATGGTGGAAAATGATAGAAGTGCCACTTGGAGTTTTCACAGCTTGTAGTTCATTTGAATGTAGGCAGACAGATTACAGATGGAATCACTAGGTGTGCTGAAAATTTGCTTTACAACAGTATGACTGTACTCACACGTTGTGCCCTGATGTGGAGCAGTTATGGAGAACATCAATCACAATGATATAAACTTAGTAAAACTGCTGTTGTTATGAGGCATTTGTCATGTCCCTTTAATGCATCCTTTCATACAGTGTTTCTAATAACGCATTGAATGCATCAATTCATGTCTTTGGAGTGCTTTGTAAAATCAACACCTTAACTAAGAAGAGCTCTTATCAGTATGTAGACAGACAGGTAAACATGCTTTGATTCAAACAAACGCTCATCAGACCGACATACAGGAATATAATTGAGCTTGTGGTAATGTACAATAAAAATCCTGATACATGAAGTGCTTTCCCTTAAAATTTCCTACCGTCCAAGCTTTTTTTTTTTTTCGATTCCTCATCCACATTTAAACGGCTTTGAAGCATTGCGGTTGGAAAAACACTCTATTCCTTTTTTACTTCCTCCATTAGTTGCATTTGTGGTTTCTTTGCAAAATGTAGCCAAAGGCTGCGAAAATGTCAGAGATCGGCTGGGTTGTGCTCGTAAGATCTGGTTACACGCTTCTGTAGATGAAGTTTGAAAGCGTGTGTACTCACCTGAGTCAGGAGATACGCCCACCTCCGCCAGAAAACACACTCACTGTACATTACAGTGTTTATGTGGGCTGCTATCGGCTGCCCGCTGTAGAGGAAAGTTCTATGTTTGTTCTCCCGAACTGGGAATTTAACAAACTGCAAACAGGCTGACTTGCAACATGCAGTAGCCCTTATTAGTGTATGCGGGCTGTTCTAAGCTTTATTCATTGTCTGCATTTTTGCAGTTCTGTTCATGTGACTGCAGTAAAATTCTTCAATGTTGCAGATGTCTTCATAGTTTGGATTAAAGTAGAGATTCTTTGTAGTTGTTTGTTAAAGGATGTTCTGTATCTGTGTGTGTATCTGTAAATGTCTTCAGGTTATAGAGGTTTGCCACAATTTTTCCATTTTAATCTGATCATATTTAACTTTATTAAACAAAACAAAAACATATCAGGCACATTTAAAAAGTGTTACTACTCATTGTTACTACTATTAATACATTACATTTTGCATTAAGCTTTAAATTATAAAAGGCCCGTAAGAGAAAAAAACACGGATGAATCTGTCGTTAATCTCGTGTTTATATTCGATTTTTAGAATATATCTCAACAATGTCACAAACTTTTTCTAAATCCAGATTATTTTACCACTACCGTCTATTTGTATTTTACAGCTCCATTTGTTTCTATTTTATGTCTGTTATTTTCTCCAAAAAAATCTCCTAAAAAAACATATAGCAACCTCTGAGCAATTTAATTTTATTGTCTAGTTGCCAGTGTTTTAAAAAAGCGAAACAATAATTCAAAGCCAGCGATTTCACCTCAGGCTTTGATGGCTTCCCCCTTAAATAGCATGGTTTTTCCTGTGAAATTATTTTGTGATGTAATCTGGTTTGTCCATGTTTCATGAGTCACCCCTTACATCTATGATGCAGATGCCGGGGGCTAATGGACAGAGTAACACATGTCCGTCTCCTGAGTCATCTGTATCAAGATGAATGAGAGAAAATGTCTTTGGGGGTTTCCAACATGCAACAGATCCCTGCAAAGGGCTCGAGGCTCAAGTTAACTGTGTAGTTGCACACATCGCCTATTGATCCGGGTGTCCCTCGTCTGGGGACGTGTAATGAATACAGAGCATCTCGTCTGAGCTAACCTTCTTCTCAGCTCTAGTCTCCATTACTGAAGTGCTTTAAAACGCTTTTTACGGTCTCCGGCCCAAGGGAGGCATTCTTAGGTCTAATGAAGTGAAGTAGATTCGTTTACACGATATTGATTGCTGTTGTAGGCGTCTTTTTATTCAGGCGGATGTGCGACCCCGTGTAGGAGCAGAAATGTGCAAGGTTCACGTGACTAAATCTTAACTGTAAAACCTCCTCCTGTAAATTGTTCAAAATTGACGGAATTGTTCAGTTTTAATCAAAACTGTTTTTCTCTATTAATATGAGTCTGCAGGCTCCGACGTGACTCAGGGGAACCAAGAAGCTTATTGGTGTAACCTTTCTCCAGGCTGAACCTGAGAACACATAAAAATGTTCCTGTGTAAGCTGCTAATAGTTTCTGTGTATTTTTCCTTACTATTCACATAGTCCAAATAGAACATTAAGATAAATGTTAGGCTGAAGTAACCTTTTAATCACATGCATATTAAACCATTCGCTAGTCTATTTCCAAAAGTAAACATCAGCCCGTTGGTGCTTCAAAAAATGCTTGTTTGACCAGTCCGATATGTTGACAGGCTTAACCGAAGGTGGGAGTTTAGGGTGGGAGTGGGACTACCTGTTTTATAAACAGTGGATGACAGGATGAGTGTTTGAAAACCTGGTTTGCTATTGCATTTGATGAGTCCGGCATAAACATTTTACTCTCAGTTAATGAAATTGACGCCTTCAGCTTTAAGAATTCCAGAACAGAATAGAATTTTTGAAGACTATTCAAGAGCGCTTTGATTTGATTAGGCAATGCCCCCCACCTCCCTGAGGGCGTGGATATGTAGCTAATGTAGAAGCTATGCAGAAGACACCTGGGCTTTTTCGGTGGCTGCTGTGTTTGCTAACCTTTGCACTCAGTTTGTGTGCTTGGAATGCATTAAAGCTGATGTTTTTGGAATGGAGTCAATAGACCCAAGTAAACCTTTAAATGTGTTTCCCTTTTGCTTACAATTTAGGCGTAGAAACATCACACGTTACACAGCATCTGTCTTGCATTTGCAAAATTACTCTGTCGTTGGTGGAATTAACATTTGTTTTTTATTTTGTACTGCTGTGTGTCTTAGCCATGCTGAAGAAACCTATTTACATTCAGTAAATGAAGTAAAAAAGCAATGAATGTGTGTGAAAGACAGGACTTTTTTCAAAAGCAGAGGAAGGTGAGATGCCATTTTTACAAAACTAATGCTTAAACATAAGCTACCTAGCTACTATGTGTCATTTTTACTAGATTTTTATAGGAACAGCAAAGATCTGTTAAAAATCTGGGTCTACATTATCATCCCGGTGTGAACAAGCCTTAATAATCGCGTGTGTTTATCGAAGATGTTTAACGCCTCGTGAGTCGTGACTAAACAAAGGGCGCCAATGTGAGTGTGCATTCTGAAGCGCAAAACTCAAGGCGTAAAAGCGCCATTTAAAAAAAAAACGCCTCTCGCTTGTTTTTTTTGGGGGGGGGAATAGTTTGTCTTTATCATGGAGAGGATAATGCCATCATCCACCACTTTTATCTCATACGGACGCCTCAGCCGTCAGCAGAATTACTGCCACAGTCTGTGATCATGGATGCCTTCATGAGCGATGTGGCGAAAAACATTTATTTTCTTTTTCCCTCATGTTTATAATATGAATGAACCGTCTTGTTATATAAAAAATGTAGGTATGAATGTAGAGTAATGAATGAAACAAAAGAGGATTGCATCGCAGTCAGGGAGGTATAAGGCCGCCTACAGTAGGTGAGACAAAAGGTTTCATTTTCGCAACTTTTTTACGGACTGAATTTGCTGTGGAATATGTACCGAGCTGGTCGAGTCGGCTCCAGCCGGGTGGGGGTCCAGTTTTCAAATAATATTCGGGTCCGCGTTGTGTTCAGGTAGTAAATCTATGATTATTCTCGGTTCTGAATGGGTCCAGGTCCAACTTCAAAATTATTAGACGAGTCCGGGTTGGACTTGTGTAGCACATTCACGGGTCTCTTCGGGTCCACATATTGGGATCTCCCTGAACCCCATGACGTGGGTTCACAGCAACAGCTTCCAAATGCAAACACCATATGTAGAATCAACTCCAGACCTTTAACAAGCCCATACCTGTGAATAAAACAGCGTTTGATTCAACTGTTCAATTACCTTTGGTACCTTGAGAAAGGGGGAGCTTCATATTAAAGAGCTGTAATTCCTAAAGCCTTCAGATAATCTGGATGTGAACACACTCAAAATAAATCTGAGAGTCTGCACTTTAAGACAATATCCATTAAAAAACGGTAACTCGAATAACAAAAAAATGTCTTATGTCCAAATATTTATGGAGCTAACTGTGTTTCGGGGAGTGATTTTGCACGTTCACTCCGCTCAACGACAGTGAAAATCGTTTGGGTATGAAAAATGTAGAAATGCTGGTGATAAGCGTGTGCGATTTAAGTCCGGGTGTGTACCTCTTTACAGTGTTTCCCATTCTACAAATCCTTTGAGGTGGATTCTCCAGAAATTCATGTTAGGTACTTTTAAAGGTCAGAGATATTTCACTGTGACCTTTGTGTAGTTGTAGATCTATGAATGAGCATGAGGGGATTTCAGCAGTCTCTGTTGTGGGTCTGATGCTTCTTTGACATGAATGATCTGCTGACCTGGACTTAAAACACATCTTTACAGGCCTCACAGATCTCCCATGATGAGACAGCCTGGGAAATGTGGGGGATAATTAGGATTAATAAAATATACCTTAAGGTAAATTAAAATAGGATATGTGATGCTGTAATTATTGTGCAATGGGTAGTTCACATGGCACTCTTTGGCAGGTACATTTCTTCTGAAATTGTCTGAAAATTGTCTACACCAGGTTGGTTTTAATCTTTAGTTTTATTTGTTATAGCATTCTTTACTGTTAATAGAAGGAACACATTTTAACAACAAGGAACATGTCTTGATAAGGTTGTTGAAGTGTCAAGACACTAAATTCTATGTATTGTTTACCTGTACTGTGTGACCCGCTTGCTTTTGCCAGGATAGCTGATAGTGTCAGATGAACCCCTAAGGAAGGTTATATTTAGGCAAAATGTCGGCTGTATGTAAAATGTCAGCTTGTCTTGTGTGAGACAGATCCTCTCTTTGAGACCGCAATGGATTAGAGACACTTCGACAAACTGTCTGTTTCATTATAGCGTACTTTTGTGCTTGTTCAAGCTGTACAGTAACAATAACAGCAACACAAATAGTCAAGTAAAGCCTGTTTTTGGTGTTATGGGCACTTGATGCTGTTGACCGTGGCTCTCTATGCTTTCTGTTTGTAAAGGCTTTGTTCTTCAGTCTTATATAAATATGTCTATAGATGCATTTTATTTTCAACTGCATTTTAAAATGCTTGACAGTGATGCCTTGTGTTACAGACTCTGGTTGGACCGTAATGACCGCACGCTTCCGGTTGCCCGCAGGCAGATCCTACAATGTCCGGGCGACGGAGCTGGCACGCGACAGGCAGCGTACCGAAGTGGTCTGCAACGTTCTTCTTTTGGACAACACTGTCCAACCTTTTAAAGTTAATGTAAGTACCCCTTTTTAAGAAAAGCAAATAAGCAAATTGATGTGGTTTTAATGTCTAACCCCATGTCTGAGGATGTTTAGCAAACAGCACTAATAATAAATGTAGCATGTTTTACACTTCATGTACCTACATCTATAATGTAATATAAATCTATGAGTCCACAGAATGTGTCTTTGAAGTTTCAGCTGAAAATACACCACTGATCTTGTGTTATACTGTTCCCTACATCCCTACATTTTTGCCTGTGAGGAAATCTGGCTATTTTGATGGGTGTCTCTTTAAATGCAAATGAGCTGCTGGTCTCCGCCCCTTTCCTGCAGAAAGTGCAGGGCCGTGTGAGACTGCTTAAATGTGTCTGTGGGTCAGACACTGTTTGTACTTTGTATTAAGATGCGTTTTGGTCAATATTTCTATCAAATAGACGAAATAAGTGCACACCATTTACAAATGAACACGACCTGGGCAGATAAACATACAGAGAAAAGTGTTTTGTTTTCTGCTCTGACAGCCACGAGACACGCTGAACTCTGTAAGCGTGCGTTAGAAATCTGAAATGAAGAGAAAACATTCTGCTTGCTTAGTATGTTTTTCGTCATTAAACAAAACCAGTTTAAACGCTGACTTGTTGTTTTCTCTCGTTTACTTGTCTGTAGGCGTTTGTGGATGTTTAAACGCATTCGACCACAAGTGCTTTAGTCTACTTTCATGTCAGGCTTTCGACTGTCCTAGAAAAAGGCTAAAAGCTAAATATAACTAAAAACTCAGTTATGAGCAGCAGGCTGTGTAATATGACAGACTGTTTTATTTCAGTTTTCACTTAGATTATGACCATTTGACTAATAGTAGTGTCTGCCAGCAAACATAAACACAAATCGTGCTTCAGAACAGTTTGAGAATGTGCTTAAAAGTTTTGAGCATTGTATTATTACTATGAATTAGACTGCTATCTTGTACACTGCAATAAACACTTACTCAATCGAGTGCACTGTTTTGAAGAGACATGTCTTCAACAAATGTATAATTTAACCAATATTCTGTATCGCTTCTTATCACTGAATTAGATTTAATGAGATGCAGGTGGAAAAAAGAAAATCATGCACACATATCAGCCCAAAAATGCAGCATATCGGTCGACCTATGGGGAGACCGTAGAGTCCATTAGCAGTCAAAGGGTGGGCTCAAACAATGTGACCTCAAATTACTGAGAGAATGCCAACAGCTCATTCAAGAGGACAGTTGAGGTTTATTGGGGATTTAAAAAAAAATGAATGGGTGGATTTTTATCATTCTAGCGTGGATCTGTACATACACTACTGACACACAGATATGGTGAAACAACATTTAAAAGTGCATTTTCTGGATTAGGGGGGCTTTAAGAGCTGCCTCTCTAAGCAGGTCTAAAATGTAAATCCTATTTTCACTACTCATTGAATTCCTTGAAAGACTTTATTTAACTCGTTGAAGACTGTGCTTAAGAAACAGCTTTCCTGTAGCTCAGTGGTAAGAGCATTGCAAGGTTGTGGGTTCGATCCCAGGGGATTGCAGATACCTATGTAAAAATTTAGAGGATAATGCTATGTAAGTCGCTTTGGATAAAGCGTCTGCTAAATGTAAATGTAAAACACTAGACAAAATGTGCTCTCTGGCATAATCTTGTATGTATTTGCTCAAACAAGCACGAAAGAGAAGTTAATACTGGTGCGCTGTCTGACAGAGTCTGACGCAGCCTTTAGCCCGTGTGTACACCAGACGGGACAGCTGTCGCGTTGAGTTGAGCCGTCTTCCACAGCCAGAAGCTGCCGCTGGACGTCAATACAATCATTTCAAATCGTGCCGATATAGTTTAAATGCATTTATATGAATAAGAGCGTGGTTATATAATGTAACGCTAGACAATGATGACAGATTAGGTAGCCTCCAGCCGTTGCCAGGAGATAAATAAAAATAAATAATAAAAATCATTATCATTATCAGAATTTAATTTGATATCTTTATTTGATATTTGATAACTTTAGTACATTTTCATAACTTGCCTACATTTTAACTATGGTGAGCATTTCAATGAACTGTAATAAATAAATAAATAAATTAAAGAAAAATTAGGTATAAGATATAGAATTATAATGGGAAATTGTTACCAGAAAATATATTTTAAAAAGTGAGAAATATTTATCATTCCGTGAAATAGATTTTTGGTCATTACGGCCACCCTCTCTTTCTTATATACTTAGAATTATATAAGTCTACTTGATTGTCATTAATGTGAGTTTTGTGTGAAAGGGTCAAGATAATTTATAAAGTGCTTCTGTTCCACCTAGGGGTTAGAGTTATAGGTTGTACTTATGGAAGGGATGCATGCCGGACATTCCAGCAGGATGAAAAGTATCCCTTAGGGCTCAAGAGATTCATGTACATACTTGCACCTGCAATGTTGGTGTGCCAAGGCGCACCCCCACACACGCGACATCCACACCTCTTTTATATCCGTGCCTGATTGCGAAACCCATGTTTATTCATACAAGTTCTCGCTGTGAAAAATGCAAAAGGGTCCTTACAGAGAGCTACTACTTTGTCTTGACATGTAAAAAGGGATAGTGCCGGGTTGCACCTGGTTGTGGAAGGTTATAGAGTGTTTCAAAGGTTATAGTGGGTTGCTCAGGTCATAGTGGGTTGCTTGGGTTAGCGGATCATAGACTGCTGCTCAGGCTATAAAGGAACCTTTTTAACCTAGTCATTTTCATGATCTTACCTATTAGTTACATAACCTAATAGGATTTCCTGTGTATCAGGAAGTGTTTCTATATACGTATTAAAGTGAAATGAATCTATGACATTTCAGACATAGAGCCTTTTCTACCCACTCGAGTGTCCTCAAACAGCTGTTAATCTGTTAAATGAATCAGACCATTCTTTTACTGTTTGTCTGTCATGCTGCTCTTTGATTTGTGACCAACTTTTCCAAGAAAGCCAGTCCTCATGTAACAGCCCCATTGATCAAATTTACTCAATCGCTCTCTGGCCTCTTACATTTCTGCTACAAACCTCTGAGTGACCTAGATAGTCCAGCAGCACAGCGAGCCCTTGATGAGGATAGGGCGCATTTGAACAGAAGCAGACGGTTTAATGTGAGAAGAGAAGGAGGACCAGAGGCAGATAAGCTGGAGGAGTGAGGTGTTGAAAACAGGAAGGCTGTTATTTGTTACAGGGCTTGATGTTGTTGATATTACGGAGAATAATAATATGTCTTAGCTAGCCTGTTTACGTGAAGAGGTGCATGCTGTGTCTGAAATGCAGAGAAGTTTGTGAATATTAGAAATGGTTACTTCATTGTAACATCACTTACGTTCTTTACAATCTTTCTGATCAGAATTGTGATTGTGAGTTGAACGTGAATGTGGAGGACTGCTCCTCCCTTCAGCCTAAATTTAGTTTTTTGGTCAGTGCCACTCTTCCCTTGATATCAATTATGAAATCTTTGTTTTGTTTTGTAATGGATAGAGTGTGTTTGCTACCGGTTTTCATGTTTAGATGGCTGTCTTCAAAAACACAGAAAGTCTTTCCACAGACCTCCTTTGGACAAGCTACCGCATGTTTGCTTGCATTTCTGTCATGCCTGTGTTCAAACTTCTCTCTATTATCCTCCCTTCTCCTTTAAATTACAATTGATGATTTGCCATTACTGTAAATGAGACAAAAAAGCAATAAAGGAGAATTTACATTTATTATTGCTGAGTTCATGTGTGGCGTGAACTTCATGCTGAGGTCACGCTTTGCATCTCTGTGTCACATCAGACTGTTTCCTCTCACTCCTGGCTGGCCTGCCATTCATTTTTGCTGATGTGACCGTTGACATATTTTGTTTATTGTGTAACACTGTGTATGTGAGATGTTCTGCCTGTCTGTATTTATCAGGGGCCGTGTGTTCAGAATATGCTGTTTTAGATAATTTATAAGTGGAGAAAAAGGAAGTGAAAACGCTGCTTATGCATTAGCTCTTCTGTCAGGATCCTGTAACGGATACCACAGCCGATAAAACCAGCCTATAAACCTCTTGCCTGTTTTTAGCTGCCTTAGAGCCCTGGGCTTTACTGGATATATGTAGAAACTTCCTGTTTACTTTCTGTCTTGCTGAAATGCATCTGTCCAGATGGTAATCAGCGTTTGGTGCTACCAAATATCAACACTGTAGTTGCTCAGAGTTGGCTTTTTTGCTTACACATGCAACTTTTGAACTACAGTACACATTTGTATTATAGTTGTAACTTGTCATAATGAAATGGATTAGCCTACTTATGTCCGGATTAAAGTGTCTTTTTAATGAATACATGTACATTTTAATTACAGCATATAAACCTTCTCCAACTCCCATTACTGTAATTAAAAAAGTATTAAAGTGCATTAATCATCATAAATTCTGATTGTCTCTTATTCTCATGTTGTGTTGTAGTTTTTTCTTTTTACCAACTTTGATCAAAACATGCTGTAACATTTCAAATTTAAGGACAGTCTAAAGAGAATCTCATGTAAAAACAATGACTGTTACAAAAGAATTTAAACAGATGTGCAAGTGTCTAATTGCCATGGTTATAATAATTCATCTGATTGATTTTTCTTATAATTATGTTGTCAAAAATTAACTGTACTCATTTTTACTATTTACTTAACTTATTAAGATTATGTTTCTGTGTGTGTGTGTGTGTGTGTGTGCACAACAGAAGCATGATCAAGGACAAATCCTTCTGGACGCTGTCTATAAGCACCTGGAACTGACCGAGAGAGACTATTTTGGGTTACAGCTGGCCGATGATTCCTCCGACAGCCCGGTGAGTTCAAAGGTCAAGCTCAAAGATGAGCTACAGCAGAGATGGTCTTCCCTCTGTGATTCACGATGGTTTCACTCGTAGCACCTGAAACCGTATGAAGGGCATGAATGGGCTATATTTCTAATTTTGTTGATGTTTAAGAATTTGGGACATTCCCCTTGAACATTCAATCTGTGAAGTGTTGTGTTTGCTCAATGTTAAATTTTGGTCAATTCATTTAGGAAAATCTGAAAATAAAAACATCTACTGAAGGCCAGATAAGAAAACAATGTAAAAGTACTTGAATATAAAATATCTTTGTCTCCGTGCGCTTTTATTCATGTTTTACAAATTATTTACCAACTGCTCGATTTGTTGTTTACAAGTCTCCATGGTTATATTGATTCGGTTGAAACTGGATCAGTTAAAGAGTTTTTCCTCAACAAACCAATAGTTTTGTTTCTGTGTGTTGTAACTGCTGATAAGTACATCCCCGCCTCCCCACAGCAGAAAACACAAGCCTATTGAATTATTGAGTGGCATTAGGTTGTGTTGGACTGTTGCCATGTTATTAAAGATTCTTCCTCTCTCTGTCTCTATCCCTGTTTTTACTCCATCTCTTTTTATCTCTCCATCTCATCAATATTTTATAGAGGTGGCTGGATCCAAATAAATCCATAAGGAAGCAATTAAAAAGTAAGTCAGTATATACAAGCCTCTAAACTGTTCTGGTGTTTAACACAAGATATTGATTTGTTCTCCCCTTTGGTTTTAACTACATCTTTGTACTGACTCATGTGTTGTGATTGATGAAATTACAGGGGGCTCCCCACATCACTTGAACTTTCGGGTGAAATTTTATGTGAGTGACCCCAACAAACTTCAGGAAGAATACACACGGTAAGTGTGTTCATTTATAGTATAAATCCTTGATCGTTCTTCTGTTGTGCACACACACACACACACACACAAAGAAACATAAGTCAAGCAAATAGTAAAAATTATATTTGACTAAATCATTTAAAGTCCAGTTCATTTTTGACAACAAAATTGTTGGTAACTGTACTTAATAACTGTAAGCCACAAGTAGATTTGTGTATCGATTGAATTTTAGCGATTCTGATTCCGTATATCGATTCTTTTCGATTCCCGGCTTCGATTCAACAGTTGAAGTAAAACACTTAGATATCAACCTGTATCAACCTTTAGCCTGCTTATTGACTGGTTTGCAAAAAAATATATATACATATAAGAGCACCGTTTTGTACATATATTTTCAAAACATCGATTTGTTTGATTTATTGAAATTTGTATGACCATAGTTTAACTACATCATGGTTAAACTGTAGCTACTATGATGACGATGCATTTGTGGTTACTATATGCTTACTATAGTAAAATATGTTTAATTTTCACAATGGCTTTTATTTAGAGATCAGCAGATCACAAGTTAACACATGCACATTTATTTAAAAAAATGCACACCTGAATTTAAATTTTGATTCCGAACTGGAATTTATTTTCGATTCCCAAACCTAGCCAAAGGTTTTATCTAGTTTATGAATCATTTTAATATAAGCATTAAACGTTATGATAAAGTGTAAGTTATAAAATAGGCAATTTTGTCATTTTAAATACTTTTTTTCCATCTCTTTGTAGGTACCTGTATTTTCTGCAGATTAAGCAGGACGTACTCAGTGGAAGGTGAGTTGGATATTATTTGACTATTTGAATGCATAACTCTTTCTTTAGAGTGTTTAAATGTAACGCATCCTCATTAAAGGGGTAGCTTTCATCATTTACTCTCCTTATGTCATTCCACACCTGTATGATATTTCTTTATTTTGCGGAACCCAAAAAAGGATATTATGAAGAAACAACCTTCATTTATGTTTCACAGAAGAGTATTATACAGGTTTTGAATGACACGAGGGTAAATACATGATCATAGAACCCTTATCTTTGAGTAAACAGTCGCTTTAAGATCTCATTTAGAACTATTTTAAACCGCTGTTTATATATGCATTCAATGACCCTTGAGTGCCTGTCATGTGATATCTTTCCAATTTATGTTCCTGAAATGCTCACATATTCTAATTAATAGAAAGTTAAATACTGTTTGGGACTATTGGCTTTTGGCTTGATCACAAGCAAATTACACTGTTCATTTAATATAATTCATGTTTTTCCTAGACTGCCCTGTCCGCACAATACTGCCGCACTCCTGGCATCGTACACTGTTCAGTGTAAGTATGAGCTCTTCGATGTATCTGAGGTTATTATCCATGTGAGTTCGGCATGTTACCAAATAAGCTACAAAATGAAACAATGTGTGATGGTTACTTGCATATAGGGCTGAGAAAACATTACATGTACTCACCCACATTTTCCAGTTTGATGCAAACTGTAAATAACCGTTAAGATTAAGTTGGAATATTTTCATTTATCTGCACTAATTTCACAGTGCATAGTAGAGAAACATTGACCTAGACAGTTCACAGAAACTGAAATATTTAACATATTTTCACGTGTTCATGTGTCTTTTATTAAGCACGACTCTTTAAAACTAGAATAATATGGTAATAGGCAGTCTGTTACACTATAAATGATTGTAAGATTTATACCAAAATCCAGTATTAAGTTTCCCATGAAACTCTGTGTGCAAACCACCAATATACAGCAGTGCAAACTCAGCACGTCACATTCCATCTGTGCACAATCTCAACACTTAACAAGCACTAGCTTGTAAAACAGGAATACATGCAAGCAAGAAACCTCTCTGAAGTTCAGCAGGAGCTAACGCCACCCGGCACATCATATCAGACCTAACAGCAGTGACATGCTTTATACAGGCATGTGTGTGTGCTGACGGTGGCATATCCCGGGAACCTCGGGGGCCCGCTCGCCAGATTGACCTCAGTAATAATGACTCTTGACAGATTGGCGTAGTGAGCACATTTGCTTCGGTCTCTACGGGGCCTTTAACATGCAGTTTAGGCACTATATAGGTCAGAGGGCATTCTGCTGAGCCTGGAACAGCACTATCTATTGCAATCCGTTTTATGTTTGTTTTAATGTTAGCTTCTTGACAGGCTATTATAGCAGCAAAACCGATGCTGCTTTTATTGTCTTTGTTGTCAGTGGAACTGGTTTAGGTTTGCAGATGTGAAAGCATTACTAATCTTTCATGTATTTTACGAGATAACAGATCATGTAACGGGTGTTTCATAATGCTAAACCCTTGAATAGCTTGGAGTGTAATGCTAAACCTTTGAAAAGCTTTCTTATTAAAATGGGGATGAGTGCAATGCTTGGTTTATGGGAATGTAAACTGAATTTAAATCAGTAGGCCTACAATCCTAGATTAATGCCCAACATGTTTGAACTAACAACATTTTGCCCCTGGTCAATGACAAATAAGAATATGCAGGACAGTGATGTAATCCTTGTGATCGTGTTGTTGAAAATGGTATAAATGTTTTTTACAACCAAGATTTTGATTTAATATATTTTTTAATTGGCAAGCCAATGTTATATATAATAATTATGATACAAATTGTGATAAAATAATAGGCAAATAATGGTAGTTTTCCTACCCGAAAGTACATATTTTATTCATTGAACACATTTTCTGTGAAGTTTGCTTCTATATTTAACAAGTAGAAACGTATAAAAATTATATAAATATATTATATCAAATAAAGTGAAATTTAAACTAGATCTAGACCGATATATCGGGCCGATATTTGTAATTTTTTTAAATATCGGCAGCGGCCAATATCCGTGTTTAGTAGCGGCAATTTAAAGTTGGGCACTTCCACGGGCAGCCCGTGTAATTGGTGCGGTGGAACGTGCTGCTGCTGCATGTGTGAGAACTTTTGGAAGAATCAACAACAGTCCTGGGAGATAAAGACGAGGCTTAAATTCTGATAAGTCCTATGGCCATACATTTACTATATATAGTACTAGTAAACTATGAAGTGTTGCTTCGCTTAGTGAACGAAAAAACAAATGCATAGAACCGTCGGTAACTGGCATACAGCTAGTTGAAGGTTAGCTTACTTGCAGTTAACTTTAAGGACTGTAGTGGAAAACTATCAGCAGCTTGCTTGATAACATATTAGCCCCAATGTGACAAGTTCTGTTTTATTTTGCCTGTATCGGAGTCGAAGACTCCGCCCCGCTCACATGTCTTAAGTTAATGTATACAGCTGAGAAAGAAACAGGATGTGTGTCATTATCTGGTCTGTGCATTTAGTCTTAGAGGCAGCAGCCTATAATACCTTCTTCTGTCTGCTGATCATCTGTATTTAACTTATGCAGTAAGCGTTATTGTGTCGTTTTACACTTGGTATTTACTTTTCTAAACCTGAATACTACTGTTACTTTATTTATAATTTCAGGTTGTTGGCTGTTCATCTATGCTAATTTGTGTTCTTGTTTTATTACTGACTTTAGTAGTTCAGCTAGTAGTTTACACAACTTTTTTTCCTTATCCGAATAATGATCCTTGATTCAAAATCCGTAGCATGATCCGAACTGTGAGTTTTGTGATCCGTTGCACCACTAGTTTTGGATATTTAACACTTTTTTCAATTAGAGAGAAATTGTTTTAATGTGTATCAAATATTGGAATCATAGACTGAATTGAAGATGATCGTGCAACTAAAATGCTAACCATGAATGTTAGTTTTGTTTAGTATTTGCTGAACAAAAATCAAATTAGAAATGTTGTGCTGCCACTTATTATTAGTGTGACATTTAGCATGCAAATGAATGGGAAAACTATATATCGGCCCTTAAAAGTTAGCACATATCGGCCATCGGCTGACCCTGACCTCTAAACATCGGCATCGGTTATAGAAAACCCATATCGGTCGATCTCAAATTTAAACACTCGGGCCCGGTTTTATAGACAAGGCTTAGCTTAAGCCAGGACTTTGCCTTAGTTTAATAGATATTTAAGTCGCTTTTATTAAAATGCCTTAGATAAATATATTACTGGTGTGCATATTGAGACAAAACAATGCCCTGACAAATCTTAAAATATGTAATTGCCAATTTTCTTTCCGTTTAGGACTAGTCTTAAGCCTTGTGTGTGAAACCAGGCATCAAAGTATTATGTGTACTACTTTCAGGGTTCTAAATTAACACCCGCCAACCCGCCAAATGCGGGTAAAAATTCATTTTGGCGGGTGTTAATAAAAACTTACTAGCCAGTTTGGCCGGTGATGCATGAGGCATTACATGCATGATACATAAGGCTCTGTTCTCGGTCATTTATCCTATGCATTTATCCACCTGACAGTACTTCCTACATTTCCCAATAACACTGTTTCGTAATGCTACGTGGTGACGTTTCATACGCCCATTGGCTGCGCACAGTTTGTAGTGAAACCAGCGCGAGAAACCATGGAAACGAACGGAGCCAGAGCAGGGAGCAGACTGAAATAAGACGGAGTTTAGCTAGATAGCTAGCTAGCAAAGTAAAGTATAAAGTTAAGATTAGCTAAACTAAATGAGGCGGTGGTTGGGACAGACTTCTGGGGGCGAGAAGAGGAACGAGGCAGGGGATGAGGATATCAACAGAGAAACGAAGAAAAGAAAATTTAATGCCAAATGGCTGACGGGTCGTGAATGGCTTGTGTTTGATCACGAAAATGTCGTCATGTTTTGTCAGGATTGCCGCATGTACGCGAAAGAAAAAAACAAAACGAACAATTTCGTGGTAGGAACTACTAATTTTAAAGTCGAGGCAGTAAAGGACCATGAGAGTGCCCGAAGTCATCAGGAGAGCCTAAGGATTAAAACTGCAGATATATATAAAGACAGATAGAAAGATAGATACTGTAGATAGATATAAACACAGATATAAAGACAGATATAAAGACAGATAGAAAGATAGATAGAAAGATATAAAGATAGATACTGTAGATAGATATAAAGACAGATAGAAAGATAGATACTGTAGATAGATAGAAAGATAGATACTGTAGATAAATCCCAAACTTGAAATGTATGCACTTTCTGTGTATATTATGTTGTATGTATTGTACTTTATATGTATTTTTCATGCCAAAATTGTTAATAAAATGATCAAATGCATTCAGTGTTACTCATATTTTCACCCGAAAAAAATTGGCTAGTGGAAATTCTGATTGGCTGGTAACTTTAGAAAGTTACCAGCCACATTGGCTGGTGATCAAAAAAGTTAATTTAGAACCCTGACTACTTTACTTTATATTATAGAAATAGGTTTAATGTCACTACTACCTCATCCACTGTTTATACTTTTTTCAAAGCATAATATTGTGTGTGGGCCACACAAGTGATGGATTAAGATATTACCACAACAGTGTGAATGTAGCTTGTTTATTGTTACATGATCATATCTCTTTATAAACAGTATATGGTTGTGTAACCCACATGTTGTCAACACATCAGTTATTCATAACAATGTGGTTTTGTCTTGTGATTCAGCTGAGGTGGGCGATTACGGTGAAGCAGAGAATTCTCCGGTATACCTTTCGGATTTCTGCTTCATCCCCAACCAGCCCCAGGGTTTCCAAAAAGACGTCACGAAACATCACCAGCAACACAGGTGAGAGTTACAGCTTTGAACATTGACATGTTGTGTACAACACTAATTCATAACCTCTATCTTTCATGTGATCCAACGGTCTTCTTCATTCTGAGTTTCAATTCTGTGTTTGCCTTTCTCTTATTCTCTTATTTTTTTGGACACAGTGGTCTTACACCAGCACAGTCTGAATTCAACTACTTGAACACTGCTCGGACGCTGGACCTCTATGGAGTGGAGCTGCACTATGCAAGGGTGAGTGCAGCTGTTTTACGAGCTGTCACACATACAACCTTCACAGTTAATTTAACAGTTTCTGTACCTGCTGGATGCTTTAAAGCTTTGTGAGAAACTGACCCCAGGGGTCTCTTTCAAACCTGTTAACCAATTTTGTGTGACAATCTGTCTATCACCACGGAAAAAAATCATTTTGACTCATCTGTTGGTTTATATAAAACAAAAATGCTTTAATTTGCAGTGAATGCGCTTATATTGGAAGTCTATAGTACAGCACAAAAATGTAGCACAGCACCACACTGAAGGATCCTGTGTTTTTCCTCTCTCCCTTTGTTTTTGCTTTTAGGATCAAAGCAACACAGAGATTTTCATAGGGTTGATCTCAACTGGCATAGCCATATACAAGAACAGGGTACGAATCAACTACTTTCCATGGTAAGTCAGTGGTAAAGTGTAATGGCTGTGGTTTGGCTCATGAGGTTATATGAGTGTTTTTATGCATGTTAATATTAGCCTTTTTCTTACCAGATTTCCAGTTTAGGCCAGTTCTGTGCTTTAATTTGGAAGTTTTGGGTATTAATGCACATTATTTTGTGTCTAACTACATGTCAGATTCCAGCGAGAAGTCTGTATGTCTGTTCACACTGAGATGCCGCCACACAAAAATAACAGTAGACTGTAACGTATTTGATCTTTGATGTACAATTTTAAACCATATAACATCCTCAGTTTTGTTTTGTAAAATTGATGCAGTGGTCCCAAATGTATTTGCACACTTTAGCTACCCATAAAATTGTAGAAAGAATCTCATTGCATTTACAAAACGTCAAACCAAGTTTATAACAAATATAATTAGAACTGTTCTCATGAATGAAATGGTCAGGCTTTTTAATCAGGTAAAGAAAGCAAAAGGGGCTTAGATCTCCCCCATTTTTGTTGTACTTGCAATATATTGTGACAAGGAAATAGTGACCCCAAATCTTCATCACACAAAGCATTTATAAACACAAGCACACACAGAGAGGGACATACACAGGCTGTTCTTCTGACACACAGGCCAGCTGCTCTAGCTGTAGTCCAAGCCTCTACTGTTTGAAATGGACACACAGATGCTTTCCAAGCAAACTATGTTTAGCCTACAAATATACAGGGGTCATCTGTCACAGACGTCCAATAAGGTCTCGGGGCAAACGTTTGCTCTTATCAATGATTCTCTCTCTTACCCAGTCATGTAAACACAGCAGTAGTGAAATAAAGTAGTGGTATTAATTGTCGTCATGTTGCTTGCAATGGTTGACGTTCAGGATGGATGTTCTCTACAGACATATGAATTAGAGCTCAACCAGCTTGACTCATGGACCATCTGTTTGTGTGCTGTTGCACTTCAGCGTGTGACAGAATGTGTCATAAGTGGGTGACACTGTGCCGGCATGTGTTTGTGTGGACACCGGAGCGTGTTTTTGTGTGCGTGTTCTGTAGAATCTATTTAGCTTCACTGTGAGTCATGTTTTAATAGGAGGGAAGCTAGCAGACACACTCTGGGCTTAAAATGGGTCAGGAAACTTTAACAGCGTAAAATTTTTGTTTGTCACTGCCCTCGAATATGCGTTTTGGTTTTGCAGACCACATCATATTTTTATTCATTTTTCCTCTGTTTTAGGTTGAAGATTGTGAAAATATCTTTTAAATGCAAACAGTTCTTCATCCAGCTGAGAAAAGAGGTGGTGAGTGATACCGTTTTTCCCCTTTCATTTATTGTTCCTTTCAATCTTGATCCAGAAATATATACTGCTAAAACAATAAAAAAATATAGGGAAGGACTTGATCATCAGTTTTATATATGATCATATTTATCATTCATGTCATAGGATTGTGGGCAGGGGTTAAATTGGGCCGGGGCCATCCGGCTCCACGCATGTGTGAGAACACTCTTATGGTGTTATGGAGCGGCACTCCTTTGTGCCCCTGTATAAATCTCAAATTTTAGTAACAATTTACCTTTTTTGTCAGTGTATACACTTACAGTACTTTGATAATAGTGGAAAAACTTCATTTTCTCTTTATTTGGAGTGACATTTTGTTTGGTGTTCTCTTATCAAAAGGCCCCTCGGAGTGAGAGATATTCTGTTTGGAACGCACCGCGATTGTGTTTCCTTTGTGTTGCAGTGCCCAGCCTATTTGCGAGTTGAAGACATGACACGCAACAACGCTGGTTTTAACGTGTCAATTCATAATGAACTGTTTGTGAAGAAAGGCTCTACTTTCAAATGATGTTTTTTAAATTACATTCAAGCATTTAAAGCTTTCCGGTGGCTCAGTGGTTAGAGCATGGCGCTAGCAACGCCATGGTAACAGGTTTGATACCAGGGGATTGCACATAGTCAGAAACAAAATGTATAGTACAATGCAATGTAAGTCGCTTTGGATAAAAGCGTCTGCCAAATGCATAAATGAAAATGAAAAGCGGTTTGTTCATGGCAGAAGCGATGCATACGTTCATGGGTCAACTCAATCATTGTGAATGGCTTTGTCTCTGTCAACTCCCTTGCTCGTGAGATCGCGAATCAGTTTATTTGTGTACATGGGTCCGGGCAGTGGTAAGGACCCTCTGCTCATTTCTCATTGGGACACCGTTCACTTATTTTCCTGTGATGTGACTGCTTATGCTCATACAGAATAGTACTGGAAACACACAGGTCATACATACAATTCTGTGCCAGGTAGAATTTTTTATTCCAATTACAATTTTTTCATGAAATATTGCAGCGTTTATTGTAAATAGCTTAACAATGTAGCTAATTTTCTTTTTAAAGTTCATGTGCCCAAAAAAACTGAAAATGCACTTCCACCCAATAGTGACTATCCATCTCAAATGACGTAAGTTAGACAGCTTGGGCAGAGCATCCATTAACTCCTCCACTTCTAACGTCAGTCTGCTCCCCAGTTCCATTTCATTTTCAAAATGCAACGGCTGTTTTTATACATCCAATCAAAACTGAAAAAACACTATTATTTTGACATTTGAAATTCCGTTCCATGTCGGAATACGGAAGTCAAAATGATTGCAACTTCCGCTTCCCAGGGACTTGTAAGAACACTCACATTTAAAATGTGAAACAGCAGTATGTGAGGTTTAAAAAAGTTTGTATGGGTGTGAAGAGGTCTTGAGAAATAGAAAAAATGCCTATAAAATAACTAAAATGTATTGTTTTATGGTCTGCAATACAATCTCATGGCAATTCGTAACTATTTTATTTTCATTTCATACTTTGTTTAGTTTCATACTCGTACTATGTAGCATGATTTGCTTTCATGTCATGGATGGTTTGGAGAGGGTCTTCAGCAGTAGCGAACCCTCAGGACCCTCTAGGCCCTCTGTCATGACCTAAACTATCGTAAAAAATTATATTTAAAAACTTTAAAAAGTCGACCGATTTTCCCTATTAGATTTGACTTCCTGGATCGATGCAGACTCCATCCACGTGAGATTTCCAAGTCTCACGAGAGTAATTCAAAATCACGGAGCAGTCGCAGTTCTGCAATGTCATACGCTGTCTACGCTGCCTGCAAGACGTCAAACACATGCTTACACAGGGTTAGGGTTAGGCGCCTTCTGTTAGCAGACCGCTGGCTGACAGTACAGTAAATCCATGGGAGAGAGTAATTTTGAGTGACAGTAAAACTAACCAATCATATCATCTTTCTAAATGGCCCCCTTTTTTTTTGCTAACTTTCCGCCAACTGCAGGGTTGTTCACCAGCAATCTCGTAAAGCGGAAGAAGCAGCCGAAGCAGGTTTGCCAACCGCCAAACCTAAAAAAAAGAAGAAATGTGGAAAACTTAATTCAAAACGCAAAACTGTGGCTGTGGATGAACTTTATCAAGTCTCTGAAAAAAAGAGAAAAGCTGATAAACATTGTTCAAAACAATAGGAGGAAGCTTTGTTATCAAGTAATTTGATCATCAAATTGTAAGTTATTTATGATTTATTAGGCCGCCATGCCTCAATACATTCTGGTTGCTGATGTGAGCTTAATTTGAGACGAATGATTTTGTCTTAAATGTAACATATTGTGCATATTTGCTGTTATTCTGCATGGCAGTGACATTTTATCAGATAAATGGTCAATTTACTATGGTCAGTTCCGTACGTTTAGTTCACTCTAACGTTACCAGTTTAATATTAAGATTTATTATAATCATAGTTTATTCGCTGGTGAATCTCTGTTTACTGTCTGTTAGCATTGGTTTTCTTTGCTGAGAGCGCATCATGAGGTATAGCTTTTTAAACTGGTATTGTGTATGTTAGTCTGTGTTGTTTTATGATCAGACTGGGAGGCAGTGTCAGTCATGTGTGTGTGTGTGTGCGCGCGCGCAACCAGGTCCATTACTACATTGAAGAGCACATACTTGCGGCACGCAGATCATAATGCTTATGTGTATTAACTTAAGGATTTGTTTTTGTATTGTGTGTTATTTTGGTGATAACTGTCTTGCTGTGCTTTTGGCTTCTTGCGTTTCAAGTCTGGATTAGCAATGTAATTGTATCATGTGATAAATGTGATGGTATAATGATGTATGCGCACTTCTATAGGAAAGCACAGCACAGTAAGATAAAACAATGATAAGTGTGTGGGTTGGGGGGACAATGCTCAAACGTCACGATTCCTTACTGGTCTTCAGTATTGCTTCAGTATAGACATCAGTTATGAATTTTAATATAGAGCATTATTAAATGTATTTTGTTCTTTTAGAACAATTCAATAGACTCTTTTAAAGTGACAACATTCACAATCGTGGACTGCCAATAACTTCCAGTACACATTCACAAACAATAAAGTGTCTGGAAATTATTTCTGATAACAGGTAAAAGAAAATGAGAAGAACCGTTACTTGGCTAAACTTGTCTCTCCAATATTTGAGACTAATTTAGACCACGACACCAAGCGCAACCGCTGTATGCTACCAAACCACAGGACCCATTAAACAAATTGTTTATTTAATAAAATGAACAGACAACAAAATACAACGAATGTATTTAATACAATTCTTTTTCAATAATATAATCATATTAACATAAATCAAATCAAACATTAATAGTTATATTATTAGACACTGGCCAAACACAGACGGGAAGTTATCTGCAGTCCTGACACGCGCGTCTGAAAAACCGTTTTATAATGTATTTATAAATTACAAAATCACCATAGACTATTGTAAAAGTAAATGGGTACATTTTCATAAACAAAATACTTTGTGTGTTTATGATGTGTGACAAGGTTTGTGTGCATGTGATGTTTTTTATTTATATTTGTTAATTTGTTTATCCCAAGCTGATTATGATTTAAGTTCAAAGACTTCAACATACATCATTATTTCCAGTAACTTCACTGCACTGCAGGGTGCTTTACATTCTATTAATAAACCATCTACATTAAATGAAAGAGTATACTGGCTCCCGTGGCTCCAGTGATGTTTGTTTATTTGAAAGCGTTGTGTAATTACTACCCTGCTGTCAGTGGAGGTGCAATGAGAGAGACTCTTTAAAGCGTATTGATTATGAAGAGCACATATTGCACTTTGCTTGTGGGGGAGCGGGACACGACCTGACGTTGGAATCGAGCCATTTGCAGAGAATCCTGCATGCCTGAGCCGGGTCTCCACAGCATCGGGCCCCTCAAGTCACCCTGGTGATGTGAATAATGCACAGGGACCTTTCAGATGCAGTTGTACTAAAAGCAGGACTCAGTGATGTCATGATCTATAATTGATGCCCAGATGGCAAAGCTTGGCTTAGCGGGTCCAATTACCTTGGACCTGGGTGGCAGCCTCACCAATTCACCAAAAACAGAGCGGGAAGTACATTCCGGAGTCCCCGGTGACCAATGGAGCTTTGCAGATTGGAGTGTCAGTCCTAATAGGACTCTCCAGAGCACAGCCTTCTGGGTATTTTGGCAAGGTTTCAAATGAAGCCCCATGTTTTCATGGCAAAACAAGACGGCTGTAGAAAGCAAGAGCTAGAGGGTTTTACCATGCGAACACCATCGGGCAGCTAAAACGCAGCATGCTGTCCTTACACTGCGTAAAGCTACACTCCTACAAATAACAAAACTAATATACAGACAAATCTAGATAAACTAGTTGACTATCCTAACCCATCCCTAATTTTAACAGGTACGATGAACTATATAATAGGTAAACTAAATCATTTTCACAAACCTTGATTTAAACTTTGTAAACTATAAACCTGTATTCTCTCGGTCTCGAAATGCCTTAGGTTAGCATTGACATTGCTATATTTTAACCATGGCTTTTTCTTAATACAGAATGACACGAGAGATACTATGCTGGGGTTTAACATGACGAGCTACAGAGCCTGTAAGAACCTCTGGAAGGCCTGCGTTGAACATCATACCTTTTTTCGGCTCGACCATCCTGTTCCCCCGCAGAAGAACTTCTTCTCCCACTACTTCAGTTTAGGCTCCAAATTCCGTTACTGGTAAGCATCTGTGTTATGGTTTTCATTCGATGATAAATACTAATATTATCATCTCCCAAGTACATAGAACAGTAGAAGCATTGTATAAAACCTGTGAACGTCACAGAGACCATTTCACTCGATGTTACAAGCTTTGGAAAAGTCACAATGAAGGTTGTTTAATTGAAGAAAACTGTTTGAATTTTAACAAACATTGTTTATCTCACAGCGGGAGGACTGAAGCACAATCTGTTCAGTACGGCAAAGAAAAGGGAGTTAAAGACAGAGTGTTTGCAAGGTGAGCTTGTAAAGCAACTGTCAACACTATCCGTGCATCCATTTAACATTTTTATTGCAAGCTAATCATAATTATGAGATAAAGTATCTGTAAAGAGACCGATATTACAAGTTTGTTTCATTCGAAATAGCTAGAATTGAAATGTAATGCATCATTTCTTTTACTTTTTGAAAGTATAACTATAACAGAACAAGAACAGCCATCTGTTAAATTGTACTCCAATGTAATTGTTCATGATAGTAATTATTGACATTTATTGACGGTAAATTCAGTGCTGTCTGACTTTTTAAACTGGATACTGACAGAAATATGATGACATGCCTTGCTGTAAGGAAAAGAAAAACCCAGAGGTTGCTTGTCAAAATGTAACCTGAACGCCAGCAGTAAAACATTTAAAATGTAAACAGAACATTGTGAAACAGAAAGGTCAAATTATACACTCAGATTTCTAGGAACTGTGCATGGTTAAGGAAGATATTTTCAACCATTTCACAGAAACGTAGACTGATCTGTTAGATAATGCCCCCACCAGTCATGCTTCTGAAATTGAAATTCAGTGAACCAGATGGAGATGTCTCTGTCAAGATTTTTTATTTTCATCTAGGTCTCCCAGCAAGCCTCTGGGCAGGACGTTGATGGGTCTGACAGACTGGGAAGCAGTGAGCAGGACCTCACTGTCTGAAGAAAGGCTGGAGACTCGCAGTCTGCCCACCCGCTCACCCCCTGGGACGCCCAACCAGTGAGTGCCTTTCTGTTTTAGTGCAACACTCGATCGAATGATCTAAGACTTTGCTGGGTGTTAGACTATTGGGAAAATGAGGTGTTAAGCTGTATATGCGGGTGCTTCTCACAATAGTATGATATAGTTACATTTCATGCTAAACAGCTCTTTTTTCTTTTGAATAGCAGTCATCCTCAATAGCCGGACAGCGGTTAGGGTTAGCAATGAACAAAATGCAGCAAATATTAAAGCATTTGTATCCGTCAGTCTGTTTACTGTTTGCTATATGTCTCCAACCTTTCAAACAGATTTGTGATATGTTATTAACCATAACGTTTTTATCTACATTTAGCATTAGCATTATTGGTCAGCTTGTAAACATTTGTGATCCTGGGGAAACCCAGGCTAACATCTCATAAACTAATTGATTATTAGACAACAAGCATCAACGATTCATTTCAAGCATTGATTTCACTTAGATTTTGGTATTATACAGTCAATATTAAAGATACAATTAAGTAGGATGATTTCATGAAGGACTTTTGCTGGGTTTTCACAAGCAGGGTCACATTTTGTAATGAACAACGTTTTAATTGGGAAATTATTTAAAGATTGAATTAGTTCTGGAATGAATGGCATGGAAAGGCCAATTTAGTAAGTAACTTTGTTTCTGTTTATGATGAACATTTTAATTGTTACATTACATCACATTTGCTGTTTGCATGTTGTCAGTAGTGTTTTTATTTACAAATATTAATTATCAGACTTCTATTAAGAGGGCATTCCCCTATAACCACAAAGCCTATACAAACATATATCAAAATACAAAATTAATGGCCTGATAAAAGATCATATCTTTTATACAGTATATCCAACTGGGCTAAATTGATTCAATATTAATTTATTAAAAAACAATATAGTGTACGGACCTCCGTTTGGAAGAAAATATATAGACCGGACAACCTTTTTCAAAGGTTTTCTGAGATTTACATGTGCATTTAGGGAAAGGTTAAATTTATATGTAGCTATCTGCGAGAAGTTAATGTTACATAACCATGAATGTTACTGTATAATATTTTCTTTGGTTTAATAGGTGACAACACCACACTTGCGGTATTTATAAATCAAACATAATGACTGCAGCAACTATATTTGCTCTGTCAACAGTAGAAACTGCTTATTTGTACAAGAGTGTCCCCGGCTCCGGCCTTCCTCCATGGGTCACCTGGTGGATCATGTCATCCATGCCTCACCCAGCCTCCCTGTGTTTTCCAATCACAAATCGGCCTTGTCTACGCAAGCCAACAGTATCAGTCTGGAGTCTACGCCGTAAGTACTTTCTCTTCCTTATAGAACTGGCTTATTTTATGTTTAATGTAATAGAGGCTAGTCATTGACGTCTTCTGGTAGCATAATGGTCATATGATGGTTCTTGATGATTTAGGGAGGAATATAAATGATTGATAAACCCAATCAGGGAGCAAATGTGGGCAGCCATGCCTTTGTTTTTAAAAAGCTAAAACCAAAATTTTGTTGACAGGCGCACCTGTAGCAAATGTTGTTTTAAAATAAATATGCACTTGTGTTAACACGGCCAAAGTAGTCGCACTGAAATCTGAGTTTTGTGTTGGCAAGCAGGGCTTTGTTTTGTGTAATGCTTAACCCTTAATTAGTAAACAAACATTTAGAAAGTTACTGTTTATTGAAACATTATGTAATATTGTTCATGAAAGTTTACACATCATTCTTGTGTTTATAAATTATGCATTTATGAGTTTCACTATTTTAAGCAATGATAGTGACATTTTAAAGGGATAGTTTACCCAGAAATACACATTCTGTTATAATTTACTCACCCTCAATTTGTTCCAAATCTGTATAAATGTCTTTGTTCTGATGCACACAAAGAAATATATTAAGAAGAATGCTTGTAACCAAACAGTTCTCACAATGGTAGTCAAAAGTGCCCAAGAATAATTTTCTTCCATTCTTCAAAATATCTTCTTTTGTGTTCAACAGAACCAATAACTCTTTTAGCAAATTTTCCTACTATGGTAGTCAAGAACTGTTTGGTTACAAGCATTCTTCCAAATATCTTTCTCTCTGTTCATCAGAACAAATATATATATTCAGATTTCAGAACTCGAGAACTGTCCCCTTAAGCTTAGAGTTTTCAATATTCCTAAAAGCAGCTTCTACCCGTGTGAAATGTGTTTGTGCAGGACAATGCCACTGAATTGTTTTAACAGAAGTTTGGGTTACCCTTTCAAAGTGCATTATAATGCATTTCAAGTCTTTATTATTTATTCATTTTAACCGCAGAGCAACTCTTAACGTTAAATCATTTCGGTTATTGTAAAACACTATTTCCAGAAGCCACATCATTTAGTGTAAGAAAAGCACCTCAAATGTTAAAAGTGGTTCTGCTGCACAATACCATACTTTTATTGTCTATTTGTTTTGCCTGGCCCTCCAATCACCACCCTCCATCTAAACCCTTAACCGGCCCCAAATGGAAACTAATCGCACACTGCGCTGCTGTAAAACATGTTTACCGCTTTGAGCGGTGGGCACAATGCTTGGGTTTAATGGGTCTGTGGTAAATATGTCAAGGCTTTTGTGTAGCTCTTGAATAGATCTTCAGTATACTTCAGCGTAGTAACATTACTAGTGGTAGATATTTGCATGGCATGTGGTTATTTCTGCTTTGTTCACTCAGCTTGTTCAAAGGAAAGGTATTACGAGTTCTTTTGTATCAGTCTTTAAGGTTTTGCAGAAACAGCCTGTTTACAGTCAACACATTAGCCCATCTGATAACATTTTGTGTCACAAAACAATTGTCAGTGGTTGTTAGTTTATGTGTCATATAAATGTTTTTCATAGTCATTCATATCCCCTACAAAGTCACCAAATTGTTAAAGATAATTTATCTTTTTTTAAGTATTTTTTGATCACCGTATAAGAATACACACACCCAAGGGAAATTCCAATGCATCAGAGTTCAGTTTTATTTTTAGTGTGCGTGCCATGGTTTCTTTGTTAGTCTATTTTTATGTCATTAGAAAATAGAACACAAAACATTTCTATCTCACAGAAATTACTATATTTCTTCTTTCCTAAAGATTTGACTAAAATACACACACACACACACACACACACACACACACACACGTACGTTCCTGCTTGTTCATCTCCGTCACATACATTCAAATGATGACACAACCACCTGCTGCAGAATTCTTCTTTAGCACTCGTAAACACAACACATGCAATACTTCAATACTTTCCATTGGTTAGATATTTGCAAAACTCCGTGACAAACATATACAGCGACTAATAATAATGATTTATGACAAAACATAAAAATCATGAAATATGGAGATTCAAGGTTTCAGAAGGACAGCAGTGATATGTTAATCTATTTAGTGAGAGCCACAGCTTTCTGTAGCAGTGTAGATAAACAGATTGGTAAATTGCTTTAGGTGACCTTTGACCTCTTGAAGAATTGTTCAATTTGGGCCACTTAATGACACCATGATTGGGTAAGAACACAACTAGAGACAGACACAGGACTAAACAGGGTCAGTTTGAGCATGTACACACCATATACTGTATATAAACTACACATCAGGTTTGGTGTCGGTGTGCTTTGGAAGCAGAACCTCAGTGTGAAAGTTAAAATACACTGTGTTGCATTATTGAATGCTTCACTGAATTGTTGAATACTGCATGCATTTAGACCAAATGAAATGCATTTTACTGAAATGTAAAATGTATATGATAATGCTATGTAAGTCGCTTTGGATAAAGCGTCTGCCAAATGCCTACATGTAAATGCCCTGAACTAGTTTGAAATCTATTATAGATCATGGATTCCAAGAATGCTACTGCAAAATGTTTATTGCATCTAAAACGCTGTAAAATGGGATTTATTTAAGGATTAACATACCCTGAATTAAATTTTCATAAGGATTACTTTTATAAATGTTGTAATCATATGGATTACTTGTCCTTTTGGAGCTTACCGCCAGGGTTAGGCTTTCATTTTCTGGAAGTTCTCATTTTATTTTGCATAACTTGAAAGTATATCTAAGTATATATAAGTATATATATAAATTTTGGTTTTTATGGGGGTGTGGGGGTTCCACTTTAGGAACCACGACTAACTCTCCAAGTCTTTTTCACCCCTTAGGTCTCCAGAAGGTGTTGAAAGCCCGCCACCCGCCCTCCCTCCCAAACAGTCCCGGAAGAACCTGAGCCAACTTATACTGTCCCACTCACAACAGGACTTAGATAACCACATCAACGAAATGTATGATGTCCCCATAGCTACAGACAAGACTACGGTAGGATTACAGTACATCCACTGACCCGATCTGACTCAGTCCAGTCTGACTATGTGGCAATTTATTGTTCCTCTTTCTAATTCCGTTGGTGCTCCTTCTGATATTCTTGCTTTTCCTGCCTTGTTTTTCTAATGTGATTGTGCTTTCATTGAACGTTATATGAGATTATTAAAAATGTTTTATCAATTTGTTGTTGCATGTTTAGCCCAATGGGGTCGTTCCTCATGACAATCTTGTCCTGATCAAGATGAAACCAGATGAGAATGGAAGATTTGGGTTTAATGTGAAGGTAAAATGTTCAGTGTCATATATTTTGACTTGACAATTTCGTTGCTTCATTGTAATAACCTGTGTTCTATCTCTCTTACTGTCAGGGTGGCTCTGATCAAAAGATGCCCATTATTGTGTCTCGGGTAGCACCTGGAACATCGGTATGTTTACGTAGCTGTACATTTTTGTAAAAACTGCAGCATAAACCCTTTTATAGAGCGACTGGGATTGAAGTAGGAAAAGAGACTCACTAAAGAGTGACCCCTGTAGGATTTACAGCGAACTGCTTAACATGCCTCTGACAAACTTTAGTACATTAAAGGAAAGGAAGTTCCTGTATATTTGAGTGGATTTGAGCCTTCAAATGATATGATATCTGCATACATTTTCTGTCTGTGTCTCTCCATAGGCTGATTTGTGTGTGCCTCGTCTAAATGAGGGCGATCAGATCGTTCTGATCAACGGTAGAGATATTTCAGAGCACACGCATGATCAGGTGGTCATGTTTATTAAGGCCAGCTGTGAGAGCCACTTGGGGGAACTCATGCTGTTGGTGCGGCCCAATGGTGAGCACTTGCCTTGTGTTCTGATCTTTGATACACTAGTCTTTGACTTCCTCGTTCTCATGTATACACATTATATGCTCAGATTGTGTAACATTAATAGTATTTTTTTGTAGCGATCTATGATGTTGTCGAGGAGAAATTGGAGTCTGAGCCTGATTTTCAGTACATCCCAGAGAAATCTCCCACAGATGCCTCTCAGTTGGACCAGGATGCTTGGAAGGAGTCTATGCTGCAGCTGAAAGAGGATCTTAACAGTGGTACTATACTGGCCCATTTTGATGTGAGTTATTATGGATTCACAAACACTTGGATTTGCTTTTTGAATGCTAAAGCAGAATTTGTTTTCTCTCTGTTTTGTGTGTTTTCAAATTCATTGCACACTATTTTAGAGCACCTGAACCGAAGAAAAAAAGTAGAATAAGAAAATTATGATTTTTAAACGCCCTTTTAATTGTGTGGGTTGTACTTTTGATGGTTTGGTTACAATTCTTGATATTGTGGAGATGCAAACCTGTATAATTATAGTTTGGGTTATTGCTTATCTAAACATCTCTCTTGCAACATTCTGTGACATTCATCATATCCAGGGTCATTCAGGATGTGGTCACATCAACAAGAGCTCTATTACTTCCTGTCTTTGATCAGGCAGACTTTATGTTTTCCTGTTAGTGTTTGGGTGTAACACTATTCAGTAGAGTAGAATATGTCTTTTTAAAGTGTTGCATGTACTATCTAGAAATACTTAGACTGTCTGAGTATGAATCCCGACTTGAGGTCCATTTGTACGTATGACATTTCTGTTTTTATACAAACAAAAGAAACACAATGCTTTGTTGTTGTGCATGCCACTAACAAAGCCAAGGTCTTGTTTCTTTGTTTACCATGGAATGTGTATTCTGATAAAATGCATAGCTTTCATTCATTAATTCTTTATTTAACCAGGTAAAAAGATCTCTTTGATATTAGAATATATTTTACAAAAGTGACCTGGCCAAGGTGGCAGCTAATTTAACAAATGTACAATTTTCAGCAAAACACAAGTTTTAATGCCTCTTTGGATAAAACATACCGAATGAATGCTGTCCATTATTGAGTTTTAATAAATTGGAATTTTGACTGATTTGTTTGTATTTTGCATTTAAAAGCAACTGTACCGGAAAAGGCCCGGAATGACAATGTCCTGTGCCAAATTACCTCAGAATATTTCCAAAAACCGCTACAGAGACATCTCACCCTGTGAGTATCACTGCCTGACATTCCTTGGTATTAACAACGGGTGGAGGCGGTTTAAACTAAATTAGTTTTTGTTGTTCTTTCTTCAGATGATGCAACCCGAGTCATCCTGAATGGCACAGATGACTATATCAATGCAAATTACATCAACGTGAGTAGCTCATAATGACTTCATTATCTTGCACACAAACTCAAACTGTGATGTATTGCCTCACTATGTTGTTCTGCCATTGAAACATTTGCAGATGGAAATCCCTGCCTCCAGTCTCATAAACCGCTACATAGCCTGTCAGGGGCCGCTGCCCAACACGTGCCCTGATTTCTGGCAGATGACGTGGGAGCAGGGATCGTCGATGGTGGTCATGCTCACCACTCAAGTCGAGCGAGGACGTGTACGTGCAACTCTTTGATCTGTGATGTTATTACTTGTTTAGGGCTTTTACGCTGTTTAACGTTTCGGTATAACATTCGTTTCTAATGTAGGTGAAGTGCCATCAGTACTGGCCAAACCCCTCAGGTAGTGCTACATACGGAGACTTTCAGGTTTCCTGCAAAACAGAGGAGGGAAACTTGGCTTTCTTGGTTAGAGAGATGACTCTTACTCATATTGAAGTAAGTGTATCGCAGATTTCAGGACTTGTTTGTTTACATGATCTGTATGTTGTGTTGCTTCAAAATTATAAATGAATAAATCTAGTTGATACGATTATAAGATTTGTATTATTATTAATATTATTTGTTATCATATAATGTTAACATAACTATTATGTTTTTTATGATTATGTCATTATCAGAAATAAATAATATTAAATTATTAATGGTAATATTTCACATTTTAAATGTGTGTTGTTAGAGTGGGGAGGACAGGGAGTTGACCCAGATCCAATACCTGGCATGGCCAGATCACGGTGTACCAGACGACTCAACCGATTTCCTGGATTTTGTGGCTCTGGTTCGAAGTAAACGAGCTGGAAAGGATGAGCCTGTTGTGGTCCACTGCAGGTAAATGATAAAGCAGTGGTCATTTGATTATGATGTTTGTGAGTCTTTAATTGACAATTCCGTTGCTCACTGTATTCATTAAAAGTAGATGTTTCTTAAGAAATTTAATTCCCCCTCTCTGTCCTCCGTGGCCAGTGCTGGGATAGGCCGGACGGGAGTTCTCATCACCATGGAAACGGCGATGTGTCTGATGGAATGTAGTCAGCCTGTGTATCCGCTGGACATCGTGAAAACCATGAGAGATCAGAGAGCCATGATGATTCAGACACCTGTAAGTCCTAACTATGATCTTATTTCTTATCATATACATGTATGCTTGTATATGTCATAGCCTTCATCAGTTACTATGATAAAAAGTTAATTCTCTCATCATTTATTTACCCTCGTGTCATTTAAAACCTGAATGTGACTCTTTCTTCTGTGGAACACAAAAATATATATTTTGAAAAAAAAAATGTGTCCGTATAATGGAAGTCGATGGGGCCTATTGTTGTTTGGTTACCAATGCCCTCAATAATATCTTATTTGATGTTATGCAGAGGAAATTCGTACAGATTTACTTTGACATAATTAAGGAACGTTCATTTTTGGGTGAACTATCTTTGGAAACGTAGTCAGTAAGCATATTTTTTCCTGGTATCCGTTAGAAGAAGCAAAGCTTTTTTTCAAATTACTGTGATTCTGTGGGCAATATATATGTGGACATTTTTTCCTCTGTCTCTGTGTGAATTATGCTCTCATGCCAGTTTCACATAGTGCCTTTACACTTGACTACTCTCGTGTGACAGGCTGACACATCTTCCATTGAACATGACTTCCCCTCTGTTCTGTTCACACAGGGCCAGTTCAAGTTTGTGTGCGAGGCCATACTGAAGGTTTACGAGGAGAGACCGCTTAAGTCCACGCTGTACGAATCGAACTAATGTGATGCCAGCTTTTCCTAAAAATGATGCTGAAGTTCACCGACGAGACCTTCTCCATGCGATGACATCACAGAGCACTGGAAAAGTTTCTGGAGTCGGGAACACGGGACATAAACAATGCACTGCTGCACTTTAGGCTGGCAAAAAAAGACATTATGCCAAGCTTTAATGAGGAGAAAAAAGGACAAACAATTGAATTTGAGGTGAAATTGGTACTTGTTGGGACTTTGAGTGTTCAGGGTTTTGACAAAAATATATACGTTAACAATGAATATAGTGGAGATTTATGGTGCCATATGTAAGTGTGAAAGGGCAGGCCCGTGAATGAATGAGTTTTTATATGTGGTCACCTCCATTATTTCAGAAACAATACAAACACAAGACAATTCACATCCAGGCCTGTGCTGCAGATGAACAGTTGTTTTTTATTTGGGATATTTATTGTTTTAATCTTAATGTTGAGCCCTGCCCATTGATCAAGACTAACTACTTACAAATCAAAATCTGCGTTTCTTACGACAATGATAATGGATCATGTTTTCAGCGTGCTTTGTTCTCTTTTTTAACAATGAGTCAAATTAACTTTTATTTATTGTGCTAACTCATCACTTAGCTAAAATCAATGCTATCAACAGGTATTTAAAAGCACTTTGTATGTTTTCAAAGTGTTCTGTGGCTGCAGTATATACTGTTGCATTGAATCCAGCCTGACTCTGTCAGAATGCAAAATATTTACATGGCATTGCATATCAGTTTAGTCTCAGATGGTTAAGCAATAGTTCATTTTCTCAGTCTGATTTCTTCAATGGAACAGATATTGTTTAAAATAATCGTGCAGTTATTTTTCCTATAATGTAAGCATACAGAACTTAAAATGACCAAAAACAACTATAAAGGTAGGCCGAATTATTTATTATATTCTATGAAATCTTTTGAAGTTACAAGTTCCATGCGAGGAACAGACTGAAATTTTCTATTATTACTGAAAACGTTTCTCTCTGACTAAAGCTCTCAAATCTCATTTTTATGTCTGCATATTTAAATTCATCAAAAGCTTTACAGTCAGTTTATATATTTGGCAGACGCTTTTATCCAAAGTACTAAACACTTTTTAACCATAATTTGAACACAAAGTGGGTGTTTCCACTGCTAGCATTGCCTGGTTTTCTTCAGGATATGAGAAGCAATAGCATTTGATGGTGTTTGTGCAAGCCAAGTTTGAATATATAAATGAGATCTAAAAGCTTTGGTAAAGAAGACAATTTTAGTTGGTTGTAAATTTCATTCTCTTCCAAGGCTATCCAGTCAGTAGAGTGGGATATTTCCTCACACCCTATGGTAACTTCCTTCTGTAGGCTTGAAACCTGGCACTCAGAACAGCCCCTCCCTCTAACATGCCATTAACAAACTGACTCTCCTTTGTGTATGAGTGTGTGTTGAGTTATTACTGTATGCTTCTCCTCTCTTTGTCTGTCAGTATCTTTTAACAACATACTGTACTATACTGATAATTGTTTATACGCGATAGCCAAATTCTCATTCAGGTTTCACCTAGGCCAGGCTTGTGTTTATTCCTTTGAGCCCTACATTTATGACAGGACTTGTTTAGAAGCAATCAAATCCAACACTGAGTTTAAATATAAAATAGCATTGCCCTCTAATATGTTTGCTGACATAAACATAAAACTTTTGATATTAAATTTGGGACCCATTCACAGGTCATCTCTAGTTGAATGGTGAGTTGAATTAGTCCACGCCTATACTCTTTGTAAGGTACTATATACTTTTGCAGGCAAGTACCTGTCATTTCTTTGTAGTTATACTTGCTGGAGAAACTAGGTTTTAGGACCAAATAATTCCCTTTTATGATCATCATGCAACATAACAGTAAAATAATAGATTTTACCAAGAGATTATATTCAGAAACAAATCATGCAGTTTGGGAGAAACTAAATGTCTCATGCCTTGTGGGATGGACAGCACTTTTACAACATAGACAAGTACAGAGTGGTGTTAACATTTTCTTTGCTGCAAATTAAAGGAAGGTCAAGTTGTTCCACTTGTCCATTTTTATGAAAATATTATAAAGTGTAAATACAATGTTGTATATTAAAAAGAAAAGCTTTAAACTTAAGTGTGTGCTCTCTATTATTATGTAAGCTACTTATAAATTACAAATTGTGTACAGTGATACAACTGCAACCTCTGGTGTGGGAAAATGAGAAGAGGTTTTTGGCTGGAATGAGAGTTTCTGGACCTACGGCACTTTCAATGCTTTGGAGTAACCTGTGGGGGGTGCTGTTGCTAAAACACAGAACAGAGTACCTGTACTGGCTTGACTGTATCATTTGAATTTGAATGAATCATTACAATTAATCCAGTAACTAGTATTTCAAAGTAAAGTAAAAGTGATTCAGGCTTTTTCACCCATATCTTTGTTATCCAGCTAGATTTAAAATGATGACATATTTAGTATGGCAGAATGTGCGACAAAAAATGTATACATTACATAAAAACTGTTGTCTGTGGCATAGCAACGTGAATTGTTTAAGGTTTAGATTTTTCGTAGAGAAATTTTTTGTTTGGTTCTCCGTAAAATGAATAAACAAAGTATTTTTTGTCATTGGTCACACACTGGAATGATCGAATTTCTACAATACACACGACTAGTCAACTAACTTTATTCTATACAGTATATTAATAGCAAACTACGCTACATTTCTTAGAAAGCATTTCCAGAATTTGAGAAAAGTTGTCCATGTTCAACACACACCGGCCCTTTAAATGTAAATCCACTGTTTGGGATTTACATGACGTCATTTCCTGAGGGAAAATCGCCACCCCGCAATCTTGCGGAGCAGTGAGGATATCAGAAACGCTTATCTACAAGAAAAAACACGGCGCTGAAGGCAGACTGCGGCTTACAAGATGGATAATTCAAGGCACAAAGGTGTTTTCTGATAAATGGCGATGCTAAAGGACTCTTTCATAAGCGCAATATCGAGACATCTGCTGTGAGTATCGCTTTTGTCTCTGAACTAGAAGTCAGGATCAACAAGTGGATTCGCGCCGCTCGAGCGTCTCGAGTTCTGAGGTGGACGCTTATTACAACAAAGAACCTAAACCGACAATATTAAAGTTTAATAATCTAAAAAGTGTGCAGCCGTATTGTGAATGCTGGTATTTGTGCCAGTAAGGTGATTCCTTTTGTCTGTAGTTGCGATAGTTAAGCGTTAACGTTATTAGTGCGTAGTTCAGCAAACAGGTGTCAGTGGAGTTCATCTCGAGACTGTTTTTTAACGGAAAATATTTCGCGTCAAATCTGACAGGCAGTTTAAACACTCGGGGTTATGCTCGTACTTTAAACGTATTTTCTCTCTTTGAAGGTCGTTATCGGTGTTCCTGAGCTGCTGTTATAACGATAAAGGAATACCAGCTAAGATATAGCAATAGCGAGATCGTGGCGACTTGTTATTTGAGGAAGACTAGTATTTGTGATACGTGTTCATTAAATTGAAATTTAGTACTCATTTAACGTATACATTTTACGCATTCACACTGTTAGATAACAAATACCTCTGTTTAGAAACCGTAATACCGTTAACAGAGGCGTTCACGGTGTTACATGTTCATATGATTTTACTCCAAATTTCACAGTTAACTTGTTAAAATTCAAAATTTGTGGAACATTTTTATAAGGAAATCTCTACTTACTACGGTATCTCTACAGATGCCACAGATAAACTAAAGTTACTATGTAACTACATTTTCATAAGGGTTGGCCTGAGTCTAACCGATATGTTCTTTGGACTGTCTCTTCCAGGCTGGAATAACACATCTTCCTGATCATGCTCAGCTTTCTGCGCCGGACCCTGGGCCGTCGGTCCATCCGCAAACATGCCGAGAAAACTCGACTCCGGGAAGCCCAACGAGCTACAACACACATCCCTGCTGCTGGAGATGCCAAGTCTGTCATCACTTGCCGAGTGTCTTTGTTAGATGGCACAGATGTCAGTGTTGACTTGCCGGTGAGTTGCTTCAGACTAGTCCTTTTGGAAAGTGTGCATTTTGACTTTATGCAGTTGAACTGCATCGCAATGGTCAATTTTGTATTCCAGAAACAGATGTTACTCCGGGGTTGGTGAGTTAGGTTCTTGACAGCTGCAGTGATAAATTGTGATTTGGTTGTGAAGTGGTTAATAGTGGTTTCACATCAAGTTTCACTTGAATTAAAAGTTGACCTTGATTTGATATAAGTTCAGTTAAATCCAAGGCATGTGCTGTGACACGTCCTTGATCACTGATGATAAAGCAAGTTTTAGTAAATTGCTGTTTGAGTTTGTGTTTGTACACTACACAATCCTGTGAGAAGAATTGAGTGACAGTAGTAAAGTCAAACCAGATGAGGTGTCTCTAGTGATCACCAGAAATGTCATGATTTGGGCCTGTTGACACTCAATCCACACATCGTAAGAGCTTTAGCTTGACCGTTATATAAACATTTGGGACTCGAAAAAAAGTTAATTATTGAAATTTTGTGGCTTTTCATGCTAGGAGGTGGCTTTCTACAATGATATAGTTCAGTCCTCCATTCATAACATTTTTCTTTCCCACACACAGTCCACCTGCACCACTTATTTATTTCAAATAACACACACACCCACAGTTGAGTTTGCTGTGCCAAAACTAGCATTCTAAATAGATTCAAAGAACCTGAACATCCAGGAACTAAGGACCAGGCTCTGCATTAATTTGTCATAAGAATGAAATAATAATGACCTGATTTATTCCAATTCCTTCTCTGCCATGTAAAACGAAATAAAGATTCAGGATAGGACCTCGAGCCCAATTCTAATTAAAAAAAAAAATTAGGAATCTATTGTTCCAGCTAAAACTTCTTAAATGTTTTTCTCAAGATTGATTTACAAAGCATGTGTAGTGAATGATCTTATTCTTAATAGTGAAGATGGTAAGAAAATATTTGAAAACTGAGCTTTCTATAATTTATCTCTAGAACAATATTTTATCTGAAGAACAGTTTCGTGAATCTGGCCCAAGGTGTCCAAGCTAACCAGATGCATTAGCTATAATGGCATCATCCCTCTTGTAGCATGTGATCATTGAACTGTTTGAACAGCGAATTACTTGATCTCTGTTTATGCTGTGGGTGAGGAATTGTAATGATCTCCACCTGAATGTGTGGGCATGTTAGAATTGATGTGCCTGTTGTTGTAACTGATGAGTTCGGTCTCAGCGCTAGTTTGTTTGTTTTCCATTGATGTGTTTTTGGCTTTAAGCCAATCATTAAACAAATTTCGTGTCGTTTTTGGAATTTTCGTGTTTCTTAGTTTATTTCACTCAAGTCTGTGGATCTCTTCACAGATTGTTTGGTTGTTTGCTGTTGCATTTGATTTCCGCTTTTGTTTGTATCAATTTCATCTGGACAGTCCAATACAGCTGTCACTCAGTTGAAAGTTCATGCTCATTATAAATAGTAGAGGTCCAATGTTGAATTTTTTGGAGGATCTTTTGACAGAAATGCAAACGCAATATTCAGATGTGTGTAAAGACCTTATATTAGGAAGTGTTATGTTCCTCTAACCTCAGAATGAGCTATTTCTATCTACATACCGCGTGGGTTCCCATGCATGGAATGTTGTTGCCATTTTACGGTTTTATCCCTAAACAGACCAACTGCTCTACAAAGCGCATTTCGTAAATAAGTTGCAGTGTTTCCCACAGGATTTTCAGAGACTGTGGCGCTGATGACGGGCAAACCATTATTATCATATTCGTGACTTCCTCACGTCGTGTTTGCGCTTGGTCCAGTTTCGGCACTTGAAATGTCTTTCGCTTCTACTCTCTGATCACATTATATTGTATTTTAACACAACTGAATGCTGTTTTCACACATCATCTGTTCTGTTGTCAGACATAAAATGAGTATAAAATAGTGACTAAACAAGACCCAATAACATTTTGTTTAATCCAACCAGCTTTAACTGCTGCTAAAATCCTGATTTATAAACACAGCATCGTCTGACAAAATCATCATACATTTTCATTGAAGAGCGGATACATGAGGTTATTTTGGCTGTATTAGGCTACTTGTTTTTAAGAGTTTTTAAGATAAATTCTCAATGAAGAAATATATAGGGGAAAAAGTATTTTTTTCATCTTAAAAACACAAAATGCTAATATTGTAGGCATTATGCGGAGCATACGCGTGAAATGGGTGTGAAGGTTGAAACTCATATGTCTAGCGCTTTCAGAAATATGAGCGAATACACTGTTGCTGCAATACAGGGTTACAACTACAGAACACCACACCGTAGGGAGGGTGAGAGCTCGCACACAGACTCTCAACAAACACGGAGAGAGGAAGTGTGGGAAACCTTTCGTTAAGTCATTATGAACTCGACCAACCTGTGACTTGTTGAAGTTTACGTGGAAAGGCAAGTACACCGAGGAAACACAGCCACCTTTTAATTTTGTATTTATCATTTTGTAGCACAGGGCAAAATGTTCTAGCATGTTGTATAAAACGTCTGTTTTCATCACAAAGAGGCAAGTGCAGTTCATCACATGTATAGGCAGGTAACATTGACATTAGTTACATACAGATTTATAAATCAGGGACATATTGTTTATAGTTATACTATACAATGGTGGTATTTTTGTCCAGATAAATTATTGTTGTATACTATAGTAATATACAAGGGCACTACACTTTTCTATAGCAAATACCAGTGGCGGCTGGTGAATTTGTTTTGAGGTAGAGCTGTGGCACACTGGCGCAGCAAAAATTTTAGCAAGTAACAAAGTTTAAATTACCTGTTTATTCATTGCAAAATCCTTGATCAGTTAATTTACCAGTCTCAGTTAAATTACAGAATTATCCATGTGTACCCTGGTGGTCTCATGTTTTCTTACTTTCTCGGACAGGTGCTTCATATCCTTCACTCCCGTAGCTGTACATGCTGGATCTGTCCCAGTTGCTTTATACAACACGCACAGAAAACAAAATAAGGCATTAGCAGAAACGCAACCACATAGCCAGGCATTTTGGTGTACCAACGGGAGAGAAGCTTTGCGTGTACTTCCCTTTTTCGCTTGTCTGCTGTCTGATTAAGAGGTCAGGCTGATCTGGACCCAGCTCCTTTTCCTCCTGGTTTTCTGCCAAAGTTCTCTTCTCAAATGTACATTGGAGTAGAAAGATACAGAAAGATAGCCCGTTTCAGATTAGATTTGTGGACACTGATTGGGTACATTTTATGTCACGTCTTAAATATATGGATCAGAATTTGACTAAATTCTACAAAGACCTGCCTCCTGTGAGTGATATCTCGATCGCCCCAGCTGTTATTGAGACGTGCAGCCGGAAAACTCTCAAAATAGCCTAAAACTGGATGAAATAGCTGATTGATTAATGTCACACACAAACAAGCACATCTACAAACGTACTTCGTACAAGCACGCAGCTCTGTCTAATAACTGTATCGCACACGTGCTACACTGGCTAATTTATTCTTGGCACAGACTGATTTTTCTCGTAGCATGTGCGAATATATGTCACACTGTACAGCCCGGTAATGAATGGAAAACACTGCATTCGGGAAAGAAGCGAAAACGTCACAACACCTTAATCCGCTCTCAGCATCTGTAGTGCTTTGAAAGGGAGGGGTGGAGTGAACAGTTGGTTGCAGTTCGCAACCTCGCCACTAGATGCTCCTAAAACTATACATTGTTTCTTTAATAACTATTTTCTCTATTGGAAATAATTTTCAGAAAATAAAGGCTTGAATTTCTTCATCCATTATATATGTATTACAACTATCTCTTTTTGTGTTCAGTCCTACAAGTTTTCAATTATGGGTGTGTGCAAATGCTGACCACATTTTTTATTTTTGGATGAACTATTTCCTTAAACTGACTTAAATTGACCTTTGTTTTTCGACAGGACAGACTGTTTATCTTTCTGTTCTCCTCCTAGATTTCACTGCGTTCATAAATTAAGCTGTGAAGAAAATCAAGGACTACACCTCAGCAGAGAAAGAGACCAGGAGACCTGATTGTGCAATACTATGCTGCGGAAAAAGATTAAAGACATAAAAAATATAGTTACAGTCAGCTAGCTTTACAAACATGCATTGACCATCTGTAGCATCTCCAGGGAAAAGCCTTTCAGGCAGTCTCCCCTGGATACCCATAAATGCTGAATTGGTGTTTCACTGCCCAGGCTTCAGGTTAAATACTTCATTTCCTGGCTTGACATGTATGTCCCATTGCTTTTGATTAAAGCATAGTCTAGCCTACAGAGAAGCTCAATGTGATAAATCATGTGAAGCGCACACTAGAAGTGGGTCGAGATGGCAAATAAAAATGTCATTTTTAAACACTTGTCTTAAAGGCAAATAAATTTGTTCTGATTGAGAACTTTGAGAGGAAGTGTTGGGAGAAACAGAATGCCAGCCTTTTACACAGAGTGGCCTCCCATGATTCAACGGATTAGGGCTGCATTTACTTGGATTAGCCCTCTATTCTATCTTAAGGCAGTTTCACACTAAAGCTTTCAGTATTTGCCCAAGTTTGGTTTTTGATGGATGTAAAGCCTGTTTTCCATGACTTGCAGTCCTGCTGATTTGAAGTGAAAAGCTATTGATGAGATGCACCGGGCCTATTATTATTGTAATGCATGACAAATTGTGAATTTGTCATTGTGGCTTGTCTTTACAGAAATGGCATCTTGTTTTCTTTGCATCTTTTTCAGTGCATCTATGCAAGCAGCAAGTTCAGTATTGTCAGATAGTACAGTGTGAACAGGGGGAGGGGGTAGAATTGGAATCAGACCAGGCAGCCCAACTAAGTATCTGTCCTGGTTGCTGAAAGCAGACTAAGGAATGTAACTGCGCCTCCAAAGGCCGAATGTTGGCCTAGCAGGCTGAAAAACCTCAGACGAACAATGTGAGCCCTAAGCCTAGGGTTCACTCAAGTGCACAATGGATTCTTTGTCAGCATTCTTGTAGCTTACTGGGATGCTTTGTACGCTATGCCAACTCATTGGGGCCTCCATGAGTATCCGGTACTGTGTGACCAGGCTGCAACTACACCCGCCTTCCCAACTTGAAGCACAACAGTTGGGTGAGCGGCTTGTGAGTCAGCGCTCTTTGGTTTCTACATGGATGTATTAAAATGGGCATAGCTTTCCATAAGCTTAGTTTTGCATACTGTAAAAGGTTTGCTGATGTTTGTTTGACTCTGTCAGAGGTCTTAACACTTAACTCGTTTCCGCATCGGAGCCCCCTAAAACTTGACAGACTGACTTTTAAACACTTCTTTAAAATGCAACCCTGTGAAATGTTTGACTATTTGTCTTTTTGTTTGTCTCTGATGGTCATAGCTCTTTTGTTCGGGATGGGCCAGACCATGGGTCATTTGCTTGATAAGATGATGTAGAACTTTGGTTTTGAATCGGGCACAGTTGGAATCAAGTTGTTGAGGCAATACTCACGGTTATCATGGTTACAATAGAGGAGATTCTCCTGCAGTTTGTACACAGTACATCTAGTTCCCATAAACATGTTTGAAACCATAAATTAAAGTGCATAGATTCACTTTCATTCAAAAGCTTTTCCTGCGAACTAGACTTTAAATGATCTCGCTCTTTCTCTCCAGAAAAAAGCCAAAGGTGAAGAGCTGTTTGATCAGATCATGTATCATCTGGATGTTGTAGAAAAGGATTACTTTGGCCTGCGTTTCATGGATTCAGCCCAAGTCCCGGTAAGAGCAAATTCTAATTACACTTTTCATCTGATTTGACTGACACTGAGGTCTTTCACCAATTTCACAGTGCAAGGATGCTCCTCTCTATTTGAATGGAATTGAATACAGAGCGGTGTATTTCAAGTTGTGAAACAAGTGGTAAAATTTGACATTTGTCTTTAGACATCATTTCTCAGGGACTGTTGACCTTGTAGGGTTGGGAGGATCATTCTCCCTTTAAAGTAGCAGCATGCTCCGATAAGGTCCGATCTTACTGTTGTACAATGCCAGTCTGCATGACTATGTGGTCTTTGTCATGTCGTACAATGTGGTGTAAGCAGCTCTAATTCAGACTTGCATTACACTTGACTAAATGCTAAACTTTAATGTAACTTTTGCAGTAAACGGCTTAACCTAGTTTTGAGACTGGAGAGAGGGAGGGAGAAGCGTGTAAGGAATTTGTGGGAGAGTACATTGAGGAAGTCTATTCTTCCATCAACATGAGTGTCTCCCTCCCTTCCACCCTCCACATTGTTCATACATCACCCCGATACAGCAGCCCAGCTTGATAGACGGGACAGAAGTTTCTTCTGCATTGACACAAAATGTTGCTTCCTGTGTTTAATGGTGTCTGTTTATGAAATGTTACACCGTATCTACACTGGACTCGGCAACTTGCTTGTTCTTAATGTGGTTTTGTCGCATCGCATCCAGTTTGGACAACATTTGTAATTATAATGGGTTCTAATGCGTTTCTAATGTCTTTTGTTGTGTCGCGTTGCATCCGGTGTAGACACGGTGTAACATTCTTGCACATTTGACTTTTTACAAGATCAAACGACTTGAATGCAAAGATTTATTTATGCATATGTTTTAATTGATGTTTGTTAAATGTAATCGGTGTTTGTTTAATGTAAGAAACGAATAAACGGTTGAATGAAAAACATTTGATACATCATACTAAAGGTTTTCTAAAAATGTGATGCATTTTACAGCATTGGCTTGATGTCACCAAAAGCATCAAGAAACAAGTCAAAAGTGAGTAGAATGCCGTTGCACATAAATGGCCAACTAGATTTTTGAACAGTTTGTATTTTTAGATACATGAGTGCTCTCAGAAATAAATGAAAGTTTAATGATTAACTGTCTGTGAAGTCCAGTTAGTAATAAACTTGAAAAAGGAGACTGTATCCCGTTCCTTGCATGACATTCTCCCTCAAATTCCATTTCTATAATGCCATTTTAAGTGCTGTCTCTTAGCAACAAACTGCACCACCTTACACACATTTTGTAAGTCATTTTGCTGTGCTTGTTATATTTTGTGCTTTGTCTCGTTCTAGTTGGACCACCTTATTGCCTTCATATGAGAGTAAAGTTCTATTCCTCTGAACCCAACAATCTGCACGAGGAATTAACAAGGTTTGTTGCATGTTTATGTCATTTTGATATGGTATTATGTATGCATATATTTTCCTCATACTATATTTCATAAATTATTTCCTGTAGATACCTCTTTGTACTACAGTTAAAGCAAGACATCCTCAGTGGCAAGTAAGTGTTTAGATTTATTATTAAAGGGATATTTTTTTTATATACAAATAAAAAAAAGGTCATGTTTTTTTTACTGTTTTTACAACAAGAATCTGTAAATGTAATTTGCACTGAAAGAAACTCAATGTAACCTTGTCCCACTCATCTGTCCTTACCAAATATTCAAGTTGTATTTTGTTTGTATTTGTTAACGATTTGAAAAGGCTCATATTTCTCTACAAACATTAAAGAATGCTTATATAAACATAAAGACACATAAATAAATGTGGCTAAATTTAAATTGTTTAAAATAGGTTAGAGTGCCCATTCGACACAGCAGTGGAGCTGGCTGCATACTCGTTGCAGGGTAAGTATGAGTGCTGTTATTTTGTATCACTTTAGTGATATGTTCTTTTGATTTAGCAAAAATAAAAATAATAGTAAAAACAAAATAAGAGTTTGTTTTAAAACATCATGCACTCTCATGTTCTTTACAAATGCTCACATTTTATGTACTATGCTGTTTTAGTTTGTTGCACATTTGGCAGACCTTTTGACTGGAACGAATTGAAGTAAATTTTTTAGCAGGATGTGTTGCTCACACAATACTTTACCAACTGAGCTACAGAAACACTTAAGGGTTTTGTTATTGTTATGCAATCGATAGGGACAGTTTTGACCAAAATTCTATGTTACATTCAAATTGAAACTGTTAGGTTGCACATTTTATATGACGCATTTTATCATTCATTTATCTTTGAAATCTTACCTTTCAGCTGAACTTGGTGATTATGACGCTGCCGAGCATGTACCTGACTTAGTGACGGAATTCCGTTTCATGCCAAACCAGACGGAAGACATCGAAGTAGCTATCTTTAATGCTTGGAAGGAGTGCAGGTATAAATGAGAGAGCTTATTTTGTAAATAAAGTTAAAGCTGCATGTAATGACTTCTCTTTAGATAGTTGTTAAAGCGGACATCTAAATGGAAAGCAGGCTGATGAATGTCAGTATGCAGGTCATCACCTCTAACTCTGTCTGGAAATCTTCTATCTACTCTACCAAAGCTCTACTGTTGACCCTGACCTTTCTGTATGTGATTTATAACCTGTCACTCTGTACTTGACAAGCTGTAATGTACAGCAGATGTGGAGCACCTCAGGTTGAGGCTGTAGCACACCAAAAGCAAAGTTGCTGTCTTCTGCGTAGTTGCCACTGTGACTTTTGCTCATTGTTCATCAGTACAGTACCTTGTATAACGGGTCATTCGCTTCAGATTATGTTTTGCCCTATGTTACAGAGGCCAGACTCCAGCACAAGCGGAGATAAACTACCTGAACAAGGCCAAATGGCTGGAGATGTATGGGGTGGACATGCATATGGTCAAGGTACTCCAATCATTCATTGTCAAGCAGGTTTACAGCAATTAAATCTTTAAAAGTCAGACATTTGTTTCATTTGAAAATCCGGCTACATCCAGATACTTATGTGTTCTTTATGCCACCTCCTTCAGGCACGAGACGGAAATGAATACAGCCTGGGTCTGACCCCCACTGGAGTGCTCGTGTTTGAAGGGGAAACTAAAATTGGTCTGTTTTTCTGGTGAGTGCTTAATAGTAATTCAATCTAGTAGGACCAAAGCGAATAACTTGATTTTCATGTTTTTATAACATAATGCAAATTTGTAGCTTATTGCCCTATTCTCTCTATATCTAAAATATAAACAGTATTTACATTATTATATTTATGATATTGGTCTATGATATTAGGGTAACATGTTTGATGTTTGGTGCCTGCAGTCATAGTTGCACTAAATGGAATATAATGGACATAAAGCAATTTTATAAAAACTGAAAACTGGTTGTCTACCCAGGCCGAAGATCACACGACTGGACTTTAAGAAGAGCAAACTCACCCTTGTGGTAGTGGAGGATGATGAACAGGTAACGCAGGAGACCGAAGAGGTAAAGACACGTCTTACACAAACATTCTACGCCACGATAGACCATACTTTAATGTTAAATGTCTGTTGTCGTCTTAGGAAGAGATAGAGTTTCATATTTTCTGCTCTTAAGCTATGATAGTGTCCCTTCAGGCATGCTTGCTATCTGTAGCACTTCACACTTTATGTGAATATGAAGCACTGAGGCTGCTAACATTAGGACAGAACTGCCCTCACTCTTCAATATAAACACACCTCAGCCTATAACTAGCTACTATTATACCTATTACTCATTTTGAGGATCTGAATTTATTTAAAAAAATTCTGGCAATAATTTATCCATTTGGTTAATCTTTAATTTTAATTAATTAATCTCTCAAAGGCGATTATTTGCATTTTATTGTATTGTAGTTATCGCTGTCTGTTAATGATGCTATTGTCTCAGTGGTCCATAAAAAAAGCCACAGACAATATTTTATTTGCCTCAGATGGGGTTAAATTGAGTAGCTGATAGCACTGTTGGAGGATCTGTTTTATCTTTTGCTATCAGTCAAAGGCAAAACTACCAGGTAAATAAAATAGTGACTAAGACAAATAACATGCCACATCTGTTTAAAAATCTGTCCACGATTTGGAACCTTCATATTGAACGAGCCACTAATGATACCTGACACTTCTGTCTTGGTAGGCAGCTCGTTAGATTCTGAAATTGAAATATTGTATATAAAACCTGTACACTTAACACTTGTCCGAGCCTAATTCCTTTGGCTTAAAGCCTTTTTTATTTGATATTTTATGTGTTCACACCAGCCTGTGAATGAGGTATTTATTGCTTTTTGCCCTCTGCCATAGGGGAAAGAGCAGGAGCACACGTTTGTGTTCCGCATGGACCACCCGAAGGCTTGCAAGCATCTGTGGAAGTGTGCTGTAGAGCACCATGCTTTCTTCCGCCTGCGGAGCCCCGTCCAGAACAGCTCTGCTCGCTCTGGGTTTATTCGCATGGGCTCTCGTTTTAGATACAGGTCAGTATGTTCTGAAATTGTAACATTTTCTTTTTACATTTTGTTATATACAGCTTCATATATAAACACTTTAATTATATTTTTCCCCTGCACTTCCCCTCACACTAAAGACAAGATTTACAGTTTTTTTATAGTAGTCCCTAACAATATCTGCTGCAGAGTTGTAAATTGTATCATGGCCTTGTCTGCACAGTGCCCTGTGTTTGCGCGTGTGGAATTACATCTTATCTTCAGCTGCCAGCCCTGTGCTTCGATGCTGTCCAGTTCGGCTCCATGTTGGATGGGCTTTTGTTTGTCTGCTCTCATTTTAGCATCTTTCTTCGCTCCAGAATTAACCCATTTTACATGTTTATCAGTTAGCTTATCTTTGTATTCACCTGTGTGTGTCTGATTGTTCTGTTTTTTGTTTAACTATTTACTAATGCTGAATAGTCTGTGTTTCATCCTAGGCATAATGTGTTTGTATTGTGAAATTACGCTGTCTGATAACATTAGACTTTCATTACTCTAAGCACATAAAAAGAAATGTCTGCAGACTTATCAGATCTGTGTAACTAATGGTAATTTGTTTTATTTGTAAGTGGGAAGACAGAATATCAGTCCACTAAGGGCAACAAAGCCAGAAGATCTGCCTCGTTTGAACGGAGACCAAGCCGACGTTACTCTAGGAGAACCATGCAGAACAGAGGTGAGGAAACAAGATTGTCAGCACTGCACACTGAACAGTTAAACATATTTAAACTTTTCGGGGGAGAAAGTATTTCAGCTTTTATTTCAGTTCAAAGAACAAGTCATTTGTTCACATTGTAGTATCCTAACATTTTTACTTGTTTTATTTGCATCATTACTTACTGTAGTTTTGTTCCCAATATTATTGTACAGCATTTAGCAGAGATCTTTCATAAGCTACAGTTTGTTCATAACTATTTTTTAAATCACTGTATTGATGCTGTATAAGCCACGTGGTGAAGCCATAAAATTGCTTGCAAAGAAGTGGTTTTTAGCCCCACGTGTGTCATTCTGGTATGTGATGTCTAATGAAATGTTCGTTCTTTTCTTTTGTATTTCTGCAGGCCCCATCAAGCTTTTTGAGTAAGTACTTTACGTTCCTGGATTGTGCAGTTAAATATGTATTGCTTTCTTCATGTAAATAACGAATGTGACTTGAAGACTCCGCCGATATATCAGTCATATTTCTAATTGGCTATACACAAACACAAATTTTTACAAGCTCTTATCAGTGTTTACTTGAATGATCAGCCATTTTCCTCTTATTCCATTCAGTAAAAATTATTAAAGTATATGCTTCCAATAGACCTCTTATTGCCTTCTGTAATCCTGCTGGTGTTAAGGCAGGACAGCAGTATTGTACATATATCACGCGATGGCATCAGTCATACTCTTTTATAGGGTGTTTTCAGCACTTCTTCTGTGACTAATAACAATTCTAACTGATTCCCAAATATGAAGGTTTGACTCAATGTGTGTCTGTTAGTCACATGCTGAAAACAGTGTCAGTGAACCTGTGTCATGGGTCACTGTGATCCTTAAAAACTTGCGATGTTTGATGGTCAAAACCATCAGTCAGCAGTAGCTCATAAACCCTCGGATAAGGGCTCATTTTCTCTCCTCTTTCCACAGCAGCCACAATAATGGAATGAGCCCAGGCTTAGAAAAAACAAAGGTACTACCAGCTTGTGTTTTATCATTGGATGTTATAATACAACATATGATAATATAATGACTTGTTTTTATTATCAAATTGTGTTACAGTACAATACAACCTATTATAAACCCATGTCGCTCATCTTTTCTTAGCATGCTCACGCACGGCCTCCCTGGTCTGGTATGCCTGTGGTCAGCAGCCCACCCTCTGTTTCAAGCCCTGTGGAAATCGAAACCCTCCCCAGGAGTCCCGGTGGCAGCCAATCGGACAAGAGGAGGTGAGCTGCTCACAATTGTAATGCAATAAAACCTCTAAGCCGGTTAATCCAATGCCCTGCTGTTACTTCAGGGCCCCTGCACGGGCACTTAACCTTACTTTGGCAGAGAGCCACACTTACCTATTTGATATGCTTTGACTATTTGTTGCTGGTGTGTTGGTTAGCTGGTGTTAAGTTATAGTGCTGGCTGGTGACTGGTGCTGAAGGTGCTTTATGCTGTTTAGCTTTGACGTTAAGCAGATGGCTGCTTCAGCAAGGCAGAGAACGCCTGCTGGGCTGACGAAAACATACTTTCTCTTAATGTGAAAGACCACTCGCTCTCTCCTCCTCTCTTTCCGTCTTGCGCTGTCTCCTGAGGCTGTTTTTTGGGGTTTTTGTGCTCTGCAGAGCTTTGGCTTAAACTTGCTGAAATATTGAAAAGAAATTGAAATGGACTTTGGGATTGTTTGTGTGTGCGTGTGTTTCGAGTGTGTGACTGTTCGATATGTTTTCCCGTCTTCTGAAAGTTAGATCCTTGTTTCTTAATGTTAAAAAATGTTTTAACTTTATTCTAGTCTGATGTTCTGAAACCCAGTGGCCTTTTCATAAGGCAAGGTATGTACACTCTCTTGTTTTCAACATTGAATCGATACGCTTCATCCAATCAGTGCATCTCTGCGGGGGTCCTCATGATCGGCTTTTGATTGGTTAACCTTCGTCTGGCTCTGCAAATCAGTATCTGCATACAGTCTTCTGTTTATTGATTCTAGTTCAAACCAACCCAATGAGTGGGATTGAGTGTAGACAAGTGATTTGAGCTTTCCTTGGGACTCAAATGTGGGACTTGTCCCACCGTCTTCCTTCTCAATCCTGTAACTTCCACTTCCAATCAATCTTGGCTGACTAGTACCTTTGCTTAGCAAATTTAGGGTGTCACACTCCACACAATGTCTTATACAGTATGTGGGGTTAAGGACTCAGTGGTGCCTCTCTGACTTTCTATCCTGTTACTGCAAACTCTGTTAAATAATCCAGGGAACTAAATAAGCATCTG